>NW_025333869.1:13731250-14995000 GCF_019186645.2 Phyllostomus hastatus
TCATCTCTTCCCTACTATATCTGAGATATTAGTCTGTGAATTTGAGTCTGACTGGGAACTGCCAGATCCTCACATTCACATCCAAAAACCTACCTCAGAAATATGGGAGACAGAAAAGTAGCTCCTACTTCAAAAGTTTGGAAGCCTTGGACATGGCACTTCCAAGGAAAAATGTTGTTTACCTGATTGTGAATAATTTCTAGAGGAGAGTCCATCATTAGCCTTGTGTGTAGTAGCTGTGATTCTTTCTTACCAGGCAATTTTGTGTCAGGCTCTACCTGTGGATTGCAGAGTGCTCCACAATGCTCACCAGCCCCCATAAAGAAAACTTTTCAATGGGAATGCAGTCCTTTGTGGCTCTCTATGATTGTGTGTCTACCTCTGGGGCTTCTAGTAGCTCTTTCCCTCACGTGAGTAATAAATTTCCCCCTTATGGTATTTCAAGTTGCTATTCTTTAAAAAAATAAATATATAAAGGTTGGTCCTCTACTGTTACTAGAGAGAGAGAGAGAGAGAGAGAGAAAGAAATGGAGAGAGAGAGAGAGAATTCCATTTAGTGTCTTCATTTCTTTTATTTCAGAGCATTTCAGGTCCCTCAGGCCCATCTGTCTGTACTCTCTGATCTCTCTACTAAGCCACTGCCTTTTAAAGTTTTCAGGAAAAGATTTAGGGACCCCAAAAGTCAGCAGGACTCAGAGAATTGTCAACATACTTATAGCTAACCAATCTTAGTCAACCTATAGACACAGGGCTAACACGTATCTATAAAGAAAAGCTATTTCAAATATTTGCCAAAGCATAGATCTATGACCCATTTTATTTGCCATCTTTACCAACACTATTCTTAAAGTTATTCATCTACTGGAAACATTTTCAAAAAATTTATTTCCTCATGACAAATTATGAAAAATTCAGCATGGCACATTTTAACTACTGAACATTAATGCAACATTTCCTAAATACTAATGAAAAAATCAAATCCTTATTTGTGAATAAATTAAAAAGTTAGACCAGGCTGTTTCACATGCATCAGTAATCCTTTCACTGTGGCATTCATTTTTCACTTTAGGATTCAGAAAGGATTGTAGTGGAAATGATAAACAGAGTCATGTCCTTTGTACATGTGCACGAGTGCACCCATTTCTGGCTTTATGAGAATTGATTGCAGGGTTTACATTTGAGATGAATGAGTTCAGAGTCCATGTGTGACAAACACTATTATTGGGTATTCTTCCCCACCAAAAGTTTTAATTAAGCTGATGGTAAAATTAAGTTGACTATGTTGAGTTAGCTATAATTTGTCATATGTCATAACTTGGGTATCCCAGCAGTGGATTGGAATTATAGTGATTCAATAAAGACTAGAAGTTTAGGAAACAGGGACCTAAATTTTAGTCCTATGTCCATTAAAAACTAAGTTGCACAATTGTCTGTGATCCTCATTGTCTGTGTTTTGGGTGTGTGAGTATATATGAGTGTATGTGTCTGTGTATTTTGGTGTGTTTCTAAATAATGACACAAGGTAGGAATTTTAGCATAGCTCACACACTGGGTGTATTATGAGCAGTGGTGGGAGACAAAGGTGCATATGTAGGTACCTGATCAAGGTACCCAATCAGGGAAATGGGGAACATTATATATCATGCTAAAAAAATTAGACTGTATTTTTTAGGCACCAGGGAGATACTCATTTTTAAACTTTTTATTTTATTAATTTATTTTTGGTATTTATCTTTTTTATGCTTATTAATTTTATTTTTTGTTATCTTTTTAAATATATTTTACTAATTATGCTATTACAGTTGACCCATTTCCCCCCTTTATTCCCCTCGGCCCTAAACAACCCCTACCACTGCCATTTCTCCCCACCTTAGTTCATGTCCATGGGTCATACATATAAGTTCTTTGGCTTCTATATTTCCTGTACTATCTTAACCTCCTTCTATCTCTATTATACCTACAATGAATGCTATTTATTCTCTGTACCTGTTCTTTCTCTCTCCCCACACACTTCCTGGCTGATAACCCTACAGGTGATCTCCATTTCTGTGGTTCTGTAACAGGGTACAGCCTAGAGGGGAGCCTCAAATAGGGATCTGTAATAAGATCCAGAAGAGCCTGGAGATAATGGGCTCCACACCACAGGGCCACACCTGCCCAGAATCTGGCAGCTGTAGCCAATTGTGAGAGGAGCCGGAAATGGGGCTTCAGAGGAAGATTGGCGCTGGGATTTAAACCGAGACGCGGCAGCCATTTGAGGGGGAGGGTCATGCGCAGCCCTGCAAGAGAGAACCACACAGCTTTGGCAGAGTGAAGACTCTCGCGGCCCTGAGGGAGAGAACCACTCGGCTCTGGCAGAGTGGGGACTCCCGTGGTCCGGGGAGAGAGGACCACGTGCCTTTGCCAGAGTAGGGACCCCTGCAGCTTTAGGAGATACGGTACTCTGGACTGGGCAAAGGGGGAAGGAAGGAAGGACTGTGTCTGTTTGTGGGTGCTTTAAGGGACTTTAGGATTTTTGGCGAAGACATTTGGTCCCTACTTTAAGTTTGTATAGCATTAAATAAACGTTTCCTTTCCTTTTCACAAATCTCTGGCATTGAGAGACGTCTTTCCTCTGGCGGTGGACATAACAGACCTGGGGGCTTCTTTATATCGTCCCAGGCCCCCCTTGTTTGTTCTGTAACAGTTCTGTTCTTGTTGTAGTTGTTTACTTAGTTTGTTTTTGTTTTTGTTTCAAGTTCAGTTATTAATAACTATGAGTTTGTTGTCAGTTTACTGTTCCTTTTTTTTATTTTCTTTTTCTTAGATAACTCCTTTAACATTTCATGTAGTATGGTGTTGGTGATGATGAACTTCTTTAACTTGACACTATCTGGGAAGCACTTTATATGCCCTTGTATTCTAAATGAAAGATTTGCTTGATATAGTAATCTTGTGTGTGTCCTTGCCTTTCATGCCTTTGAATAATACTGCTTTCCATCCCCTTTTTGTCTGCAAGATTTCTGTTGAGAAGTCAGCTGACAGTTTGATGGGAACTCCTTTGTAGGTAACTGTCTCCCTTTTGCTGCTTTTAAGATTCTCTACTTATATTTAATCTTGGGTAATGTAATTATGATGTGCCTTGGTGTGGTCCACCTTTGGTCCAACTTCTTTGGGACTGTCTGAGCTTCTTGGACTTCTTGGAACACCTGAAAGCCCATTTCCTTCACCAGATTGGCGAAGTTCTTCTTCATTATTTTTTTCAAATAAGTTTTCAATATCTGGCTCTTCCTCTTTGTCTTGGTACCCGTATGATTTGGATGTTGGAACATTTAAAGATTTCCTAGAGGTTCCTAAGCTTCTCCTCATTTTTTTTGAATTCTTGTTTCTTCATTCTGTTCTGGTTGTACGTTTTTTTCTTCCTTCTGCTACAAACCATTGATTTGAGTCCTAGTTTTCTTCCTGTTACTGTTGGTTCCCTGTAGTTTTTTTTTAAATTCACATAATGCAACATTTATTGCTGCCTCGGTCTTTTTTATGTTGTTGAAGTACCCAGTGTGTTCCTGGAGCATCGTGATAACTAGTGTTTTGAACTGTGTTTCTGATAGGTTGGCTCTCTTTTGTCACCTAGTTGTATTTTTTCTGTAGGTTTGATATACGTTTTCGTTTGGGCCATTTTTTTTGTCTTGGCATGCCTGTTACGTAGTAAGGGGTGAAGCCTTAGGTGTTCACAAGGCCCAGCAACCCTCATCGCTGCATTGTGATGCTATATGTGGGGGACGTGTCCGAGAGGGAACAGTGTCACTTGCTCTTCTCTCTGCCAGTTTTCAGTCACTTCCCCCACTTCCCACAATCAAATTGGGCCCTTCTTGTGTTGATTCCTGGGTGGGTGGGTTTGTGCATGTTCTAGGGCCCTTTGGGTCTCTCCAATGAACTCTCCTGTCAGGCTGGGAGTTTCTCTTGCTGTTGCCTCAACTACCCACAGGTGTTTTAAGTCAGAGGCTTTCAGGCTTTACTTCCCCACGCTGGAACCTTGGGTTGGGTGGTTTGTCTTGCTCCACAGTTGTTCCTCAGTTTTTCTGCATGCAAATGTGAGTCTTCCTGGTCCTCAGCCATCACCTTGCCATGAATCCTCTCCACCCGACTGCCTGTCCCTGACCCTCCTACCAGTCTGGATGAATGTTTCTTCTTTAACTCCTTGGTTGTCAGACTTTCATACAATTTGATTTTCTGTCAGTTCTGGTTGTTTTTTTTGTTTTTAAATGTTACTGTCCTTTTGGTTGTGTGGGTAGGCACAGTGTGTCTACCTACACTTCCATCTTGGCTGGAATTTCTTTTGATAATTCCTTTTTAAACTTTTAATTAGAAATAATTTTAGACATACAAAAGAGTTGCAACAATAGTACAAAATACTATATGCTGTTACACCAGTAAGAGCAACAACTTCCAGTAATATCAACAACTTATCAATTTATCAAAACTAGAAAATTTGCATTGGTATAACACTAACAAATTATAGACTTTATAGACAGATTATAGGCTACTAAATTATAGACTTTATTCAGAATTTTACCTCTTTTCTAATTTTTTTTCTGTTCCAAGATTTAATCCAAGATACTACATTGCATTTAGTTGTCCTATCTTTATAGTATTCTCTAATCTGTGACAGTTTTTCAGCCTTCCTTTGTTTATCCTAAGCTTCACATGTTTGAAAAGTACTGGTCATGTATTTTATAGAATGTGTCTTAGGTTTGTCTGAAGTTTCTTCATGATTAGATTGGCAAGAATACTACTATTTTTCCTTCTCAGTGCATCATATCATGTGGTTCTTGATGTTGAAATGCTTATTATTGGTAATGATAACCTCATTTACTTGTATAAGGTGGCATATGCCAGGTTTATCTACTGTGAAGTTATTTTTTTATGTAATTGTTACAGGGTGCAGCCAAGAAGGGGGACCCCAAATGGGCATTTGAAATGGGGTCCAGAACTTAAGGTGTCCAGGAGATTTTAAGATGTCTCCATCCCTCCACCCAGGGTGTGGGTTGGGGGAAGGGACAAATGGAGCAGGGCCATTGAGAGCTGTTTTGCATAGCAACAGCCTTGCAGCTACCCTCTGGTGTGGTCATTTAACATATCTATAGCCTTTGGCTGGTTGCATGGATATGTTAAATAGCTGTGATCATCTCTGAGCCAGGGGAATGGAAGTAACTTTCCCACCAAGACGTGACTGGGGGCAGATCCCCCAAGCTACAGCGCCTGGGTGGGAGCTCGGAGATGATTGGCTCCAGGACATGGGGCCACACCTGCCCAGACTCATGATGGCAGCCCAGTAAAGCTGGAAGGAGAGAACCATGCTGCTTTAGGAAGGAGAGCCATGCGCAGTCCTGAGGAGGTGAACCATGCGCAGCCCTGAGAGGGAGAGAACCATGTGGCTGTGGAGGTGCAGAGAGGATCACGGCCATTGTAGAGAGAGCCACACAGCTTTAGCAGAGTGAAGACTCCCGCATCCCGGAGGGGGAGAACCACGCTGCTTTGGCAGAGTGAGGACTCTCCCTTCCTGCAACCCTGAGGAGAGAACCATGTGGCTTTAGCAGAATAGGGAGGACCTCAGCCATTGAGGGAGAACCGTGCTGCTTTAGGAGAGAGAACCACGCGGCCTTGAAAGAGTGGAGACTCCCGCAGCCCTGAGAGGGAGAACCACGAGGCCTGGTCAGAGTGGGGACCCCCACAGCTTTAGAAGGGGAACCACCACCTGGTTTTAGCAGAGATCCTGGAAACTCAGCCGAGGGTGCCGGAAACCCAGGGAGGTCTCCCAGTCGAGATGGAGGACTAACTAAGAACCAGAGGACTGCCTGAGCCATGGACTTCTATTTTCTTTCCTGAGATACGGTACTCTGGACTGGGCAAAGGGGGAAGGAAGGAAGGACTGCGTGTTTGTGGGTGTTTTTAGGGACTTTAGGATTTTTGATAAAGACATTAGGTCACTACTTTAAGTTTGTATAGCATTAAATAAACATTTCCTTTCCTTTTCAGAAATCTCTGGCATTGAGAGATGTCTTTCCTCGGGCGGCAGGCATGATGGACCTGGGGGCCTTTTAAATAATAGTATATCGTCCCAGGCCCCCTTGTCTGTTCTGTAACATAATTACTAAGTATTTTTTTGGGGGGGCATTCTTTGACACTGTATAAAAATGTTCCTGTTTCTCCTTAATGTTTGTCCACTAATTTTAGCATTTACCCATGGATCTTACCTGAGCCATTACTACTATAGTGTTCAAAAGGTAATTTTCTATTGCCATCATTTCTTCTACATTTTTAAATTGGAGTTGTTCTATAAGGAAGAATCACTGAATTATTTTTGAGGAGTGGCAGAATTAGTGTGATACTAGTAGATGGATGAGGCAGAGAGACTACAAGTTAGGAGATTATTTAAATAATTTAGGAAAGATGACAGGGTTTGAATTTAGGCCAGGACAATGTAGGTAGCTAATTAATATGATAAATATTTAAGATACAGAACCAAGAGAACGTGGTGCCTTAATAGATGTGAGCAAAGAAAGAAGGCATCAAATATGGCAACAGGTTTCTGTTTTAGAGGTAAGTAATATTGGAGGAATGAATGTGTTTGGAAGAACAGAACTAAGACAAAATTAGCAATGGACATGCAGAGTTGTGGCACCCCATGGAATAACCAAGGAGAATTGTCTCAGAAGTTAGTCATACAAAAGGCTGGAGCTTAGAAGAGAGGTTCGGCATAAAAATATAGACCTGTAAGTCATCAATAAGTAGGTGGGGAATGGATCACAGATACGCATGAAGTTGTCCAAGAAGAGTATGTAGAGACAGGTAAGTCATAGCAAGTTAAGGCACACCAATGTGGAGGCAGAAAGAGGGAAAGAAACTCATGCAGAGAGAATGAAGATGTGTACCTGAAAGAGTAGGAGGAAAACCAACACAGTGGGAAAATACAAGCCAACTGAAGAGAAGTCTATTGAGCAGGGAATGCTCACCAGCATCCAGCTTACAGAAAAGTCAAGTAAGAAAAAGACTGAAACAGAAAGCAACTATTAATTTGTGACCTTTATTAGAGCAATTGCAACATAGTGGTGAGGGCAGACCCCACAGACTCCAATGGGAAGTGACGAAGGAAAGACAATATGTATAGATAACACTTCTAGTGGCTTTGAAGAAGCTGGAAAAGAGAATGGTAGGAGGAGCAGAGTAGTTAATGTAGTGGGTTATTATTATATACTCCTTTTCGTACTCATACACTATTGGCTGTAAGTATATTCTTTATAAATTAGCACAGGAATTCCCCTCATTAAAATACACACACACACTCACACATACACAGTGTTATCTTGTGGTATTCTAGATCTCATTATTCCCTTGTCGATGAATGTGCTTCACCTGGCTGGCACAGATTCATCTGCGAACATTTCATTGTATTTCAATTCAGTGTGTTTGGATTGACTATTTGGCCAAGGTTTCAGTGGACAGGTCAGTTTGCTTTGATTGACCAGGATCCTGAGAATTCTCCCCAACCCCCTGCCCCACCACCTAGTCCCCAGTTTATAAAGGCTTCACCATCAGCTGAACAGAGACAAAGCAGAGAGGGGAGATGACTGTTCAGCTCAAATCTATCCCATGATGGAAAAAACAATTCAAAACATATGCCCTGCTCTCACAGGAGCAAGCACATTATATAACATTACTTTAACATAGAGGTAAAATTTTCCTCAGTAAAATAAATTACTTCCTTTGCTCTACCTGGAAAGACAAATATTTCCCTCTACAACACCCTTTGAGCATGAGAAAGCCTGGAATATGAATCATTTGAAATAAACATACAAGATATTCTGGAAGCTGAGTTTGGCCTTGTAACAGTTTATTTATATTTATAAGGAACTTCTTTTTATTATAAAATCAATGTAGCAATATTACAGGGAGTTAAAAAACAGAAAAGAGAATGACCACTAATCTCATTAACACAGTTACTACCTGTTTAGAGTATTTCCTTATTTATTTCCATATGCATCAATATTTTTACAGAATTGCAATTAAACAGAATAATTTTATCTCTAGCTTTTTCACTTATGAACATTATTCTGAGTTGCTATGTAGTTTTTATAATTTTTCTTTTCTTTTTTCATTAAAAACTTATTGTTCAAGTACAGTTGTCTCAATTTTCCCCCTCCCGGCACACCCTTACCTCCCACCCTCAATCCTACCCTCCTTTGGCTTAGACCATGGGTCTTTCATACATGTTCTTTGACTAGACCCTTACACTTGTTTACCCTGTTATCCCCCCTCCTCTCTCCTCTGGTTACTGTCAGTTTGTTCTTCATTTCAATGTCTGGTTGTATTTTTCTTGTTTGTTCTGTTGATTAGGTTCCACTTATAGATGAGATCATATGCTATTTGTCCCTCAATGCCTGGCTTATTTCACTTAACATAATGCTCTCTAGTTCCATCGGTGGTGTCATGAAGAGTAGGAGCTCCTTCCTTCTTTCTGTTGTGTAGTATTCCATTGTATAAATGTACCATGTTTTTTGATCCACTCATTTACAGGTGGGCATGCAATTTGCTTTCTAGCACTTGGGTATTGTGAATTGTGCTGCTATGACATTGGGGTGCATAGGTTCTTTTGAATTGGTGTTTCATGATTCTTAGGGTATAATTCCAGCAGTGGAATTGCTGGGTTAAAAGGCAGTTCCATTTTTAGTTTTCTGAGGAAATTTCATACTGTTTTCTACAGTGGCTGCACCAGTATGCATTCCCACCAGCCATGTATTAGGGTTCCCTTTTCTCCACAACCTTGCCAGCACTTCTTTGTTGGTTTGTTTATGATGACCATTCTGACCGGTGTCAAGTGGTATCTTATTGTGGTTTTAATTTGGATCTCTCTGATGACTAGTGATGCTGAACTTCCTTTTCATATGTCTCTGGGCCCTCTGTATGTGCTCCTTGGAGAAGTGTCTGTTCAGTTCTTTTGCCCATTTTTTAATTGGGTTGTTTGTCTTCCTGGAGTGGAGTCTTGTGGAGTTATTTATATATGTTGGAGGTCAAACCCTTGTCTAAGGTATCATTGGCACATACATTTTCTCATATGGTTGGTTCCCTTTTGTTTTACTGATGTTTTCTTTAGCCATGCAGAAGCACTTTAATTTGATGAAATCCCATTTGTTTACTCTATCCTTTATGTCCCTTGCTCTAGGAGATAAATTGGTGAAAATATTGTAGCATAGAATATCTGTGATTTTCCTGCCTATGTTCTCCTCTTTGACTTTTATGGTGTTGCTACTTTTATTTAAGTTGTTTATCCATCTTGAGTTTATCTTTGTGTGTGGTGTAAGCTGGTACTTGAGTGTTATCTTTTTTTACATGTAATTGTCCAGACCTCCCAACACTATTTATTGAAGAGCCAATTTTTATTCCATTTTATGCCTCTGCCCCCTTTGTTGAATATTAATTGACTGTAGAGACTTGAATTTCTGGGCTCTTTATTATGTTCATTTGATCTATGTGTCTGTTCTTATGCCAGACCCATACTGTTTTGATTACCATGGCCTTGTAATAGAGTTTGACATCATGTATTGTCATCCTTTCTACTTTGTACTTTTCTTAAAATTGCTGCAGCTATTTGGGGCCATTTATGGTTCCATATAAATTTTTTAAATGTTTGCTGTATATCTGTGAGATATGTTATTGGTATTTTAATAGGGATTGCTTTGAATCTATAAATCACTTTGGGTAGTATTGACATTTTGATGATTTAATTCTTCCAATTCATAAACACGGTATATGTTCCATTTATTTGTGTCTTCCTTAATTTTCTCTTCAGTTTTGTGCAGTTTTCTGAGTATAGTTCTTTTACCTCCTTGGCAATGTTTACTTCTAGGTACTTTATTTTCTTCTTGCTACAGCAAATGTGATGTTTTTCCTGATTTCTGTTTCTGATATTTTGTTGTTGGTGTACAAATATGCCTTCACTTTTTGAATATTGACTTTGTATCCCCCTGTTTTTCCAAATTCATTTATGAGGTAGAGTAGTTTTTTGGTGTAGTCTATAGGGTTTTCTATGTATATTATCATGCCACCTACAAATAATGATAGTTTTACCTTTTCCTTTCCAGTTGCTTCCTCCTAGCATTTTCTTTCTTTACTTTTCTTCTTCTTCTTTTTTTTTTTTGATCTGATTGCTGTGTTCTAGCAATAAGACCAAAACCATATCCAATACTATGTTGAATAGAAGTGGTGAAAGGGGATATCCTTGTCTTGTTCCTAATCTTAGTGGGAAAGCTTTTAGTTTTTGCCAGTTGAGTATGATGTTGGCTGCATGTTTTTCATATATGGCCTTTATTATGGTGATTGTATGCTACCTCTACTCCCACTTTGCTGAGTGTTTTTATCACAAATGGGTGCTGGATTTTATCAAATGCTCTTTCTGCATCTATTAATATGATCATATGATTTTTTCTTTTCTTTTGTTTATGTGATGTTTTAGTGTTATTTATTTGTGAATATGGTACCATCCTTGCATCCCTGGGATGAATCCAACTTGATCATGGTGTATGATCTTTTTAACGTACTGAAAGATGCAGTTTGCCAATATTTTGTTGAGGATTTTAGCATCTACATCCATCAGCGATATGGGTCTATAGTTTTCTTTCTTTGTTGTGTCTTTATCTGGTTTAGGGATTAGGATGATGTTGGCTTCATAAACAGAGTCTAGGAGTCATTCCTCTTCTTGGAGTTTTTGGTATCATCTGACAAAGATAGGGGTTAGCTCTTCCTTAAATGTTTTGTAAGATGCTCCTGTAAAAACTTTTTTGCATGTGGGCTTTTGTGTGCCAGGAATTTTTGATTACTGCTTTGATTTCACCAGCTGTTATCAGTCTGTTCAGGTTTTCTGCTTCTTCTTGATTCAGTTTTGGAAGATGCTATTTTTCTACAAATTTGTTCACTTCACCCAGGTTTTCAAATATTTTGGCATATAGTTGTTCATAGTAATTGCTTACAATACTTTTCAATTTTTGTGGTATCAGTTGTAATTTCTCCTCTTTCATTTCTGATTGTGTTTATTTGGGTCCTCTCCATTTTTTTCTTGATGAGTCTAGTTAAAGCCTTGTCAATTTTGTTTATCTTTCAGAGAACAAGCTCCTGGATTTATTGATCCTTAGAATTGTTCTTTTAGTCTCTATGTTGTTTCATTTTGTTCTGATCTTGATTATTTCCTTCCACTCACTCTGGGCTTTGTCTGTTGTTGTTTCTCCAGTTCTTGTAGATGTAGGGTTAGGTTGTTTATTTGAAAATGTTCTGTCTTTTTTAGGTAGGCATGTAATTCTATGAACTTTACTCTCAAGACTGCCGTCACTGTTTCCCATAGGTTTTGGGCTGTTGTGTGTTCATTTTCATTTGTTTCCAGAAACTTTTAAATTTCTTCCTTGATCTCATTGTTAACCCATGCATTGTTTAACAGTATGCTATGTAGTCTCCAGGCATTTGAATGTTTTTTTTTTTCCTTGAGACTTATTTCTAGTTTCAGTCCCTTGTGGTCTGAGAAAATGCCTGACATGATTTCATTTTTTTTAATTTTTTGAGACTTGTTTTCTATCCTATAATGTGGTGTATCTTTGAAAATGTCCCATGTGCATTTGAAAAGAATGTGTATTTTGCTTGTTTGGAATGAAAGGTTCTCTATATATTAAGTCCATTTGATCTGATGCATGTTGCAGTTCCACTATATCCTTGTTGATATATTTTTTGGAAGATCTATCCATTGTTGACAGTGGGGTGTTAAAATCCTCTACTATAATTGTGTTGCTGTCTATATCTTTTTTGAAGTCCTCCAAGATTTTTTAAAAATTTATTTGGGTGCTCCTGTGTTAAGTGCATACAAGTTTATATTTATGTCTTCTTGATGGATTCTTCCCTTGAGTATTACGAATTGTCCTTCCTTCTGTGTCTATTTTTATGTCTTTTGTTTTGAAATCTTTTTTGTCTGATATAAGTATTGCTACCCTAGCTTTTTTTTTTTCTTGTCCATTTGCTTGGAACATTTTTTCCCAATCCTTCACTTTCAGTCTGTGTAGGTCTGTTTTTCTGAGGTGGATTTCTTATAGGCAGCATATGTGTGGGTCATATTTTCTTATCTATTCAAGTACCCTATTTCTTTTGATTGGAGCATTTAATCCATTTACATATAAGGTTATTACTGATAAGTACTTATTCATTGCCATTTCCCCCCTTCATACTTGTGTCCCTCTCTGCTACGATCTTTCTCCCTCTTCTTAAAGCAGTCCATTTAGCATTTATTGAAATGCTGGTTTGGTGGAGATGTATTCTTTTAGCCTTCTTTGGTCTGGGAAAACTGCTTATTTTACCTTCTACTTTAATTGATAGCCTTGCTTGGTAGAGTAGTCTTGGTTGCAGTCCTTTGCTTTTCATTACTTGGGCTATTTCTTGTCATTCTCTTCTGGCTTGTAGTGTTTCTGTTGAGAAGTCAGATGCTAGCCTTATTGGGGCTCCCTTGTATGTTGCTTCCTGTTTCTTCCTTTCTGCCTTCAAGATTCTTTCTTTGAATTTTGCCTTGTTAATTATGTGTCTTGGAGTAGGCTTCTGTGGGTTTCCTTGACTGGGACCTTCTGTGCTTCCTGTACTTGTGTGACTTTTTCTCTTAACAAATTGGGGAAGTTTTCCATCATTACTTTTTCAAACAGGTTTTGTGTCCATTACACCTCTTCTTCTCCTTCTGGTATCCCTATTATATGGACACTTACATTTCATGTTGCCCTGCAGTTCCCTTAAACCCTCTTCATTCCAAGTGTTTTTTAGTTTTGTTGCTTTGTCTGGCAATTTTTTTCTACCTTGTCCTCTAGCTTACTGACTCGATCCTCAGCTTCATCTAGCCTGCTTTTGATTCCTTTCACTGTGTTCTTCACTTTAGGAGCTGTATTCTGCATTTCCTCTTGGCTCTTGTTGATTATTTCTATGTCCTTTTTCATGCTGATATAGTTTGCAGTAAGTTCCTCATAGCTTCCATGTAGTTTTTGGTCATTCTCACTGAGCTCATTAAGTTTCCTTATAATCATTGCTTGGAATTCAATATCTGATAGTTGACTTGCCTCTATTTCATTTAGCACTCCTTCTGAGGATTCTACATTTCCTTTTGATTGAGGATTATTTCTTTGTCTTCCCATTGTTTGTGGGACTCTTCTTGTTTGCTTCTGTTTTTAAAACTGATCTTTTTGGACTCCCTGACTTTGTGGTGTGAACTTCTATGGTAGGAGGCCTATGAGTTTCAGCGGTGCAGTCTCCTCAATCTCCTGAACTTGAAGCTATTGGAAAGCCCTTCATGCTGTTTATGTTCTCTCTGGATGTAATTGGGTTTTGATTATTGTTGGGTCATTCTTTGGTGGGTCTGTGTATCCAGCTTGTTGACTGAAGGTCACTCCACCTGCCATGTCTTGTATGCTGTTGTGCAGGTGCACTGTTTTTTTTCTTTCTGGATCCACCTCTGGTGATGTCAGATATTCACATTGTCTGACATCTGAGGTTAGGCAGTCTGTTCAATACTTCCGGGATCTATTGTTCCTGGCTGTCTCCTTCAGTTGTTAATCTAGTCACTCTGCACTCAGCAGTCAGGTTAAGCATCATGGACAGGGAAGAATCTGTACTGTGTTTGTGGCTATTATTTTCCATCAGGCCACTGCTGCTCAGAGGAGAGTTGTCTGCCTGTGTAGGATGGCTGCTGCCATATGGGAGATGACTCAGTACAGGGATCCCTGCAGCTGTTCTCTCAGTTCCCTCCTCAAAGCCTCCTCCCCCAGTCTCTCCTCTAGTGATTCTAGTCTACTCTGTCCCCCATTTGCTAGAGATCTAATATCTGTGGCTGACTCCTTCAGTTGTTTATCTAGTCACTCTGCACTCAGCAGTCAGGCTTAAGCATCACAGAGGTTGGGCAGAGTCCCTCCTGGTGTTGGGGCTATTGTTTCCCCTCAGGCTGATGCCGCATGGGTGGAGTGGTCTGCCTGAGCAGAACGGCTGCTGCCATATGGGGGATGACTCAGCATCAAGATCCCGGTGGTTGCTCTCAGTTCTTTCCCCAAAGCTTCCATCCCCAGTTTCTCCTTAGGTGTCTCCAGCCCACTCTGGCCCCACCTTTGCCAGAGCCCAGGGTAAGTGGCTGCAAATGAAAATTTGTGCATTGGCTTTTTAAATGGCTCTTTGCATGTCCAGCTGCCCATCTCTGGCAGAGAGCAGCCCTGCTCCTTTTGCCATTGGTTGTTATCTATGTACTTTTAGGCTCTGGTGCTCTAGGCTAAGGATCCCAGCTTAGGGTGTAGATCCTACTATTCTCAGGGGGATCCAACAGGCTGCTTAATTATCCCTCCAGCAGTGCCACCTGTGGGCACCAAGAACACTTTGTTGGTAATTTTGGCAAAATGCTTGATGAGTGAAAATGAGCAAGGCAGTGAGAAACTCTCAGGCATGGCAGTTGTAAGCATCCCTTGATATTTCATAGTTTGTAGCTCCAAGAACTTTACCAGGTTCTCATGGAGGATATTTGAGAAAGATCCCCTCATAGTGCTGGCAGGAAACTATTGTGAAATATACCCACAATCTTCTTCATAACAAATACCTCCTCTTCAGAGGTAAAGATTTTGCCAGGGCCTTTCATACTTGGGATGAGCATATTTCTCCCACTCCAGTCTCCTGTAGGCTTCCTGTCTCACCTAAAGGATAAAACATAGTTAACAGAGGCCAGAGCTTCAAGGGAGTAGACTGGAAATGCTTCAGCAAGGGAAGGTGGGGTGGGTTTGGGGGGGAGAAAGTTATACTGTTGGAGAAGTTATAGTAAAGTTCAAAGTACGAAGTCATAGGCCTACTAAAATGTTGAGATTTCATCAGAAGATTATAGAACATCCCCAACACTTTACAACTACACCAAGAGGGTTTCAGTATAATAATAGCACATTACTGCTGAGATAGCTGCAATCACACACTCTGAGAAGGAGTACTTAGAAAAGCTTAAAGTCAAGAGGAATCTGAGAAGGAGTACTTAGAAAAGCTTAAAGTCAAGAGGAATCTGAGAAGGAGTACTTAGAAAAGCTTAAAGTCAAGAGGAAAGACAAAAAAAAGGGGGAAACCTCTAGTACCTATAGCTATAGCAAACATTAAACATAACCTGACTCCTATTCAGTGGCCATAGATTTTCACACTAAAGGCCTATATACCCCAGTTTTTTAATTACCTAACACAGCATGTCTATCTTTCAACATGAAATTACAAGGCATACTAAAAGGCAAAATAAAACACACTTTGAAGAGAAATACCATCCTCAGAACCAGACTCAAATGACACAGATTTTGGAATTATTAGACAAAGAATTTAAAATAACTGTGATTAATATGCTAGGGGCTCTAATATAGAAAGTAGACAACAGGAAAAGACAGATGAGTAATGTAAGCAGAGATTCAGGAACTCTAAGAAAGAGTCAAAAGGAAATGCTAGAAAATAAGAACACCATAATAGAGAGCAAGAATGCCTTTGATGGGCTCATTGGCAGACTAGAAACTGCCAAAGAAAGAGTCCATGAGGTTACATATAGGTCTTATTCCCTCCATCCCCTCCAAATTGAAATGTAAAGAAGAAAGCATGAGAAATGAAAAATATAGAAGACCCAGGAACAGAGGGACAATTACAAAAGGCATAACATGCATAACTGGATCAGAAGGAGATGCAAGAGTGAATGGAACAGAAGAAATATTTGAATAATGGCTGAGAACATTTCATTTAAAAAAATGACAGACTACAAGCCATACATCCAGGAAGCTTAGAGAACACCAAGCAGGTTAAATTACCAAACAAACAAACAAATGAATAAATTCTCACTTATCCATATCATATTCAAACTATAGATGAAAGACAGAAAATCTTGAAAAAAGCTGGTTGTATAATTGTGCAAAAACCTTATTTTCTTTAATCTGAGCTTTTCTTTTGATTTTTTTTCCTTTGACTTGAACTGTCTTTACCCAATACCCTGACTCACTCACCTCCCTTCCCCTTGGCTTAATCACTAAGTCCACAGGATAATGAGGCTCTGGTCAGTATGCAGTAGTTTTAGGAATAATGTCTTGGATATATTGACTACAGAGACAGAGTTTTCAATCAAACTAAAGACAACATCTTGGCCTTAGTTGTATTTTAGCCCTAGACACAGGAAGGTAAAATGATCCCACTGAACTAATACTTGAAAATCAGACAGAATGACTCCATGGCTGATATTAGTACCAGATGGCAATGACTGCTTATCTTCCACCCTAGCACCAACCAATCAGCACAGACCATGACCCTAACTCCTTTAGTCACCATGATTTTTTAACCTTTATAATCCAACCTCTGGAAGCAATTGGGGAGCTAGGTCTTGAACATTAGTTCATCTGTGACTCTGGGTTTGGTGCCATCTTCTTAACTAATTTATCCTTACTTTCTTGGATACAAACTCCTGTTTTTGTCTCTGTGGTCTTTGGTGCATGCAGGCAAACAGATCCTTTCAGTTCAGGAACAGTGGGTGGGCAGTAGTGGTTGGAAATCTCATACCTACAGAGAAACAAGGATAAAAATTATACTGGATTTCTAATCAGAAACCATGCAAACAGGAAGAGAATGGAATGAATTATTTAAAGTGTTGATAAAAAAATCCTTTAATCTAGCCTTGTCTGCTGTTGCTCAGTGGATTAAGTGCTGACCTGCAAACTGTAAAGTCACCAGTTCAATTTCCAGTCAGGGCACATGTCTGGGTTGTGGGTCAGGTTCCCAGCTGGGGAGCACATGAGAGAACTGATCCATGTTTTTCTGTCACATCGATGTTTCTCTCCATGTCTCTTTCCCTCCCTTCCCCTGTCTCTAAAAATAAATAAATATAATCCTTAAAAAAATCTCCAATCTAGAATTCCATAGCCAGTAAGATGTTCCTTCAAAAGTGGAGGAGAAATAAAGACCTTTTCAGAACAACAAAAATTGAGGAAATTCATCACCACCAAACTGGCCCTGAAAGAATTGTTAAACAAAATTCTTTAGGTAGAAGGAAATATTCTAGGTTAGAAGGTTGGATCTACATAAAGAAAGGAAAGGCATGTGCAAAGGAATAACAGTAAAAGTAAGATAATTTATTTTCTCTTTAAAAAATTGATCAAAAAGTTAAGTGTTGTGGCAATGATAGTAACAATGTATTAGGTGAATACTCACCTAATAGTTGAAATGAATGACAACAATGTCTCGAGGGGCAGAAGAGAAGAATTGGAAATACTCTGTTATCAAATACAGTGAGGTATGGTATTATTTGAGAGTAGATTTAGTTGAATGTGTTTATTGTATACTTTAGGCAACCACAAATAATTTAAAAAGAAGTATAGTTGATAAACAAGAGAGAAGCTAAAGTTGAATCACATGAAATTCCACTTAAACAATCAAAAATGGGAAAAGAGGGGCACAAAAGAAACAAAGTACAAATGCAACCAATAAGTAAGTTACGAAGATAGTTGATATTAATCCAAATAATCACTTTAAATTTAGATTGCCTCAATACATCAATCAAGAGACAGAGATGAAGAGTATATTTTTTAAAAAAGACCCAATTGTATGTTGTTTACAAGTAATCCACTTTAAATGCAAAGACTCAGCTTAAAGATGAAAGTATGGAGATTAATATTAAAAGGCTCTTAGGAATGTGTTAATTGAGGTGGGGGGGTGCATATGTTAGGACGTCTGAACTCTTTAAAAGTTTCGTTATGGGGCAGGGCTAGGGATCCAGAGGGTAATCTATCTTTACAAAACCATCTTTCCTTTCAGCAGGGGGTTTACTAGTGTTGCTAGAGTAGAGGCTTTTATGGTATGAGCCCTGAGCCAGCAGCATCAGCATCACCCAGGAACTCATTAGAGATGCAGATTCTTGGGCTCCAACCAGACCTACTAAAACAGAGACTTTGGCAGAGGGGCCCAGCTATCTGCATTTAACCAGACTTCTAGGTGTTTGTGATGCACACACAAAGCTGAGAACCTTTAATGTAGACTCAAGGATGTCCAGCCTGCATCCCACAGACCACATGCATCCCAGGATGGCTGTGAATGCAGCCCAACACAAAATTGTAAATTTATTTAAAACATTGTGAGATTTTTTTGTGATTATGTGTTGCATTGTATTTAATGTGTGGACCAAGACAACTCGTCTCTTTCCAGTGTGTTGCAGAGATGCCAAAAGTTTGGATACCCCTATGGATGTTTATGTGAGTTTGGTCATGGATCACATTCTGAGCATTTTCAAGAATAGGTACTCATTTTCAGACTTGTGTTCCCTTACACTGCTGACTGTACATATATTTTTCTAGTGAAACTAACCTCTGGGAGGGCTTGGATGTGTCATTGTAAATCTCTTAAGCCTCACTTTTCAAAGTTTTTTTCAAGACCAGAAGCATCAATATCACCTGGGGGCTCATTAAGAATGAAGAATCTTTGGCCCCACTCCAGACATACTGCATTTTGGCATGATCTCCTGGTATGTTTAGCATTATCTCTTTAGTATGTTTAATGAAACTAAGCAATTGGGCAAAGAAAGTACTCATTAAAAAGAACAAGCATTGAAAACTGAATAAAATAAATAAAAATACCCATTTTTGTTTTTTTATCAAGTGGGTCCTAGACTGGGTCAGGATCACCTAGTCACATATGGAGGATCTATGGTGCCTCTTGGGAGAGAAAGCCACCAAAAGGATGAAAGCATCATGGAGAAGTCTTGAACTATCCAGAGCCAGTGATAGTGGTTGGTAAGACTTAGAAGCATTTGCCATTTCAGTTTGTGTCCAAGTCCTTACTCTTTGGATTTCATAAATGTCAGAGTCCCCTGGAGAACTGGTGTGCAGTACCTAAAATCTGACAAGACTGTTACTTTAAGACACTAGGGCACAAGCCACACAGCTTTGACACTCCTGAAACACAGCATAAGACAAAGGGAGGGGCCACCGTGTAGCATTGATATCTTGGAGGTTCTAGGAGTTTAACTGAAGTGTGAGAGAGGACATCTGGAAGGAGATGATAGCAGTACTCAGTTGGAGTAGAGGTGTTTATAAAAATACCTGTGACTCCATGAAAAAGTTAACAGTGTCCTATAGGGGCATGACCCAGTGAAAAAAAGAGTTATAAGTACTAATTACCCCATTAGCTCCCACAGGCTGTGAAGGTCTGGGAAAAGTTCTTCTATTTTTCAAGAACAGTTTTGTGTCCTTTCTCATTTTGATCATTCCTTCAACTAGCCCTTTGGTTAACCTGCAGGAACATCCAGAACTCTTATGAGAAAAAGCCTAGGGGGCAATATTATGTAGGGTAGTTTTCTTTGCTCTGTGATTTGGTCTGTTTTTCTGCTTCATTTTCTTCATTTTGAGAAACATGAATTTTATTAACATCTCTTTGAAATGAATAATGTCGGCTAGTGTATTTGTTAAGTTCTGTGTGCCGTCTAGGATTTATCCTCCTTGAATAATAGACTGAAATTAGTTGAACTCCAAAATACCCAGGTTCTCAGTTTTTATCTCCTATTTTACACATTTCCCCTAAGAATACTGTATTTGCTTTCTAGGGCTTTGGGTATGTGCTTTATTTCCTCTATGGAGCAATCCAGGTAAAGTGTAAATTATAGGTAATTGATAAAGACCAAGAAAGAAGATAGAAAAATTTAATTAGTTTCCCTGAAAAGTAATGTGTATTAATCTGACTTTCCACACTAGAGACTAAAAGATCTTAAAGTGCACATAAAATGTTCTGTTTAAATACACAGAGTATGAGTCATTCTCTCAGCTTATTTTCTGTCTAGACAGAGAAGAGAATCAAATCTCTTAAATTATAAAGTTGTTCTGTGATTAGATATATGGTTGTTTCCTGAGGCACTTATAGGACTTTGATAAATAGTTAACACTGTTAACACTTGATAAGTTAGGAGGCAAGGGGCAGACACTGTTGGTGTCCCATGCTATATGCTCTCAGCCCACCTCCACTTCCAGCTGCTTGTGGTGGCAGCTCTCAAGCAGACCACCTCTCACCTCAAATGCTCATGGGTTTTGTCTTTTGCCTTAGGGATTTCTCCAACATGCCAGGAGCTTGTTCAGCCCATATGCTCAGGCCTGGTTGTGTGAGGGAGTTGGTGTCCCTGTAGTAACCAACGCCACTGAGAACAGAAGTTGGTGGGTAAACACCCCAGCCCTAGGCCTGGGACCACAATTCTTAAGTTTCATTTCTGCATGGCTTCCCTGGCAGGACTGAGCTTCCTCATTCACAGCAGGAACAGCTCAGTTAAACAGGTTTTTTTGGGCCTCCTTCCTTCTCTGTCTTTCCTCCTCTCTCTGGATCCCTGGAATCACCTCCCAAATAAACTACTTAAGCCCATGTCTTTGTCTTAGTCTCTACTTTTGGGGAACTCAAACTAAGAAGAGCTGATTAACTTGGAGGGTGATATTTGCTGATCTTTAACATAAGCTTACATTTGACTAGCATTTGTCCATGGCTATTCATTCAACAAATAGCTTTGAGAGCCTATTGCGTGTTAGGCAAAGATTTTGGCTATTAATGAGACAGAATGCTTGTCCACATGATCATTTCATATACCTCTTTTAAACCTCACAACAACCATATGAGTTAGATAGTATTTTTATCCATTTTATATATTTTATGTATAATCAATTGAGGATTCTCAGTTCTTTGGAGGATTTGAACCTAAAGCAGTTGAATTTCTCTAAATACTGCTAAGTTTTCTCTCTGGATAGGTGTGGCCCCAGATTTCTTCCCAGTTTTATAAAATTGCAGCCATTTATGACTAAGCAAATTCATTCCAGTTTTGTGACTCACTCCCATGCATTTTTAAGCCTTCAACCTCAGTGTCAATTCTATAGTTTTCCCTTTTCTCCCTTGGCTGCATGCCAGCATCAGTAGCAGAGTGTTACAAATTCTGACACTTAGGTCCTAATACCAGAGATGATGATGCTCCTGGGTCAGGGTGGATGAGGGTTTATAAGCCTCCAGGTGATTCTAATGTGCCACCAGCCCAGAGAGGAGGACCATGGGGAACAGCATGCTCTCTCTCCCATCCTCCACTGTTTCCCTTTCCTCTGCTTGCCAGTTTGGTGTTGGAGCCCATTTCTGCTGGTCACAACCATTGATTTCGCTTGTTGTCCACAGGGTCAGAGAGGACAGGTAACATTCAATAGACCCATGGATTTCTAGAAGCTGGGGAATGAGCTCTGAGACTTTGCTACACCTTTGACCTTTGGCCTGTGGTCTCCATTTTCTTCAACAAGGCTGAGGGCTCTAATATCATTTGGTCTGAGGGCATGGTCAAGTCTATTCTCTGAATCTCTTGGGGCTTAGACACTGTAAGAGCCATTCTTAGCCCCTCTTTACCTTTCTCCCAGCAGTCCCAGTGGCCGGAGACCAAGGCACATGATGCAAAACCCTCCTTACTGCATACTGGTCACCTGTAAATGTGATGAGGGATTCTCTTGGTTTCAGGAAATGGAACCAGTAGTGCCTCTCTGCTTTGCAAGTTGGTTAAGGAAAGAGATGTCTCTCCACAATATATTTTTTCTCCTGGGAGTCAAAGAGGAATTGGTGACTGTGGAAGGGCAGTGGTAGCTAAATGGCTTCCCATAAACTATGAAGTGGACTGTTGGCAAGGTTTTTTTTAATCCTCACCCAAAGATATGTTTACTGATTTAGAAAGAAAGAGAAACATTGATGTGACAGAAAAACATCCATTGGTTGCCTCCTGTGCACACCCTGACCAGGGATTGTACCTAACACCTAAGTACATGCTGTGACAGGGAATTGAACTCACAACCCTTTGGTGCAGGGCTGATGCTCCCGCCAAGCAAGCCACCCGGCCAGGGCTTCTGGAAAGTTTTGAATGTACTACACAGCCACACAGGGTACTTGACCCCTTTTGTTCTTGGCCATGGGCTTTTGTTACCAGTTCCAGGAAAAAAAGAATCTCCCTCAAAGCCCCTCATTCCATTCTGTTACATCCAGGCAAGGCACAAAGAGCAGAATGGAAGGACAGGTTGAGGTTACCATCAAGGTCATGTTCTAAGTAGCAGACATGAAACCAGAGCCTGGTTTTTCTCCCTGTGCCCCTCACACAGTTGTGGAATTACCAGGGACGCAGGAGTGGGAGGGGAAGTTGGTGTTCCTTCCTGAAGTATTAGCTTTTGAAGAAAAATGATTGTTTTTATATTTTAAGCTTATGATCATTTCTTTGAATTTCACGGTATGTGTTGGTTAACCATAATCCTATTTACTTGTTTCCACCCCTATGGCAAGAAAGTTCCAGAAGCCAGAATTTGTAGTATGCGATTTAGCACTTTCTCCAGTGTTGGGAAATGCCAGTTCATGTGCCCTTCTCCTGTTCCTGGAAGGACCTAAAAAATCCACTGTGAAATATGTGTGAGGTGTATGTGTTGTGGGGAGAGTTTGTGATTATGGTAATCAACTTAGATGATGCTGTTGCAGGAGGTCACTGAGCGAATGTGACAGATGGTTGACCTGAAAACTGGAACTGAGCAATTAGAGGCTCCTGGGAGACCGTCCCTTGTACTTTCCATGGGCATTCTGAGTGTCTTCCTGGGCTAGAAGCTGTTATAAGGAGACAGAACTGAGGGGGTAAGGTGGTATTGTGACTTTCTGGACTATGTTCGTGACTCAAACCCATTGAGGCTTCTGTAAAAACTTTAAGATTCTGGTGAATAAATGTGGAGATCTACTTGTCTTGTGAAAGCAGGCCTCATAAGTAAGTTCCCTTGCTTATCAACCTGCCAGCTACCAAGCTGGTGTGGCCTGACTCTTTTCTTTCTTTGCTTCCATGTTTCAGATTTCACCTGGGAAATGCCCAGGGTTGTAAACTAACAATTGGTGAGCCACCCAGAAGATGGAAGAAATGGGTCTTTGGAAAGAGGGATCAGTTAGATAAATCTCAGAGTGACCATCTATCTATATGTTAGACTATTGTGGGCTGCGATGTGAGTATGGATATGCTCTGAAATGCTGGCTGGTCTAACATACTTGTTTAGGAAAGGAAACTAATGGCTGTGCAGTAGGCTGGTCTCTACTGTGGGCAGTTTCACTGATCACTGATGACCAACTAGAGGATAACACTCAAGTTAGGACATTGGAAGAAGTGCTGAGGTTAAAAAACAACAACAACAACATTTGGTTGTTCACTACTCTACTACCTTCAGGGCTGGCAGACAAGATGGGAAAACAGAATAAGTCATGGACCTTAACATGCCATTTTGCAAAGCTAGGAGGGTACAAGCTGCTTTGGATTAAGATCTGGGAGCTTAAGACAAAGCTCTTTCTTTGATCTTTCCTTGCCTTCTATGTTTGGGGGCCAGTTTCAGATTTCACCTGAGGAATTCTGAGGGTATGAACCAACAGATGTAAGGATAAGATTGAACAAAAGGTGTCAGGTCCAAGGATAGTCTTTTATAGTGAAGTTTGCTTTTGAAGAGTTTCTGATATTAATTCATTATAAATATAATGTATATGTCACTTACACTTTTGCACCTGAGAAAGGGAATATGGAGAAGAGAGATGGCAGACACAATAATCTTAAACTAATTTTATTCAGCTTAAACATGAATGACTTTGTTAGGGGGGAGTGGCAAATTTTCCTATTTATTCTACTTTGCCTTTATTGGGAATGGCAAATATCTTTTAATTCCCCAGTCATCTATGTTAGGCAGTGACTGCCTGGAGAGCTGTGTAGACAAGGATTGTGAGGCAATAAGATGGTATAGCAAGAAGGTAATTAATTTGTGTCAGATTAACTATCAAAACCAGTCGTGGGTTAGGAGGGGAGAACAGCTGTACTTCTAAAATGTATTTGCTATCCTGGGTCCAGTTTCATGTTAATTAGTTGCACTCACTAGATGAGGCAACCTGAAAGGCTTACAGATTTTTAAAATTTACTAGGCATTATTATTCAGGTTCTTGGTTGCAAACTACAGGAACTTAATCAGAAAACAAAATGTATTGTAGAATAGCAAGTAGCTCATTGAATCTTCAGGAAGACTGGAGAACCTAGCTCAGAAAATGGGCAGCAACCAATATAAGCTACACAGGAGACCCTGGTGCCATTGTATGCTCACTCCTGCCTCCAACACCACCACTACTTTGGGACTTCCCTACAATACTCTTGGACTTAAAAAAAAGTCTTTTTTTATTTAAAAAAATTATGAAGATTTTCAAGCATGCCTAACAAAGAGTATAATAAAGCTTCATACATCTATTTCCAGTTTCTCTGATTATTACAGTTGTAGCAGTCTTATTTAATCTAACCTCCACTTAAAATTAATTTTTTAAAATCATCTTTCTTTTTTTTAGTATTTTTTAAAGATTTTATTTATTTATTTTTAGAGAGGGAAGGGAGGGAGGGAGTCATGTACCCTGATTGGGAATCGAACCTACGATGCTTTGGTTTGCAGCCTGCACTCAATCCACTGAGCTACGCCAGCCAGGGCCTAAAATTAATTAATTTTTGCTAAAGGATTTTGAAGCAATCTAAAATATCATAAGTAACCTGTAAGTATTTTGTATTTTTCACTATTGACTTAAAAAAACTTACCCACAATGTTATTACCCTAATTTGAGATGCCATCTTTCCTATAAACTACATTTCTGTGGGATTCTAGTCATTAGTCAATCCTTTTTATTACTTCCTCAAGGTTCATCATCACATGCCTCAACTGTTGGAGCCAGGGAGGTGGGGGAGGAAGTGTCTGTCTGTCCCTTTGGCATTCACAATGGGAGATGGGCTATACCTCCCTACTATCTTGAAATCACATCCACAGAAGATCATACACATCCTGGGCAGACAAAATGGTAGATGAGGCATAATAGGGATTGGGACTTGCTCACAAAACCACCAGATGAGTAGCCACTTGTCAAAGTTGCCATTTTTATTTCCTAATTTCCCTTGAATTATAGACTAGTATTCTTCTATAACTTCATAAAAATACTTTGATAGTCATTAAGCTTTGATTTAAAGTGATATGGCTTCCACCTGGATGGAAGTCTACTTTTTTCTTGGGAGGTTTATTAACAATTACATATGTAAACCTATGCACTTTCTTTTGATATATTCTCTTAGGAAAAATTACACCAAGAAATTATTAATGTATGTGAAAACGACAGTTAAAATTCCCAGAGGATGATGGAGGCATTGAATATTTTTACATATTTTAAAGCACCCACCAATATCACTTGAGGGTGGCAGGGTTGAGAAAACAATGTTAAAATGATAATTTGCTTAGTTGAGATGTTTTAAAAATTTGATCAATGGATGTGTTTATACTATACCTGACAAAGAATCAAGGTCGTGGACTATACAGCCTCCAGAAGTAAGATGGGGATAATTGCAGGCTCTTGGCTTTATCTGGTAGGATCCTCACTTAATGCAAATTTATAACATTCCCTTGTATGAGAAGTGGGATGCATACTTTTCTTTATCTTCTTCTTTTGAGTCAAATATTCACCTTCATTTGCAATTCTTATTGTCTTTCATTGTTTTTAATCTTCATCATAATCACCAGAGACTGTGAGTGATAATCACAATTTAATTTCTGTAGGAGACTGTTCTCTGTGGCGTGGGTCCAGCTCCTACTCATGGATGCACAGGACCCATGACCACGGATAGGTTCTCTCGTGGGGAATCAGGCCTGTAATATACCTAGGCCACTTTGAGTCTTGCTTTTTGCTAAAAACTCCCTCACTCTGTATAGAGACAGCAAGTGCTTACTGTAACTTCCTAAAATCCATGCTAAACCTTCCAAGGACGAGTGTAACCAGTTCAACTACTTTTCCCTTTTCATTTGCAAATATCCCTCTTCTGTGATGTGATTAGTGGCATTGGCTCCTTTGTTTTCTGTAAAAGGTAACCACCTAAAGCCAACCTCAGCATAGCAAATGAGGACTGTCATGTAATATGCCGAGAAAAAAAAAAGGCCTGTCATGGCAGAGGCTGAGGCTGTTTGCTCCCCTTGAGAGCAAAGCTGCTTGCCCTTTTCCTCCACAGGACTTAGTAGTCTGTGTGAATATCTTTCCCCCATCCACAATGTCACGGACCCCATCAGCTGGGGTCTGCATCAATTTCTAACATCAGACATCAGTGGGGACCAAAATTATCAAAATAAATAAATTCATTTGAGGGAATGTGGTGGTGTGGTAGGAGGGAGCGGATTCCATTTCCCTCATGGGAGAAAAACCTAGCCAATCTGAGGACGAACAGAGCAAACAGCCAACAGTACCACAGCATATATGAAAATAGGAGGTCAAAAATTGTAGCGGACATTGAAAAACCAGATAGTAAGGAGAGTGATTCAGGACAATAAGGGCCCAGGGATCAGCATGGGGACCAGGGAGGCTGCAGCCCCAGACCTGGGGCTCACCTGGTCTCCCACAGGGCTCTTGGGAGACAGCTGGGTCAACTGCTCCCTCCTGGGCCAAACAAGGATTGAGTAGCACCAGGGGAAGGCTGGTTGCTTGAAGGCACAGAGAGGGGAGTGAGGACTGAGTGGCAAACACACAGGGGCTGTGAGCACCCATGCATAGCCCTGGGAAGAGTGCTTGCCCAAGCCAGTGCAACCAAGGATGGCCTGGCTGGGCACCGGCACCCGCAACCTGGGGAGAGTGTTTTGTGGAAGACCTGGAGCCCACACCCATAAACCTGGGGAGAGCACATATATCACAGGAGCCCTGAAGCCCACAGCCATGAACCCCAGGGGAAACGGGCACTCCACAAGAGCCCTGGAGCCCACAGCCGTGAACCTGGGGAAAGCACGCTTAGGAGGGCCAGGATCCCACACTCAGGGCCCTGCAGAAAGGTGCCATTCTGGCTCTGGGGAGAGTGCATGGCTAGCCCTGGGCATGGAGGCTGGCTGAGTGCTGAACAGGAAGGGAGAAAAGTGAAACCAATTGTCCCTTAGCCTGCTACAGCCTGCAAGACCAGCAAAACTGGTTTGGCCAGTTTGAAACCAACAAGAAGTTTCTTCTGTTTTGTTTTGTTTGTTTGATTTTGTTTTTATTTTTCAAATAATTTTTAATTTTTTAATTATTTTTATACCTCTCACTTTTGCTTCTCTTTCCTTCTTTCTAGTATTATCCCTTCTTTTCTTTCTAATTTTATCTCTTCTTCCTTCTTTCCTCTGCTTTTTTTTTCTTTTTTCTTTTTAAATACCCACAAGTGAGACCAAAAAAAAAAAAAACAAAACACAAAAACAAAACAGAAACGAAAAACAAACAAACCAGAAACTGTGAAAATACGAGTTGGACCCAAAGAGGGGGAATCCCAATAGCTGAGACAGTGAGACAAATTTTACTTTGCTATTACAGAGAACCTGCAAGTTATTGCATATTTGTATTATTTTTTCATTATTCGCACATCTTTTATTTTAATAGTACATTTGTATCTTCTTTCTATATTGTTTTCTTTGCTTAGCTGGTTATATTGTATCATTTGATAGGTTTCACCTGTTACCTCATTTATAGTGTATTGCTAATTTACTGTCCTTCACTTCATTTGTGTTCTATTAGTACACTACTCAAGGTTCTATACTCCCTATTTTTTAAACTAGATCTCATATTCTGTCATATGATCATTGCTATAATATTACTGTAAATAATAGCTATTCCATAAAATTGTAAGTACTACACAACACCTCCCTCACCCCACCCCCAGATCTTAGCACACTTCAAAGTTTACTGAAATCTATTACTGTAGTGGTTAACTCTATTTTCTCACATACTACACCTATTTTCTATCCTTTATTCTCACCTTACCTCAGAATCTGACCTCCCACAACCTCACTGCCTTCTAGACCCAACTCACAATCCTTCCCTCCCCAACAAGAGTCTTATCTTTTTTCCATCCTTTCTAAAAAGTGGCTAGTTGGGTGGAATATCACAATTAACACTATACATAGACAAAGGACCTTCTATCTCTTCTCTACCAGCTGCTACTGTAAATATCATAGAATACTCTCTTGCTGTCTTAAACCATTTTGCATTACCCCTCCAACTGATCACAAAAAAAGGGGATCAGTGAACACAAGGGAGAAGCTGTGAACACCAGGATACCCAAAGGAGATTGCACCACTGAATCTCACAGGTATTCTACCACGGAAGTTCACACCATAAACCCAGGGAGCCAGACAGATCAACTTAAGAAGCAGAGGCTAATACGAAGAGTCTCACAAACAATGGGAAGACAAAGAAACAGTCACCAAATGAAAGGAAAGGAAGAAGCCTCCGAAAGAATGCTCAATGAAATAGAGGCAACTCAACTATCAGATGTTGAATTCAAAGCGATGATTATCAAGAAGCTCAATGAGCTCACAATGAGCTACCGGAAATTACAATGAACTCCCTGCAAACTATATCAACATGAAAAAGATAGAAACTATCAACCAGGGCCAAGAGGAAATGAAGAATACAATTTCCGAACTGAAGAACATAGTAGAAGGAATTAAGAGCAGAATCAAGGAAGCAGAAGATTGGATCAGCGAGCAGGAGGACAAAGTAGAAAAAAAATACCCAGAAACAGCAAGAAAAGGAAAAGAAGAGCAGGAAGAATGAAGAGGGATTAAGAGAAATGCAAGATAATAAGAAACATAATAATATATTTATAATAGGGATACCAGAAGGAGAAGAAGAGCAAGGGATACAAAATCTGTTTGAAAAAGTAATGATGGAAAACTTTCCTAGTTTGATGAGAGAAAAAGTCACACAAATCCAGGAAGCACAAAGAGTCCCAATCAAGAGGAACCCAAAGAGGCCCATCTCAAGACATGTCATAATTAAAACGGCAAAATTCTTTTGTTTAAAAGATTTTATTTATTTCTTAGAGAGGGAAGTGGGGGAGAAAGAGAAAGAGAGAGAAACATCAATGTGTGGTTGCTGGGGGTCATGGCCTGGAACTGAGGCATGTACCCTGACTGGGAATTGAACCTGCAACACTTTGGTTTGCAGCCCACACTCAATCCACTGAGCTATGCCAGCCAGGGCTAAAATGGCAAAATTCTAAGACAAAGAGAGAGTCTTAGAGGCAGCAAGGGAGAAACAGAAAGAACATATAAGGGAGCCCAAACAAGGCTAGCAGCTGACTTCTCAATGGAAACACTTCAAGACAGAAGAGAATGGCAAGAAATATTCCAAGTAATGAGAACCAGAGGTCTGCAACCAAGGCTTCTTTACCGAGCAAGGCTCTTAATCAAGATAGAAGGACAAATAAGGAGCTTCCCAGACAAAAGAAGCCTCAAAGAATACACCTCTACCAAACCAGCTCTGCAAGAGATGCTAAAGGGACTGCTTTAAGGAAAGGAAGGAAAAGAGAGCAAGAGAGGGGATCACAGGTATGAAAATGGCAATGAATAAGTACCTATCAATAATAACCTTAAAGGAACATGAATTAAATGCTCCAATCAAAAGACATAGAATAGCTGAATGGATAAAATATCATGACCCAAATATATGCTGCTTACACGATACTCACCTCAGGACAAAAGATCTACACAGACTGAAAGTGAAGGGCTGGAAACAAATTTTCCAAGCAAATTGACAGGAAAGAAAAGCTGGGGTAGCAACATTCATATCAGACAAAATAGACTTCAAATAAAAAGGTCCATAAAGGTCCATAAAGAGAGACCGAGAAGGTCACTTCATGATACTCAAGGGAAGAATCCGTCAAGAAGACATAAACATTGTAAATATATATTCACCCAACATAGGAGAACCCAAATGCATAAAGAAAATCTTAGAGGACTTCAAGAAAGATATTGACAGCAACACAATTATTGTGGGGGATTTTAACACCCCACTATCAAAAATGGACAGATCTTCCAAACAAAATATAAACAAAGATATTGTGGCATTGAAAAATGCCCTTGGTGAAATGGACTTAACTGATATATATAGAGCCCTCCATCCCAAAGAAGCTAAATACACATTCTTTTCAAATGCACATGGAACAGTTTCAAAGATAGACCACATGATAGGACACAAAACAAGCCTCAACAGATTCAAAAAAATTGAAATCATACCAAGCATCTTCTTGGATTACAAGGGACTGAAACTAGAAACCGACCCCAAGGAAAAAAAAACCAGAAAACACTAAAAATCATGGAGATTGAATAGCATACTATTAAATAATGAATGGGTCAAAAATGAAATTAGAGAAGAAATCAAAAAGTTTCTGGAAACAAACTCACAACAACCCAAAACTTATGGGACACAGCCAAGGCAGTCCTTAGAGGGAAGTTCATAGTGATACAGGCCTACCTAAAAAACATAGAAACATTTCAAACAAACAACCTAACACTAGGAGGATTTCACTGGAGAATTCTATAAAACATTTAAGGAAGAGCTAACCCCTATCTTTCACAGACTATTCCAAAAAATCCAAAATGATGGAAAACTCCCAAAGTCGTTTTGTGCAGCCAGCATCATCCTAATCCCAAAACCATATAAAGACACAACAAAGAAAGAAAACTTCAGGCCAATATCGCTGATGAACAGAGACGCTAAAATCCTCAACAAAATATCGGCAAACCGTATCCAACAATACATTAAAAAAAACGTACACCATGAGCAAGTGGGATTCATCCCAGGAATGCAAGGATGGTATAATATTCGCAAATCAGTAAATGTAGTACATCACATAAACGCAAAGACAAAAATCACATGATCATATCAATAGGTTTAGAAAAAGCATTTGATATGGTACAGCGCCCTTTTATGATAAAAACACTCAGCAAAGTGGGAATAGAGGGAGCATTCCTCAACATAATAAAGGCCATATATGAGAAACCTACAGCCAACATCATACTCAATGGGAAAAAACTAAAATCTTTTCCATTAAGATCAGGAACAAGACAAGGATGTCCACTTTCATCACTTCTATTCAATATAGTATTGCAAGTTTTAGTCACAGTGATCAGACAAGACAAGGAAATAAAAGACATCCAAATCAGAAAGGAGGAAAAAAAAACTGTTACTGTTTGCAGATGACATGATAGTGTACATAGAAAATCCTATAGACTCGGCCAAAAAAACTGCTTGACCTAATAAATATAAATGAATTTGGCAAAACAGTGGGATACAAAGCCAATATCCAGAAATCAAAGGCATTTTTGTACACCAACAATGAAACAGCAAACGCAGAAATCAAGAAAAAATTCCCATTTGATATAGCAAAAACAAAAAAAAATACCTACGAATAAACCTAACCAAAGAGGTAAAAGACCTGTATTTAGAAAACTACACAACACTGAAGAAAAAAATCAAGGAAGGCCCAAACAAATGGAAACATATACCATGCTCATGGATCAGAAGAATTAACATCATCAAAATTTCCATACTATCCAAAGTAATTTACAGATTCAATGCAATACCTATTAAAGTACCAATGGCATATTTCACCGAAATAGAACAAACACTTCAAAAATTTATGTGGAAACATAAACTGCTGCAATTTTGAGAAAGAAGAGTAAAATAGGAGGAATCACAATACCTGATACTAAACTGTATTACAAGGCCACTATAATCAAAACAGCCTGGTACTGGCATAAAAACAGGCACATGGACCAATGGAAGAGAACACAGAGCCCAGAAATAAACCCAAGTCTCTATGGTCAATTAATATTTGACAAAGGAGGCAGCAACATAAAATGGATTAAAAATAGCCTCTTGAACAAATGGTGTTGGGAGAACTGGACAGCTATGTGCAAAAAAAAAATGAAACTCAAGTACCAACTAACACCATACACAAAAATAAATTCTAGGTGGATAAATGATTTAAATATAAACTCTGACACCATTCAAGTCCTGCAAGAGAACATAGGCAGGAAAATCTCAGATATTTCATGCAGCAACATTTTTACTGATATGTCCCCTAGAGCAAGGGACATAAAGGAAAGAATAAACAAATGGAATCTCATCAAAATAAAAAGCTTCTGCATGGCTAAAGAAGACAGTATTAAAATAAAAAGAGAACTAACTGCATGGGAAATCATATTTGCCAATGATACCTCAGACAAGGGTTTGATCTCCAAAATATATAAAGAACTTACACAACTCCACTCTAAGAAGACAAGGAATCCAATTAAAAAGTGGGCAAAGGACTTGAACAGACACTTCTCCAAGGAGGACATACAGAGGATCCAGAGACACATGAAAAGATGCTCAGTATCGCTAGCTATCAGAGAGATGCAAATTAAAACCACAGTGAGATACCACTTTACACCAGTCTGAATGGCCATCATAAACAAAGTAACAAACAAGAGTTGGAGAGGTTGTGGAGAAAAAGGGGCCCTAGTGCACTGTTGGTTGGATTACAGACTGGTACAACCACTATGGAAAAAAGTATGGAATTTCCTTAGAAAACAAAAAATTGATCTTTCTTTTGACCTAGCAATTCCACTGCTGGGACTATATCCTAAGAACCCTGAAACACCAATCCAAAAGAACCTATGGACTCCAATGCTCATAGCAGCACAATTTAGAGTAGCCAAGTGCTGGAAGCAACCTAGGTGCCCATCAGTAAATGAATAGATCAAAAAACTATGGTACATTTACACAATGGAATTCTATGCAGCAGAAAGAAAGAAGGAACTCCTCCCCTTTGCCATAGCATAGATGGAATTGGAAAGCATTATGCTAAGTGAAATAAGCCAGGCGGTGAAAGAGCAATACCATATGATCTCACCTTTAACAGGAACCTAAACAACAAAACAAACAAGCAAAATATAACCTAAGACACTGAAATAGAGAACAGGCTCACAGTGACTAGAGTGGAGAGGGGAGGGAATTTCAGGGGAAAAGGAGAAGGGTTTACAGGAACGAATATAAAGGACACATGGACAAAAATTAGGGGGTGGGTGGAAATGGGAGGGAGGTAAGAAGGGATGGGTGGGTGGCCTGGGATGGGAGTAAAAGATAGAAAACTGTACTTGAACAATGATTAAAATAAAATTAAAAAATAAAATAATGTAATAAAAAATCATTAAAAAAGAGTGCTTGCCCTGCCAAAAAAGAAAATAATATAAAAAATTAAATTCAACAAACATCTATTGACTGGTATTGATATAACCATTATAGAGATGAGGGGCATAGCAAGGTACTTCATCCTCAAAGGACTCAGGGAAGATCAGATGCCAACATGTAAGATGAAGGCATCAGAGAAGAGCTAGTATAAAGCTCTCAGAGTTGAGAGATGGATAAAGTATAATTACTTTTGCCTGGAGAGATCAAGGAAGGCTTTCTGGAGAAGATGGCATTTGAGTTGGACTTTTAATCTAGTTTAAGGTCATTTTATGTGGAGAAAGCACATTTGGGAAAGCACAGGCAGGCACTAGGAATTGCTTGCCTTAACTGGTGTGCATGTGTGTGTGTGTGTGTGTGTGTGTAAAGAAAGAACACTGTTTCCCAGTGAGATTCTGACAGAAAAGACATTTCTCAGTTTATTAGTTAAGGCAATAAGAGATTAGTGATTCAAAGTCAGCAATAAAAACTATACAGAGAAATAGTCATTGGCACTTAACATCTTCTTGGCTGGCAGTGCCCTGGTGGAGGTGTCCTGCTCTATCTGGCCGCAGACCCAAGGCAGGCAGTCACAGGGGGCCTACTGTGGGAGGGAGGGAGGTGTCCCTTGACTGGTGCTCACAGGCTACACCAGCAGGCCTTACCCATGTTTCTTTTGGTCTTACACATATCTCCTTTCTAGTTGTGACTTCTTGACTTGCCTTTCACAGGTAAGAGAAGGCATTAAACAAGAACAGAGTCAGAGTGCTTTGCAGTTAGCTCTTGCTTGCAGTTTTGGGCTCAGATCAGCTGCAGCAGAGTTCAAAAGCTGAGTGTGTGAATACCTTTCCTTGCTGTGTGAGGCAGCAGAGGGCAGGCTGCCTGGGTTTAGATGTGGCTGCAATGCTTAGAATCTGTGTGATTTTAGGCAAGTTGCTTATTTTCTGTCTCAGTGTTGCCTCATCTGTAAATGGGTGGTAACGATATTATTTACTCACAGAGTTATTATGTATTAAGTTAATAAGTAAAAAGTGCTTGGAATGATTGTTGCCTACTGAGTTTTAGCGCTTACTGGTGCAACAAGGCCTGTGGGTGGGGAAGGGGTGGTGGGGCTGACCTGGGGACAGCCTTGAGCACAAGAAAAGGAGCCTGAGGCAAGAGCCCTGCTGGCTGGAAAACCTGGGCTTGACCTGGCTAAGGGTCTTCATTTCTGAGTTTGAGATTATTGTCAGAGGATTGGAAGTGATGTTAGCACCTTTCTTGGTGCTGCAGAGGAACTGTTTTTTCCTCTGTGGTTACTAAGGCAAGCCTGGAGAAGGCCTTTGGTATAGACCCACTGTGCCTGCATAAACCTGTCACACAATGAAGTGACATTTGATTAAATCAGCAGTGTGTAACCCCCTGCTGATGGCAGGTGGGGCATATAAAAGTGATTCCTAGGGACCCATTCCTGTGCCAGAAATTTTCCATTTAAAGCAGTTCACATGAGCAACAAGGGATATATGATACAAATGCGCATACAGGGAGATATGCTTGTCAAACCTAAAAGACCAAGACCATGGTTAAAGGAGTAAGAAGTGAAAATTCAGGCGACTGTAAATCTTTGAGCCATTTTATGCATTTGAAGTACTGCCTTAGTCAATACAAAACCCTACATTGCTATTTTGAAAAAGTTTTGCAGAGCAGAAAATGTAAAAATAAGATTACCTCAGTGAAAATCAGTGCCCTGGAACCTGACAGGCTACCAGTCACACTTCAGCTTTCTGGCTGAACGAGGACTGACCAGGATAAATCAGCCCAGGCTGAATCAACATTTGTGGCACCTTGCAGTTAAGTCTGAGTGTCCGCAGAGGAAGCCTGCCTGGGGTTCAATGGAAGGACAAGGAAGGGAACAAAGACATGGAGAAGTGTTTGAGATGAGGGTTTGGTGTTTATATATTCAAGGCCACAGTTCCCTGCCCAGAGCAGGAGAACAGTCCCCATCACTTCTGTCCTGGGAGAGCACAGGCTTTCTTCCCCTGCTTCCAGCCCCCATCTCTTTCCCAGAAATCCTCAATTAGAAGGTGTCCCCTCTGAAGGGCTCTTTATGGAGAGTTGACTTGAAACCATGGATTGAATGCTGTCTTTTGAATATGCCTTAGTGACCACCTTGTCTAGTGGCTGCTATTTTTTTTCTAGGAGAATAACAAGACTAAGAAAAATTGATGAGTGCCAGTGCATATTTTGCATCCTTGTTTGGGTGTTATGAAGTAATAAGGTCTACCCAATAATGTTAGCCTGAGAAGCTTTCATCTAATCCAGTCCTCTCATTATAGAAGAAAAAATTTGAGTTTCACAGATGGAGAGCAGTTTACCTCCAGGCTCTCAGCTCAACCTGTAAGTGGCCCAGGTGAGACAGAGGGCAGATCTGCCAGGTTTTCTATTTTAGTGACCTTTCCATGTACTAATCACAGCAAGTTGTTTACATATTGTAATTGTCTTAATGTTCTCTTCCATTTATCTATGTGGAAAGCACCAAAGATTAGGGTCTCATTCTGTACAGGCTGGCATCATTTGGGATGCTGATACCCTAGGAAGGGTATGAGCAGTATGTAGCAGCTCTAAGTTCTTGAGATTTCCCAATGTCTCCAGTGATGAGCATTTGAAGAGAAATGCTTAATACCTTTCTCTCCATCAGGAAAATGTCAACAGCTCTGACTCTTTCTTAGCCTTTCTGACATTTCCCAGACAACCATGCAAATCACTCACAGTGATTCAGAAATAATGTAGGACCTTACCCATTTTGTAAACCATGTTCCCCCAGATGTGTTACATGTCATCAGTGGTATGTGAGATGGTTTTAAGTAGTATAGAGATCAGACCTTTTATTCTTATAGTAGAAATAAGTAGGTATTTATTTTAATGAATATAATAAAATATAATTAGTATAATAAACCTAGAACATTTTATTGCTTGGAATGGAGCTAAGTAAAAAAGTAAGTTGCTTCAAAGAAAAATATTAAATAATAATATACCTGGTACCTAATTTTGTCAAAAAGTAGAACAGTGACATTCAACATTATACATACACAACTGCAGTTTGGGAAATAGACACCGAGGCCACATGTCACATGTATAAATCAAGCACTTGTGACAGTCCACAATACTTGAGAGCAAAACAATGGGACCCACAGTTAGTTTACAACTGCAAATTAGTTTTTTATCTTTGTGAATGAGAAGGACTTAATCTTGGCCCTTTCAAAAATAATAAGTATGATCCAATGGTTTTCCCAGGTGGATTCAGGATTCTTTTTTGAGTCTCAGTGTAGCTGGCCCTTATCCCTCTGGCTTCACCTTGAGGAGTTCTCTTTGGTGGTGACTATATGTTGGAGGAGAGGACAGCAGGTTTCCACTTAGCCTTCTTTGTTTTTGTTTTTTTTTTTGTTTTTTTTTTTTTGCAAGGGCTGTATCTACACTGCTTATTCAGCCCTGCCTACTGTAGGTGACATCAGTAAGTCCAGACTGTGATGCACGGAGTCTGTGCCGCCCAGCTGTATTTCCTGGGTGTGCAGCTCCTCCCCGCAACTCCCTGCCACCTCCATGACTGCATGCCTGTGTGTTCACACACCTACAGACACACACCTTCACAGCCAGTGAGTATTCACACACAAACCTCTGATACAGGTTATTTGCTTTCCTGAAAGGACCCTTAGGGCCTTATGGATCTTTTTCAGGTCAATTTATTTTTTGGGACCCTGGATGGGTCTGGGTCATCTTTGCTCCTTGCACCTTTCTGCTATTTCCCTCCCCTCCCCTCCCCCTCCCCTCCCCTCCCCTCCCCTTCCCTCCCCTCCCCTCCCCTCCCCCTCCCCTCCCCTTCTTTCTTCTCATTGCCTTGTCAGTACCAGTGCACCTGTGGGGCCTGCCTCTCAGTAAAACTCCCTCTAGTCATACAATGCCAATCTTTCCTAATAGGGTGGGTTGGGGTTGGGTGGTTGCCCAGGGGCTCAGTTCCATACTCCTCACATTTTTTCTCCATCCCTTCCCTGCTTGCTTTAGAACTCTTCTTTCTTTGACCTTGACTCCCTCCTCTATGACCTCATCCAGTCTCATGGGATCAAGGATGAACAGGAAAGAAGTGGTACCTGCCCTCAAGGAGCTTATATTCTACTTGGTGTCAAAAACTCAAATGCCAAGAGAATACTAAGTAAGATATGTGTTTATAAAGGAAGGGAAAGAGGCTGAGATATTATAAATAATTCTAGATTAGACATCTTTTGTTCAAAGTTTTGCTTGGTCTTCAGATTATAATAGATTCTTGAAAGTGGAATTGTCATGAAAAAAGTGGTCAATTACCAGCTTTTGGATACTTATTTTTCAGGTGTTTTAGGTGTAAATAATAATTCAGAAAAGTTTAAGATGCTTGGGGGCAAGTCTCTAATATTTTGAGCTAGGAATTGAAGGAGGAACTAGTCATTAAAAATAACATTGTATATCAGTCAGGGTCCAATCAAGAGACAGAAGCTATACAGTACTTTGAACAGGTAAAATTTAATACTGTGTAAAGAATGAACTATGTCATGGTATTACCCACTAAGGTGTAAGAGAGGACTCTAAGGAACACAGGAATAACAGGTAAAGGGAATAGTCACTCCTTCTACATCTAGGGCTATGAAAGAGCACCAATGAAGTAATAAATCTTAAAGAGGTCTTCTCCTTAGGACATAAATCTAAATTTAAATGGAGAGGGTATGGCTGTGGCCCACAGAGTGGTGGTGTTTGCTGAGGAGCTGCATGTTTAGCACTCCCTGGGAATCTATCTTCTAAGGTGCATGGTGGGGGGAATTGTCTTCAGGAATGTGTTTTGCACAGAACTCTCTGGGGAGCTACTTGTGAGATTGATGCTGTTGAAACTCCTGGGAGGTGGGAATGGGGGAAATGTGGGTGCCCCTGGTGTTCCTGTAATGCTAACTCCCCAGAGGAGCAAAAGGGAAAGATTACAGCAGAACCAGGAGGAGAGTCCTTCCTCTAGCCTCCTCTCCCCGGTGCCTTCTACCAATAAAGTTTAACACTGTGCCAGTTGACAACGAGGATATGTTTCGACATCCAAGGTGGCCAATGAAGATTGGATTTGGAATGGAGAGGCAAATACACTAATTCCTGCTCCCTCTTTGGCTGAAGTACCTTCTGGGGCATTATTTCACTAGAGCTTAAGGTCATATCCTGTAAGGGCTAATTATACTCCCATAGCCTAAGAAAGCCCTCAATTCACTGGCCTGTGATACGAAGTCCTGTGTTTGAATGGTGGGTGCCCTGGGGATATAGGTACAACACCCAAAGCATCTGCAGCAGGTGTCTAACACATACAGTATGTATTTACTCATCTATTTTAATATATTGTCTGTGTTCCAACATTTGAATGTAGGCTTTATGAGGGCAGTTTTGTCTGGTTTTATAGACTGTGCCAGAACAATGTGAATACACAGTATATGTTCAATTCATTTTTGGTGAGCCAATGAGGCTCCAGAGGTATTCCTCCCTAATTTTGAGCTGGTAAGTACAGAGACATTCAGAGCAGCCCACACATTCCCTTTCAATATTACCATGTTTAAAAGGGTAATACATAACACAGTGTTTAATACTTTTCTGGACAACCAACACAAGATTTGAGATTGCTCATTTTTCAAGGGTAATTGTAAACCATAGCAGCTGCTTGTCCAAGCTGGCTGGGCATATTCTATTATAGATGGAAGATGTCTGTAAGTAACTGCTGCTGACAAGGGAGGCAAACCCTATGCAGCCAGCCTTCCTCAAGGGAATTCAGCTCACCTCCTTTCACTACAAAGTTTTTAACTCCTCAGTTGTGAATGGTCAGGAATCTTTTCCCACTAATTACTTAAGGCACAGTCTACATATTCAATCTGTACTTTGGTTTCAGTATAGAAGAAATATTTTCACCTCAGGTGTTTTATTTACTAGTACTATTTTGAGAGAGGCTCTGTATTTCAGGATAATTTACTTTACTTTAGAATGAAAACCTGTATATTTATCAACTTTGTGTAATATCATATCATCTCAGACTATAGTGTTAAGAGCTAAATATTTATCTTACCTGATATTTTTATGTATCCAATTTTTTTTTTCATGGGATTCAGGGATCATAGCCCAAGGCAGGATCTGGACTTCGGCATCTAATGAGAGGTCCAGGTAACTCAAGGGTAGACAAATACAAATTCTAAATTAAATTGGTAATAAATTTAAAGAACACATAGAATTTATCCCCGACCTGCAGCTGGGTGTTTTGAAGAGACTGAAAGTATGAATATATGACTGAAAACTAATCTTAGGAACCAACAGTAAGTTCAAAAGCTTTGTCAATGCTAGAGAGATCAATGGGGTTTGAAGTGAAATATCATCAATCAAGTGTGAGCAGATGTTAATACAAATCCTGCCTCCAGTTTGTGAGGTTATGTGTGAGGTGGGAGATTGTATAAGAGGCCAACAGAAGACCCTATTTTCAGTGACAGACTGTTGCACTCAGGAACTAAGTTTGCAAAGTGCATCTATGCCCACACAGCAACACTAAGGGAGCTTTTCCCCCTTTATTCAGATTTTGATGCAAGACCATATGCAGAAATAGGGACATGGTGTTCCCCAGGCTTGGCAAAAGGGCTAAATCAGTCTGTTTGGTGTTTTGGGAAGGCAATTGGTCAGGTGGCTGAGAACCTTATTTTTTTTTCATTTTCAGTAAAGGAATGACAAAAGTATCAAGTCACCAGTTTGTAGGAAAGATTAAATGAGATACCCCATATCAAGTATATAGCACTTAACACATAGTAGACATTAAAACATGCTAGATATAATCATTTTTATTATTATGAATGAACATAATGTGGCTTAATGTGGCAAGTTGCCCAAAGTTGTGTCTTTCATTTTAAATTTAACTTTTCAGTCCAGAAGCCATGGGATTCCTAGAATATTTGAGGATTGTGGAGTACTATGGACTCTGCCTGGCAAACACACTAGGTTAAGGTACAGCAGTGTCCTTGCTTGAAGGAGATAAAGAACATCTCAGGCAACATGTCAAACTGACTCATGTTTTAAAATATTTTATTTATTTATTTATTTTTAGAGAGAAGGGAAGGGAGGGAGAAAGAGAGGGAGCGAAACATCAATGTGTGGTTGACTCTTACATGCTGCCTGCTAGGGACCTAGCCTGCAATCCAGGTGTGTCCTGAATGGGAAGTGAACCAGCAACCCTTTGGTTTTCAGGCCAGCACTCAATCCACTGAGCCACATCACCCAGTGCTCAAAATGATTCAATTTTTAAAGGATTAGGAATAACATTCTTGGAAAACATATTCTTGAGCATATGTTGAGAACAAATTTACCACAAAACATGTTAAGGTCCAGTTCTGATAAAGATTAAGTTCAGTTGTGGATAACAGAAACCTTAAAATAACAGAGACAGGAAAGTTTGTTTCTTTTTTACTGAAGGAAACTGACAGGTTTGGTACTGCTGTGAGCATCAGTTAATCAGCCTTCTTTGAAGCTGTGCCATGTCACCCTTATAGTTCTGCCCCCACGGTTCAAGATGGCTGCTTAGGTTCAGCCTCCACATCTGCATTCCAGCCAGCAGAAATGAAGAAGGACTAACAAGCGCTGGGCTTCCCCCATTAAGAAATCTCAGGGGTCACACAGGATACTTCCAGTTAGAATCCATTATCTAGAGCTTTGTCATGTGGCCCTACCTAGCAGCAGTGGTAGCTGGAAAATTTAGTCTTTATTTCATGTGGCCATGTGCTCAGCTAAATATAGGGGATTTTTTTTTTACTAGTAAGGAGGGGAAACGGACACTGGGAGACAATAGTATTCCTCACATGTTCCTTCCTTTTGTTCTGTGGCAGATCTGTTCTGCTTGTTTGCTTAGTTTAATTTTCAGGTTCAATTTTTGATAGATATATATTTATTGCCATTTTATCATTCATAGTTTTTATCTTTTTCTTAAATAAGTTCCTTTAACATTTCATATAATAATGCTTTGGAGATGATGAATTCTTTCAGCTTTTTCTTCTCTGGGAAGCTCTTAATTTGCCCTTCAATTCTAAATGATAGCTTTGCTAGGTAAAGTAATCTTGGCTGTAGGTCCTTGCTTTTCATTACTTTGAATATGTCTTGACACTCCCTTAGAGACTGCTAAGTTTTTGTTTGTTTTTTTTGAGAAATCAGCTGACAGTCTTATGGGAATTCCCTTGTGTGTAACTAACTGCTTTTCTCTTGCTGCTTTTAAGATTCTCTCTTATCTTTAATCTTTGGAATTTTGATTATGATGTGTCTTGGAGCAGGCCTCTTTGCATCCATCTTGTTAGGGACTTTCCCTGCTTTCTGAACTTGCATGTCTATTTCCTTCACCTAATTAGGGAAGTTTTCTTTCATCATTTCAAATAGATTTCCAGTTTCTTGCTCTTTCTCTTCTCCTTCTGGCATACCTATGATGTGAATGTTGGTATGCTGGAAGTTGTCCCAGAGTCTCCTTCTAATATCCTCATTTTTTTTATTCCTTTTTATTCTTGCTGTTCTGGCTGGGCGGTTTTTGCTTCCTTAAGTTCAAAATCATTGATTTGATTCTCAGTTTCGTCCACTCTACTGTTGATTCCCTGTAAATTAGTGTATCCTTTATTTCTGACTAGATCTTTCTTATGCCGTTGAAGTCCACACTAAGTTCCTTGAGCAATCTTATAACCAGTGTTGTGAATTCTGCAATGATAGATTGCTTATCTTCATTTTGTTTAGTTATTTTTCTGGAGTTTTGATCTGTTCTTTTATTTGGGCCATGTTTCTTTTTTAAAATATATTTCATTGATTATGCTGTTACAGTTGTCCCATTTTTTTTCTCCCCTTTATTCCCCTCTGCTCTGTACTCTCCTCCCACCAGCATTCCTCCGCCTTAGTTTATGTCCATGGGTCATACATATAAGTTCTTTGGCTTCTCCATTTCCCATACTATTCTTAACCTCCCACTGTCTATTTTATGCCTACCAATTATGCTTCTTTTTCCTGGTACTTTTCACCCATTTTCAACCCTCTCCCTCCCTACTGACAACCCTCCATGTGATCTCCATTTCTGTGGTTCTGTTCCTGTTCTAGTTGTTTCCTTAGGTTTTTGTCTTTTTTTTTTTTTGGTTCAGTTGTTGATAGTTATGAGTTTATTGTCACTTTACTGTTCATAGTTTGGATTATCTTCTTTTTCTTAGTTAAGTCCCTTTAACATTTCATATAATAAGGGCTTGGTGATGATAAACTTCTTTAACTTGACTTTATCTGAGAAGCACTTTTTCTGCCTTCCCATTCTAAATGATAGCTTTGCTGGGTAGAGTAATCTTGGATGTGGGTCCTTTCCTTTCATGACTTTGAGTACTTCTTTCTAGCCCCTTCTTGCCTGCAAGGTTTCTTTTGAGAAATCAGCTGATAGTCTTATGGTAACTCCTTTGTAGGTAACTGTCTCCTTTTCTCTTGCTGGTTTTAAGATTCTCTCCTTATCTTTAATCTTGGGTAATGTAATTATGATGTGTTTTGGTGTGTGTTTCCTTGGGTCCAGATTCTTTCAGACTCTTTGAGCTTCCTGGGCTTCCTGGAAGTCCATTTTCTTTGCCAGATTAGGAAAATTTTCCTTCATTATTTTTTCAAATAAGTTTTCCATTTCTTGCTCTTGTTTTTCTCCTTCTGACACCCCTATGATTGAGATGTTGGAATGTTTAAAGTTGTCCCAGAGGTTCCCAGGCCTCTCCTCATACTTTTGAGTTCTTATTTCTTCATTCTGTTCTGGTTGAATGTTTACTTCTTTGTTCTGCTCCAAATCATTGTCTGGGTCCTGATTTCTTTCCCTTCACTGTTCCCTGTATGTTTTGGTTTACTTTGTGTAGCCTTCACTTCTTCCTCTATTTTTGTGAGTATAATCAACCATTTCTGTGAGCATCCTAATTACCAGTATTTTGAACTCTGCATCTGACAGGTTGGCTATCTCTTTGTTGCTTAATTCTGTTTTTGGAGTTCTGATCTGTTCTTTCATTTGGGCCACATTTTTAAAAAATCTTGGTGTGCCTGTTACATTCTAAGGGGGGCAACTCACTTTGCTATGTTGTGGCACTGTATGTGGGCAAAAGGTCAGAGAAGGAAAAATGTCACTGCTTGACCCTTGTCCTGATTTTAGTCACTTCCCCTGCTACTCACAAGAAAACTGGGCCCTTCTGGTGCTGATTCCCAGGTGGGTTGACCTGTGCATGTTCTAGGATCTTGTGGGTCTCTCCAGTGAATTCTCCTGTGAGGCTGGGAGACCAGCCCCACAGGTTTTTACAATCAGAGACTTTGAGGCTTCATTTCTCTGTGTTAGAACCCTGGGCTTCACAGTCTGTCTTGCTCTCTAGATGTCCTTCCCAGTCCAACCACAAGCAAATGTGGGATCACCTTGACTGCCAGCTTCTGACTTGCTGTGAGTTCTCTCTGCCCTGGATGCCTATCTCCACCCTTCCTACTAGTCTGGATGAATGTTTCTTCTTTAACTTCTTGGTTGTCAAACTTCCATAGAGTTTGATTTTCTGGCAGTTCTGGTTATATTTTGTTTTTAAATTTGCTGTTGTCCTTCTTTCAGTTGTGTGAGGAGGCAAAGTGTATCTACCTTGTGGGTCTCTCCAGTGAACTCCCCTGTGAGGCTGGGGGTCCATCTTTCTACTCTGGGCCATATTTATTTGTCTCCTCATTTTGGCAGCTTCCCTGTGCTGTTTCTATGTATTAGGTAGAGCTGCTATGACTCCCTGTCTTGATAGCATAGTCTAATGTAGTAGGTGTCCTGTGGGGTCCAGTGGCACAGCCTGTCATATCATCCAAGCTGGGTACTTGAGGTGGGCACTCAGTGAGATCTGAGTACACTCTCCACTGGTAGTCCAGCCTTGATTGTTGTTGGCAGGTCAATGGGAGGGATTTACCCAGGCCAGTGACCTGCAAGGATTGGCTGACCACTGACCACCATACTCTGTTATCCATGGACAATCAGCTATGTAGGGGCCCATTCCACAGAGCAGAGCTTACTTCTGCAGGACTCTGGTGCCAATTTGTGCTCTGTATGGGAGAAGCTGGCATAAGCTATAAAGTGATCTGAAGTTGGCTGCTTTTTTTGTGGTGGGCTTGGAGGTGCCCTAGCAAGGCCAGGCTGTGAACCAAGGCCAGTTGCTACTAGTGCTGGGCATGGGGGCCACTTAGCAAGGTTGGAGTGGGGGGTGCTGGATGAGGCCATCAGCTGCTTATTTGAGAGGATTTAGGAAGATGAAAAGCATGAGCCAAGACAAGGCATTCATATGAAAAAGCCACTGTTAATGGCTTGGATGGGCCCATAAGTTGGGTGGGGCAGAGTTTCAGGGAATCACCAGGGCAGGGTAAACAATGTTAATCAGGTTGATGGAGTCTCAGATATGATGCCCACCATGCTGTATAGCTCTGTGAGGGAAGGCTCAGAAGAGGAGCAATGGCCTCTGCCAGCAGTTATGTCTTGGGGAAGCCTACCCCCATCTCTCATCCTGATGCCAGTCACTGAAGTTCCTCCCAGTATATGATTGGTGCCTTTCAAGGTGCTGCCCCAGTGCTAGAGCTCAGTGAGATTGTGTCTAAGTCCATGAGTGGGCTCTTTAGGAATTGCCTGGGAATCCATCAGTCTCTCCCCCCAATCAATCTCCACTGGTTTTTACAGCCAGAAGCCATGGGGACTTATCTTTCTGGCACTGGAACCTTGGGCTGGGGCACCTGGTATGGTGCTGGGACCCCTTTCTCTTGAGATATCCTTCCTGATATTTAGATTTTTATAGACCACACATGGATGTGGGACCAGCTTATTCTGAGTCTCTATGTCTCTGAGTTTCCTTGCCTCCACCCCTTCTACCAGTCTGGATTGATGTGGTGTCTTCTTCAATGCTGTGGTTGCAGGACCTCCATTCAACTGATTCTTGCCAGTTCTGAGTGATGGTCGTAGTATAGCTTAGTTTCAATTTTGATGTGGTTGTGTGAGGAGGTGAGCTGTGTTTACCAAGGCTGCCATCTTGGAGATCTTCATGTAATAATATTCTAGCTCTCATATTCTTTCTCTGTTCTCCCTCCCTTTCTCTCTTAGCTTCCCTCCTCTTCCTTCCTTCTTTCCTTCCTTTCCTTCTTTCTCTTCCTCTGCTTTTGTTCCTGGATAAATTGTAAATTTGTTGCAATACTGCTATCCCTTCTTTTATTTTCACTGTGAAATGATGGAAAAAGTTCTTAATCAATTTTAATGAACTTCACACTATTTAAAACCCAGGGAATTCTTCATTAAAATAAAAAAAAGCAGAAAATACAAAACACACTCATGTTGTAGTAGTTGGTAAAAGACCAGGCTTACAGATAGAAATAAATGTTATGGTTGACTCTTCATGGGAGTAGTATCTGGGTACTGCAATGTGTTCTGCAGCAAAGAAGCCAAAGGCACTGGTGAGGCTTTCCTTAGGGATTTTGGGAAGCATTTGTCCACTTGACAGTTTCTCTTATCCAGCACTTCCCTCTTAATTCACATGTCAGAAATGTTTTCAGGCTGCAGGGTACCAAAAGAATCACATGACAATTAAGGGGTAGCCTACTATATCAGAAGGAAGACAAGCTTTGGCTTAAGCTTCATTTGGGTTGTTCAGTGGTTTGTTCTATTTTCTAGATATGTGACCCTAGGTTGGTCTTTGAGCTCAGTTTCTTCAACTATATAATGGGAATAGTTATACCTGATTTGCAGAGATTTTAGAAGATAAAGATCTCTATATATCTTTGTATATCCTAAAATATTTACAAGTGGCTTAGATATAAGCCAATGTGCTCATCAATTATTCATTTGGAGATCCTCATTAATTCAAATAGTCATTTTATATCAGATGTCTATTGCTGTGTAATAGACCACTCCAAAATATAGAACCTTAAAACACAGAAGTCTACAACCTGGTCAGGGTTCAGTAGGCACAGCTGTTCACTTGTCCAGGTAGTAGGAACTGAAGTCACTTGTGTGGCTACATTCACCAGGAGCTTGGCTGGCAGAAAGAAAATGGTTTTACTCACATATTTGTTATTTCTGTTGTGATGTCTGAAATACATGGGGCCTAGCCAGGTGACTTTCTCTCACAGTGTGGTCTTTCCAGCAGAGTAGCCCACCTGACATGGTGGCTGAAAGCTTCTGGAGAGCAAAAGAAGAACCTGCCAGGCTTGTTAGGGCTTAGATCTTCAACTGGCACATGTGACTCTTGCCACATTCTGTTGTGCCAGAGAAAGTCCTTATAAGCTCATATTTAAGGGACAAGGACACAGACTTTATGTCTTGATGGAAGAACAAAGAATTTGTGGTCATCATTTACCCATGAAAATCATGTTATAAGATGAATTACCTTTATCCCGTTTCTATGTTAACCACCAGCAGTGAATATTGGCAAATCCTAAATTAGGAAGATATAATTGTTGCCACCTGCCAGAACAGAAACAGGTGTTATTAGCAGGTTTAGATATAAGCCAGGGGCTGTGGGAGTGAGGCAGCGGGAGATTTTCAGCAAATTTTCTCTCCTGAGCCCCTTTGCCAAAGGTGGCACCTTTACAAAAATTTTTACTGTATTATGTTAATATAATGGTTGTTAACACTGCAATGAAAAGAAGTCAGAGGAAGTCATTTAAAAATAGCCCCATGAGACGTGAAGACAAACACACTCCAAAAGTTGACCTTTATATACTTCTCTCCCTTACTGACAACAATGCAGACCTCTCTCCCCACGTCCAGCCACCAGACAAACATGTGGACTTCTTGATATTAGAACCCACTGTACCTCTCACAGGTCCAGAGCATCTTGGAAACAGCATACTCCAGATGCTGCTGCTGGTATCTGTGTATGTGTATGAATGTATACACAAGTATGTGAAAATGAGGGTGTATGTCTGTTGTGACTGTGTGTGAGGGTGTGTGTCTGTTGTGACCCTGGAAGGGGGTGTGCAAATGCACATGTGTAGTTGTGTGTGTCTGTGTGTGTGGAGACAAAACATAGGAGTGGGAACAAATTCAAAGTTGGGTAAAGGAAGGAGAGCCAGGGAATCCTGATTAAAAGTGCTGTGATTAGAATCTGCCAGCTATGAATACTGACTGACTTCAAAGCCTGCAGCTCCTTGTGCCAGTCACTGATGGTGACATATCAGATGCTTTTGAAGTGATTGAAGTAAGTCTGAAGAGTCTTGACCAGGGCCGAGGGGGGCTGGTGGTGGTGTGGATGGGGAAGGAAAACACTGAAGGTGCAGGGGTAAGGATGTCAAGGGAATGAGCAGGAGGGCTTTGTGATCCAAAGCAGTCATGGATTTCTGGAGCTCAGCCTACCCCCAGCCCTCACTAATTCATTTCATTCTGGGCATCCTTGAAGAGGAGAACATAGTACACTGTGAACTGGCGTTTTCCTATTGGTTAGTTTAAGGGTAGTTCACTTTAGCTCCTGCTGACTCTCGTCTTCATCCCAGGCTCAGAGTCTTTACCTACATCTTTACCTACTAGTTTTCATTTTTTAACCAACATTTCTGTAGCAGGATAAGATTTTGTCTCTTTAGCCTGGGGAAGTAATTTTCCCTCATCTTGTTTTGACTTTTAAATTTTGTATATTTCTAAATGGGTTTGTTTTAAGTTTGGGATGGTTGATGGGGTTTTCATTAAAATAAATAACTCATGGAGCACTTTCAAATACACATCTTACTGTGGTACAGGGATAGTTGAGGGTAAAGGTAAATTTATAAATTATTTTTTAGTTAATAATTATTAAGAGTTCAGGAAATACTACTTTGTGCCAAGCACAATTTTGAACATTATATACACATTATTCTCTTTTTACAGATGAGAAAAAACATGGCTCAGAGATGGTAGGCAACTTTTCAGGGTTATATTAAGTAGTTTATCAAGGTTAAAACCCAGGGTTTCTGTCACAGTGAGCACCCAAGCTCTGGGTCAGTGTACTATGCTGTATCAGTTAAGAGTGTGATACAAATATTGCATGTGTCACTGGTCAGGGAGTATAAATTGACAACAACATTGACCTTTCATTGGCTCTGCCCCTGCCTGTTGACCACTTTAAGTCCTATCTTTTTCAGCATCAACTTCTTTGAATATTTCTAGGAAACCATCTCCCACCCCCGTCTCCTGCCACTCCCTTCAGCAGGATGCTTTCTTATATCCACAAAGCAGCTCTAGTGTTGTTCTCTTGCTGGGACAATGGGAATTAAAACCAGTCACTTTTAAGTTTAAATATTAACTTGTCATGGTGAGGAAAAAACCTTTTTATAAAAAGAATAAAGTGTAGGTAAGGGGTTAGGAATTCAGGGAAAAGTTAATTGGATTAAAAAAACTGTAGTATCACCCTGGGCAGTGGTCATCTCACCCTGGGCAGTGGTCATCTCACCCTGGGCAGTGGTCATCTCACCCTGGGGTACAATGGCCCAGATATCATCTTGATTGATTGCAGTCTTCCTGAGGCACAAAGGTGGAATGCTTATGGTCTCCTGGAGTCAAGGAGAGTCATTCTTCAGTTCTCAGAACAATAGCTTTCTACATGCATTGATTACTAAGCATATTAATTATTACCTGAAACTAAAATTATTCCAACATTTGAGTCTCCCATCACAAGGACACTTAGGAGCAAATTTCTTGCACATTCTAGACCATCCAGGGACAGACCAGGCTTGGTCCCAATCCCTCTTCAGTGATATTCTTCATGACACTCTTTAAAAATGAAACTAACCAGAAAATAACCCTGACCCCTCTGTATGCACATTTTGATGAGTCAATATATTGAAGGCACACCTGAAAAGCTAATGAATATTCTGTTAAGACCCTCCCCTGAGACTTCCCCTAGGATTCCAGTGGGCCAAAGAAAGTTAAAAAGCCTCAAGACAAAGGACCTAGGGCTAGAGCATGCCCAGTCCTTGTAGCTCAGCTCTCTTTCTTCTAAACTCTAGGGGACACCACAATACTTACAACAAGGGGAGGAAGCAAGTAGTGGCAGCTTGTTCCAGGCTTACCCCATGAATCTATTTCTGAAGCTGCCTTTTTCTCTGACTTCCCAGTGAACTCACCTCTGTTATTGTGACATTTCTCAGAGAGCCAAAGCAGCCCTGCCTATGCTTTCTTCTGTTGCTTCTGCCTTAAGCCCTTCCTTTATTTCACTGTCCCCAGCTTTAATAAACATACTCTAAAAATTACCTGGACTTGTGTTGTGAAATCTTTCCTATGTGAAGTCAAGAACCCACATACTACCAGTGAGCCCAGACCCCGTCTGGTAACAATTAAATGAATAATATATGTAACTAAATAGGATTTCTTCTATCAATGCAAGGATGGTTTAGTATTGTAAAATCTATTAACATAATCATTATATGAACAAATTTAGTTGCTAGAAAGCCATTTAATGAGATTTTAAACATCTAGTTCTAAAATATAACAAAAAAATCAAATAAACCCCAAAACTTACTATAGGACACAGACTATTAGCTAGTGACTGAGAATAATCACTATACATGGTGAAATCCAATACTAAAGCCATTGTTCTAAAAATCATTCATAGGAGATATACTCCCACTATCCTTTTTTGTCCAAACTCATTGCTTTTAGATGCTTTTTATGTGCTGATGACTCACAAAGGTAACCTTCATATTGGGCTTCATTCTTTAGAACAGAATGATATCTAACTGGCTGCCCAGAATCTTACTTGGATGATGTGCACACTTTCTATGGCTGCACTGGAACTTCTGGTTGCACCTCCTCATCTAAGCAGTTCCTTCCCTGCTGTTTTCTCATCTGAGTAAATGGCACCACTCTGACAAGAGCCTAGCTTGGCCCCTCATCTTTTAATCTCATCTATTAGCAAATCTTGTCTTTTCTACCTTTAAAATGTATCTTAAAGCTGTCTCCACTGAAGATTAGAAAACGACTGGTAGGGAGATGATTAACTTAGAATACCATATTTTTATTGTACAACTTGTTACATCTATAACTTTTGTAATTTAAGATCTAATAAAGTAAAAGGTAAAAGAAGAAAAAAAAATCATTTTGACATTGAGTTGTGGAAAGTGCTTCTTATTGCCTTTTAGTGACATATTTCTGAGAAAGCTTTCTGACTGGAATAACAAATTGTGCATGAAAAACATGAAACAGAGAAGATAGCAAGGTTACCAATGAAATGGAAAACTAAGTGACACATGGCTTGAAAGCTCTTTGAATCACTGGTGTTCCCTGTTCAAGTTGAGTGGAATAAATAAAATATACACCAAACAAAATGTAAGCCAAGGTTTCTTTGAGATGCTGTAAACATAGTTTCTTTCCTTCCCCCTGCCCCTCTTTCTCTTGGTCATCTCATGTAGCTATCTACAAGGTTTTAGGCTTAAGAGACTTTTCATCTTTTAGTATTTTGGTGCTGGAGGCTCCCACTTATAGATCTTAGATAATCAATTAGCTTATTCTTATATGGGAGACAGTGCTTCATACAGATACTACCAATGTCCATAATAGCATTCTAAAAGTGATTTAAATTTCCCTAGTGCATGCCAATTTGACAAGCACTTATTGATGTCTGGCATGAAGCAAACCCCAAGTACACACATGAATTAGGCTGGCAAGGACCACATATCTGGGGATAGAAATAGGCACTTCGAAATTCAACCATACAAAATGACTAGTTCTGGATTTGTACAAAGTGCTGAGGGGGCAGAGAAGGGAGTAACTAATTGTGCCTGAGAGGGCACTTCATTAAAATTTCTACTGAGCTGCATCTTCAAGGGTGGGGAGCTGTAGCAGGCTGGGGGTGGGGTGGGACATTGGAAGTGAGTGTAGAAGGCAGTCTTTAAAGGTCATCTGTCCAAAGGAAGAAAAATTCAACAAGGCAAACAAACAATAAGCAAAAAAAAACCCAAAAAACTAGAGATGGCGTAGTTCTGTGGAGACTCTGGAGCTAGTTGGGAGTATCATAGGAAGTATAATTGTTGAACCAGGGCATTTATTTGGTTTCTGCCCTGTATGTGGTGATAATCCATCACAGTATTATTACACAAAGTGTGGTCCCTGGTTCAGAAGATCTGGCTTCTCCACTGGGTTTGCTCAGAAAGCAGAATCTCAGTCTCTGCCCCATACCTCCAGTGTCAGAATCTGCAATTTAATTAAACCGTTGGGTGGTCTGTGTGCACTTTATAGTTTGAGAAGCACTGTATTACATGGTTTTAAACATCAATATGTTTACTGCATTCTAGCCATAATACAGAGGATAGACCAAGGGAACAGGAGTGGGGTCAGAAAAACTGAAGAGGCCAGAGCAGTGATCTACTTGGAAGACCACTGCATGGGTTACACAGGAGGTGGGAATTCATTAGCAATGACCAACTCTTAGGCATCATGCCACACTGTCATGAAGCACAACTCTAATTTTAAATTTTAACAACTGTTTCTACCTATCTTCTTGTTCTCTCAATAATAATATCTGCCTTGGATTTTGAATGATTAAATAAAATCATGTGAATAAAGAACCTAATTTAGAAAGTAGCAGTCACATAGTAAGTGCTCAGTAATTTTTAAATCATTATTACTATTAGTACCAACAAGGATTTGATTTTGTCCAAGTAGTTTATAAACTACAATTTCTTGAACTGAGCCTTTACATGATTCTTAGGAATAAGTGAGATGATCAAGAATGCTCTCATTCCTGTCATCTCCATAGTATTCCTTATTAATTCAATTCAAGTAAATTTAATTAATTATAATTTTTTTATAGAATGGAAAGTTCCAGAAAGTAAAAACAACAACAAGCAATAACAAAAAGTTTTTTTTATGGTAAAGCCTTTCACAAAGTGTCCATAATTTGATTAGGCTGCTACCATTTTCATTTTACAGAACAGAAAACTGAGATTAAGAAAAATTTAGTTATTTGTCAAAGATCACACAATTAGTAAGAGATGCAACTCTTACTTTTTTGAATCAGGATATGTATGGTTTCAAGGTTTATAGTCATACCTGTCCCTCTTTTTCAACATACTGCATGAACAAGTTAATTTTCTTTTCTGGTCTCAGTTTTCCAACCACAATGTGCAATTTATAATGCTGGACACTTGTCTTAGAAATGCAGGACTAACAGCCCAATGAAATGATGAAAGTAAGCTTGTGATAGCCAGCATTTTCTGCCTAGAATAGTACTTGATGCTCAGTAGTGCTAAATATATGTTTGTTGAATAAATACAGAAATGCTTTTTGAAGCATAATAGCATCTGCATATTTGGGGCATGGTTCCATGTAGCTTAGGAATAACTTTTTATTTTTTATGTTAGTTTCTTGCGTAGGTAGTTCCTGGATTGCTTTTTTTCTGAATAGGAATTGATAGTTATAAAACTTCTAATATTCGGGTAAAATTTACCTCAAAACAAAAGAGCAATTATATTCATGGCAAAGACTCTTGTTAAAAGGTCTGCATATCTCTAGTTGAAGTCAAGGTATTGTTATAATTATTATTACTATTGAATGGGATTTAGAATATGTTACCCCAAAATATACTACATTGGTATAGAGGTTATTTAGAACTGTGGGTCACTGAGAATCAAGGCTATTAAGATACAGAAAGAAGGCTTCTCAAAGCTTCTTTTATCCAAGTAAGAGCAGATATTTTGAGAAAGGAGGACTATTGTAAATCCCCTCTTCTGATGGAGTTTTATTGTCCTGAAGAAGATGGAAAGTCAGTACCAAGATGGGCCTGTACAAACTTTACTAAATTAACCTTTATTTTCCATTAGTTTCCCCATCTATTTACCTCCCCATGATTTACCTCCTCACTCCTAGAAGACAAAACCCTTTTATTTTGTCTTGTCATTTGTCCACAAATTTATTGTGTTTGGTTAAAATGGTATATAAGCCTACTGGTCTGATCATCAGGTTTGGGGTTTTCATTTAATTTCTCTGAGGCCCTCCATATGCATCTGAAAATAAACCTTTTTCTCTTGTTAACCTGTCTTTTTCCAGTTCAGTTTACCAGGTCTTGCCCACCGAACCTAAGAAGGCTGAGAAAAAGTTCTTTTCTCCCTGTTACTATGATAATCAAGGTTTTAAAATTCAATGAGTTAAAATCAGAAAATGTAGACCATATCTAAAACATCTTTGAAATAACATTAATTTTTATAATTTTGTCATTTTAAATTGTATTATTTTATATTAATGTGGATTATCTCTAATGACCTAGTACTCTCCAGCCTTCTGACTTGAATCTCTCTCTCTCTTAGTGGTAGAGATTCTATTATTTACTGGTTTCTTTTAAGTGCCCAGACTACCCTGATATGGTGGTGCTAGTGCATACCCCTGCCGCCACATTGTCTCCTTCTGCCTTTTCTTCTTTTGTTCAGTTTGTACATTGTGAATCAGGACCAGTGATTCTTATTTCATAGTAGTGTGATTTCTGCATCTAACCACTCCTCTCACTGAAAGCTTTGTGGTGTTTTTATCCCAGTGAAATTTCTGTTCAAAGTTCCCATAGAACAGTTTCTCACCCTGAGGCTTAAGCACCACACAGACTTTCACAAAGGTTTTCCACATTAGGCTTCCAGATGGGCAGGTTAACAGCTTGAATAAGATTTGTCTTGCAAGGAAACCAGCATGAATAATTGAAGACAGCTGCCTTGCCTCATGCCCATGGGCAGGAGAAGACTCAGGTCAGTTTTAGTCTTGCACGGAGCTCCTCTTAGCCTCTCTACTCATGGTTTCTGGAGACCCGTACGAGAGGAAATTGCCATTCAGCAATGTTAAATATGAAAAAAGTTGCCAATGGGATGGCGAGCAGGGTGGTGTAAGAGTTTCATTTACTATTGATATCAGCAAGACATTTCTCAACTTCCACAGGTTACAGCAAAACTTGAACTGTGATAGTTCTTTCTTCAACAGGGAAGTAGGTGGTTTTAATAAGTGCATAAAAAGTGGTGAAGTTGTTTTTTAATAGATATCAACTGTCATTTCAGGAATCCCCAAGTATGGTAGTTCTCTATACCTAGCTTTGAGCTAATCAGCTATTCCTGTTTTACGGAAAAGACTCAGTGAGTCTGGAGAAGTGACATGTCACATGGAATACCACCTGGGCAAGGAACTGCAAAGGAGGTATATCAGGAGGCAGAAACCAAACAGTAATTTGAACAATGATATTGCTCTTTATATGTAAGAATTACTATTTACAGAAACTTTACTAAGGAGGAAGGGACAGAAAAGAACTCTAAAATATACTCAGGGCTCTGAGAGAGTACCCAAAGTAGAACTAACTTGGAGGGGTGTACCTTCCACATGGCTGGGATTCAGACCTCATTGGAGAGGATGTGGTTACAGCCTACCAATGGGAGAGAAGTACACTGGTTTGTTTGGCCAGAGCTGGTCTGTAATTGGTTCTGGAACCTTGGAAGCCAGAGTCCTATAGTGACAGGAAACTGCCTGCTGGAATACTGATGAAATTTTTTGGGAAGATACTTCCGAAGAAGTGCTGCTGAACTCAGCGCTAGGAAACCAGTTGGGACAACCATTGGAATCACTGGGAATCCATCTGTTGGGTAGGAGTGCAGCTAAAAATCTTCCTTCAAATCTTCCTGGAAGCCCCCAGTGGAAGATGTCCCTGAAATTGCTGCAAGGAAGGTAGCTGGAGCACCTGTGAAAGTTAATGGGATTTTATCTGACCAAGTGCCAGTTAAATTTTTGGGGGGAGAGGTTCAGTTGGTGTCCTCACACTAGTCCAGCGCTGCCAAGAGCAAGAAGGAAACAAAACATACAGGATCCAGATGGCAGGGCTGTGCTTCTGCCGGTGTCCCTCCAGCGCCCTCTGCTGACAAAGGTTAGCATCGTGCCAGTGGACAGGGGAGAAATATTGCAGCATCCCAGGCAATGGAGAGTAGATTTGGACCTGAGAAGCAGTAAATGATATAGGTAGCTTAGAGAACATTGGGATTTTGTTCCTTTATGTTCTAGAGCTCTCACCCTTTTTATTACATGCTGTGGCATGCCCTTAATGGTCATTGTTTTTCTTCTTTATTTAATTGTACACCAAACTATAACAATTATGGGACATATTGATGAACAAAATGGAACTAACTGTAAAATCTAGAACTTACTCTGAATTTTAGTACATTCTCTGATAGAAATACTTAAACTCATGATAAAAATTTAGCAGAATACACTTGGGGCTAATTCTTCACTGCCAAAGAAATACTAGGAGAATTGAGACAATTAAACAGGAAATTCAGCAAAAAAAAAAATAAAATTCAATATCACAGCCAACGCAAAGTGAAGGATTTGAAGGGGAGAAAATTTAGTGAATATGTAAAGTAGAGAACTTCTAGAGTAGCATGAGCCACATGTGGCTTTTGAGAACTTGGTATGTGGCTAGTGAAACCAAGGACATAAATTTAGAATTTACTTTTAGTTTATTTAAATTTAAATTTTTAGAATATTTAATTCAGTTATTGAAAAACTTTTAAGTATGTTTAGAACACCTTGGAGTTATTCTTGTGTGGGAGGTATTATGGACCAGGCTGGGAGAGGGTACACTTCACTTCTGCTTCTAATCCATTGGCTAGAGCTTAGTAACTTGGTCACAAGGGAAACTGTGCCTCCGAGAAATGGGAAACACTTTGGTGGACAACTATCCAAGGTCTGGCATCTCATGAGGTTTAGGTAGGATTGACCCATCCTTGGCTTCCAGAGGAGGGCCCTGTGTAGTTTAGATCAATCAGCTCATATCAACTCTTTGGACATCATTGTTAGCTCAGAGTTGGGGAAGTGATCTTAGCTGATCCTGTCAGAGTGAACCTCAGGACATTTACAGAGAATGCCAGGGCACACACTCTGTATACTGGAGTAATGATATGAGGTGTAGAGCTGCTACTGCCATGAGGAGAGAGCTTGGATTTTAGAGAAACAGTCAGAAGCCTGCCTGTGGAGCGTATCCAGAGGAAGCAGAGCCAAGAGGTCAGCCCTGGTGCTGTCATGTGAGGTCTAGATCTAAAACTGTTTGAAGCCAGATTGTATAGTTAATTATGTAACCCTTTTAACCTTAGCTAGTTTAGATTCAGTTTTCTGTTGCTTGTAAACAAAAATAATTCTAACTACTCCATGTAGTGTACTACTATAAGTGGGTTCTTTTATTTTTAAATCAACAATTATTTATGCTATCTCAGGAGAATGGATGAATTATAAAGATAAGCATGGAGTAAAAGTAGAATCAAGCAAGAACCAATTCTAATAGTGACTAGCTGCTCTCTCTGTGCTCTCACTGTCCCTGTGGTCTCACACATTCTTATATCTGTGCTTCACTGTGACCATCTGCTGTGTGATTCAGAGCTTTGATTTGTACTCAACTATTATGTTGGAGTTATCAGCTATTCACTGTGCAAGAGATATTTTATATCTCTTGTCCTAGCATCCCTTCTGGTTTAGGATTTGTGTTGGATTTTTATTTTTAATGAAACTAAGTCAAAACAGGTTTGGTAGGCCTTGGCTTTGTACTTTCAACTTTTACCATACCTTTTTCCTAGTAAAATAAGATGCCAGTGCACTGAACTGAGTATCAGTTTTACCCATTGTTAAATGTGAGAGAAGACCATGATGATTTGTTTTTTCCTTTCTGGACCCCTTCTTGATCTAGTATAACTAACAGGCACCACTCCCTCCACCTTTCTAGGATAGTATGTAGAGCACTCACTGTCAAAATAAAGCATACACTTCAGCTAGGGACAGTTAGCACTAACCTTCTGGCCTGCCTGCTGCTATAGGAGAAGGATTCCAGGGCTGACTTGGCCAGCCACTTGGTCTACCAGCTGGTTGTGCTGTGGCCTGAGCCTGTGACATTCACAAAGATGTCACAGGGGCATTAAGAAAGTTAGAAAGTTGTAGGTCAGGTCTGTGAACTAAATGCAATGAAACAGAGGCTGAGCAGCCTGGCCTAAACCCTACTGAGAACATTCTAAGTGTTCCAACTATGGTGTTTTTGTAGTTTATTGTGTGGTATAAATCTATAGCTCTTATTTTCTTTTTGCTAACACTTTTATAATTTTATAATTATAATTGCATAACTTTAAATAATTTTAGTATCCTCTTACTCTCAGAAGTCTCTCAGTTTAGATAAATTATGTGATCACACTTATGTTAAATTCTTAAATCAGTCTTTCTGGCTCATTTTCTCTTTCTCTCTTGCTCTCTTTAGCTAAGATTTCTAAGAAAATATGATTGATCCAACTTGTGGCAATGCTGAATCATCTGCCATTGGTTAGCCAATGAATTTGCTTTGATTGAACCAAGTCCTCACAGTGACTTGGTCCAAACAGTTGTGGTGGGATTGTGTAGGGTGGGGATGTCATGTGATAGAAACTTGTCTGTCCACAGAACAAGAAGTTTTATTTAAAAGAGGATATGGGCATAATAAAAATTTTGAATTCCTATGTAAAAGCACTTAGAAATAAATACCAAAATAATAACTTTCCAGACCTATGTCAGAGCAGAGAATTGCTTGTTGACAGCTAAAGCATTGACTACTAACATCATTTAATGGAGTATAAACCTCGAGGTCAAGTTTTATTCACAGTTGTGTGTCCAGCATCTGCAAAAGTCCTGGATCTGTATAACATTCAATAAGTATATATTAAATAAATGGATAAATGGATAGTAAATCAATTTCAGGTGTTGATCTCAGAAACAAGAAAATAATGTCTACTTACTCTTGAGAAGCTAGGAACAATTTCTCGTCATGTGTTCTCGCTCCATGGAATAGGGACTCAGTGGAAGGTGGCAGCAGGCCTACAGACAAAAAAGAATAAAGGTAGGTATGCTTTATAGTGTGTCTCCTATCTCAGATAAGCCCTGGAAATCTGAAAACAGAGCAAAAAAATGTCTGTTAAGAGTCCCCTGTAACCTAATATTAAAGCATAAACTCCTCCTATGGCAAAAGAGCAGACTCTACATGATCTTGTCCATGTCCCTCTCTGCAGCCCACTGTTCCCTCTCTTTCTCTAGGCCTTCCTCTATACCAGCCACAGCTAACTTTTCAGTTTTCCAGGCAAGCCAGTGTTTTCTTTGCCCCTGTGCTATTTTCTCTTCCCTGAGCACTTTTCCTCCTCCTACTTGTTGAACTCATATTCCATGCTTGAAACTCATCTCTTGTAGTATTTACCATTGCTGCATAACAAGTTAATACAGTCTTAGGAGCTTAAAACAACATGTGTGGTTCAGTTGGTTTCAGTCAAAGTGTTGCCTGGGATGCATTCCTTTCTAGAAATCAGGGCCCTTTCCCAAGCTCATGAGGTTATTGTGAGAACTCAGCTCTTTGTGGTTGTAGCTCTGGGGTTCCTGCTTCCTTGCTGGCTGTCATCTGGGGGCCATTCTCAGATCCTTGAGGCCCCTGCAGTTCCCTACCATGTGACCCTCTCATAACATGCTAGCTTATTCTTCAAGGCCAGCAGGAGGCTCCCTCACTCTAGTCTGCCAATATGGAGTCTTATATAACATAATGCAATTAGGGGGGTAACTATCTCATCACATTCACCACATTCTATTGGGTAGAAGCAAGTCACAAATTCCACATACACCCAGGGGCAGGGATTGCACAGAGTGACTTGCTAGAAGTTACCTTAGGGTATGTCTGCCGAGGTCCATCCTCTGGCCTCCAGTGATTTACATTCCCCCACATGTAAAAATACATTCATTCCATCTTAAGGTCTCTAAAATCTCATCCCATTCCATCCCCTCTCTGAATTGTTCTCTAATATTCATCTTCAACAGAGCTGGAATTCCCTGCACCTGTATTTCTGCCTTATTTTATCCATGCTGAGGTTACAGGGTAACCTACAAAGGCCAACATCTCCTTGGATGACCCATCAATTCCTCTTTAAATATAATTATATATTGAAATACACTGATGGCTCACAGAGAAGGGCTTTGTGAGGACAGGCTTATATATCACCCTGCACAGCAAAAGTTGTCCCTCCATCCTCCTTTAATGTCTTCACCTTGAGAAACTGCCCTACTTGCTACTCTTTCTCCTTCTTGTTTCCTCTATTGCCAATCCCTCTCTTGTTCCCTTCCTCCCCAGCCCTCTCTTGGTCACAAGAGTTTCAGTCTCTTCCCCATGTCTGGGTCCTCCCCTCCAGGTCTTTTCATCACTTTTCTAATGTTTCAATTTAGTCTTCTCTTTTACAGTTTTTATCCTTACTTTTAATCTTAGCTTAACAAAATCAAAGATCCTTCTCAGTAACTACTGTCCTTAGGTATCAAGGTTTAAAAGTAACTACCTAATAGTTATTTTTCCAATCATAATAACACCTATAATTACTTAGTAACATATAGTAAGCAATTCATTCATTGTTGAGTGAATTAATGACCACCAAGATAGTTTACTCGGATAATTAAAAGTATTGGAAAATCTTCACTTTGGTTTTACATGCTTTATCTTTAGCCTGAATTGATAAATGGGCTAGATGGCATTGCCTAGACTCTGGAACCATAGACTCTGGCTTGGGAAGGACTTGCAGGATGATCAAGCTCAGTTTTGACTCTTGTGCTTCAGTCCCCTCTGCTGTACTCTTTCTTGGTAGTCAGTTGTTTCCCTTTCAAGGTGGCTCACTGGTTATTTTTAGCTTTGAGGGTTGTCTGCTGAACATAGTATTCACTAAAGGGTTTAGGACAGAGCATGTGAAAGTATGGGAGGGTCACTGTGGTTGAATATAATGCTGTTCACAAATATCCCAGTTCCCCTCTCTCTCTGGGCATATGGTGTTTCCTCATCTGCTTTGAAGATAGGTGTAGCCATGTGACTTGCTGTGCTCAATGAGAGCTGTGAATAGGAATGGAGAGGAATCCTCTATCAGCTGGGGTCCTGGAGTGACTAATGATCCAAACTCCCTCTGTCCCCGTCCTGCATTAGAAGTGTAGTGTGAGTGAGAAACAAACTGTTAAGTCAAACCCCTGAGTTTGGGTATTTTTACTGCAGCTTATCCTGACTGATCCAGTCTCTAAAAGTTAGGTTAGCTAGGGTTATACCCTTCAACTCATGCTCAAAGTAATTTGGTAGAATCACATTTCAAATCTTGTGAGGCATATACAGATGATGTTGGATGGGTACTTTGGCTGACCCCAGAGCCTCCACTGACAGGAAGTAAATTTGCTTTGGGCTATCCTATCACCTCTTTTTTGGGTGATATTTTCCTAGGATGCAGTGGATGGGATCCTGGACATAGAAAGTGATTTGGAGACAGAGCAGAGGAGAGTACCAAAATTCTGCTCCTTAATGATGAAACAATTTATTCACTTTCTGCCTAGATTTGATGTTTTTTAAGTGTATAGTCTTGACTATCCTTCACTCACTACTCTCTCATCCCTTCTCTGTAGGTCACAAAAGTTGTGTTTGAAGGCACTTTATTTAACTAGAACAAACATCCTGTATTAAGTGATGTGTTCCTACCTATAAAGAAAGCCATTAATCAGTGCTTTTAGTATACTTGTTTGTGCTTGAGCATTTTGTGGAAGTCTTATGATCTATCATGTCCATTGAGGCTTCTGTTTGAAGGGGAGCAGAAGCAATGTCAAAATTGGTAGGAGGAAATGATGGGAAGATAAGCTCTGGAGGCTTACACATCCCCCCATCACAGTATCTGAAGGGCCAGAGGAAGGACAGTAATTATTCTATTTGGTAATCCAATTGTCTGTCTTCAGAAAATGATAGGATGAAGAGTGGAAGTCAAAAATAATACCTTTACCACTGCCCAGGTATAAATGAGGTACTTAAACTCCCTGCTGTCTTTTCAGTGTGGCTTCTATTTTTCTTCTGCACTAAAGATCAAAACTTAGCAGAAGTTTGTGGAAGAGGGGGAAACCATAAAAATCTGCAAAAAGCAGTATTGTTTTTTTCTTTCAAAGGAATCTCCCAGAGAGACAGTGTATACATTAAAATGGATTTCTCTGTTGATGACTTTTAGAGCTTTCTAAAAAAAAGTTTTTCAAACATTCTTTACATACAATTTTTTCATTTATTCACTTAAAATTATGTTGTATATGGTGTTGAGTGTGTGTCAAGTGTGGTCTAGAACTTGGGAAGTAATGATGAGTTGGTCTTAGCTTATCTAATATTTTTTACCAGCTATTGGGGGGCTGTAGACAATAAATCAGGCAATTTTCACTATGGGTTTGACAAATGCAGTGGGAGACATACACACTGCATGCTGTGGGGAAAAAATAGGAGTGGCACCCAACCCAAATTGACCCGTTGTCAAGGAAAGATTCCTGAAGCAAGTGATTTCTTAAATGAACTTTGAAGAAAGCAAATAGGAGTCATGTGAACAAGTAGAGAGGAGGAGATGTACAAAGGTCTGGAAAAAAGTATCAGAAAATTTGAGATCAACAAGCCATTTGTATGGGTGAAGTATGCATTCAATATGGGGAGTGGGAGGAGTGGTAGGCAGGAACTATACTAGGTTTGAGGGGTCTGTTAGTCATCCAAATGAAGATGTAGAGTAAACTTACATATACACATACACACATGTTGTGTTTATATGTTGACTCTACGTCTTTATTTAGATGATATATGTACCTGGAGTTTAGGGAGGGTTCTAGAGCTCTTCGTAAAACCATCCCATAGATATTTAAAACCATGAATCTGGGTAAGAGCAGCTAGGGACTGAGTGTAGACAGAGAAAAGGAGAGATCCAAAGGTGGGGACTTGGGGCACTTCAAGATTAAGATGTAAAGAGGGAGATTCTTATTTCAGGTAAGGAAAAGTTAGTGTAAATTCTGGAAGAAAGCCTGAAATTGAATAAAAAGATTATTGGAATGCCAAAATCTGAAGGGCATTTGCTTCTACTGCACTTGAGGGCTTCAGTTAAGTAGCTTAAAGAGCAAAGGGGATAGATGTCTGGGGTCTGCCTCAGGTGGGATGTCTCTGACAAGTCCTCCTCCACATTAAGCTGAGATTCCTAAGGGTTAAATCTGAGGTAGGGATAAAGTATAACTAAATCCAACTGCCTTCTTGTTATCCAATGACAGGGCACAATGGGGAAGACTTACTTTCTACTAAAGAGAGCAGAAAACAAAAACCAAAACATAAAAGAAAAGAAAACCCATTATTCCTGAGAAGTTGTGAAAACAGATTGGCCTTTGTGTAGACATGCATCCTGACTATACACATATACTGAGTGGGTTGGGCCACCTCAAGCTGTGAAGTTGGTTAGAAGTAGTCCTCCCCAAGACATCTTAAAGAGGCAAACTAAAATCATCCCTGCAGGAGAGCACATTCAACCCAGGCCTCAGACAGTGTTTACAAAAAGTTTCTCAAAGTCAATGTCCAGCACACAAAGGTAAGTAAGCACGTAAAGTAATAAGGCAACATAGTGAGAAAAACCAGAGAGAAAGAGAGAGGAAGAGGGAGAAGGAAAGGGAGAGGGAGAGGGAGAGGGAGAGGGAGAGAGAGAGAGAGAGAGAGGAGAGAGAGGGAATCAAACCATAAATACCTCAGAATTATCAGGCTCGGAGTCTAAAATATTATCCTTCCTATTTTAAAGAAATGAATAGCAAGCTTAAAAAAATAACAGAGAATAGGAATTTATAAAAATGACATAGAAGATTTTCAAAAGAACTTCCAAAAAGAGAAGTTCCATAATTAACATTAAAAATTCAGTAGAGAGGTTTGGCCAGGTTAGACTTGTTAGACAATTAGTGAACTAACATATATATCAGAAGAAATTATCCATAATGTAGCATAAAAATAGGGGAGAAAAGATGGAAACTACAGAAGAAAGAGTAAGAGGGAGAGTGAAGTTGGAGGTTAGAATCTCAGAAGAAGCTGAGAGAATGGGGCAGAAGTAATATTTAACAACATGACTGATAATTTTTGGGAATTCATTGAAATAGCATGATAAATAAAAATAAAGCCCCTCTGAACACATTAGAGTGAAAATTTAAAAATAAAAAAAAGAAAAATATTAAATGCAGCCAGAGGAAAAATATCAAATTTTCTTCAAAGGAGTGAATTAAATTGGCAACTGACTTTTTAACAACAGGGACAGAAGTCAGAAGATGTGTTGAATGTGCCTAGATACATTTGCTAACATATCTATGCCCAGCAAAAACATAAGGTCTGTCCAGAAAAAGTTCAGTCATTGATAATATAATGAGAACAGTTTGTGCGACATTGATGTAACCTGGCAGTCAAGGATAATGTACTGGAAAGGGCATGTGTGAACAATGATGACTTCACTGTACTAGTTGGGGGGCAGTAGATGCCACTGAGTGAGCATGTGTACTGTGTGGCCATTGCATTCAAAATGACTGAGCAAGTAGAGCAATGAGTCTGCATCAAATTTTGTATTAAGCTCAAACGTTCCTCCATGCAAACTATTTGGATGACTCAGAAGGCTTTTGGGGATGATGCAATGAGTGTAGCACAAATAAAAGTATAGCACAAATGTTTCAAATATGGTGGAGAATCTGTTGAAAGTGATCTATGTTCCAGGAGGCCATCACAGCAGAACACCTGAGAATATTAAATGTGTACAGGCTATAATCAATAAAGATTGGTGACCCACAATGTGAGAATTATGAACTGATCAGGGGATTCCCAAAACTACTGTGTCCAAGATTCTGATGCATAATCTTGGCAAGTTTCACTCTGCAGCTTCTGCTACCAGAATAGAAGGAACATCGTGCTGCAGTTGTTAATGACTTGACTCAAACAGCTAACCAGATTTCCTCCAGAAGGTGATAACTGAGATGAATCATGGGCCTATGGCTCATATGATCTGGAAACAAAGTTTCAGTTGTCCCAATGGAAGTTGCCTGGTTCCCACAACCAATAAAGGTGCAGCAAAGTTGTACCAAGGTCAAGAACATATTAACTGTGTTTTTTGATTGGAAAGGTGTTGTCCATCATGAGTATGCTCCTTCAGGTCAAACAATGAATAAGAAGTACTACCTCAATGTTTTTCACTGGTTGAGAGATACAATATGATGAAAATGGCTTCAGCTATGGGCAACTGGTGATTGGCAGCTTCATCACGACAATGTGCCCATTCATGCATCATGTTTTGTGCAAAGTTTTTTGGTGAAACATCAAATCACCCAGGTAAGTCAGCCCCTCTATAGTCCAGATTTGGAGCCCTGTGACTTCTGTTTTTTTCCCAAAACTTAAATCACCTTTGAAAGGGAAGAGATTTCAGACTGTCAATGAGATTCAGGAAAATACAATGAGGCAGCTGTTGGCAATTCCAACAAAGGATTTTGCAGTGTGTTTTGAACAGTGAAAGAGATGCTGGGAGAACTGTGTGAGGTCCCACTCTGAAGAGGACTCAGGGGTCATTGTCCTATGTACAATGTTTCTTGTATGTTCTTCAATAAATGTATCTATTTTTCATATGACATGGCTAGATACTTTCTAGACAGAATGTTATCGTGTTTCCATTCTAAACAAAAGCTGAGGTGTTTTATCACTAGTAGATATTATAGGATGTACTTCAAGTGAAATGAAAGTGGTCTCATAGGACTGAAAAACAGAAGGAATTAAGTACAAAGAAAGTGGGAAATATATGGATAAATATAAATAAATGTCAGATGTATGAAATAGTAATAGTAATACACAGTGGTGTTACAAAAGAATTAAAAGATCACTATTCTAAGGTTTTTTACATGATCTGGGAGCAAGAAATATTTTGATTAACTTTACACTTTGATAATTCAAGTGTGCATATTATAATTTCCAGAGTAATCACTATTTCACTATCATGCACTGAATGTTTGTGTAATACTGAAGCACTGACCCACAATGTGATGGTATTTAAGATGGGTCTTTGGGAGGTAATTAGGGTTAGATTAGGTCATGAGGCGGGGGCCCTCATGATGGGATCAGTGGCCTTTAAGGAGAGAAAGAGATCTTGTGGATGTGTATGCATCTAAGAAAGGCCATGTGAGGACACAATGAGAAGGCAGCTAACTGACTGTAACCTAAGGAAATAATTCTAACCAGACACCAATAATGCCATCACCTTGATCTTGGACTTCCAAGCCCCTAGAACTGTGAGAAATAAATTTATGTTGTTTAAGACACCCAGTCTGTGGCATTTTGTTATGGTACCCTGACTAAGAGAATCAATGAAAAAATAATCTCTAAACGTGTGGAAGGTGCCACAGAATAAAAAAAATATATTGTCAATCCAAAAGGATGTGAGAGAGGATCAAAAGAAAGCAGAAAATAAATGATTTGAACAAATACAGTATAAATATATGATAGATTTAAACACCATAGTATTAGTAATTACATTAAATATTAATGTACTGAATGTTCAAGTTAAAATACAAAGATTGTTAGACAGGATCTTAAAGTTCCATCTGACAGCATATGAATTTATAAGACATATACCTAAAATATAAAGATAAGAAGGCTTTAAGGTAAAAAATTGAAATACTGGGTAAAAGAAAGTTGGTATTACTAAATTATTATTAGAATAAAAATGTAATTCAGTGCTAAAAGTTAATAGAGGTAGTGAGAATAACTTGAAAGTGATATAAGGTTCAGTTCAACAAGGTCATCTGAAAACTTAAATCTAAATCAAAATATATAGTTCTAAATATATAAAGCAAAATTTGATCAATCTACCAGAAGAATAGAAAAATATACAACCATACTGGGAGATTTAAATGTGGCTATCTCAGGGATGAAGATTGTTACCATAAATTTAAGAGTGTAGGTCCCTCTGGGAGAAGGAGATAAATTTTCATTAAGAAGTGGAATGTGAAGGGCTTCTGGAGTTCGAGAATGCTGTATATCCTGCTCTAAATGGTGATCGCACATAGACTTCACATATAGGTTTTACTTTACTGCATGTGTTACATTTACTATATAAATATTACACAAACAAGTAAAAAAACAGAAACCTGAGCAACCTGCATTAGAATTGAGAACATGTGATTGATGTGGTAGGAGGAAAATGTAAAGAAATGGTGTCTTGAAAATCAATTACAGAAAATATGTCAAGGAAGATGAATGAACAACTATGTCATATGCTGTTGATAAATAATTCAACACAAAGATCAAACATCAATGTTCAGTAGTATGGATACCATTGGAAAGTTAGACATGAATTTTTATTTCCAAATAAGATCATATTCTGAGGTAGTAAGGGTCAGGATACAAACATATAAATATTTAGAGGGCTCAGGTCAACCAATAATAGCAAGTATAGGCAAGGTATAAAGTGGACAAAGATCAAGTTTTCTAGAAGAAGGTGTGGATCTATTTGCCTGTCTGTCTATATATCTGTCATCTATCTAAAAGATCAGATAATGAAGAGCATGTGTGTATGTTGATTTGAGTGAGTCAGTAGAAAAGGGAAGTGATGTGGACCCTGGCTCCTGGGGTCCACAACATTGTGGATAAGACACTAGACAAATTCACGTGGACTACCAAGTCCTGTGGAAGAAAAGGGATGGCATGGCCACTCTCTCAAGAGGAAAGTGCCCTGACCCTTGCCTTGACAAGCTTTTATTGCTTTTCTAGGCACATTACATGATGGTCCTCATTTACTATGCACAAGTTCACTTTAGGTGGTTACCTTTTACAGAAAACAAAGAAGAGGACTGCTAATCACATCACAGAAGAAGGGTATTTGCAAATGCAAAGGGAAAAGTGGTTGAACTGGTTATACTCATCCTTGGGAGGCTTAGCATAGATTTTAGGAAGTTACTTTAAAGATATGCAGTAAACATTTTCTGCCTCAATTCAGGGTAAGGGAGTTTTAGCAAAAAGCAAGTCTCAAAGCGGCCTAGGTACAATACAGGCCTGATTCCCCACAGGAGAACCTATCCATTGGTGTGGGTCCTATCTCAGCCCACACCACATAAATGATCTCCTATAGGGAAGAATTGGTGATTCAGGATTGAGAGGGACAATTTCTTTCTTTTTTTTTTTTAAGATTTTATTCATCCATTTTTAGATAGGGAAGGGAGGGAGAAAGAGAGAGACAGAGAAACATCAATGTGCAGTTGCTGGGGGCCGTGGCCTGCAACCCAGGCATATGCCCTGACTGGGAATCGAACCTGCGACACTTTGGTTTGCAGACTGTGCTCAATCCACTGAGCTACACCAGCCAGGACAAGAGAGACAATTTCTTGACAGATATCCTTGAGTAGGTAAGAGGGTGTAAGATCCATTGCCTAAAGAGAAGTGGGGACCTGAGAAAGGGGCAAAGACACAGTATCCATAGTAACAGAAGGAAAGGCAGATATATTGGTATATAGGGAGTTGGTTGGTGAACATGGCAATGGGGTGGTATGAAAGTGCTCTTTTGCTGGCTTCTGTTTTGCCAGGATATGGAAGCAAGACTATCACCTGATAGGAGGGCGGGAGATGGTGGAAAGTTGCCGGGAGATGGTGGAAAGTTGCCAAGGGAGGAGAAGGTATGAAATGGTCTTATAGGATAATGAGATAATGAAATAATGAAATAAAGTAAGATTTCTGGGCACACGAAAGCATGTTTGAGACTTGTAGCTGTGAATTTAAAGTATGATTGGTCAGTTTGCTTGTTGTTTATCTCCAGCTGTGGTTAACTGTGTAGATTCAGGTACAAAGCAGGTGCAGAATTAGACTTAACCAGGGATTATTTTTGATAGGTGAATACCACAGAGTGAGAGATGTAACAGAGTTGAGGGAATTTGAAAGTGAGTGAATAGAGGGTGGACCCATAGAATCCAAGCTGGATAAAAGAGGAGTTTAGGACATAAAGGTGTTAGGGACAGTAACAGTGGGGAGGTAATAATAGATTGGTGGGATTAAAAGATTCTGAGAATTTATATACTATGAGAAACATTGGAAAGATCACATCCCTCCTCTGATCAAAGTTCCCAATGGCAATGCATCTGAATCAGGGGTGTTAGACTGATTTTCACCAGGGAGACATGTCAACCTCGTGGTTGCCTTCAAAGGGCCAAAATAATTTTAGGACTGTATAACTGTAACTACTCCTTAACTTTTAAGGAGTTGAAATTATATTCAGCCCTTTGAAGGCAACCATGAAGCTGATGTGGCCCCTGGTGAAAGTGAGTTTGACAGCCCTGATCTCAATAATATGGAAAATCCTTACTATGACTTGTAAGCTTCTCTAAAGTTCTACTTGCTCACTTCCTTTCCATTTCTTCAGCTTCATTTTCTACTGCTCTATCCCTCTATCCCCTCCAGATACACTAGTCTGTCTACTCTCTGTTCCTTGAACAAACCAGATAAACTCCCATCTTTGGTCTTTTGCATATGCTGTTATCTCTTTGAAGAATACTCTTCTTCCACATAGCTCAGTCCATATATTGATCTAAGTCATATCTTCATGGCTCAGTCTCATGACATTCAGATCTTTGCTCAAATATCTGTGTGTGTGTGTGTGTGTGTGTGTGTGTGTGTACTAGCTACTTTTGGCCATGTAGCTATTCTAAAAGAAAACAAACTTTCCCTTTCCAGTACCTCCTAATCCCCTTTCTTGCTTCATTTTTATTTATAGCACTTACTGTTACTGGAAATGGTTCTTCTCACTGATGCAGCAAAGAATCACAGATAAAAAAAAACAGAGAGCCAAGATGGTAGAGGAGTGAATGGAAGCCACACTAACTTCCTCCCAGCACCAATCTAGAATTACAAGTAAATTGTGGAGAAATCACCCAGAACAAAAACTCAACAATAGTGAGAGAGAAGCCTTTTAACCTTGGACAGACAGAAGAATCAGTATCAGCACAACTTGACTGGTAAAGAATGTGATAGAGCCTTAAGAAGGCTGGCTGGGTACCCACAGGTGGCAGCACTGGAGAGATAATGAAGTGGCCAAATGGATCCCACTGAGAAGAGCAGACTCTAAATCAGGGGTGTCAAACTCATTTTCACCAGGGACCACATTGGCCTCATGGTTGCCTTTAAAGGGCCAAATACAATTTCAACTCCTTAATAGTTAAAGAGTAGTTACATTTATACAGTCCTAAAATTATTTTGGCCCTTTGAAGGCAACCACGAGGCTGATGTGTCCCCCAGTGAAAATGAGTTTGACACTCCTGCTCTAAATCCTAAGCTGGGATCCCCAGCCTAGAGCACCAGGGCCCAAAGAGTATGTAGATAACATTCAGCAGCAAAAAGCAGCAGGGTTTCTCTCTGCCAGAGACAGATGGCTGAAGATGCAAAATCTGTTTAAAGGATCAACACACAAATATTCAAATGCAGCCACTTACCCAGGGCTCTAGCAGAGGCAGGGGCAGGAAGGGCTAGAGATGCCTGAAAAGAGACTGGGAATGGAAGCTTTTGGGAGAGAACTTAGAGAGTAGATGCCAGGAGTGTAGTGCTGAGTTATCCCCCATACGGCAGCAGCCATTGTGCTCAGGCAGGCTAATCTCCTCTGAGTGGCAGCAGCCTGAGGGGAAACAATAACCCTGACCTCAGGAGGGGCTCTGCCCTGGCCCAGTGGTGCTTAAGTCTGACTGCTGAGTGCACAGTGAATAGATTAACAACTTAAGGAACCAGCCATAGACTGTAGATCCCTAGCAAATGGGTGGCAGAGTTGGCTAGAGACACTTGAGGAAAGACTGAGGTTGCTTGAGGACAGACTGAGGAGGTGATGGAGATTTTTGGGTGAGAACTGAGAGAGTAGCCACCAGGATTCTGGTGCAGAGTCATTCCCCAAATGGCAGCAGACATCCTGCTCAGGCACACAACTCCCCTCTGAACAACAGCTGCGTGAGGGGAAACAATAGCCCAAAATCCAGGAGAGATGATGTCCCACTCTGTGGTGCTTAAGGCTGGCTGCTGAGTGCACAGTGACTAGATTAACAACTGAAGGAGACAGCCACAGACAGTAAATACCTGGAAATCTTGAACAAGCTGCCTAAGGTCGGATGGGGTCAACATCTGATATCATTGGAGGTAGACCCAGATAGAAAAAAAAGTGGGCCTGCAAAATAGCATACAAGACATGGTGGGCAGGGTGAACCTCAGTCAACCAAGTGGAAGGAAGGACCCACCAAAGAATCACCCAACAATAATCAAAACCCAAATACATCTAGAAGGCCAACATAAACAGTATTATGAAGGGCGTCCCAAGAGCATCAAGTTCTGGAGAACAAGGAGAGTGCATCACTGAATCTTGCAGGTCTCCTACCATGGAAGTTCACACTGCAAAATCATGGAGTCAAAACAGGTCAATTTAAGAAGCAGAGGCAAACAAGAAGAGTCTCACAAATAATGGGAAGACAAAGAAACAACCTCCAATTGAAAGGAAAGGAGGAATCCTCAGAAAGAATGCTAAATGAACTAGAGGCAAGTAAATGATCAGATATTGAGATCAAAACAATGGTTATAGGAAGCTTAGTGAGCTTAGTGAGAATTATCAAAAACTACAGGGAAGCTACAAGGAACTTACTGCAAATTATACCATTGTGAAAAAGGACATAGAAACAATCAACAAGAGCCAAGAGGAAATGAAGAATACAATTTGTTAACTGAAGGAATCAAAAGTAGGCTAGATGAAGCAGAGGATTGAGTCAGCAAGCTGGAGGACGAGGTAGAAAAAAACTCCCTGAAAGAGCAAGAAAAGGGAAACAGACTCAAAAAGAACAAAGAGGTGCTAAGGGAACTTCAGGACAACATGAAACATAATACTATCTGTATAATGGGATATCAGAAGGAGAAGAAGAAAAGCAAGGGATAGAAAACCTGTTTGAAAAAGTAATGATGGAAAACTTCCCTAATTTAATGAGAGAGAAAGTTGAGCAAGTACAGGAAGCACAAAGGGTCCTAGACAAGAGGAGCTCAAAAGAGGTCCACTTCAAGACACATCATAATTAAAATTGCAAAATTCCAAGACAAAGAGAGAATCTTAAAGGCAGTGAGGGAGAAACAGGAAGTAGCATACAAGAGAACCCTGATAAGGCTAGCAGTGGACTTCTCAACATAAACACTACAAGCCAGAAGGGAATGACAAGATATATTCCAAGTAATGAAAAACAAAAGCTTTCAACCAAGACTCCCAAGCAAAGCTCTCAATTAAAATGGAAGGTAAAATAAGCAATTTTCTCAGACAAAAGAAGGCTAAAAGAATACACCTCCACCAAACCAGAATTTAAGATATGCTAAGCAGACTGCTTTAAGAAGAGTGAGAAAAACAATGACAGAGAGGAACACAGGTATGAGGGAGGAAAATGGCAATGAACAAGTACCTATCAATAATAACCTTAAATGTAAATGGGTTAAATGCTCCAATCAAAAGACATAGGTACCTGAATAGATAAGAAAACATGACCAACATATGCTGCTTACAAAAAACCCACCTCAGCCCTGGCTGGTGTAGCTGAATGGATTGAGTGCAGGTTGAGAACCAAAGGGTCGCCAGTTTGATTCCCAATCAGGGCATATGCCTGGATTGTGGGCCAAGTACCGAGTAGGGGGCATGTAAGAGGCAACCACACATTGATATTTCTCTCCTTCTCTTTCTCCTTCTCCTTCCCTTCTCCTTGCTCTAAAAATAAATAAATAAATAAATAAATAAATAAATAAATAAATAAATCTATCTTAAAAAAAAAACCCCACCTCAGAAAAATAGACCTACACAGACTGAGAATGAAAGGTTGGAAAAAAAATACTCCAAGCAAATGGACAGGGAAAAAAGGTGGAGTAGCAATACTTATACTAGACAAAATAGACTTTAAAACAAAGCATATAAAAAGAGACACAGAAGGACACTTCATAATACTCAAGGAAGACTCCATCAAGAAGATATAAACATTATAAACATATATGCACCCAACATAGGAGCACCTAAATATATTAAAAGATATTGGAGGACATCAAGAAAGACACAGACAGCAACACACTTATAGTAGGGGATTTTGACATCCCACTCTCAACAATGGATGGATCTTCCAATCAGAAGATAAATAAGGGTATTGTGGAACTGAATGATGCATTAGATCAAATGGACTTAACTGATACATATAAAACCTTTCATTCCAAAGAAGCAAAATACACATTCTTTTCAAATGCATATGGGACATTTTCAAAGATAGACCACATAATAGGACACAAAACAAGCCTCAACAAATTCAAGAAAATAGAAATCATATAAAGCATTTTCTCTAACCACAAGGGGCTGAAACTAGAGACCAACCTCAAGAAAAAAACTCAAAAGCATTCAACTCATCTAGATTGAATAGTATGCTATTAAACAATGAATGGGTTAAGAATGAGATCAATGAAGAAATAAAAAAGTTTCTGGAAACAAGTGAAAATGAACTCACAACAGTCCAAATCCTATGGGACACAGTCCTGAGAGGGAAGTTTGTAGCAATACAGGCTTACCTGAAGAAGATAGAAGCATTTCAAATAAACAACCTAAGCCCACATCTACAAGAACTGGAGGAACAACAACAAACAAATCCCAGAGTGAATGGAAAGAAGTAAATCATCAAGATTAGAGCAGAATTAAATGACATAGAGACTAAAAGAACAATTCAAAGAGTCCATAAATCCAGGATCTGGTTCTTTGATAAGAGAGAGAAAATCAACAAGCCTTTAACCAGACTCATCAAGAAAAAAAGGGAGAGGACCCAAATAAATAAAATCAGAAATGAAGGAAGAGAGATTACCACTGATACCACATCATTACAACATATTGAAAGAAATTACTACAAACAACTATATGACAAGAAATTTGAAAACCTGGGTGAAATGGACAAATTTCTAGAAAAATAGCATCTTCCAAAACTAAATCAAGATGAAGCAGAAAGCCTGAGCAGACTGATAACAGCTGGTGAAATTGAAGCAATAATCAAAACACTCCCAGTGCACAAAAGCCCTGGACCAGATGGATTCACAGGAGAATTTTATAAAGCATTTAAGGAAGAGCTAACCCCTATCCTTTTCAGACTACTCCAAAATATCCAGGAAATGGGAAGACTTCCAAACTCTTTTTATGCAGCCATCATCATCCTAATCCCAAAACCAGATAAAGACACAACAAAAAAAGAAAACTACAGACCAATATCACTGATGAACATAGATGATAAAATCCTCAACAAAAGATTGGCAGACCACATACACTAATATATTAAGAAGATCCTACACCATGATCAAATTGGATTCATCCCAGGGATGAAAGGGTGGTACAATATTCACAAATCAATAAACATAATACATCACATAAACAAAAGGAAAGACAAAAATCACATGATCATATCAATAGATGCAGAAGAAGCATTTGATAAAGTACAGTACCCATTTGTGATAAAAAACACTCAGCAAAGTGGGAGTAGAGGGAGCATACATCAACATAATAAAGGCCATATATGAGAGACCCATAGCTGACATGATACTCAATGAGCAAAGTAAAAGCTTTCCCACAAAGAATAGGAATAAGACAAGGATTTCTGCTTTCACCACTTCTATTCAACATAGTATTAGAAGTCCTAGCCACAGCAACCAGACAAGAAAAGAAAATAAAAGGCATCGAAATTAGAAGGAAGTGAAACTGTCACTGTTTGCAGATGATATGATAGTGCACACAGAAAACCCTATAGGCTGCACAGAAAAACTACTTTATCTTATAAGTAAATTTGGCAAAGCAGCAGGGTACAAAGTCAATATTCAAAAATTGAAGGCATTTTTTTGTACACTAACAACAAAATATCAGAAACAAAAATCAGGAGACAAATCCCATTTGCTATAACAACAACAAAAACAAAGTACCTAGGAATAAACCTAACCAATGAAGTAAAAGACATGTATTTAGAAAATTACACAACACTGAGAAAAGAAATTATAGAAGACACAAATAAATGGAGACATCCTGTGTTCATGAATTAGAAGAATTAACATCATCAAGGTGTCTATACTAAAAGCAATTTATAGATTCAACAGAATTCCTATTAATACAAATGACATATTTCACAGATATAGTACAAATATTTCAAAAATTTATAGAGAACCATAAATGGCCTTGAATAGCCTCAGCAATTTTTAGAAAGAACAGCAATATTGGAAGGATCACAATACCTGACATCAAACTATATTACAAGGCTACTATAATCAGAACAGTCTGGTACTAGCATAAGAACGCCCATATGGATCAATGGAACATAACAGAGAGCCCAGAAATAAATCCACGTTTCCATGGCCAATTAATATTTGACAAATGAGGAAGACACATAAAATGGAGTAAAATAGTGCCTTCAACAAATGGTGTTGGAAGATCTGGACAACTATATGCAGAAAAATGAAATTTGACCACCAACCTATAACACACACCAAAATAAACTCAAGGTGGATAAAAGGTTTAATCCACCTTAAATATAAGTCACAACACTATAAAAGTCCCAGAAGAAATCATAGGCAGAAAAATTTCAGATATCCCATGCAGATATCCCATATTTTCACTAATATGTCTCCTAGAGTAAGGGACATAAAAGAAAAAATAAACAAATGGTACTTCATCAAAACAAAAAGCTTCTGCATGGCTAAAGAAAACATCAGCAAAGTGAAAAGGGAGCAAACCATATGAGAAAATATACTTGGCAATGATAACTAGGACAAGGGTTTAATCTCTAAAATATATAAAGAACTCACACAACTCCACTCCAGGAAGACACGCAATCCAATTAAAAAATGGGCAAAGGACTTGAACAGACACTTCTCTAAGGAGGACATAGAGAAGGCCCATAGGCATATGAAAGAATGCTCAGCATCAGTAGCCATCAGGGAGAAAGAAGCAAATTAAAACCATAATGAGATTCCACTTCACACTGGTTAGAATGGCCATCATAACCAAATCAATAAACAAGTGCTGGCGAGGTTGTGGAGTAAAGGGAACCCTAGTACACTGTTGGTGGGAATACAGATTGGTACAGCAACTGAGGAAAACAGTATGGAATTTCCTTGAAAAACTAAATCTAGAACTGTGTTTCAATCCAGCAATCCCACTGCTGGGACTATACCCTAAGAATCCTGAAACACCAATTCAAAAGAATCTATGCGCCCCAATGTTCATAGCAGCACAATTTACAATAGCCAAGTGCTGGAAGCAACCTAAGTGTCTATCAATAAATGAGTAGATCAAAAAACTGTGGTACGTTTACATGATGGAATACTATGCAGCAGAAAGAAAGAAGGGGCTCCTACCCTTTGTGACAGCTTGGATGGATCTGGAGAGCATTGTGCTAAATGAAATAAGCTAGATGATGAAAGGCAAATGCCATATGATCTCACCTATAAGTGGAACCTAATCCACAAAATAAACAAGCAAGCAAATATAACCAGAGACACTGAAATAAAGAAAAAACTGACAGTAACCAGGGGGTAGGTGGGAGGGCATAATTGGGGGAAAAGTGGGAAGGGTTGCCAGGAACATGTATAAAGGACCCATGGACAAAGCAAAACAGGGGGAGGATTGAGGGTTGGAGGTGGAGAGGGTGGGGAGGGGGAAAGTGGTGGTGAGAAAATGGAGACAACTGTACTTGAACAACAATAAAAAGAATTATGGATCAGAAAGACTAACATGGATTAGTAAGAGTTTTATTACTATGTTGTTAAGGGAGAGAATGGGCCTGCTGAGGGTGGCAAGAAAGGGCTTAGAATAAAAGAAGCAACAGGAGAGCCTAGACTCAGCTGCCTGCAAAGTCAGAGAAAAGTGGCCTCAGGGATGTGCTCCGGGGATGAGCCTGTGATAAGCTGCCAGCTGTCCAATGCCTTAGAATTTAGGAGACACATACCTGTGAAGAAGCAGTTGGAGGGAGGGGACAGGAAAGGAGAGGGAATGGCTCTGGCTGTTTCCCAGAGGGAGAGCATATGTGCTGTGCCCTTTGTCTTAAGACTTTTATCTCTCTTTCTTGCAAGCAAGAATCTTAGGGGAGATCTCATGGGAGGGTTTCAGTAGAGTATTCTTCAGTTTTCCAGGTGTGCCCTTGCAGGTTCATGGTCTCCTCTGATTGGTCAGTGACAGGCAGGATGTCTTTAGTCATTGCAGTTGGTTCTGGCATCACCAACCTGGTTCTACAGCTTTCCTGAGCCTGGAACTGAAACACAACTGAGGCCTAGATGTTATCTCAGGGAGGTGAAAATTTGTGTCTGGCCATAAATTGCTCAACCATTGCATTCAGCTCTCTGTCTCAGTTTCTCTATTTCACTTGCCAAGAAATTTTCTTAGCTTCTTACTCTCCTGTCTCATTATTACAAAACTAAATACATTTGGTTTATTGTCTTTGATCAACCCCATGTAAGTTGCATAAGGGCAGAAAATTTTTCTTGTTTTAATCAGTTCTATATCACCCACAGCTTGAACAGGGTCTGCTACATAGTAATGTATTGACTGAGTGAATGAAATATAGGGGATAGTGACAGAGAGTGTAAAACTTGAAACTGAGCTTAGAGAGGAAAAACAGTTATGGATAATGCATGACAAAGCCTAGGGTATGACATTGAGAGAAGATGGTAGGTGGTAAAGTCAAAGTCATTGGAGAAGAGGAAATGAAGAAACAAAGAAGCCTGGGAAGATTACTCCCAAGAATTTCACAATAACTAGGAATTATGGTGGAGAGAATGATAAAGAAAGAAGGTAAAATCTAGGAGTGACGAGCTCTATTGATGACTGCAAGAAGAGGAAATGATGTCTGATGGTGTGGACCTCAAGGCTGTAGTTTTAGTGAAGAGTAAGGGGAATGGGTTTAGAATCTGCATCCAAGAGCAAAGAGGATACCTATCCCATTACTAAGCTCAGTGGTTGAGAAAATAACCAGCTCTTGAGAGGGTTGCGGGGGAAGCAGCCCTCCTGTGCTCTGAAGGAACCAAATTTCAGTAAAGCAGAGAAACAAAGGAAACTTTGAGTAAGAAGAATATTGAAATGGGGATTTTGCTGGGAATGTATTGTGATTTTACAGGTCATAGAGGAAAAGTTCCAGGAGTTGGGTAAATTTAAGTATAAATAGTACCTCACAAAGGAGAGAATCTGAGTCATGAGATATCTGAGAGTCTGGCTTATTGCAATGTTCAGAGAAATGGCAAAGGAATCAGCTATGTTGGGATCAGGCCAGACTGGTGAAGCTTCTCTGCTGAATGGGGAGGGAGGGAGGGAGAAATGGTGTGATCTGGCTAGGACTGACTTTATATCTATGTATCATCTATAAAATCATATATATATGATTTTATCATAAATATATATCATATATAAAACACATATCATAAATATATAATATATATTTACACATTATATATATAACATATATATAAGTACACATATATAAATAAATAATATATATATAATCTCTCTTTCTTCCTGAAAATGGTAATAGGGAAATTGGGGAAGAATAGTCTTACCTGGAGAATGCAAGACTGAAACAAATATTTTTCCCTTTTATATTAGTTTGTAGAGCTGCCATGACAAAATACCACAAATTGAGTGGCCTAAAAAAGGGAAAGGAGTTCTGGAGGCTGGAAGTCCAAGATCAAGGTGTCTGCAGGTTCTTTCTGAAGCCTCTCTCCCTATCTTGCTGATGGTTGTCTTTTTGCTGTGTCTTCACATGGTCTTCCATTGGTCTGTACATGTCTGTGTGCTAATCTCCTCTTCTTACAAACATATTGGATTAGGGCCAACCCATAGAACCTCATTTTATCCTTATCACCTCTTTAAATGCCCTCTCTCTCTAAATATAGTCACATTCTGGGGTAGGAGGGTTAGGACTTCAGTACCTGAGGGTGAATGAATTTTGGGGGGATGTAATTCAGTTCCAAGTGAAAGGGTAAAGCCAGAGCTATTTGCTGTTGTGGCACGATTTGCTGAGCAGGCCTGTGGCATTGGTAAACATAACCCCCATTTTACTCTTCTGAGCTTGTCCCCAGGACTGGAAATTATTGGAAAGCAAGAACAAAACTAGTTGTTCCCTATTGCCACAGGCAGAAGTTAACATTGGAACAAACTGTTACAACTCCCTAACTGCCCAGAGGCCACACAAATGCAACCCCTACCTTTTTAAAATCCAGTTATGATCCAATAAAAGATCAAAGTCCCCACCCCTCAATGCTGGTGTATCTCTCCACACCATACCCCTCTCCTTTCTTGGAGAGTGAATAAAAAATTTATTTTCTACACTTTCTTCTCTTCATGAATTCTTTCGTAGCCCATGTCTTAAGGGACCACCATAACACCAAGTACCTTTCATTTTTGGAATAAATGCACAGTATCCTGAGGGGATTCTTTTGAGGTCATTACTGTCATTATTCCCTTATCACAGATAAAGAAGCTGAGACCCAGAAAGGAACAGTAACTTGCCCAAGGTCACACTGCCACAGCAGATATTGGAACTCACTCTAAAACATCAAGCCATTGTGTCCTGCTCAGACCTAGATCAGTGCCTGGAACATGGCAGTTAATGAAGAGTTTACAAGCAAATGGTGTTTGATTTAAAAGTATTTTTGTCTATTGCCCGAAATAATGTCATCTGAAAAAAGCTTATCACTACTGAGGAAAGATATGACTCAAACATTTATTGATTTATTAATACATTTATAGATTTAAATGTATTATTTATTAATACATTTATGGACTTAAAAATCTCTTACCATCTTTATATGAGTATTCTTATTCCTGTTTTCACAGAGGAGAAATATTGAGGTTGAGAGAAAATGAAAGCTGCTGAATGTCACAGAAATAATAAGAGGCAGGGCTTGTGGTTTAAAACCTGTGCAGTTTCCAGTATACCAATCAATGATATTATATGTTTATATTTTCTGCTCCAGAATAGCTGTGTTGAGATTGCAGATAACCCTGTGAATATTACTTTGTAAGTTACATAAATGTCTGATCACTATGTTGTATGTCCCAACTTGGTATAATATTGTATGTCAACTGTAATTGAAAACTTAAAAAATATTTAAGATGATTAAATAATTCAATTCCATAATAAAATTTCTGAACAGACTTGGGAATAAGTACACAGCTTCTTGACATGTGACTTTGAAAAAAAAATGGTTCACATTTGTATTTTTTAACATTTTATCTACTAAAATGAAAACATTTTTGTGGCTTCAGTTTACATACTTCCATTTCTATTGCTGTAAACAGAGCACTGTGTTTTGAAAGGTCAGTCTTTTCAAAAGACTTCCATTACCACTTAGCAATTAGTTCAGTGCTTTACATGTGAAAAATAAAATGTAATTTGTTTTAAAGAGTATTTTTGTCATAAAATATTTTCCTTTCTGTTTCCTCTAAAGAAATCTTCACAGTCTATTTTATTAGACTCAGAAAACCCCTCTCATTCTCTCCCCAAATCATTCAATTTCAAGCTCTCAGGAGCTGGCAGGCATGAGAGAAGCCTTGTCTACTGGTGAATCATACAAGGACAAATTTATTTGCTTTGATTTTTAAAGATATCCAGGGGGAAAAGGAAAGTGAATGGTTGGTTATTTATTACAGTCTTAACTCTAAATGTGCTTTCTGATTTCAGCATCCTATCTTTGCTGACTGTACCCTCACGTTTCAGTGCCCCTCTGAGAGGCTGTTGGTCTCTTGGAGTTATCTGTCCGTCAAAGCAGAAGCCAGCTCCAGGGGGCTGAGCCCAAGCCCAGTCATGTCCAGGAGATATCTCTATCTAGGCCCTACTTACAGCTATTCTGTCATTCTACAATGGCCAGCTGTGTCAAACAGCAGGTACCTTGTAGAGTGAAACACTACTCACTCTCCATATATATCCATGCTATCACAACAATGAACATACAGAACATTTCATTACTCCCAAAAGTTTCCTCATGCCATTTTATAGTTTACAACCCCCTCTACTTCTAGTCCTAGACAACCATATACCTGTTTTTGTCATTATATATTAGGAGGCACCAGACATTTATATAAACGAAGTCATCCAGTAGGCACTCTTGTGTCTGACTTTTTTCATTCAGCATAACGATTTGGAGATTATTTAAACCTAAAATTCATTTCTTGCTCATCTATTTTATTTCTTGTTCCCTTGTTCCTCCTTTTAGTCATGTACTTTTATTATTTAAACATATTTATTAGAATTCTAATATTTGAATTTATTGGTTTTAAGTTCTATTACTTTGCATTGGTTTTTAGTGGCATCTCTAAGAATTAGACTACACATTTGGGCTATTTATCAACTTACTACCTCTCAGTTCCCAATCTACCTCCCTCCACTGCCTAATTTTTCATTTTTCTCTCTTTTATAATACTGGAGCTGGAACCTGTACACACAGCTGTATTTTTCCAGTTCTAGCTGGTGCAATGTTAGGCTTTGCCAATAGAGAGCACTAGAGGGCTGCAAGTCTATGGCCAAGGAAAGGGCTTCTTATTCTGCTCTTTGGATTCTTTTTCCTCTTATGGTGTAGCTGTCAGCATAGGAGCGTGGGAAAGGTCCAGGTGGTGCCCACTCTTCAGAATATTTCAGCCACTCAAGAGGCCTTTTCCTGCAGACTAGCTTAGGCCTGCCAGCATCCCAGCAGGCCATGCCCAGTAGACCAACTCCAGACTACTTGCATCCTTTTGTGAATTTCTGGGCCACCCAGCAGGGTGCTCTGAAGACCATCTCTGTCTCACATATGCTGACAAATTTCTTTGCCCCTGGAAGTCTTCCTGTTCCTGTGGTATCCCTCTAGGGTCATCCAGTTCCCTGATGTCACTATTATAAAGGACAGTTTTCTTCTCCCAGGAATCCCCAAATTTTTCTCTTCTCTTATTCTCTTCTTTCCTCTGAGCACAAAAGAAACCTTAGTCTAGTTTAGGACAAGTTCTTCCTTTAAGTTTCTTTAAGACACATTTGTTTTTTTTTTTCTGTAATGTCTCAGTTTTTCTAAGAATGTTGGCTTTTGGAACATCAAAGCCAGAAAGACATAGAAACCACTTTTGTTCCACCTTGCCAAATGTTTTCCCTGAGGATGGGAGCTTAGAGATAGTCAAGGGATTGCATGAGGGACAATGGGGAGGCCAGGGAAAAAAGAAAATGTGGGAGGAAGAAATCCTATTGCTTGATACCTCCAAATAGTATTTAGATGGAAAATGTCCCATTCATCTCTGATTCCCTAGCCTATATCTCAAGGCCTAGCACATAATAATTTCTCAATAAATGCTTATTAAATCAATGAGTTAATTTGCTATGTGATATTGGGTAATTTTCATGACTTCTAACTTCTGTTCCCTGAACTATAAAATAGGATGATGATACTGATGTCATAGCATTGTTGTAGGATTAAATGAGATTAATCATTCTTTGTGAAGAGTCTTTTAATTATAATGTTTTATTACTGTTATTATAAATGCCCACTGAGCTGAGATAGTGCTTGGCATCTTCACCCAAACTCTGGGTGATTCCAGGCAGACCTAGTCAATTGGAAACACAGTTTTATCTTTCTACCAGAGAAGCTGTATCATTTCAATGCATTTTTTTTGTACTTGAAATTATTTATCCTCCTGATGACTATTTTTATGTCAATGTGCTTGATGATTCCTAGATGAGGAGAATTGATTTTGGATTAGATTCTACCCAGCATGAAGTAACTGAAAGTAACATGAAGTAGTGAGAAAATGATGGTAATATTGTATCTCATCTTAAAGGTGTGCTTCAGCTATTTGCATATTTTAGTTAGAATTTAAACTGAATCATTCCAATCACAATATGTTAAGGTACATTTTAAATATACCTTTTAAATAGTCATATAAAATGTTTTCCAGACTTCCTGATGAAGCAAAGATTTAATGAGATATATCTATTGTTGAAACCTCTGTAAATGAGCCCAAGTTTAATAAGAATTTATAATTTTTGATGTTGTCTATGTACCAATGTGAAAAAATATCACTTATGTCTAAATAAACTCATCAACAGAAGAGCTGGCTGGTACTCAAGGAGCTCATTAGACATAAAAGGTTGTACATACACCTGTTTTCAAAGTTTTATAGACAGCTGGACAATAACACAGCAGATACCTCCACCCTGGACAAATGTTGGGATTCAACCAAGGAACCAAGGAATCAAAGCTAAGGTCAGGATTTGAGAAATGGAATGGTGTGTATATAAATTCTATGTAAGGTCTGCAGAAAGGGAGAAACAGTGTAAGGTCTATTAGTCAAACTTAATGGTGACCACAATTAGCAATACTGTATTACATATTTGAATGTTAAGAGAGTAGATGTTCAATGGTAATTCTGTGAGGGGATGTTAACTCATATTGCTGTGTTAATTATTTCACAATATATGCATTTATCAAATACTCATGTTGTATAGGTTATACTTATAGATATTTTCTGTCAATAATATTTCAATTAATCTGAGGGGGGGGAAGCAAGCCCCATGACCCAAATATCTCTCCATGTGGAGGTGGGACAAAAATTGTTGGGAATGCCAGTAGGCAGTGATGCCAGTTTTGGGAGGAATCCAGAGGACAAGAATGTTAATGACCAGAAAAATCCAACTCCTGAAGAAACTTAGATGCCAAAGCAGAGACCTTGCCTTTGGGCAAGAAGTTTTACAATGATTAGGATCATTCAGTCAGTATATATTTTTGTTTTCTTCCTCTATGCAAGGCTGTATTACATATATGTATAATATATAAATGTGACAACATATATACATTAATATAGAATATAGTCTATATACTAATATCATATGCATCATAGTAATATATCACACACACACATATACACACACAATTTTTTGTGGATGGCTTTCCCATATATTGCAGTGTGGATTCTGGAACTAGAAAGAGCTTCTATATGGTTGATACTGGTACCACCATTTATTAGCTGTGTTTTTGTAAGAAAATTACTTGGCCTCTCTGTGCTTCACTTTAGCAGTAAAAATGAAATAATAGTACCTACTTCATAGGGTCTGTGTAGAATTCTTGGAACAATGCCTGGTGTGTACTCAGCAACTGCTATCTATTTACTATCATTTTGTAAGACTGGGGAAGTTGGAAGCCAGGTCCATAAGGGGCCAACATGGGTGATCATGGGTGATCCTGAGCAGCAATGAGTTTGTTTGGTGATGTTAGAAGCTGAGTAGAGGCAATGAGTCGGATTGCTGGCTATAAACTTTGGAAGGAGGCTCGGAAAATCTAGTAAGCAAGAGCCAAAAAGTTCAGTCCAGGAGGGAAGGACAGTTGGGACCCTGTGCAGGGAGCCTGGCATCAGGGGATTGAACACCAGTTCTGTTGTGGATAGTAAGACAGTGCCTATACCATGGGTTCAGCATCTGAAAATAGATGTCTGAGTTACTAAGATGAGGGGATATGTAGCAATATGGACTTAGTATTGAGCCAACGGATGGGACACTTTACATTCCACCTGCCTATGGACAGTCCTGGCCTTGCTGAGCTAAGATGGGGTTGTAAATCTGAGTTGTGGTAATAACAATAACAGCAACAGTAGTACTACTATTACTTATGACTACATTTATTGATTGTGTACTGTGAACCAGGGACTGTGTTAAGTGCTTCATTCACAACAACCTTATGAGGGAACTTTATTATCCCCATTTTTCAAATGAGAACACTTAGTGCCTAGAATTTAAGTGTCTCGTAAAGATCACAGATTAGCAAGTGGAGGGGCCAGGTTTGAACCTGGACAGTCAGAAGCCTGCTCTTAACCAGTTAACATACTGCTCATTAAAACTTGGAAGAAAGCTATTGAACACCCAGAGAGAAAGAGGCCAAATATAGTGGAGTTGAACCTGTTGTGTATTCATATTGTGGGTATTCAACAATTTGTGTTTGGCAGAGAGTGGTCAGGAGGAGGGAGAAGGAGAGAAAGAAAATCACATGAATAGAGCATGCAGTTGAGCCCACCATGCCATTCAATGAATGTGTAACTCAGACCCTGAGTAAGGATCAGATGGGAAATTGGGAATCAGCTGTTTCCCCAGCTGTAGGGCCCCCTTTTCTTATGGCTCCTTTTGGTGGAAGATTCTCACTGCACTGAGTGTGATTCTAGCATTTTAATAAACATGGTCTTTGTACAACATGGCTTTTACATGCAAGCCCAATACTTTACTTTCAAGTTCAATGGAAGAAACAACCATTTCTTGCAAAGCTGGAGGAAAAACTGACAAGGTTGGAATTACTGAGAGTCAATCTGTAGGTACCTGACACAATGCCTATGGAGGGAATTAGCAAGAGTGGTTTTGAGTTTTGTGCTGATCAACTCCTTGGTTAGTGTTGCTCCCATTTTCCTTACCCCCTTAAGGAGCAGGAAGATCTGAGCTGAGAGTCTTAGTAAGTTATCAAACTCAAAATTAAGAGCATGCAGTGTAATGTGTTTTCTAGTTTCTATAATATTTGAAAGTGGAGCTGATTAGATGGCTTCAGGTTTAGGTGCTGCAGTCCTTCGTTGCCTAGATTGCAAAATTTCCTGCTTGAATTGTGCTGAGCCTGTACCCATGATTATTTAGTTTAAATGTATTTTTTTGTTTGTGTGAATTTTCCATAACACAAAGGAAATGGAAAGTGAAAATGCAGCTGAAATGCCTGCAGAACTCTCTCAGCTTTCTGCATTGTTCAGAGATTAGATAAGTGGAGAGGTACATGAAATTTCCATTTCAATTGAGTTTTCTATTAACAAAGTGATTGACTTAGTTATCAGTTTAAGTTCTCAGAAACTGTAGCAGGTTATTGTCCTTGGGCACTGGCAAGGTGCTGGTTCCATTCCAGTTGAAAGGCTTCACTCAAATTTCCTATGAATATCTTCTTAGAGGCTTAATATCATTAAGGTGAAAATAAGAGTAGATTGTAATTGGGCCTCAGTTACTGTCTACTGTCTTGATAGTTTTTGAGCCATGGTTGTAACTGGTGACATAAAGCCCACCATATGATGAAACTTCTTCCCTTAAAAGGAGAAATAAACAAGGCAATGAAAAGATTTTGCTGAGATTTTTTTGAGGGAAGATGCAGAGTAGTGGGTTCGGCTTTTATTTTAAAATCTTTAACAGAAGTCGGGAATAAAGCCTCATTATTTAAGCTTACTTTTTATTTATTGAAATGTATTTTATTGATTGTGCTGTTATAGTTGTCCCATTTTCCCCCCTTTATTCCCCTCTGCCCTAAACAACCCCTCCCACTGGCATTCCTCCCCCTCTTAGTTCATGTCCATGGGTCATATATATAAGTTCTTTGACTTTGCCATTTTCTATATTATTCTTAAACTCCCCTTATTTTCTACCCAACACCTATGCTACTTATTCTCTGTACCTTTCCCCCCTCTCATTTCCCCATTGATAACCCTCCATATGATCTCTATTTCTGTGGTTCTGTTCCTGTTCTAGTTGTTGGCTTAGTTTATTTTTGTTTTTATTTATTTTTAGGCTCAGTTTTTAATAGTTGTGAGTTGTCATTTTAATGTTCATAGTTTAGATCATCTTCTTTTTCTTAGTTAAGTCCCTTTAACATGTCATATAATAAGGGCTGGGTGATGATGAACCCATTAACTTGGCCTTATCTGGGAAGTACTTTGTCTGCCCTTCCATTCTAAATGAAAGCTTTGCTGGACAGAGCAATCTTAGATGTAGGTCATTGCCTTTCATGACTTTGAGTACTTCTTTCCAGCCCCTTCTTATCTGCAAGTTTTCCTTTGAGAAATCAGCTGATAGTCTTATGGGAACTCCTTTGTAGGTAACTGTCTCCTTTTCTCTTGCTGCTTTTAAGATTCTCTCCTTATCTTTACTCTTGGGTAATGTAATTATGATGTGCCTTGGTTTGTTCCTCCTTGGGTCCAACTTCTTTGGGACTCTCTGAGCTTCCTGGACTTCCTGGAAGCCCATTTCCTTGGCCAGATTGGGGAAGTTCTCCTTCATTATTTTTTCAATTAAGTTTTCAATTTCTTGCTCTTCCTCTTCTTCTGGCATTTCTATGATTCAGATGTTGGAACATTTAAAGTTGTCCTGGAGGTTTGTAAGCCTCTCCTCATTTTTTTTGAATTCTTGTTTCTTCATTCTGTTTTGGTTGAATGTTTATTTCTTTCTTCTGCCCCAAATCATTGATTTGAGTCCCAGTTTCCTTCCCTTCACTGTTGGTTCCCTGTACACATTTTCCTTTATTTCACTTTGCCTAGCCTTCACTTTTTCATCCAGTTTGCGACCATATTCACCAATTCTGTGAGCATCTTGATTAGAAGTGTTTTGAATTGTGCAGCTGATAGGTTGGCTAGCTCTTCATTGCTTAATTATATTTTTTCTGGAGTTTTAATCTGTTTTTTTTTTTCATTTGGGCCACATTTTTTTGTGTGTGTGTGCTGGTGATCCTGTTACAGTAAGGAGCAGAGCCTTTGGTATTCTTGGGGACAGAGCAACTCAAATTGCTGTGTTGTGTGGCTGTCAGTGCGAGAGGGGACCAAGAGGGAACAGTGCAGCTTGCTTACCTCTCTGCTGGCTTTCAATCACTTCTCCCTCTACCCACAAGCAAATTGGGTCCTTTTGGTGATGATTCCTAGATGGGTGGGTTTGTGTACGTTCTAGGACCCTGTGGGTCTCTCCAGTGAACTCTGTTGTGAGACTAGGAGTTTCTCCTGCTGCTGCAATGCCCATAGAATTTTTTAGTCATAGATTTTGAGGCTTTATTTCCCCACACTGGAACCATGGGCTGCTCAGTCTGTCTTATTCCCCAGTTGTTCCTCCTGGTTTATCCACACTCGAATGTGGGACCATGACTTGGACACTGGCCCACAGTGTCTGCAGTGTTATGGATGAGATGCAAGACAAATTCACATGGACTACAGAGTCCTGTGAAGGAAAAGGGATGGTGCGGTCATTCTCTCAAGGGGAGAGCACCACAAGCCTTGCCTTGACAGGCTTTTATGGGGTTCAATTTACACAGGAATAAAGCTCATCAATCATTGTCAGGCAGAAATGATTAAACAACAGATAACATTCAAAGAATTCTGAGGGCTTATTTTGAGTCAAGGTCAGAGAGTTAAATGGCCATAAAACTTTGGGTAACAAACTCACTTCCTGCTTTGTCCCTTATTATTTAAATTGAGGGTATAGGCAAAGTAGGTTTCATAGGATTTTATGCATTCTTTCTTAGGCCTGATTGCCCTAGGGAACCCACCCTTTCCATCACAGGGCTGTACCCACCTCCAGCATTGTTTCAGGTTTAAGGTATTGTTTCGAACTTAAGTCAGGCAGGGGAAGTAAGGCAGCCAAGAGATTAGGAGACTTCTCACAGACAGAATGAGGACTTGGGCTATGTCAAAGCTGAGGGTCGAGGGTCCATCACCTTCTTTTTCTATAGCTCCCAAGTCCTTCCCTGGTGACCCCCATGATTGTGCCTGTCTTAGATTGTCCCTCTTTTGAGGAATCTTACCTGTCATTGGCTAACTGATCAAGCACTGGGGGCCAGGTAGGGTGAAGTAAAAGAGACAGAGGCAGCACTCCTGACAGGCAGATGAGCTTTGTCTCCTTAGTGGCTTATAGTCCAAAGGTTGCTCACTCAGCCTTAGCCATGGAGGGGTTACAGCTCCTGAAACCAGACAGGGCAGTTCCCAACAGGATGGCCCACTCTGCCAGTCACCGCCATGCCCTTCCTGGTCTGCCAACCACCATCTTGCCACAAGTCCTCTCCATCCTAGTTGCCTGTCTCTACCCCTCCTACCAGTTTGGATGAATGTTTCTTTTTTAACTCCTTGGTTGTTGGACTTCCATATAGTTTGATTTTCTGGCAGTTCTGGTTGTTTTTTGTTTTTAAATTTGTTGTTGTCCTTTTGGTTGTGTGAAGATGCAAGGTGTCTACATATGCCTCCATCCTGTTTGGGAGTCTAAATTTATTTATTTTTAATTCTCAGCCAAGGATATGTTTATTGATTTTAGAGACAGAGGAAGGGAGAGAGATCGAGAAAGACAAACATCAACATGAGTGAGAAGCATTGATTGGTTGCCTCCTGTAAGTGCCCTGACTGGGGAATGGAAACTGCAACACAGGTGTGTGCCCTTATTGGGAATCAAACCCACAACCTTGGTGTACAGATGGTGCTCCAACCAAGGCCACATGTTTAGGGCAGTAAAGCCTTAGTTTTATTTGTCTGAACAGAGAGAAGCAGGGCAGTTTCCCAAAACTATATAAAATTCTAATAGAACAGAACCAAATAGGTAGACTATTGGGAGTACAGAAACAGTTTACTGAATGCAGACATTGTAGACTTTATTGTGTGGATTCCAATGAACCCTGCTTCTCAGTATTCCTGTTCTCATATTTCCAAGCTTGGCCATTTCACTTGCTTTGGCCAATGGACCATTAATAAGTGTGATGCAATCAGACATTGGGGTTTGTTTTTTTTTTGGGACAGTCACTGCAGGATCCAGCTGCTATATGAAGATGGTCATGTGGAAGGATGAAATGGAGAGAGAGAGAGAGACATCCCAGCCTGCCAGCCAGATGGGTGGAAAGGCCGTCTTGGAAGGCACAGCCCCACAACCATCTAGCTGCAGCCTCATGAGAGACCCCAGTGAGGCTAGCAAGAGAACCATTCAGCTGAGCCAAGTCAACCCACAGATTATATGAAATAATAAAAATGGTTCTTTTTTAACTTATTAAGTTTTGGGGTGGTGTTATATGCACATAATTGAAATGATGAGTTTCTGATGTCCTCAGAGTTACTTGACTTACAAAGCTCCCAGGTTCTGTTCTTCACTAAACTGCTGCCTTAGATAATTACATTCTAGTCTCACAAGTAGGTGCAATTTTCACCCACCTTTCCAGTCTTCTGTCTCCTCTGTTCCATGTCCATCACCATGGTGTGTCTGCCATGTGAGTAGCTTCTCTTATCTATTTTTCTAGCTACTGCAATATGCTATGGCCTGATCTGCTGTGCAATTAGCATCTTCCCCTTCCTTTTATTCTAGTTTCCAGACTGAGAGACCTTCAGCATTTCTACTGGAGAACAGCTCTGAAACAGTGCTTCCTATACTATCCTTTGTCTTGTACCCAGACAAGGCCAGTACTAATACAGCAGGACCAGTCAGACAACAGCATTCTTGTCATTGGAAGGTAGTGAATGGGTATAGCATACCAAAGTCAGGTAATATGGCTTAAGTAGAGTCTAGGGTTGACTTTGCTTTCCCCACTATCTGAAGTCCATATGAACTCCACTACTTATTATATATTCTTGATTTAGACCTGATTAGAAGAACACAGACCACTTGAAAATGGAAGTGACTATTAGCTGTGACTAAACACATGGGGCTCAAGCCAGAAATGATTTTGTTGCTTTTATGATCCACCTTCTGATTCTGACCACTGTCACCCCCCTGGACCCAACCTGGCCTCATTCAGCTGGTTGGGTTTGAGGACACATCCAGTTAACCTGACTAAAACCTCCTACACTGTAACAATGTTGTAACAGAATCTTCCAGAACTTGGGAACTGCTAATCTTTTCTGTGTATGCTGGGCTAGTTCTTTGGGAAGTGCCAAGAATATGCTTTGGGCACAGGCTTTTTTGCGCACATATATTTAGAAATCAGGCTCACAGAGGAAATTGCCAGAATCAGCACTAAGGCACTGAGGAAACTTTTCTAACTTCTCATCGACTCAAATAAATGAAATACTTGTCTTTTTTTGTACATTTTATAAAATAAAAGCCTCAATGAAAGAATTTTAGGTGTGAAAGTCAAAAGCTCCACTCCCTTCATATTAAAATTAAAAATACATGCCCTGGCTAGCACCAGACTGTGAATCAAAGTGTTGCTGGTTTAATTCCCAGTCAGGGCATATGCCTAAGTTGTGAGCCAAGAGGCAATCCATTAATGTTTCTCTCACACTTTGATGTATTTTTACTTCTCTATTTTTCTCCCTTCCACTCTCAAAAATAAATAATAAATAAATAAATAAATACATACATACATACATAAATAAAATCTTTAAAAAATGCAAACCCCAAACTGCTCAGTTAATCAAGGGGTGAGAAAATGGGGCAATATGGAAAAAATTGGGAAGTAGGAATATGGGCAAGAGAGAAAAGAGAGCACACAGTACTAGGGAAAGGGAAGGGAAGGGAAAGGACCACATTGGCTTTAGAAAAAGAAGAGGAGAAAGCAAAAGAATTTAAAGGTGGGAGAGGAGGCTTCCTCAGGTTCTGAGTGGAGCCTTTAGCTGCTTTCTTCTGACACAGCCTGCTCTTCATTTTTACTGTGGGATTTGAGTTTCCTGTTTCCTTTTCTCTGAAATGCTAATTAACTGATTACCCAGTATCTGCTCTATAATTGCTTTTTATTCTTAATCATTCTGAAGCACAACTATAAAAGAGGTGGTGTCAATGGAGTGCCAGAAGGAGAATATTCACCTGGCCAGGTGGAAGGGAGTCATAGCTGGAGAGGTCACTGAATGGCACTTTCCTCACTTTCACTTTTGAGGGGGAGGATACTATTTATCGAGTGCCCATTACTCACTAGGACAGTTGTATTTGTTTTCATACTTTGTCTTCACCAAAACCCTGTGAGCTTGCAAGGTTCATAGGAGTCTTCTAGCCCAGCAAGAGGCTGAACAGGTCTTGTATGCATGTCAGTTTGACGAATGCCAAAACTTTTCCACTTCCTTGCACTTTCTCCAAGATTGATGTGAACATGTTTGGAGGATGCTTATTGTAAAATCTGAAAAATACTAAAAAATATGAAGAAGAAGAAGTTCCCTATTATCCTACCATCCAGAATTAATCACCATCAATATAATAATCTTTCACTATGTTTTAGGTTTTCATTGGTGTTAATGTCTAAAGTAATTTCCCTCTTCTTTAATAATATTTAAATGTATGTATATTTTAAGCCACAGAAGTAGAACTATAAATTATTTTTAGTATAGTGGGGAAAACTATAAAACCTAACTATAAAATCAGAATTCTGAATTGGCTGAAATCGACTTCTGAACCTGTGTGTGTGCATATGTGTGCACAACACAATAGACCCATAATGAAACACAACTACAAGTTGTTTGCTGTTTCATAAATTTATATTCTGCGTAAAAGATTCTATAATCATATTGCTTCAGATATAAAAAGCAACTGAAATTCTGTCACAAGTTTTGGTTTATAGCCCTTCTCATTGAGAGAAGTGGCTTATAATAGTGTTGCAGAGAATGAATTAGGAAATTATGATGGTACAGGAGTCATAAAGTTATTCAACTCACTTGATATGACAATGCAATTTCTGGGTTATTTTACCTAAGGAAGTTAAAAAAAACAATTCTATACCAAAAAGGAAGTTTCATGGGCAAAGGTGTTCATTTTACGTGGTCTCTAATATTGATTAATTATCAAAGGCCTTTATGTCAAATAATAGAAAATGGTTAAGTAAAACAGTGTAACTATCCACTTGATGAAATAACATGCAGCCACTAAATATGATAGCTAGAGATAATGTATCAACTGACTAAAGATGACCTGAGTACAAACAACCACAGTAACTTAAACCAAAGTTACTGCTTACTGTATGTTATATACCCTCCACATATTTATTTTATTTCTCTTTAAAACTTGATGTTCTATATTAGTATTTTCCTTATCTTAAAATTAAAGAATCTCAGGCTAAAAGATGTTCCTTGCCCAAGGTTAATAACTTGGTAAGTGGAAGAATGTTCTATTTTTACAAGTTAAGGTATAGGCAGGACAGCAAGGAGATTGAGGGGAGAAAGGCCTCACACAAATGAATGTGCATCAGGAAGGTGACTGGAGAGTGTCTTTGTTGTATCCTTCTCTTGCTTACTTTCTCATAAGTTGATGCAGACACCAGCCCACATTGTCAGCATTGTCATGGATGAAATGAGACATTCATATGGACTACCGAGTCTGGTGGAGGAAAAGGGACAGCATGGCTTTTCTCTCAAGGGAAGCAAAAGCCACTGCCTCTGCCATGACAGACCTTTATTGGGTTTCTCTGCCCATTACATGATGGTCCTCATTTACTATGCCCTGGTTGGCTTTAGGTGGTTACCTTTTACAGAAAACAAAGGAACCAATGCTACTAATCATATCACAGAAGAGGGATATTTGCAAATGAAAAGGCAAAAGTGGTTGAACTGGTTACATTCATCTTTGGAAGGTTTAGCACGGTTTTTAGGAAGTTGCTTTGTAGTAAATGTTTGCCACTGGGGGCTGGGCCCATGCCATGCAGGATGGTCTACTACAGTAAGTAATACTCCCATGCTCCTGTTCCTTCTTCCTCTACTTCAAATAAGACAATTGGTCACAGATCTGAAGCCCTTACACTGGAAGGCATATATGCTTGGTAACTTCGACTTCCTTAAGAAGGAAACTTTCTTGATGAGTTGCCCTACACAAAGGGATGGAAGTTGGATGTAGAAACCCAATGAAAAATGGGACCCCATGGAAATGTATAACCATTTCACCTCTCTAAGATTTATCTCACAGCTTGTCCTAGTTGTACCTGTCCTCCTAAAAGAAATACTCTGGGCAATAGTTAAAAATAAAGCTTTTTATCTCATCACTTCCAGTCTACTTCTAGTGACACATAAACATTCACAACAGTATCCATAGGGCTTTGCACACACTGGCTCTGTGTAGTGTTGCCCTGGGGAAATAGAAATCCAAGATAGTAATTCAGTTGTTTTTAAAGAAATATTATCTTTTCTAGTAGAAAGGTGACATATTTGTGAATCTGCTGGGTTTCTTGTTTCCTGATTAAATCAAAATCTCAGCAGAACAAATCAATCTGCTTCCCCCAACCCCTATTTAAATCACTATTGCTTCAACTTTGATCTTATTACCTCTTACCTGTATGACTGCAACAACCTCCTAACAGTTCTCCCTGGTCTGGTCTTCCCAACTCTGCATTCAATTGTCCACACTGCTGCCAAGAGATCTTTCTAAAATGGAAATATGATAGTCACAATCCCTTGCTTAAACTCATTTAATTGAGGTCCATTTATTCAGTATACAAATGCCCTATCAAGGCACAGAAAAACCTTCATGATCTGTTTACATTTTCAACAGCATCCTAGTCACTTTTTCTTATGCTCCAAATATTTCAATTATGTTCACCATCATTCCTGAACATAGAATACTTTCCTATGTTTCAGGGCCTTTACAGATGGATTTCATTCAGTCTAGAATGCCATTCTGGAAGAACTCATTTTTAATATATTTTTATTTTTTGAATGTTTTTCTTTATTTTTATTATTGATACTATTACAGATGGTCCCATCTTCCCTTTTGCCCACCTCCATGCAGCCCCACCCCTCTTCCCTCAGGCCATCACCACACTGTTGTCTGTGTCCATGGGTAATGAACATATGTTCTTTGGCTAATGCCTTCCCTTTCTTTCATTCAGTCCCCCCCACCATCTCCCTTCCCTCTGACAGCTTTAGACTCCACATGTAGGTGAGATCATATGGTGCTTGTCTTTCTCTGACTTGCTTATTTTACTTAGCATAATAATTTCCAGGTCCATTCATGCTGTCATAAAAGATGAAAGCTCCTTTGTTATGACCATGTAGTATTCCATTGTGTATGGAATACTATGCAACTGTAGAACAACAAATCTTTAATATCACTGCCTCTGATAAGCCTTCCTGCATCATTTAATCCTAGGTAACACTGAGCATTCTCATGTGTCAGCAAGTCAAGTAGTTAGTGGCAGACAATAGAATCCACTCTAGCTAGCTTAAGCAGGAATGGATTAATTAAGGATATGAGAAAGCATCCTGAATTATTGGAAGGGCTAAAGCAATAGACTCCAGAATCACTTTTCAGCAGCAGCTTCTAGGACCACACCATGGTCTGGTACTGGTAAAGAAGTTGCTCTGCATCTGGTTCCAGAGGCTATTTACCATGCTACCTTTGCTGGAATGCATACACACTGAATGTTGTCCAGTAGTCTTTTCTGTTTTTTCATGAAACTCACTTACAAATCCATGTCTTGTGTAGATGTGTCTGATCAGTAGAAACAAAACCACATGCCTATATTCTAGCAGCAAGGGAAACTTGGAACATTTTTATTTTTTATTCTACATTGAGAAGGTAGAATTCCAAATGTGGAGAACTAGAAAAAATATTGTAATAATATTTAAGAACTATGGGGCAGCAGGAACAACAGAGTTCCACTGAGTCTCTTCCTATTTTTAAAAACAGGATCCTCACACTTTGCTATCATTATCTTTATATGTATGTGCTTTCCTTGCTAAACCATGAACTTCAGTTAAAATGATGTCTTAGAAAAAAGAGACAGCTTTTTTTCTGGCCAAAATGGAGCTGTAGGTAGATACACTTTTCCTCCTTGCACAACCAAAAGAAGAACAACAACAAATTTAAAAACAAAAACATCCAGAACTGCCAGAAAACTGAACTGTATGGAAGTATGACAACCAAGGAGTTAAAGAAGAAACATTCATCCAGACTGATAGGAGGGGTGGAGACTGGCAGCCAGGATGAAGACAACGTGCAGCAAGGTAGCAGCTGGAGGACTGGATGGATAAAGCAGCGGCTGATAGACCAGGTGGTCCCACATTCACATGTGGATAAACAGGGAGGAACAACTGGGGAGTGAGACAGATCATGCAACTCAGGGTTCCACTATGGGGAAATGAAGCCTCAAAACCTCTGACTGTAAAAAGGTGTGGGAATTGTAGTGGAGGGAGACACTCCCAGTCTCATAGGAGTGTTTTTGTGGAGAGACCCAGAGGGTCCTAGGATGTACACAAGCCCACACACCTGGGAATCAGCACCAGAAGGGCCCAAGTTGCTTGTGGGAAGTGGGGGAAATTACTGAAAGCCAACAGAGAGCTGAGCAAGCAGCATTATTCCCTTTCAGACACCTCCCCCACATACAGCACTACAACACAGCAACCTGGGATGCCCCACCCTGGTGAAATCTAAGACTCTGCCCCTTAGAATGTAACAGGCATGCCAAGACAAAAACATATGGCCCAAATGAAAGAACAGATAAAAGCCCCAGGGGTGGGGAAACTAAGTGATGAAGAGATAGCCAACCTATCAGATGCAGAGTTCAAAACACTCATAATCAGAAAGCTCACAGAAATGGTTGAGTATGCTCAGAAAATTGAGGAAGAAGTGAAGGGTGTGCAAAGTAAAGTAAAGAAAAATATACAGGGAACCAACGGTGAAGGGGGGGAAACTGGGACTCAAATCAATGATTTGGAGCAGAAGGAAGAAGTAAACATTCAATGTGAACAGAATGAAGAAACACAATTAAAAAATATGAGGAGAAGCTAGACATCTCCAGGGCAACTTTAAACATTCCAACATCTGAATCATAGGGGTGCCAGAAGGGGAAGAACAACAGCAAGAAATGGAAAACTTATTTGAAAAAAATAATGAAGGAGAACTTCCCTAATTTGGTAAAGGAAATGGACTTCCAGGAAGTCTGGGAAGCTCAGAGAGTCCCAAAGAAGTCGGACTCAAGGAAGCACATACCAAGGCACATGATGATTACATTACTCAGGATGAAAGATAAGGAGAGAATCTTAAAACCAGCAAGAGAAAAGGAGACAATTATTTACAAAGCAGTTCCCATCAGAGTGTCAGCTGATTTTTCAAAAGAGACCCTACAAGCAAGAAAGGGCTGGAAAGAAGTATTTGAAGTCATGAAAGGCAAGGACCTGCATCCAAGATTACTCTATCCAGAAAAGCTATCATTTAGAATGGAAGGGCAGATAATGTGCTTCTCAGATAAGGTCAAGTTAAAGGAGTTCATCATCACCAAGCGCTTATTATATGAAATGTTAAAGGGACTTATCTAAGCAAAAGAAGATGATCCAAAGTATGAACAGTAAAATGACAACAAACTCACAACTATCAACAACTGAACCTGAAAAATAAAAACAAAAAGAAACTAAGCAAATACCTAGAATAGAAACAGAATCAGAGAAATGGAGATCACATGGAGGGTTATCAGCAGGGAGAGGGAGGGGAATGGGGAGGGGAGAGAATGGGGAAAAGGTACAGGGAATAAGAAGCATAAATGGTAGGTACAAAATAGGAGGAGTTTAAGAATAGTATAGAAATTGGAGAAGTCAAAGAACTTATGTATATGACCCATGGACATGAACTAAGCATGGTGCAGGGTGGTGGAATGCTGGTGGGAGTGGTGGTGCAGGGCAGAAGGGAATAAAGGGGAGAAAAAGTGGGACAACTATAATAGCATAATCAATAAAATATATTTAAAACAACAATGTCTTACCGTTTCTATATTCATAGCCCTATGGCACAGTGCCTGACGTATCAATATTCTTTGTTGGTTACTGAAAGAATGGAGCTATGAGAATTCCTTGCCTAAAGCTTTTTGTACAAGATATTTTAAACTAGTCTTGAAAAGTTCATCCTGGTCTTTATGCTCTTAAAAGTAATAAGCTAAAATTTAAATAACTCAAGCTTCAGAAAATGGACTTTAAATACCATTTCAAATTTGGTCTCTAAAAGGGAGACTAGGTTCTTCCAGGGTGCTCAGATTCAGTGCCACCTCATATGTTATCTGCCACAATTAAGTGAAGCCTTCAGCAAAAGCCTAAAATATTTATTATCTGTGCCTTTACAGGAAAGCTTCTTGAGGTCTGAACTTCTGGAGCAGGGATTTGGTGAAATTATACATGCAAATCAGGACTTGAAACTAAGTCTTATTCCTGTGGGTTCCATTCCTTAATATCTGTATTGAAAGCCATCTAAAAAATGTGTGAAGGTTTTCTGAAAGCATATTTGTGTAATTGTGGTGTTCCTTTAGACTCAGTTGATTCATAACTGACCCAAGTGTATCAGAAGTGGAGTTTGTAGTATGTAAGCATGTGTCTTAAAGCCTTGTTCACTGTGAAAGGCACATTGAAGTGTAGGGTGGTATCGGTGGTTTGTGCATTCAACATGCAGAAATTATTTACAGGTAGTTTATATCATTCTGCAGGTAAAAATAATTAGTTTTGATGCTTCCACTCTAGTGTATGAGGTTGTTCTAGTTATATATTGCTATGTAATAATCACTCCACATTTAGCAGCTTAAAACAATCACTTCATTATATATCCTGATTTTGTGAGTAAGGAATTTGAGCAGAGATTTTAGGATAAATGTTTTGTTCTGTGTGTTGTCCATAGAGGTCACTCAGTGGACACTGGTTGATGGATGGACTATCCTGGCTGGACACATCTAGCTGGTGCCTACTGGAGATGTCAGAAGGCTGAGCTTAGCTGCAGTATCAGCTGGGACACCTACACATGATTTCCTCAGCATGGAGGCCAAAGAGGCATCAGGACTTCTCACATAGCTGCCCAGGACTTCCACAGACAGTGTTCCAAGTGAACAGAAAGTAGAAGTTACCAGAAGTCATGCAGTTACTTCTGTCATATTCTATCAACCAATGCAGACAGAAACCCTTCTTGGTTCAAGGGAAAGGTACCTGGATTCTACCTCTCAATGGGAGAAATGTGAAGGCATTTGTGTTCATCTTTAATTTGCACAATAATTGATTAGAAAAAAAGTAAAATGTACACAGATAATGTGGACAGTGTGTTATGTAAACCCAGAAATGGTAAGGACCAATATTACTTAGAGTTTTAGTCAATTCCAGAAGAAGGTAGAGTTTCTGGTGAAAGTAGAGTCACAGGTAGATATGCCTCACTTCCTTGCTCAACCAAAAAAAGGACAATAACTGATTCAAAAACAAAAAACAACCAAAACTGCCAGAAAATTGAATTATATGGAAGTCCAACAACCAAAGAGTTAAAGAAGAAACACTCATCCAGACTGGCAGGAGAGGTGGATACGAGAAGGCAGGGTAGTAAGGTGGTGGTTGGAGGACTGGGATAGCCCACATTTGTATGTGGATAAGCCAAGAGGAACAACTGGGAAATGAGATAGACCACACAAGAACCCAGGGTTCCAGCACAGGAAACTGAAGCCTCAAAACCTCTGGCTGTAAAGATCTGTGGGGGCTGTGGTAGTGAGGGAAACTCCCAGTCTCACAGGAGAGTTCATTGGAGTGACCTAGGGGGTCTTAGAATTTACATAAGCCTACCCACCTGGGAACCAGCTCCCGAAATGGTACAATCTGCTTGTGGGAATTGAGGGGAGTGATTGAAAGCGGGCTGAGAGCCCAGCAAGTGGCATTGTTCCCTCTCTGACCCCTCCCCTATATACTGAGCAGTGAAGTGGGTTGCTTTGCCTTGGCGAATACCTAAGGCTCCACTTCTTACAATGTAACAAATGTGCCAAGACAAAAAATATGGCCCAAAGCTCAAGAAAAATAACTAAGTGATGAGAAGATAGCCAACCTATCAGATGCAGAGTTGAAAATGCTGGTAGTCAACATGCGGACAGAAATGATTGAGTACAGCTGCAAAATAAAGGAAGAACGGAAGGCTATAGAAAGTGAAATAATAGGAGACAGAAGATGGCGGCTTTACTCTAGGCAGTGTTTTTCTCGGCTTCTGTAAAGAGGGGGGAAACTCACGGATTGGTGGAGAAACAGAGCAAGTGGGCTAGGTTACCGAATCACTTTTGAAAGCAGGACATCAAAAATTATTGCACTCACTGGAAAACCAGACGGTAAGGAGACGGCTACAGGACAAAAGGGGCCCAGGGATCAGCGTGGGGTCTAGGGGTGTGCAGACCCCAGGCCCTCCCGGTGCTCCAGGGTCTGCCCCAGGGCTCCCGGGAGAGGGAAGTCGCTGCTCCCTCCCCCAAATACAGGGGGTGAGCAACTCCAGGGGAGAACGTGTTGCTAGAAGGAACAGATTGGCCAGTTGGAGTGAGAAAAAATCGGCCAGGGAATATGAACACCCACCCAGAGACCTGGGAGAAGTGAGGGTCTCTAGCTGACAGGACCAGGGGCAATCTGGAAGAGCACCCACACCCCTAGCCTGGTGGAAGTGCAGATTGGTGGAGAGTACAGAGCCAGGCTGCGCTCTGCTCGTGCCCCATAGGGAGGCCCGAATCACACGCTGAGATCCCGGGAGGGATGTGGCACTGGGTGCGTTCCTACAGTAGTGGCTCAGAAATTTCCAGCCAGCCTGACTTGGGGAGCCGAAAAAGGCACCAATACCCAGTTGGAGTGCAGTTCAGCGGGGAACATGGAGCTGGAAATGGCTTGGCTCGAGCACCGTCAGGACGACTGACTCTCACGCACTTTGAACCCTGAAGGGTCACGGTGAGGCACTTAGGGCGATCCTAGACCCTGAATCTCAAAAGTTTGGGGGAGGGGTGTGCCCTTTTATGATCCCCAGGGAGGGTGCAGTGAATCCCAAAATGTCGGGGGTGCCTCCTGAGATCATAGAGCTGGAAACCTGCAGGCCCCCGGAGTCTGGAAGAACGTGGAAGTGAGATCCAGAGAGCCAGTGTGTTTGGGAGTGCCCAGGGTACCTGGCAGACTTGCTGAGATCTGGCTGGGAGAGAGAGAAGCATTTCAAAGGTCCCTCAGCTAGCTGAAGCCAGCAAGATCAGAAAAACTGCTCTACCCAGTTAGAAACCAATAAGAGGTTTTTTTGTTTGTTTGTTTTTGTTTTTCTTTTGTTTTTTGATTTGTTTGTTTGTTTTGTTTTTTGTTTTTTCGTTTTTTGTTTTTTGCTTTTTTTTGGTTTTGTTTGGTTTCTCTGGCTGTTGTTGGTTGATTTTATCTTGTGGTTTATGTGACATTTTATTTTTCAATTCTTCTTATTTTTATCTCGCAATCCCTTATGTTTCTCTTCCATTCATCCTAATATTATTCTTTCCACTCCAAATTTATCTCTCCTGCACTACATCTTCTGCTTTTCTTTCCTTTTTTTTAATCTTGCAAGTTACTGTAAATTTGTATTACCTTTTTCTCACTCTTCCGACATTTTTTATCTTAATAATATTTTGGTATTCTTTTTCTTTCTGTATAATCTTCTTTGCTTGGCTGGTTTTGCTTGGCAGAATTTTCTATACTGTCATTTGATAGGTTCCCCCTGGTATCTCAGTCACAAGGTGTTGACAAGTTACTATCCTTCATCTGTGTTCCATTAATACACCTCTCAAGGTTCTATACTCTTTATTCTTGTTATCTAGACCTCATCGATTCTGCCACAAGACTGTCACTTTATTATTACTGCTAGTAAGACCTAGTCTATACAATTGTAAATGCTTCTCAATACCCCTACCTGATCTCAGCCCACTTTGCAATTTTCTGAACTATACTATTGTGGGGGTGGTCTCTATTATTTTACTCACTACTCCTATATACTAATCTTTAATCCAACCCTACCTTAGAATCTGACCTCCCACAGCCTCACAGCTTTCTAGATCCAACTAACAATCCTCTCGTCCCCAATAAGAGTCTTACCTTCTTTCCATTCTTTCTAAAACATGGATAGTGGGGTGGAGGATCATGGTTAACACTATAAGGAGCCAAGGATAACCCATCTCTTCTCTACTGGCTGCTAAAGTAAATATCATAGTATACTGTCTTGCTGTTTTAAACCATTTTGCCTTACTGTTCCAACTGATAAAAAAAAGAGTAGGGGGAAGCTGTGAACACCAGGATACACGAAGGAGATAGCACCACTGAATCTCACAAATATTCTACCACAGAAGTTCACACCATAATTACAGGGAATCAGAACAGTTCAAATTAACAAACAAGAAGAAAAAAGAAGAAACCCACGAACACTGAAAAAACAAAGAAACAACCCCCAATTGATGGGAAACGAGGAAGCCTCAGGAAAAATGCTAAATGAAATAGAGGCAACTGAACTATCAGATAGTGAGTTCAAAACAATGATTACCAGGAAGTTCAATGAACTCACAATGAGCTTTCAGAAATTAGAGGGAAACTACATCAATCTCACTGCAAACTATATAAACATGAAAAAGGAAATAGAAACTCTCAACAAAGGTCAAGAGGAAATGAAGAATACAATTTCTGAACTGAAGAACACAGTAGAAGGATTGAAAAGCAGGACTGATGAAATAGAAGATCGGATTAGCGAGCTGGAGGACAAAGTAGAAAACAGCATCCAGAAAGAGCAAGAAAAGGAAAAGAGGCTCAGAAAGAATGAAGAGGGATTAAGAGAAATGCAAGACAATATGAAACATAATAATATCCATATAATAGGGATACCAGAAGGACAAGAAGAAGAGCAAGGGATCGAAAACCTAATTGAAAAAGTAATGAAGGAGAACTTCCCTAATTTGATGAGAGAAAAAGTCACACAAATCCAAGAAACACCGAGAGTCCCAATCAAGAGGAACCCAAAGAGACCCACCCCAAGGCACATCATAATTAAAATGACAAAATTTCAAGACAAAGAGAGAATCTTAAAGGCAGCAAGGGAGAAAAAGGAAGTAACATAAAAGAGAGCCCCAATAAGGCTAACAGCTGACTTCTCAATGGAAACACTTCAATCCAGAAGAGAATGGCAAGAAATACTCCAGGTAATGAGAACCAGAGGTCTGCAACCAAGGCTACTATATCCAGCAAGGCTCTCAATCAGATAGAAGGCCAAATAAGAAGCTTCTCAGACAAAAGAAGTCTAAAAGAATACACCTCCACCAAACCAGCTCTGCAAGAGATTCTAAAAGGACGGTTTTAAGGAAGGGAGGGAAAAGACAGAGGGAGAGAGAGGAACACACGTACATAAAAGACAATGAATAAGTACCTATCAATAATAACCTTAAACATAAATGGATTAAATGCTCCAATCAAAAGACATAGAATAGCTGATTGGATAAGAAAAAATGACCCACATATCTGCTGTCTACAAGAGACCCACCTCAGGATAAAAGACCTACACAGGCTGAAAGTGAAGGGCTTGAAACAAATCTTCCAAGGAAATGGACAGGAAAAAAGAGCCGGGGTAGCAATGCTTATATCAGAAAAAATAGACTTCCAAAAAAGGGACATAAAGAGAGACACAGAAGGTCACTTCATAATACTCAAGGGAAGAATCCATCAGGAAGACATAAATATTGTAAATATATATGCACCCAACATAGGAGTACCGAAATACATAAAGAAAATCTTAGAGGACTTTAAGAAAGATATTGACAGCAACACAATTATAGTGGGAGATTTTAACACCCCACTATCAAAAATGGACAGATCTTCTAAACAAAATATCAACAAAGATATTGTGGCATTGAACAATACCCTTGATGAAATGGGCCTTACTGATATATACAGGGCCCTCCACCCAAAAGAAGCTAAATATACATTCTTTTCAAATGTACACGGAACATTCTCAAAGATATACCACATGATAGGACACAAAATAAGCCTCAAGAATTTCAGAAAAATTGAAATCATACCAAGCATTTTCTCAGACCACAAGGGACAGAAGCTAGAAACCAACCCCAAGGAAAAAAAACCTCAAAACACTCAAAATCATGGAGATTAAATAACATGCTATTAAACAATGAATGGGTCAAGAATGATATTAAGGAAGAAATCAAAAGATTTCTGGAAACAAATGAAAACGATCTCACAACAACCCAAAACGTATGGGACATAGCCAAGGCAGTCCTGAGAGGGAAATTCATAGTGATACAGACCCACCTAAAAAGGTTAGAAACATCCAAACAAACAACCTAACCCTACGTCTACAAGAACTCGAGGAACAACAACAAAGACAGCCCAGAGCAAGCAGAAGGAAGGAAATAACCAAGATCAGAGCAGAATTAAATGACATAGAGACTAAAAGCACAATTCTAAGGATCAATGAATCCAAGAGCTGGTTCTTCGTAAAGATAAACAAAAATCGATGAGCCTTTAAGCAGACTCATCAAGAAAAAAGAGAGAAGACCCAAATAAACACAATCAGAAATGAAAGAGGAGAGATTACAACAGATACCACAGAAATACAAAGGATTGTAAGAAATTACTACAAAGAGCTGTATGCCAAGAAATTTGAAAACCTAGGTGAAATGTACAACTTTCTAGAAAAATATAATCTTCCCAAACTCAATGAAAAAGAAGCAGAAAGCCTGAACAGACCACTAACAACAAAAGAAATTGAAGCAATAATCAAAAAACTCCCAACACACAAAAGCCCAGGACCAGATGGTTTCACAGGAGAATTCTACAAAGCATTTAAGGAAGAGCTAACTCTTATCCTTCACAGACTATTCCAAAAAATCCAAAAAGATGGGAGTCTCCCAAACTCTTTTTATGAGGCCAACATCATCCTAATTCCAAAACCAAATAAAGACACAACAAAGAAAGAAAACTTCAGGCCAATGTCACTGATGAACATTGACGCTAAAATCCTCAACAAAATACTGGCAAACCGCATCCAACAATACATTAAAAAGATCATGCACCATGACCAAGTCGGATTCATTCCAGGGATGCAAGGATGGTTCAATATTCGCAAGTCAGTAAATGTAATACATCACATAAACAAAAGCAAAGACAAAAACCACACAATCATATCAATTGATGCAGAAAAAGCATTTGATAAGGTACAGCACCCATTCATGATAAAAACACTGGGCAAAGTGGGAATAGAGGGAGCATTCCTCAACATAATAAAGGCCATATATGAGAGACCTTCAGCCAACATCATACTCAATGGCCAAAAATTAAAAACTTTTCCACTAAGATCAGGAACAAGACAAGGCTGTCCACTTTCACCACTTCTATTCAATATAGTATTGGAAGTTTTAGCCACAGCAATCAGACAAGAAAAAGAAATAAAAGGCATTCAAATCGGAAAGGAGGAAACAAAACTGTCACTGTTTGCATGATATGATAGTGTACATAGAAAATCCTATAGACTCTACCAAAAAACTGCTTGACCTAATAAATGAATTTGGTAAAACAGCGGGATACAAAGTCAATATCCAGAAATCAAAGGCATTTCTGTACACCAACAATGAAACAGCAGAATCAGAGATCAAGGAAAAAATCCCATTTGAAACAGCAAAAAGAAAAATAAAATATCTAGGAATAAACCTAACCAAAGAGGTAAAAGACCTGTATTCAGAAAACTACACAACACTGAGGAAAGAAATCAAGGAAGACACAAACAAATGGAAACATATACCATGTTCATGGATTGGAAGAATTAATATCATCAAAATGTCCATACGACCCAAAGCAATTTACACATTCAATGCAATTCCTATTAAAGTACCATTGGCATATTTCATAGACATAGAACAAACACCTCAAAAATTTATATGGAATTATAAATGACCCCGAATAGCTGCTGCAATTTTGAGAAAGAAGAGTAAAGTAGGAGGGATCACAATACCTGACACTAACCTATATTACAAGGCCAGTGTAATCAAAACAGCCTGGTACTGACATAAAAACAGGCACATAGACCAATGGAACAGAACAGAGAGCCCAGAAATAAGCCCAAGTCTCTATGGTCAATTAATATTTGACAAAGGAGGCAGCAACATTAAATGGAATAAAAATAGCCTCTTCAACAAATGTTGTTGGAAGAACTGGACAGCCACGTGTAAAATAATGAAACTTGAGCACCAACTTACACCATATACAAAAATAAATTCAAGGTGGATAAAAGACTTAAATATAAAACGTGACACCATTAAAGTCCTAGAGGAGAACGTAGGTAGGAAAATCTCAGATATTTCACGCAGAAACTTTTTTACTGACGTGTCCCCTAGAGCAAGGGACATAAAGCAAAGAATAAACAAATGGGACCTCATCAAAATAAAAGATTCTGCACAGCTAAAGAAAACAGTGTCAAAATTTAAAGAAAACCACTGTCTGGGAAAACATATTTGCCAATGATACCTCAGACAAGGGTTTAATCTCCAAAATATACAAAGAACTTACACAACTCCAGTCTAAGAAGACAAGGAGTCCAATTAAAAAGTGGGCAAAGGACTTGAACAGACACTTCTCCAAGGAGGACATACAGAAAATCCAAAGACACATGAAACGATGTTCAACATCGCTAGCTATCAGAGAGATTCAAATTAAAACCACAATGAGATACCACTTCACACCAGACAGAATGGCCATCATAAACAAAGCAACAAACAACAAGTGTTGGAGAGGTTGTGGAGAAAAGGGGACCCTAATGCACTTTTGGTGGGACTGAAGACTGGTACAACCACTATGGAAAGCAGTATGGAACTTCCTCAGAAAACTAAAAATGGATCTGCCTTTTGACCCAGCAATTCCACTGCTGGGACTCTATCCTAAAAATACTAAAACACCAATTCAAAAGAACCTATGCATCCCAATGTTCATAGCAGCACAATTTACAATAGCTAGATGCTGGAAGCAACCAAGATGCCCATCAGTAAATGAATGGATCAAAAAACTATGGTACATTTACACAGTGGAATTCTATGCAGCAGAAAGAAAGAAGGAGCTCCTACCCTTTGCAACAGCGTGGATGGAGCTGGAAAACATTATGCTTAGCAAAACAAGCCAGACAGTGAAAGAGAAAAACCATATGTTCTCACCTTTAACAGGAACCTAAATAACAAAACAAAGAAAAAGCAAAATATAACCAAAGACACTGAAGTAGAGGACAGGCTGATGGTTACCAGAGGGGAGAGAAGAGGGAATTTAAGGGGACAGTGGGAAGGGTTCACAGGAACAAACTTAAAGGACACATGGTCATAAACTAAGGGGAGGGTGGTCATGGGAGGGAAATGAGGAGGGTGGGAGGAGGGACTGGATTGGGAGTAAAAAGGAGAAAACTGTATTTGAATAATGATTAAAATAAAAGTAATAATAATAATAAAAAATTTGTATCTTAAAAAAAAGAAAGTGAAATAATAAAAAATACACAGAGAAGCAACAGTGAAGGAAAGGAAACTGGGACTCAGATAAATCATTTGGAACAGAAGAAAGAAAGAAATATTTAACCAGAACAGAATGAAGAAACAAGAATTCAAAAAAACGAGGAGAAGCTAGAAATGTCCAGGGCAACTTTAAACATTCCACCATCTGAATCATAGGGGTGCCAGAAGGAGAAGAGCAAGAGCAAGAAATTAAAAGCTTATTTGAAAAAATAATGAAGGAAAACTTCCCCAATCTGGCCAAGGAAATAGACATATAAGTCCAGGAAGCTCAAAGGGTCCAAAAGAAGTTGGACCCAGGAGGAACACACCATGGCACATCATAATTACATTACCCAAGGCTGAAGATAAGGAAGGAATCTTGAAAGCAGTAAGAGAAAAGGAGAGAGTTACCTACAAAGGAGTTCCCATAAGACTATTCGCTGATATCTCAAAACAGACCTTGCAGACAAAAAGGGGCTGGAAACAAGCATTCAAGTCATGAAGGGAAAGGACCTACATCCAAGATTACTATATCTAGCGAAGCTATCATTTAGAATGGAAGGACAGATAAACTGCTTCCCGGGTAAGGTCAAGTTAAAGAAGTTCATCATCACCAAGCCCTTATTATATGAAATGTTAAAGGGACTTAACTAAGAAAAAGAAGATGATCCAAAGTATGAACAGTAAAATGACAACAAACTCACAACTATCAACAACTGAACCTAAACAACACAAACAGAAACAAACTAAACAAACAATTAGAACCGGAACTGAATCACAGAAATGGAGATCACATGAAGAGTTGTCAATGGGGTAAAGAAGGAGGGATAATGGGGGAAAAGGTACAGCAAATAAGAGTCATGATTGATAGGTACAAAACAGACATGGGGAGTTTAAGAACAGTATAGGAAATGGAGGAGCCAAAGAACTTACATGTACAATCAAGGACATGAACTAAGTAGGCAATGCTGGAGGAAGGAGGGCTGCAGGTTAGAGAGGGATAAAGGGGTGAAAAAAAGGAAAACTATAATAGCATAGTCAATAAAATATACTTGAAAAAGAAGAAGAAGGTAAGTTTTTCAGGCATTTAAAGGGCAAAACATTAAGTCATGGTGTCAAAAAAGAGTCTGCCATATTTGGAAAATAAGAAATGTCTGTGGTATAAGCACTGTCCTGTAGACTTGAAACTAATATAAAATAATATTGAATGTCAACTATAATTGAAAAAATAAGATAAATAAAATACACTTAATTAAGTCAAAGATACTAACCCCCCCCCCCCCAAAATTACATGTGTTAAAATGGAGGGCGCATGCAAGCAGGGAGGAAATAATGATGACTATGTTGTTGAAATAATAGTGATGTGGTAAAAGTGATAATAACAAAAGTATAATTGTTTATACTTTGTACATTGATGCTGACCCCAGTCTGTGGGGTCCATGTGTTGTGGATGCAACGAACAAATTCACATGGACTACAGAAGTCCTGTGGAGAAAAGGGACGGCATGGCCACTCTCTGAGTGAGAGAGGACCCCGTCCCATGCCTGGACAGGCTTTTATTGCTTTTCTGGGCACTTTATGTCTAGGATGGTCCTCATTTACTATGCAAAGGTTTGCTTTAGGTGGTTACCTTTTACAGAAAACAAAGGAGAAAATGTTTCTAATTACATCAAAGAAGAAGGATATTTGCAAATGCAAAGGGAAAAGTGGTTGAATTGGTTACACTCATCCTTGGGAGGTTTAGCATAGATTTTAGGAAGTTACTTTAAAGGTATGAAGTAAACATTTGCTGCTTCAATTCAGGGTCAGGGAGTTTTGGCAAAAACAAGACTCAAAGCAGCCTATGTATAATGTGGTCCTGATTCCCCATAGAAGAACCTATACATGGGCATGGGTCCTGTGTGCTGACCTCACTCCCAGTCAGTTTTCTGAATTAGGGGTTGGGCTACATTCCCCAGGCCACATGGAATGGTTCCCTATAGTACATTTTCTATGTCTGAGATTTTCAACATAAATTCTGTATTAGAAAGTGGGACACTTGAAAGCAATGGAGAACCAACTGAGGTTATTTAAGGATGGAAAGGAAAAATTAGATTTGTTTTCTTAAAAAATTACTCTAGTGGAAGTGCAGAGAGTATGGAAGAGAGATTAATGGCTGGGAGACTAATGGGAGACTAATGAGAACAAAAGCTCACCTAAAAGCAAAACAGCTTTGGTAGAGCAATGACAGTTGAAAGAGAAGTTGAATTCACAAGCAGAACTGATTCAATTTGGCACCCTGGATATAATGAGGCATAAAGAAAGAAGGTTTAAAAATTAATTGGGAAGCAATGAGGAGATAAACAACCTATCTGATGCAGAGTTCAAAACACTGGTAATCAGGAATTCCAGCCAAGATGGAGGTGTAGGCAGAAATGCTTCACTTGCTCTCACAACCAAAAGAAGGATAACAATCAATTTAAAAACAAAGAAGAACTTCCGGCCAAGATGGAGGTATAGTACACACACTGTGCCTCCTCGCACAATGAAAAGAAGGGCAACAACAAATTTAAAAACAGAAAATAACCAGAACTTACAGAAAATCAAACTACATGGAAATCCTACAACCAAGGAGTTAAAGAAGAAACATTCATCCAGAGTGGAAGGAGGAATGGAGACTGGCAGGCAGCCAGGGTGGAGAGGACTTGCAGCAAGGCAGTGGCTGGGGGACCCAGTGAGGCAGTGGATTGCAGGCTGGGTGGTCCCACATTTGTGTCCAGATAAACAGGGAGGAACAACTGGGGAGCGAGACAGACCATGCAACCCAGAGATCAAGTGCAGGGAAGTAAAGGCTCAAACCTCTGATTGAAAACACCAGTGGGGCTGAAGCAGCAGTGGGAGAAACTTTCAGCCTCACAAGAATTCATTGGAGAGACCAACAGGGTACTAGAATGTACACAAGCCCACCCACCCTGGAATCAGCACCAGAAGGGCCCAATTTGTTTGTGGGTAGGAGGGGAAGTGACTGAAAACTGGCAGAGAGCGGAGGAAACTGCATTGTTCCCTTTCTACCCCTCCACTACATACAGCATCACAATGCAGACAAAATGCAGCCATGTGGGTTGCCCCACCCTGGTGAACACCTAAGGCTCCGCCCGTTACTACATAACAGGCATGCTGAGACCAAAAAAAAAAAAATGGCTCAAGTGAAAGAACAGATCAAAGCTCCAAAAAAATATGACTAAGCAATGAAGAGGTAGCTAACCTATCAGATGCACAGTTCAAAACACCGGTAATCAGGATGCTCACAGAACTGGTTGAATATGGTCACAAATTAGATGAAAAAATGAAGGCTATGCTAAGTGAAATACAGGAAAATGTATAGGGAACCAATAGTGATGGGAAGGAAACTGGGATTCATCAACAGTGTGGATCAGAAGGAAGAAAGAAACAGTCAACCAGAACAGAATGAAGAAATAAGAATTCAAAAAAATGAGGTGAGGCTTAGGAACCTCCAGGACATCTTTAAATGTTCCAACATCCAAATCATAGGGGTTCCAGAAGAAGAAGAGGAAGAGCAACAAGTGGAAAAGTTATTTGAACAAATAATGCAGGAGGACTTCCCTAATTTGGTAAAGGAAATAGACTTCCATGAATTCCAAGAAGCTCAGAGAGTCCCAAAGAAGTTGGACCCAAGGAGGAACACACCAAGGCACATAATAATTGCATTACCCAAGATTAAAGATAAGGAGAGAACCTTAAAAGCAACAAGAGAAAAGGAGACAGTTACCTACAAAGGAGTTCCTATTAGACTGTCAGCTGATTTCTCAAAAGAAATCTTACAGGCAAGAAGGGGCTGAAAAGAAGTATTCCAAGTCATGAAAGGCAAGGACCTACATGCAATATTACTATACCCAGCAAAGCTTTCATTTACAATGGAAAGGCAGATAAAGTGCTTCTAAGATAAGGTCAAGTTAAAGGAGTTCATCATCACCAAGCCCTTATTATATGAAATGTTAAAGGGATTTATCTAAGAAAAAGAAGATAAAAAATATGAACAGTAAAATGATAGCAAACTCACAGTTATTAACAACCATACATAAAACAAGAACAAAAGCAAACTAAGTAAACAACTAGAACAGGAACAGAACCACAGAAATGGAGATCACATGGAGGGTTATAAGATGGGGAGGGTGTGGGGGAGAGAGGGGAATAAGGTACAGAGAATAAGTAGCATAGATGGTAGGTAGAAAATAGACAGAGGGAGGTTAAGAATAGTATAGGAAATGTAGAAGCCACAGAACTTGTATGTATGACCCATGGGCATAAACTAAAGGTGGGGAACATGGGTGGGAGAGGGTGTGCAGGGCAGAGGGAAATAAGGGGGGGGGGAAATGGGAGAACTGTAATAGTGTAACTAATAAAGTATATTAGAAAAATAAAAATAAATAAATTCAACAATTAATTGGAAACTTCTAGTATAAGGAATTCATAGCCTATTTAGAGTTTCTGTTTGATTATAACTTCCATTTACTACAATTTTAGCTTACTTTTGCCCCCTCATGGCCCTCTGTTACCTTGGGACTTCTCAGAATCAGGCTTTTTTTTTTTAATTGTTGTTCAAGTACAGTTGTCTCCATTTCCCCTCCACCACTCTCCCCCACACCACCCATCCCTACCTCCCACCCTCAATCCTATTCCCCTTTGGCTTTGTCCATGGGTTCTTCATGCATATTCTTTGATGACCTTTCCCCTTCTTTCCCCTCAGAATCAGTTTTATTCTCTGTATTATAGTTGTGTTTTTATTGCCAATTATAAGGTGTTTGGTTTCTATGTATTTCACAACTCAAATTTCTGAGAATACAAATCTAATTTTCTTAGATTGCCCTGATTTTGGCAGAGGGTTTGTACTAGGTTACCTCATGGGTCATCTACTAGATACTGGACTAAGAATTCGTTGACTGTGAATTTGTTCATTTTGGGTCAGGAGCCCAACTTAGTTTAATAGACTATGACTGATATGTTGGGGAGAGGGCCAATAGCTTCATTTGCAGAAACAGTGAGTAGAACAGTTTCCTTTAGAAGGGGCCAATAATTTAGTAACTTTGATGATTAGAGGGTAAAGTTATCTGGAGCTCAAGCTACTGCCCCTCCCCCACATAGCCTTTATTCATCATTGCTGGGACCATGCTCATTAGACTGGAGGGTAGAGTAGGAGGACAAGGAAGAGTAAGAATGAAGATATTGGGACCACCACCCTGCAGCTGCACTGCTGCTGCAGCAGTGGAGGCTGAGCACTCATGCCAGCAGCCCTTGGGGTGGAGTGCACCTGATTCTGCCTTCCAGAGGCACCACGAGCCTGACCCCACCACCCTGGCCACAGCAGTAGAGGAGAAGAGTGCTCCCGGCTCAATGGGGTGACTGGCGCTAAGAGGAAGGTGGATATGCCCCCCCCACAAAGGAGAGCAGCAGGGCTCAGGGAGTCAGAAATCCCCAGAAAGACTTAACTCAGTGTGTGTGGGGGGAATTAACTACCCTGAAGAGACTCTGAGAGTCTCTAGCATCTAGGATGGCAAAGAGCAAGAAGGTGGTGTGTGAGTTGCTCCTATTTGGGGAACTTCAAGGACACCACAGCTGGTGGGTTGAAGGCATGAACTGGGCACAGAAGGGCACTGGGGGCATGACTGAGAACTGAGGAACTGGGCTGAAGGCTGGGCAACTGCAAAGAGTGCAGCTCAGACCTGGCCTGTATCTATGCAAAACCACAGGAAGAGAGAAAAGTGAAACCAGTACCCCTAGGCCTGATACAGCCAGGAAAGACCAGCAGAACTGGTTTGACTGGTTTAAAGCCAGCAGGAGGTTTTAAAAAACATTATTTCTTCTTCCTTTCTTTCCTTTTTTCCCCCCAAATTTCCACAAGTGAGACAATAAAACCCAGAGCTGTGAAAGGATCAGAGTTTGACCCAAAGAAGGGTCACCCCAACAACTGAGAGAGTGAGAGAAATTTCACTTTGCTACTCTAGAAAACTTGCAAGTTATTGTATATTTGTACTATTATTACTTTTGAATTATTTTCCCATCTTTTATTAGTATTTTTTATTTTTCTTCTTTCTGTTTAGACTTCTTTGCTTTTTTGTGTGAACTTGCCTTGTTTGACTGTTTTTCCTTGTTCTCTTTCACACCATATTTTTAATTTTCTTTCACTTCACTTGTGTTCCAAGACCAATGAGCTCAGGAGATCAAGGTGACTGCATTATTGAATCTCACAGGCCTTCTACTATAGAAGTTCACACCATAAACCCAGGGAGTAAGAACAGATCAATTTAAGAGGCAGAGGTTAACAAGAAGAGTCTCACAAACAATGGGAAGACAAAGAAACAACCCCCAAATGAAAGTAAAGAAAGAAGCCTCAGAAAGAATGCTAAATGAAATAGAGGCAAGTCAACTATCAGATACTGAGTTCAAAGCAATGATTATAAGGAAGTTCAATGAGCTCACAGAGAATTACCAAAAACTACAGGGAAACTACAATGAACACACTGCAAACTATATCAACATGAACAAGGAAATAGAAACTATCAACAAGGGCCAAGAGGAAATGAAGAATACAATTGCTGAATTGAAGAACACTGTAGAAGGACCGAAAAGCAGGATTGATGAAGCAGAGGATCAGATCAGCCAGCTAGAAGACAAGGTAGAAAAAAACACCCAGAAAGAGCAAAAACAGGAAAATAGACTCAGCAAGAACAAAGAGGTGGAATGGGAACTGCAAGACAACATGAAACATAATAAATACCAGAAGAAGAAGAAGAAGAGCAAGGGCTAGAAAACCTATTTAAAAAAGTAATAATGGAAAACTTCCCTAACTTAATGAGAGAAAAAGTCACATGAATCCAGGAAACACAGAGTCCCAATCAAGAGGAACCCAAAGAGGCCCACATCAAAATACATTATAGCTAAAATGGCAAAATTCTAAGACAAAGAGAGAATCTTGAGGCAGCAAGGGAGAAACAGGAAGTAACAACAAGGGAGCCTCAATAAGGCTAGCAGCTGATTTCTTGATGGAAACAGTCCAAGCCTGAAGAGACTGGCAAGAAATATTTCAACTAATGAAAATCAAAGGCTTGAAACCAAGACTACTCTATCCAGCAAGACTCTCAATTAAAATGGAAGACCAAATGAAGAGTTTCCTGGACAAAAGAAGCCTCAAAGAATATACCTTGTCCAAACCATCTCTGCAAGAGATGCCAAAGGGTGGGCATTAAGAACAGGAAGAAAAGTAGTGAGAACAGGAAGAAAAGCAGTGAGAACAGGAAGAAAAGCAGTGAGACAGAGAGGAACACAGGTACAAAAAGTGGCAATGAATAAGTACCTATCAATAATAACATTCAATGTAAATGGATTAAAGCCCCAATCAAAAGACATAGAATACCTGAATAGATAAGAAATCATAACCCACACATATGCTGCCTACAAGAGACCCACCTCAGAACAAAAGACCTACACAGACTGAAAGTGAAATGTTGGAAAAAAATATTCCCAGAAGATGGACAGGAAAAAAAAAGCCAGGGTAGTAATACTCATATCAACAAAATAGATTTAAAAAAGACCCAGAAGGTCACTTCATAATACTCAAGGGAAGAATCCATCAAGAAGACATAAACATTGTAAATATGTATGCATCCAACATAGGAACACCCAAATACATAAGGAAAATCTTAGAGGACTTCAGGAAAGATATTGACAGTAACACAATTATAGTAGGGGATTTTAACACCCCATTGTCAAAAGTGGATAGATCTTCCAAACAAAATATCAACAAAGATATTGTGGCATTGAAAAATACACTTGATCAAATGGACCTAACTGATATATATTTTGCTTCTTTCATCCCAAAGGAGCAAAATACACATTTTTTTCAAATTTACATGGAACATTTTCAAAGAGAGACCACATGATAGCACACAAAGCAAGCCTCAACGAATTCAAGAAAATTGAAATCATATCAAGCATATTGTCCAAACACAAGGGACTGAAATTGGAAACCAACTTCAAGGAAAAAATGCAAAAACACTTAAACTCATGGAGATTGAATAGCATGCTATTAAACAATGAATGGGTCAGGAATGAGATCAAGAAAGAAATCAAAAAGTTTCTGGAAACAAATGAAAACAAACTCACAACAACCCAAAACTTATGGGACACAGTGAAGGCAGTCCTGAGAGGGAAGTTCATAGTGATATAAGCCTACCTAAAAAAGATACAAGCATTTCAAATAAACAATCTAACCCTATGCCTACAAGAACTGAAGGAAGAACAACAAAGGCAACCCAGAGCAAGTAGAAGGAAGGAAATAACCAAGATCAGAGCACAATTAAATGACATAGAGACTAAAAGCACAATTGTAAGGATGAATAAAGCCAGGATTTGTTTCTTTGAAAAGATGAACATAATAGACAAGACTTTAAGCAGACTCATCAGTAAAAAAAGAGAAAGGACCCAAATAAGGCACAATCAGAAATGAAAGAGGACAGGTTAAACTCATACCACAGAAATACAAAGGACTGTAAGAAATTACTGCAAAGAACTATATGTCAAGAAATTTAAAAACCTAGGTGAAATGGACAAATTTCTAGAAAAATATAATCTTCCAAAATTTAATGAAGAAGCAGAAAGCCTGAACAGGCCAGTAACAGCAGACAAAATTGAAGTAATAATCAAAAAGCTCCTGACATACAAAAGCACTGGACCAGATGGTTTCACAAGAGAATTCTACAAAGCATTTAAGGATGAGCTAACCCTTATCCTTCACAGACTATTCCAAAAATTTCAAGAAATGGGAGACTCCCAAACTCTTTTTTGAAGCCAGCATCATCCTAATTTAAAAACCAGATAAAGACACAACAAAAAAAGAAAACTACAGACCAATATTGCTGATGAACATAGACACTAAAATCCTCAACAAAATATTGGAAAACCACATCCAGAAATACATTAAAAAGATCATACACCATGATCAAGTGGGATTCATCCCAGGGATGTAAGGATGGTACAATTTCCACAAAAATAAACATAATACATCACATAAACAAAAGCAAAGACAAAAATCACATGATCATATCAATAGATGCAGAAAAAGCATTTGATAAGGTACAGCACCCATTTATGATGAAAACACTTAGCAAAGTGGGAATAGAAGGAGCAGTCTTCAACATAACAGAGACCATATACAAGAAACTTACAGCCAACATCATACTCAATGGGCAAAAACTTAAAGCTTTCCCACTAAGATCAGGAACAAGACAAGGTTTTCCACTTTCACCACTCACTTCCATTCAACATAGTATTGGAAGTCCTAGCCACAGCAATCAGACATGAAAAAGGAATAAAAGGCATTCAAATTGGAAGGGAGGAAGCAAAACTGTCATTGTAGATGACATGATAGTGCACATAGAAAATTCTATAGACTCTACCAAAAAACTGCTCGATTTAATATGTGAATTTGGCAAAACAATGAGATATAAAGTCAATATCCAGAAATCAAAGGCATTGTTGTACAGCAACAATGAAATATCAGAAACAGAAATCAGGAAAAAAATCCCATTCAATATAGCAACAAGAAAAATAAAATACCTAGAAATAAACCTAACCAAGGATGTAAAAGACCCATACTCAGAAAACTACACAACACTGAGGAAAGAAATCAAGAAAGAAACAAAGAAATGGAAGCATATACCACGTGCTTGTGGATGGGAAGAATTAACATCATAAAAATGTCCACACTACCCAAAGCAATTTATAGATTCAATGCAATACCTATTAAAGTACCAATGACATATTTCACAGATCTAGAACAAACATTTCAGAAATTTGTATGGAATCATAAATGATCCTGTATAGCTGTAGCGATTTTGAGAAAGAAGAGCAAGATAGGAGGGATCACAATACCTAACATCAAACTATATTATAAGGCCACTGTGATCAAAACAACCTGGTACTGGCATAAGAACAGACACATGGACCAATGGAAGAGATCATAGAGCCCAGAAATAAACCCAAGTCTCTATGGTCAATTAATATTTGAGAAAGGGGGAAGAATCATAAAATGGAGTAAAAATAGCCTGTTCAACAAATGATGTTGGGAGATATGGACAACTACATTAAAAAAAAAAAAGAAACTCAGAGAGTTCTGGTCAAGATGGAGGCATAGGTAGAAACCATTTGTTTCCTTTCACAGCCAAAGGGAGGATAACAACCACTCTAAAATCAATAAACAACCAGAAGTGCCAGACAATCAAATTTCATGGAACTCTGAGAACCACGGAATTAAAGAAACAGTCAAAGAGAATAACCAGACCAGTAAGGCAGTGGATGGAGAGAAACTGTGGTGAGGCGGCACATCATGGGGATGGGGCTGGCTGCACAGGAGGGGAGGCTTAAGGGAAAACTGAGACTCAGAAGTGGCTGTGGACTATGGTGGTTGCCACGGTGGGAGAAACCTTTAGTTTCACATGAGAGTTTGTTGAAAGTGCACTAGAGATGAACAGGCAAGCTGCATTGTTCCCTCTCTGGCCCCTCCACCACAGGCAGCACTGCAGTGCATTAAGGAGGTTAGCCCTGCCTGGGTGAATACCTAGAGCCCGCCCTCTTACAACTTGACAGCTCTCCCGCCCCCCCCCCCCCCCCAGAAAAAGAAGTAGGGTCAAAATGAAAGAACAGAGAAAAACCTTAGTAAGAGAGCTAAGTGAGGAGGATATAGCCAACCTATCTGATGGAGAATTTAAAGCCCTGGAAATCAAAATACTCACAGAACTGATTGAGCTTGGTCAAAAAAATGAATGAAAAAATTAAAGATACCCAAAATGAAATAAAGAAAAATATTCATGGGACCAACAGTAACAGGAAGGAAACCAGGACTCAAAGCACCAGTTTGGAAAAGGAAGACATAAACATCTAGCTGGAACAGAATAAAGAAACAAGAATTCAAAAAAAAAAAAAAAAGGAGAGACTGTTGAATCTCTGGGACAACCTGAAACATTCCAATATCCGAATTATAGGGGTGCCAGAAGGAAAAGAACATCAGCAAGAAATTGAAAACTTATTTGATCAAATAATGGAGGAAAACTTCCCTGATCTGGTGAAGGAAATAGACTTCCAGAAAGTCCAGGAAGCTCAGAGAATCCCAAAGAAGTTGGACACAAAGAGGAACACACCAAGGCACATCATCATTATGTTACCCAAGATTAAAGACAAAGAGAGAATTCTAAAAGCAGCATGAGAAAAGGAGACAGTTACCTACAAAGGAGTTCCCATCAGACTGTCAGCTGATTTCTCAAAAGAAACCTTACAGGCAAGAAGGACATGGAAAGAAGTATTTGAAGTCATGAAAGTCAAGGAACCACACCAAAGATTAGTCTATCCAGTAAAGCTATCATTTAGAATGGAAGGGCAGATAAAGTGTTTCCCAGGTAAGGTCAAGTTAAAGGAGTTCATCATCACCAAACCTTTATTATATGAAATGTTAAAGGGACTTATCTAAAAAAAAAGGAAGATAAAAAATATAAACAGTAAAATGACAACAAACTCACAACTACCAATAAATGAACCTAAAAAAATGAAAGAAAGAAAAACAATTAAAACAAAAACTAAGCAAACAGTTAGAACAAGAATAGAACCAGAGAAATGGACATCATATTGGACAACTCACATGGAGGGTTTTCAGTGGGAAAGGTAGGTGGAGGGGAGAAATAGGAGGGCAAAGGTACAGGGAAGAAGCATAATTGATAGGCATTAAATAGAAGGGAAGAGTTCAAAATAGTATAGGATACAGAGAACTCAACTTATATGGACAGCCCATGGACATGAACTGGGAGCGGGATGCTGGAGGGCTTGGGGGGGCAGGGTAGAGGGAGGATAAAGGGGGAAAAATTGGGAAAGCTGTAATAGCATAATCAATAAAATATAATTTAAAAATGAAACTATCACCAACTTACACCATACACAAAAATAATTTCAAGGTGAATAAAAGACTTGAATGTAAGTTGTGGCACCATAAAAGTCCTAGAGGAAAACATCAGCAGGAAAATCTCAGATGTTCCATGCAGCAATATCTTCACTGATATGTCCCCGAAAGCAAGGAACATAAAGGAAAAAAATAAATAAATGGGACCTTATCAAATTAAAAAGCTTCTGCATAGCTAAAGAAAACAGCATTAAAATGAAAAGACAACCAACTGCGTGGGAAAACATATTTGCCAATGATACATCTGACAAGGGTTTGATCTCCAACATATATAAACTCACATGACTCCACTTTAGGGAGACAAAAAACTCAATAGAGAAATGGGCAAAAGACTTGAACAGAGGAGAGGCCGAGGAATGTTCTCCAAGGAGGACATAGAGAGGGCCCAGAGACATATGAAAAAATGCTTGGCATCACTAGTCATCAGAGAGGTACAAATTAAAACCACAATGAGATACCACTTCACACTGGTCAGAATGGCCATCATAAGCAAATCAACAAAGAAGTGTTGGAGGGGTTGTGGAGAAAAGGGCATCCCAATGCACTGTTGGTGGGAATGCAGACTGGTGCAGCCAGTGCAAAAACAGTATGGAATTTCCTCAGAAAGCTAAAAATTGGACTGTCTTTTGACCCAGCAACTCCACTGCTGGGATTATATCCTAAGAACCTTGAAACACTAATCCAAAGAACCTATATACCCCAATGTTCATAGCAGCACAATTTACAATAGCCAAGTGCTGGAAGCAATTTAGGTGCCCATCAGCAAATGAATGGATCAAAAAACTACGGTACATTTACACAATGGAATTCTACACAGCAGAGAGAAAGAAGGAGCTCCTACCCTTTGTGACAGCATGGATGGAACTGGAGAACATTATGCTAAGTGAAAGAAGTCAGGTGCTGAAGGACAAATACCATATGATCTAACCTTTAACTGGAACATAATCAATAAAAATAACAAGCAAAATATAACCAGAGACATTGAAATTAAGAACAATCTGACAGTAACCAGAGGGGAGGTGAGAGGGGATAATGGGGGGAAGAGTTTTCAGGAACTACTATAAAGGACACATAGACAAAACCAAGGGGGAGGGTGGAAGCAAGGGAGGGAGAGGAGTTTGGCTGGGGTAGGGGTAGTGTTGGGCGGGAAATGCAGACAACTGTAATTTAACAACAATAAAATAATTTAAAATAAAAAAAGACTTAAAGAAACAAAACAAAAAAAGAATGAAAATATTGGGAAGAATTACAGTGACAATATTGGCTCCATGATCCAGGTCCAAGGACAAAGGAAATGAAGTGAGGAAAGTAGTGGGCAACAGCAAAACAATGCAATAAAGAAGTGACTGTGAGGGAAAGACCTGGAAGAAGTCTTTTTTAGTGGAAGAGGACTAAACTGGCAAGAAGGATATGCTCTTTGATCTCAGGAATCAGAGCTAGTACAGTTCTACATGCAGAAAATTTAAGATGTGGCCATGGGAGGGAATCCCTCAAATGGGAAGAAAGTAATTTTTTTTCTTAGAGGAGTTCAAAGAATCTTGAATTGGATTGAATTTTCCATGTGGATGGTGTGGAGGACACTTGAGCCATCCATGTGGATGATGAAGTTGTCCAGAATGATGCTAAGTTTAGTGTGGGGAGGCTACAAGGAGCAAGTCTTCAAAATTCTCTTTAAATGCAACAGAATAATCAGGCTACAACAGAAATGTGTGGATAAAAGGAAGGGCCTATTGTAGCTGGGGGCCTTGGAGGGAGGATTTTGATTGAAATAGAATAGTAATAGCCTTAGAGAAGGCAAAGCAGCATAAAGAGAAATAATTCTCCCTGCCTGCATCTATTACAATCCCACTATAGCCCTGCAAGCAAACTGTAAAATAGGCCCTGACATAATAAGCAGGGCTGCCAGAAGAGCATACTTCCTTGAGGACAGAGCTATGGAGAAAACTATATTGAACAGAAAGAGCTAAGTGAGGGCAGTTTAGAAAACATTCAGGGGAAAGGAGATTGAAGGAGTGGTTGGCTAAAATGACGTACAAGCTCCAATGAACTCTTGAGAAAAGATGAAGATCTGAGCAAGTGGGTGAGTTCTGAGCTACAGGAGGATGACGGTAGAGTGGGAGAGACTGGGAATAAATGACATAAGATCCTGGGTCATTACTGTCTTTACAGTCCTAAGGCTGATGGATGCAGGCTAAGAGTGAGGAGAGGGCCTACTTTCTCACTTGGCCCTTGAGTCCCTCTTCTAGGAAGTAGAACTCATGATTAGGACAGCAATGGAAAGGGGAATGACATGTTGCTTTCTGGGAACTTAGCAAAGGCTCTAGGGAGAGTATGGGGCAGACAAATCTTTTTCAGAATCAGTTGAGAGAGTAAGTATAAATAAAGTTCTTTTCTTTTTCTCAAAGTCATCTAAACTTATCATGAGGATAATGCTGTAAATAGGACATAATGGAACACCCCAAACAACATTTTTTTAGAAGATAAAATAAATCCAATTTGTTGAGATGTTTCTTTGCTTGGAAATAAATCACATTATAGTATTTTTTCAGCAGATGGGTGAGCAGTTTAACAGCATAACACTGGCAGCAAAAAGGAAAGGGTTCCTAGTATCTATGGAGGATTAATTATTTTATGAAGATTTCTGGACAGTATAGAGCAGGTCTGTGCAGAGAAACAAAGCAATTATGTAAATTGGGACACCTTTAAGGGGAGTCTGCAGAGGGCTAGAAGGAGTGGTGGTGAGAGGGAAGGTGGGTTGAGCAGCAGTTGACATGTGGGAGATTTTGCTCCTTTGGGTATGCACTATCTTGGATGAAGTGCTGGTATGTGGAGGGATACGAAGTCATGAGGGTTAACATGGTACCTCTTCTTGAAGTGTTTATTTAGCATAACATAGTGGTCAAGAGTGCAGGCTCTACACTATGCTGCTGGGTTCCTACCCTCAATTTACCACTCGTGACTCCAGATAATCTTGGCTCCCTGCTCATGTGTAAAAGGGGCTAATAATTTTATTTACCATATTTTGCTGTGTATAATGTGCTCCTGTGTATAATACACACCCATATTTTGTTGCTCTTTAACATGGGATTATTATACACATCATTATACCTATGGTATATAATCATTATATCCATGTATAGTGCACATCCTTATTTTTCCCTCAAAAATTGGGGTAAAAAATGTGCATTACACATGGCAAAGTACTTATTTTACATGATTGTTGTAAGGGTAAAGTAAGATAATGGCAATGTGTTCGCTTGCATAAGTTCAATCAAAATATGATCTCTTCCAGCCAAGATGGAGGTGTAGGTAGACACACTGTGCCTCCTTGCACAACCAAAAGAAGGGCAACAATAATTTAAAAACAAAAAAACCAACCAGAACTGACAGAAAATTGAACTGTATGGAAGTCCGACAACCAAGGAGTTAAAGAAGACACATTCATCCAGACCAGTAGGCGGGGCAGAGATGGGCAGCTCGCCAGAGAAGACTAGAGGTAAGGCAGTGGCTAGAGGACCTGGGTGGGCAAGGTAGCAGCTGGTGGACTTGGCAAGGCAGCAGCTGGTGGAGTGGATAAACTGGGAGGAATAACTGGGGAGTGAAACAGACCACGCAACCCAAGACACCAGCATGGGGAAATAAAGCCTCAAGCCACTGTTTGAAAACACCTGTGGGCATTGAGGCAGCAGCAGGAGAAACTCCCAACCTCACATGAGAGTATGTGGAGAGACCTACAGGGTCCTAGAATGTACACAAGCCCACTCACCCAGGAATCAGTACTAGAAGGGCCCACTTTGCTTGTGGGTAGTGGAGGAAGTGACTGAAATCCAGCAGAGAGCAGAGCAAGTGCCATTATTCCTTCTCAGACCCCTCCCCCACATACAACATCATAATGCAGCCATGTGGGTTGCCCTGCCCTGGTGACCACCTAAGGCTCTGCCCCTTACTATGCAACAGACACAATGAGACAAAAAAATGGCCCAAATGAGAGAACAAATCAAAGCTCCAGAAAAAAAACAACTAAGCGATGAAAAGATGGGCAACCTATCAGATGTACAGTTCAAAACACCGGCAATCAGGATGCTCACAGAACTGGTTGAATTTGGTTACAAATTAGATGAAAAAATGAAGGGCATGCTAAATGAAATACAGGAAAATGTATAGGGAACCAATAGTGATGGGAAGGAAACTGGGATTCATCAACAGTGTGGATCAGAAGGAAGAAAGAAACAGTCAACCAGAACAGAATGAAGAAATAAGAATTCAAAAAAAAATGAGGTGAGGCTTAGGAACCTCCAGGACATCTTTAGATGTTCCAACATCCAAATCATAGGGGTTCCAGAAGAAGAAGAGGAAGAGCAACAAGTGGAAAAGTTATTTGAACAAATAATGCAGGAGGACTTCCCTAATTTGGTAAAGGAAATAGACTTCCATGAATTCCAAGAAGCTCAGAGAGTCCCAAAGAAGTTGGACCCAAGGAGGAACACACCAAGGCACATAATAATTGCATTACCCAAGATTAAAGATAAGGAGAGAATCTTAAAAGCAGCAAGAGAAAAGGAGACAGTTACCTACAAAGGAGTTCCTATTAGACTGTCAGCTGATTTCTCAAAAGAAATCTTACAGGCAAGAAGGGGCTGAAAAGAAGTATTCCAAGTCATGAAAGGCAAGGACCTACATGCAATATTACTATACCCAGCAAAGCTTTCATTTACAATGGAAAGACAGATAAAGTGCTTCTAAGATAAGGTCAAGTTAAAGGAGTTCATCATCACCAAGCCCTTATTATATGAAATGTTAAAGGGATTTATCTAAGAAAAAGAAGATAAAAGTATGAACAGTAAAATGATAGCAAACTCACAGTTATTAACAACCATACATAAAACAAGAACAAAAGCAAACTAAGTAAACAATTAGAACAGGAACAGAACCACAGAAATGGAGATTACATGGAGGGTTATAAGATGGGGAGGGTGTGGGGGAGAGAGGGGAAAAAGGTACAGAGAATAAGTAGCATAGATGGCAGGTAGAAAATAGACAGAGGGAGGTTAAGAATAGTATAGGAAATGTAGAAGCCACAGAACTTGTATGTATGACCCATGGGCATAAACTAAAGGTGGGGAACATGGGTGGGAGAGGGTGTGCAGGGCAGAGGGAAATAAAGGGGAGGGAATGGGAGAACTGTAATAGCATAATCAATAAAATATATTTTAAAGTATGATCTCTTTATAATAGAATATAAGGCTTTGACTGGAATGTCTCATTTCAGAGAGACATGCATAGAGTCAGATATTACCAGGAAGCTTTAAAGAATTAAGATTGACTTTGGAAGCCAATAGAGTCCCCTGGGTTAAACAGGCTGGTAACTTGCTTACATGGTTAATAGCTGTCTTTCTAGGCAAGGAACAAAGCTTTCATCCTGGGATATGAAAAGATATGCTGGGTACCACAAGAAGAGAGAAATTAGCTCCATATCTGTAGATATTGCAGGTGAGTTTTGTGGCTTGGCTTTTTCTGGCCTTGAGAAGACTTTTTAAACTCAATATAAAGATTTCTTAATGAAAAATATTAACAAAGCTGATTTAAAGGAACCTGGGTGGTTAATTTCTATTCTTGCTAGACTTACACAAATAATCAGGCCAAGCTTATTGAAACTAGATTTATTTTGCAAATAAATTAATCTTTTTAAAAATCTTCACCCAAGGCCATTTTTTTCATTGGAGAGAGAGAGAGAGAGAGAGAGAGAGAGAGAGAGAGAGAGAGAGAGAGAGAGAGAGAGAGATATTAATGTGGTAGACAAATATCAATGTGGGAGACAAACATTGATGGATTGCCTTTCATATACAGCCAGACTGGGAATAGTATGTGCCCTGAATGGGTATCAAACCCACAACCTAGGTATGTGCTCTGATTGGGAATGGAATATATGGAATATACAACCTTTTGGTATATGGGGTGATGCTCCAATCAGCTGAGTCACACCGGCTAGGACTGCAAACAAAGTAGCCTTAATTTGGCTATCTTTGGTAAAGATGGGGGTGATTACAGAGTGAAGAATTATTTTGATGGAAGCCATAGTAGGCCTTTGTGGATATTTGATTCTAGTGCTGTTCATTGTATTTTAAGTTTTAAAAATTTTCTACTTATAAACTCGACTGGATCCTGAAATACTGAATTCTTAAATGGAGAACCTAGGTCACCCCTAATACTGAAATAGCTTTGGGACCACCTGAAGGATGTGAAGACTTGGTTCTGGTACAACAATGTCACCGGTGTGTAAAGTCCCAATAGGGTGTCTCATGTAACTGAAATACAGCTTCAGCTCTGCTATAACTAAACTGGGGGTCCTTGGCCTAATTACAGACATAGTGGACAGAGAGAGCATAGACTCATGTCAGAGGTACACAGAGCCTCTGACAAGCATTAGGCATCCTTCTTTGGTGCTCCCACAATGTTCTATGTGATTTCTAATGTTACCTTTCCAAAGATTTCCATTATTATTATATTTATGCCTTTGTCTTCTGTACTAGACCCTTACCTTCTTAAATACAAATAATTATATTAACTAACATTTACTCAGCATTTATTGTGTTCCAGTTATTTCTTTGATTTTAGTATCTTTTAAATTCCACAGTACCTGGTACATGGTAGTCACCTGATAAATGTGCAATAGATGACTAGATACAAGAATAGATAACATTTGTTTGAATCAGAAACTTAGCTTAGGGACTTTGAGCAAATTTCTTTTTTTCTTGTGTGTGTGTGTGTGTGTGTGTGTGTGTGTGTGTGTGTGTGTGTTTTGAATCTTAACTTTCCCATAACACCTGGTACCTACTAGGCTCTCAGTAGATTCATTTAACTGAAATGTCCCCCTTCACCAACTTAAGGGTACAAAATAGGTTATAATGTATTATTGTTCCAAGATTTATGTCTTTGGCTCCATATTTCTATATTGAAAAGTCCATTTGGTATTCCTGGTTAGATATGTACAGTAAGCACCTCAAGATGTGGGCTCATGCATGACCTCTTGATGGCTGCCTCTTGACAGACCTCCTAGTCTTCTCCATCTTAGAGAATGGCACCATCTAAAAGAAAAGTGTAGGAGTCATCATGGACTCTTCTATTTCCCTCTCACCTGATATCCAGTCCATTGGAAAACTCTCTAAGTTCTTTCTGAGTCTGATCCCTTCTCACCCTCTCCACTACCCCAACCCTCGTCCAAGTTACCCTCATTTTATGTGTGGAGTATTGCAGTTTTCTCCTAAACAATCTCTGTTCTTTCACTTTTTGTTTTGCTTCTTTTCCTCTTTTACATCCACTCCTTTTTTGGTTCTATGGATCCAAACCACTTCTAGCTTCTTCTAGGAAAATGGTAGGTGAAATGGAGTGGTGACTTATTCAGCTAAAAGACTGTGGGGTGTGTGTGTGTGTGTGTGTGTGTGGTGTTTGGGGAGCTTAGGGTGCTGGGAGGGAAGGAAGTTTATGGGAAGAAAGGTCCTTTAAAAAGGCCAAGAGAAGAAATCCACAAATGGGAGCAAGTAGCCCTTAGGAAAGAAGCAACCACAAAAGGAGAAAGAAGGTCCCCTTAAGGTGAGCTCAGCCTGGAAGGCATCCATTATAATGTGCTCTGAATGGGCTGGAAAGGCTGCTCTGCCAGAACTGCCCTGTCTATTCATCAGGTTCCATATGTTTAACTGAGCCACTAATACTAAGCATTTATGAATACAGGCTCTACTATCCCACCCTTCTGATATGAGTTAAGGGCATGGTGGTAGGTTTGTAATAAAACCATTAACTTCAGAAGGAAATGGGGTCTAGTTCTTGACCTTTTGTCTCAGGAGGTTCCATGTTTCCTGGATATATTTACCTTTCTTCCCAGAAAACCCTGAATTCTGGATGTGGAGGAGGGGTGGTCTATTGAACTTGTACTTTATGGGAAATTACTGCGTCTGTCATATGAAGATCTAATTAAGATCTACTAAAGGAGATGATTCTGATGAGTATAAAGGCTAAAGGGTTATCATAGATTACTGGATATTTCAATACCCATCACTGATCTGCTTTGAGATCTTAGGGAAGAATAATGCAGATCTTTATTTTAAGTCCCATTGCTGTGAGATGATCAGTACAGAATTCTACAGCTTCATGTTGTACTTTTGCCCATATAGGGCAAAAGTACATGAAAGGATTCCCAAATCCTTTCAATTGGAAATACTGTATCAATCCTGATCCTCTTACACTGGAAGTAAAATACAAAGACATGCTAGATGGAGTTTCCTGGCTGCAGACTTTGGCTTAATGTGTGTAAGACTCTGGCCAAACATGACTTTCCAGTTTTCAGAGTATATTTAATTGAGAGCTGTGGTTTATTTTGTTCCTTGAGCTAAATTGGCATTTGTACAAATAAAAATGTGAAAAACCATAGTTGCAGGCTTAGGAAAGAGCCAGTAAAAAGAAAAGAGAGAAATTGTGTTTATAAAACCAGAGGGTTGAGCTATTCTTCCTTTCTATGATTTTTCTTCCATTTCTTGGTCCTTCTTGGCTGGAATGCCATACCCAGTAATATTTGTCAGCCATCTGTAAGGAACCAGGAGGCCAGGAGCACACCCTCTCTTGCCCTCCATTTTTGGTATTGTTATGAGCTTTAAATCAATCTACAAATTTATCTAGGGCCTTAGAAAGACTTTAACATTTTTTCTTTTGGGTGACAATTGAGTCTGCTCTCTCTTCCTCTTAGCCTCTTGTCAGAACCTGGGAGTTAGTAACATAATATCGCTTCAACATGTGCTTCAAGAACATGGACCAGAGTGTGCTGTTCAGGTGAAATGCTTAAACACTTAAGAACAGAATTTTATGCAGAATTTTAGTCACAGTTGTGACTCTGTGTGTCCAAGGGCTATAGTTTCCCAAATTTTTTAGAAAGTAAAATTGCTGGAATGCTTGAATCACAGAGTTGGTAGTGATTTGGAGGTAATCTCATCTGACTTTGTAGAAGAAAATACATTGATTATAGAAATATTTCTCCCTTTTGAAAACTGGCATTAGTTCTCATCTTTTTCCCCTAAAAAGACAAAATCTATAATGAATCAAAACTTCCTGTTTTCCTCTTTTTGCTAGATAATCTCAGTATGATGGTAGGTACAGGTAGTGAGAAAAAAAATCTGCTTTTACTCTAGGACACATAAAGATACCAGGGGATCCATGCTGGCCCCATTATATTATGTTTTTTATCCTCATCAGTTTTTCTGCAGCACTCAGCCTTAAAGGCCACTAGGGAGTCTACTAGATGAAGCTGAACCATGACTGTCCATCTGCAGAGGGACTCTGATATTCATCAAAGAGTGCTGTGGTTCTTCCTCCTGATGGAGCTCACCAACAGCCATTCAGGGCTTTTCTGATGATGCACACTTTTGTTCTGTAAATAGAAGAGAGACAAGCAAATTGCTTGACCAGACCTGAATCAAGCCTTCTCTGAAGATCTGAAGATCTTAGACCCTGCTCCATCTCTGACCTAATTACCCCTTCATTTCTGACACACAGTAGACTGCCTCACTGGAAGCCAAGCTGAGACTGCAGAGGAGTCTGCAGTTGTAAAGAGTTGATCCAGCCCTCTTTTTTTCAAATCTTCACTGGAGGATATGTTTCAATAAACATATCTAAAAATCAATTTTTTAGAGAGAGAGAAGAAAGGAGAGAGAGAGAGAGAGAGAGGAGAGGAAGATTGATGTGAGAGAGAAGCATTAATTGATCACCTCCTGGACATACCCCCTATGGCTGTTTCTTGCCAAACCTTTCCCTAGATTGAGCCTATAACTTAGTCATATGCCATGACCAGGAATCGAACCCACAACATTTTGGTGTATGAGATGATGTTCAAAATGACCAAGCTACCTGGACAGGGAAATCCTGCCTTATTTTCATTCCTTTCTCCCTCCTCACTCTTTCTCATGTTGCATTTGAGAAGGCAGTGCAGTAAGAAATCACACATCTTTAAAACATGCCCTTTATAAAACATCAACATCTGCACTCACAATGCAGGGAGAGCTTCACCCAAAAGTGGCCACCTGCTCTCAGAGCCTGGACCCAGGAGGCTGCAGACAAAGGAGAAAGAGGCTCTGATGTGTGGGCAAGGGTGGACAAATGGCTGTTGAATCTGTTGAGATGTGAGGATGATCCTAATACCTGTTCAGGCCCTCAGAGGGCTGCTCAGAATGTGCTGGAACCTCTAAGCAAGCTGTTTTCCTACTACTGCTGCTAGCTTTTAATTTTATTTATTAAATTTTTTTATTGTCATTCTATTACAGTTGTTCCATTTTTTCCCCTGTGCCCTCCTCCACCTACCCCATACCCCTTCCCACCCTCCATCACAGTCAATTCCCATACTGTTGCTGCTGGCTTTTTAAAAGCTGTCTGCTTTCTTGTTTTACATTTCTGTGGCATTGTAACAATTATAAGGATCCTAAATACATTACTGCATTTCATTCTCATGGTAACCCATGAGAAGTAGGTAGTATTGTTAGCCACTGTTTTATAGGCCTAAAAAAGAGAAAATCTCAGAAAGGATAAATGTCATTCCCAAAAGCAAACCCAGTAAGTGGCAGAAGCCCCACTGCCAATGATCTGGTTTCATCTTCTTGTCACTCTCACAGTTTACTATCCTCTGTCACCTTTCTATAGCATAAAGCAGTGGTTCTCAAAATTGAGCATGCATCAGAATCACCCAGAAGGCTCGTTAAAAGCACAGATTGCTGGAAAGCCCCTCTAGAGTTTCTGAGGTGTGGGATGGACCTGAGGATTTGCACCACATAATTATGAGGCTGGTCCAGCCACCATACTTTGAGAACCACTGATATCTAGAAAATTGCCTTTCTAAGGTGTAAAGCTATTGTTATCTCATTTGGAAGACTTGTTTCCACATATATAAAGCTTAGTGTCAATGTACATTGAGCAAAGGTGGTATAGAAGTCATTGCTCACTGATGCCTCCTCTCTTGACTCTGCCTGCTCATTCCTCTCATGCTTAGTAACTTCCAGAGGCATCTGAAATTACTGATAGGAATCAGGTTTTTTTAATCTCTGGAACAAAGCCCATTTCATTATATATGTTAGCTTATGGGCATAAATTAATTTGTGGGGATGTTTGTAAATAAACATGTAAAATTATCTGTATATTTTATTCTTCTAGTCTCTGAAAATAGTTAAAAAGGCTATGTGTTATTTATTTTGCAGCTTAGGAAAATAAAGGAACACATTCCAAACTCTGTAAAATGAAAATGTAGCATATTTCATTGGGTGTGTAAGTGTAGAGAGGCAAAATATTACAGTTTAAGATGGTGAAATAGTAGAATATGTGCAGTGGAAGAGCAAGTCTAAGTCCTGACTTGCTCATTTAATTGGCCCTTCCTCCTCCAGATCCTGCCTGAGTTCCTGGGCCCATGTTCACAGAGGAGACAACGATGAATACCACAGTCTATCTATATGGTAAAATAGCTCAGACTGATAAGGGAGGTACATTCACAGATATATATGGTGAGATAATTTTATATTAAAAACTTATCTCCCTGGTCAGTACATTTTTCTGAAGACCCTTTTCCCATTTAAGCAGCTAGGCTGGTCTGTGCTCATTCACTTAGGGAAGAAATGTGACAGTAGAAAGAAGAGAAAAGAGGAGTCACTTCCTGGATTCTGGTTTTTAAAGCTTCATCTTTTGTGAGGAACAGAAAGGACTCATGATCTTTAAAAATATTAAGGAGACAAAATGAATATTACCCATCACCTCCTCCATATTTCAGACTAGAAAAGGATGGCTTGGAAGAAAGAGAAACAGAATTGGAGAACTGATAACCCTGATGTTGGTGTATCCTAGAGAGAGGGTACAGGATCATTCTGGTGTGTACAGTTCTGGGAAAGTGGCAGGACCTGAGAGAAGAAATGGCAATGTGCCAGGAACTTTATCAGCAAGATGATTTCCTTGTGCCTAAAATGGTGGGGAACTTGTGGAGACAGTCTCTGAGACTGAAGAACATGGGAAGAGGGCATCTAAGATGGCATCAGAGTAGGAAGGAGCAGATTCAGCTTTCCTCTACTCAGGGGAGAAAATCCTGACCAATCTATGGAGTAGAGAAGCAAGCAACCAACACACTTCAGCATATGTGAAAATAAGGGACCAAGGAATGTGGCAGAACCAAATAACCGGACTCTAAGAAGAGTGCTGCAACAAAGTAGGGTCCCAGGGACCAGCGTGTGGTCTGGGGGCTGCAGCCCCAGGCCCAGTGCCCACTGCTGGGTTTGCCACAGAGTCCTTGGGAGAGAGCCGGGACAACTGCTCCCTCCCCAGCCAAACAGGGTCTGCAGCACTGGGAGGAATTCAGGTGCTGGCAAAAACACGAGGGCTGTGAGTGTTGGGAACAAGGAAATTAAGAACTAAATTTTAACCTTAATAGACAAGAACCACATTGTAGCTGAAAAGAAATGATAAAAGAGACAAAGTACAGTCAAAGCAAACATCCTGTGTCTAGCAGACGCTCTCCCCTGGCTAGGCTAGATAAGCAGTGCTTTGTAGTTTTTAATGAGGAAATAGAAAACTAGCTAGCTAGAGCCAGGAGATTACTAGGTTAATGAACAAACATCCTGCCTTCCCGCCTTATGAAAGAATGCTTGGTTTGAAATTCCCGCACGCGGTCTTTGTAAGCGAATTACTAACTGCCACATCTGCTTCTGTATAACGCTTGCTTGCCTGCCCATATATAAGAACGTAGTTGTAAGCGCTCGGCGCGGCTCTCGTTTGCAGCTCCTTGTGGGCACTGTGTTGCTGGACACTTTAAGAGTTCGCCCCTGCGCAGGTTAAACTTGGCCAATAAAGTAACATCTTTGATACCCTGAAAGTCTCCGATATTTGTTCTCGAGTTTGCTGGATGCTACATGAGCACCTTTGGAGGCTGTGGACATTGGAGGGGCTGGGTCGTTGAGTGGGCCCTGATCCCCACAGTCACTGGTCTGGCTGGAGAGTTTGGTGGTGGGAAGAGCCAGGCCACTGTGTGGAGCAGCAGGCTTGAACGGGAGGAATTTCTCAAGAGGAGGGAGTGAATAGACAGACACTGTTTGGGGAATTCTCCTAAAGTGATCAATTGCTCCCGCCTCCCTGCCACCCAGCTAAGGGCACACAGGCACGGGCACATGGGGAGAGCAGCCCCGCACCTCAGTCCACAGCAGTAACCCTGGAGAAAGACCTGATTCCCATACCCAGGGTGCAAGGCTGAGGAGCCAGTGAGAGCTCCACTGGCCAAGGAAGAAAAGCCATAACAATCACCCCTCAGCCTGCCACAGCCAGCAAGAGCAGAGAAACCGGTTTGGCCACTTTGAAACCAAGAGCCTTTTTAAACCGATTCTATTTTTTTTAACAATTCTTAATTTTTAAATTTTTATTATTTTTATTCTCTTTTAATTTCTTTTTTCTCTCTTTCCTGAGTTCTTGTTTTATTCCTTCCTCCTTTCTTTCCTCCAATTTTATCTCTTCTTCCTTCTTTTGTCTGCCTTTTTTATTTTTATTTTTTTTAAATACCTACAAGTGAGACAAAACACTGGATCTGTGAAAAGACCAAAGCTGAACCCAAAGAAGGGGCATCACAACAGCTGGAACAGAGGCAAACTTCACTCTGCTATTACAGAGAACCTGCAAGTTATTGCATATTTATATTATTATTATTTTTTCCAATATTCTTACATCTTTTTTAAATAGTATTTTTGTATCCATCTTCTTTTTGTATAGTCTGGTTTGCTAGGCTGGTTATTTTGTATGACCTGACAGCTTTCCCTTGATATCTCTTTCATAGTGCATTGCTAATCTACTGTCCTTTAACTCACCTGTGTCCCATTAGCACCCTACTCGAGCTTCTGTACTCTCTATTCTTGTTACCTAGATCTCATAGATTCTGTCATATGATTGGTGACCTAATATTATTGTAAATAATTGCTGTTCCATGCAATTGTAATTACCTCACAACACCCCTCCCAGAACTTAGCCCATTTCAAAGTTTCCTGAACTCTAATACTGTAGTGGTTAACTATATTCTCTCACACACTACACCTATTTACTATCCTTTACTCTCACCTTACCTCAGAATCTGACCTCCCACAACCTCCCTGCTTTATAGATCCAACTCACAATCCTCCCTTTCCCAACAAGAGTCTTATCTTCTTTCCATCCTTTCCAAAAATCAGCTAGCTGGGTGGAAGATCACGGTTAACACTGTACATAGTCAAAGGATCTCCTGTCTCTTCTCTACTGGCTGCTACTGTAAATATCATAGAATACTATCTTGCTGTCTTAAACCATTTTGCCTCCCCCTCCAACTGATCACAAAAAAGAGTAGGTGGAAGCGGTGAACACCAGGATACCCACTGGAAGAGGAAACCCAAAAACAAAGGAACCACTAACAGATAACAACAGAAGGTGAAGGAGGGAGTGGTAACCACACAAACCTCAATCCAGGACCTATCTGGAAATACATCTAAACAGTAGAGACAGTACCCAATACAAACAACTGAACAGGAGCAAGAGAGAAACCTTTTACACACAGAAGAACCAGCTTCAACACAACCTGCCCTCACCAGCACAACAAAATAGAAGAGGTGGTGGACAGAGTGACCCTCATTTAACCAGCTGGTGGGAAGGAACCACCAAAGAAAGACCCAGCAACAATCAAAACCCAAAGAAAAACACAAAGCCAACTTAAATGACAGCCCAAGACCAGTGAGCTTGGGAGATCAAGGAAACTGCACCACTGAAACTCACCGCTATTCTACTAAAGAAGTTCACACCACAAACCCAGGGAGCCAGAACAGATCAATTTAAGAAGCTGAGGCTAACAAGAAGAGTCTCACAAACAATGGGAAGACAAAGAAACAATCCCCAAATGAAAGGAAAGGAGGAAGCCTCAGAAAGAATGCTAAATGTAATAGAGGCAATCTCAACTATCAGATATTGAATTCAAAGCAAAGATCGTCAGGAAGCTCAATGAGCTCACAATGAGCAACCAGAAACTACAGGGAAGCTACAATGAACTCACTGAAAACTACATCAAAATGAAAAAGGAAATAGAAACTCTCAACAAGGGCCAAAAGGAAATGAAGAATACAATTTCTGAACTGAAGAACACAGTAGAAGGAATGAAAAGCAGGATTAATGAAGCAGAAGATTGGATCAGTGAGCTAGAGGACAAAGTAGAAGAAAACCCCCAGAAAGAGCAAGAAAAGGAAAAGAGGCTCAGGAAGAATGAAGAGGGATTAAGAGAAATGCAAGACAATATGAAACATAATAATATCCATATAATAGGGATACCAGAAGGACAAGAAGAAGAGCAAGGGATAGAAAACCTATTTGAAAAAGTAATGATGGAAAACTTCCCTGATTTGATGAGAGAAAAAGTCACACAAATCCAGGAAACACAAAGAGTCCCAATCAAAAGGAAACCAAAGAGGCCCACCTCAAGACACATCATAATTAAAATGGCAAAATTTCAAGACAAAGAGAGAATCTTAAAGGCAGCAAGGGAGAAACAGGAAGTAACATACAAGGGAGCCCCAATAAGGCTAGCAGCTGAATTCTCAATGGAAACACTTCAAGCCAGAAGAGAATGGCAAGAAATATTCCAAGTAATGAGAACCAGAGGTCTGCAACCAAGGCTACTTTACCCAGCAAGGCTCTCAATCAGATAGAAGGCCAAATAAGAAGCTTCTCAGACAAAAGAAGTCTAAAAGAATACACCTCCACCAAACCAGCTCTGCAAGAGATCCTAAAGGGACTGCTTTAAGGAAAGAAAGGAAAAGAGAGAGAGAGAGGAACACATGTACATAAAAGACAATGAATAAGTACCTATCAATAATAACCTTAAACATAAATGGATTAAATGCTCCATACAAAAGACATAGAATAGCTGATTGGATAAGAAAACATGACCCACACATATGCTGCCTACAAGAGACCCACTTCAGGATAAAAGACCTGCACAGGCTGAAAGTGAAGGGCTGGAAACAAATTTTCCAAGCAAATGGACAGGAAAAAAGAGCCGGGGTAGCAATACTCATATCTGACAAAATAGACTTCCAAAAAAGGGCCATAAAGAGAGACCCAGAAGGTCATTTCATAATACTCAAGGGAAGAATCCACCAAGAAGACATAAATATTGTAAATATATATGCACCCAACATAGGAGCACCTAAATACATAAAGAAAATCTTAGAGGACTTCAAGAAAGATATTGACAGCAACACAATTATAGTGGGAGATTTTAATGCTCCACTATCAAAAATGGACAGGTCCTCTAAACAAAATATCAACAAAGATATTGTGGCATTGAACAATACCCTTGATGAAATGGGCCTTACTGATATATACAGGGCCTTCCATCCAAAAGAAGCTTAAATACACATTCTTTTCAAATGTACACGGAACATTCTCAAAGATATACCACATGATAGGACACAAAACAAGCCTCAAGAATTTCAGAAAAATTGAAATCATACCAAGCATTTTCTTGGATCACAAGGTACTGAAGCTAGAAACCAACCCCAAGGAAAAAAAAAACCCAAACACTCAAAATCATGGAGATTAAATAACATGCTATTAAACAATGAATGGGTCAAGAATGATATTAAGGGAGAAATCAAAAGATTTCTGGAAACAAATGAAAACGATCTCACAACAGCCCAAAACTTATGGGACACAGTGAAGGCAGTCCTGAGAGGGAAGTTCATAGTGATACAGGCCCACCTAAAAAAGTTAGAAACATTTCAAACAAACAACCTAACCCTACGTCTACAAGAACTCGAGGAACAACAACAAAGACAGCCCAGAGCAAGCAGAAGGAAGGAAATAACCAAGATCAGAGCAGAATTAAATGACATAGAGACTAAAAGCACAATTCTAAGGATCAATGAATCCAAGAGCTGGTTCTTTAAAAAGATAAACAAAATCGATGAGCCTTTAAGCAGACTCATCAAGAAAAAAAGAGAGAAAACCCAAATAAACACAATCAGAAATGAAAGAGAAGAGATTACGACAGATACCACAGAAATACAAAGCATTGTAAGAAATCACTATGAAGAGCTGTATGCCAAGAAATTTGAAAACCTAGATGAAATGGACAAATTTCTAGAAAAATATAATATTCCAAAACTCAGTGGAAAAGAAGCAGAAAGCCTGAACCAACCAATAACAGCAAAAAAAAAAAAAAATGAAGCAGTAATAAAAAAACTCCCAACACATAAAAGCCCTGGACCAGATGGTTTCACAGGAATATTTGACAAAGCATTTAAGGGAGAGCTAACCCCTATCCTTCACAGACTATTTCAAAAACTCCAAAAAGATGGAAGACTCCCAAACTCTTTTTATGAGGCCAACTTCATCCTAGTTTTTAAGCCAGATAAAGACACAACAAAGAAAGAAAACTTCGGGCCAATATCGCTGATGAACATTGATGCTAAAATCCTCCACAAAATACTGGCAAACCGCATCCAACAGTACATTAAAAAGATCATAAAACATGACCAAGTGGGATTCATCCCAGGGATGCAAGGATGGTACAATATTCGCGAATCAGTAAATGTAATGCATCAGATAAACAAAAGCAAAGACAAAAACCACATGATCATATCAATAGATGCAGAAAAAGCATTTCATAAGGTACAGCACCCATTTATGATAAAAACACTCAGCAAAGTGGGAATAGATGGAGCATTCCTCAACATAATAAAAGCCATGTAGGAGAGACCTTCAGCCAACCTCATACTCAATGGGCAAAAATTAAAATCTTTTCCACTAAGATCAGGAACAAGACAAGGCTGTCCACATTCACCACTTCTATTCAATATAGTACTGGAAGTTTTAGCCACAGCAATCAGGCAAGAAAAAGAAATAAAAGGCATCCAAATCGGAAAGGAGGAAACAAAACTCTCACTGTTTGCAGATGACATGATAGTGTACATAGACAATCCTATAGACTTCACCAAAAAAATTGCTTGACCTAATAAATGAATTTGGCAAAACAGGGGGATACAAAGTCAATATCCAGAAATCAAAGGCATTTCTGTACAACAACGAAACAGCAGAAGCAGAAATCAAGAAAAAAATCCCATTTGAAACAGCAAAAAGAAAAATAAAATATCTAGGAATAAACCTAACCAAAGAGGTAAAAGACCTGTATTCAGAAAACTACATAACACTGAAGAAAGAAATCAAGGAAGACACAAACAAATAGAAACATATACCGTGTTCATGGATTGGAAGAATTAATATCATCAAAATGTCCATACGACCCAAAGCAATTTACACATTCAATGCAATACCTATTAAAGTACCAATGGGTTATTTCACAGACATAGAACAAACACTTCAAAAATTTATATGGAACCATAAATGACCCCGAATAGATGCTGCAATTTTGAGAAAGAAGAGTAAAGTAGGAGGGATCACAATACCTGACACTAACCTTTATTACAAGGCCACTGTAATCAAAACAGCCTGGTAATGGCATAAAAACAGGCACATGGACCAATGGAACAGAACAGAGAGCCCAGAAATAAACCCAAGTCTATACAGTCAATTAATATTTGACAAAGGAAGCAGCAACATATAATGGAATAAAAATAGCCTCTTCAACAAATGGTGTTGGGAGAACTGGACAGCTACATGGAAAAAAATGAAACTCGAGCACCAACTTACACCTTATACAAAAATAAATTCAAGGTGGATAAAAGACAAATATAAACCGTGACACCATTAAAGTCCTAGAACAGAACGTAGGTAGGAAAATCTCAGAAATTTCACGCAGAACCTTTTTTACTGATATGTCTCCTAGAGCAAGGGACATAAAGGAAAGAATAAACAAATGGGATCTCATCAAAATAAAAAGCTTTTGCACAGCTAAAGAAAACAGTATCAAAATAAAAAAAGAACCAACTGTATGGGAAAACATATTTGCCAATGACACCTCAGACAAGGGTTTCATCTCCAAAATATATGAAGAACTTACACAACTCCACTAAGAAGACAGGCAACCCAATTAAAAAATGGGCAAAGGACTTGAACAGACACTTCTCCAAGGAGGACATACAAAAAATCCAAAGACACATGAAACCATGTTCAATATCGCTAGCTATCAGAGAGATGCAAATTAAAACCACAATGAGATACCACTTCACACAGGTCAGAATGGCCATCATAAACAAAGCAACAAACAACAAGTGTTGGAGAGGTTGTGGAGAAAAGGGGACCCTAATGCACTTTTGGTGGGACTGAAGACTGGTACAACCACTATGGAAAGCAGTATGGAACTTCCTCAGAAAACTAAAAATGGATCTACCTTTTGACCCAGAAATTCCATTGCTGGGACTATATCCTAAGAACACTAAAACACCAATACAAAAGAACCTTTGCACCCTGATGTTCATAGCAGCACAATTTACAATAGCTAGGTGCTGGAAGCAACCTAGATGCCCATCAGTAAATGAACAGATCAAAAAACTATGGTACATTTACACAATGGAATTCTATAGCAGAAAGAAAGGAGGAGCTCCTACCCTTTGCAACAGCGTAGATGGAGCTGGAAAGCATTATGCTAAGTGAAACAAGCCAGTCAGTGAAAGACAAATACCGTATGATCTCACCTTTCACAAGAACCTAAACAACAAAACAAAGAAAAAGCAAAATATAAACAAAGTCACTGAAATAGAGGACAGACTGACAGTGACCAGAGGGGAGAGAAGAGGGAATTTCAGGGGAGAATGGGTAGGGTTTACATGAACAAATTTAAAGGACACATGGACAAAATCTAGGGGGAGGGTGGTAATGGGAAGGAAGTGGGGAGAGTTGGGTGGGTGGGCTGGAATGGGAATAAAAGGGAGAAAACTGTACTTGAACAAAGATTAAAATTAAAAAAAAAGAACATAGGAACAGGGCCTGGGGTAACCCAAGGTCAATTTACATGGACCAAGAATTGAGGGCCAGGCAGAGTGATCGACATCTCAGCTCTCATTGATAAATGATTTCAAGGACTTTAGATTTCACTCTGTTACTGATTTGGCACTATATGATCCCACTGGAAATGATAACATCTTGAGCTCAAATTGGGTTATACAGGAAGTAGAGAAAATTATATTCACTTGACATTGAAGTTTATAGATTGAAATTCAAGCCTAACAGATGAGTAAGTTATGCTATGGAGCATGAGTGCCATGCAGAGCATACCCTGGTACAGTGGTAACTCAGAGAAGGCAGTGACAGATCCTCAGATGAGATCACCTTGCTGCAGAGAATATAGCTTGAGCTAGGCATTAGTAGATAGATAAAGATTCAATAATATTTTCATGTTTCAAAACATGATCTTGCTAAATGCAGTTTTTCTAATTACAGTATTTTACAAAACCATAACCTGTGCTTAGTGAGAAATTAGTAGAGATGCATTTCATATGTAGTATCATTTTCTTTCTAACAATTCCATATATCATTAAGGCCAAGATCAAGTTCTTCTTTCTAAAAACTTATCTGGCAAATCCCACCCACATTAATCTTTCTGTTTTCCATGGCTATTTGGAAAAATTTTTAGTTCTGCACATTTTCTTACTTTAGATCATGCATTATGTACCCTTATTCTTTGATTGATATATTTGTGTTATTCAAATTTTCCTATATGGTTCATAACTCTTTTATAATCAAGGTTTCATTGAGTTAAATATTCTCAAAGGCTGGGACCAGTCAAAGGTTCTACTTTTTAAAAAGTTTTCCTAATGCTTACTAAGAACTTGTGTGTGTTAAAACTGCTCTAAGTGCTCTGCAGACATTATTGTAACCCTGTGCAGCCCAGTAGGTGTTATTGTTATTTCTGTTTTACTGATGAACACACAGGGTGAGTCAAGAAACCACTGAAGACAACCATCAGAGCTGGAACAATAAAAAGAAAAATGGATGTATGTTTGGTTTCAATCAGAAAACAGAAAAAAAATCGCCTTATCTCACTTAGTTGAGTACCTTTCTTCTTTTTAAAATTTTGGGCTGGACTAGCATCCGAATCTCAATGTAGATTGATTCTCTTTTTATATATGTGGGTTATTCTGAAGTTAATGATCTAGTAACTATCTGATGGCTTGACTCTATTATTCTCAATTAATCATTTTGTACAAGGCCCCAGCAGATAACTGTTACAACAGCAGAGCAAGTTCAAGCATGCCCTGGAACTCTTGCAGTGGATTTTCTCATGTCCCTGTGGGAGCCTTGGGAAGAATTCCTTCACTGAGAAGGTTCTTGGTGGTCTGTATTTATGTCTGCATAGGTCCCTGTTACCCACTCAGGCCCTCCTCTGACAGATAGCTGTGCTTCTATGTTTAGTCATCTCCTGTTCAACCAATGGTTGAACCACCCTGGGGTTGTGGAGATGGCCAAATGCATGACATTTCACACTGGACTGATGAGATTTAGAGCAGTGTATTTATCACACACACTCATAGTCTGAGTTAAGAAGATCCTGTATGACACAGGGCTACAGGTGGGTTTAACTTGGGTACCAAATGAACAACCATGGGCTGTGGAAGGAAGGCTTCATAGTATCAAGAGGGTGAAGCGGCTCTAGGTTCAGGTAACAGAAACCCCCTTAGTGGAAGCAGTATTTTTACCAGGCCCTTTAGATGAGAAGAATTGTTTGTCTACAGGACCTAACCTCTGGGAGCAGAGAGGAAGAGGAATTGTGTTTAGGCCTTTGGAGACCATCCCAATTTTACTATATACAAAGGCAGCCCTTAACACTGGAACTTCCCGATAGGCCTTAAACCACATGCTATGCAATGCTCCTGTGAAGGGTCTTGCTTTATCACCTTATTCTTTTCTTTTAAATCTTCACTTGAGGATATTTTTCATTTTTTTTTCTTTTTTGCTTTTAGAGAGAGAAGAAGGGAGAGAAACATCAATGTGAGAGAGAAGCATTGATTCATTGCCTCCCATACATACTTGGACTGGAGAATGGCATGCAACCAGGGATTGTACACGTCCCAACTGGGGGTTGCACATACCTGCACCCAGATCTGGGATGGAATCTGCAACCTAAATATGTGCCCTGACTGGGAATCAAACCTGCAACTCTTTGGCTATCAGACCATACTCCAACCAACTGAGCCACACTGGCCAGGGTGCAGCCTATCTTTATTTATTATATCTAAAGCATGATCTTAGACCTCTTTGTGTCTGGCAGCTCCAGGATCTGAATATTCTGAATACAGAATGCGGGCTCTTCAGATTCTTGCCTAAACCTAACGTTAGAATAGTTTTTCTCAAGGTGAAAACAAGACACTTGGGAGAGGAAAATCTGAGGGACATGTTCATTATTCAACCCTCAGACTTCCCCAGGATATGTACAGCAGTTCTTAAATTAGGTTTTAAATATAGTATTCCTTAAATCTAGGAAACTCCAGACTTTCTTTGATCTGATTACCCTGAATAGTAAGGGCTCTTTCAGTCCCATGGAGGAGAAATCTATGAGATCCACTTTAAGCAAAAATGGGCGAAATTTATTAAAAGTGTATAGATTGTTCTTGTTGAGTACAGAGCAGGGAGGCACTGACCCTCAGGAATGAATGGGAACCAGAAGCTGGATGCCCATAGCTTTTCCAGACTTTACTCACCTTTCTCTCTCAAGTTCATTTCATTTCTCTTTCTTTGCAGACAGTTCTTATATGCTTTCAGACCACTTGGTAAAAACCATGGAGACTCTACAGAATAACACCTGAGTTTTCATCTCCTTATTTTAATAGACAGGGCTAGACTGAAATCCCTTAGGCCCAAATGGAAATTTCCTGGAAAAAGGAAATCTGCTCTATTTATTTTGGATCATTCCTGTACCAACAACACTCTGAGGCCAGTGAGTCTGGATCACCTTTGACAAAATTAAGCCAGGATCCTTGGCTATGTCTATGTGAATCAAGAAGGTGATGGATGAGCAATTCATACAAGAAAGGCTGGGCTGACAACTTTACTATGTTATTCTTGCTTCCTACAGAATTACTTTTACAGAACAGATCTACATTGTCATGGTATCTGTAATCTTCAATGCCACATTTTGCATGTGTAATTTTTTGTGAATAAAGATAGTTTTATCTATTTATTTCTAATTTGGAGCTCTTTTATTTATTGTTCTTGCCTAAATGCATTAGCTAGAAGCTCCAGTACGATACTGAATAGAAGTGGTGAGAGCAGATATTGTCTTTTTTTAATTATATTTTATTGATTGTGCTTTTACAATTGTCCAAATTTCCCCATTTTCTCCTCCACCCAGTACCTCCCACACCCTCAAGCAATCCTCCCACCATTGTTCATGTCCATGAGTCATTTATATAAGTTCTTTGGCTACTCCATTTCTTGTACTGTATTTACATCCCTATGGTCATTCTGTAACTACCAATTTGCACTTCTTAATCCCCTCACCTCTTCACCCATTTCCCCAAAGCCCCTCCCATCTGGCAACCATCAAAAAACTCTCAGTGATTCTGTCTCTGTTCTTCTTAGTTTTCTTAGCCTCTCTGTTTGCTTATTTTTTTTGATTCAATTGTTGATAGGTATGTGTTTATTGCCATTTTACTGTTCATAGTTTTGATCTTCTTTTTCTTAAATAAGTCCCTTTAACATTTCATGTAATAATGGTTTGGTGATGGTGAACTCCTTTAGTTTTTCCTTGTCTGGTAAGCTCTTTATTTGCCCTTCAATTCTAAATGATATCTTTTCTGGGTAGAACAATCTTGGCTGTAAGTCCCTGCTTTTCATGACTTTGACTATTTCTTTCCAATTCCTTCTAGCCTGCAAAGTTTCTTTTGAAAAACCAGCTGAAAGTCTTATGGAAACTCCTTAGTAGGTAACTAAGTACTTTTCTTGTGCTTCTTTTAAGATTCTCTCTGTATCTTTAACCTTTGGCATTTTAATTATGATTGTCTTAGAGTGAGCCTCTTTGTATCCATCTTGTTTGGGACTCTGTGCTTCCTCTACATGCATGTCTATTTCCTCCACCAAATTAGGGAAGTTTTTCTTTCATTATTTTTCCAAATAGATTTCCATTTCCTTGCTCTTTGTCTTCTCTTTCTGGCATCCCTATTATGTGAATGTTGGACTTCTAGAAGTTGTCCCAGAGGCTGCTTACACTATCCTCATTTTTTAAAATTCTTTTTTCTTCTTGTTGTTCTTACTGGTAGTTTTTTGCTTCCTCATGTTCCAAATCATTGATTTGATTCTTGGCTTCATCTACTCTACTGTTGTTTCCCTGTAAATTGTTGTTTATTTCAATTAATGTATTTTTTGTTTCTGACTCGATCTTTTGTATACTGTTGAGGATCCTACTAAGTTCCTTGAGCATCCTTATAACCAGTGTTTTGAACTCTGCATCTGATACATTACTTATCTCCATTTTGTTTAGTTCTTTTTCTGGAGTTTTGATCTGTTCTTTCATTTGGGCCATGTTTCTTTGTGTCCTCATTTTGACAGCCTCCCTGTGTTTGTTTCTATGTATTAGGAAGAGCTGTTCTGACTCTCTGTCTTTGTGTGACCTAGTGCAGTAGGTGTCCTGTGCGGTCCAGTTGCTCAGCCTCCTCTATAATCCAAGCTTGGTACTTGATGGGTGCCCTTCATGTGGGCTGAATACTCCCTCCCCTTGTAGTTGAGCTTTGATTGCTGTTGAAAGCTGAATGGGAGGGATTTACCCAGGCCAGTCAGCTGCAAGGATTGGCTGTAACCGCTGACCACCAATCTCCACCTTCCATTGAGGATTTGCTGTGGAGGGGTAGGGTGGCGGTTCTCAAACGTGGTCTGTAGCTGTCCATTGTGTGTGCAGGCTTTGGTGTTTCACAGGTGGTGTAGGAAAAGGTCAGCCCCATCTTGTGTCTGCCTGGGACCATCCTGCATGAGCTATAAAACAATATGAGATAGCTGCTACTTGTGGTGGGCTTGCAGATTCTCAGTTAAAGCCAAACTGTGAATTTAGGCTGACTGCTGCTAGTGTCAGGCCTGGGGCCAGTTAGCAAGAGTATGGGGGCTGAGGACTTACTAAAGCCTGCTGTTGCTTATTTGATAGGATTTAAGAAGTTATGAAGCATGAGCCAAGACCAGCCATTCATATGGAAAAGTCACATTTAACAGTTTGAGTGGGCTTGTAAGTTGGGTGAGATGGAGTCTTAGGGGATTTCTAGGATGTGGCAAACAGTGTTGACCAGGTTGATGGAGTCTCAGATATGACACCTGCCTTCCAGCTCTGTGGGTCTGCTGGGGGAGGGCTCAGAAAAGGGACAATGGCCTTTGCCCACCTTTCTGTCTGATAAAAAGCTGTCTCCCAACTCCTGCCTTGATGCCATGCAGTTCTTCCCTGTATGCCACTGGTGACTTTCATGCTGCTACCCGGGTGCCAGAGCTCAGAGGGAGTGAGTCTGCATAGCCCATGTGTGACTTTTTAAAGAGGAACTGCATGGGACTTCAGATGTTTCTTTCACTGACTCAGCCCCCTCTGATACTTGCAGTCAGAAGTTATGGGGTTTTGTCTTCTGGACACTGTGGGTCTGGGACTCCTCACTCCTGAGATATCCCTCCTGAATTTTTATCCACTGCCTGTGGATGTGGGACCAACTTTTTCTATACCTTTGCCCCTTCTACTAGTCTGGATGGATGTGGTTTCTTTAATCCGTAGTTGTAGGACTTCCATTAAATTTGATTTCTGATGTTTCTGAGTGATAGTTGTTCTGTATTTTAGTTGTAATTTTGATGTGGTTCTATGAAGAGGCAAGCCATGTTACCTATGCCAGCAACTTGATAGGCCATTGTGTAATTTCTATTGAGAATATTATTCATCATATTATTCCACAATCTGCATAGAGTCATATACACATGGCTTTGAATTTTGTCTTGCAACTAGCTTGAAGTAGGCAAATTATTTGATCTCTATCAAGTTTGGCTTCTCAGTAATATAATGAGAATAATACGCAGGATTATTGTAAGAATTAAATGTCATACTGTTTGCAAAGTCCTTGCACTTAGAATAGGGGGTACTCAATGAACAGCAACTATTATTATCATTAGTAATTTAATAATTGTTTTTATTTCATGCAGCATGCTCTCAGACCAACACTGACAAATAAACTGATGCTTTCCTTTTAACGGCCGATGACAAGATTGCAGGCTAATAGGTGTTCCAATAGGGATGACCCTACCCTCTGAAAAACATAGAATGCACAATTATGTTTTTGTGCTAACAAGGATTGAGAAGTAGAAATCTTTAATTTTTCCATTTTTTGTGATGACGTCCGCTAATCTCCAGATAGCATTGTTTGGTGGGAAGGTCACATAATGACACTTCAATCAGAGTTAAATGTGGACCTGTGGGCAAACCAAAGCCTGTCACTGCTGCCAAATAATTACAGTTGGGAGAGAAGTACCAGTTTGAGTTGGTATGCACTTTTTCTTTTTTGAATACAATTTAAAGAGGATGTAGGGCAAGAAAGAAGAAAAAAATTATGTTGGGGATTTGAGATTCAAAACAGTATTGAAAGAGAGCAAGGGAGTAAAGGAGATTTTTTAAATTGACTAAAATATGAGTTTCAGCACCCATTTTTTTAAACCATAAAACAGTTGTCCTTTAAGGAGAATTTCCATGGAACACATAATTTTCCTTATTTCAGAGCCTAGAGAAAGTTTACTTTTCCTAAGTCCATTACATAGATATTTTTAACTTGCCTGCTGGCAAGCTGTCCATTTTTAGTTAGTGGTAGCTTCCTTAATAAAAAATTTTTAACATCAGATTATCCTAATCTTTTTCAAAAGTAACTTGGCAATTGTCTTCTATCTTGAGTAAAGGTTTTATTATACTTTTTAAAAAGATAATCTGTCTCAAATTTTCTGTCTCTGCCTCTCTCTCTGGAAACAGGCAGAATCTAAGTGAATAAATATAATGATGTAATCGAATTAAAAATTATATTATACAGATGTAACAGAAGAATCAATTCTCTCTTTCCTTGTGTATTTGTATATACATGTTATTATATATAATCCCTAAATTACCAACTATATCATTAAAATTAAAGCTGTAACCAAACTTTACTATCTCTACTTTTTGCTTTGCTGTGAAACACAAGGAAAGGACAGGCTAATTAATTATCCCTTTTAAGAAGGGCAGTGACACCTTGAGAAACTAAAATGGAATCTGGGAACACACCAATAATGTGGCACCAAGTTCCAGAATAAAACCAACACACCAAGAACCAGGACGTGGTGTGACTCATCTATCTGGCTCACTCCTTCCAGGCTCATCTCTTTGTTTTCTTTGTTCAAGCCACATCAGACCCTTTCCTGTTTCCCAAACACTTGGCTGGACACCCATTTGCATAGCTTCTTGTCCTTACTTTTGTTATTTCCTTTCCTGAAATCCCTTTTCTATCTTTTGCACCTGGGAAAATATGCTTCTCAGTGCATGATAGAGAGAACATTTTATTTTCTTGGAAGCAGAATGACACCTCTTTTTCCTCAGCCCTGGTTTTTCTTGGGTAAACATTTTGATTAGCATCCTGGGGTAGAGGAGAGATTTTCCAAGGGCCTACTTGTATAACAAGTATGATGCCCTGAAGTGCTTTCTCAGGAGGCTTCTTGCAAACCTGTGGACTCTCATGCTTTTTTGTCTTTTTTTGAGTTGGACATGCAGACTAAGGTTGGGAACTAATGATACCAGATATTGACAAGATTGAAGAGGTATGTGAGGGCAAGAGGAGAGAAGTGAGGAAGCTATAGCTGGGGAAAAACTTTAGCAAGAAAAAGAAATATCTCAGGGATTTAAAAAATTGTGTTTGCTCTTTAGTGTATGATTTAACATTTTCTGAATCTCCCCAAGCAATCATCAGTAAAAAATGCTAAACACTAATCCATGTGGAGGTGGATCTGCTTCTGGGCCTGGGACAAAGAAAGCCCTTATCTTAGGTTCAAAAACGAGCTGAGGTTCATGAAGAAAGGCTCACTACCTCTGGATGGCATCAGGAGTCAAGGCCCGTCTCAATGCTGTCCACTCCAGGCAGTCCCCATAATAGTTCTAGATAGAGCTGATGATCCTTTTTTGAGCAGTGCAAGCATTTTATTCATCAACAGGCAGAGGTCTAAGTCCATGGTCTGGGATTGTTAACTCATGTGCTTGGCTTACCCACTAGACTGAGTTACTTGAAGGCAGGGTCCTAGGCTTTCTTGCTTTTGTATTCCTAGTATTGACTAGAGATAGGCATAGAGTAGGTACCTCATAAATGGTGAAAATGAGATGTCAAGTCCAGTCCCTTAAATGACATCTTCAGTTATACTTGCTTTTCACATCAACATAATCCTAATGAAGAACATTAAAGGGAACAGTACCAGGCAAATTTTATGTTTTCCTGGTTGAACCATCTAATGCAAGAATGCTATTGGCTAAGGCTTTCTATAGTTTGACATTTTGCTTAGGGGTCTAAATAAGAATATTTACCTTTCTCTGCAGCAGCTTGGAAGCTGTATTTTTCTTTGCTGCTGACCTTCTTAGCCCATTTGGGAACTTGGCATCTAGTTAGGCCTGAGAATGTGCAGGCTAAAGAGTGGGGTTATAATTAGGTCAGCCTTTCTCTTGAAATAGTCATGAAAAAGAAAAGCTAAGCAAAATAACTATGAATAAGGTTTCAGGACACAGTAGGAATAAATTAAGGAGATAAATGAATCTTCAGCTATAAGTAGAGGACAAAGAAGAAGGGCAAAATTTGGGTGTTTGTTTAGTAGAATGGTACTGCCACTTGATAGAAGGATGGAAAGTTTAAGTGTGTGTGCATGAGAGAAAGAGAGAGAGAAAGAGGCAGGGGTGGGACAGAGAGAGAGACTGAGATTGAACTGATTTAGTGTTTCAGGTATTTTCCTCAGTAAAACATGTATAACGTTTCCCCTTCCAGGGTGAGCTTTCTAAGGTTGTTAGAGTTGGTTCATGTTCAAGCTTACCAGATAGCTTCTTCCATGGCTGATTTGAGGGCCTCCTGATTCCATAATTTCTCCACCACTGTTCAGTGAATGAAATTAACATGAGAGTGTGAATGTAGTACAGTGTTTAGAATCTTGGGCTTTGTAGCCAGACAGAGAGATTAGTTATATGATATCTTAATAAATAGTTGCCTTCAAGTAAAAAGTAAAGTTCTTTCCAATTAACTTTGATCACCTTAGACATTTATGTCAAGTGAGAACTTTATGGAGTTTGACATGAGGACAAATATTATTAACAATAAATGTATCTCCCAGGTTCATATTTCAGTTTTGTCACTTTTTATAAGTTGCTTAGCTTCTGTGAGCCCCCATTTTCCTACCTGTAAAATGGGGAAAACACCTTCATAGGGTTATTGTAGAATGAACTGAGCTAAACTTTGTAGCATAAGAGGTCCTCAGTGAAGAGTGGTGATGATGGTAGTAGTAGGGGTGGGTGGTGGCAATTGTGTCAGAGACAGCTGTTGGCTGTCCATTCTCTTTATTTTGTCTTCTTTCTTTAGGAACAGAGTCCTGTTGTTACATTTCAGGATGACAATGTGCCCAGTGTAGAACTACATTTGCTGGACTCCCTTCCAGCTAAGTGTAAGCATGTAAATATTGATATTTATGGCTATAATGGGAACTAGAATTTATAGATAAAAAATTTAGAAAGGCAACCCTGGATGATGTGGCTCAGTGGATTGAGCACAGGCCTGCCAAGCCAGGGGTTGCTGGTTCAATTCCCAGTCAGGGCACATGCCTGGGTTGCAGGCCAGGTCCCCAGTAGGGGTGCATGAAAGGCAACCACACATTGATGTTTCTGTCTCTGTCTTTCTCCATCCCTTCTCCCCTCTCTAAAAATAAATGAATAAAATCTTTTTAAAAATGTAGAAAGGTTTCTTAAAAGAGGGACAGCCCATTTGTCCTTCCTTTCTTTCTCCTTCTTGTTGACTTGCATTCAGAGGTGATGGCAAGTGCTCCAGAAGCCTTTAGACCTGAAGGGGACTCTGAGAATAAAAGATAATCTGAGGGTGACACAGTAGGAATACAGGGATAGTCTGGGTTCTCACTAACCTATATTGGGACTATTTTTATTTTTATTTTTAAGTTTTATCTACAGTCAAATTTAATTTTAATTGACAGTGATTATGAATATATATATATTAATTTTTTAGAGACCTGTATTAATACGGGAATTTCCTGGAGATTTCCCAAAAATTGCCTCTTGACTGGTTGATTTCTACTGGCACAAGATCAAATTGGCAGGAACAAGATCCCAAGGAATGGGTGAATGCTAGAATAAAGAAAGAATGTGGAAAAATTATCACCAGTTCTGTACTTACCAGTTGTTTATCATCTTAGACTAGACAAATAACAGTTCTGAGTTCAGGCGTTTGTCTAAGGGCTGCAGCAGGAATGAAGTGAGATCATTATTATATAATATGGATGGTTCAGAGTGATTACCCAAATAATATTTGTTTGTTTCTTCCTACTGATTTACTAAAATAGGCTTGGAGAGGACCTGTCCTATGGCTGTTAAAAAGTAAGTGGAAATATTTTCTCTTACATTGGTTTGCTTGGTTTGACAAATGAAAAATCTGTTTCTTTACCAAAATTGCTTACTCACTTCACACTCTGATCTCTTCTATTCCTGTTTGTGGCTGCTGACAGGCCTGGCCCTGTCTGAGCTTGTCATGCTCTGGGGGAGGCAGGAAGAGGGAGGGTAGACAGCACCCTTCAACCTTCATTTTAGCACACCCTGGCATATCTCAGCCCATAAGAGAGAGGATGGCTTTTCTTTTCCCCTGGGACATTATGCTAAACACAATTACATGCAGCATTTGACAACAGAGCTGGTAATTTATGTGCTGCTGGGATGGAGGAGGAGGAGGGTAATCGAGATGAATATCAATGTACTCTGAAAAGGCACCACATTTTCCCATTCCTTTCAAGAATCAGGGCTGGTTGAAGGATGTTAATTGGTGACTTGGTGGATTGATTAAAAACCCATCTGCCTTTAAAATGATGTGTAAAGAAGTTGCATTGTCAACCCCTCTCCAGGATGGTTTGGTGGTGGTGGTGGTGGGGGTACGTTGAGGTGGGAGGGGGAAGTCAGTATTAAATGATCAACTTGCAAAGTTTTTATGAAATCACCTGTGAGATCTTGAGAATGTTACTACACCTCTCTGAATCTTAGTTTTGTCATCTGTACATGAAAGATAAGAACGTTGTCTCGTTGGGTTGTTTTTGAGGGTTAAACGTGATAAGTTATATAGAGCACCTGGGACAGTTCATTGTCTGAAACAAAGTAGGTTGTCAAAAATTCATTTTCTTTTTCCCTTATAAATTAAGGACCACACTTTATTCCTATCAGCATTTGTGAAACTTTCTCTTTGCAATCTTTTAACAGTGACAGAGAGAAATACTTCCATTACAATTGAGAAGGGATGTTTTCTGTGTAGCTTCACCACAAGCAAACTTTGTTTTAAGGAACAATTGTGGCTGTGCGTAAATGCAAACATCTTACAGTTTTTGTTTTTCATCAACAGTAATTGAAAAATGTGTTGCATTTAAACGGATAATGGTATCCCTTTATCCTTTTTTTTTCCTTCCTGAGTGTGGTACTCTGACATCCAGGCTGTTCCCCATTGTACTGGAGTTGGGTCTCTCCCTCTCTGTGGTACCTTCATGTCAATCTGCAGAATTACCCTAGATTGGTCCAAGTCTCACATCCTCCTCTTCTCTGAGAAGGGTGTGAAATAGTGGTCTCAGATATTTTTTTTTTCCAGAAGAAAGAAATGATGTTGTGAGGCCTCAGGCAAATTTGAGCTGTGGTTTCTATTTGGGTCCCATAAATAGTCTTTCTTCATAGGTGGCACATAAATACAAGCCCAGAAAAAAAATTTCCTCTTTGAAGTAAGTCTCTAGAATAAACCCTCTCCTACTCTCAACTTTTTTTGCACAAATCTCTCAGGGCTCCCCGAGCCCTTCACTACTTTGTACTCTTGGGTTTCTCCTTTGCTCTCCTGTTTTCTCTTTACTTTCCTTTGGCTCCTCACTCGGTTACCTGGCTGATCTCTCCTTACAGCCTGAGGTCTAGTTTTCAACTTTGCTCTAGTGAACTTACAGCTGTCCTACAACTCTCAAGAGAGTTAAGGAAATTGGGTAGATGCAACCCAACTGAAGGCCCCAAAGACCCTTATTCCTCTGTGAGACTGAAGATCTCTCTTCTAAATCCCTGGCCTTGGGACCAACCCTGAGGAGTCAGAGGGTGAGAACCAGCAATAATTGTCTGGCTTGCTGTCTCTTATCAGAAATTGGCCACTTAGCATGTCTTCTTTTAACTTGGGGAAGGTTGATACTCATTAGGTTTTTTTTTCTTTCATGGCTGCTTTGCCATAGCTAGCACATAGCAAGTGCTTAGTCTCTATGGCATAAAGTAGAATTGAAAATGCCTGTGGTCAGATCCAGTGGCTCCGATCTATGCTTTGTCATTGGAACTGGAGCACCCTCAAGCTCCTGCTTCATGGTTCCTAGGCTTGGACCCAGTGGCACTGTTGGCTGCCCAGAATCACTGAAACTGGTTCTGGCTCATCTGGTGTGACACTTCCACTCCTTTGGGTGTTGGTTATGTTCTCAGCAGCCCAGAAAGCTATGTGTTTGCTTATCTTACCCCTCTGAAGGGGCTGGACATTCTGTTGCAAACCCACCAAGGAAACTCTTCACTGTTCCACCTCCTGGTTGTTTTCTTTCTTCAGAGGTCTCCCTTTTCTTCCTGGCTGCTCCTCATCTCATTCCTCTTACTTCTTCAGGCTCAGTGTGATGTTGTTCCAAAGTTCTCTGTCAGGCTGCCTTTGCATGGCAATAGAACCTAAGCAGACTTGTGTGTGTATAAATCTTTGATGCCTCCCCTTCTCTTCTACAAAGTCATTCTCACTTTATTGAGTGTCTGACTTGCTTTCTGAAAGTTAGTGGTGAAGGCTGGGTGAATAGGTCTGTCCTGAATGTAGCAAAATCTTAAAAAGTTACAGGAGTTTTCCGAAGACAGAGTTACAACTTATATAATTGCAATATGCACTTGTTATGCTTATGTCATATTCTTTCCATTCACTTAACTGACTCACCAATCAATCAAGTGGATAACAGATTTATTGAGCTCAGACATGTATTAAGGATGCCAAGGAATAGAATAAGGAAAAATCGTATCTCTGCCTTTGAGGCACTCCCAGTCCAGTTAAGGAGAATAGATGAACACTTGTTCTTGCACTAAACCCCACCAGACAGTTGTTAATTGCCAATTATCTCTGTCTGTTTGTCTTTCTGTGTGCATGTATGGCATCTGCCTTGAAGATGTAGTGCAGTGACATAAAGCCAGCTTGAATTGGGGATTAGAGGACCCAATTTTGGTCCAAGTTCACCCTCTTACTAGTGTTGTGGCTTTGAATTTCAAATATGTAGCAGGAAACATTTGCTGAGGACACTTTGTGTCTGTCACCCAGCTGTGAGGAGCTGTGTGATTGTAAGGGAAAGACAAGGCATGATGCCCACCCTTGAGTTGTAGTCTCAACAGAGGCAATGAGACAAAATGTCAGGTGACAATATCTCCCTTACATTTTGGCCCTAGAATGGATGAAGGGGGGGTCTAGGATGGGAACATATGCCCCACCAGACTGATGCAGGGAAGGAAGTTACTGTTTTTCAGTGCATAGTTGGCATTAAAGGCTATCTCATTTATGGAGCTTTTATGGTATTTCATGTGCTCATATGTAGTTATATGCAAGTGACTGCATGTGAGTGCCTACTTTGTGCTAGCTTCTTAAAGTCTGTAATCTGCACAAACTTCTCCATGATCAGGTGTGATAATGCTATTTTATATACAGGAGTAACCTGAGGTTGAAAGAAAGAAAGTAAATTGCCCATGGTCAAAAACCAGTAAGTCAGGCTGTTCAGATTCTAACTCACATCAGTCAGACACCCGATCTAACTTTATATAGTTTATCTCAGGCTTTGCAGAGCACGTTACTGAGAACCAGCTAGGTTACAGAATTTAAGGCAATTAGATCCTCAGTTGAGATCTAAACCTGCCTCTGTCTGATTCTAAAGCCTGAGGCTGTTCCTGTACAAAATCTTGAGGAGTTAATAGGAGAATGTTGAATGTGAAAAAAATGTTTTCTGTGAATTAAAACCCCCAACAGCAGAGCACTTTAAATTCAGGGGACCTTTTGTTGTACAAAAAAAAAGCCCTAAAATAATCCAGACTAGACCTTCTAAATGTAATGTACATAAAGATCACCAGGGGATTTTTTGAAAAATGCAGATTTTTATCTCATAAGTCTGGGTGGGGCCTGAGATTTGCATTTCTAACAAGATACTGATCCATGAACCATACTTTGAGTAGGAAGAGTATAAACCAAGCTTCGAAGTCTGGGGACTACTGACATTTTGGCCAGTAATTCATTCTTATGGATACTGTCCTATGAGTTGTAGTATGTTTAGCAGCATCCTGCCTTCTTCCCATTAGATGCTGGTAGCATTATTCCCTAATATGGCAACCAAAAATGTCAAATGCAAAATTACCTTGGGTATAAAACATGGGTTTAAGCCAGTGGCTCCCAAACTTTTCTCACCTAAGCTCAAACTCTGGAGCAATAAGCTTGTCCCTGTCCTTTCATTTTTCAAAAAGTCGCCAGGCCCAATACTTCCAGCTGCTCCTGGCTCAGCAGACATAGGGTCCTGGGAAACGAAGGGAGGTTTCCAGCCTTACTCACTACACAGAGAGGCCAGCTCTGAGTTGGTTCTAATTTTTCAGTAAAGGAGAGCAGAAAGAAATTAGTCAGGGCTGGAATATATTTAGCCCCACCCATCCTGCTGTCTGGGCTGCTTTACATACAGAAGCACTGTCTGTTTTAGCCTTCAAGAATCCCATTTTGAGCTGGTGATCTCCCATTGGTACTGTAAAGGCCTCTGCCATGTTTTGGTTCCCTTACCTGCCTCCCCAAACCTTTGATGGAGTCCTTTATTCCCCTTGGACCCTAAGGCTAGGCTAATAGCCTAACATTTGTCTGAAGTTTGGATTGAGTAGGAGCTAGGAGGTAGAGAATATTTTCTAGGTAGGATCTCACCCAGTGGACCTGGGAAGGAATATCTGTTTTTAGTTTTCATCTCAGCTGATCACATGTGTGTATGTGTGTGTTGTAGAACTCATCATGCTAAAGTTATTCCTATCTAAAGCCAAGAATATTTTACTGTCTATGGTGACATGCAGTGAATGTGGACACAACAAAGGCATACTGGGGAATCTGAAAGAGAATTGCTCACTAAGGATTTATCCTTGTCAGATTAGCTTCTGCCTCTAGGGAAATTATCAGAGGAAGGATAAACTGGCAGGGCTATTATTCTTACTAACTACTGCCTGACACTTACTTTTGCTTTCTTTTCCCAGTAGTGTGAGAGAGAAGAGTCTACACTCTTCCAGCAATGACTGAGAACATGAATGAGAGAAGAACTCACACATATTGGTAAATGTGCATAACTCACTGTTCTGAGTGGCAATTGTATTGACAGGGCTTTGGGAATAGGCAGTGTGAGCTAGGTTCCAAGATCTGGTTTGCTGCAAGGTTACTAGCAAGTTGCCTAAATGTCCTGAGCCTCAATTTCCTTCTTTGTAAAGGGGAAGATAAATAACACCTGTAGGCTTGTTATGAAGATTACATAAGACAATAATAAAGTCTGACATTTACTGAAAGCAACTATATGTCAGATACATGTATTAGTTCAATGAATCATCTCACTCCCAAATCCCTTGATGTTGGTCTTATCATCATGCCTCTCATTTGACAACTGGGGGAATTAAGGCTCAGAGAGGCTGATGATTCACCTGAGCTCCCACAGGGAGTAGTGATGGCAGGCAGTGTGACCCAGAGCATGTGATTTTAGCACTAAAGTGCTGGGCATTGCTGGTGTTCCACAAATATTACTGTTTTCCTTCCTTACTCTGTAGAACACATTCATTTTTCAGAATACCAACTTCATCAGTAGGTTGGGTAATGATAAATGAGGCAGGGTTAGTAGAAGGAGAATCTTTTGGATGTTAGAATCAAACACCTAGAAAATTAGAGGAGGCTGAAGTGAGGGACTGAATCTAATTGGATAGACTAGGGATATATGTTTTGCTCTTAGATATTGAAACCACTGTAGAGGTGCAGGAAGAGCATAAAACACTTACAAAAAAGGAAATTAGGTTGAGAGTTAAATTTAAATGAACTGTGTACCTAGATTCCAACCACTGACATACAGAAGGACCTAGCAATACCTGAGGTGCCCATGATTTGGCGATCTGTCTACTTCCTGTGTTCTAGAAGGCTATGGCAGTCTCCTTCAAATTTGTGGGCAGTTCACGACCCAGTCTCTCAATCAAGTGCCTGTGTATTCACACTTTATAAAAATCCTAAGTAATAAACTCAAAGATATCACCTCATTTTGGTTTTGAAATAAAATTCTTCTGGCTTACCCATTGACAAATGAGAGAATGCATAGTAAAACGGCAAACACCACAGCCCAATGACCATTTCTAGAGAGCCTGCTATGTATTAAGCACTACACTGAATTTTTACATGCCTTATTTAACTCAGTGCTCATGACACCCTAATGGGGCAAGTCTTTGTCTTGCTCCTCTTTCATAGATGAGAAATAGGCTGAAAAGGATTATAAACTTTACCTAAGGCCACGTGCTAGAGAAAGGAATTGGAATCTTAAAAGAATCGCTTCCAGAAGGGATGTTTCAGGAACTATCGGCTGACTGAAGGCCTTGAACGATGCTCGGATTGGTTAATGGGACCTTGTATAGCAGGCTGCTGGCTCTCCTGGGAGCACTGAGTGCCCAGTATGGCCAAGGCCCTGGAGACTGCTTTACAAAGTGTTTCTGAATGGTTCTTCATGCATCTTGGCACGTTCCATTGCTGCCTGAGATAGATTTTCTATCCCAAAGTGAGATAGCTTCTCCTAAGTGTTACTGTCACTGGCTCAGTGATAAAAAGGGTGATTTCCATAGTTTTCCCAGCATACAGAAGATGAGATAGTGTCACATGTAATAATGCTCAGAAAGTATTATTAATGCCCATCACATCCCAAGGTTCTGTCTTGTCGTTCTTTCAGTTCATCTAAACAAGTTCAGATCTGCTACCATTTCACATTTATCAGAACATAACATGGAGGTGAAAATTTAGTGGCTATAGTTTAACAGGTTGCCTTGAATCTTCCCAGTATTACAAACCCTGAGCTACTTTTTCTCTGATCGAACTATAAATATAGTCTGCCCTTTGTTATTGGCCCTGAGGGATTTGTGCATTTTTTTTCCAGCTTGAGCCTCAGGCAGAGGGAAAGTTCACTTTGCCTGCCAAGTCCCCCATGTTCTGGGGCCTCTGGGGTGCAATGTGCCATTCCCTGTATTCCCTTCCCATGTTCACTGGAAAGATCATCAAGTTTGGTCACCAATTTACTTTTTGACTTTGGGCAAAAGTACCCTTAAAAGGGTCAATTACTTAACATCCCTAGGCCTTTGTTTCTCCATTAAGAAATTAGGAAAATCATTCCTTCATCAAAAGTTGTTTATTTCTTGGTATTTATTGGAAGCTTTATGGCCAAGTGCTGGAGATAGGCTGGTGAGCAAGCTCAGATCTGGTCCCTGTCCTTTCAAGATGTAAATCTCATGGCACAAAGTGTTTGGGCTTTATAACTCCAAGTGCCTGCCAGGGCTCCAGGGATATCAGCTAATTTGTCCCTCACTATCTCATAAGACAAGCATTATATCCATTTAATAGGTGAGGGGGTGAGGTGCTGAGATGGTAAGTGACTTTCCCAGCCTCAAACAGTAAGTAAGCTATAGACCTGGAACTCAGGTCTGGTTCTATATGCTTTCAAAGCCCACTGGTTGTTTCTCTAGCCTCTGATACGCACATTTAAGAGGAAGGAAGCTAATGTTTACTGAATGCTTCCTAGGTTATAGTACTCATAGCATGTCACCTGATTCATTCTCATATCTACTCCCTAAAAGAAGGATTAGCAACTCTACTGTGTTTATCCCTCAGATCCAGAAATTCTCATGAGTTTACTCAGTCTCTGGCTGGTAAAGGCAGAAGTGGACACTCAGGTCTGCTGTTAGCGTCCTCAGAGCTCGCTGCTGGGCCTCCTTAGCTTTGGCTCCCTGGGTCCATGAAAGAATTCACCACATACCACTGTGAGCTGCTCACTTCTATTTATAGACAATCCTCAACTTATAATAGTTTGACTTACATTTTTTTGACCTTACAATGGTGTGAAAACATATGCATTCAGTAGAAACTGAACTTTGAATTTTGATCTTTTCCTGGCTAGTGATATGCAGTATAATACTCTCTCATAGTGCTATGCAGTGTCAGTAGCTGCAGCTCCTGGTCAGCCATGTGTCGTGAGGGTAAACGCTGACGTTCTTCAGTGTACTGTGCTGCCAGATCTTTTTGAATATTGCGTTCTGAGCACATTTAAGGTAGGCTAGTCTAAGTTATCATGCTCATTAGGTTAAAGTACTAAATACATTCTTGACTTACAATAAACATATTTTCAGCCAACAATGAGTTTATTGGGACGCAATCCCATCATAAATTGAGGAGCATTGGTATTTATCTTCCTGTATCTCAGTCATCCATCTTAGAAACCTTGTCTGTTTGGATTTGGTTGACTGCCTCTCCTCCCATCTAGCACCTGGTAGGTGCTCAGTAAATATTGGTTAAATAAATAAATTAATGCTAATGACCATCTTCCAGAAATCTGGATCCACCACTATGTCAAATGTTATATATTTTTTAACCTTGGAGAGTAAAAGCATAAAGTACAGCTAACACTAGTTTCTAATGAGCTGGCACAACAAGAAAAAAGTAACAAACCTTTTGTAAGGTGTTTAACAGATGCCCAGTCAGTGGAGCCCAGAACTTGTGTTCACATGTGAGGCTTTGTTTATGGGATAAGCAGGGCCACCAGCAATGGATTTTGGTTTGGATTAAAAAATTTTAGTTCCCCTCTCCAGAGAAGATTTGTATTGGCATGCAACACAGTGAGCCCTGGAACGAGCCTTCCGGGACCCTGGTTTGCTATCTTTTAGGGCTCCCCCTAACCTCACACTGACCTTGAGGATAATGACAGCATCTAGGGCTTCAGTCACACTGAGCCTGGATTCCATAAACCCCATTTCCACAGGGACTCAGCCAGGGGCCACAGAGGCTGAGCTATGACTATTGAAAGCCATGAGGAAAGGGCCTAGGTGCTGTAGGGGCCTGGAGGCAGAGGTTCAGCAGGCAAGATTTTCCTTCTGAAGCAGCAATCATTTTCAGGTTAATTATTTCACTGAAGAAGCAGCCATCACCTCCTCCTACCCTCTGCCATCCTACCCTGCTGTATGAACTCCAAGGTTTAAGAGAAAAATAGTGTTATGAGCACAGAAACAATGCTGTATTTTAATAGCAGTGAGCTGTACACTTAACATATTGATGCTGGAGTCTCTGTTTTCCCAGGACATAGGGTTTCCTGAGCTTCACAGCTGTTAGCAGAGATGGCCAAGCATTTGTTTCATTTAATTGTGCAGTCCAAATTGTTACTGCCCACTGACAGCCCATTAAAGGAAGCTGCACCTGCATTTATTAAAAGAGATGGAAGGAAAGTTCCAGGTCTCAGTGACTTAAAAGCCAGGTGGAGGGGCTGGACTCTTAGCAGAAGAAGCTGGAAACAGGCTAATAATGAGAGCGGGGCACAGTCACTTGTCAGCCGAGGGCTAAGTGAATGCTGAAAGATTTTACTGTGCACCTGCATCCTCAAAGGGATGCAGAAGCAATAGTAATTCTGCCTTACACTTCTTTGCCATTTTATTCATCAGAGCAGTGTTATAAGATAGGCATTGCAAGCACCATTTTCTAGATTGCACATAGAGGCCCAAAACATAGAGTAACTTGCTTTTGGAAACTCCATAGACTGGGCATTAACCCTGGTCTGCATAATTCCAAATTTAGTGTTTATGTCCTCTCAAAACATTTACCAGGTTTGCCAGATCATGCCTTAGGTACAGATTGTATGAAGAGTGTAAGACCCCATCTCTGGCCTCCAAAGCTTTCTGGTCTGGTAAAGAATAGCCTATGCAGTCACATGCATGATCACACAGCAGGATGGTGGACACACAGAGGTCTGTGAGGTCCAGTGAGAGGATGTGCCTGACTCTGCATGGTGGGGTCAGGGCAGGGGCAGCTGGGTCTTGAAAGATGCCTGGATGTCTGCCTGGTGGCCAAGGTCAGCAGTAGGAAAGATACTTTAGGCTGTTAGACAAAATCCAAGAGTCGGGTCACAGAGGCATGAGCTGGACTTGAAGTTACAGGGGAGACATTTGGGACAGAATGTCATTTGGGTAGAGGATGATAGGAACTAACATTTATTAAGTACTTATTATTTCCCAGTCACTGCTTTAGCTGTTCTTCTAATAGTGACTCCTTGAATCCTTACAACAAGCCCATCAGATGGGAACTTCTTACTGATGGTGGAGCTAAAGGCACAGATTGATGAGGTGAATGGCTTGATTAGGCCACTCTGTTAACAGGAAGGAGAACTAAGGTTCACACCCAGGCAGCCTGGCTTTTAAGTTTTCTCATCTCTTTGTAGAGTGGGGAGAGTGTGTCAGCAGAGGGGCAGCATAAACAGAGTGAAGGAAGCTGCAAGAGTTATGGTATTTAGGCTTCATGCTGTTAGTTACTCATTCTTCATTCATTGAACATTTTGCAGTCTCAGGTGCCAGAGCTGTGAATGGCAAAAACAAAAGAAAAATTAGAATCCAGCAGAGAAGGAAAGACTTTCAAGAACAATAACAACTTGAGGAAGAGTCTAATTAGCAGCTTGAGGGAGGTGGGGTGCCCATTTCCCTAGCCCTCTGTTCACTCTCATCACTTTATTTGTCCCATTGTATTCCCATGCTCTGCGTGTAAACTGTTTTTCCTCCCAGAGGAATTCTTCTCTGTCTCTGTGGTGCCTGATCATGTATCTGATATCAGAAACATTTATTAACAACTGAAAAACTCTCTGGGTACCTCTTGTTGCTTCAAGTTCACATTGAAGGGAAATCTGTTTACCCAAGACTGTTTCCTGGACCCATGTTGTTTTACTTTGGGATTACAAGAATCAGCCAGTTCCTCCTCCACCTATCACTCCTTCAGATATTCAAAGAAAGTGACCCTATCTGCCTGGTTCTTCTCTAGGCTAATAGAAAGACCTTTCTCCTGATATGGCATTGCTTCAGAATGAACATCTGTGGAGTGATGTCCATTCGACTGGTTTTCTTTTCTTTGGCACTGTCATCTAGTCTCTTCTGGAGGCTCACCCATCTCTACCTAACCAATAAATAATAGATTTCTATAAGTATGAGGTATTGTGCTCCCTTCATTTCTTACTTTAGCCTGCTGTCATTTCTGCTTAAGAAATTTTATCTGTCCGTGGCTTTAATGACCATCTTCAAGTTTGTGTGATCCAAACTTATATCTTTAGTTGAAGCCTTCCATCTTAGCTCCAGGACACATATCCAACAGTATTTTTAAAGCACTTTTCTTGAAAAAAATACATATCAAAGTACAGAGAATAATTTAATTAACCACCCAAACTAATTATTTAGTTCCAATAACCTACTTGCTGCCTTTTCTCTTTCATCTTTTCCCGTTCCTTTTTCCCCTCCTCTTCCTGGTTGATGTATTTTAAAGCAAATCCAAGACATCATGTCATTTCATCTCTAAATTTGTCATAATACAACAGTCTTCTAAATACTTCCATTTGGTTTTCTCGAAAATATCTCAAGCTCAACTCTTTTAAAATAAAAATCTTCCTCCTTATAATTGGCCCCCTTCCAATATTCTTCAGTTCAATAAATGTCACCCTTACCCATCCCAATAGTTATCCTTTTAAAAAGATTTTTATTTAATTTATTGGGGTGACATTGGTTAATAAGTTTATATAGGTTTCAGGTGTACAATCCATAATATATCATCTATATGTTGTATTGTGTTCACCACCTTAAATCAAGTCTTTTTTCATCACCATTTATTCCCCATTTACCCTGTTCTACCTCCCCCAGTGCCCTATCCCTCTGTTAATCGCCATACTGTTGTCTGTGTCTATGAGGTATTTTTCTTTGCTTAAGCCCTTAAACTACTTCCTTTCTCTCCCTGTATATCGCCAAGTTTCCTTATTTCACTACTAAAATGTTTGAATATCTTGAATTCTTCTGTTACCACCCTACACCAAGCTATTGTTTCTCATCTGGACTATTGAAATAGTGTTCTGTTTATTTTTCTTTTTAAAAAATATATTTTATTGATTATGCTATTATGGTTGTCCCATTTTTTCTCTTCTATATCTTCCTCCTACCTGGACCTTCCATCAACACTCCCCCCTTAGTTCATGTCCATGGGTTGTGCATATAAGTTCTTTGGCTTCTCCATTTCTTATACTATTCTTAACCTCTCCCTGTCTATTTTGTGCCTACTTATTATGCTTCTTATTCATTGTAACTTTTCCCCCATCCCCTCTCCACTGATAACCCTCCATGTAATCTCCATTTTTGTGATTCTGTTCCTGTTCTCCTTTGTTTTTTCATTTGTTTGTTTTTTAGTTTCAGTTATTGATAGTGGTAAGTTTGTTGTCACTTTACTGCCCATGGTTTTGATTTTCTTCTTTTTCTTAGATAAGTCCCTTTAACATTTCATATAATAAAGGCTTGGTGAAGATGAACTCCTTTAACTTGACCTTATCTGGGAAACACTTTATCTGCCTTTCCATTCTAAATGGTGACTTTGCTGGATACAGTAATCTTGGATGTAGGTGCTTGCTTTTCATGACTTTGAATACTTCTTTTCAGCCCCTTCTTGCCTGTAAAGTTTTTTTATTTTGGAGAAACTAGCTGGTAGTCTTACGGGAACTCATTTGTAGGTGACTGTCTTCTTTTGTCTTGATGCTTTTAAGATTCTCTCCTTATCTTTAATCTTGGGCAATTTAATTATGATGAGTCATGGAGTGTTCCTTCTTGGGTCCAACTTGTTTGGGACTCTCTGAGCTTCCTGGACTTCCCAGAAGTTCATTTCCTTTGCCACATTGGGGAAGTTTTCCTTCATTATTTTTTCAAATATGTTTTCAATTTCTTGTTCTTCCTCTTCTCCTTCTGGCACCCCTATGATTCAGATGTTGGAACACTTAAATATGTCCTGGGGGCTCCTAAGCGTCTCCTCATTTTTTTGAATTCTTGTTTCTGCATTCTGTTTCAGTTGAATGTTTACTTTTTCTTTCTGATCTAAAACTTTGATTTGAGTCCTGGTTTCCTTCCCTTCATTATTGGTTCCCTGTACATTTTAATTTATTTCACTTTGTATAGCCTTTACTGCTTCCTCTATTTTGCACCTGTACTCAATCATTTCTGTCAGCATGTTGATTACCAGTGTTTTGAACTCTGCATCTGATAAATTGGCTAGCTCCTCATCACTCAATACTTTTTCTGGAGTTTTGATCTTTTCTTTCATTTGGACCATATTTCTTTGTCTTGATGCACCTGTTATGTTGTAAGGGATGGAGTGTTCAGTATTCACCAGGCAGCGCAACCCACTTTACACCATTGTGGTGATGCCTGTAGGGGAGGGTCAGAGAGGGAACAATGCTGCTTGCTTGGCTCTTGTCCCACTTTCAGTCACCTTCCTTCACTACCCACGAGCAAATTGGGCCCTTCTAGTGCTGATTCCTGGGTGGGTTTGTTTGTGCATTTTAATTTTCTGTAGATCTCACCAATGAGATCTCCTGTGAGACTGGGATTTTCTCCCACCACTGTAACCCCCACAGATTTTTACAGCTAGAGGTTTTTGAGACTTTAGTTCCCCACACTGGAACCCTGAGTAGCATGGTCTGTCTCACTCCCCAGTTGTTCCTCATGGCTTAACTGCATGCGAATGTGGGATCCCCTGGTTGACCAGTTGCTGCCTCGCTGCCCCGATGTGTTAGTCGCTGCCTTGCCATGCATCCTCACTGCCCCAGCTTCCTATCTCCCCTCCTCCTACCAGTCTGGATGAATATTTCTTCTTTAACTTCTTGGTTGTCAGACTTCCATACAGTTCAATTTTATGGCAATTCTGGGTGTTTTTGTTTTTGAATTTGCTGTTGTCCTTCTTTTGGTTGTGTGAGGAAGTAAAGTGTATCTACCTGCACCTCCATCTTGGCTGAAAGTCTGCAATAGTCTTCTAACCACATATTTTTTTCTATACTCTGGTCGTATTTTTTCTCCACATTACAGGCAAATAACATTTTCTTGGTCCACTCAACAAATATCTACTGAGTACTTACTTTCTCCTGGGTATTATGAACTATAAACTGGACACATTTTGGTGAGTGGAATGGGTGAATTTCCTGATCCTATGCGTATATTATTAGAGAAAATAATATAACTTGAATTGTGATGAAGAAAATAAAGGTGGGGCTAGATAGTGATAGGTGTGCTTTCTTACAGAGTGGTTAAGAAAGGCTTTTTTGATAAAGCAGTGTTTGAGTAAAAACTGAATGATATAAAGGCATGAAGCATGCACAAGTTCAGGGGTAGAATATTCCAGCCAGTGCAAACAGTAAATGTAAGGGCCCTTATAAATCTCATATATCAATTTAGCTTTTAAAGTTTCTAATATTTTTTATCTTTTGAAAAGGTAATACCTGCGTGAAGTATACAGTGAAAAGTATATTACCAATTTCTAGTCCATACTTCCAAAGGCATTATAGCATAATAAACACTTATGTATATACAACCCCCCATTTTTTAGAAGTATGAATGCATCCCCTTATAAAAATATTTCTTCTAAAACACCCCCTGCAAAATATTTCATGTCAGATAATGCCTGCATTCCAACTGGAGTTCTAAGGCCCTTCATCTTCTGGCTTCAAGCCGTGTCTTTGGTACATACCACAGTGCCCCTGCTCGCCATGGCCTGGGCACACAGGCCTTTTTCCAGCATTTGGGACATTCTCACTGTAGCCACAGAAACTTTGCTCTTGTTATTTTCTGTTTGGAGTGCTCCTTCCCTCGCTCCTGCTTCACTTCAATCTTGTTTAGACTTTGAGACCTACATTTGTCCTTATTAAGTACATCCTTACTAAAGCCTCAGCCCCCTTCTCCTCTCACTGGATCCTAAATAAGGTTACCCTGCTTCAGTCACCATGACCTCTTTTTGGTTTTTCAGATGCACCAACCACCTTGTATAGGCTGTTCCCTCTGCCTGGAATGCTTGTCCTTGTGATTTTCTTACAGATGCCATCACTTAGACCTCAGTTGAACTGCCTCAGAGAGATCTTTCCTAGGTACCTAACCCAAAGTGGCCACCCGACCTGTCTCTTTCAAATCACTATTTTAGTTTTTGCTGATATTTTTCTTGATTCATTTGATTGATCTTTCCCACTTGACTCTAAATACAAGCTTCAAGAGACAAGAAATTGTCAATCTTTTTCATCCTGTATTCTCAGTGCCTAGAGTGCAACGTAGATATGCTTAATGTTGTTAAATGAATAAAAGCATTATATATTTGTGAGCAGGGATGTGCAGGATGAAAGTGGTGCTTGAGGAGGACTATAGATCAAGGTAATTCAGGGGAATCAAGGACAGCTTAGATGTAGAAGCAACTAAAAGAAAGGTAGTTTTTGGTGTTTCTGCCAATTACATCCCCTTCACCAACTGAATCAGTATCTGTGAGGATGGAGTCCCCACATTTTTATATTTTACAAGCTCCCAGGAGTTTCTGAGAGTGAGTGGGTTAGAAAACATACAACTGTGCTGCTGCTCATTGAAATAAAATGTCAGTCACATATGTAATTTTAAATTTTCTAGTAGTTCAATTAAAATATAAAAAGAAACATGAAATTAATTTGTACAATATATTTTATTTAACCCAATGTGTCAAAATATGATCATTTCAACACATCACAGGTATAAATATTATCAATGAGACATTTTACACTCTTTTTCATTAAGTTTTCATAGTCAGTGTGTCCCTTATATGTGCACTGCACATTGCAATTTAGCTAGCCACATTGTAAGAGCTCAGTAGCCACATGGAGCTGGAGACCCTATACTAGATAGTATAGAACCACAGGTCCTTCTGGCTTTGGCATCTTATAGCTATTCTGAGCACAGCTAGGACACTATGTGATTCTGAAACTCAAAGCAGTCCATCATGTATTGGGAATAGCAATTCTTTCTTGTTCTCATTGACATCCATGTTCTCCTAAGATCTGCTTTCTCCTCATTTCAGATTCACTCCTTTTAGTTGTCTTGTTGATACCTGAAGCCCCCAGCCTGGATCAAAGTGATCTTGCTAACCTGTGGGAAAGTTTCTTTTCTTCAGTGAATATAGCACAGAATCTCATTTTTAACCAGTGGATGTCACTGTTTACTAGACTAGGGTCCCTGGAGGAGGCTATGAAAACCGGAACAAATGTAAAAACATCAATTTCTATTAGTCTCTATTAGTGTTTCCCTCCTAATTTGGAGGAGTGACATATTTTTAGGATGGGCACTGTAGGTGGTCAGTGCTAGTTCACCAATGCCATCTAGAAGTGTTTATTGGTCTTGGATATTCAAAGTTTTATTTAATAGAAAGCATTGTCCAAAATGACAGGGTTATCAGCAGCCAAGTTAATTGCAGTCAAAAACCTCCCTGAATTGCCCTTTTAAATAAAAGAGATGTGTGTTTCTGTAAAGCAGAGGTCACAAATATTCAGCCTGTAGCCAAATCTGGCGCACAGCTGTGTGACCTACATAGTGTATGAAAATAATTGAGCGAACATTTACATCAGAGAGGCTTTCACACTGACACACTAGATTTCTGGTTTCACCTAAAGTATTAACAGATCTGGCCACATTAGACTTCATTTCTTACAAGGTGACAGTGGGATGACAATCTGTTACTTTTTAAAAGTGTCACATTTGTTTCATTTACCATAAGCTTCACCATTCTTGACTATTTCCCATACCAGGTCACTTCACTCATTCAAGCTGGCACCCTAACCCCGGTTGGCATTTGTGTTTCTTGGAGTAAAAACCACATACATAAAAATTAACCACTTTTGCAGGCCCTAGAAGGATGGGATGATTAGGGGGGAAAGGTGATATGAGATTTCTTTTGTAAGATGTTTTTCCAGCTTTAGGTTTAGATTTTTGGCTCACGATAGTACCAGGTGGCCTGTTGCTTGGACTGACCCCTTCAAGATACAGATAGCCCAGGCATGTGAGAGCACTCCACTGCAGCTTGGGGATGGAAGGTGGAAGGAAGATAGTTTAGGGGAAGGTAGGATCTTTAATGCTACTGTTACGGTGTGATGAGGATTGACCCCACTGGCCTCTCTTGACCTTCACTCCAATGAGTGGCAAGTTGGGACTCCTCTTTTTCATTTATCAAAGCAGTGGGTCTCCAACTTGAGTGAGCAGCAGAATCACCTTGGAGACTTGTTAACTACACGTTGGGTCCAATGTCTACAACTTCTGGTTCAATAGGTCTAGCGTAGGGCTGAGAATTCATATTCTCAACAAACTCTCAGATGCTGCTGAACCTGCAACCATACTTTCAGAACATTGGTGCACATTTTCAAGGCCAACATGAGATTGTTTCAAAGACACAAGATGTGTATGTGTGTGCGTACATTCCTGTGCACGAAATTATATATTGTAAACAGGCTCTTGATTTCCTCCCCAGAATATGTGTATGATACAAGAGCCAGTACATTATGAAAGTTAGAGAAGAACAAACTCATGCACAAGCAACCCTGTGGAGAAGGTTCTGGCCTTTTCTTTGTCAGTGTGTTAGATACATTTCTTGAGAAAAAAGACAAAATACCATTGGGTGACCTCTAACTCTGGGGCTGATTACCTGACAGTGAATGAAATGACCTTTTTCATAAAAGAGAAATAAGACAGCAAGCCTGGGCCCCCCTTGTGTTGCCCTGACAGTGCTGTGCAGAGTTCTGGGAGAGGAGCTATGGGGCAATGTGAGCTGACATTTATTGAGTCCTCTGAATCTCATTCAATTCTCAAACTATTTCAGGAGATTTGTATTATATATATTTGTATTTTATAGTTGAGGGAACTGCTCTGAGGCATATATATATATATATATATATATATATTTGGTTTGGGGCTTATGGATACGTTTAATTGCAGATCCACATAAGGGGGCACATTGTATACAATGAGCTATGATAAAGCACAAAACAGTTTTCAGCACAATTGACAAAAGCTGCACACTCTCCATCTGGGGCTATGTTAGTGACTTTTAAGGAAGATATTTCCCTGTCCTTTAGAATTACCACAGGTCCCCAATTATAAATATAGGAGTAGATTTTTTTCTTATTGATATGCTTAAACAAAGTATAATTTCAAAGGCTTTTCAGGGGAGTACAAACACCTATAAGACATGTAGTGAAAGTTTGTTCAACATAAGTTTCTCCTGCAAGACAAAATTGAGATGTTTAGAACATTTTTGCTAAATATATCCAAATATCTTTATCTCATTTGAGAGGGGTGAGTTCTCTATAACATAGGGTTAAATAAAAAGTAATGAATAGAATATATCATTATTTTCAAAAGAGGACTTTCAGGTTTTCTTGAGGTTTGGCAGTCACTTTTTCCTCTGGTGTATTCTTTACTCTGGTGTGATGAATTCAAGGTTTTATTTCTACCAACTTCACTGCAGTGAGGGTGGTGAGGATTATGTCTGAAGATCCAGTCCACTTTTCTTCTAGTTGGCTTTCTGAAGACCCTGTCTTCCAAGTCTTGAGTAGACTTTATCTGCAGGCTCAAAGGAATGGAGTGAACATGTAGGTGGGAGGCCTCAGAGAGTCCCAAACTCTCCTGGTAAAGTAACCAGAATATGAAATAGGAAAAGCCAGTGTTTGTGCTACCTGTCACCTACCAGACCCAATAAGCAGAGACAAGAATTGAATATTTATGAGTGCTTTATTCAGATTGTTACAGAACAAACAAGAGGGGCCTGGGACAATATACTATTACTGAAAGAAGCCCCCAGGTTCGTTATGTCTGCTGCCAGAGGAAAGACGTCTCTCAATGGCGGAGATTAGTGAAAAGGAAAGGAAATGTTTATTTAATGCCATACAAACTTAAAGTGGTGACCTAATGTCTTCATCAAAAATCCTAAAGTCTCTTAAAACACCCACAAACAGACACAGTCCTTTCTTCCCCCTTTGCCCAGTCCAGAGTACCATATCTCAGGAAAGGAAATAGAAGTCCATGACTCAGGTAGTCCTCTGGTTATTCCCAGTCACTACTCTGTCTTGACTGGGAGACCTCCCTGGGTTCCTGGCACCCTCATCTGTGTTGTTGGGATCTCTGCTAAAGCCAGGTGGTGGTTCCCCCTTCTAAAGCTGTGGGGGTCCCCACTCTGGCAAAGGCATGTGGTCCTCTCTCCCAGGGCCACGGGAGTTTTCACTCAGCCAAAACCGCGTGCTTCTCTCTCTGCGCAATGGCTGCAGGGTGTGGGGGGAGGTCCGCCACTCTGCCAAAGCTGAGTGGCAGTTCTCTCCCTTTTCAATAGCTGTGATCCTCTCTGCACTGCCACAGCCACATGGTTCTCCCTCCAATGGCTGCCGCGTCTGGGTTTAAATCCCCGCCCCAATCTTCCTCTGCAGCTCCATTACCGACTCCTCCCACACTCGGCCTCACATGCCAGAACTCATATCCTTCCAGCTTTACTGGGCTGCCATCATGAGTCTGGGCAGGTGTGGCCCCACGTCATGGACCCAATCATCTCCAAGCTCCCACGCAGGCGCTGTAACTCGGAGGACCTGCCTCCCAGTTAAGTCTTGGTGGGGAAGTTCCTTTTCATCCCCCTGGCCCAGAGCATGGACACAGCTATTTAACATATTTATACAACCAGTCAAAGGTTATAGATATGTTAAATGACCATGGCAGAGGTTAGCTGCAAGGCCATTGCTATGTGAAACAGCTCTCAATGGCCCTGCTCTATTTGTCCCTTCCCCCAACCCATGCCTGGGGGTGGGGGGCTGAGGACGTCCTAAAATTTCCTGGACACCTTGAGTTCTGGACCCCATTTCAAATGCCCATTTGGGGTCCCTCCTCTTGGCTGCACCCTGTAATAAGATGGCCAGCGATCTGAGAAGATGGCGGGTTTGTACCATAACAGACCATCTTCCCACCTTGATCTTTCTAACAGTCTCCACATGACTGCCAGAATGAGTGTTCTAATTGCACCGTGAGCCCCTGCTGCAGTTTCTTCTGCATCTCCCCTCTCCCCTCAGGTCCATGCCCAGCCTCTGGAAAGCTTGGCCTGATATATTTTCTGGCCTCCTGGTGTCATTTTCTTTTTATCCTCTAGCAACCTTAACCCCCCTGGATCCTGTCCTCTCACTCTACCAGCTTTGCCTTCCTGGATTTGTTCAGCACACTCTCTGCTGAGACTTCCCAACTTGCTCCTTCACTTAGCTCAGCTCTTACTCATCCTTTTCAACCCAGCTTGGGACCTGCTTTCTCAGGAAGCCTTCCCTGATCCTGAGTTTGGGGCAAGTTCATCGTCTGTGCTCCCATAGTTCTTGCTCAGCATCCTTTGCATAATGTAAGGCAGTTATGTGCAGCTGTCTTTTTCACTGGATTGGAAATTCCAGAAGTGTTTTTATTTCTGCATTGAAGTTGAGAGCAACCAGCCCTGGCCTGGATCCCTGAGAGATGGAAGAGTGAAAGTGGGCCAGGGAGCTGGGTGGGGCTGGGTGGAGTCCTTCTGGAATGTGGGAGGGCAACATCTGCAGCTTTCACATTCACAGCATAATGCACCTGTGAGCCCAAAAGCTCTGTATAAAGGGCCCTTGGGGACAGCCTTTGGAACTGCAGGGCTCAGAGGCTTAAATAGCTGTGGAAGAAGTCAGCATCTTTATTTCAAGACCTTTCTCTCTGACATTTCTCCCCTTAAATGCCACTTCTACTAAGCCACATGGAGACACATGTCCAGGGGGACTTGACCTATTCAGAGGCCTATCAGAAGGAGGATGAGCTTATCCTGATTCCCAAATGGGGGCCTGTGGACAGCAGCCAACATTGGCTTAGGTCTGGGACTTTCCTGTCCTGTCCTGCCTCTCCCTGACTGCTTGCTGGCCTTTCCCTTTCGCTGGCTCTCTCTGTGCACAGAGATGAGCCACTTGTTAAGCCAGGACCTTTGTCCCTCTAGCTTCTTCTCCTCACCAGGTGTCTGAACTGTTTATTTGTGGCTCAGTGAGGACACTACTGATAGCACAGGGAAGGGTCAAGGTCAGAGCTGGGGGTGGAGTTACCAGCAGTAGCTCCCGATTCCTCCCCTGTATGATGAGCTCCAGAGGTTTTAAGAAGGAGCTGAGGGCTTTTGCACTTTCAGAGACTGGGGAAATGTGGGTATAGTTGTATGACAAGGGTTTCAGAGTCCATAATCTGGTTTTTAAAAAAGGCTCTAAGTCTCCTTGTAGGGAGCCAGGGAGGGTCATGGGATTGCATTCTCTGTTTTTTGAGAAGGGTAATTTCTATTTCCCTGAAAGCAGTTCCCTGCTGGTTTGTATCATGTTAATAAGACCAAAGATGACACCAATTATAGAGTAAATCAGCTTCCAACCATACCTTCCCATCTCTCAACCTGATTCTTTATCAACCTGTGAGAAGGGGTGGGTGTTAGTGGAAGACAGGCAATATGTTCCATCCTTTACAGATGAGGAAATTGAGGCATGGAGGGGTCAAGTGTCACTAATGAGGTCATTATTTTTTATAGTTTCCAAGTACCCTTTAGGTTGTATAGCATTTGCATTCAGCTCTTATAACAAGAGTACAGGGTAAATAAGGGAAGTATGGCCCTGGCTGGTATAGTTTAGTGGATTGAGCATGGGCTGTGAACCAAAGGGCCGCCAGTTCAATTCCCAGTCAGGGCACATGCCTGGTTTGCAAGTCAGGTCCCCAGTGGGGGCCATGTGAGAGGCAACTGCACATTCATATTTCTTTCTCTCTCTTTCTCCCTCCCTTCCTCACTCTCTAAAAAATAAATAAAACGATTAAAAAAATAAGGGAAGTGTGAACAATGACATCAACAACAATCTTTACTACATGCTTGTATATACTGGGCATTATTTTATGTGATAATTAGATATTATCTTATTACTTACTAACCTTATGGTAGATGGTATTATGCCACAGTTGTCCGGGACTTAACCGAGTCTGAGATAAATAAAATAAACCATCTGTGTGACACATGGGGCCAGTGTTGGAAATGGGACAAGAACTCAGGCAACCAGGTCTTCAGTGTAAAACTCTCTACTACTCACCCAAGGCCATGTGCTCCAGCCTCCTTCTAGAATCTTTTTTACAACCTCCTTCGTCTTTGGACATGAGCAGGGTCTTCAGGTATTTCACAAGGGGGACCCCTCCTGTCCCTCCACCTGAACTGCCAATAGGCTGTGAAGGCAGGTTGATTACAACTGAGACAGGAAGGCTCAGTGTTTACTAAGCATGAAAGACATGAAACCTGGACAGAATTCCCAGATGTAGTAGTTGTTAGGTTGGAGTCACTCAAGAAACCAGATGGACTCAGCGAGCCAAGGGGCAGGGTTTATTAGCAGGGAATAAGATGGGAAGTGAAGCCAACCAAGGGAGATTTGGGAACCAATCAAGGGAGGTGAAGACTTGCTTCGTTGTTCTGAGGGCAGGGTTTTTAAGTGCAAAAACCTGCGAAGGGTAATTGGTTGGAATGTCAAAGTCTGATTGGCTAGAGCTGGTTGCTGGGTGCTGTTTCTGCTGACCATTGTTCTTGTCAAGCCTTAAGTTAAAGCTGCATCCTGTTGTGCTGGATAGGCCAACTCTAGACCCCAATCTTAGTCGAGCATCTGTTTGTTCTAGGTAGGGTTGGCAGGCAGCTTCCCATGGTACAGTTTCCCACCTGGTCATTTTCTATTCCTCCTAGGCCTGCCTAGGTCTATCAGTAGTAAAATGTCCCCATTGAGCAAATAATTGTTCTCTGGGAAATATTTATTTTTTGCATAGCTGGCTCCCAGATTTCTTTCCTTGAAATTAACAATTTGTTAAGCATCTAAGTCAATGGTCTTATCCTTGCAACTTATTTTTTTAACTCAAGTTTTAGAATTTTCTTCTGAGACATGTAATACTATTGTGAACTTATAAATAAGAACTTTTGAGATACAGAGAAGTTAAATGATTTGCTCCTAAGCCACAGAGCATGTTAAGTCTGTAAGTTGTACATCATGGATTTGAGTCTTAGCCTGAGTGACTACAAAGCCTGAAAATTATGCAATTTAGGGTATGATGGAGGAGCCAAAAAGCCTGATGGCAGAGAATGGCTACACTATAGAGTGTTTGTGAGTAAATTAGGAAAAAGTGCCTCTACTGGGCACAAAAAAATTAGGAAAAGTAACCAGTTCCAGGCACAACCTTGGGACATGTGGCTCAGGATGCCGAGCCTGAGAGGAAGGCAGAGGCATCCCTTCCTCCAGACCCAGGGCACAGTGCTACCCTAAGCAGTGGGCTGGATTTCTGCCCCCACCCCTCATCCCACAGATGCATTTTTTCACTGTACAACCTATAAACTGAAGAGGATGGTTCCTTCTAAAGCCTTGGCCTGTGGTGACCAGAGATGAAAGGGCTTTGCTTCTTCTCAAAACAGGTTCCAGGTGTCCTGGTAGTGTAGTGAAAAGCACTTACTCTGCATCAGATGGCCTGAATTTGAATGCTGCCTTTGCTCCTTCCAACCTCTCAACCAGGAATAAGCCACACAACACTCTGTACCTCAGTTTCCCTCCAAGCATTGTTGTAAGGATTAAATAAGATATTTCATGTAATATGCATGCATAGTGTGGTCCTGACCGGATCTCAGTGTTTGCTGGTAATATGAGGAGAGTTGCCTGGAAGCTCCTCTCAAATCAGCCCCCAATGCCTTGTCAATGAGCCTGCCTCTTTTTCTTTTGTTGCTTTGACATGGTAATCAGATCCCAAGGGGGGTTCTAAATTAAAGGCCGAAAGGAAAGAATAGGACACTCAGTACTGGCAAGCACACCCAAGGTTAGTAGTCAGGAATCTCAGTTACTTTCTCTAGGTAGAAAGCACAGGTGAACATATCCTAGAAGTGAGATTTCTTCTCCTCCTTTCCCCATGGGAAGCTCCTACTTATCCTTCCAAACTCCAGTTTAGAGCTCTCATCCAGGAAGCTTTCCTTGATCCCTTAGATACATTAAATAAATCCTCAGTGCCACTGTAGGACATTCTTCACAGGCATCTAATACCCACTTACTCTTCATTTGCTAATTCATCTATTCAATTGTTTATGTAAGTAGCAATGAACACCCCCTACTCATAAGGTGTGGTAACAGAGTTGGGGTTGTGCATAAGTATGTTCTTCTATTTCTTCTTGCCATTTTTAGTTCCTGGTCATCTTGAGTAGAACACATTGTATTTCTGAATGCAATTCAGGAACATTGTCTCAGGAATACCCTTACCCTGGACCCCTCCTTTCAGTCCTGGAACAACTTTTACACATGGCTGAGGATGACCAGAAGGGTTGTACAATGAGAGTGACCACTTTACTGGTCATATTTACATGCAGGAAGCAGCGGAGGCCATGAGGTGAACACAGAGGGGAGGCAGACACAGGAACCAGCAAGGCAACGGCAGAGATCCCAACCTGAGGTTCCTTGGACTAGTGGGGGTCAGTGGGGAACCCAGCGGTTTTCAGGGCTAATTCACCCTCCCTGCCCCCGCACCCCCCCAACCCTGCTCTCCATATGTTAGTGCTTCCCCTAGCTGGGAAGGTTAGTGCTGCTATTCTTATAGCCCTGTATGTGTCTGTGCAAGGAGGAGGAGAAGGAGGAAAAAATCCACAAAAACAGAAACAGCAGGCAAAAGAGGCCATCTCAGCAATAATGGCATTGCTGATGCAACCAATAGCCTTGACCTACAAGGAACATTAAACCATCTTGACAGCAACCATTTGTGCTGCAAAATACAGAGAGACACTGGAGAGAAGGTAGCTCCAGGAGAGGCCTAAGGTTAGATGGGTGGAGAATTCTTGCATATCATTAAGGTTTTTATTAGTAATCACCTTGTGAGGGAGAGTGCCAAGGACAGAGGCACCTTGGGCAGAGCCAGGTGGAGCCAGGTCTTATGGGAGGGCCCACCAAAGCAGGAATGTGATATAGTAAGAACTAGCCCAGGAAGAAATCTCATTATGTTATACAGACAAATCTCTGTGGAACTGAGCCCCTTGTAATAGCAGCTTTGTTCTTGTTCACAGTAGAATGCACCTGGTTTAAGTCCAGCTCTGGACTAACTAGAGGTGAGATCCTGAGCAAGTTATTTAATATCTCTGGAACTGTAGTTTCTACATCTGCAGAATGAAGGCCATTTTAGTTGTGAAGGTTTAGAGACAATATATATTAAATGTCTTGCACGATACCTGGCCAGGGACTAGTCATGACTAAATCAAATGTAGTCATTATAATTTTTGGAAGACTATAATGGTGGTGGTGGGGTATTAGTTAATGTAATGCTAGCTATAGAAAAAAAAATTCCATAGTTTCAGTTGCATAAAATAATAGAAATTCCTTTTCTGTACATGTAACAGTCCAATGCAGGGTTGTAGACCAGAGGATGGTTTTCTTCCATATGTTTATTCAAGAACTCAGGTTCCTCTCCATCTTGTTGATCTGCCATCCTGTTGGGAACCGCCCTGACTGGTATCAGAGGCTGAAACTCCCGCCTAGGCTAAAGCTAAGGGAACGCCCTTGGAACCGTGAGCCAGCAAGGAGACAAAAGCTTATCTCTCCTGGCAGGAATGCTGCTTCTGCTGCTTTATTCATGACTGAACCCCAAAAAGCTTGGTCAGTTAGCCAAAGACGGGTAAGATTCCCCACGGGGGGAATGACCTAAGCCAGGCACGATCACTTTGGGAGGCCCCCCCAAAAGAAGGACTTGGGGGGCTGCAGCAAAAGGGGGTGATGGACCCTCGCTCCTCGGCTTTGACATAGCCTGAGTTCTCATCGTCTGGGAGAAAATCTCCTTATCTCTTGGTTGCCTTAGTTCCCTTGCTCCACCTAAGCCTAAAACAATGACAGGGTGGTGCAGCTCGGTACTGAGAAGTGCGGATTCCCCAGGGTGATCAGGCCTAAGAAAGAATATGTAAATTACTGTGAAACCTCCTTTGTTTAGAATGCTCTCAGTTGAATGAGAAGGGTCTTAGGAGGAAGTTAGTTTGTTCCTCAGTCTTACAGCCCTTTGACCCCCAACTCAATAGACGGGCAGAGTTCTTTGTTTTCTATAGTTCCTTACTTCCCCTAATGAGTACTGTACTTTACCTGAATTATTATGCAGCATGAGCCCAATAAAAGCAGATATGGACTGTAAATCAGCGCGCTGCCCACTAGGGGGGGTGGCCATTCCGTCCCTACTTCCCCACAGAAACTAGTTTGTCTCTGTGCATGTGTTGTTTTTTCTCGCGTTTTGTCGAGCCATCCACAGCGTTCCGTGGTCACTGCTGGCCGGTGACCCACGCACAACACCATCCAACAAGACTTCAGAGTCCACAGCCAGTAGAGGGGAAAGAGGGCAGAGTAAGCACGCCACTTCCTGAAAGTCCTGGTCCGGATGTAATTCACAATACTTCTGCTCACATCATATTGATGAGAACCTGTCACATGACCATCCCTCATGAAAATGACTGAGTGGAAGCTCCCTTTCAGGGGTAACTGTATACCTTCCTGTTGAAGGAAGTATTACAGTTCACCTGTATCTAAAGTTTTGCTTTCTGGTTTCAGTTACCTGTAGTTAATCACGGTCTGAAAATATTAAATGGAAAATTCCAGAAAGAAGCAATTCATAAATTTTAAAATGGCTTCTTTTGGAGTTGCACGATGAAATCTCATGTTATCCTGCTCCATCCTGTCAGGGACATAAATTATCCTATGTCCAGTGTGTCCACCTGCTGTCAGTCACTTAGTAGCCATCTCAATTGGCAGAGTGACTGTTGCAGTGCTTATGTTCAAGTCATCCTTATTTTACTTAATAATGGCCCCAAAGTGCAAGAGTAGTGAAGCTGGCAATATGGATATGCCAAAGAGAAGCCATCAACTGTTTCCTTTGAGTGAAAAAGTGAAAGTTCTAGACTTAATAAGTGAAGAAACAAATTATATGCTGAGGTTGCTAAGATCTATAGTATGAACTGTGAAGAAGGAAAAATAATTTGTGCTGGTTTTGTACCTCAAAGAGCAAACATTACAGCCACAGTGGCATTTCATCTCACATCATTGCAAGAAGAAGGGTGAGTACAGTGCATTAAGCTATTTTATGAGAGATAATATTCATATAACTATTATTAAAATATATTATTTTACTAGTAGTTATTGTTAATTTCTTACTGTGCCCACTTATAAATTAAACTTTATCATAGGTATGTATGTATGTATGAGAAAAAAACATGGTATATATAGGGTTTTGTACTATCCATGCTTTTAGGCTTCCTCTGGGGGTCCTGGTATGCATTTTTGGGATTACAGGGAACTACTGTATACTGATTTTTGGTGAGCAGGTAGCTTTCTCTGCTCTGTTGGTATCAGATGAATGACAGTTTGAGATGACAGTGGTATTTTAGGGCAGAGCTAACCTCTGCTAGGTCAGTTACTGATAATGGGCAGGGCTTGCTAATCAAATACTTAAAGCCTTGCTATTCTGAGTGTGCTCTGGCCTCACAGCATTGGCACAACTTGGGAGGAAGCTTGCTTGACATGAAAAATCTCAGGCCCCATCCCAAACTTCTGAGTCAGAATATGTATTTACAATCCCCAAACAGGCCCTTGACCAATATATTCTGATTGTGGAGGGCAATGATTGGGTCTGGTGTTCTTCATTGTTTCTAACAAACTCTCAGATGATTCTGATGTTGCTAGCCCATGGACAGACTACACTTTGAGTAGCAAGCAGACAGAAGACACCTACTTCAGAAGCTCAGCTTCTCCCTGAATGAAATATGTTTTAGTGGCTCTCTGGAAATGGGTGTTGCTCTCCCATTCCCTTTCTTGTGCTGTGGTTATCTGCATCAGTATCCTTTCTGCAAGAAGAGGGTTAACAAGCCCTTGTTTTGTCTGAGAAAGGAAGAGAGCCGCAGACCACCCCCCAACCACAGCTGTGTGTTTAGTGATATCTTGTGGCAGAGCAGGGTGACACTCTTTTCAGATGTAGTTAGAATCCATCTCTGGTGGACATGAATGTCTGTTCAGCTGAGATTTGCTTGCAATTGCCTGCAGGAGCAGTGTTAGTTAATGAAGGAAGTGCTGCATTCACACAGGTAATCACTCTCTTCCCTTCTCTCACCCTTCTTTCACCTGAGACAAATTACTCTTTTGGAAAAATTCATTAACCTACAGTAACACTTTTGCTGGTGACAACTCTAAGTAAAAGCACACTGGCATTTCTTACTTTGCACAGACTATCCTCTGAGCTCCCTGAGAATCACACACATTTTTAGAACAAAAAAATAGCCTTGGCTTGGGATCAGTTCTCCAAGGGTGAAAACTCTGAGCTAAGGCTCTGTGGATGCCTTGAAGCACTTCTAGCTTGTATTACAAGTTGACAGCCAAAGCATCTCAGAAATTGTTCAGTAGAGGGTGGGAAGGGACGTATTTGCATTTGACACCTACTATGTGCTATCCTTTGCAAATGTAGCTCCTTAATTTCTAAACCACTCCACAAATACAGAAAGGGAACTAAAATGCTATTTATTAGAATTGGCTAGGTGCTCTGCTTTGTGCTAGGCACTGCCTGGCACATTTGCTACCTAATTTAATCTGTTTGCAACCTTGAGAATTAGACATTATTGTTATAATTTTATAGATGAAGAAGGTGAGGTTTGGAGAAAGATTAAGTGAATGGCAGAGCTAGGGTTTAAGCCCAACCTCTCCCATAAGAAACTCCCATTCTTCCAACTTCATTCCAAAGTTACTGTCAATGAGAGCTAAGTGATGAACTTTTAGAAGGGTGAATTATTCTTCTCTAATTCACAGACATACAAGCTTTTTACTTTGGGGGTCAAGGAGCAGTCTAGTATGGCAACTAAAATGTGAATTTTGAGTCAAATCCATCTGTGTTTAATTTCTGCCTCATTTTGGACTTACAGTCAAATTATTTAACCTCTCAGAGCCTCACTTTCCTCAACTGTAAAATGAGGATAAAAATAGTACTGCCCTCATTGGAATAGTGTGAGAAACAACAAAACCATAATATAAAAGTTTTAATATGATGCTGGATACAAAATAAGTGTTTAGTAAATGCTAATTATCATTTAGAATATTAATATGTGGGGAATCAGTCCCTTTTGGCTCAAAGGGACATCACTTTGAGTTCTGATGTCACTCATGAATAGGGTAGGATTATTGCAAAGCTGTGAAGAGCAGCCTGAATGGAAAGTTAGAAATTGAAACTCCTTTCTCCTTCTCCTCAAGAGTGACATGTCATCCTCACATCTGCTTCTCTTGGTGGATCTGAGCCATCTGTCTCTTGACCAGAGTCCTCTGTTTACTCCATTTGCTCTATTCCCAGTAAGACTGCCTAAGCTCTGAGTCTACATTTCATTGTATCCTAAGCACCTGCCATTGAGTACTTAGAGATTCCTAGGACTTAATTTAAATTTAATGAGAGATCATCTTGTTAGGTGAAGGTCACCCAATGAATGAAACTCTTCTGTCTGGCATCTGTTGGCTATGTTGGATGGGTTCATGCTGTAGGGGCCAGATCTCTATAAAGTGCTATGGGTGAGGTAAACAACTAAGTAGGTCTAGAATAAGAATTTGGATGATTTCTTTCAATGTGTTTCAGAATTTCCTATTTTTTCTCTCCATGTCTTTCAATCTATTCTTCGGTTGGAACAGGTAATTAATAGGCTTAGTGAGGGATACAAATTGAAAATTAAGAATCAAAGGTGATGAAAACCATTCCCCCAGAAATAGCAAGTTAGTAAAAATGAGCAGAGAAGTGTAGGTTCATATGCTTGTGCCTGTTATTAGAAAGACTTTCCTGTGCTTCAATCCTTAAATGACCTCTTTGGGACTTTAGACACTGCATTGTGTGAACAGATGTTAATAGGTTTGCTCCCTGTTTCTGCCTGTCTCTTATGCCTTTAGACATAATTGCTGCTATTTTTCATAAAAAAGAATTTTCTTGAAGAAAATTACTTTCTCAAACCTTTGATTTTTTTCATGGCCTGAAAGTTCTTGGCAAATTTTGGAGCTGAGATTTTGTTTGTTTGTTTCAGGACCTAACTCACTGGAAATTATGACTGAACTAACCCAGCCCATTAAATGACTTTCTGAGTAAATACCAAAGCTCTGGTAGGTTCAGTTCTGTATGTATGACATAAGAATTATGATCATTGAATGGAAGCTTAAGCAAATGAGGCTTAGAAAAAGAATACAGATCAAATCAGATTTTCCTTCTACTTAGGGTAGGGTGAGGCTGGAAACAGTCAGGAATCATTGTAGAATTTTCTGTGAGGAATCATTTACTTATTTATTCATATATTCAATTAAAATACTTACTGAATACCTAAAGTGTGCCAGTGTAGCAGAGAGTAATGCTCATGAAGTATTGTCTATGTTCTCTTATGTTTCTGAGACGCTTTGTAGTTCAATGGGGCTGGAGATTCCTCTTGGTCAAGGGTCTGTGAGTGGATGTCACTCTGAGGCCAAAATATTCAGTTGCTGGTGTAAGACCATTTTGCACATGAGAAGCCCAAAAGCTTGAGGAAAGTACATTTTCCAGATCATTTAGTTACAACAGATTGGTGGAACCTTTATCTTTCTGGGCCCTTGAGTGACTATGTGAGGCAGAGCTTCCTACAAACTCAAGAGAAGGCATATCAAATGAGTAATAAAGAAATAGACCCTTATTGTGTTACACACTGATTTTTGAAATCTCCTCACAGAAAGTTTAGAGATTTGGTTCTTGGTCTCACCTAGTCTCTCCTGCTTTATTCAGCTATGAACTGTTCATAATTCCTGTGGCACTGAAGTCTAGTCAGGAAGACACAAATTACTCAAACAATCATGCAAGTAAACAATTAAAACTTTTAAAGAGCTACAGAGAGTGTCAGGTATGTATAGGGAAATGTTCATAGCCCTTACTATGTAACAGGTGCGCTGAGACAAAAAAAAAATATGGCCCAAATGAGAGAACAGATAAAACTCTACAGAAACAACTAAGCAATGAAGAGATATCCAACCTATGAGATCCAGAGTTCAAAAACACTAATAATCAGGATGCTCACAGAAATGGTTGAGTTTGGTCACAAAATAGAGGAAAGAGTGAAGGCTATGCCAAGTGAAATACAGAAAAATATACAGAACCAACAGTGAAGGGAAAAAACCAGGACTCAAATCAAAGATTTGTAGCAGAAGGAAGGAAGAAACATTCAACCAGAGCAGAATGAAGAAACAAGAATTCAAAAAAAAAAATGAGGAGAGGCTTAGGAACCTCTGGAACAGCTTTAAACATTCCAACATCTCAATCATAGGGGTGCCAGAAGGAGAATAGGAACTCTAGTTTTTCTTCAAGGTGAATTGCCAACTATGTGGCTAATTCTGAGTATTAAGCCAGGATCTTTTATTTCCTTCCATGTCCCCCAGGATCTATATGAAGATGGCTGCAGCTTTTTAGTAGATATTTTTGAAAGTATATATATTTTAAAAAATTATCATTTTATTTTAAATTATGTAAATTCTCAGAAGGGCATGCAATTGAAATAAAAATGACAATAAAATAATCTTATAAATCAAAGAGAAATAAATTTTGATGGATTACAGTTTCCAGTTGTCTATCTATGACCCTCCACTGCTCAGGATCTGCTACTATAGGACATTTATATCTCTCAAGTGTCAGGAATTACATTTAGTTATGGCTAGAGTCAGCATCATAATTAAGGTCCTAGGCTTTTGAGTTGGACTCTTTGGGATTGTATCTTTACAATTCACCAGATCAGTGATTTTGGGTAAGTTTCTCATCCTCCCTGTATTCAATTTTCTTCACTTGTGGCACATGGTTGATAATTGGCCTCTGGTAAGTGATTGATGTGGACACCAGCCCACAGTGTCCACCGAGTTATGGATGAGACAAACTAAATTCACACGGACTACCTACTGAGTCCTGTGGAAGAAAAGGGATGGTTTGGCTTCTCTCTCAAGGGGAGAGCAAGCCTCAGAGTTCCTCAGCCAATCTCTCAAGAGGAGAGCACCTGGACTCTTGCCTTGAGAATATTTTATTGGATTCAATTTGCATAGGAATACAGGGCATGTACTTAAAGCTCATTAATCATTATCAGGCAGTAAGGATCAAACAATAAGTCACATACAAAGAACTCTGAGGGCCTATTTTGAGTCAGGGTCAGATAGCTAAATGGCCATAAAACTTTGAGGAACAAATTCACTTCCTGCTTGGACCCTTATTTAATTGAGAGCATTCTAAACAAAGTAGGTTTCATAGGATTTTACATATTCTTTCTTAGGCCTGATCACCCTAGGGAACCTGCCCTTTCCAGCACAGGGCTGCACCCACCACTGGCATTGTTTCAGGCTTAAGGCATTATTTCAGGCTTAAGTCAGGCAGGGGAAGTAAGGAAGCCAACAGATTAGGACACTTCTCACAGACAGAATGAGGACTCAGGTTATGTCAAAGCCGAGGGGTGAGTGTCTATCACCCCTTTTCTGTAGCCCCCAAGTCCTTCCCTGGAGGCCCCTGTGATCATGCCTGTCTTAGATTGTCCATCTTTTGAGGAATCTTACCCATCATTGGCTAAGAAATCAAGCATTGGGGTCCAGGCAGCGTAAAGTAAAAGAGGAAGAGGCAGCACTCCTGCCAGGGAGATAAGCTTTGTCTCCTTAGTGGCTTATGGTCCAAAGGTCACTCACTCAACCTTAGCCTTGGGGAGGTGGGGTTATAGCTCCTGAAACCAGGCAGGGCAGTTCCCAACAAGTGATAACACATGCTTAGTTTAGTGACCATACATGTTAGTACATAGAACTTTGCCTGGAGTGCAATGAGTTCTCAGCAACTGTTGGCTACTAATATTATTATGAGCATTATTTAGTACAGCTCTGATGATTCTGTATATCTGTTAAAAACTTGTTTTTTATATTAGTCCCATTTCACATCTGTGGTTTTGTATAAAAGATGATGGTCCCCAACACCATCCCCCTGCCACCACAGACGGCACAAACTTAGCCATCTCATCTGAGTACTGTGGCTTCTGAAAAATTTCATCCAAACTTAAGGAAAACATCTTTCCACCTTCCTGGTATACTTGCTCCTTCTGAACTTACAAAGTAAGAGGTCTTTCTTATGTAGCTTTGATTGGCAATTTTATGCTCAGTCATAGCAACCCTATTAAAACATACAGTTAATATATTTGCTCCATCCTTCTTTCATATCATTGTTCCCTAATTGTTTTTTCATTAACCTTTATTTAAACAAACAAACAAACATAAGAATAGTCCCGGCTGGTGTGGCTCAGTGGATTGAGTGCCTGCCTGCAAACCAAGGGGTCACTGGTTTGATTCCCAATTAGGGCACATGCCTGGGTTGCAGGCCTGGTCCTCAGCTGGGGGCATGTGAGAGGCAACCACACATTGACATTTCTCTTCCTCTCTTTCTCCCTTCCTTCTCCTCTCTCTAAAAATAAATAAATAAAATCTTTTTAAAACCCCCATAAGAATAGCTAACATTTACTGGATGTTTGCTATGAATCAACTATGGGGTTAAGTATGTTTAAGCTTTATCTCATTTAATTATCAGAATGTAATTGTGAAGCAGGCACTATGATCTTCCCCATTTTGCAAGTGCAGAGACTAAAGCTCAAAGAGAGTAAGTATTTGGTTGATCTGGAACTTAGTTTAACTCAGAAGTTGCTTTTAGGCCTTTTCTATACTGCCTCTTAATAACATACATGTCATTTGAATTTACTTCCCATTCTACTTTGTCTTTCTGTTTCCTCTTTTTCTTCCTTCTCTTCCTCTTTTTTCACCTGTTCCTGGTATCTTGATGGGAAGGCTACAATGACACACAACCAGAACAGGCAAAGCTCACACTGTAGTGAGTATGTATCACTTCTCCCCTCCCCTCACTCCCAATATTATCTGTGCTCCTGAGACCTGTTGTTGGTCCTCCCACCTCCTGCTTCACCATGGAGATGTTTGGCCAGCATGCCCAGAAATGTGTCTATTGCCTGAGGAACTGGAAGCAATGGCATCAAGGGAAGTTGTTAATGAAAGAGTGAAAAGAACATGATTCCAGATGAAGCTAAAATTATATTTTCAGGTTTGGGGGTGAGACTGACTGTCACATATGTCTAAGTTTGACCCAACTATTTTCCAGTTATCTGGCCTTGGCAAGTTTCTTCATCTCAATGTGAGAATGCCAGTGATGCCTGCCTTGAAGAGTAGAGAAGTGTCAGTGAAATAATTCCCTGAAGAGCCTTCCTGGTACTTGAAACCTTCCCATGTGCTCTTGCCTCCGTACCACCTAATGCTTGAGGAACGCTTTCTCCAGGAAGCAAACTCTATTCTCCAAATGATAACAACTCAGGATATTAACCAAATGGTGCTGAGTTTAAGAACAGTGGTTATTGACAACTGCATGAACTTGGTCAAATGATTTTGACTATTGTTCCTTTATCTATTACATGTCTATAATAAAATATTGCAAATCTTACTTGAGTGAGGCATTTTGAGAAATACCTTTGACATGGTCAAGTGTAATATTCCTCTTTGGTTTTACCAAAAAATGAGTGATAAATATTTTCCTGACTCTTCCCCTCCCATCCCTCTCTTGTGTCAGATTCCTATTTTGACTGTGTGTGTGTATATATGGAGGAGTGGTGAATATGAGTGCAGGACCTGTAAGTTATTGCCTGTGGGGTAAGGCTTAGGATTAGGAAGATTTCTGTTTTTTATTTAATTTGATATTATTAAACCAAAATTTTAGTGACTTATCTTTCAAGTATATCAAAATATCTTTTCATCAGAATAGAAGCATTCAAAATGTTGCAACAAAGTCAGCATAATAAAATGTTTGTGTCTACCCATTTATCTTGTAAGATTTCATGAGGATATGAAGATAAAATGAGGCAATTTATGGGACAAACCTTTGTAAACAAAATTGATATATGAGTGCTAAATCTTACTGTTATAAACCAGAATGCCTTTGCTTGAAGAATATGTCATTTAAGACACACTATTATGCAATATCCTAATTTAAGTTCACCAGTAGATTGATTCCATACAGGAAGGTGGCAGGATATGGAGAAAATAAATGTGATGTGGGGTAAGTCAAGCACAGCTTCTGAGAGGAGATGAACACTTGGGCAGGTCTCTAGGGTGCTGATTAATATGGTCTTACAGAGACAGGGTATGAAGAGCTTCTGGGCTGGAGAAGAGACCTGACAAGCTGAGGGCAGGCCAGGCACCCAGTCCATGCACTCTTCTGGTGCTGAGAGGAGAACTTCATGCTGTTTGTGAGAGAATATGAATGAGTTATGTTAATTCAGCTTCGCAGAAAGAGCTCTCACCCTACAATTGATGCCCACACTGCCAGAATGCAACAGAGACGTTTGAAACAAATGACCAGCCAGCTCCTCTTCTTCTACCTGACCTCAGAACCAAGAGCTAACAGAGACTCCATGTCACAAAACATCAGCGTGGCCATCACAGATGGGTAGAGGGGAGTGTTTTATATTTTTATTATTTTTTAAGCCACTCACACTATCATGCTTTGCAAACACTCCTGGATTTCAGAGAATGAATCATTAATACCCAATTTGGGAAAATCAGTGGTATGTAACTGCAGCAGCACTGGCAAAGGAAATGGAAAGAAAAAGTTCACGAGCAGGGTGTTCATTATCCTGTACAGCGGACAGAACACAGGCAGGTATTTATGGGTTCCATCTAGCCAGTTCCCATGGCAGAGTTGTCTGTAATCAGGAAGATTCATGTCCATGGGGGCACATCTTCCCATTCCCTGCTGAGCAGCCTTCTAGCCTTAGCAATATTACTGTAAGTTCAGAAAGAGTGGACTCGATATTGTCAATGTTACATGAGGGGAGAGTATCGTAGAGAGCCACATCTCTTTCCAGCAAGCAGGTTTTTTAGAATAACTCTCTGGACACTTTAAAACATACTTTTAAAAGAAAATGACACCAAACATCACCTTTGGGAATTAAAGCAAATGGGCCTGGGATGGGGGTGTCTCCCCAACTTGCATGGGGATGGATAAATGTACCTTCAAGGTATTATCATGCACATGAAATGAGTGCAAAATGATGATGGGAGTTAAAAAATTGATTCATATATTCTTGGTTCAAATACCTTTTAGTTCTTCTCATATGGACAAAAGACCTGAATAGACATTTCTCCAGAGATGACATACAAATGGCCAATAGACATATGAAAAGATGCTCAATGTCACTAATCATCACAGAAATGCAAATTAAAACCACAATGAGATATCATCTCCCATCTGCTAGAATGGTTATCAATAAGTTCTGGTGAGGATGTGGAGGAAGTGGAGCCCTTTTGCACTGTGGGAATGCAGATTGGTACAGCCACTGTGGAAAACAGTATGGTGATATCTCAAAAAGTTAAAAGTGGATCTACTTTTTGAACCGGTGATCCCACTTCTGGGACTATATCTGAAGGAACCCAAAATGCTAATTTGAAAGAACATAAGCACCTCTGTGTTCTTTGCAGCACTATTTATGATTGCCAAGATATGGAAGCTGCCCAAGTGTCCATCAACAGATAAGTGGGTAAAACAACTATGGAACATTTACACAATGGAATACTACTTGACCATAGAAATGAAGCAAATTTTAACCTTTTCAACAGTATGGATGGACCTGGAGAACATTATGCTAAGTGACATTAGCCAGTCAGAGAAAGTCAAATACCATATGATTTCACTCATATGTGGAATTTAATGAACAAACTGAACTAACAAGCAAAATGGAGACAAACTCATAGATAGAGAGCAGGATGATAGCTAAGGGGGGGAGGTTGGGGGTGAAGGGATTGAGAAAGAAGGAAAAAGGACTCATGGGCAAGGAGAAAAGTGTGGTGATAGGATGTGGGGGATGGAGGGCTTAGGAGGACTAAATGGTAATGGAAAAAATATAATAAAATACTCAAAAAAAGTGCTGAAAGAAAAAAATTGGTCCTAGGATAATTTGTATTCTTTTAGTTCAAATTCCTTTTGGTTCTTCTCATATCTTTGATCCTCCGATTGAGAACTCATGATTCTTAGCATATTTCCCCTCTGCTGTTTGGCTCTGGCAATTTCCACTCTCAAGTCAAACAACTGCAATTGCTGTTATTATGCTTTGTATATAACATTATTTTATTGTAATTGTACTGAAAGTCCTCTTCAATAGGGGAAAGGGCAGGCAGGATCACAGAGGACAATGAGGGAAGATACTCCTGCTGTGCCATGTGGAGTTTGGGCTCAGGGCCTGGGGATCATGAAGACACTCTTATGGCTGGTGCTGAAGCTCTGGCTCCCTGCTGTGCCCCAGAAGGTCTGGTCCCTGGGCTGTGTGGGTTGAGGCTGACCAAGTTCTGTAAAAGAGACAAGTCTCTTGTACAGAGAAAGGGCCTTGAGACCTGAGGCCTGGGCTCCCAGCTCCCACTGTTAAGAGGGTCTGCTTTCTTTTTGTCCATTTCTTCTCTGGGGCAGCAAAGGCAGACATACTCAGTGGATGTTTGGGATGCAACTTGGACCTAAGTGTGTGTAGGGCCCTGCATTTCATCACTCCATGATGGCCTTGTGTATTTAGAAAACAAAACAATACTTGCCTGATAAATAGGTTGTACTTTATTAGAATGAAGACCATAGAATTAAATGAAACAGCACACACAGATGCATGTGCCCATACTCATACATCTTGCCTTTAAGAACGAAATGGTATTTTCAAACTTTGGCAGAGGATGAAAAATTTAACATGATTTTATTTTTTCTCTATATTTTCTACTCAATTTTTCTCTTTCCCATCATACTTCATTGACTTTGTTATAGAGTTTGAGATTATTAACACATTTATTTCTTTGTAATGATAACAGCAAACTATGTGATAGACTCTGGTCTAAGCATTTCACATTTAACTCTCACAACAAGATTTATTTTTTATAAGAACCATAAGTTGATAACCATATTAACAATAGTTATTTGGACAACTTGATTTGCTTATTTTATTGTTATTTTAGGCTGTGACTTCCTCAGTTTTGATTTTCTGGTTTTGATTCATCTTTGGTGATATGGAGCTTGTCTATTTTCAGGAAGGATGATAAACATGGTGAGCATACTTGGAACAGCTGAGACTGTTTCTGTTGTCCCAGTACACAAGTGAGAGCTTGTCAGGATCAGAATTCTGAGGCCACAATCATTAGTCTCAAAAATCATGTAGAATTCATTGACTTAGTACTTTTGGTACAATGTCATCATGCGATCTGATTTTTGTTCCTTTGAAGTACAGTGCTATATCTTGTAGTGTGCTTACAATTTTTTTAGCTTTAAAATGTAAACAAAATGGGGATGGTCAAAATGTAGCCATCATTTTATTATTTTGGCCTTTCACTCAAGGATTCTTTTTTATTTTTCTGACTCCAGTTATCACTGAGGAGGCAGGTAGTTGGGGTTTTCCCACATGAATATAAAAAAGGGAGAGAAGTAAAGGAGATGAGGACTCTGTAAGGGAACAATTATGATGCTGAATTGTGGAATTCTGAATTGAGCTAAGCAGAAAGTAAAGACAGCCATGGAGAAATGGATAAAGAAGGCTTAGAGAGAGTCAGTGCACTGAAGGTCTTGATGAGGTAAGTGTTTTATTGGTGCCTCTAAAATAGACTAACTGTAAGAGAGGAAACATTTGTGAGAGTGAAAAACATGAAATTGAGATTTTGTGAAGGTTCTGCTTCATTTAGGGAATGCTTGTGCAATTAGTCAGGGAGCTGGGATGCAGAGGCAATAGTGTGGAGGTCAAGGAGCTGATTTGCCAGGGCAGGTTTGTGGTAGGTTATCCACACATGGATGTCAAATTTGCCAAGACAACGCCAGGGGTAAAAAGATAGATTGTGATTCTAGAAGTCTAGAATGAGTTCATGGTATGACTAGGAGGCCAGTAGATTATAAACTTGAGTGCATTGGATGTTTGAAGGGCATGGCCTCAGAGCCGGGCAGGGGAGGAACTATTTGGAAACACAGTGCCAGGTGGGGAAGGAGGACCCCTACTCCCACTATACTGAGAGAAGGAAATGGAAGAGGCAACAGCAGCAGCCCTGAAAGGTTTCAGGGGAAGTAGTGACTTCAGGGAATAGCCAGGTTGAAGAAGAAGAAGAAGATTTTATGCAAAGTGAAATAAGTATAAGTGAAAAGGACAAACACCTCATGATTTAACTCAACAAATCAACAAAACAAAAACAAAAGCAAGTCATACATACAGACATCAGGCTAGGAGGGTTGTGGATGTGGAGGACAGACTGGGTAAAGGAATCAAATATATGATACTAGAAGGAAACTAGGCTTTTTGTAGTGAACATGCAATCGAGTATTCAGATATTGAATTATAATGTTATTTATATAATGTTATTAACCAATGTTAGCTTAATTAGAAAATAATGTGAAAAAGAAGGAGAAGGAGGAGTTTGGGATGGAGGGATTTTATGACCACAAGTCATGTGTTCCAGACAGTACAGTTAAAGGTAGGGTGGTTCCAATAGAGAATGCCCAGGTTGATTTGAGAGAGATGAACTGGTTGGTGCTGAATGACTGAGAAGGTGAGATTTTGAGTAGTCACTCAGGTAAACAGGTGTTGAGAGAAGGCAGGGCTACTTGCATGGGCATGTAACTCATGTAGTCACACAGGGTTCCATGCTTAGAAGGGTTCCATGCTAGATTCAATATTCTGCTATTTCTACCTTAAACTTTTAAATAATTTTTTGAATAAGAGGTCCTGCATTTTTATTTTGCTCTGGGCCCCACAGATTATGTAGCTGGTTCTGGGATCAGGTTTAGGTGTGACAGTCCCCACATTACATTTGGGTCCCTGAGTGTGCTGGGCTGACTGTGGAGGCTTTTCCAGATCCTTTTCCCCTTCCCAGCAGTGCTACTGTAAACTACTGTGTCAGTCAACTTCCCTAAGGCCCAGCCTCACTTTCTTCCCACACATTTTCTAGTTGCCACATTTGAAGGATCCTGCTTGGTTTCTTATGCTGATTTTCTCAGCATTTGGTGTGAAGAAAGCTGCCATATCAACCTTCCTTCAATTCAAATCATTCATTCTATAAGATAACTTATAGAAATTTCTAAAATTTTCTAACATGACAATATATCTCTATTTCTCTTTTTCCACAACTGATAAGTTTTCCCCTAATTTTTTGGACTTTAGCCATTTAATAAGAACAAGAAACAAAAAATATAGTTATGTAGGTGCAGCAACAAAGAACACATACAGTTATATGTGTTCAAACTGCCAGTGTAAGAGAAGACTTTTTTTAAATATGTTATTCTCTAACTCTTTTTAAAGAACTAGGGTATATATAAGGCCTGTCCAAAAAGTATCCAGCCATGTACTATGAAAAATAGAGATGTTTATTGAAGAAGATACAAGAAATGTTGTACACAGGACAATGATGCCTCAGTCCCCTTTCATGTAGGCACCTTGGGACCTCATACAGTTCTCCCAATTGCCATCAGCTACCCTGTCGTATTTTCCTGAATCTCATTGAAGGTCTGAATCTCTTCCCTTTCAAAGGTGATTTTAGTTTTGGGAAAAGCTAGAAGTCACAGGGCACCAGATATGGGCTGTAGGGGGGCTGAGTCAACTGGCTGATTTGATGTTTTACCAAAAAAAACACAAAACTCTGCAAGAGATGTGATGCATGAGCAGGCACATTGTTGTGATGAACTGCCAGTCACCAGTTGCCCATAGCTGTGGCCTTCTGAATCATCCTAATAGTTTCTGTGGAGGAATGTTCAAGCTTACCACAAAATTTGACACAGATTTGTTGCTCTACTTGCTCAGTCATTTTGAATTTGATGGCTACACAATACACATGCTCACTCAACTCATTTACATTTCCCATCAACTAGAACAGTGAAGTCATCATTGTTCACGAATACATATCTAGTCCACTCTCCTTGGATGCCAGGTTATGTCAGTATCATGCAAACTGTTCTCATTATATTAATAATGGCTTGACTTTTTCTGTATATACCTTGTGTATACTTGTCTTCTAAGTCTTCTTTGCTCTGAAAAACACTTGTATCACTAGGCATAACTAATGGCTATATAATTTAATTTTGGTACATTGCCATACTCATTGTCACTTAACTATAAATGCAAAAAAGAGAAGCACTGACTACATGAAAATCAATTCAGGTTTGATCTACCAGCAACTGATGTTGTGTCAATGGGTTATTTTCTTCTGGAAAGAAATTAGGTTTCTTTTCTTTTCTTTTCTTTTCTTTTCTTTTCTCTTTTCTTCTCTTCTCTTTTCTTCTCTCTTCTCTCTCGCTCTCTCTCTCTCTCTCTCTCTCTCTCTCCCCCTCCCTCCCTTCCTCCCTCCATTTCTTTCTTTCTTTCTTTCTTTCTTTCTTTCTTTCTTTCTTTCTTTCTTTCTCTTTCTTTCTTTCTTCTTCTCTCTGTCTCTCTCTGACCTGTTACCCCTATTGACCACATCATCTATTCACTGCTTTATTTCACATTACGTGTGAAAGAAAAAAAGTCTCAGCAGAGATTAGTTTCTGTGTATTCAAAATGTAATCTAAATAAGCAAGACCTACAAGAAAAAATACCTTATTTATACCTTATTTTGTTTATTCGTTACATTTTATTCTATTTAAGAGGGATGAAATTAAAATTCCTTTTACTTTCTGACATGCAATGTGGCCTGCACAGCCCTTGTCAGTTATGTATGCGCGGAGGAGGATGTATGGGACTTTTGACTATCATAGGTTCAGCCAAATACTAGGGCTTTCATTTAATTTCATCAGAGTGTGGATGCTTAATAAAGATGCTAACAAAACATTAAGCAAATAAGCCTACCATTGGAAGGAAGTGGAGGTCACTGGGATTTATTACTAACTCACACCTACTGTGAGTTAGTTGTCAGCTCCCTACTTTTATTTGCCATTTCAGCAGATGAAATGACAACCCCATGTGGTTTATTTTCCATTTATTATATAAGGAAATGAAAACAGATAGATTAAGGATGTTGGTGGTCCTGTGTTATTGGTTTGGAGAAAGCCAAGCATGCCTAGAAATAATGCATGTGGTTTTTCCAAATCTCTTGTGTTATATTCTGGATTCTGATACATGGGGATATAAATATATAGTTCCACATGAAAAGAAATGTTGAAATGAGGTTTGTTACTATCTGTATTTAATTAGAAAAAGGAAGTAAAGGGACTTAGACATTGAGTTTAATAAACTGGGGAACATGAGCTTGTTTGCTTCACCAGGAAGCTACAACTTTTCACTCTTCAGTGGGGATTAACACTCTTCCCTTTCTCCCTCCCTTACCAGACTGGTGGGAAGTTGGGCTATAGATGGCTGCTGGTCTAACTAGGGGTTGTGGACCCACCCAAAGCCCCCCAAAACTTGAGAAATTGATTGGTCATTTTGAGAAAGCACCTGGTCTGTTCCAAACCCAAGCTCCTGGTTATAACCCCAGGGGAATGAAAAACTATCTCACTCACCCAGTGATATACTTCCCCTGTTCATTCCTGTGCTCTCTCACCTGAGAGTTTGCAAGCCTATGGGTCTAGCAGCTACTGGGGCTCAAGACACATGGTATGAGCTCCAAAAGGGCTAAGAACTCTGTCTCTCTGTTTCTCTTTGTCTATGTCTCTGTTTCTCTCTCTCTCTCTGGCTGGTAACATGCACTTGCCACATGGTTTCACGCATCCTCTCTCCACATCCATGTGGTCTTAATAGTCATGTGACCCAGAGCCTGGGGACTTTACATGCAGGCTTCAGGAAGAAGCCTGAATACCAGAGCACAGCACTGGACTGTAACTGGAAACACACACTGAACTAGCTGGATGCTGGAATGAACTGTATTAAATGGAGCAGAAACTCTGGACACTGGCTTTTTTCTTGGCCTTGCTGAAGTTTAAGATTGGACCTTTTCTATGGCAAGACGGGACATTGGGAAGTGAGAGGGAGAACCCCCTTAATTTTACATCATCAATAAACCATACCACAGGGTTACATCCTCCTGTTTGGGTCTCAGGAAACTCTTTCTCTGGTGACACTGCAAGAACTTTTGTTTCATCCATAACAGTGTAAGTAGAGATCCTCTTGCCATTTGGGGCAAGATGCAGGCTCGGATTGGTATCCACTTAGACACTAGTGGGGAGAATGCTTGGCATTTTGAAAGACTCCATCAGGTATGACATCTCCTGCCCTACTCGACTTCCCCAACATCTCTTTTCAGTCTAGTTTCTGTGTGTGTTCTGATATTTTCAGCCTTCACTCATGAGAAGTGATATGTGTATATATGTGTATAAGACATTTATCATTTGGCAGATTAACTAACACTTCATCCACAGGTATTAAAATTGTCATTCTCCAGCAAGAGAATAAATACCAACCTCTATCTTAATAACTTTTTAGTTTTTTCTTTGTGGATAAATGAGTTGGAACATTGAAGAAAGATATAGTCTGTGTCTCAACTTTCTTAAACCTTGTTTTTAGTCTCCAGCAGATTATGTTTAAACCTTTACTTTCTTCCCTCAAGGTCTGCCTGATTTGAAGTTTTGGAACCCTATTTAGATTGCTATGATTATCTTCCAGAGAACATCCTTGACACACAACAGAAGAGTGTTTGGGTATGTTGGGGATGGTAGTATCATGCCAATGAACTTTTATATCTGGAGTTGACTGAAACTCTTGGATTTGTGGGGCAAGTGTAATTTTTCTAATAAAATAGTTGGCTTCAATACCCATGGGGTAGTTGCTCAATTTGTTGGAAGTTCCATATGCTGTCCAAAGAGAGGTTACATATCTACAATATCTATTTCCCCCAGAAGTTTGGACTCCTGTTTACTTTAGGATATGCTATATCTACTCACATAAAAAATATAAAAGATATAATTGTACTTTCCATATATTTGTATAGCCTACCTTTTAAAACATTTTCCAGTTACAGTTGACATTCAACATTATTTTATATTAGTTTCAGGTGTATAGAATAGTGGTTAGATAATTACATAATTTTCAAAATGTTCTTCCCCAAAATTCTAACATTCTCCTGGTACCATATAGTTGTAAATATAGTTTTTACAATATTATCAACTATATTATCTATGCTGTAGTTTACATCTCTGTGAATATTCTGTAAGTACCAATTTGCATTTCTTAGTTCTTTCACTTAAAAAAAAGATTTTATTTATTTATTTTTTCAAGGGAGGAGAAGGGAGGGAGAAACAGAGAGAAAAATTTTTGTGAGGGAGAAACAGTGATTAGTTGCCTCTCGTATGTGCCCTAACTGGGAACTAAACCTGAACATGCAACCCAGACATGTGCCCTGTCCAGGAACTGAACCAGCAAACTTTCACTTTGAGAAATGACATCCAACTAACTGAGCCACTCTGGTCAGGACCCCTTCATTTTTCAAAAAAATAAATTTATTGGGGTGACATTGGTTAATAAAATTATATAGGTTTCAGGTATACCATTCTATAATACATAATATGTATATTATTATTGTGTGTTCAAGTCTCTTTCCATTACTATTTATCCTTCCTATATTCCTATACCCTCTCTTCCTCTCCCAAGCCTCCTTTTCCTCTGGTAGTCACTATACTATTGTCTGTCTCTATGAGGCTTCCTCTTTTTTTTTTTTTTGCTTAATCCCTTTATATTTTTCACCCAGTCCTGCAACCTCCATCCCATCTGGCAACCCTTAGTTTGTTCTCTGTATTTATGAGTTTGTTTCTGTTTTGTTTGTTTATTTATTTATTTTGTCCTTTGGATTTCACAAGTGAAATTATATGGTATTTGTTTTTTCCTGTCTGACTTATTTCATTTAGCACAATACCCTTAAGGTCCGTACATGTTGCAAATCTTAAGATTCCATTCTTTTTTATAGCTAAGTAATATTTTATTTTATATATGTACTGCATCTTCTCTATCCACTTGTCTATTGATGGGCAATTGATTTGCTTCCATATTGTAGCTTTTGTAAATAATGCTGTAATTAACATAGGGTGCATATATCTTTTTTGAATCGGCAGTTTGAATTTTTTTGTATATATAACCAGAACTATTTAATGACCTAGAAATTCCAGTTCTAGTCTGTCTTTCTAAGTAACACATTAAGAAATTCTTCTCCTTCCCCCTCCCTCAATATTAGTGTGTAGAGATTCAGAGACTACAAAGACCCATGTTGACCTTAGATAATAGTTTTGTAAAATACTGACTATAACATAATAAAAATCATTACAGGTAAAGGATGCTTGAGAAAGTCTTACAAAAGATGTTATCTTCAAACAAATCAAAAGGATGAGTATGAATTTTCATGCTGATAAGGCAAGAGAAAGGACACTTCTTGCACAAAAAGAGGATAAAAGGGTCTGATCTGGTTGGGAAAGAGTAGTTTGGATCAAGATATTATAAAGATGTGGAGGATAACAGCAAGAAGTGAGGTATAAAAATAAATGGGGGCTATTGAAGGCCATAAACCTTAAATGTAATGTTAAAAAGTCTAAATTTTATTCATTAGGTGATGGGAATCCTTGAGTTAGGTACTTGGTGATGAGAATAAAGAGGAGTAATATATTCAGGTGACATCTTGGGGACTGAATTAATGGGACTTGGTAACTGAATAGGGAAGGGCTGGGGATGTGGCAGAGACAAAAGTGCTAGAAATGATCTGTCAACTGAGGGGATTGTGGTGATCTTTACTAAGGACAAGGGAATAGGAAGAGGAGTGGACTTGTCCAGGGCATGAGAGAGGAAGAGGGCATGTTATGTTGGAGGCATTGTCTTCTCTAGCACTTGTTAACAATAGATGAAGAACCAGTTTGTCCCAGGGCAATGCCAATGGACTTCTACCTCCTATCACACTCACCTTCTAGACTCACAAAGACTCTGCCACATGGAAAGCTGTGTCATCCTGGCAGTCCATAGACTTCTGGCCAGGATGGAGGCATAGGTAGATATGCTTTACTTCCTCATACAACCAAAAGAAGGACAACAATAAATTTAAAACCAAAAAACAACCAGAACTGCCAGAAAATAAAACTGTATGGAAGTCCGACAACCAGGAGTTAAAGAAGAAATATTCATCCAGGCTAGTAAGAGGAGTGGAGATGGGGAGCTAGGGTGGAGAGGACACTTGGCAAACTGACAGACTGGGCATGCATGGCAGTGGCTGGCAGACTGAGTGGGCCTACGTTTGTGAGAGGATAAGTTGGGAGGAACAACTGGGGAGCCAGACAGAATGTGCAACCCAGGATTCCAGCATGGGAAACTAAATCCTCAAAACCTCTGGCTGTAAAAACCTGTGGGGGTTGTGGCAGTGGGGAAAACTCCCAGCCTCACAGGAGAGTTCATTGGAGAGTCCCACGGGGTCCCAGAACATACACAAACCCACAACGCAGCAAACTGGGTTGCCCTACCCTGGCAAATATCTAAGGCTCCATCCCTTACAATGTAACAGGTGCAACAAGACAAGAAAATATGGCTCAAATGAAAAAGAACTAAGTGAAGAAAAGATCACCAACCTTTCAGATACAGAGTTCAAAACACTGTTAATCAGGATATTCACAGAAATGACTGAGGATGGTTGCAAAATAAATGAAGAAGTGAAGGCTATGCAAAGTGAAATAAATAAAAATATACAGAAACAAACAGTGTAGGGAAGGAAACTGGGACTCAGATCAATGATCTGGAACAGAAGGAAAAATTAAACATTCAACTGAAACAGAATGAAGAATCAAGAATTCAGAAAAGTAAGAAGAGGTTTACGAACCTCCAGGACATCTTTAAATATTCCAGCATCTGAATCATAGGGGTGCCAGAAGGAGAAGAGGAAGAGCAAGAAATTGAAAACTTATTTGAAAAATAATGAAGGAAAACTTTCCCAATCTGGTGAAGGAAATAGACTTCCGGGAAGCTCAGAAAGTCCCAAAGAAATTGGACCCAGGGAAGAAAACACCAGGGCACATCATACTTAAATTATCCAAGATTAAAGGTAAGGAGAGAACTTTTTTTGAGATTTTATTTATTTTTAGAGAGAAAGGAGAGAGGGAGAGAAACATCCATGTGTGGTTGCCTCTTGAGCACTCCCTACTGGGGACCTGTCCCACAACTCAGGCATGTTCACTGACTGGGAATCAAACTGGCAATCCTTTTGTTTGCAGGCCTGTGCTCAATCCACTGAGCTAGCTACACAAACCATGACATAAAAAGAAGAGAATCTTAAAAGCAGCAAGAGAAAAGGAGAGAGTTACCTATAAAGGAGTTTCCATAAGACTAACAGCTGATTTCTCAAAAGAAACCCTACAGACAAAAAGGGGTTGCAAAGAAGTATTCATTCATGAAAAGCAAGGACCTACATACAAGATTACTTTATCCAGCAAAGTTATCATTTAGAATGGAAGGGCTGATAAAGTGCTTCCCAGAGGAGAAGGTGAAGGTAAAGGTAAAGGTATTCATCATCACCAAACCCTTATTATATGAAATGTTAAGGGGATGTATCTAAGAAAAAGAATAAGATCAAACAATGAACAGTAAAATGACAAGAAACTCAAAACTATCAACAACTGAATGGAAAGAAAAAACAAAAATAAACTAAGCGAACAACTAGAACGGGAACAGAATCACATAAATGGAGATCATATGGAGGGTTTTCAGTAGGGAAGGGGAGGGGAAAGGTACTGGGAATAAGAAACATAACTGGTAGGTACAAAATAGACAGGGGAAGGTTGAGAATAGTATGAGAAATGCAGAAGCCACAGAACTTACATGTACGACCCATGGACCTGAACTAAGGTGGGGAAATGCTGGTGAGAGGAGAGGTACAGGATGGAGGGGGATAAAGGGAAATAATGGGACAACTGTAATAGCATAATGAATAAAATATATTTTTAAAAAGAGGAAGCTCTGTTATCCTGAGTCCCTTATCCTAACAGATGTAAGCAGAGCTAATCAGCAGCCTCAGAGATCTGTGAGCAGCAGCACATGGTGTTTACAGCTCAGGCTGAACGACCAAAGCAAGCCAGAGTGTTCTATACTGAAATGTGACAGTGATATTAGGCCATAGCTTGCTGTTAATAAATTTAGCATTGTCCCCAAGTCATAATCACTCAGTATTCAAAAAAGCTACCTACAGCAGCATATAAGTCCAAGCCAAATGCTCAGAGCTGTTATGTGGACTCTCCCCTGATGACAATTAGCATTCCTCAGTGCCTGGCATTGCCACTGGTGATTAGGACACTGACAGTGTATGTGCCAAAATGTCCTCTTGGGGGTCACTCTGCACCTGTCTGGGTGAATAGCTGTGGTGAGAAAGGCAGACAGATACGGGCTTGCTAGCCAAGAACAACACAGAACAGAAATTCTAAAACTTTTTGTACCAGAACATGGCATGAAGGAAAAACACACTGTCTGTTAAATATAAATTTTTGTTTTATGAATGTCATTTAAATGAAAAATACTCCTATTGACCAACCTTCTAAGAATTCTTACAGGTGCATGCAGAAGATGATGTTCCAGGGTTGATGAACTGCTATGATAGTGTCTTCAACCATTTGTTGAAGTTTAGGGTTTAGGGAACGTAAAGGGAAAGTAATAGAAAATAGTTACTCTGTGCCCCTCCTTCTCCATCATGAATCATTAAACAAGCTTCTAGGGGGTCATCCTTTGTTTGGTAGGTCCTGTGTCTTCTGTTGACAAAATCAGAGGAAGAAGGTGAAAGAAAGAGTGATGGATGAGGCAAGGCCAGGCAGCACACTCTGGAACACAGAGCCCCAGCTTCTCCCCATCATCTATGGCATCTCTTTCTCTTTCCTGCACTCCTTGTCATCAGTGTGCAAGGAAGTTTTACAATGTCTAGCCCAGGGCCAGCATGGCACATCAAATTTTATCTGTATTCTCTGCACAAGGAGAAAATCACTAGGCACAAATCCAACTGAAGGCAAGAACAATTAATGTGGACCACACACAGCTAAATAAGCTATCTAAATGTATGCCTACAAACTCCCAGCTCTGCCCATTTGGAGGGAGGCCAGCATTAAAGCACCCCCACCAAATGTTCCAGAACTTGCTGCCAGGCAGATAGCTCAGTGCAAAACCACAGAGGGGCTGTCAGGAGATGTTTATGAAATACCTTCATGAAGAGTTTGCAGGGCTCTGTGGTGGAGGTCTCCTAGAATGCTAGGACTTAGGGTGAAGCATTAATTTTTCTCCAATTTTCCAGATGCTGATAAATTTGGCCAGAGAGGTATAGCACTTGGTAAAATGAAGGTGAATTTTAGCTGAATTCAGATTCTTGGCTTTTTAATAGTCTGAGGAGTCTCTGAAATGGTCTATCACCCCTTACTCTGAATGTCAGGAAAAGGTAAAATGAAGTAGGCTCTGAAAAATAACATTCCCTTTTCCCAAAGACTTTTAAGATAATGTTACCATATTGCATGTCTGAAAGGTTTCTAGGGTTATTCAACTTTGAATTAAAGTTGGAAGGTGAATAGGAAATTGGGTTCTTTAGACTTGCTGAGACCATGATTACAACTGCTGAATTGGAAATTTTCCTAGGTACATGATGGTAAAATAAACAATTTTATTGTTTTTTTCCAGGAAATTTTAGGGAGTACATGAATTTAACTTATTTCTTTTGAAGACTAAAAATCTGTCATACTTTAGAAAGACACAATTCTTCAAATCATGGCTTTTCACATTATTTGAAGTTAAACCATCTTTGTGTTTAAAAATTATTCAAAATATAGGAAATATCATGACCTACTGTGAGGCTGACTTCTTTGTTTTCTGGCATAGTTCTGGATTTAACTGAGGAGTAAATGAACTGTTCTAGAATTGCTATGAAATTACCATTAATAAAATAAAGGATCCTGATTTGGAAATATCTCTTTGTAATATTCATAATTAAAAAAGAATTTCTTCAAAAAACAAACAAACAAACAAACAAACAAACAAAGCTTAGCTATTGCTTGTCCTTGGGAAAACTTTGTAGAAATTTTATAGAGAGGTAAAATGAATTGAAATAGGAGTCAAAGCCTTTATCATTAAGATAACCTTGGGCAAATCACTTAACCTTTCTGATTTTCATTTCTTCAGCTGTGTAATGAGAAGGTTGAATGGAGTGATCTCTATTTCCTACCCATCCCCTTCCAACTATAACTACTGAAGACTTACATTCTTGCTACTCAGGTGCAAAAGGTGTGTCCTGAGATCAGCAGCATCTTCGTCATTCCCAGGTGCTTATGAGAAATGAAATACCTTTGCCTCCACCTCAGACCTACTGAAATAAACTCTGTACATTAATAAGACCCCCAGGTGATTTATACACATATGGACATTAGAGAAACACTGATCTGCAACCTGCAGATTCCTTTCTTTTACACTCCAGTGTCCTTGTTTGGGCTCTGTACCTTCACTTTCCCCCTCCCTCCTCCATATAACTTTTAGGGTCCTGCTTCAAACAGAATGAGTGCCTGGAACTAGAAACCACTGACTGCCTCTTGTCTGCTATTCTGCTCAAGTCAACTGCATGTGATTCAGGTCTTGGATAACATAGCGTTTGTTGTCTCATAAAGCCTTTCAATATTGTTACAGATAACTAATTACCCGATTGGCCCCTATACTTATGAGGCTGATTAATCTGGAGCTCAGACTAGATAAAATATATAGGGCTTCTATCTAAACTCTGCTTTACCAGTTTATGGCTGTCAGGAAATGCCTGTGATAAATGCCTGTACAAGTACATATTTACTTTCCTTTACTGTAAGCCTTCTGTGGCCCCCAAACCTCAGACACTTTAATAATGCACAGTATCTTCATCCAGAGTTGACTAAAGAACATATGTTTGCCATATCTGAGTTGTTTCATGGGTATATGATTAATTACTGTGTGAATCCCAGCTCTGAGAATTGATCCCACTGTTCTAGTTTCAAGAACAGACATTACCAGACAATTATGCTATGATTATATGGTGGTTGATTTTCTGTTTTCAAGGTCAGGATTAATAGAATAAATATACTGCAAACACAACATTGGTATTTTTAACCATTTTTTTCTATTGAAAGAGAAAATAATTTTCTCACAAGCTTGTTGGGCCAGCTATCTTTGTGCAGACAAAGGCCCCTCCTGTTGTTGGTCACTGCTGGAAATGGGAGAGGTGGGTGCGGGGCCATTGTAGACTTGGCTGCCACTGACAGAAGTGGGATAACAGCTATTAGCCTGGAGACAGCACTCTTCTGCTTGATGAGTTCAGATAACACAAAGATTTTGTATAGGATAGAAAACAAGAGGAAGACACTCAGGACCAAGTGGGGCAGCATTCTGAAGGAAACACATGTTTCTGATGAGAAACCCTCCCACATCCATCACTAGGATGGCGAGGCCCACCAGGAGAGCAGCTATAAGGTTTGTGAGCTTCTGAATTACCTTATATGCTGGGATGTTGGCAAACTGTGCCCACGAGCCAGATTTAAAAATCAGTTGTGCCTGATTTTTAAAATAAAAGTTTGTTGTATTGGATCACAGCCATCCTCATTCATTTACAAATTATATATGGCTGCTTTTATTCTATAAGGACAGAACTGAGTAATTTCATCAGAGACCTTGCACCTTGCTGAACCTAAAATATTTGGTCCTTTACAGAAAAAGTTTGCTGACTCCTACCTTATATCCAGTTTCATTTCCTGAGTTTTAAATATTATGGGGAAAGGAATGCTGATGGATTTCAGTTAGGATCAGCACATGTGATAAAAAACTCATCCTGACATAATGCAAATTTAGTTCCTGAACAGCAGTCAAAATTTAAGACCTCTTGAGCTTAAGTCCTCAGTAAAATGTCCTGGCTGTCTTGGGTAAATACCTAGGGATCCATCCTTCCAACAAATTAAGCTTCATCAGTCACATACTGTAGCCAATTTAGAACTTGATTTTTTGGTAATGATGCAGCATATAACCACTTTTTTCCCCTCCAGCATTCAACATGCACCAATTTCTATATACAGAAGGCTTAGTACCATTTGGTTACCTTGCTGCAATTTGACACAAGCCTAATTCCTACCTCTGGCTTCTGGGCACTGAATATACATGTAAGGGTGTAGTGGTAGGAGTGGGGAGGGCAAGCACTAGAGTATCCACCTTGGATCACCAGGTAATACGAAGAAAGTATGTTGTATCTTCCAGAAATACTCTGTGTCTCTCAGACCTCAAGCCCACATCACAGACTTCTTGTGGACCATGCACCTCTAATCACAGAGTTTGTATCAATACAAAGTCCCTGTTTTCTCACTAAGGCTGCAAGAAACATATATATTTTAAACAGGGAAAGAGAATCAAGATGTTATTAAAAGGAACCTTAAAACTTCCTTTTATCCTTTTAATTTAGAAGATAAATTATACAATAGGTCTTTGAAGTTTTAATGGTCAAATTTCAGGGGATGTTATATCTTTATGTTTTTAAAAATATTTTTATTTTTAAATTATAATTAGTGTTCAATATTTATTAGTTTCAGGTGTATGATGCAGTGGTTAGACATTTATATGACCCTTAAAGTGATCACTCCAATAAACCTAGTACTTGTCAGATACCTTACATAGTTATTGCAATATTATTGACTATGTTCCCTACTTTATATCCACTGCACTTTACATCCTCATGACTATTTTGTAACTACCTTTTTTTACTTCTTAATCTTTTCACTTTTTTTACTCATCTCCCAACCCCCTTCACATCTGACAACTGTCAAAATATTCTCTATATCTATGAGTCTGTCTCTATTCTGTTCATCTATTTTGTATTTTAGATTCCATCTAAGTGAAATCACATGACATTTGTCTTTCTCTGTCTGACATATTTCACTCAGCACAATACCCTCTACATTCATCCATATTGTTGCAAATAGTAAGATTTCATTATTTTTAAAAAATATTTTTAGTTTTTCTTTTTTTTTAAAGATTTCACTTATTTATTTTTAGAGAGGGAGGGGAGGGAGATAAAGAGAGAGAGAGAAACATCAATGTGCGGTTGCTGGGGGTTATGGCCTGCAACCCAGGCATGTACCCTGGCCGGGAATCGAACCTGCGACACTTTGGTTCGCAGCCCGCGCTCAGTCCACTGAGCTATGCCAGCCAGGGCTAGATTTCATTCTTTTTTGTGGCTCAGTTGTATTCCATTGTATGTATGTACCACTTATTATATATTCATCTATTGATGGACACTTAACTTCCATGTCTTGGCTATTGTAAATAATATTATAGTGAACATATGTATGTGTATGTTTTTTTCCATTTAGTGTTTTGGGTTTCTTCAGATAAATATCAAGAAACAAAATTACTGGGTCCTTCTTTATCTCTTGTAATATTACCTTTGTTTAAAGTGTATTTTGTCTGATATAAGTAAGGCTACCCCAGGTTTTTTTTGTTTTGTTTTGTTTTCATTTTCGTGAACTATTTTTTCTCATCCCTTTACTTTCAGGCTGTGTGTGTCTTTCTATGTGAAGGATATGTTAAAAGACATATGGTGGCTGAATGGATAAAAATGAAACCCCTACATATGCCGTCTACTAGAGACTCACGAAACTGTGGTGCATTTACACAATGGAATACTACAAAGCAGAAGAAAGAAAGAAAGAAAGAAAGAAAGAAAGAAAGAAAGAAAGAAAGAAAGAAAGAAAGAAAGAAAGAAAGAAAGAAAGAAAGAAAGAAAAAAGAAACTCCTACCCTTTGCCACAGCATGGATGAAACTGGAGAGTATTATGCTAAGTGAAATAGGCCAGGTGGTGAAAGACAAATGTCATATGATCTAACCTATAAGTGGAACCTAATCAACAAAACAAACAAGTGAGAAAGACAGAATCAGAGACATAAAGAACCATGGAAATGAAGACCTGACAGTAACCAGAGGGGAGAGGGATAATGGCAGAAAGAAGGGAAAAAGTAAAGTCAAGGAACTTGTATAATGGACCCATGGACAAAGATAATGGGGGGAAGGATTGAATGTGGAAGATGGGTGGATAAGGCAGGGGAGAGTAATGGGGGAAAAGTGGGGACAGCTGTAACTGAACAAAAATCAAAGATATTAATTAAAAAATGTTGATAGATACACAGATGGTTGCCACTTATGCTGGGCTTGCAAGTGCTCAGGAGAGGCCAATTTGTAAACCAATGCTGGCTGCAGCTAGTATCAGGCCTGAGGCTACTCAGCATAAGGTATGGGCATGCTGAGGCCAGATGGTTCTTGCTTGGGGTTTGTGAACCTTTGAGAGATTTTAGAAAAGCCTTCAGTAGGAGCCAAGATAATCTGTATGGAAAAGCCATTGCAAGTTGACTGGGTGGGCCCAAAAGTTTGATATGGCAGGGTCTTGGAATCACCAGGGTGAGGCTAACCATGTTAGCCATGTTGATGTAGTCTCAGATATGGTGTTCATCTTCGAGCTCTGTGTGGGGAGGGCTCAGCAAAGGAGAACAATGGCCTCTTCCAGTATTTCTTTTTGTGAGAGACTGCCCCTCTACTCCTTAACCTGAAGCCAGACTGTGGCAGGAAAAGAAACTGCTCTCTGTAACACTTGCAAGTTTTGTCGGGACAAAAGCTGAGTAAAAGTTATTTTTAGGTAAGGAGCCGGCTAGCAAGACGTTGCTATGTAACATTATCTGAAGGTCACTATGCCCCTGCTTCTGAATGCTTGCTTTCAGCAGCTGGTTCCCCCTCCTTTTCTGCCTGTGTAACTGGTATATAAAAAGGACCCCTAACCCAGCCTTTTCAGCTCAGGATTTGGGAATTAACCCCCTTGAGCCCTGTGTGCGTAATAAAGTTTGTGCTTCGTTATCTCCCGAGTGTGGGTGGATTTTCCACAACAAGACAACTCAGTTCCTCCCCATATATCCCTGGTGTCTTTCGAGCTGCTGCCCCAGCACTGGAACTCAGAGTGAGTAAGTCCGAGTAAGTCCAAATAAGTCCATGCAAGAGCACTTTAAGAGGATCTCCTGGGACTCCAGAAGCCCTCTGCCTCACTCAGCCATGATCCCCGCTGGTTTTCACAACCAGAGTTATAGGGACTTCTTTTTTTGGCACTGGAACCCTGAGATGGGGTTCTAGTGTCAGTCTGGGGCCCCTTGTTCCTCAAACATTACCTCCAGATCTTCAAGAGCTTAGATATCTCTCTGAATTTTTAACCACCACACATGGGTATGGGACAAGACTGTTCCTCAATGCTGCCTTTCCTACCAGCCTCAACATGGCTTCTTCATTACATCCTTAGTTGAAGGAGTTCTGATCAGCTAGATTTCAGGAGTTTCTGAATGATGGTTATTCTGCAGTTTAGTTGTAATTTCAATGTAGTTGTGAGAGGATGTGAATAATGCATATATCTATTCTGCCATCTTGACTGGAAGCTTTATGTTTTCTTAAACTTTCTATTTTTTAAAAAAATTTTATTTATTTAATTTTACAGAGAGGGGCAGGGAGAGAGAAAGAGAGGGAGATGAACATCAATGTGTGGTTGCTTCTTGAATGCTCCCAGCTGGGGACCGGGCCTGCAACTCAGGCATGTGCCCTAACTGGGAATAGAACGGTGACCCTTTGGTTAGAAGGCTGGCATTGAATCCACTGAGCCATACCAGCCAGGGCATTTATGGTTTTATTAATTAAAAGTCAATTAAGGTTTTTTGCATATAAGAGTATATAATGTGCTAATAGAAATAATTTTACTTCTTCCTTTCCAATTTGAATTCCTCTTATTATTTTTCTTGCTTAATTGCCCTGGGTAGGACTTTCAGTTCTGTGTTGAATAGAAGTGGTGAGAATAGGCTTCTTTGCCTTATTCCTGATCTTAGAGGAAAAGCTTTCATTTTTTCACCACTGAATCTGATATTGGTTGTGAGCTTGTCATATCTGGCCTATTTGTTTTTTTCAGAGGGCAGCATACACTTTGTTTTCAGCCACAGACTAAGCTTCCTCTGTGCCCAATTCCCAGAACTCTAGGCTCTCACTCCTCTTCCTAAGCAGAGCCAGAGAAGGGCAGAGTCCAGGAGGTCCGGCCTGTTGGTGACTCTAATCACAAACACATCCTGAGTACTATGAAGCCCACCCAGCTCAGCCAGGAGCTAAGATACTACACGGTCCATCACCCCTCCAGAGTCTCTACTTCACCCGTGGCTTGTAGCCAAGGAATCCAGTTCATCAAAGAAAATAATGCATGGAGCTGTATCCCTGGCCCTGGCAAACAATTCCCATACATTTTCCTCACTTTGGCCCACATACATGTTGATGAGCTCTGGCTCCTTCACACTGAGGAAGGTAAGGCTGCACTCAATGGCTACTGCTTTGGCCAGAAGGGTCTTGCCAGTGCCTGGGGGCCCATAGAGCAAGAGGCTTGAATGCTGCAAGCCCAGGCTCAGCAGCTCAGGGTACTCTACAGGGAGCTGGGTGATCTCCAGAATTTCCTTCTTTGCCTCCTGCAGCCTGCCCACATCGTGCTAGGACACTGAGGGGATCTTGGGGACTCTGATGGCCTGGAAGTGAGGAGACTGCAGCTGCTGCAAAGCCTGTGTGAAGTCCACAGCCAGGAGAGGACAGCCAACAGCAACCAGCTCCCCCTTACCCTCCTCACTCAAGCCACCTGCCAAACCAGAGTTCTTGGTCCTGGTGAGGGCTGCCTTGCTGCTGTGGGTTGAAAGGACATAGAGATCTTTTACCACAAAGCCTGCACACTGCCGAACCAGCTGTGCCAGGTTCACCTCTTGGCCCAGGGGCCAATGGACAGTGAGGGTCCCAGGATGCCGAGCTGCTACCCCTCTGATAGCACAGGCACCTCCACCTCATGAGGAAACACTGTCTGCACATTGGTAGGCTGGTCCTGGCCCTTCTTGTGGTGGCCACAACCATTCGTGAAGGGGAGCTGGTGAAAAGGTCCTCATCAAGAAGGGGGTGACACAGAATGGTCACCACATGGGCGCCCTCACCTAGCCTATCACAGTCTCAGCCCAGGAGGTCTAAGGCTGTCAGCAACAGAACCACAGGCCCGCAGCACTGAGCCCGGGAGAAGGTGGCCTGCAGTTTTGCCTCCACAGCCCCACTGCTATCTACACAGAGGCTGGAGCAGGACACCTTTAGTAAGTGGAGCCCAAGGCAGCTGCAGGCAGCAGCAATTGCTGTGGTATTACCACTGCTTGGTGTCCCATAGGAGGACACTGTCAGTTCCTCCTGGTCATCAGGTCACCCCCTGGCTGGAGGCGGGGTTTCAGGACAGCACACAGCTCTGTCACCAAGGCCTCCAGGCCCAGCGGAGATGAGCTGCTCCAGAGACTGGATTCTCCTTAAGGGACCCTTGGAACAGGGCTCAGGGTAGAACATACCTGGGCAGTTTCTCTGGGCTTTCTTCCAACTGATGGCACATGCAGAACATCCCCTTCCTGGACTGCCCTGAATTCTGGACTCTCCGCTCCCACTTCTAGAAGATCATAGCTGAGATTGAAAGCCAGAGTGGCAGACACGAGGGCCAGTCCATCAGTGAAGGGCTCTGCCAATTGCCCAGAGTCAGGTGCCAGCCTTTCAGAGCGGTCCCAGCGAGGCTCTAGAACATGCACCATGGCCAAGTGTGGCTGGGAAGTGTTTGCTGACTCTCGGGCCCCGGTCACCCACACCCATTTACCCTGGAAGGGGCAGAGGCTATGGGGACAACTCCGGCTCACCTCCAGTGAATCTCCAGTGCATCCTAGAATTCCCTGAGGTCACTGGACTATACTGGAAACCACAAAGAAGGACACCAATGGTGGGGGTGGGGAGTGGCTGCTGTCCCTTGTCTCCAGGTCCAGTTTGAACAACCCACAGAGCTCAGTCACAGCTAGTTGCATCCCTGGGCCCAGTAGTCCTTGCAACCTGGTTGCATCTCCAGCACCCGCGGTCTGGGCACTGGTAGGACCTGTCCGCACCTCACTAGCTGCAGCTCAATTCGTGGGGTGAGGTGTCAAGTAACGCCCAGCCCCGCACCTGGGGGCCGCCACACAGGCCACACCTGCACCCACGTGCAGGAGTCAGGGCCAGAACAGTACACTGCTAAACAGCAGCTGCAGAGGCCTGGAACCCTGCTCTTAGGTTCCTGTGTCTGTTCCCTCCAGGGCCATCACTAGCCACGCCGGCCCTGGCAGGCTCTGCCTTGCAGGCTGCAAGGTCAGCACCAGGCCATGCCCCCGCAAAAGGCCATGGGCCCCTGGGCAGCAGCAGCACTGACAACTGGGAAAGGCTTCAGGACCCGCAAGACTGCCAACCTCATGGTAACAGGAAACTGAGGAGGAATGTGAAGGAGCCCATATCTTTCCTTTTTTATGTTGAACTACATACTTTCTATACTTAGTTTTCTGAGTTTTTCTTTTTAATCATGATAGGGTGTTGAATTTTATCTTGTGCTTTTTCTGCATGTATTGAGGTGATGATGTGAGTTTTTATTTTTCATTATGATAGTGTGGTGTGTTACATTTATTGATTTGCATATAGCTGCAAAGTCTAAAATATTTTGGAATTCAGTAAAGTTGCAGGATACAAAATCAATATACAAAAATCAGTTGTGTTTCTATACACTAATGAACCATCCAAAAAGGAACTAAAGAACCAATCCCATTTACAACATCATCACATCACAAAGAATACAACATTTAAGAAAAATCTTAACCATAAAGGTGAAAGACTTGTATACTGAAACTAAAAAATAACAATGAAAGGAATTAAAGGATATGTAAATAACTAAAACATTCCATTTTTAAGACATTTAGAAGACTTAGTCTTAAATTGATTATACTACCTGAACTGGTATATAAATTCAGTGTTATCCACATCAAAACTCCAATGACATTTTTATAGAAATAGAGAAAACAATCCAACATTTGGTGTGGAACCACAAAAGACCCAAAATAGCCAAAGCAATCTTGAGAAAGAAGAACAAATTTGGAGATATTACACTATCTGATTTCCAAGTATATTATAAAACTACAATAATTAAAACAGTATGATACTGTTCTAAAAACAGATAAAAAGACCAATACAATGGAATAGAGAGCTCAGAAAATACATTCATGCATGTATGGTCAATTGATCTTTCACAAAGATATCAAGAATATACAATGAGGAAAGGATAGTCTTTCCGGCAAATGGTGTTGAGAAAACTGGGTATGCAAAAAAAAGAAAAGAAAAGGAAAGAAAATTGGGCATGTAAAAAAAAAGAAACTGAACTCTATCTTACACTATACACAAAAATAAACTCAAAATGATTTAAAGATATAAATGTAAGACCTGAAACCTTAAAGCTCCTAGAATAAAACATAAGAGAAAAGCTTCTTGACATTAATCTTGGCAATGATTTCTTGAATATGTCACTAAAGGCACAGGCAACAAAAGCAAAAAGTATCAAGTGGGTACTACATCAAACTAAGAAGGTTCTGCACAGCAAAGAAAACCATCAACAGATTGAAAATGCAACCTACAAAATGGGAGAAAATATTCACAAACTATATATATCTGATAAAAGGTTAACATTCAAAATATATAACTTAATGGTAAAAACAAAATAAAAAAATAAACAAAAATGCATTCTCACCCATAAATAACCTAATTTAAAAGTGGACAAATAGATTGGACTGGACAGGTATTTCTTCAAAGAAGACATACAAATGACCAACAGACATAAGAAAAGATGCTCAACATCTTAGTTATCAGGGAAATGCACATCAAAACTGTTGCGGAAAATCACTCACTCGCAGAGAGATGACAAAGCACAAACTTTATTACCCGGTGGGCTCAGAGGGGAATCCCAAATTCTGAGCCCCAAAAAGGCTGGGCTGGAGTCTTCTTTATATGCTGGTTACACAGGCAGAAAGGGAGGGGGCGTGGGTGAGTCATCTGCAGAAGTAGGCATACAGAAGCAGAAGCGAAGGTCAGTATTTTGGCCTTAAGATAACTGTTACCTTGGTGATGTCTGCTAGTCAACTCCCTGTCATACAAAAACAAAGGCACTGTGACATTTGCAAGTGATACAGAGAGTAAACTTTTTCATGCGTTTTCTTTTCCTGCCACAAAACTACAAAGAGATATTACCTTACACCCGCTAGGATGACTATTATAAAAAAAAATAAAAAAAATAAAAAAAATAAACAAAACCCCAAAATATCAAGTGTTGGTGAAGATGTAGAGAAATCAAAACTCTTGTGCAGTGTTAGTAGGAATGTAAAATGGTGTAGCACAATATGCAACACAATGATGCAACTATGAAACACAATAAGGATTTAAAAAATTAAAAATAAAATTGCCATATGATCCAGAAATCCCACTTCTGGGTATTTATCATTAGAATTAAAATCAGGATTTCAAAGAGATATTTGAATTCCCATGTTACTGTAGCATTATTCACAATAACTAAGTTATGGAAACAACCTAAGTGTTTATTGATAGATGAATGGCTACAGAAAATGTGATATATAGACACAATGAAATATTTTTCAGCCTTAAACAACAAGAAATGCTGTAATTTGTGATAACATGGATGAACCTTTAATAAAATATGCTTATTGAAATAAGCCAGGCAGAGAAAGCCAAATTCTGCATAATTCCACTATAATAATCAAACTCAAAGACTCAGAGAATACTATAGTAATTTCTAGGGTCTGGGGCTGAGGTGGGGGAAATGGAGTTGTTGTGCCATGGGTGTTAAGTCTCAGTTAAGCTAGAGGAACACATCCTAAAGATTGGCTGCACAACATAGTGCCTATAGTTAACAATTTGTTAAGAGAGTAGATCTTACCACACACACAAAAAAAGCAAGAGCAAAAAGAAAAACAAAGGGACACAAGAAAATTTGGGAGGTGTTGAATTATGTCTATCCCCTCAAATGGGTGTTTGCTTATATTTAAATTCATCAAACTATACATATTTAAATAATCCTTTCTTTTATATCAATTTTACCTTAATAAAGCTGTTTTAAAAAGTCAACTAGAAAATCTATTACAGGTATTTCAAGTTTTTCAGTCCAGGATATTTTGTGTTGAGCCCTGCAAGAGATTAAGTGATGACTTTCCCTTCTCTCTATACAGTTTTGGTTAGTGATAGTATGGAAGGAAAGTGTTAAGAAGACATCTTGGAGGAGATCATGTATGGCAGGAATCATTTTCAATATTTCACCTTGCTGACTTCTGAGTTTCAAAGCCTTTAATATATCATCAGTTCAGTGTGGGGCAATTAGGAGTTGGATCCAACCTTTCAATCATGTCCTGTGAAATTCCAGGTTTTAATGCAGCGAGTTGATAAATGCCAGTAATTATATTATGAAAAGCACCCAGATTCAGATTTTCCAAATCAAAAAAACCAAAACTCTGACAAGTGTCTGGAACAAACAAACAGAAATCAACTCCAGCAAACACTTTTAAAGAAATAGTTTTAACTTATTTCTATCATTTTATTTTTTTTGTTCCTTCATAAGATCTGCAATATAGTACGTAATAAAAAAGCAATGGCATAAAATTGAGAAAGAACAATATTTAGAGTCATTAACAGGTTTTGTCTCCTAGCTCAATAGCTAGTACACTACTAATTGATTTTAGTGTCTGTTTCCTCTTCTGTGAAACAAGTGTAACAATAATAACTATATGTTAATACATATGGAATGAATGACATAATGTCTGTAACATTACAAGCACAATCCTGAACATTAGTAGGTTAAGAAATTACTAAATTAGTCAGTTCATATGTTAGTGAATAGCTCAGTAAAATTTTAAAATGCTTTTTATTCTAATACTTAAAGGGCATTATTATTCTATCATTTTGAGTCTAAGTAGCAGAATTGGCTGCCATTTTCATGGGTGTGATCCCCCTCCTTTTTTTAAAAGCTGGATGGGTCTTTTCAAAACTAAATTTCTAACCGATCCAGGTTAGTGAAAAACTAAATCATGGTCTAATTGCCTTCAATCAGATACAGTTTATGCAACTTCCCAGATGCATGTGTTCCTGTATGCCTCTTGGGTTTATGTTGCTATCCTGGAAATGTCTTTAGCAACTTGTTTTCTGAGTCCCAGGTTGGCCTCATCCCTGGTGGCAAAGACTGGGCTTCCCCATTCCTCCATTGCCAGGGCAGCTCCAATGCCAGGTTCAACAACAACAATCTGCAAGTGAGGGCGAATTAACTCCCCTTGGCATTTAACCGGTGAGAACAGAAGATGGTAAGGAGTCAGCTAATAAATTAGTCATCCTTCTCCCTGGAGAATTTTCCAAGGCACAGTGAGTATGTAGACTCTCCAGAGATGTTCCAAATAATGAGCATCAGCTGGGTTTTCTTATTTTTTGTACTTAGTGATATGTTCATAAGTTTTTATTAAATCATATCTTTGATTTTTACATAAGTATAAAGTCTCATACAGAAAACAAGAGTAAAGACTATACTTTCAGGGATCATTTCTATAGTTTGAAAATAAGAGTAGAGATCATTTTAACTTCAGTTAGTAAGGCAGACAGATTTTACATATTAATGGGGAAGTTTAGGGTGAGAAATGAAATAAAATAGAAACAAGGAGCCTACCAAAGTCAGAGCCAGGCTTGACTCCCCGTCTTCTCTCTCCTTGCAGTAACATTAGTGAATAACATTATGTAAATTTCAGGTGTACAACATTATAATTTGGTATCTGTGTACTCTATTATATACTCACCACCAAAATGTTAGTTTCCTTCTGTTATCATAAATTTGACCTCTCTTCCCTATTTTGTACTGCCCCACCCTCCTTTCTCTCTGATGTTTGTATCTATGACTTCATTTTATTTTGTTTTGTTAATTGTGTGCTACTTTTTTTGTTTTATATTCCACATATAAGTGAAATCATATAGTTTTTGTCCTTTTTTATCTGTTTTACAGGTCTTAATCTCTGCGTTAAAGTCTCTCAAATACAGCACCACCTTGCATTCAGTACAGGGCATGTACCAACGCAGTATCTGATAAAGCAGGGACAGCAAATTCTTTCTGCAAAGGGCCTAATGGTAAATATTTATGGCTTTGTAGGCCAGGAGGTCTCTGTTGCATCTATGTAACTCTGCCATTTCAGTGTTAAAAGAGCCACAGACCATTCATAAACAAATGGGCATACCTATTTTCAGGCTAACTTCATGATATGTGGGGCCCAGTGCAAAAATAAAATGCAGGGCTCCTTCTTAAAAATTATTAAGACTTTCAAAACATGAATAGCAGCACATTAAACCAAATGTGGGGCCTTTGTAAGCGTGGGGCCTTCTGTGACTGCACAGGTTGTCCCTCCAGTAAGCCTGCCTTCGCTGTGATCCAATGGAACTTTATTTACTAAACTAGATTAAGGGCTGAATTTGGCCCATGGGGCAGTTTGGGGCAGTTTCCTGACTCCAACAATAAAGAATCAAATAATAGCATTTATCTTTGATCAATTAAAAAGGTTCTGAATAAGTACATACTGTCGATTTGCCTACTTACCTATCCCACAATTTTCTCACATTTATGTGCCGTGGCTGAAAAGTCCATATGCTGGTTTTTAACCTAGAATTGTCTCTTGGGGAGGGGTGGCCTGGGACCTAAAAACTAACAGGGTAACAGCAAATGGGTTCTGCCCTAAACAGGTCCCAGACTGTTCCTTCCAGCGTACTTCTAAGGGAAGAAAAGGCCTTTTAGTTTTTGTTCTTTTTTACTTGTGGTAATTTTGTGTTGATTTTCCTTGTAAGTGTCCTTGACTTCTGAAATGCCTTCAAAGACCACTTTTGAAATAAACACACGGTGATCCTTTCAGAAGCCTGTCAGCCTTTGATTAGCTCTTGCTGGCTTTCTAAGAACAGGTCTTGTCACTTCTATTGAGTTTTCAGGGAGGCCTTTGTAGCTACTCGGGAATATTTTTTGTGAATGTGTTTTCACTTCCCCAAATCAGAACTTGGCTGCAGGCAATTCTCTGGGCCAGGCCTGCTGGTTTCCATGGGGGTCTGCTTTTGTCCCTGGTGCTGGCCTGATGACTCAGCCCCTTCAGGTGCTGATCTTTTTCCAGGGGGCTACACATTTGCAAAAACAAAAACAAAAATAAAGACAAAACCAAAAAACCTCCAAGGGGACATTGGTAGGAGTTCTACCAAGAGCATTTGGTCTGTATAACTGGATACCTGGTCCTTTTTCTTCTCTCTCTTTGACATTTGCTTTAACATTTGAGGCAAGAAAAGGGTTTATACAATGTGAGAACATTGAACAAAGACCTATACTTCTCAGGAAGCTCAAACATCCCTTAAAAAAAAAAAAAGCATGTAGCTGTAAGTAAAAAGCTCAAATCAGGCCTGGCTTGGTCCATGCCTGTCTGGGAGAATGACCTCTATCCAAACTTGTCCTCTCCCTGCCTGATTCTCTTAGAAGCTACATAGGATAAATGTGAAATGTCATAACTGCCTTATCTGTTATGGGGACTGCCCCTGACCTGGGGACCTATGAGCTGGCATGCAGGCCTTGGACCTACGTGACTAAAAAGATTGGGGAGAAACTGAGACTGCAGCTCTCAGTGTCAGTGTGATTCCCACACAGCTTGGCCTTTTTCAGGGCAATGAAACCTGTGCTATGTAGGTGAGATGTAAAGGTAGATGCTGGGCACTTCTGTGAGTCAAAAATTAATGCCTGCTGCATCTACTCTCTTGTGTCCTTTAATAAAACTCGGTCAGTCTGTCATTAGATGAAAGCTTGTTGTGTGTCCTGAGTCTGATGTCAGCCTGAACCCATAACAACCACTGTGGCTGTAGACTTAACTTTGCCATCTTTAGATCCAGCATAGCACAATGATCAAGAGCTTGGGATTTGCATCTGCCGACCATTGAATGTTGTCTCCATCACTAACTCGTGCTATCCCATTAGAGAGATTATTTAACCTCTCTGTGGCCTGGTCTCCTCATTTATAAATTTGGCGTGGTGATAATAATAGTAACTACTTCATGGATTGTGAAGATAAAATGTGTTAATATGGGATGGATCATAGAATAATGACTGGAACAGAGTAGGGTAGATAGAGCTGCTCAGTAAGTGTTAGTTACTATGGCTATTACTGAGAATAGATTCTTTCTTATTATGAAAGTTTTCATGTTGATAATATCTACATAACTCACACATTAATGAAAGTTTGATTGATATTATTGTCTTGGTTCATTCATTTTTATCTTAATAGAGGAAGTCCTAAAATACTATTCAATAATATATTTTGGTAATGATTTCTTCATCATAATTTTCCCAGAGCCCAGTGAATCACTTTAATTTTCAATATTTATTTATTTTCATTTCTTAAACATTTTTCCAATCATATCTTTCAATGTTGATTCTGTTCCAGCTGACCTATATGATAATTGAATTATTAAAGAATTCAGGAATTTCTCTTAATATTACCTATCTTTTCTTTCTTTTTTCTCTCATACTTAATTATTTGATTTAATATTCTACATTAATAATCTGATTTTCTGTAGCTTTAATTCTACTACTTATTGCTTTTAATTTTTATTTATTTTACCAAACAGGTAGTTTTTCTATTCTTCTAGCTCTATGGTTGCAGTGGCCCTTATAGTAGCTGATAATGACTAATTACATATGATAGCTTTTATATATACATAAAGGAAAAGAGGAAAAGCAAGAGTAAATTTGGTGTGGTGATCATATATATATGATCTTGATTTTTGGTGGAAGATCTATTTCAGGTGTTAGATTTCCTTCAGAACATTTCCTGCCTTTAAAATATGTATTTTGTTGATTATGCTATTACAGTTTTCCCATTTTTTTCTCCTCTTTATTCCCCTCTGTCCTGCACCCCCTTCCACCAGCATTCCTCCACCTTAGTTCATGTCTGTGAGTCGTACATATATGTTCTTTGGCTTGTCCTTTTCCTATACTATTCTTAACATCCCCCTGTCTATTTTGCACCTACAATTTATGCTTCTTATTCCATGTACCTTTTCCTCCATTCTTCCCCATGCCCTTCTCCACTGATAACCCTCCATGTGATCTCCGTTCCTGTGACTCTGTTCCTGTTCTAGTTGTTTGCTTAGTTTGTTTTTGTTTATTTTTAGGTTCAGTTGTTGATAGTTGTGAGTTTGTTGTCATTTTACTGTTCATATTTTTCATCATCTTCTTTTTCTTAGATAAATCCTTTTAACATTTCATATAATAAGGGTTTGGTGATGATGAACTCCTTTAACTTGACCTTCTCTGGGAAGCACTTTATCAGTCCTTCCATTCTAAATGATAGCTTTGCTGGATAGAGTAATCTTGCATGTAGGTCCTTGCCTTTCATGACTAAATATTTCTCTCCAGCCCCTTCTTGCCTGTAAGGTTTCTTGTGAAAAATCAGCTGGTAGTCTTATGGGAACTCCTTTGTAGGTAACTATCTTTCTTAAGATTCTCTCCTTATCTTCAATGTTGGGTAATTTAATTATGATGTGTCTTGGTGTGTTTCTCCTTGGGTCCAACTTCTTTGGGACTCTCTGAGCTTCCTGGACTTCCTGGAAGCCTATTTCCTTTGACAGATTAAGGAAGTTCTCCTTCATTACTTTTTCAAATCAGTTTTTAATTTCTTGCTCTTTCTCTTCTCCTTTTGGCACCCCTATGGTTTGGATGTTGAAATGTTTAAAGTTGTCCCAGGGGTTCCTAGGTCTCTTCTCATTTTTTTGAATTCTTGTTTCTTCATTCTGTTCTGGTTGAATGTTTCTACCTTCTGCTCCAAATCGTTGATGTGGGTTCCAGTTTCCTTCCCTTCACTGTTGGTTCCATGTACATTTTCCTTTATTTTACTTTGCATAGCCTTCAATTCTTCCTCCATACTCAACCATTTCTGTGAGCATCCTGATTACCAGTGTTTTGAGCTCTGCATATGAGAGGTTGGCTATCTCTTCACTTACTTCTATTTTTGGAACTTTGATCTGTTTTTTCATTTGGACCATATATATATATATTTTTAATCTGGGCATGCTTGTTATGTATTAAGGGGCAAAGCCTTAGGTATTCTCCAGGGTGGGGCAACCTACTTTGCTATATCCTGGTGCTGTATGTGGGAGAGGGGAATAAGAGGGAATGATGTTCAGTTCTTGGCTGGCTTTTAGTCACTTCCCCTGCTACCCACAAGCAACTTGGGCCCTTCTGGTGCTGATTCCAAGATGGGTGGGTTTGTGTACATTCTAGGACCCCGTTGGTATCTCCAATGAACTCTCTTGTGAGGCTGGGAGTTTCTCCCTCTGCTGCAACCCTCACAGGTTTTTTCAGTCAGAGGTTTTGAGGCTTTATTTCCCTGTGCTGGAACCCTGGGCTGTGCGGTCTGTCTCACTCCCCAGTTGTTCCTTCTGATTTATCTGCATGCAAATGTGGGACCGCCAGTTTTGCCAGCTGCTACCTTGCCATGAGTCCTTTCCACCCTGGCTGCCTGTCTCTGCCCCTTCTACCAGTCTGGATGCATATTTCTTCTTTAACTCCTTGATTGTCAGACTTCCATACAGTTAAATTTTCTGGTAGTTCTGGTTATTTTTTGTTTTTAAATTTGTTGTTTTCCTTCTTTTGGTTGTGTGAGGAAGCGAAGGTGTTTACCTATGCCTTCGCCTTGGCCAGAAGTCCCTTTCCTGCCTTTTTAAAAAAATTATTTAATTTTTTTATTAATGATTTTTATTTATTTATTTTCAGAGAGGGGGAAAGGAGGGAGAAAGTGAGGGAGAGAAACATAGCTGTGGGAAATGTATATCAATTGGTTGCCTCTCACATGGCCTTAGCTGGGGACCTGACCTGCAACCCAGACATGTGCCCAAACTGGGAATCTAACCAGTGACCCTTTGGTTCACAGACTGGTGTTCAATCCATGGAGCCATACCAGCCAGGGCTCTTTCCTGCCTTTTTTGATCATTCTAAATAAAACTTACTAATTATTACCAGTATTTTTGTTTTGCTTCTTTGTAGTTATTTTACACATGATTAGAGAAGGAGTGATAGGGACACTGGAATAAGTACCATTGTGTCTTAGTCAAATTTGGGAAGCCCAAGTTTGATAGTGTGACTCCAATTATCTAGCAATATTAAAGATATTGGAGGAAGATTTCTGGCAGGGTGCTTCTCCTGGACTTGGATCCGAGAAGGACAACATCGGGAGGTGGTCCTATAATTTGCTCCAACTACTAAAACCTCTCCTGAAAAGCAGGCTGACTTTTGTTAAGCTGGTCAGTGAGAGAATCCACTTCCATCCCACATAGCCATGTGGGCTCTGGCAGAGGGAAACAGAGATGGAACACAGGCTGGATTGGGAGTGTCTCCTTCACATGGGGGACTGTGCCTGACTTTCAGGTGGTGGACATGGTTAACATAAGAGGCTAGAAGCCTGCTGTGCTTGCTATGGAGGCAGAATGGCTGCCTGAACCTGACTGGGAATCCAGGGAATAGAGCCAATAACTCAACAAAAACTCAGTAAGACAGAGAAATAGTTCTGAATTCCAGGGGGAATGTGCAGAGCCACGACAAAGAATATTTTTGTAAGTCATTCCGTGAACCAGGTTAGAGATGTTATTAGATTTGTACCCCCTAGACACTCTGGGTACATAGGAAGTAAATTCCTTCTGGCTGCTGTTTGGTAGCTCTGGCTGTTTCTACAGTGGACAGCTTCTTACTCTCTGAGTCTTTTTAATTTGGGTACAGACTGAACTGAGACCAGAGAGGCAAACCCAGGATTGTGCACAGGGTTTAGACAGATTTGATTTGCTTATATTCATAGGTCCACCAGAGGAGGGAAGCAGGCCAGAGTGGTCCACCATTGGTAAATTTTCTTTCTTATTTGCAGAGTCATGAGGCAGTAGCTGTTGTGCATCTGTAAGTGATTGCGGGGAAACAGATTTATTTTCAGGGTGAATAGTAGGCTTGATGAATGAGCTTCCCAACCCAGTATTCCAAGAGGAAAAAATCATCAGTGTCCTCTGTCCCTGCATCATTGGAAATCAGAGATCTGACAAGATAGAGGGTCAGGTAAACACCACTGCATTGTCTGGTGCTTGTTCCATCAACCAGGCACAGAGCTGGCCATTAGCATAATATGAGTGGGGAGAGAAGGCAGCATATGGGGTACATGGGAACAACTGGGGAAGCTTGGTGAGCAGCAGTGCTTAGCTTGTCTTCAAGAAGAAGAAATGAGTGGGTTCAAGATTGTCCAGGAAAGGATGCTCATACCCTTCAGGGTGCACCTAGAGGAGGAGGGAGTAAACATGACTCATCATGCCAGGGCATATTGGGAGAGAAACACCTAGAGACAGGTAGGCCCCTATGATCACAACAATAGTGGTGTCATAACACCCTACAATTTCCTTTAATAAACATGTTTTTGCATATGTGACAAATAGGTTTTGACATGTAGAGTTAGGATTTTGAGCACAAGAGAATAAAACAGTTTTGTTCTCCTTAGAGATTACTCTTCTTTGTGAGAAGTATACCAGAAACATCTAACAACAAAATAACAATGATAGTATAAAGAATAAGAGTAAATATATTTTTACCTTTACTTTGGGCCATATACTCTTCTAAGCACTTTTAACTCATTTAATCCTTACAACAACAAGATGTGCCTATTATCTATCCATGCTTCATATCTGTAGGGGTCCTTGTTTTATATCTGAGGCCCAGAAAGTTTAAGTGACTTATCCAAGTTCACACAGAGTATCTGGGGAAGATGGAATTTGAACCCAGACAGTCTTTCTCCAGAGTTTGTGCTCTAACCACTGGACAGTGTTGCCTCTCCTGCTTCTAATCTTGGCTCAGCCCCATGTCAGCCACATGAACTTAGGCAAGTGATATATTCACTAAGATGAGGACCCTTAAACTGATCCAAATAAGATCTTGAAAGTTTTTTTCAGGAAGAATGCACCTAATCCAACTAGGATCTAGTACATAGTATGTAGGAATTTCCCTCAATCCTCCTTTACTTTTTTCTTTAGAGAACAGGGTATGATTTGTGCTCTGTGGTGGATCAGGCACAACTCAATCATAAGCATGCACTGATGGGTTTTAGAAATTGGCAATTAAAAATGTTTATTTTTAATTATGGTAAAATATGCATAATATTTACCATTTTAACCCTTTTTAAGTGTATAACTCACTATCATTAAATGCAGTGATATTGCTGTGCAACCATCACCACCATCCATCCACAAAGCAAATTACAGCTTGCAAAACTGAAATCTTATATCCATTAAGCAATAATCCCTATTCTCCCATCTCCAGGTAACCATCATTTTACTTTCTGTCTATAATAAAATTGGCTACTCTGGGATCTCATATGAGTGGAGTTCTTTTGTGACTGGGTTATTTCACTTAATATCTTTAAGTTTCATCTATGTTGTGTCATGTGTCAGAATTTCCTTTTCAAGGCCAACTAATATTCCATTGTATGTATACACCTAACTTTGTTTATCCATTTATCCATCAATGGACACCTCTGTTACTTTCACCATTTGACTGTTGTGAATAACACTTCTATAGACTTGGGTGTACAGATATCTGCTTGAGTCTCTGCTTTCATGACTTTTGGATTTATATTCAGAACTAGAATTGCTAGATCACATTGTAATTCTATTTTTAATTTGGGGTAACCACTATATTATTTTCCAAAATAGCTTCACCATTTTACATGCCCACTAGCAGGACACAAGGGTTCTAATTTTTCCACATGCTCACCAACACTGAAAGAAGGCAATTTTGAAGATTACTTTTAGTAGCTGAGATATATTTCCCTTTTCATATGGAGGAAAGAAAAGGAAGTAAGAAAATGCACCATGTATATCCTGATAAATCACATTGTGACAAAAGCCCAGAGCAGTTGGACTTTTCCTTCAAAGAGCCTCTCTGGGGACTTTATTGAGAAAAATGGGAGGGAATGTGGACCATAGTGAGAAGACAAGGGTGTTGACCATATTTGGTGTTTTGCATGGTGTGATCTTGAAGAGTTACTTCTTTCTCTGGGCCTCTGATGGAGCTGAGGCTAGAATGTATCTATGACCCCTTCCTACTTCAAATGTCTGTGTCATTTCCATGAGAGGTCTAGAGCTCAAGAATCTCCAGATTTGCTGAGTTTGGATACTGGCTCATGGACTAGAGACTATTTGAGTCATACAGCAGCTGTCAGACCTGGCTATGAGACCACACAGAGTGCAGAGACACGTGGGTGAGTGCATGTCCCTTCTGAGGGGCCCATAGACTCTTTGACCTGATTGACTGCTGACTTGTGAAAATGCTGGCCCAATGTGGCTAAAACTCCTGATTTCTCAAAAAAAAAAAAAAAAAGCCAGACACCCACGTTTTTTAAAGTGGAATTTTCCAATTTTTAAATGTTGGCAATTAATTCAAAACTTTAAAAAAAGCCCTGTGGGAGCCAAACAAAATATTCTCAGACCAGGGTTGGCCCAAAGATCACTGCACTTCCTGATGTCAAGCAGTGAACTGTAAATGCTAGTCTGGGGACCCAGGGTAGACTGGGAATAGGTGTTTCTGACTCTCGATGTTATTCTCAGACAAGTCTGTGACTCCTATCACAGCTCCAAGATCTGTGGCACACAGACTCAGTGGACTTTGGGGGAAGATCCCCAGTGAGCCCCTCTTGCCTCCAAGGGGCTCCCTTCTCTGTCAGGAGAAGTCAAAGATGTGGCCAGCCACATGAAGTTTGCAGTTTTTGTCGGAGTTAAGTTTCCTCACGGTATTCTAAATTGAGTGAAATAGCATGATGTGCTTCCTCAATTTTGAAACTATATCTGGGTTTTTTTGTTTGTATACCTAAGTGTTTTGACCACACAAATGACAAAGTGAAAATGTTGGCACTGGGTGACATTCCAGTACCACTTACTATGCATTGTTGGACCTAGATCCACAGGCTGATACACTTATTAGTACAATACTTGCTTGATATATACTTCTGTGTGCCTTTGTTTTTTAACATCCTGTATTTCTTTCTTTTGTGTTCCATTAGTAATATATATAGCTGGTATTTTTTAACCCAACTAATGAGTTAGTGGAAAAAGTACAGTCAGGCAAATTTTATGATTCCCAGAGTCTAAACTAGTTCTTGCCATCTTATTTTGTTTTCTTTTTTTATTCTTCCCCCTGTTCCCCTTTAATTCCCTTGAATTGATTGAGCACTCTTTGTTTTATTTCCCTCCTTTTGGAGTTGTGTCTTTCAGAATCTTTATCTACCACCACCTCACTCTTAATGTGCTCCCCACAGCCTACCATCTCCTTCACAGCCCCAAATTTCCTTTTGAGATTGTCTGGGATTTTTATTTCAAATGATAATTTGTTAACTGAAAAAATATTTAATCAATGATTCTTTATACTAAACAATAAGTTTTAATGATTTTATTGTCTTCAAGTATTTCTTTTATAGCAGATCATTTTCTTGTTTGTATTTTTTTCTAGTGTATACTCAATTTTTTTCACAGATGTTTGGTGAAGAAATAAATTTATGAAGCATTGTATTCCAAGATAATTCTATATTTTACTTTACTCTTGAATACAGCAGTACCCCCTTATCTGCAAGGATATATTCCAAGACCCCAGTGGATGCCTGAAATTGTGGATTGCACTGGACCTTAAACATACCAAATGTTTTATATACATATATACCTTTTGATTTAAAGGAAGCACTTCACAGCTTCTTTTTGGCATGTCTGAATTGCCATCATCACTACTTTTGTGCTTTGGGGTCATGATTAAGTAAAATAAGGATTACTTGAACAAAACCTCCACAGCACCAAGATAGCTGATCTGATAATCAAGACAGCTACTAAGTGACTAATGGGCACGGAGTTAATATAGTGTGGATACTCTGGACAAAGTGAAGATTCATGTACCAAGCTGGAGAGGTACAGACAGTATGAGCTTTCATCATGCTACTCAGAATGTCATGCAATTTAAAGCTTATAAATTGTTTATTTCTTGAATTTTCCATTAAAAATTTTTAGACCATGGTTGATTTCAAGTAACGGAAACTGTTGAAAGCAAAACCTTGGATAAGGAAGGACTACTTACTGTATTAGTTTGGCTGGATATAGGCTTTTAGGTTCAAAATAATTTTCTTCAGAATTTTAAGACTTTCTTTTTTGGAATCTCGTGTTTCCAATGAGAAATCTAATGCCAACCAGATTTTTGTTCTACTCTGGGTGACATTTAAAAAAATTTGTGGAACTTCCAGTCAAGATGGCAGCATAGGTAAACACAGCTCATCTCCTCACACAGCCACATCAAACTATCACTCAGAATCATCGAAAATCAAGTTGAATGGAAGTCTGACAATGACAGAATTAAAGAAACCACATCCATCCAGATAGGTAAGAGGGCTAGAGACAATAAATGGGCCGGTCCCACATCCATTTGAAGTGGATAAAAATTTGGGAGGAACATCTTGGAAATGAGGAGTCCCAGCCTCATAATAGAGCCATCAGCACAGGGTTCCAGGTCCAAGAAGGTAAGTCCCTCTAACTTCTGGCAATAAAAGCCAGTGGGGATTTAGTCAGTGGAAGAAACTTTTGGAGTCCCAAGCAGTTCATCTTGAAGAACTCACACATAGACTTAGACTCATTCTCTCTGAGCTTCAGCACTGAGTAGCAGCTAGAAAGCCACCAGTGGTATATAGGGAGGAATTGAAATGTGTGGCACCAAGGTGGGAATGGGGGTACAGATTTTCCTCAGACATAAAGGTAGACAGTGGACATTGTCCCTTTTCTGACACCTCTCATGACAGAAGCACAGAGCTGGCAGGTGGGTGCCATAACTGAGACTCCATCCACTTGGTTAACACTGTGTACCCCACCCTGGAGATCCCAAGATTCTGCCCCACCCAAATTAAAGACCCACCCAAACTGTTAACCATGACTTTTCCACATGAATGGCTGGTCTTGGCTCAAACTTCACAAATTCTTAAACCTGTCAAACAAGCAACAGCCAGCCTCAATAAGCCCCCAGCCCCCATACTTCTTGCTAAGTGGCCTTAGACCTGGAACTAACAGCACCCAGCCTAGACTCACAGTTTGGTTTCACCTGGGAATCTCCAACCCTAGCACAAGTAGCAGCCATCTCAGACTGCTTTAAAGTTCATGCAGGGTGGCCCTAGGCAGAACACACATGGGGCTGACCTTGGCCTGCACCACCCAGGAAACCTGAAAGATTGCACATAATAGTGGATAGCTACAGACCATGTCAGAGCACCACCACCCTGCCCCCTGCACAACTGATCATCCATGGAGGGCAGAGGGTGGTGGTCAGTGGTTATAGCCAATACTTGCAGCTGACTGGCCATTGACCTGTCAACAGCAATCAATGCTCAACTACAAGAGGAGGGTGTACTCAGCATACACAAAAGAAACAGCTCAAGTACCCAACTTGGATGATAGGAGAGGCTGTGCCACTGGACCCTAAAGAACACTTACTACATAAGGCCACACTACTAAGACACAGAGTCATAACATCACTTCCTAATACATAGAAATGAACACAGGGAGGCTGCCAAAGTAAGAAGACAAAGGAACATGGCCCAAATGACAAAACAGACCAAAAACTCAAGAAAAACAAGTAAACAAAATGGAGGTAAGCAGTCTAATAGATGTAGAGTTTAAAACACTGTTTGTAGGGTGCTTAGGGAACTTAATGAGAACCTCAACAGCATAAAAAAAAATCTAATCAGAAACAAAGGATACACCAATTGAAATAAAGAACATTTTACAGGGAAAGAACAGTAGAATGGATGAAACTGAGAATCAAATCAATGATTGGGAAATAAGGAAACAAAAAACAACCAATCAGAACAACAAGAAGAAAAAATAATTCAGAAACTTAAGGATAGTGTAAGGAGCCTTTGGGACAACTTCAAGCATTCCAACATTCACATCATGGAGTGCCAGAAAGAAGAGAGAAAGAGCAAGAAATTGGAAATTTATTTGAAAAAAGTAATAAAAGAAAACTTCTCTAATTTGATGAAGGAAATAGACATGCAAGTCCAGGAAAGTTTGGGACAGAGAGTCCCAAAAAAGATGGATGCAAGAGGGCTACTCCAAGACACATCATGATTGAAATGCCAAAGATTAAAGATAAAGAGAGAATCTTAAAAACAGCAGTTAGTAGTTTAGAGTTTCCATAAGACTGTCAGCTGATTTTTCAAAAGAAACTTGCAGGTTAGAAAGTATTGGCAAGAAATATTCAAAGTCACTAGAAGCAGGGACCTACAGCCATGATTGCTTTACTCAGCAAAGATATCATTTAGAATTGAAAGGCAGAGAAAGCTTCTCAGACAAAAAACTCCCCCAAAACTAAAGGAGTTCACCATCATCAAACCATTATTATATGAAATGTTAAAGGGGCTTATTTAAGAAAAAGATTAAAACTATAAATAATAAAATGGCTATAAATACATATCTATCAACAATTGAATCTTAAAAACAAATGAAGCAAATAAGAAAAGCAGAAACAGAATCATGGATACAGAAAGGGTTTTGATGGTTGCCAGATGGGAAGGGGTTTTGTGGGAATGGTGAAGAGGTGAGGGGATTAAGAAGTACAGATATGTAGTTACAGAATAGTCATGGGGATGTAAAATACAGTATAGGAAGTAGAGTAGCCAAAGAAAATATACGCATGAGCCATGAAGATGAATAATGGTGTGGGGATTGCCTCAGGGTTTAGGGGTACAGGGTGGAGTGGGACAATGGGGGGAAATTGTGACAATTGGAGTAGCATAATAAGTAAAATATAATTAAATTATATTATTAATTACATTGAACAAAAATACACTTACTAGTTGCCCAAATACCTTGGTATGGGCTCTATTTTACTAAAATACAAATAAATAAATCTATAATTAAAACAAATTGTGGAAGTTTTTGAAGATGTTATTAGTATTTATTGTTGGTATTATGATACATCACTTGTTGTGTTCTAGGTGTGTGTCTTTTCTTTTCACTTGCTGAGAATCTTTAGTCTGAATGTCATTTTTTTTCAATTCTGAGAAATTTTCTTTACTTCTCTTTGATTACTTCATTTGTTCCATTCTGCAGGCATTATCTTTCTGGAACAGCTATTGAACTGACAGTAGAACTTCCTCTTTTAAAAATGTATTTTATTAATTATGCTACTACAGTTGTCCTCTTCTCCCCCCACCTTTATTCCCCTCAGCCCTCCACCCCACCTCCCACCTGCTACATTCAACTGGGAAGTCAGAAGGGACACCAAGTTTCTTTCCCTGAAGCTTCTTTCTCCATGTGGTGTCACCCTCCTGAGCTTCTCCAGGTGGTCCTTTTCTCAAACAGAGTAGCCTGAACTTCCTTATAGACTGGCAGTTGCATTTTAAGAGAGAGAATTCCAAGAGGACAAATCTCTGCCTGCAGGTTTGGTAATGTTGCATTGGCCAAATCAAGTTACATGGCTGAGCCTGAATCAATGTGGAAAATTAATCTACAATGGCATAAAAGCTGAGAGGTAGGGTTTTTTGGAGGCCAACAATGTCAATCAAAGTTGGGGTGCTGATAGCTCATCTTTTGAGTGCAAGATTTTTACTGTCTTTCTGAGGTTTAATGCCTACATGGAACACTGCCTAGCATCCCCAAGGGCCCTGTACTTTCTGATCTAGTCCTTGGGGAAAGTTTCTGTCACCTGCTGACTGGCTCTAGCTGCCTTGAATTCAGCTTCCCAATTAATCTTCTCATTGAATACTTTCTAACCTCCTTATTCTTCTATCATCTTCCAGCCCCAAAGTGTTCAAGTCTTGAACTGCATTGTTTTAGGGGGCAGCTTCTTTCTTCTCCTTGGCTGTATCCTTCAGAATCTTTTCCCTTCCTTTTCTCCTGCATTGGTGATGCAATGCTGTCCTTTGAGAATATAATCTGGGCTTTCTGCCAAAACTGGGTTTGCCTTTGTCTTCTTCTTTTTCCTCAGAGATGTTTCACTAAGTCTTGACAATTTAAATAATCACCTTTTAATTACATTTAGCAAACATTTGTTGAATGGCTCAATTAATGTGCAAGAATTTATTGGTTGAGCTTAATGAAATCTGTAATTGTAAGCATTAGTGTTGGAGGTACTCTGAGAAGTCACTTAGACTAGTGATTTTTAAACTTTGCCTAAAATCTATTATGGCACTTTTGATAAAAGCCAGTTAGTTTTCAGTTTTCTTAGCATTTCACAAATGACATTTTGTGGTCTATGCAGTGCTTAATTCTGTGGTCTCATATCCTGCCTTAAATTGTTTCCTCTTCTGTATTGGAGCAAATCTAATTTGTTCAGCTCTTCAAATCTCTCTCTCTCTCTCTCTCTCTCTCTCTCTCTCTCCTTCTCCCCCTATCTAGTTCAGAGCCCCTGAAAAGCAAAGGCTTTATACTAGAAGAATCTTCTCTCCTCAGGAGCTAGTGAATTCTAATACACACTTTAGATTCAGTTTCTTTGGAACATCAACCATGAATTAGCCACATTGGCTAAGAGTTGGATTAAAACTCTGATGTGCTTTAATATTCTCCTAAGAACTTACTATTTTGCTGTGTAATTGCACATGTATTGTCTGGCTCAAAAACTGATTATAAATTCAAGGAGGGCAGAGACTATTCTGGTCATCAGCCTATAGCACATTTTTGAGCCTGGTATGTGCCTAGCACATGGAAGACACACAGGATCCATTTTCTGAGTGACTGCATTAATGTACTTCAGAAGACTATAAGATTTGGAAATAATTTTCCACTATTAGTTGACATTTAAAAATCATGAGGAACATTTCTAACACTTTCATATCCTAGGAGCTAGAAAGAATTTCTAATTGAAAACAGTCCTGATACCGAAAAAGTGAAAATTCTGCCCTGGGCCAATGCTTGCAACTCACAATGCAGAATGAAGCTAGCCTGTGCAATGACTTACAGATCTCACATCTTTGTGAATGGAAGAGCTGCAACTGGGTCATCATCCTAGTTCTCCAGATGACACAGCCTTTATGGTGGGTTGTGACATTGTTGTGCCATCTGACCTACCTTGCTATGCAGTCCTACATTTCTCTCCATAGCCCTCAAGGTGGTACCTGACTTCCCTGGGGATGAAGACTGACTCCACTAAAATTCTTTCATTAATGCTATATTCTTAGGACATTGATTACCTAACCCTAATGGGACTTGATAAAAAAAAGCTCAGCACAATTATTAATATGTTTAACTTTGAAGAAGGGCCAGTATCTCTTTAGCAGGTTCCAAAGCCCTTTCTTTATAGGTATCAGATGTCTCATGTGTGTTTCCCTGTGGTCAAGAGAGGTAGGCAGGTGATTTTTGTCATTCTGGTTTATAGCTAAGGAAACTCAGACTACAGATTGACATGAGCTGGACCCAGATAGTGAAGGATAGAGCCAGGAAACAACAGAGGTTCATCACTTCCTCTCTTGAGGATCACACTGCTGCTAAACGACTAGCTTAACAAACAACCAACTTTACCCCTTGACAAGAGGCAAATTAAACACAAAACAAATCAATACAAAATAACAAGTTCTCATTTCTGGAGCAGGATATTAAATAGGTCCTTCTTTGTCTTTGATATTCATTAAGGATGCTGTGCCCAGGTCTATCTTTCAGGACCGAGTCACTCAGTTCAATAGCTGTTGGAAGTTCTGGCTCCTATGACTCACAGAAGCATCCTTCCCAGGGAACTCCACTTGACTGAGAGAGATGCCTTGCCCAAGTTTATGCCTCTTCCTTGAGGGAAGCCTGTGTCCAGGGCTGGTTGATGAGGGATAGAGACATGACACCATTGCTTTTGTCTGAGAAGGGTTCATCCAGCTTCAGAATCCCTATCAATTGATGGCTGATGGAACTGTATGGGTTCAGCTTCTTCCTCTGACCAATCCTTTCCCTTCACTACTTTACAGGAATCACTCTGCCTGGTTTCCCCAATAAACTTCCTTGGTGAAAATCTGTATTTTAGAGTTTATTTCCAGGGTACCTAACCTACATAGACTTGTTAGTGAGTTAGGCATTATCCTCACCCCATGGGAATGGGAAGGGGAGGTCTTCCCCATTGAACCGAGAGAGGACCTTCAGAGAACCACACAGAAAGCACAAAATGTGTCCACTGGAATTTGGAGAAGATGAAGACTGAAGATCAAACCCACACCTGAAAGAGCTTACAGGTGGCTTTTGGGGCTTACCTCTGATGGCTGTGTAGAGAAATAGGAATGAGAATGAGTTTCAGACTTGGGTTCCTTGGAAGTGAGACAGAATTCAGATATGTTGAAAATTCTTCACCCAAGAGCTGGCATGGAGGGGTGAGATGATTCTTCTCTGGTGGATTCTTAGGGACTTAAGGCACAGTCCTATTGGTTAGCTAGAAGAGACAATATCCATACCAATGATGTGCAGGCAGGATATCTGACACTGGGGGTCTCTGAAGAACCCTCAGGAATGCCCCATAGAACAAAAAAGTCAGTATTTGAGTGTCTGCCATGAGTAACGGCATTAAAAAATCCAGAAAAGACCAGATAGCACCAGGAATATCAGACACTTTGTCTCTCCTTATCTCTCCCATGAACCTTCTTCCTTCCCTAACATCAGAGGAGACAGGTGAAGCATAATGCATAAGGCAGAACAAACAAGCCTGGGGGAAAGCTGAAGAAAAAAAGAAAAAAAAAGAAAACAAATGTCAAATTAATTGCTCTCCCTTTCCCAAATGTAGGCTTTTTTTTTTTTTTGGTCCCTGTTGTGGCAGTTTGGGGAGAGAAGTTTTAAACTGGATGAGAAATTGAGGTTTTGGCATTGAAATGCTCAGGATACTTTTGCTTTTGAATATGAGCCACTTGTTAATACTTGAGAATGACTGAGAAAGCTCTTAGATCTGCTTGGGATTTCATTCAGTGACATACAAATTTGATTTGGCTGAACAGGTTAAGAGGAGACCTGATGAAAAGCAAAAAAAAAAAAAAGATTTTTTTCTTGAACCCCACTGAGTCCAGCCCATTCAATAAACAAGTTACACTCAGCTTCTGTTTGTGTTAGTTTCTTGTTGGGGCCACACTGATGACAGAAGGCAGTGTGGCAAGATTTTTTAACCTGGAAGGTTTTCTTAGTATAGTACTTTCCCAAGTTTGTTCCCTGTTCTGTCTGATGTTAATGAGTATAAACTGAAAAGCATTTTTTGTGGCCAATTAATTTGGGAACCATTGGGCTAAAGTTCAATGATATTATTTACTGCAGACCTCAGAGTCTTTATTTTTAATAAAAAACTTATTTGTGGAGAGAGAGACAGGGAGAGAGAGAGAGAGACGGGGGGGTGGATAGAGAGAGAGAGAGAGAGTTGCTGTTACACTTATTCATGCATTCTTTGGTTGACTCTTGTATGTGTCCTCACTAGGGATTGAACCCACAACCTTGGTGTATCGGGACAATGCTCTAACCTACTGAACTACCCAGCTAGGGCCTCAGAGCCTTTAAAAGACTATTTTGAATTGTATATTTCTAGGGTAGGCTTTCTCAACTGAAACTCATTTGATATCTAAATAAATTTTTCTGATGACTATCTCTTAGGTCTAGGGTCTCTGGAAATATTTAAGATTGATTAGTTTGTGCTCTAACATACTAGCACACCTCCCTGTACTAGTATGTTAGAGCTGTGCTTTCTAGTTACAAATGTATGTTAGGATAATATGTTGAGGTACTGTCTTTGTCCAAGCTGATATAACAAAAATACAATAGATTGGGTCACTTAAACAGCAGAAATTAATTTCTCATAGTTCGGTGGGCTGGCGAGTCCAAAATCAAGGTACTGGCAGATTCAGGTCTGGTGAGAGTCCAATTTCTAGTTCACAGATAGCTGTCTTCTTCCTGTATCCTCACACAATTTAGAGTAGAGAATGCTGGGCTCTTCATTCCCTTACAAGGGCACCAGTAACATCCTGGGGTCTCTACTGTCGTGACTTAACTAATGCCCTCAAACCCCACTTCCAAACACTCACATTGGAGATTAGATTTCAAAATACGAATGTTGGAAGGATGCAAACATTCAGTCCATAACAGATATTAATTGAGAGGTTAAGTTTTTTATTCTTGTTTTTTAATCTAGGCATGCCATGTAGCAATTTCAGGTCTGCTCTGACTCACCACCCCAGGCGTGGGGGTTCCCTCTGGAAGGGCCACCATATATGTTCTCATAGGAGTACATTGCAGAGCAGTCACATGGCAGTGGTGGAATTGACCCCTACTTGACTTGGGCAGTGGCATGACCCATTTCCCTGTGAGGCTGCCCTTTTGCAGAGCTCCTTCTGGAGAATGAAGCCAATGTCCCATTTGCTTTCATATACACATATTTGTATGAGCTTTTATTGCCCAACCTCCAAGGGCCAATTCCATTTTTAGTAAGATCTCCTCCTTCAGCATTGTGACATCTTGGTCCTCTACCTGGGATATACTTTCTAGGTTCTGGAGAATAGTCACATGTCCTTTTAGAATAAGACTTACTTGAGTTTGGGGGAGTTTATCAGAGTGCTAACAGTTCTGTTATGGGGCATAGAATCTATTTAATTCAGTCAAGGACAGAGGCAGCACTCAGAGGGAAGTAGGTTATAGATGCGAACAGTGGCATCTGTCACTGAGACAAGCACCCTGGAGGAGATAGTTAGGAAAATTCTGTCTAAGGTTTACCTTATTATTTACTCAATTCCATACATGTAATTTTTCCCTTTGCTATAGAAATCCTGCTGATTCATAATAAAGCTTTGTTCATGGAAGGGAAATGAGAGTGCAGGAGCATATGACTGAGTTATTATACTTGTTGCTAATATTTGGAGTAGTTTAGGAAATTACCATGGAAAGTATGTTGTCCCAGCATTCCTGTGGGGAATGATTCCCAGAAGACCCAGCACATGCAGTAGCTCCTCCTTCATCCCTCCACAAGACGTCTCATCTCCTCAGAGGTCCCTGTGCTCCCAGGGCCACTTGGTGCTGGAAAGGATAAAAGAGGAGAATGTGGCATGATTTAGAGGACCTAAAATCATCCTGCAACCCATCTCAGCAGAAGAACAAGGTACCTACAAAGGAAGAAAAACTGCTCACCTAAGATTTCACTCCAATACAGAACTGCCATCTCCAGAGGTTTAAATGAAGAAGGTGATGACCCCCAAATTCTATGTTCAGCAAATTGTTATTCATGTGTAAAGACATAAAAAGACACTTTCAGAAATGCAATGGTTTAGAAAGTGCACCACTTTCTTATTCTTCCTGGAAACTGCTCTAAGATGTATTTCAGCTGAGTAAGAGATAAATCAAATCAAGGATCCAAAAGTGGATGAAAGTGTAGCACATGCTGCAAAGAAAATCTCAGTATGTTTCCAAGACAATAAAATAACACAAGCCATATTTTCTGATTGGGATGCAATAGAAATTTTAAAAATTCAAAATAAATGGCATAAAAATAACTTTCATGAATGACTACTGGATGAAAGATGAAATGAAAATGTGATTATAATAATATGGAAATTGATACAAATGAAAAAATTTCATAATTTAATCACAATCATTTCATTTATGTGTGAGAAGTCATTAGATAGGGTGACTATCATTGTGCCCAAGGGAGAAGCAGAATGAGAATTGGTGTTCCCATCTTCCCTGAGAAGAAAATTATGTCAATACAGGCTATCCACCAGGAGAAGCACTTGTTACCTGAACTGCCCCAGAAACAGGAAAGTCTTCAGAAAAGGTAGATGAACTTACTTAATAGGGCTTAGCTAAGGAGGAAGAAAAACACAAGGGATGTCTTCTTTAAGAGTAAAGAAACAGAAAGCATAATCAAAAGCAGCAGTAAGAAATGCCAGCAGATCTCGAGAGTTAAGGAATCCTGACTTCCTCCCATGTTCCTAGTGAACTTGCCTGCATTGCAAGTGTCCTTCCAAAAAAGCTGGCTTGGCTGCTTGAGAAGATCACCATAGTCTACCTGGAGCCCTGTCCTCATTGGCCCCTTTGGAGCTCCTCACAACCATACTTGAGTGTCAGAACAGGAAGCCCTGGGTGGGGCCTATGAAATGCCATCACAAATGTCCCCAGAGGTCTACCAGTCCTCTCCTGGAAGACTGCTCCAAACACCATACTTCCCAAAGCTCACATAGCAGGGGGCCACCCTTTCTCCATTTCCCACTTGATTCCTTTCCTCACCCAGTGACCATAGGAAGGTGCTGATCTGACAGTGACCATTGTACACAGGTACCACAGGAACACCACAGCAGTGGTGGGAATGCCATCCCTTGCAGCTGGGCAGTGACACAACCTATTTCCTTGTAAGGCTGTCCTTTTGTGGAGCTCCTCCTGGGAAATGAGGCCTATGAACTGCTACTCTTACATCCCCAGGTGTCATTTTGCAACCTGCTGACCCTTCTCTTGCTTTCCTGTCTGGCCCACAAGCACTGTGACCTAGCCTGCTGCTGCAGTACTCTTTTGCCTTCAGTCTCACACTCTTTCCTTGACCTTCTAAATGTCAGCCAGAGGGTGATTTTTCCACAACACAAATCTGAGCATGTCTCCATCCTTTACATTCTTCAGGACCTCCCATTAGTCCTTTGCATAATGCCCAAAGGAGACCACTTGATTCCACATGTATTTTCAGGGCTTGTTTTGCTCCTTTTCCCTTTCAAACTCTTTTCTGTGCTCACAGAATGACGGTTTTGCCCACTTTGGGCCATTGCTCATGCTCAGTGCCCTGTCTGACTGGACATCCCTGCCCTCTTCACCTGGGAGAGGAGCTTACTCTCATGCTGCAGGTCTTGGCTGAGACATCACATTAGCAGAAAAGCCTCTCCTGTCCCCGAGACCTGGCTTAGGTACTACGTCTGAGTTCTGGAGGCATAGTTTGCCTTCCCCATCACAGTAGATATCACATCACATTGTATTTGCTCATTTTCTGGTATGCCCCAACACAGCATACGTTTTTTCTTGGGGTAGGAGCTTTCTTATAATTGTTTCTTGTTTGTTTGTTTGTTTGTTTGTTTGGATCCCCCTGCCTACTTGTGTGCCTGGCATGTAACTGGTGTTCAACAAATGCCTGCAGAATTGCAGGACTGATAGTAAGTTTCTAACACCCTACTGGCTGTTGCGCTTGCCACAGGAGAATGGCAACACTTTGGAGGTTTCCCATGTCTTGTCATCTTCAGAGCCTTTAGGTAGCTGGTCACATTGAGATTTCATGCCATATGGGCATGCTGAGAAAGTTCAACTTTGTCTAAGGCTGCCAGAGTGTGCAAGGGGAGGGGAGGGCATGTGAGTGGCAGCATTGTCAAATAGGTGAACCTTGATTTGCAGAGTCTCTAAGTGTGGCTGCATCCACATCCAAATGCCTTGGATGTGTAATAGGAACTGACATCCAGGCCAGTCTCATTCCGAAACTTGACAGGATCCAGAGAGGCTGAGTAGGCTATTGAATAATTTCTCCCTTTGTTTCTGTTTGTTTCAGAACAAGAGGGTGGGCAGTTAGTCCTTGCCACCATTTGAATTATACAAGGTCAAACAATACCTAAAGAGATGGAAACTATAGCAAAGAATCTCAAGATCTCAGGTTTTCAGCCAATTCTGTTTACCCACTTCCCCCACAGAACACAGAGCCTTAAAACATTTCTCAACCCCCCCTTGCAATTAAGTGAGAATTTTGGCAAGTGGATTGTGGGGGAAAGTGATGTGAGCCATTTCTGGGCCCAGTATCTAAAATACCTCCTATGTGACAGATATGCCATGATGGCTCACTCTTGCCATTTTAGCCAGTCAGATGCAGAAGATCCAGTGTAGAGCTTCAAATCCCAGAGGGCTCTGAGGCACCCAGGGGATAGAGAAGCTGCTAAGTGGAAGTTTTCTGGGTCCCTGAAGGACTGTATGGAGCAGAGAAAGTCTTGCTCATCCCTCCTTCCCTACTGACTCACTGTGATCTGTGATGTGAGCAAGAAGTAAAGCTTTATTGTATTAAGCCACTGAAATTTGAGATTTCCTGTCAGAACACTAAACCTATTCTAACCAACACGGTGACCTTCTAACCTCCTTCATTCTCAGGTGATTGTTCCTGTCCTATTTCCCTGAATGCTTAATTTTACTCCAAGTACTTAGAAGACTATGTTAAGAACAGGCAGAGGCCCTGGTGCAGGAGAGTTGGTACAGATACTGGCAGTTCAAAGAGAAAGGGGGGTTTGTGTGTTTGATGTCCACATTGCTTCTCTGCTACTGCCATGCACCAGATGCTGCAGGATGGTCTTTCCTCAGAGCACGACTGTGGCTTGCATCAACATTGCTGACATGTTATCTATTATTTCCAGAAGTGTTGAATGTGCAAGGACAACAAAGCTTTGTGGAAACTGAGTCCTCCAATTCCTGCGGAGCCCCTGTGTCCATACACATCTGAACATGAGAGGCCATGAATAGAGGACAGACTGTGTCCTGCTTAGGAGCACCAAGCTGCTGTCTAAGTCATGAAGGAAAGTATCAGATCCTTTTCTGCTGTGGTGAAAAATTCCAGCTTGGGAGTAAGACAGAGGAGGGTTTGAAGCTTTGCTCTGATATTTGAGCAACTTTGGATTTTTTAATATAATTGATATTATTGATTTTTCACACATCTATCTAATCTATATATTTATATGTTTATACATATATACATCTATCTAATCTTTATCTTTATATATATATATATATATGTATTTATTTTGCATTTCTAACTGTTGGTTGATTGGTCAATAGATAGATGATAAATATAAGACTTTTTTAAGTCCTCAGGACAATGCCTAATACACAATGTGTCCTAAACATGTTAGTTCTGTACATGGTAAGAAATACAATAATAACAACTACTTGCAAAGTACTATGTTAATAGATTTCACACTCACAACAAGCCTATGACTTAGGCTCTATTATTAGCTCTATTTTACAGATGAGGACACAGGCAATGTTATGTATCTTCTATAGCTCACCCAACTATAGTGTTAGGGCTCACATCAAACTCACACACTGAGCCTGAGTATCATCCTTGAAAGTAGCTGTGTGACATTGAACATGTAACTGAACTTCTCAGAACCTCAGTGTATTTCTCTGTAAATTGGATTACTGTGAGGATTTCAAGGAACTGAGTTACCTAATGTGTGTGAGCCACCTAGTGCCATGCCTAGCACACACATTTGCTGTGACTAGACATAACTTCACCTGCCATGGGGAGGCCACATCTATAACACCCAAGCTACTCTGCTAACTGTTTAGAATGTCTCCAGTTTCCCACAAAAGAACCATTAACCTGATCAGAATATAAATAATATATATCCTGTAGCTATGATGATGGGCCCTAGGGCCACCCTGGCTGTTTCCCAGATGTAATAACAGACTCAACTCTCCATTTTCTTGCCTGGTGCTTAATGTTTGCTGCCTAGGAAGAGGTCTCCTGTCAAATCAGGAGGCTTCCCTGACAGCCCAGTTCTGTGACTTGGAGTAAAAAATGTATGGCTTCTACTCTTCAATACTAGGTGAGGTGGGGCTGTAAATTGAGGCCAGAACCCAGTCATCTCTCTTCTAAGGCTCACGTGCTACTACTAATGCCCGGGGCTGCCTAAATATCAGGGAGCTGTCTTTCCTCCACTGTCTGAGAAGATTAGAGCCGGCCCATTGCCTATCGTGACATTTAGGGCGGGCAATTACCCAACACAATGCCCATCTACCCTCAAATTTAATACAGAAATCAGGCATGTTGTGAAAGGGCCTGAAAAAGCTTTAATTTTCTCAGCCATCTAAGGCTCCATGCTGACTGCAGTGTCCCTAGCACAAAAGCACTGTCCATCATGTGCTTTGCTGAATACAACACTTTAGTCCAACTGTGCAATCTTCCTAGACAACTCAACAATGAGACTCAATCAAGGCTCAGAACTTCTCCTCCCATCCACTCAGACCTGCCCCTGCTTTACTCTTTCTGGAAGAAAGAATGAGCCAATTGGGTGTTTCTCTGATGTCTATCATTGACTGACAGGAGGTATTTGCTGATGCTTGTGACCCTTGAGGTGGTGCTCTGTAACCTTGCAACCAAGTTTCCTTGGCAGCGGATGGTGGGGGGAGGGGCTCATTAGGTTGTCACATTCTCTGGCTCTGTTCCACCTTCTAGTAATTGAAGCAAGAAAGCTGTTCCTCTGGAAAATCTGGAAATTTCTGCTTAAACTGCCAACCTGTGAGACTTTGAGGTTCATAAAATATTTCCTCTAGTCTCAGAGCTGAGTAAGAGGGGTTTGGCCCCACTGGTATTAACTGGCAATCTGAACTTCTATGTCCCATTTAGGCAAACAGCTCTACAGAGGAGATCTTGCTCTGTAGGCAGCCACAAATACTGTATTTTGCTGTGTATAATGCGCACCCCCGTTTTTGCTCCAAACTTTCAGGAAAAAAATCTTTTGTTTTAACTTTTTAATTCAATTTTTAATTTGTTTATACTTAGAAACAAAGCCAATGATCATATTCCAGAATATTATTTTGCAAACAGATATCATTATTGCTTTCTAGAGTTATACTTTTAGTGCATAAGCATACATAAAATAATCACAAACACTTATATATATACAGGATTAGTATTACCCATGTATAATGCACATCCTCATTTTTCCCTCAAAAACCTGGGCAAAAAGTGTGTGTTATACATGGCAAAATATGGTTGAATCAAAGAAGCCCTGAGCTGACATACCTCTTTGACTTTCCTCAACAGTGTTTGGGAATCACAGGAGGAAGTGTTTAAAAGAAAAGAGCTTTCACGATGGATCCAGGTGGGTGCTGTTTGGTCAATGGTAAGAATGCCGCACTTTCTGCTAGAGTTATCACAGCTCAGGTGGGCTTAGCTGCAGGGCAGGCTATGTCACTCTGGAGATACAGGAAGCTGGTCCTGGGGCTTGGAGAACTAACTGAGCTTCAGGTCGATTCCCCAAAGCAGGGTCACTGGTTTTTCACTCTGCAGACATTTAACAGGACATGAGGACTGTGGTCTGACTGTGGAAGCATAGAGTCAGGCTGTGTGCCTGGTGCATGCAGGATGCTCGCTGAGGTTTGCAGTGAGCTGGAGTCCAGCCCAGGCAGGTGAAGTGGGGGCCAATATCTCAGCAGGGAGCTGAGACACAAGAATAGTTGTTTGAAGCTGGAGTGCTAGACAAGACATTAGATTGACTGAGACCTCAAGGTATAGATTAGCTTTGGGACACAAAGGCTCACTAGAACTAAGGGCCCCCCTCATTACTGGTGAATTCCAGGTTCCTAATAAGCTAATGCCTTGGGTAGCATTTGCCATGAGATTTTGTGAGCCTGGAGCAGCAGGCTGAAGAGGGGCTGAGCAGGATGGATCTGGCAAAATAGGAAGCTGTCTTTTTTATACAGAAGGAAAAACATAGAAGGCCAATTGTCATTTTCCTGGAGAATAATCTCATACTGTCACAAACAAATGCAATTATAGCATTATGTGTTGCTGGCATTCGAAATTGGATTTGCAGCATAGACTAAAAGTCCTTAAAAGCTAATAATTCTTACCATTGTTTTTTCCTTTTACATTTCTGCTGCATTCTCTGGTCAGGCTTAATTTTCCTACCATGCACTAACTCTGCTCTAAGCTTACCTCTTTCTTTCCTATGTTGCCTATTATTTTTATTCCCTGTTCTGATTATTGCTGTAAGACAACCAGCCTCAAATCTGAGTGACTTAAAGCAAAACCATTTTGATTTGCTATTGGATTTTGTTGGTTGGGAATTTAGAGAGGATGTAACCTGCAGGGGTTTTCTCTGCTCCATGATGTCTGAGGCCTTTGCTGGGAAGACTTGTTGGGGATTGGTGTGATTTAAATGGCTGGGGGTTGAACTTATCTGGAAACTTTTTCACTTATATTTCTGCCGCCTGGGTTGGAATGGCAGAAAGGCTGGACCCAGCTCAGTCTCATCTAGAGAACCTATGTGAAGCCCAGCTAGTATGGTGGATCAGGACTGTAGTAACAAATGTCAACATGGCCCTGGAAGTCACACATGCCTTCTGCCATACTCTATTGGTTGAAGTGCTTACAAGTCTGCCAACTTTAAGGGAAAGGAACATGAGGAGTATCACAGAATTTAAGGCCATGATTTAAAACCACTATATCCTTTAGACTTTGTATTTGCTTGATTTTTGCTTCTTCTAATACTTTGCTTGCTTTCCTCTCATTCTGCTTAAGCAGGCCTCTCCCTATTCAGACAGCACTGTCTGTCATCTGTGCTTATCTGTTCATTTTCACAGTTTGTTTTTCTGTATAGTTGCAGTGATGGGGTTACTCTTTATCCTCTAGGAAAAACTGTCATTTGGCTGACTTTGCAGCAGTGATACCAGAGAGATTATTTGCAGGGTGTTTCTAAGATGCTTCTGGTTCCTCCTCTGTTCCTAGTAGTATTATCAAAGGTCATACTTTTATAGGAAATAGAGGTTACAGAATAAATCATGAAATCTTAAGTATCTCAACTTTCCTGCTTTCCAATAACCCTTCTCCATGCAAATCTAAACAACTGAGATTTTTATCATACATGGCACAATTTTTTTTTTCTGATAGTTTGCAAGTGTCCTTGTCTAAGTTCCACCTATACTATATTAAAATTTATAGGCTGGAAGAATGTACTGTGGTTTGTTTATACTCACCACACCAATCTCAGTGCTAGCAAAGCAGTCAGCCTGAAATTAATATTAATAAGTATAATTAATTGGAAAGATCATGCTCAAGTTTTCTTAAATGTGTTTTAGATTTTTGTTTTGTTTGTCTGTTTAATTGGCCTAATGAAGTAAATGTAAAACCTATGTGTAAAATAATGATAGCTGAGGAACCCCATGAGTCTCTTTTCAAAAGTGACACTCACATGTGAAAGCAATGTGGCCTTATGATTTGTGACACAACAGTTAAGCCCTGAACAATGGGGGTGTTAAAGGTACTCATACCCTTGCATGGTCAAAAAATCTATATGTAACTTTTGGATCCCTGAAAATTAGTAATAGCTTACAGTTGACTGAAAGCCTTACCAATAACACAAATATTTTATTAACACATAATTTTTATATGACATGTATTCTTACATAAAAGTAAGCTAGAGAAAAGAAAATGTTATTAAGAAGATCATGAGGAAAAATTTGTGTATAATAGATGCACACAGTTCAAACACATGTTGTTCAAGGGTCTGAAACATCTCCATGGTCTTCTCTTCTGTAGGGGGTAAGTAAAGTACACGAGGGTGGAATCCTAACTCTGCCCCCTAACAGTGCTTTGACCTTGGTAAGTCATATTGTCATTCTAAATCATAGTTTTAGCTATAAAATTGTAGTAATAGAACCCTTTATTTAAAAAATAATTTAAATAGTGTAAAATTTCTTATGGCAAGGTTTAAATGAAAGAATTTATGGTGAAGTGTTCATATAATGCAATTATAAAGGTTTGTGATTCTTTAAATAGGCTAAGTCAGAATTGTTAATTCAAGGACCAGACTGTTGGTTTACATTACTGAAAAAACCTAACCCTAAAAAGAGAGGGAATGTCACAAGTGCCATGTCTGAAGAAGGATATTTTTACACATTTGCAGCTGACTGTTGCCAAGTTCAGGCTAGGTGGCCAGATTTGATTCTCTCAGAGAATCCAGAGCTTCAGCACGTTATATGGACCTTTCTTATTTTTAAATGGTTGTTATTAATTAGTAAATAAATATACACACACATATAAACATAGCTTGGAACAAACAAATACTTCCGTAACTTGTCTTTCTCTTATACACTGCTGATTTAAAATTTAGTTAAAAAATGCTGCTGAAGGTATACAGATGGCATGAAACCATTTTTCTCCTGCTCCTCTCTGATAAGTACAACTACAAGCCCTAGAAATAAGGCAACAAAAAGAGAACTCTGACCAGAGGAATGTGGATTGAGACAGAAAGTAGTGGTAGGGCACCTTACCACTTCTATCCAATATCAGAAAGGGACCCAGGTCAGGTGTCCCCCACCCCAATATAACAACAGAAGGTGACTGACTAAAGTAGTTTAGTTCCTCTCCTGAACTGAATGGGAGTCCCCACCTGAAAGACCAGTGGCACTGACAAAGGTCGACAGGGATCTTTGATAGAGATCCTTCACTACTAGACCTGAAACTCCCTCCCCACCTAGAGACATTGGATGGCCAAGCAGCACCTACAAGTGGAGGAGTCCTGCCACAACAGATGGGCAGGCCCAGGAAATGCTTTTTATTCATGCTGGACTTGACACTTCCCTTCCTAACCTAGAGACATGAAGTGGCTTGGTCATTTTGGCAGGGGAGTCCTGCTAAAATAAGCAGCTGGCCTAAGAAGCTTCTCTATCCTGCACATGTAGAAATTTTTCTCCTGCCAGAGACTTCAAGCAGATGGTGGCTCTGGTAGAGGGCATCCTGACAGAACAAGTTCCTGGCTTAGGAAATACTCTTTGTTCCCCAACCTATGAGCATTAGGTAGCCCAAGTTGGGAAAGCTCCTTCCATTTTCTCAGGCAGCACCAGCAGGGAACAATGAAAATGCTATCAGCCCCAGATAAACCAAGTAGACAAAAATAGCACCCCCAAATCCTCTGAAGATTGAAATGTCATTGGACCTGCAGTCCATAAAGTGAGGCCAGGATTCATGAGCTGACCCTGAAACAGGGTGACAGCATATTAAAATACAGTCATATATTACTGCTTAACCATGGAAATATGTTCTAAGAAATGCATCATTGGGTAAGCTCCTCATTGTATGAACATCATGTGTGCTCTTACACAAATCTAGATAGTATAGCCTACTATATACCTAGGCTATATGGTATAGCCTTTTGCTCTGAGGTTACAAATCTCTAAAATATGTTAATGTATTGAATATTATAGGTAAGTATAACACAAGGATAAGTATTTATGTATCTAACCATACTAAAAATAGTAAAGGTAGATAAATATATAGTATAAAAGGTAAAAAATGGTGTACCTGTATAGGGCACTTACCATGAATGGGGCTTGTAAGACTAGAATATTCTCTAGATAGGTCAATGAGTAGGTGGTGAATGAAAGTGGAGGTCTAAGATATTACTGTATAATACTGTAGATTTTTAAATACTGTATACTTAGGCTACACTAAATTTATGAAATTGTTTATCTTCAATGATAAATTAACTTTAGTTTAGTATAACTTTTTATTTTATAAGTCTTTAAAATTTTAAACAACTTTATAATAACACTTAGCTGAATATAAAATATATTATAATGACTTTATGATGGTTACTACATCATTAGATGATAAGCATTTTTCAGCTCCATTGTATCTTATGGGACCACCATTATATATATGATCCACCATTGACTGAAATATTATTATATGGCGATTGATTGTAATTAATTTAATTAGAAACTATAGTCTCCTAACATAAGAGACAAAATGTTCAGGATACCATAAAAATTACCCATCATACAAGGAACCGAGAAAGTTGCAATTCAAAGGAGAAAATAAAATCAATTGATGCTAACATTGAATGAACCAGATGCTGGGGTTATTTGACAAAGATTAGTTAGAAGTTTTCTTAAACAGATGAAAAGCACAGAAAATTTCAGAAAAAATAAACATTTTTATAAAGAACTTAATAAAATTATGGAAATAAAAATAGAATAACTAAAAAATATCTTTAGTTATTGAGCACATCAGCACTTTAGCAAAGTGCTGATCTCAATAGTAGAGCAGAGATAACAGAAGATAGAATCAGTAAACTTGAGGAAAGATCGATAGGATTTACCCAGTGCAAATAAACTTAAAAAAAATGAGCCCCAGGGACCTGAGGAACAATAAATAAATAGTCAACATTAATATCATTTGAGTTCCAGAAGAAAAGCAATAAAGAGTGGGAATGAGAGAGTATTTGAAGAAAGGATGGTTAAAAACTTCTCCAATTTAGGTGAAAGACACAAAATTACAGGTTTAAGAAGCTGGTAAAACCCAAATAGAATAAGACCAAAGAAATGCATGCCAAGACTTATCTTCATTAAACCTATGAAATTTAAAAACAAAATATTTTTGAAAGTAGTGATGAAAATGGAATTTTTTTTCTTAAAATCAGGAAAAATAATGATGCTCACTCTTGCCATTTTTATTCATCATAGCATTAGAAGTCCTAGCCAGAGCATTTAGGCAATAAAAAGCAATAAGAAGAATCCAAATTGGAAAAGAAGACATTAAACTGTCACTATTTGTAGATGACATGATTTATATAGAGAGAAACCTAAAGACCCCATCAAAAACTGTCAGAATGAATAAATTCAGTAATGTTGCAGTTGTATAAAATCAATATAAAGAATCTTTTGTGGTCAACTTCCAGTCAAGATGGAAGCATAGGCAGACATGACTTGTCTCTTCACACAACCACATAAAAAATATAGCTAAAGCATAGAAGAACCACCACTCAGAACCATCAGGAAATGAGTTGAATGGAAGTCTGACAACTATGGAATTAAAGAAACCACATCCATCCAGGTTGGTAGAAGGGGTGCAGAGACAGAATAGGCTGGTCCTTCACTCACATATGATAGATAAAAATATGGGAGGGATATCTTAGGACCATGGGGTCCCAACCCCACACCAGGCCTCCCATCCTAGAGTTCCAGGGCCAGGATGTTAAGTCCTCACAACTTCTGGGTGTCAAAAACAGTGAGAATTGAATCAGTGGAAGAAACTGCTGGAGCCCTAAGGAGTTCCTCTTAAAGAAGTCACACAAGGACTGACCTACTCAGACTTACTTCCTCTGAGCTCCAGCACAGGGGTAGCAACTTGAAAGGCACCAGTGGTACACAGAAAGAAATGGAAGTGTCTGCCATCAAGGAGAGCAGAGGCCATTGTCCCTTTTTTAAACCCTTCCCACACAGAACTAGCAAGCTGGTTCCATACCTGAGATTCCATCAATTTGGCTAACACTATTTGACCTACCTTGAAGATCCCAGAGACTCCTCTGCACCCAACTTACAGACCCACCAAAGTTGCCTTCTCACATGAATGGCTTGTCTTTGCTTATGGTTCATAACTTCATAAGTCCTCTCAAACACAGAAAAGCTGGCATTAGTGAACCCCAGGCCCAGCACTAATAGCAGTCAGTGTAGGTCACAGCTTAGCATCATCTGGGAATCCCCAAGCCCAGCACAAATAGCAGCATTTTCAGATTGCTTTATAAATCAAGGTGACCCTAGGAAAATGCAAGTGAGGGCTTAACTTAGCTTGAACTAGTTGAGAAACCCCAGGGCCAGCATACCCAGTGTTCAGCTACAGACCACATTGGAATACCACCATCCTACTCCTCCACAGAGGGTGGAGTTTGGTGGTCAATGGTCACAGCCAATAGTTGCAGCTGAGTAGCTTGGATAAATTTCTCCCATTGACCTGCCAACAGAAATCAAGGCTCAACTACAAGAGGAGGGGGTACTCAACCCACACAAAAGGAGCACCTTGAGTACCCAGCTTGGGTGATAGGGGTGGCTGTGCCACTGGACCCTTTAAGACACTGACTGTATTAGGCCATACTACTAAGCAACAGATTCAAAGCAGCTCTACCTAATACATAGAAACAAAAACAGGGAGGCTGCCAAAATGAGGAGACAAAGAAACATGGCCCAAATGAAAAAACAGATCAAAATTCCAGAAAAATAACTAAACAAAATGGAGGTAAGTAATCTAATAGATGCAGAGTTCAAAACACTGGTTACAAAGATGTTCAAGGAACCTACTGAGGACCTCAGCATCACAAAAAAGATCCAGTTGGAAACAAAGGATACACTAACTGTAATAAAGAACAATTTACAGGGAAACAACAGTAGAATGGATGAACTGAGAATCAAATCAATGATTGGGAAGTAAGGAAGCAAAAAACAACCAATCAGAACACAAAGAAGAAAAAAGAATTAAAAAAAATGAGGATACTATAAGCAGCCTCAGGGATAACTTCAAGAGGCCCAATATTTGCATCATAGAGGTGCCAGAAGGAGAAGAGAAAGAGAAAGAAATTGAAAATCTCTTTGGAAAAAAATGAAAGAAAACTTCCCTAATTTGGTGAAGGAAATAGACATGCAAGTCTAGGAAGCACAGAGAATCCCAAACAGGATGGTTGCATAGAGGCCCACTCGAAGAAATATTATAATTAAAATGCTAATGGTTAAAGATAAAGACAGAATCTTAAAAGCATCAAGAGAAAAGAAGTTAGTGACCTACAGGGGAGTTTCCATAAGACTGTCAGCTGATTTCTCAAAAGAAACTTTTCAGGCTAGAAGAGATTGGCAAGAAATATTCACTCATGAAAAGTAGGGACCTACAGCCAAGTTTGTGCTACCCAGAAAAGATAACATTTAGAATTGAAAGGCAGATAAGGAGTTTCTCCGAGAAGAAAAACTAAAGGAGTTCATCATCACCAAACCATTATTATATGAAATGTTAAAGGGAATTATTTAAGAAAAAATAGGTCAAAACTATGAATAAGAAAATGGCAGAAAATACAAATCTATCAACAATTGAACCTAAGAAGCTAACTAAGCAAGCACAAAGTGCAGAGACAGAATCATGGATATGGAGAACATTTTGATAATTGCCAGATGGGGAGGGGTGTTTGGGGGAATGGGTGAAGAGGTGATGGTGTTAAGAAGCACAAATAGGTAGTTACAGAATAGCCATGAAAGTGTAAAGTACAGTATAGGAAGTAGAATAGCCAAAGAACTTATACTCGTAACCCATGGACATGAACTATGGTGGGGGTATTGCCTGAAGGAGTGGGAGTTGCTGGTTGGAGGGGAGGCAAAGGGGAAAAATCAAGACAACTGTAATAGCACAATCAATAAAATATAATTAAAAAGCCATACATAATGGAAACAAAAACTCTTTTGCATTTCTATACATTAATTACAAATTATCATAAAGAGAAATTAAAAAACAATTCCATTTACAATTGCATCTAAAAGAATAACATACCTAGAAAGAAATCTAGCCAAGAAAATGGGGGATCTGAATACTGAAAATTATCAGACATTAAGGAAATACATTGAAGAGGACATAAATAAATGGAAATTTCATGTTCATATATTGGAAGAAATAATATTGTTAAAATCTTCAAACAACTTTAAGCAATCTATGGATTTAATGCAAAATCTATCAAAATTCCAATGGTGTGTTTCACATAAATGGAACACAGAAAACTGAAATTTATATGGAAACACAAAAGACCCTAGACAATCAAAGCTTCTGGAAGGAGAACTAAGCTGAATGCATCATTCTCCCTGATATCAAACTCTATTACAAAGCTATAGTAATTAAAGCAGTATGGTATCAGCATAAAAACAGACAAATAGAAATAGGAAGCCTAGAAATACCCATTTATATATAGTCAATTGAATTATGACAAAAGAGCCAAGAATATGTGATGAGAAAAGGAAAGTCTCTTCAATAAATAGCATGGGAAAAATTGAAAATCCCATGCAAAGGAATGAGGCTAGACCACCATTTTATACCATACACAAAAAATTTACTGAAAATACATTAAATACTTAAATGTGAGACTTGGAACTCAAATTCCTAAAAGAATCCATAGGCTGTAAGCTTCTTTACATAGGTCTTGGCAATGTTTTCTTTTTAATCTGACACCAAAAGTAAAAGCATCAAAATAAAAAATAAATAAGTAGGGCTACATCATACTAAAAAGCTTTTGTGGAGCAAAAATCTTCTACAAAATTAAATGGCAACATACTGAGTGGGAGAAAATAGTTGAAAATAACATATCTGATAAAGGAGTTAACATCCAAAATACATAAAGAAGTCATATAACTCTATAGAAAAAAAGCAATTAAAATGGGCATAAGATCTGAGTAAACATTTTTCTAAAGAAGACATACAGATGGCCAATAGGTATATGAAAAAATGTTCAACATCATTAATAATCATGAAAATGCAAATCGCAACCACAAGAGGATCACCTCATACCTGTTACAATTATTATTAAAAAGATAGGAAATAACAAGTGTTGGTGAGGATGTGTAAGAAAGGGAACACTTGTGTACTATTGGTGGGGATGGAAATTGGTGCAGCCACTATGGAAAACAGTATGGCGTTTCCTCAAAAAATTAAAAAATAGAACTACCATATGATCTAGCAATTCCATTTCTGGGTACTTATCTGAAAAAAAGACACATTAACTCAAAAAGATATATGCACCATTGCAGCATTATTTACAATCACCAAGACATTGAAAAAATCTAAGTATCTATTGATGGATGGGTGTATAAAAATGTATATATATATGTACACACATATACATAATTATATGTATACACACATATATTTATATATCACATATAAATATATGCATGCATATATATATACACACATATACACACATTATATGTGTACATATAATATATAATGTACATACTATTATATAATATATATACATTTATATATAAATATATACACATACAATGGTATATGATTCAGCCATAAAAATAAAATCTTGCTATTTGTGACAATATACATGGAGTTTGAGGGCATTTTGCAAAGGGAAATGAGTCATCCAGAGGAAGACAAATGTCATATGATCTCTCTTATATATGGAATAAAACAGAAATGAAAACAAAACAGAAAGCCAAGTTCATCGAATAGGGAACAGATAGGTGGTTGCCAGTGGTAGAAGGTGGGGGTTGGAAGAAATAGCTGAAAGGAGTCAAAGGTAAAAAAATCTTTAAGGTAGAGAGATGTGATGCATTACCTGTATAGGAAACAATTTGAATAACATTGAATTTTCCATGTGAAACTATGGAGGCTAGAAAAAATATTGTAACATTATTAAAGTGGTGAAATAAAAGAATTGTTAACCAAAAATTCTATATCCAACAAAAAACATTCTTTAGAAATAAAGTGGGAATAAAGACGCCAAGATGAAAGAAAACTAATAAAAAGTGTCACTAGCAAAATGATCCTTAAAAAATGGATAACAGAGTTTCTGTCATTTTATTTCAAACAGAATGAAAGGATAAAAAAGGAGTCTCAGAGCATTAGAATGAAAAAAAGAACAATGGAAAGAACAAATATATAGGTAAATAAAACAGATTCTCTTGAGTATTATAAATCATAGGTAATACCTGAAACACAAACTATAATAAACTATAACACTGATACTGAAGACATGGTATTTAAAAGTGGTATAGGTAAAGTCACGTAAATGAAAATAAGGTTTCCACACTTCAATCCAAGTGGCACAACATTGATACCAGTAGACTAAGTTATAGGTGTACATTGTAACACACAGAGCAACTGCAACAAAACTATACACAGCAATACATGTAAAAATGCAATAAATAAGTCAAGATGGAATCCTAAAAAAATGCCCAAGCAGCCCACAGGAAGGCAAGAAAAGAGAAACAAAGGAATATAAAAAAGAGCACATAAGCATATGTAAAACATTCAGTATCATTACCTGTTAAGGAAATGCAAATGGAAACCACAAGGTCATATGAATACACATTTATCAGAATGCCCCGAATAAAACTAGTGACAACACCAAATGCTAGCGAAGTTGCAGAGAAATGTGGTTACTCAATATTGGTGGGAGTGTAAAATGGTATACCTACCCTGAAAAGAGTTGCATAGTTTTTTTTATACAACTCAACATGCAATTACCACATGACTCAGCAATTGCACTCTTGGACATTTAACCCAGACAAATAAAAATTTATGTTCACACAAAAATTTGTACTTGAGTGTTTATAACTTTAACTTTATTTTTTACAGCTCAAATGGGTAACAGTCGTTTTACTGTGGCTGAATGGTTAAACAAACTGTAGTACATATGCACCATAAAACACTGCTTAACAGTAAAAAGGCAAAAAAAAAAAAAACTATTGATACATGCAACAACTTAAAAATTCTTGAGGATTTTTCTGAGTGAGGATAAAAATCTGCCCATAAAGATTTTGGGGTGCACAAGGGCAAGGGGTAAGATGGGAGGGGTTATAAAAGGGAACAGAAGGGATACTTGTGGTGATATAACTGTTTGTTATCTTGATGTACTGGTGGATATATGAATTTACACGTGATAAAATCTCATAGAACAAAACACATGCACACAAGTAAAACTGGGAAAATCTAAGATAAGTAGATTGAATTAGTGGGAATACTCTGGTTGTGATATTGTACTATAGTTTTAAAAATGCTACCACTGGGGAAATGAAGTAAAGAGGGCATGTATCTAATTTTTTCCTACAAGTGCATGTAAATCTTCAATTATATAAAAATAAAAAAGTTTAACTGAAAAAAAAACTGATGCTGAGTTACAAGATGCTGAGATGGTCTTGTTCATTTTCTAAAATTTCTGTGAACACATTCAGGCCTAGAATGAAACTCAATATCTAAACATTTAGGTGAGACTTCCAGCCAAGATGGAGGCATAGGTAGCCACACTGTGCCTCCTCACACAACCAAAATAAGGACAACAAAAATTTAGAAATAATAAAACAACCAGTACTGACAGAAAATTGAACTGTATGGAAGTCCGACAACCAAGGAGTTAAAACAGACACATTCACCCAGACCGGTAAGAGGGGCAGAGTTGGGCAGCCTGGAGGAGAGGGGTCATGGTAAAAAAGCAGTGGCTGGCAGACCCTGGGCCTGGGGTGGCAGCCAGTGGACCCAGCAAAGTGGCAGATTGTGGAGGGTCCTACATTTGCACCTAGATAAACCAGGTAAAACTGGGGAGCAAGACAGACCATACAACCCAGAGTCCCAGTGTGGGGAAATAAGGCCTTAAAACACCAATTGAGAACACCTGTTAGGGTTGGGGTGCCAGGAGAGACTCCCAGCCTCACAGGAGAGTTCACTGGAGAGACCCACAGGGTCCTAGAACATATACAAGCCACCCACATGGAAATCAGCACCCAAAGGGCCCAGTTTGCTTGGAGGAAGCAGTGGAAGGGACTGAAATCCAGTAGAGAGGGCAGCAAGCACCCTTGTTCCCTCTCAGACCCCTCCCCCACATATAGCATCACAGTGCAGTGACGTGGGTTGCCCTGCCCTGGTGAACACCTAAGGCTCCACCCCTCATTATGTAACAGGCGTGTCATGACCAAAAAAATGGCCCAAATGAAAGAACAGATCAAAGTTTTAGAACAAATACAACTAAGTGATGAAGAGATAGCCAACATATCAGGTGCTCAATTCAAAGCACTGGTGATAAGGATGCTCACAGAATTGGCTGAACATGGTCACAAATTAGATGAACAGATGAAGGCTACCTTAAGTAAAATGGAGGAAAATGTACAGGGAACCAATAGTGATGGGAAGGAAACTGGGACTCAAATCAATGCAGTGGACCAGAAGGAAGAAAGAAACAACCAAGCAGAAAAGAATGAAGAAACAAGAATTCAAAAAAAATGAGGAAAGGCTTAGGAACCTCCACGACATCTTTAAACTTTCCAATATCTGAATTATAGGAGTACAAGAAGGGGAAGAGGAAGAACAACAAGTGGAAAAGTTACTTGAACAAATAATAAAGGAGAACTTCCCCATTCTGGCAAAGGAAATAGACTTCTAGTAAGTCTAGGATGCTCAGAGAGCCCCAAAGAAGCTGTATCCAAGGAGGAACTAAGGCACATCATAATTACATTAGCCAAGATTAAAATGAAGGAGAGAATCCTAGAAGCAGCAAGAGAAAAGGAGATAGTTACCTACAAAGGAGTTCTTATCAGACTGTCAGCTGATTCCTCAAAAGAGACCTTTCAGGCAAGAAGGGGCTGGGAAGAAGTATTCCAACTCATGAAAGGCAAGGACCTCCATCCAAGATTGTTCTATCTAGCAAAGCTTTCATTTAGAATGGAAGGGCAGATAAAGTGCTTCTCAGATAAGGTCAAGTTAAAGGAGTTCATCATCACCAAGCCCTTATTATATGAAACATTGGAGGGACTTATCTAAGAAAAAGAAGATAAAAAACATGTACAGTAAAATGTCAGCAAACTCACAATTATTAATGACCACACCTAAAACAAAAGCAAATGAAGCAAACAACTAGAAAAGGAACAGAACCACAGAAATAGAGATCACCTGGAAGGTTAGCAACAGGGGAGTGGGAGGAGGAGAGAGGGGGAAAAGGTACAGAGAATAAGTAGCATAGATGGTAGGTAGAAAATAGACAGGGGGAGGGCAAGAATAGTATGGGAAATGTAGAAGCTAAAAAACTTATAAGTATGACACATGGACATGAACTTAAGGGGAGAATGTGAGTGGGAGAGGGTGTGCAGGGTGGAGGGAGTGAAGGGGGGAAATGGGACAACTGTAATAGCATAATCAATAAAATGTATTAAAAAATAAACACTTAGATGAGGTAACCAAATTAGAATGTTATGAATTTCATTTGAAAAGAGCCTCAGCTATGACCTGTGATAGGACTCAGATTTTGCAGTAAGTTAAATATTTTTTTCCTGTGTTGCTGGAAGATTGGAAAGTTTTTCTTATTCCTCTTTTCATTTCTCACAAGTCAATTCAGTTATTCCTCCTTCAGAGTTTGTGGTATTGGACTCTACATCTGAAAAGCAAATTGTGCATTATCTGTCATTGCAAGATATCTTGGTTTGGACAAATTGCAGGAGTGAGTCTACTTTCCGTTTGAATGCTAGAATCTATTTGATGTGGGAGGAGGAGCCACAAAGAAACTATTTCCTACCACATTCTTATTAAATAAATGGTTTTTCCATCTTCTGTTCCTATTAAAGGCAGTAGCTGTATTTTAGTCTGGAAACCTTTGTAGCTCAGTGGAACCAAAAATTGAAAGCAATTCATGGATTCATTGAAGGGCATAGATTCAGGGTGACCCAATCATTTGTGGCACAGAGATGCTTTATTTCACCTACACTTTATAGCAAATACTACTCTATTAGCTCTCATACTTAAAAAAGTGTACACATGTTGCTCCATTTCTTTACTGGTTATATGACTTCTCCCACAAAATAAATCTTCCTCAGGGTGGTGGCTGGCTATGGGAGGGAGGTGAGAGAGTGAACTATCACAGAAAAATTAGGAATTTGATTTTACATGATTTTATTTGTTAGACTTTGGCATTATTTAGGATTGTCAAAAGCAAAGAGAAAATGGTTCATATTACTATGTGCTAACTCTTGTGCTATTTGTTAAGGGGACTACAAACTAAGTCACAAATCCTTAGGTGAAATGATTTACAGATTACAAAATGCTTTCAACGGCATCATCTCATCTGGTTCTCATAAAGACTCTGTCAGGTAGGAATTATTACTTGTCATCATTTTATGGGAGAAAAAATAGAATCTCAGATGAGAAAATGGCAAATATTAAAACTTGAGCTTGAGCTGTATGTAACTTACTTATGATTCCAACCCTATGGTCTTCATATTTTTCTACTGTAGCACTTGACAGGATCTTAACTTCTGAGGAAATATCTATGAAAATGTAAGAGCTTTCTTTCTCTTACCCTCTTCCCCCCCCCACAACCTCTATCATCTATCATCTCTATTGCTATTGCTATCTCTATGTCTCTTATGTGCCAGCATTGCACATGCACACACACAACACAAGTTTAGGGAACAAAGAAGTTTTAAACTCAAAATGGTCATGCATTTCATTCCACTTATTTGCTTTAGGGCTCAAGAACTCCTGTATTTCACTTCCACCAAAGATGGAGGAGTAGGTGGATAAATTTTGTCTCCTTACACAACCAAAAGGACAACAGCAAATATAAAAACAAAAAAATAACCAGAACTTCCAGAAAATGGAATGTTTCTTCTTTAACTCCTTAACCAAGGAGTTAAAGAAGAAAAATTCATTCAGACATGTAGGAGGGGCAGAGACAGGCAGCTTGGGTGGGGAGGATGCATGGCAAAGCAGCGGCTGGAAAACTGGGTGGGTGAGGTGGTAGCTGGTGGACTGAGCAGTCCCACATTCATGTGTGGACAAACCAGGAGGAACAACTGGGGAGTGAGACAGACTGCACAACCCAGGGTTCCAGCATGGAGAAATTAAGCCTAAAAAATTCTGGCTGCTAACAATGGAAGAAGGGGACAATGGAGGAAAAGGTTTTCAGGAACTATACTGCAAAGGACACATTGCAAAACCAAGGGGGAGGTTAGAAGCAAGGGAGGAAGGTGGATTTGGCTGGGGTGGGTGGGGAGTTGTGGGGGAAAAGTGCAGAGAACTGTAATTGAACAACGAACAAACAAACAAACAAATGAACAAAATCCTCTGGTTGTAAAGATATGTGGGAATTGCAGCAGAGGGAGAAACTCCCAGACTCATAGAAGAGTCTGTTGGATGGGTCCTAGAACATAAACAAGCCCACCCAGCTGGGAATTAGCACCAGAAGAGCCCAATTTGCTTGTGGGTAGTAAGGGGGATGACTGAAAACTAGCTGAGGGCTGAGCAAGTGTCATTGTTTCCTTTCAGACCCTTCCCCCACATATAGTGCCACAACTCAGTAACTGGGTTGCCTTGCCCTGGTGAATACCTAAGCCTCTGCACCTTAGAATGTAATAGGTATGCCAAGACAAAAAAAATATGGCCCAAATGAAAGAATAGATCAAAGCTCCAAAAATAGAACTAAGTGAAGAAGAAATAGTCAACCTTTCAGATTCAGAGTTCAAAATACTAGTAAAGAGGATGGTCACAGAAATGGTTCAGTATAGTTGGAAAAAAGAGGAAGATGTGAAGGCTATGCAAAGTGAAATTAAACACACACACACACACACACACACACACACACACACACACACACACAGAACCAACAGTGAAGGGAAGGAAGCCAGGACTCAGATCAATGGGTTGGAGCAGAAGGAAGAAGTAAACATTCAGCCAGAACAGAATGAAGAAACAAGAATTCAAAAAAGTGAGGAGAGGCTTAGGAACCTCTGGGACAATTTTAAATGTTCTAACATCTGAATCATAAGGGTGCCAGATGGAGAAGAAGAAGAGCAAGAAATTGAAAACTTATTTGAAAAAAAATAATGAAAGAAAACTCCCCCAATCTCGCAAAGGAAATGGACTTCCAGGAAGGAAGTCCAGGAAGCTCAAAGAGTCCCAAAGAAGTTGGACCCAAGGAAGCACACACTAAGGTACCTCACAATTACATTATCCAAGATTAAAGATAAGGAGAGGATCTTAAAGCAGCAAGAGAAAAGGAGACAGCTACCTACAAAAAAGTTCCCATAAGACTATCAACTGATTTCTCAAAAGACATCTTATGGGCATAAAGAGGCTGGAAAGAAGTACTCAAACTCATGAAAGCCAAGGACCTACATGCAAAATAACTCTATCCAGCACAGCTATCATTTTGAATGGAAGGGCAGATAAAGTGCTTCTCAGAGATGGTCAAGTTAAAAGAGTTCATCATTATGAAGAACTTATTATATGAAATGTTAAAGGGACTTACTTAAGAAAAAGAAAAGGATAAAAAATATTAATAATATTTTAATTAATTTGTTGTCAGTAAAATGACAACAAATTTACAAGTATCAACAAATTAACCTAAAATAAACAAAACCAAAAATAAACTAAGCAAACAACTAGATCAAGAGCAGAATCACAGAAATGGAAATCACATGGTGAGTTATGAGTGGGGAGGGGGAGGAGAGAGAATGGGGGAAAAGGTACAAGGATTAAGAAGCATAAATGGTAGGTACAAAATAGATAGGGGGTGGTTAAGAATAGTATATGAAATGGAGAAGCCAAAGAACTTACATGTATAGCCAATGAATGTGAATCAAGGGGTGGTGATGCTGGTGGGAGGAAGGGTGCCTGGCAGAGGGGAATATAGGGGAGAAAAAATGGGACAACTGTAATAGCATAATCAATAGAATATATTTTAAAAGGAAGTACTCCTGTGTCTTTGTATATGTCATCATACTCCTTATGCAACATGTGATTACTGAACTATGTATAGGTGGTTGAATTGGTTTTGTCAACATATTCCAGGCAACAGAAGAGATTTTGAAAATTTCCTATATTTTAAGATTTCTGTAAATCTTTACATTAAAATATTTTGTGTTTATACAACAAATATTTATATTTACCCTGGAAACATTGTATCATATGCATCAGCATAAGGAATAATAAAACATCACCACACAGAAATAAAATTAAAACAACCAAGCAAATTATAAATCCACTTTACAGAGTTAAAGAGAGTTTAGTCTTGATCTAGGAATTTTTAGACTTTATTCTCTCCCTTCCTTCCTTCCTTCCTTCCTTCCTTCCTTCTTACCCCAAAATGGCTTTGTATCTTTATAATCCCTATTATTTGATGTACAATAGTTAATTTAATAAATCCTCTGTAGTGGACATTTAAATTGTTTTGAATTTTCTCTATTAATAGTGGTGTGGGTTAAAGGATAGTAATTTTTTTAAGATTTTATTTATTTATTTTTAGAGAGGGAAGGGAGGGAGATAGAGAGAGAGAGAGAGATAGAGAGAGAGACATCAATGTGCGGTTGCTGGGGGTTCTGGCCTGCAACCCAGGAATGTACCCTGGTTGGGAATCGAACCTGGGACACTTTGGTTCCCAGCCTGTGCTCAATCCACTGAGCTATGCCAGCCAGGCAGGATAGTAATTTGTTAATAATTAATACCAAATTTATTCTAAGGGAGAGCATTATCTTTGCTTGAGATAATATTTTACCAAATCACCTAATATTAGAAATAATATTTTTATGCTTTGCAAGCAGGAAGTGGTCTGAAAAAGCTAATTAGGTCTCAGAGGGACATATTCTCCAACTCCCACTTCAGATGTGGCCAAGACCATCTGGAGAGCTCAGCTAGGAGCCACAGAATGATGGACAAGGGAGTTCCTTCCAGATACTGGAAACAGGGCATAACCAAGGGTTCCCCTTTCCAGTCCATTCCTCCCAAGACATCACAGTGTTCATCTCATTGGAATTCAGAAGTGTAATAAACTGGTGATTCTGTCTTCCATTCCTCTACATTCTGAATGGAAGTGTCTATTGTAGTGAACCTGCCCTCATTCCACTACTGCATAATGGATGCAAGTAGAAGGTAAAAAAATTATATTTGCTGCTCTGGATTAAGAGGAGTTAGATCTGATGGAGACACTATTGCCATCACCTTGAACCCTGGAATTGACTTAGGATATTGCTTTAGACTTTCTTCTTGGGAAGAAGGGTATTCTGTGTGTGTGTGTGTGTGTGTGTGTGTGTGTGTGTGTGTGTGAGAGAGAGAGAGAGAGAGAGAGAGCGAGAGAGAGAGGGAGAAATAAGTTTAATATTTGATGAGCAGAGGAATAGATTGTATTCCAGTATTCACTAATACTTGCTTCTTTTCTTCCTGAACCCTTGGGAGAAACATGCTTTCTCAGCACCCTTGCAGTTGGACAGGGTCATGCAGTTAGTTCTACACAATAGGCAAGGTAGAAAGGAAGTGTTTCACTTATTGTCAAAGCATTTAAGAGCAGATGTCAGACATCCATGCTTCTTAGTCTTCTGGTGCAGAGATATAGCTCATTGTATGCCAATTTATCCAGCCTCTTTGGACTTCAGACACCTTGCCTTTACTTCAGCTGAAGTGTTCCATCCCCACTAAGGTCCAAGGTGATTTCACAGGCTAGCTCTTTAGCTAGTACTCTTTTTGTTTGTTTGTTTCAGTTTTGTTTTTTAACAATACAAACACAAGGAAGCCTTTGCTAACTGCTAAGGTTAGGTCAGATTATTATAGACACATAAAAATACGGCTTTCATTCATAGCAATATGTGGTATACATTACATGTTTACTTATTTACTTGCTTAACTTCTATTTTCCCAAACATAGTAGAATAGAGTTCATATCTAATTTCATTCATTAATCCAGAGTCTTAAGTACAGTGTCTGTATTATGTCAATACTTAATATAATCTTGTAATAGTATATTGACTGTATTATTTTCTTCTCTGTTGTTTCTTGTTTGTCTTCTCCCTTTTTTCGTCCCACTGAAAATAACTACAAAGCTAGACAAAATATATGAAACACTGGGCAACGGACAATCCAAAATTATGACCTTTGAGGAAAGGGGGAAAGAGGTTAGCCTCATAATTGTTCTGGCCTTGTGCCTGGAGTCAGTTTCCTGACATAAAGAAGAAAAGGTACTGTTCCAAATGGAGCAGCATTCTCTAGGATGCTGAGGCTATTGTAATTTTCAGAGGAGATTAGCTGAGGAGAGGGAGTTGTGTGAAAATGAGTGGAGAGTGCCTAAGAAATCAACATGTGGATAGTCATAGATATTTGGCCAATGGTTGTGCTGCACATGCATAGGGAAAGACTTTATGAGGCCTAGTACAACTTTTTTACTGTGGGTCAAGAGCTGAATGGTGACATCAGAGAACAGGAGATGCTGAATTTCCAGATCAGACATAGTGTACAGATACCTTTAATACCATAGACTTTCAGTTAAGGACCCAGAAATATTATGTCTCAGGAGTGAGGATAACATATCCTAGTATTAGGGTAATATCCTAAGATTAAGAGATACACTTTACTTAATAAAGCATAAGATTATGACTAATTTGAAGACATTAATGAAAAACTAACAAAAATGAAAATAATCTCAGAGAAAGATGAACATCATCAAACTAAAAATTGTTAGGTATAGTTCCAGAAGAAAAGGAGGAAAAGAATGGGGAAAAATATTCTTGAAGAAATAAAAGCAGGCAGGAAAATTCCTAGGTTTTGGTGAAATACTAAATTTACAGATTCAAGAAGCTCAAGAAAATTTAAGCAGGAAAATATAATGAACACCAAACCTACACACATAATAGGAAAATTGCTTAAAAATAAAAATGGAGAGAAATTCTGAAACAAATCAGACAAATAAAGGTTACAGTACATATGAAAAACAATACAATAAGTAGCTGATTTTCATCAGAAACAGTGATATCCAGAACACAATGGAATGACATAATTACTGTGTATTGAAAAAGTCAATATGAAATTTTCCATTGAGACAAAAAGCAAAGAAAAAATAAATATTTTCAGATAAAAATAGATAATTTATTGCCATGAAATCCACACCACAAAAATGTTAAAGAAAGTTCTTGGGTCTTGAGAAAGAAATAAAGGACATAGAAACAATAAATATGTGGGTAAATATAAAACACTTTTTTCTTAATTTCTCTTAAATACAAGAAATTTTAAAGCACAAATGCATACATGTTATACAGCTTAGGTACAAGTAATATGTATGATAACAGCATTACATAATTTAAGGAGTATATGCAACTACACTGTTAAAAGTTTCTTAGATTTAAAATTTCTTTTTATTTTATGTACAGTTGTTCAAGTATAGTTGTCTGCATTTTCCCTCCACTACTACCCCCCACCCCAGCCATCCCCACCTCCCTCCCTGATCCAACCCTTTCTTGATTTTGTCCATGTGACCTTTATGGTTGCTCCTGAAAACCCTTCCCTGTTTTCCCCTCATTATCCCCTCTCACCTCCCCTCTGGTTACTGTCAGTTTGTTCTTAATTTCATGTCTCTGGTTATATTTTGCTTGCTTGTTTGTTTTGTTGATTAGGTTCTACTTAAAGGTGAGATCATATGGAAATTTCTTAGATCTTTATGCTGGAGTATAATATTACCTAAAAGGCGACTAAATTATTTTAGGATATATATTACAATTCTAAGAACAATAATTAAAATGTTAAATATAGCTACAAAGCCAATATAAGAGTTGACAACAATTTTTCCAGCTAAGTAGAAAATAGTGTTCAACTGATATTGTAGCAAGGGCCAGCAAGGAAGCTTTGAAATTTGTGGAGAGAGAAGGAATAAAACAGCAATTTCAGAGAGTACCCAAAGATTGTCTGGTAGTACTAAAGTTATATTTAAGATTCATGGTCAATAATGTAGTTAAGTCTGTGTATGTGGTTATGTGATTTTCTCCAGCCATGCTCAGGACTCATCTCAGGGTTTAGAAAGATATGTATGTGTGTATGTGTGTGCACACAGTTTTAGATAGGGTGGTCAAGGGAGAACTCTCTTATATAGTAATAGTTGAGAGAAACCAGAAGTAAGGAGTGAGACATTTGGCCCTATGAGGGAAGGAGTGAGTGTTCCAGGCAGAAGAAATAGCAAGCGTAAGATGCAGTGTGGGAGCAATCTTGTGTCTCACAAAGAGTGAGATCACAAGGGCTTAAGTAGAGTGCACAAGAAGGTATGTGGTAGGTGGTGAGTTCAGAGAGGAAGTGAGGATGTTTTTGAAACATAGTAAAGACCAGATATCACTGTCAGTAATGTGAAAAGTCCTTAGACAGCTTTGAACAAAAGGGTGGCACGATATTATTTATGAGTCACTTTGGCTGTGTTTTAGAAGACCACATTATGCAGGGGAGTGGGGTAAAGGTTAGGAAAAAGAGACAAATTACAGCAGGAGGTATCACAGTAAACCAGAGGAAGAGATGATGGTGGCTTGGATTAGGGAGAACTAGGCTAGTGCCAATAGAGAAAGTGAGAAGTGTATCAGACTATCAATATTTTGGGATGATAAATACAAAAGGATTTATCACAAACTATTTGCAGAATATATAATATTTGAGATGAATGATGAATAAAGGTCTTTAGTCTGAGTCACAATTTTTCTTAGACTGTGGGGAAAGAATAAGTTAAGTGTAGCGGGAAATCAGAATTTAGTCTTAGGTATGTTAAATTTTATAGTATTAAAATCTTAGAGAATATATCAAGTAGTAGTTTGTGTTTCTTGTAAGTTAGGTGAAAAATCAGAGCTACATCAATGAGTGTTGCAGATGGCATTTAAAGAAATGGAATAAGATGAAGTGATCTAGAGAGAGAATATTGAGAACAAAGAGATTAGAGGAATTGTCCCGAGCACCACATACTTCTAGGTCAGGAAAATGAGGAAGAACCAGGAGAAGAAACTGAAGACTGGTTATAAGCATAAAAAGAAAAGCAACAGAGAATAATCTTGGGGGCCTGTGAGATAATGGGAAAAAATTTTGTCTTGGTCTTTGCTCCCAGGTCCTGACACAGGGCTCCCAAAATGCATGAAAATTCTTAAGTGATAACAGAACTAGAAGCATCATTTGTTTTAATGAGTCCTCTCTTGAGTGGGGTCTTGGAAGACTTTTAAAATAGGGTTTTTTCAAGACAAAATTAAAAGCTTGGATTTTTAGCAAGCCAACCTCCCACCCATTCTATAGAGGGCAGAAATGGTCTGGAAATGGAGTAAATAATCATGCCTATGTGACGAAGCCGGCATAAAATTTCCAGTAGTATGGGTTTCATCGAGCTCCCAGGTTGTTGCACATTTCTGCACATTGGGAGGGTGACAAACCTAATTCTATGGTAACAGAAGCTCTGCTCAGACCCTCTAAGACCTTTTCTTATGCATCTCTTTATTTGGCTGTTCATCTGTACCTTTTATTATATCCTTTAATAAACTGGTAAACTTAAGTAAATATTTCCCTGAGTTCTGTGAACTGCTCTAACATTAATCAAACCCAAGGAGAAGATTGTGGAAACCTCATATTTATAGCCAATCAGAAGCACAAGTAAACAACCAGGACAGGCAATTGGCATCTGATGTGAGGGGCAATCTTTTGGAGCTCAGCAGTTAGCTTGTGGGATGTGATGCTACCTCCAGGTAGATAGAGTTAGAACTGATGTTAATTGTAGGACACTCAACTGGTGTTGCGCAATTGCTTGGTATGTCTCAGAATTTTCTTGGTGTAGGAGAACTCCCCACTCATTGGGTGTTAGAAACATTGTAAATGTGGTAGTAGTGTGTGAGGGCAAGGGGGAAACATGGGAAAGAGTTGGGTGGTTTTCCCAAAACCATGCTGCAATGTCAGAAGTGGATGAGAGGATAGTAAGAAGAGGATGGAGAGCTGACCTTTTAAATTGGTAAACTTAGAGGAGGTGTTTCATTACAGCCATGGAAGGAAAGGGATTGATTGACTAATGTAAGTTTGAAAAGAGAAAACTTTGAGACAGTTAATATAAGTAATTTTTTGAGGACCTATGCTTTAAAGCAAAGCAGAAAATGGGGGCTGGTGTCTGAAGGGCAAAATGGATTAGTGGGAGGAATTTTTTTTAAGAATGGGAGGTATTACAATCTACTTTAGCCAGTAAAAATGACTCAGTAGGATTAAAGGTGAGAACTTGAGGAGTCTCTCCTCTGATTGCATCAGTTTTCACCATGAAATAAGAAATAAGGCTATCACTGGAGAGTAAGACTAAAAGAGATATGGATTGGAATTTTTAGGAGATTGGAAAAGATGTGGGTTTCTTTTTGAAACCCCAAAGGTTTTTTACATGGCTGGTGATTGTTTTTCTTCAAGTCATTCATAAGTGTTTATGAGACGGTTCATTTAACAATCTAGTCAGAAAAAGTCAAAGAGGGCATTTAAATAATCTGTAGGTGTTTAATGTTGTTTGTTGTTTTCATGGGGATTTATTTGGTTTTAGGAGGAAGAGAGGGAGCCTCCATGGAAGCAGTTTCACAGGAGAAAAGTTTACTAACTTTTCCCATCATGAAGATGGCTGAAGAAATTAGTTGACAAGCTCATGCTCCACACCCCTGAGTGCTCATGGTAGAGTTGCAAAACAATCCACAGAATTTCCATTTACAATTGCATTGTGTTTATGATTTGGACCCATACCACCTTGACCCTGTATCAACTCTCTTGGGCTGCAAACAAAGTACCATAGACTGGGTGGCTTGGAAATAACAGCAACTTATTTCTCACAGTTCTGGAAACTGCATGTCTGAGGTCAGGGTGCCAGCGTGTCCAGGTTCTGGCAGGGCTCTGGAATAGTTTGCTGATGGCAGTATTCTTGTATTCTTACAGGAGGAAGCAATCTCTCTTGTAACTCTTACAAGGGCACTAATGAATTTTATATAATGAAATAATTTTTAAAAACAAGCAAAGTCTTATTCTCTCTTTGGAGACCTGTAATGCATATTTGATTATTAAAAGTTCTGAGAGGTCCTGTTGAAAATAAACCATTTTTAGTCAGTGTTCTGTAAATATATTTTACTTTTCTTTAAAAAAAGTTTAACATCGATTAACTTGCTATAGGGCTAAAGTGTAATAGAAATTGTTTTGGAAGATGTTGAACTAGAAGGGGCCTCTTATTCTTCTGAACTCCTGTAATATTTTCTCTGCTTCTCTTTCTGGTAAAGTACCTTGCTGTTTCTAACACACACACACACACACACACACACACACACACACACACACAATTAGGGCCCATCACAGAGTGTAGTATTTCTTGAAGGTGGGCCTAATGATGGAGTCAGGTTTATTTCTGGTGCCCAGCATTGTGACTTACACAGAGCAAGTGCTCCCCAAATGTAGGTCAAAAGTGAACTAAGGATTTTGAGAGGGAGTTTTAGGTCACCCTGCCTTTAAGGCACTATTACCTTCCATTTGTATCTTCATATGTGTTATTTTATATAGTACTAAATAACACATTGTGAGGTAAACAAGACAATATTAATATACTCATTTTATATAGTCCTAAATAACACATTGTGAGGTAAACAAGACAATATTAATATAGTCATTTTATATAGTCCTAAATAACACATTGTGAGGTAAACAAGACAATATTAATATACTCATTTTATATAGCAAAGGACTTTGAGGCTTACAGAGGTTAAGTAACTTGCCTATTATTACATGGCAAGTAAACTGTGGAATTCTAAAATTCAAGTATTTTTACTTCCTTCCCTTATATAATTTTTAGTGTCTTAGTTCAAGAATTTCTTAATTTTTCTTCTCTTGTCCATGCCCATTCCTCTTTTGGGTAAAAGCATGAAATCAAAAAATTCATCTCTACTGCAAAAAACTCATTCCTTTCAATGACTGAAACAGATTTTGAATGAACCCTGATTCCTGGAAAAATTTTATGAAAGAAGTAGGAAACTTAGTGAAAAGGAAATTTTTTAAAGATTTTATTTATTTATTTTTTTAGAGAGGGAAAGGAGGGAGAAAGAGAGAGAGAGAGAGAGAGAGAGAGAGAGAGAGAGAGAGAGAGAGAGAGAGAGAGAGAGAGAGAGAGAGAAACATCAATGTGCAGTTGCTGGGGGTCATGACCTACAACCCAGGCATGTACCCTGACTGGGAATCGAACCTGCGACACTGAAAAGGAAATTTTATCCCTCAGTCTAGAAAATTTACTAAAGTGATAGAGAAGTATTTAGTTGCAATAGAATTTCTTAGTCCAACATTTTCTTTTGAAGAATCCATTGCTGAGGTGACTGGAGGGTTCAGTTCAGACAATTCTTATTTCTTCAGTAATGGTCACTGATGTCTTTACATGCGTGGTGGAGGGACAGTATGGGATTTCCAATACTTACCCAATTTGCTCACATCTTAATCATTAAAATATTGATTAACTAGTTTTTTGTCAGATAATTAAGATTTTCATCTGTAGACTCAATGTTCAAAGGGCTTGGTTATTTGTCTTCCACCATCTGGCTTATTTCACTAATCAACAAAACAAACAAGAATGCAAAATATAACCAGAGACATTGAAATTAAGAACAAATTAACAGTAACCAGAGGGGGGTAGGAGGGGATAGTCGGGGGAAAGAGGGGAAGGGTTGTCAAGGAACATGTACAAAGGACACATGACAAAACCAAAGGTGATGGGATCTGGTGTAGGAGGTGGGGATGGCTGGGGTGGAGGGGGGTGGTTGGGGGGTAAAGGAGACACCTGTACTTGAACATCAATAAAAAATATAAAATAAAAAAATTTTAAAAGAGCTTGGTTTTTAATAGTGTTTATTTAATATGAACAGACCCTAATCTCTTCATCTCTCTAGGATCACCCAATAATAATCCCCCTTCAAATTGGATTTAGATCACAATTTTATTGCCTGCTTTCATTTAGACCAGAGTGAGAAAAAGACAAAACACTTTAGTGTACACTCGAATTTGTCATCTCCTAGTCAGAATAGGGAAACACAGTCCAGTCATCCCAATACCTTTTAACACTTTGTTCACAGCTTTTAGGCCAGCTGCAAAATGCACATTTACAACTAGAACACTAAGGTTTTTATCCTTAGGTTTACCTACTTCATGAATAAAATTGCCTCTGATTCACTTTGCATGGTGAAAAGTAGGCTTGAACTTGTACTTAGGGTGAGATGAAGTTTAGTCAATGGTTGTGTCACTTATGAGGAGTTTGTTTCACCTTGGGCTTTAGGTTTTTCATACAGCCATTTTTGATTAGGTACTGGACTTCTGTTTGAGAACGTCTTGTTCTTCAGTTACATTAAAGTGGCCAGTGTTCATCTTTGGTCCAACCACTTTGTCACTGGACTCTTATCACAGCCCCAGTTACGCAGACTCAAGCGGTGTCTGGGGTCAGCAATTCAGGGAATAGCTTTTCTAAGGTGATGCTTTCAGTCAGTGTTTGAACATGGCTAAATAATCAGTTTTGTTTCATTTGGAAGTTCTTGACCACTGGAGTTTTTTTTTTTTAATTCCTTCAGTAGTTATATCTTTTTCACCTAATTTGTGTCTACTCCATTTTCATCAGGTTATTTTGTTTAGTATTTCCTTCAAATAGCTATCATTTGGAGTGGCCTTAAATTCACATTGTGAAGATCTATTTACAACTAAGCATGATTCCTTCCTCCATTTAGCTCTATATAATTAACCCTACAAATCCATCAAGTCTCAGCTAAAATATTTCTTTTTTTAATGAAGCCTCCCTGCATAGGCCATATGAGCCAATCTACCTTCCTCTCCCAATACTTCAAATATACATTTGAAGATCCTGTTATTATTACTGCATTCTACATGCTTTGTGAGATTGATTTACATTCTTTTATTTTATTTTCATTTTTTAGAGAAAGAAGGGAAGAGAGGGAGAAAAGAGAGGGAAAGAAGCATCAATGTGTGGTTGCCTCTCATGTGCATCCCCCACTGGGGACCTGGCCTGCAACCTAGGCATGTGCCCTGACTGGGAATCGAACTGTTGGTTTGCAGTCCAGTGCTCAGTCCACTGAATCACATCAGCCAGGGCTGATTTACACTCTTTTAAAAACAGACTTAAGTTTGTAAGAATGAACAGATGATTGTTATGTGCTATAAATTAAAAGGCTTCTGGAAACCAGATTGGTAAGGGTGGGAGTAAATTCATTTTTTAAATTATATTTTATTGATTAAGCTATTACAGTTATCCCATTTTTTCTCCCCCTTTCCCCCTTCTGCCCTGTACACTTGCTTTCACTAGCATTCCCTCCTTAGTTCATGTCCATGGGTCATACATATACATTCTATGGTTTCTCTATTTCCTATATTATCCTTAACCACCCCTGTCTACTTTGTGCCTACCAATTATGCTTTTTATTCCTTGCACCCTTTTCCCCTATTCTTCCATCTCCCCCTCCATGCTGATAACCCTCCATGTGATCTCTATTTCTGTGATTCTGTTCTTGTTTTAGTTGTTTGCTTAGTTTCTGTTTTTGTTTTTGATTTTTTTAGGTTCAGTTGTTGATAGTTGTGAGTTTGTTGTCATTTTACTGTTCACATTTTTCATCTTCTTTTTCTTAGATAAATCCCTTTAACATTTCATATAATAAGGGCTTGGTGATGATGAACTCCTTTAACTTGACCTTCTCTGGGAAGCACTTTGTCTGCCCTTCCATTCTAAATGATAGCTTTGCTGGATAGAATAATGTTGGATGTAAGTCCTTGCCTTTCATGACTTTGAATACTTCTCTCCAGCCCCTTCTTGCCTTCAAAGTTTCTTTTGAAAAATCAGCTAATGGTTTTATGGAAACTCCTTTGTAAGTAACTGACTCCTTTTCTCTTGCTACTCTTAAGATTCTCTCCTTGTCTTCAATCTTGGGTAATATAATTATGATGTACCTTTGTGTGTTCCTCCTGGGCCCAACTTGTTTGGGACTCTCTGAGCTTCCTGGACTTCCTGGAAGTCCATTTCCTTTTGAGATTGGGGAAGTTTTCTTTCATTATTTTTTTCAAATAAGTTTCCAGTTCCTTGATTTTCCTCTTCTCTTTCCGGCACCTCTATGATTTAGATGTTTTAGTGTTTCAAGTTGTCCCAGAGGTTCCTAAGCTTCTCCTCATATTTTTTTGAATTCTTGTTTCTTCATTCTATTCTGATTGTATGTTTATTTCTTCCTTTGGTTCCAAATTGTTGATTTGAATCCTGGTTTTCTTCCCTTTACTGTTGCTTCCCTGTAGATACATTTTTTTATTTCACTTTGTATAGCCTTTACTTTTTCTTCTCTTTTGTGACCATACTCAATCATTTCTGTGATCATCCTGATTATCAGTGTTAAATTCTTTAAGAAATTTAAGAAAATATTTTATTTCTTATTTTTATTTTCTTTACTTTTAATTGAGTTTTGGGGGGTGACATTTTTTAATACAATTATATAAGTTTCAGTCATAAAATTCTGTACTACATTATATTTTGTATTGTCTGTTCACCACCCCAAGTCAAGTCTCCTTCCATCACCATTTATACACCTTATACTTTCTTCTACATCCTCCCCTCCTTTTTCCTTTGGCAATTACCATATTGTTATCTGTGTCATAAGATTTTTTTCCTTAGTCCCTTCAATTTTTCACCCAGGTCTGCAACCCCCATCTCATCAGGCAACTCTCAGTTAGTTCTGTTCATCTATGAGTCTGTTTTTGTTTTGTTTTTTTATTTTGTTCATTAGATTCCACATATGAGTGGAATCATATAGTGCTTCTCTTTCTCTGTCTTGCTTATTTTACTTAGCATAATGCTCTGCAGGTTCATCCATGCTGTCATAAAGGGTAAGATTTCCTTCTTTTTCATAGCTGAGTAGTATTCCAACTAACGATGGACACTTGGGTTGCTTCAAAATCTTGGCTGTTGTAAATAACACTGCAGTGTACACAGAAGTACATAGAATCTTTTGAATTAGTGTATCAGGTTTCTTTGGATAAATTCTAAAAAGTAGAACCATTGGGTCATAAATAGTTGCACTTTTAATTTTTAAGGTGATTTCATACTGCTTTCCAAAGTGGTTGTACCACTCTGCATTCCCACCAACCATGCACAGGGATTACCTTTTCTTTAACATCCTCACCAACACTTGTTTGTTGATTTATTAATGATAGCCATTCTAACAAGTGTGAGGTGATTTCTCATTGTGGTTTTCATTTGCATTGCTCTCATGATTAGTCATGTTGAGTATCTTTTCATATGTCTATTGGCCATCTGTATGTCCTCCTTGTGTCTATTCAGGCCCTTTGCCCATTTTTAAATTGGATTGTTTATGGGGTTTTTTTCTGGTCTTGAGTTTTGAAAGTTCTTTATAAATTTTGGATATTAACTCCTTATCAAATGTGTCATTGGAAAATATGTTCTGTCATTTAGTAGGTTATCTCTTCATTTTGTTGATGGTTTCCTTTGCTGTGCAAAACATTTTATTTTGATATAGTCCCATTTGTTTGTTTTTTTCTTTTGTTGACCAAAGAGATAAATCAGAACAAATATTGCTATAAGAAATGTCAGAGATTTTACTGCCTATGTTTTCTTTTAAGATTTTTATGATTTGAATCTAACATTTTAGTGTTTAATCAATTTTGAGTTTATTCTTCTGTATACTGTAAGAAGGTGGTGCAGTTTTATTTTTGCACGTATCTGTCCAATTTTCTAAACACCATTTATTGAATAGACTATCTTTACTCCATTGTATGTTTTTGCCTCTTTTGTCAAATATTAATTGATCATAAGGGTGTGGATTTATTTCTGGGCTCTTTATTCTATTTCATTGATCTATGTGTCTGTTTTTATGCCAGTACTATGCTGTTTTTATTACTATGGCCTTGTAGTATGGTTTGATATCAAGTAGTGTGAGTCTTTCTACTTTGTTCTTCTTTATCGAGATTGCTGTGGCTAGTCTGAGCCTTTTGTGTTTCCATATAAATTTGTGAAGTATTTATTCTAGTTCTGTGAAATATGCTATTAGCATCTTGATAGGAATTGTATTGAACCTATAGATTGCTTCAGGTAGTATGGACATCTTAATGATGCTCGTTCTTCAATCCATGAACATGGCATATGCTTGTATTTATTTGTATATCCTTCAATGTCTTATAATTTTCCAAGTACAGGTATTTTACATATTTGGTTAAATTTATCCCTAGTAGTTTATTTACTCTTTGATGCAATTATAAATGGGGTTGATTTTTTTTATTTCCCATTCTGATAGCTCATTATTGGTGTATTGAAATGCAACAAATTTCTGAATATTTATTTTTTTATCTCTCTACTTTATCAACTTCATTGCTCAGTTCTAATAATTTTGTGGTGGAATCTATAGTGTTTTCTGTGTAAAGTATTATGTCAATTACAAATAATGACAGTTTTACTTCTTTCTTTCCAATTTGTATGCCTTTTATTGCTTCTTGTCTGATAGCTATGGCTAAGACTTCCAGTACGATGATGAATAAGAGTGGTAGAAATGGGCATCTTTGTCTTATTCTAATCTTAAGGAAAACATTTGTAGTTTTTGTCTAGTGAGGATGATGTTGGCTGTGGGTTTATTATATATGGCCTTTATTACATTGAGGTATGTTCTTTCTATTCCCACGTTATTGAAGGTTTTTTTAATCATAAATTGATGCTGGATTTTCACAAATGATTTTTGTACATCTATTGATAGGATTTTATGATTTTTATCCTTCATTTGGTTTATGTGGTATATCACATTTACCGATTTGCAGATATTGTACCAACATTTAATCCTTGGTATACATCCCTCTTTATCGTGGATTATGATCTTTTTAATGCATTGATAGATGTGGTTTGCTAACATTTTGTTGATTTTATAATCTGTGTTTATCATAGATGATAGTCTACAATTTTCTTTCTTTGTAGTGTATTCATGTGAATTTGGAGTTAGGATAATGACATGACTACTGGCCTGCAGTGACCACAGAACACTGCAGATGGCTCATCAAAACACAAGAAAAACATACACAGAGACAACCAGGTCCTGTGGGGAAATAGGGATGGAATGGCCAGTCTCTCTAGTGGGGAGCGCCTCGGCCACCCTCCCTAGGGGAGAGAGTCTCATTCTCCCACTGGAGCAGACTTTTATTGGGTTAGTCTGCATAAGAATTCAGGTAAAGCTCATTACTCATTGCCAGGAAGTAAGGATCAAACAATAGATAACAAGGAAGTCTGAGGGCCTATTTTGAGTCAAGGTCAAAGAGCTGTAAAAAACTTTAAGGAACAAACTTACTTCTTCCTTGGACTCTTATCATTCAATTGAGAGCATTCTAAACAAAGCAGGTTTCACAGGATTTTACATATTCTTTCTTAGGCCTGATCACCCGGGGAACCTGCCCTTTCCAGCACAGGGCTGTACCACCCTCTGTCATTGTTTCAGGCTTAGGTGAAGCAAGGGAAGTAAGGCAGCCAAGAGATTAGGAGATTTTCTCACAGAGAATGAGGATTCAGGCTTTGTCAAAGCTGAGGAGTGGGGGTCCATCACCCCCTTTTGCTGTAGCCCCCAAAATCCTTCACTGGGGGCCTCCCATGTGATCGTGCCTGTCTTAGATCATTCCCCCCTTGGGGAATCTTACCCACCATTGGCTAACTGAGCAAGCATTGGGGGCCAGGCAGGGTGAAGTAAAAGGAGCAGAAGTGGTGCTCCTGCCAGGGAGATAAGCTTTTGTCTTTTTGGTGGCTTATGGTCCAAGGCTGTTCCCTCAGCCTTAGCCTTGGTGGGGGTTACAGCTTCTGATACCAGGCAGGGCGGTTCCCAACAGGATAATGCTGGCCATGTAAAATGACCTTGGGAGTTTTCTCTTCTCTTGAGTTTTTTTTTAATAGATTGAGAAGTATAGGTATTAGTTGTTCTTTGAATGTTTAGTAAAATTCATCTGTAAAGCCATCTGGTTCAGGACTGTAGTTTCTTGGGAATTTTTTGATTACGGCTTCAATTTCCTTAGTTGTAATCTGTCCAGATTCTCTGATTTTTCCTGATTCAAGTTTAGAAGATTGTGTGTTTCTAGGAATTTACCCATTTCTTCCAGATTGTCCAATTTGTTGGCATGTAGTTGTTCATAATATTCTCTTACAATCTTGTGTATTATTTTGGTGTCAGTTGTTACTTATCCTATATCGTCCTTGATTTTATTTATTTGGGTCATCTCTTTTTTTTGCTTGATGAGTCTGGTTAAGTGTTTGCCAGTCTGGTTTATCTTTTCAAAGAACAAACTCTTGATTTTATTGATCTTATGTATTGTTTTTATAGACTCTATTTTGTTTATTTCTACTTTGATCTGTATTTTTTCCTTTTTTTTCTATTCTCTATTTGTTTTTACTTTTTTAGTTTATTTATGAAGAAAGTTAGGTTGTTTATTTTAGATTTTTATTGAGATAAATCTGTAATGCTGTGCATTTTCCTCTTATGCACTTTCACTGCATCCCATACATTTTGTTTTTTGTGTGTGTGTGTGTTCTCATTTTCATTTGTTTCATGGTATCCTTTGATTTTTATCTTAATCTCATTTTAACCCATTCATTGCTTAGTAACATGTTATTTAGCCTGTATTTCTTTGTGTGCTTTCAGTTTTGTTCTTGTTGATTACTGCTTCAATTTTTTCAGCTGTTATTGTTCTGTTCAGGCTTTCTGCTTCTTCTTCATTCAGTTTTGGAAGATTATATGTTTCTAGAAATTTGCTTGTTTCTCACAGGTTTTCAAATTTCTTGGCATATAATTGTTCATAGCAATTTATTACAATCCTTTGTATCTCTGTGGTATCAGTTGTAATCTTTCCTCTTTCATTTCTGATTGTGTTTATTTGGGCCCTCTCTCTGTTTTTCTTGATGAGTCTGCTTAAAGGCTTGCTGATTTTGTTTATCTTTTCAAAGAACCAGCTCCTGGATTTATTGATCCTTAGAATTGTGCTTTTAATCTCTATGTTGTTTAATTCTGTTCTGATATTGGTTATTTCCTTCCTTCTACTTGCTCTGGGCTGTCTTTGTTGTTGTTCCTTGAGTTCTATAGGTGTAGGGTTAGGTTGTTTATTTGATATGTTTCTATCTTTTTCAGGTAGTCTTGTATCACTATGAACTTCCCTCTCAGGACTCCCTTGGCTGTGTCCCATAAGTTTTGGGTTGTTGTGAGTTTGTTTTCATTTTTTCCAGAAACTTTTTGATTTTTCCTTGATCTGTTTTTTGAGCCACTCATTATTTAATAGTATGCTACTCAATCTCCATGGGTTAGAATATTTTTGCATTTTTTTCTTTTGGGGATGGTTTCTGGTTTCATTCCCTGTGGCCAGAGAGAATGCTTGATTTGATTTAAATTTTCCTGAATTTGTTGAGGATGGTTTTGTGTCCTATCATATGGTCTGTCTTTGAAATGTTCCATGTGCATTTGAAAAGAATGTGTATTTTGCCTCTTTGGGATGAAAGGCTATATATATCAATTAAGTCCATTTCATCTAGGGCATTGTTCAATGCCACAGTATCTTTGTTATTATTTTGTTTGGAAGATCTGTCCATTTTTGACAGTTTGGTGTTGAAGTCTTCTACTATAATTGCATTGTTGTCAATATCTTTATTGAAGTCCTCCAAGATTTTCTTTATGTATTTGGGTGCTCCTATGTTGGGTACATATGCATTTACAATGTTTATGTCTTCTTGATGGATTCTTCCCTTGAATATTATTAAGTGACCTTCAGTGACTCTTTTTATGGCGTTTTGTTTTGAAGTCTATTTTGTCTGATACGAGTATTGGTACCCTGGCTTTTTTCCTCTGTCCATTTGCTTGGAAAATTTATTTCCATCCCTTCACTTTCAGTCTGTGTAGGTCTTTTGTTCTGAGGTGTGTCTCTTGTAGGCAGCATATGTGTGTGTCATGATTTCTTATTCATTCAGCTATTCTATGTCTTTTGATTAGAGCATTTAATCTGTTTACATTTAAGGTCAATATTGATAGGTGCTTATTCATTTCCACCTTTTCATACCTGTGTTCTTCTCTCTCTCATTGTTTTTCTTCCTGTTCTTAAAGCAGACCCTTTAGCATGTTTTGCAGAGCTGGTTTGGAGGAGGTGTATTTTTTGAGGCTTCTTTTGTCTGTGAAGCTCCTTATTTGGCCTTCCATTTTAATTGAGAGACTTGCTGTATAGAGTAGTCTTGGTTGCAGGCCCTTGGTTTTCATTACTTGGAATATTTTTTGACAGTGTCTTTGGGCTTGGAGCATTTCCATTGAGAAGTCAGCTGCTAGTTTTATCTGAGCTCCCTTGTATGTTACTTCCTGTTTCTCCCTTGCTGCCTTCAAGATGCTCTCTTTGTCTTGGAATTTTGCCATTTTAATTATGATGTGTCTTGAAGTTGGCCTGTTTTGATTCCTCTTGATTGGGATTGTCTGTGTTTCCTGAATTTGTGTGACTTTTTCTCTCATCAAATTGGGTAAGTTTTCCATCTTTACTTTTTCAAACAGGTTTTGTATTCATTGCTCTTCTTCTTTTGGTATCCCTACTATATGGATATTAATATGTTTCATGTTGTCTTGCAGTTCCCATACCACTTCTTTGTTCTTTCTGAGTCTCTTTTCCTTTTCTTGTTCTTTCTCGATGTTTTTTTCTACCTTGTCCTCCAGCTTACTGATTCAATCCTCTTCTTCATCCAGCCTGCTTGTAAGTCCTAGTGTGTTTTTTATTTCCAGGATTTTATTATTCATTTCTCTTGGGTTTTGTTTATAGTTTCTATTTCTTGTTTCATGCAGATGTAGTTCTCACTTAGTTCCTTGTCATTGTCTGTGGGTTCCTTGAGCATCTTTATAACCATTATTTTGAATTCTATATCTGATGGTTTGCTTTCCTTCATTTCATTTAGCACTTTTAGTGGGGAGTCTTCCATTCCTTTTGTTTGCAGGTTATTTTTTTGTCTCCCCATTTTAGGTGACTTTTTTGTTTGTTTGTTTCTGTGCTTCCTGATGTTTTGCTTTGCTAGCTGTCTTTGTAGGGTGAACTTCTATGGTAGAAATTCTATGGGTTTCAGGAGTGTGGTCTCTTTGATCTCCTTGTCTGGACACTCTAGGTTTGCCCTTTCTTCTGTTTGTGTGGGCTCTTTCATTATACTTGGGTTTTTACCTTTTGGTCTTTCTTTTGTTGGTGGTTTCTCTCTTCCAGGAAGTATACTGATGTTCACAGCTCCCACCTATTCTTGTATGTGATCAGTGGCAGGTGATAGGCAAAATGGATTAAGATAGTGGAAGAGTGTTTTATGGGATTTAAAATACCAGCAAGTAGAGAAGAGATAGGGGATTCTTTGGATAAATATAGTGTTAACTGTGATATTTCATGCACCTGGCCACTTTTTATAAAAGGTGAGAGATAAGACTCTTGTTATAGGGGAAGAAGATTGTGGGCTAAATCCAGAAAACAGAGCACTTGTGCAAGGTTAGATGATGAGGTATAGTGAAAGTAAAGGATAGAGAGTAAGCACAGTTGGAGAGAGAATAGAGTTAACCACAATAATAATAATGCTCAGGAATCAACTGAAATGGGCTAACATTAGGGAGGGCTGCTGTGTAATATGTACAATTGTATGGATCAACAATTATTTATAGAAGTACTAGAACAACAATACTATGACAAGAAATACATGATTTGTATAACCAGAATAGAAAGTACCCAATTAAGAGTAGTGTGTTATTGGAACACAAGTATAGTGAAAAAAGGAAAATTAAAATACAATAAAGAGATAAGAAGGAAAACCAAACAATGGAATTAAATAGAGAAACAAAATGAGGAAAACTAAACATAAGGAAAAGAAATAAAAACAACACCAATAAAATAAAAGTAAAAATAATGAAAAATAATAATGATACACATAAATAATGAAATACCAGGTCTATGGAATAGCAAAATGACATTTGTCTCAGTTTCTCAGTTTTTGGGGTTAGCCTTGTGTTCCCCATTTGGATCTGTCTGTGGACCCTAAGTAACTCCACGTCTTATTGTTTCACTTGGGGAAAGAAAAAAAAGGAAAACAAAAAGAGGAAAGAAAAAAAATAAGGCTCCTGCTGACTTTAAACCCTTCAGCAAGTTCTGCTGATCTTCCTGGATGCTACAGGCCAAGGGTGTGGGCTTCTCTTTTCTCCCTTCCTATGGTTTTGCAAAGATGGGGAACAGGTCTGGCACAATATTCACAGTTGCTCAGCCTTCTGCCCAGGTTCTCCGTGAGCTACCAGGCTCAAATCAGCCACTCAGTCTCTGGGTGCACAGTGCAAGTCACACTCAGGCACATGGTTCCTCTCAGCCACTCAGTATCCCTGAGCAAGTAGCTCAAATCTCCCTTGGGCCCAGCCTCTGTATGAGAGTTCTTTACAAAGCAGCTGACTGCTGTTCTTAACAAGCTCACGGCTTTTCATACAGCCCAACTTTCCAACCAGTCTGGAGACTATCCAAGTCAGGGTTTCATATGGCCCAATTCCTCCCTTCTCCAGGTGTCCCCCAGCACCTCAATTTTTCTGTTGCTGGGATCCATGGTCCCAGCAGATGTGCACTGCCTCAGTGTGTCTCCTACTTCATCTCTATTTCCTCCAGCGACTACCAGCATCCAGGTCCTTCCTGGCACCTGGCTACCTTTCCTGCTCTGGTAGGGGAGGGAGCTAGTGATCTAACACTCCTCTCCATATCCTGCGACAGGTGCCAGGCTGGGGGCCACAGAGGCCTAGGTCCCTAAGCAGATCCAAGGGACCATACTGTTCTAGCACAATCTCCTCACTGTCTGTTTTTCAATGTCCTCTACAATTTTTTGGCCTCCAAGGTTCATATAAGCTGGGATTCCATTGGCTGTTTACTCTCTTCCTCAGAAGATAGGTTAAGTGTTCCAGCTGTGCACAGGGAAAACTGGGCTACTCCACCTACCTCACCACCATCTTGCATACACACCATCAGCTGTCAGTCTTATGGGAGCTCCCCGTAGGTAACTGTTTTTCTACTTTAGCTTTTAAGACCATTCCTTGTCTTTAATCTTTGGTATTTTAATTATGATGTGCTGTGGTGTGGGCCTCTTTGGGTTCATTTTTTTGGGGACTTTCTTTGCTTCCTGGACTTGTGTGTAGTTTTCCTTCATGAAGTTAGGGAAGATTTTAGACATTATATCTTCAAATATGTTCTTGATCCTTTACTCTTTCTCTTCTTCTGGTACCCCTATGATATGGATACCATTATACTTCATGTTGTCCCTAAGTTTACTTAAACCATCCTAATTCTTTAAAATTCTTTTTTTCTTTTGCTGTTCTGATTGGGTGTTGTTGTTGTTGTTGTTGTTGCTATTTTTACTATGTCTTTTAGGTCACTTATATGCTTTATCCAACCTACTGTTTATTCCTTCCACTGTATTATTTTTTTCCCATTTACTGCCCCCATACCTGCCTCTACCTCCCACTTCCCTTTTCCCCCAATGCATTCATTGTAGATATTGTGTTCTTCATTTATGACTGACCCTTCTTTATGGTTTCTATGTCTTTTTCATGCTGTCGAGCATCCTTATAACCATTGCTTTGAACTCTGTACCTGATAAGTTGCTTGCCTCCATTTTATTTAGCTCTTTTTCTGTAGATTTCTCTTTTTCTTCATTTGGGGTATAATTCTGTGTCCATCAGTTTTGGTGCTTCTTTGTGTTTGCTTCTGTGTATGAACATATCTGCTATCGCTCCCAGTCTTTGTGGGGTGACCTTTTGTAGTCATGTTCTGTGGGGTCCAGTGGTGCAGTCTACTTGATTAAGTGAGCTGGCTGTTGCAGGAATGTCCCTTGTGTGGGTTTTGTGGGTTCTCCTGTTGCAAGTGAGTCTTGATTTTTGTTGGCTCATTTATTTGTAATTTTGACCCTAAGGCTGGCTAAATGTAAGGCTAAATTCTGGCCACAGCATGTGATCTGCTGTGTAGATATTGACCACACATAGCATAATTTGCCTTAGCAGAGTCTGATGTCATGAGATCTTCCTTTGGATATGACACTTGTGAAGCTTATTAGATTCTGCTCTGATATTGTCTGACTGGTCACTGGTGTGTTAGGTATTTGCCTCTTGGGAGGGACTCTGGTACATTCCAATATCAGATGATGCCTTTGACTGACCCTGGGCAACCTCTTTGGAGCTACAAACAATCCATAGGTTGTTGCTGCCTCTATTGGTCGGGATATGCCTGGGAAGAACCAAACTGTGCACCAAGGCCAGTTTATATTAACAGCAAGACTTGGGTAGGTCAGCAAAAGTCCCAAGGCACTCCAAGATCCACTTCTGGCTGCCTATGACTGCTTCTTCCTGCTGGCTTTTCATTAGGTTCTATCTCTAAAAGATCCTCTGGTGGTACTCTAGTTGCATGAGGTAGGTTCTCAGTGAATTACCAGGTAGAGGTAAATGGTGTTCTCCAGATTGATATAGGTTCAAACTTGTTGCCAGTGCTGGGTCTGAGGCCACTCAACATATGTGTCCAGGTATTCTAAGTCTAGCTGCTACTTTCTGCGTGCTTTCAAACTTTTGTGTTGTGGTAGGGTCTCAGGGAGTCATCAGGGTGAGGCCAGCAGAGTTTATCAGGCCCAAACACACTAAAATTTGGCCTGTGAAAGGATGGCTGTGCTCCAGTCAGGCATACAGGGAAAAATGGTCCTTTTCCTAGAGCCATACAACCTAGCCTGTTCCTGATTCTGCTGGGAGAAGACAGAGCTCAGCAAGGTGGGGCCACTGGGAGTTAAGAGTATGGGGCTAGTGGATCTCCTGTGAAGGGAAGGTACTGGCCAGGCTTTGGGGAAGATGGAACATGTGGCTCTGCCTCATATCCACACAACCTTGGGATTTTGCTCCAACTTCAGCAGGGCAGAGGTACTAGGAGTTCAGTGGGTGGGGCTGCCTGGCTTTGTAGGGTGGGTCCATTGGAAGCCTAGAGGGTGATTCTAGATGATCTCCTGTGAGGTGGAAGCACCAGTCAGGTTCACAGGAAAGTTGGGGGACTGGCTCCCACTCCAAAGCAATACAATTTAGTCACCCCCTGAGTCTGTCCAGACCTCTATACCCTGACCAAGGCAGCTGACTCCCAGCAGGGCATAAACTCCACAAGGTAGGGCTATTGCTTTTCCCCAGGCTGATTGCTGCATGGAGGGGAGTCATCTTCCCAAGAAAGATGGCATTTGCTATGCAATAGAGTGACTCAGTAGAGGGATTCTGGTGGCTATTCTTTCAGCTCTCTCCCCAGAACCACAAACCTTAGGGTCTCCTTGCATGTCTCTAGTCTGCTTCACCCTCTCTGTACCAGAACCCAGTATAAGTGGCTGCAAATGAAGTTCTGTACTTTGATTCTTTAAGAAGATGCTTGTGCTTCTAGCAAATTCATCTCTCTCTCTAAAGGACATAAACCCTGCCACCTTTCACAGCCAGATGTTATGTGGGCATCTTTTGCTGTCTCGGGTGTTCTTGGCTGGGGAGTCCAACTTGGGGTTGAGACCCCATGCTTCTTAAGCAGAACCCTTGGCAATTGAGATATCCCTCTGGAACTTCAGTCACCACCCATGGTAGCAGAGCCAGTCCATTTCTCATCCTCACCCTTCCTACCAGTCTCAATGTGACTAGTATTTCTATAAATACTTGGTTATAAGACTGCTTTTCACTTAGCATAATACTCTTAAGAGTGTAGCATCCAGATACTCTACTTCTATCTTGGATTCTCAGGAGTAAATTCTTCAAGACTTCAGGGTATGGTAAGAGATTGCCTATCTCAGTAAACTAGGGAATGTGCTTTAACATCTAGATGTAGAAATGAAAGTGAACCATGCCATTTACAAGGCAATATTTTGGAACAGAGATCACTGCCAAAAATAGTGCAGGTAGAAGGGCTGGGTGGGTGGTAGGTAGAACACACGAAGAGTGCCCCAGACTAAAATACACCCTTGGAGACAGACACAGGGAGACAGAATACTAAAAAGTCTGTCTCTGCCTGGGCCATGGGTGGGAAAAGGTTCCCTATGATAATTTGTGACCACGGGTCTGTGCCCATTAGAATTGAGGCTCTAATTTTTACTGTTGGTTTATTCAGGGACACTCAGGATGAAGGGTCTAGGGATTTTCAATATTTCTAGAGAGACATCATGAATGACTAAATGCTGAACAATGTGAAAGTTTTAATAAAAGAAAATAGAATTAGGGAAAAATATAATTTAACATAATTATTTATAAATTAACAGAAAATTCCCCCCAAAGTAGGAAAAATCAGATATGAGAAATATACCCAGTTGCATAAATGCTAACAAAAAATAGATCCAGACTATGTATAGACATCTTCCAAACCCTTGATGAATAGATGAATCCTTATACTATAAAAATATTTTCAAATAATAGAAAAGAAGGAAAATATGCCAATTAATTTTATGAGGTTATTATAACCTTGATTCTAAAATCAAGCAACCTGCACCATACAAAGTAGAAATTGCAGTTTAATTAGGGTCTGAGAGCCAAAAATCAATAAATCAATAACAAACTGAATCTAAAGATGTATATGTGTGTGTATGTGTATGTGCATGTGAGAGAGAGAGAGAATAACAAATCACATTCATACCATAAACATAGTCATTGTATGTAAGTTTTCCCAGGAATTTAGAGGTGGCTTTAATTGAAAAACTATACCCAAAAGTCTTTTAAAATAGAAATTTTAAAGGAGGGGCTATCTCCACTCTAAAAATGTATCTACTAAATGCCTGTAGCATTTATCATATTTGATGGTGAAATACTAGAAGCATTACTTTAAAAGTCAGCAATAAATCAAGATGCTCTCTTTTACTATTTTTATTCAATATTACACTGGAAGTTTGAGGCAGTACACTAATATTAGTTGAACTACATAAAATTGATAATATTCAAGTATTTGTGATCCAAAGCTAACATAAAAAGAGAAGATATACAATTTTAAAATATATTTATATGTTATAGAGTAAGAAAAAATCCAACAGAAGAATAAAAATGGACAAAAATATATAAATGGACAACTCACATAGGAAGAAATCTAAATACTTCCTTCCAAAAAAAAAAATCCAACAAAAAAGGATAAGAAAAAAATTAAAAATATGCTCAGTCTATTTAGTAATCAAGGAAATGTATATTAGAATGAACATAGATTTTTTACTTATACAATGGTTATCAATTGGTTACAAGTGGGATGAAAATATACACAAAATAAACTCATACATTGCTGGTGGCAGTGCAAATTGACACAAACAATTTCAGTTTGTCAGTTCCCTAAAAAAGATGAAAATAAGCATATTCTATGAGCCAGCAACTTCACTTCTAGCCTGGAGAATCTCTGGTGTGAATACAGAAACACCTTCATTAAATAATTTGTAGCAGCCTAAAAAGTGAGAAAATAAACCAACCTTCAGGAAGTGAATGGGTGAATATATTGTGATGTATGTAACACATGGAATACTAACACATAATGATTTAATGAATCATTTAGACTTACATGCATCAATTAGAGGATCTGGCTAAAGATTTTAAACTCTATCCTTTGAACAACAGAGCTCAGAGAACTTTAAGTTTCTATCATAATATGCCAAAAGCTTGTTTTGGAGATGAATCATTTTGGTGTGAGTGTCTTGTGGAAAGAAATATCACTAATTCTGGGACATTAAGATGATAGATAAACCCAGACAAAACCTAACTTTACCTAAGGGAAGGTTGGAATTTATAAATTGGGTTGATCAATCCTACTTGAAATCAGATTCCACCTGAGAACCAGGTGTGGTTGAGCATATCAGACTGTCCATTTAGGGGGAAATGCAAATTGGAGATGTTGACCAGTAATTGTTAACTGTGATAACTGCTGAGAAACATTTTATGAACTGCAAGGTGCTGTACACATGCCAGGGGATTAGGTCTGATTACACAAACTATCAGCCAGAATTTCCTTCTTAGAGAGAGCAGATCTTTGGCAATGTCCTCTCAGCTCCCACCTGGTAGAGTCCTGTGGAAAAGCACCTTAGCCCAGCAGGTTGAACTCAATTAAGAAATGTTGGCAGCTGTCTCTGGAGCCTAGCAAACAAGCTGTGTTTTTGCCAAATGCATTATTAATTGCCTGCATAAAAGAACAAGGCCAATTTTAGTCTCCAATTCCACCAGGGAGCCTTGGGAATTTGCATGAGAAGTGAATGACATGGGCTTCAATTTCAGGAGCTTGGAGCTGGCGCACAGCTCACCATTTCTAACTGTAGGGAAATACCCCAAATCAGATTAATTAACATGCTTCTGGGAGAGCCTGAAGGTTGTTAATAATTCTGTCCCTTGCATGAAGAAGGGAAGAAAAATCTAAAGAATCAAGGCAGTTTCTGAAGCTAAAGAACAGGAGAAAAAAGTCAGGCATTATTTTTTTTTTTCTGAGCTTCTGAAACAAGTGAATTCTGCAAGACATTTAAAAGGCCGGTTGCCAATTTAGCTGCACTTTCTCAGGCTGTTGGGGAATTGGGGAGTTTCCTTTTTGATTCACTGTCCTTTGCAGAAGCAGCCTATAAACTTCTCAATCCTAGTTACCTTGGGAATAATGGGGATTATGTGACTGAAAAGGGTATGGTGCTCTGACAAGTGACTGTCAAGATTAGAGGGTCCCTGAGTGCGTCTTGGTGGAGCAATGGGAGGATACTTGTTAGGAGGAGAAGGGGCTATAGGGAGAAAGGGTCTTGTGGCTTCATTGTTGGGTAATCTGGTCAGATCTGCTCATGTGGCTCTGATCAGAAAATAAATGCTCCTAACCAGAATCCTGTGCTTTAGGGCCTGACTCCTCCTGTAGGAAAACTAACCTAGTTTCTCTCTTGTGGGATTAATACTGTACATGACTCTCCCATCACCTGTAATGAGGGCTGGCCAGAGGGCCCCTGGCCAGAAGGAGTGTATATTGTTTTGGTAATGGATTGTAATTCCCTTTTTATCTCTTTTTGGGAGTGGCTTCTTGTCCTTTGACTTCTTCTTGACCTTTTCTTTCTGCACGTGCACAATGTACACACTGAGGAAATGTAGTTGCACATAGGACACGTGTCTCTTTTGTCTGGGATTAATAAAATCAGTTTCAGACTCAAGGAGGTGCAGTCCCCCTCACATCAATCTGACTCCATGGGCACACTCCCCTGTAATGTGAGTAATAAACAGCATGTCCACATCTTCTAATCCTCTAGGTGGTTTTTCTTGAATATCATGAACACTTAAGCAGTTTCCTGTTTTAGAGCTCCTGCATTGCATCTCTTCAGTTCTTTATTCCACTCTCCTCCTAATAATTTAGACCTCTATATGCTCTTTACTCCTACAGAAAACTAAGACAGAGACAAGTAAATTTGGGCTCTCAATATAATGGTGAATTTTCTAATCTCTTCTTTCCCAGAAAAGGTAATAGGTATCAGATTTGGGACCCAAACAAAGGCATCTTTATTCTACTGAGATGAGTGGAATTGTAGGCAACATTTGGACCCTTTAGTCACTAGGTCTTGTGTTACCCAAGTAGACTCTTTTGGTCATAAATGACATTTACTGAATGACATTTACCTGAAGGTTTCCTAATTTAAGAGTAAGCGGTGTAGCTAAGCTTCCTTTGGGCATTTATCAACTGCTAGGAAGTAAATCAGAAGTAAACAATGATTCTGATCCATTTAATGTTATATTTTGCAATGCCAGTCAGAGTTTCAGTGGAAGGCACTTGTGACTAAATAGGCACATAGACCACCCAGATATGCATCCCTCCATGGGGACCTTTGAGTGTTGAGGCCCTAGCTAATAGCATAAGTTTTCTAAAAAAACTTGTGGAGCTTCTAACATAATATGAAAGATGAGGTCCTAGATAAGTAAGGCTGGTTGGGTTTGACTTGCCATGTGGGAAGACATTTGCCAAAGATAAATTTGGAATTGTTTCCCAATAGTGAGTCTATGACACCCCCACTCCCCCAACCCCCTCTTGTAATGAATGCCCTGTCTCACTGCTCTAATTCTCAGCAATCTCGACCTTTCTGGATGCTTGCAAAGATTGGGCATCATAATAGGGCTGGGGCTATACAGATCTTACAATTCAAGGTACCTGACCTCATGGGGTTTTCAGTTTGTTTTGTGAAGGAAGGGATGTGGTAAAGATTAAAGAGACTGGTCATTTTGGAATATTTACAATGTTTCAAATCCTAGGGTAGGTATACTACTACTACACTGGGCCCACCAGAAACCCTGATTCTTTCAAAATATCCATTCTACAAATTAGGAAACCAAGGGTAAGAAAAGGTGAGTAATGTGCTCCAAATTACCCAGATATGAGGTATGGCACAGCCAGTATTTCAAATCAGGACTTCCTGTGTCACACTAATTTTTGTATAACTTGAGTAATGATAGATCACCTATGTCTTTTTGAAAATGCGTCATGAGACAATATCCTGCCTGGGTTCCAAGGAGGGTACAGGAAGACCTGGATTGGAGGTTGACCTCATCAGGTGAAACCACCTGGGAGAAGGGAAGGTGGATATTGACAGATGAGTTTGGGGAGGCTGACAAGAATGTGGAGGGACATCTATGCCTGTGAGAAGCAGTTAGCCCTTCCCTCCAGTAGTTCATTAGCTTAGAAAACTGCAGGACACAGCCCTGTGACTTATGGTGGCAGAAGAGGCAGAAAGATTACTGGGGTGGGAGGGAATGGAAGGAGAAGAAATGAAAGGGTGTTGGGGAACCACTATGAGGGTATGCAGAGGAGGAGAGGCAGGAAGTTTGGGGTGAAAAGAAAGGAAGGAAGAGAGCAGGGTAGAAATGAGAGAACCAAAGGAGGAGGGAAGAGTGAAAGAGAAAGGAAACAATAATAACAACCACAACAGACAGGACAAGAGAGAAAGAAGGAAAGAAAGAGAGCAGAAAGCAGTCACCCCACCTGCTGTTGAGAACACCCTCTTCTGCCAGTGGACTAGAAGGCATCACTTCTGTAACTGTACTTAAAACCCTTTGATAGTAAAAAAAAATCATGGCCAAAGGGATAAATGCTATTTAATATTTTAAAAGATTTTATTTATTATTTTTTTTTAGTGAGAGAGGAAGAGAGGGAGAAAAAGAGGTGGAGAAACATTGATCAGTTGTGACTAGGAATCTATCCAGTGACCCTTTGCTTTGGGGTACAGTGCCCTACCAACTGAACCTCACCAGTCAAGGCAATGAATGTTATTTTCAACAGTAGCTAACCTCTTTCCAAGAAAAAGCTAAGCGAGGTCCAGCTTTTGTTCCAGAAGCACAATGCCCAAAGGCCTTCTCCTTGCAGGCTCAGTCCAGCCCATCTGAGTGCCCAGGCCAGTGGTCACCCAGCCAAGTGCATAGCAGATGACTCAACATTTAGTCTGGTTGCCCAGGACATGATGGTGCTTGTGTTTGCCTAAATCCCCAGCACCTGTAAGCTGCTACACTTGGACCTTGTTGAGTTTGCTAGATGTCTGAACTGCATGCCAGGATGATCCAGCCCAGTTGATTTGCACATGGCATGCCGGTTGTCAGCCTGGGTTCCTGGCAGGGGTCCTGACAGAATCTTGTATGTTCGCAGGTGCCAGGATTCTACTGCTGGGAGACACCTGTGGTTGTCCATCCCCTTCTCTGTTAATACTTGCTTTCATGCCAGATCTTATGCCCAGGGGCACAGACACCTGCAGAAATCAAGAGCTAAGCTAACCCTTTCCCTCTGGGCTGACACGACTGGGGAAGCTACCCAGCTTCTTAGGCAGCCTTACAGCTAAAGAGGGAAGAAGTACAGTGTTAGGTCTGGTTCACAGCTCTGACAGGAAGTGTTGTGGACATATGGGAGGAAAGAGATGACAGGAGGCCAGGGGCCAGAGAAGAGGCTGTAGCTAACTAAGTCTGTGTGGCAGTGGCAAGTAAGTCAGTGGGTGTGCCTTCAGATAAATGATGGAAGAGAGAGGCCCTATGAGACAGGTATAACCTTTGAACTTTGTTCTGCTCTCAGCCCTGTGTCCTGGAGTGAATTTCCAGCAATCTACTGTGTTTTTGGACTATAAGATGTACCTTTTTAACCACATTTTTTGCTTCAAAATTTTTTTCCTGTTTTCCTCCTCTAAAACCTAGGTGCATCTTATGGTGCAGACCCCAGACACATTTAGGTTTTACAGGAAGAAATTAAGGGAAAAAATTTTGAAGCAAAAAATGTGGTTAAAAAGGTGCGTCTTACAGTCAAAAAATATGGTATTCCCTGCTTCTTGGCTGTTTGAATATTCTAGAAGTAAAAACTGGAGTTGTCCACAAAGGATAAAGTACATGGTATATTAGTTATCTTGTTGCATAGAATATTATTCCAAACACCTTTAAGAAAAAAATATTTGTTGTTGAATAGTTTCTGTGGGTCAAGGACCTTGGAATAGATTAGCTGAGAGGTCTTGGCTCAGAGTCTCTCTTGAGGTTAAAGTCAAACTCCCGGCCCAGACTATAGCCATCTCAAGGTTGGCAGGGGGTGATCTGTTTCCAAGCTTGTTCAGGGGACTCTTGTCAGGAGGTCTCAGTGCCTCACTGGATGTTGGCTTAAGACCCCAATTCCTTGCCCCATAGGCCTCTCTACTAACTACCCAAGGTTCTTCATGATGTGACAAAGACAGAAAAAAACACAGCAGAAACTTCAGTGTTTTACAACACAAGCTAATTTAAGTGACACGCCACATGTCTAGTATATTCTATGGTCACATGAGCCAACCATGGTTCACTGTATATATGTGTAAAACTACACACATGTGCAAATGACAGGGGGTAGGCATCATTGGAGGGCATTTTGGAGACAAAGCCTCATGACATAGGTGACTGTTTCTCCCTCCTGGCAGGCAACAGGCAAGGGACTATATACTGATGAGATGAACTCTGTCAGAAGAAAACTGGGTGTAAGTGTCAGGGTCTTCTAGTTATGACTCAGCCCCCACAGCTTTGGGGAACCTGCATAATGTCCCTCCCAATGTCTCTTTGTTAGATCACACATTTGATTTCTCTCTCCCTTTGTAGCCAACCTGCTTAGAAGAAACCCTCAGGATCCCAGCTGTGACCCATCACCAATCCTATCTTTTCTCCCCATTCTTATTATCTAACATTGTTTTAAGCTCAGGAAAATTCTTGTCAGGTTTTGCTTTCTTCAGAATTGCTCTATGTAGTTTATTCTTTCTTTTCCCTTCAACTCTATTCTCCTCCAGTTCTTTTGTAAGGGATCTTGGGTGCCCGTGAAACTCAGAACCAATCATTAATAACCACAAAACTGGTTTCTCTTTTCTTAAGGGGGCAGGAGAGCTCAATATTCAAAATCTCCCCAAAAGTAAGGGGTATATAAGTGCATCAGGAAAGGAAGTCAGATGAACCCCTTATATTCTCTGATTAAAATGGCTTACTGTTCTTCTTAAGGAAGGTTAGGGAGGTATAAGAAGTAAGGAGCCAGCAAAGCATCCAAGGGGATAAAATTGAGGGCACCAATGGTATGAAGAAAGTCAGGAGAAGCAGTTTGGGAAAAGAAACCAATGAGTTAAACTGGCACATTATGAACTGGAAGGGGGACAATTTAGCATGCATTTGGCAATGCTGAAGATTGTTGGAACAGTGGATGTGTAGATGAGTTTAGTGGCACTGGTTGTATAATGAACTTGGTTAACACTGCTCAGTGCTCCAAATGTACAACTCAGCATGAGCTCTTACTTCAGTCAGTCGTCAGGAAATGAGCTCCCATTATGTGCCAAGTTCTGTACCAAGTGCAGGGGATATGGAATAAAGTCAGCACCTCTGTGAGGAGTAAAAACTGACTTGTACATAAGCAGGGGACACTTCACTCTGGTGGGTGCTCTGATAGTAGGCTTGTAAATAATATTCTCTTGGATCTTGGGCCAGGGAAGAGGTTTAAGAGTCCCTGCCATCTGAGGTAATCTAGACAAGTATACAGTGGACAAGCTTAGTTTCCATGGTTGCCTGTAAACTAGACTTTTCTGGGATCCATCAATGGCCACTATAAAGAAAGACAATCACATTATTTCTCAAGCTTTTGCTTTTAAAGCAGAGCTTAGAGGATGAAAACTACTGCCCAAACAACTCTCTCCGATTCCCACAGTAAATGGAGTGACTCAGACTGGCAGCCTTCACCTTTCTTTGACTTTGGTGCAGTTCCTTCATTATTGCCTCAGAATCCCTGGGCCTTGTTGAATTATTAGATCTTTCTATTTTTCCCTGGATTCTTCTTTTCATGAATTGCCTCCTGTAATTCTATCAAGAGGTTTTTTTTTCTCTTTTTTTCTTTTAAGGCATTTGTCTGTTAATGAAAAAAATCTGCAAATGAAGATAGATTTTTAAAATTTCTCTATTTTGTTTCACAGATGATTATCTTTCTTGTCTGGGATTGAACAGAGAAAAGTATAGCAAGGCTCTTGTTGAAAACTTATCTTTTTTGCTGGTGGCAAGAGCCACAATGCAAGAAATAATAAGCACAGCTGCAGCGATATTCAGATCACAGTGGAGGCAGCAACACTTCTTTCCCAACTCTTCTTTTCTTTTCCTTTCTTTTGAGTAACCTTCCATGAAGCTGCTGTAATTTATACATGTTAAAACAGACTTTTAAAATCCTGTGAGAATATACTCCCCTCTGCTTTAGCCTCCGGGTCTTGTCAGAAGGTAGTGTCCTGGAGCCCAGTGTAACCTCTGTCAGTCTTTGGGGATGTCCTTGCCCATTCATTTCCTAAAATACTCTTTTCTGCCTTGGATTCTTACTCCAAGGAAAATTTTTACCCAATTTTCCCTCTTCAACAGCTACATAGAGAAATATTAAGTTGCTGTCCAGTTTCCCCTGACTGTGATAAATCACTCTGCATAAGGGAAGGAGAGAGTGACAACTTCAAATCAAGACCTTCAGGCGATATCTAGTGGGAATTGTACTTTCTTTAAGACCCAAATCATGTGACATATCCTCTTTGAAGTCTACCTGGTCACTGGCAAATAAGTTAATATTGCCCTAAATGTGTCTGTACATCTCTTTATAAACACCCCTATCACACTGTATGGTCATTCCCTTTTAATATATCTGCCTCTATTAAACAAGATCCACACACTTGTGATACATTTAGAATCAGGGCTAGTATCCCCTTCTTTGTTTCATCCAGAGCCCTGGGCTCAGCACCTAGCAAAGAGTTAATGCTCATTAAGTATTTTTGGATGAATCAATGGGCTCTGAAAGACCCTGAACCTTTTCTACTTCTTTTTTCTCCTGGCCTTGACTGGATGCCCCACTTACATGGTACAATCTTATACCATTCACCTTCTCTCCTGTTAATAAGGATGACATTTGTGACATTCCCATGACTTCAATGCTAAGTCTCATCAGTAAAGGTGATTGGATAGCTCAGAGTCTGGCTTTGAGGTGGGAGAACCAAGTTCCCATTGAGAAAAAATATTTCAGCTGTTGTCATTGTTAGCTACAGGTTAGTGGCTATTTGATTTTATGACTCTTTTAATGATACCTGTATTACTAGAGGGATCTATTGCAAACCACAGAAGATCAATTTGAACAGAGAATCTGCTTAGCTGTAGACCTCTTGGTTGCTATCTCCCCACACAGAAGAAGAGCTATGTGTGCTTGCTTTCAGGTTATGAGGCAAGAATCTAATCAGCTAATTCAATGTTGAAATTCTCCCCTTGGGTGTCACCTGGGTTTAGAAACAACATCTTTCTCAGCAAGAATTGCACTGGGGACACCTGGAGTGTTAGCACTTGGAAGGGAATATGATTTGTTTCCTTCAGTTTAGTGGCTTTGAGGTTTACAGCACTCATATGACTCATAAAATAATTCCCAGCTGTTGGAATCCAAACAGTGTAGCTGAGAAGTAAGGTAAGTTTTCCTGCATAGAATCAGCCAGAGTTCCCATTAAGAAGTCAATCCCATGAGCCTTTTACTATAAGCTGTACAGGTAGAAACATGTGCTTTCTCTCAGAGACTTGGATTCATATTCTGACTGGGTTACATACTAGCTGTGAGATCTTTGGCAAAGAACTTTACCACTCTGAGTCTTGAGTTCATCATCTGCCAAGAATGATAATATTAACATTTACCTCAGGATGGTTCTTAAAGATTCAACAAGATGCTTTATGAAACTTAGCTCTGCAATATAGTAGGTTCAAGATGATGGTGATGATGATGATGAATGCAATGGTGGTGATGATGATAATGGTGATGATGGTGATGGTCGTTAGAGTGATGATTATGATAACATCCCCTCAAGCTTGAAACCAGTGGTGGGCCTGGAATCAACTCCAGATGGTAGAAAAAACCACTACAAATTTGTAGTTGCCATTCCAATGCTTACAGTTGTGTGCTCACTTTTCAAATTTCTGAGAACTTTCATAGAATGATTCCCAGTTGATATGAGTGTGTTTGCTTCTATGATATCACTTCATCTTTTCCAACATTGTGAAGGAATTTTTAAAGTTCATTTTACATGTGAAACAACTGATGCTCAGAGAGCTTAAGGTTGTATACAATGTGGCTGAGGCAGAGTCAGGAGTCAGTCTCAGATTTTTTTAGCTCAGTTCTTATACTTGTGCAGTTTACTACTCTTAGTTTATAATGTGAAGGAAATACCTGATAATAATTCACACTGTAATATAAATAATTCATATCTGCCAAAGGTGTTATCTTTCTTACTAAAGTGATAGGTCCCAGGGAGACACAATTAGGAACAAAATGTTCCTGCCTTTGGAAAGCTCCTAAGAACTTACCTAAGCTGTGACATTCTAAGAACAATTAACTTATGACCCACAGACAAGTGTGTGTGTGTATGCGTGTGTAGGGGGGAGACAACAATTTGGAGAGGGTAGTGGCCCATGCAAGCCTTGAATGCTCTATGGGGGTCATTTTGCTGGAGCTAAATGCAATTCCTAGTAGAGCTGAAGTAGAAAGGCATGAAGAAGGGTTGGCAGTGAGTAGCCTGATCATAGTACTAGGATGATTTCTGTCAGGGGTCTCTGTACTCAGTGTGTTCCACACGTGTACTGGGGATTTGGCCAACCTGAATCAGAGGGGACAAAGTGAGGAATCTGCTGGACAGACATAGGGCACTATGGCCAACATAACTTTTCAGAGAGATTTCCTGCATGCTTGTGGACTATGACTTTCACAATATGAATGAACACAAATATACACTCACATACACATCTATGTATATCAGTCTTGGCTTCCTTAGTCCTTGGTAAAGGGGCCTTTCACTATTTTTGCCATCCTCCCTGAAATTCTTTGTTGCCTCTTTGAGTCTACTTTTTCTAGGTCTCCTTGGCATCTTCATTATGTAGCCCCCTTTGTGACCTTGAATTTCAAAGATTTTCTCTGCTCTGGCCTTTGATTGCCCCTTCCACCCCATGTGGCTGTTCTTCCCCTTCTTCATCAGAGATCCCTGTGGGGAGTCCACCTATTTCAGGTGCTGAAGCCATTTAAGTCCTGACTTTGGAATCAGGGGTTGCTCTCCCTTAGCACCAATCCATCTCTCAGGGCTTTCAGCTCATTTGTTATTTCTCGCAGACTAGATGGTCACAGCCTGGTCTCCACTATATTCTTCACCCTCTGCTCATTAGGATGTTTCACAAAGAAGTACTAAAAAGGCATTGATGCATTTTAGTTATGAATAACACACAGCTGATCTATCATTCTGCTCCAGATGAAATTTCAGCCTGCATTTATTTTTTGACTCTTGCTAATGTTGGGGCCCTGCTCCTTACAAGTAAACTGTCTTTGCCCATGAAAAATTACTTTCCATACATACTAGGGGCCAACCTCATAAAATAATATATACATAATAATAACATACAAAAATAATTATACATACATTAAAATGTGAGCACAGCTTTAGGTTTCAGAAAGGACAGGCCCCAAGTAGTCTGGGAAAGGAGAACATACTGAATTTGAATTTCAGGGTAATTACTTACAAGCCCTGTGAACTTGGTCAAATTAAGTAGCTTCCTTGAATATTCACCTATTAAATAGATATAACAACTTCTTGATTGCTTGAGGTTTATATGTGATGGTGTAGAAATGGGCCTAGCTCTTAGTAAATGTTTGATAAAAGCCTCAGCTCTTCTCTTCCTACCCTATATAATAAAGTTTATGTGTGTTTAATGACATCATGGATTAATGGGTCATTTATAAAATTCCAGTAGGACAATAAACAAGGACTCTGCCTAGATAGACCTTGAGCATTCACATCTGCTGATATACAGTCACATAACAGTATTGAGTTATGTGTGCCCATGTTCTGTTTGGACAAGAATCCTATCAACTTTTTCTAGGGTGGGGACAGGGTCTTACAATTATATATGGAAAGCACCTAGCATTGTGTCTGCATACAAGGGATGCCTGATAAATATTAGTTCTTTTTATTTTTTTCAGAGTTGGCAGGAAATGGGGCTAACTGGACATATAGGTGTACACTAATCTCAAAGCAATAGGGCTGCACTGTGCCTTGAGATTCCTATAGTGTGGATCCCTGGGTTGAGGATGGCTGTGTCATATAGCTGTAGTATGAGGCCAGCTCCAGCAGATGTCTCTGTGATACAGGCATCCTCAGCCCAATAAACAGGCCCTCAAGATTGTCTGTGGCTCCAGGGAGCAGAAATGCAGTCTGTGACATTTGGGCACATTGTCTAGCTAGTGGATATTTACAGAGTCTTATCTGGACACTGTCTTGAGTATGAAGTTGACAAGCACTGCTGGAGTCTGAGTTATATTACAGGACATTGAATAAAGAAAGAAAGAGAAGATATATATTTTTTCAGGATGAAGAGAAAATTCCTATCACAAGAACAGAGTAAATGGATGTAACAGAACACTTTTAGATAAAGGAAAAGACCATATTTAATCTGCGTTAGGGTCTGGGCCTTGGGGGAAGTCTAAATATTGAATTTAAATACTAACTCTCTTCCTATTGTGACATACATTGTTAATAGTTTTTTAGTCTTTTTTAATGTCACTGGAAATTCAAGATGTGTTTCAGTGCTTTTTATTGGGTCCTTTAAAAAGAAATAAGTATACCCATGCTTGAATATTCTTAAAAGGAAAAGTCTTTCTCCTGCCTTTAGAATTTAAGAGACTTCAGGCAATTGCAAGATCAACTTGAATCTTAAATAACTGTCTATGTAGAGCTTCTTATGATGGTACATATATATTGTGTCCCTTGGGGTTTCTTATGCCTGCATATCCTAGGGTTTTTAGTTGAAGATACCTGCAGTGACTTCAAATTGTGGATGTTGCAATTAGGGCATTCACTGATCTAGACAACAGTGAGATATTACCAAGATAAGGAGACAGGACTGTAACCATGTAGATAAAAGTGAGATTCTGGCTTCAGAGCTACAGTCAAATCTGTTGCCCTTTTCCCCTAGGACATCTTAATTGTGGGTCTGTTCACATAACTTCTATAGAGCAATTCTCTGACCAGTTATCATACCAACCAATGTTTTCATGAGCGTATGCCATAGACTTAGCTCTGTGGGGGCTGAGGAAGACACAAGGGAAGATGAGGAAGTGTTATCAGGCTTAAGGAGCTTACCATATCTTTAACTTCTTGAAGCAACTAATAAATAGGTTAGCATGTGGCTAAAAACCCACTGAGGAGATCTAAGATAAGGCTAAATAACCTACAAGTATCATCCTGAGCTCGAGGAGCTTGAGGTGACCTGGAAAGTTTGTACAAGACTTAAAGCAAGATAGGGCAATTGTTGGGCTTTGAAGTATGTTTGGATTTGGATGAGTGGAAAAGGAGGGTGTAAGTCTTTACAGTGGAGGTAGATTGAATGAAAGAGATAGGAATAAGCTTTGTTTGCATGGGACAGTGTCCAGAGCATCCCAGCTGGAGCCACTGGGTATGAATTGCATAGTAGTGAAGTTAAGTTTACAATCAAACAAGTAAACTAAAACTTCAAATGCCAGATTTAAAAAGTAAAAAAAAAAAAAAAAAAAGACCTGTAAGTTACATTTGTGGGTAGCATGGTATAATAGTGGAAATCTGTTTTAGGAATTTTCTCTTGCTGTGTTTCAGCTATGTCCAAGAAAAGTACCATCATGCTCATAGCCCTAACCAAAACCTGAAGTTCCTGATTCATTCCTCTCTCACTATCTTTAAGCCCTACAGTTGACTGACCCGGGACTTCAAATGACTAGAAGAGTCTGACACAGGACAAAGGGTAGCAATGTGGGTTGAAGTGGGATGGGACAAGGAAGGAAGACAGGCAGGAAGGCTTCCACAGCAAATTAGGTTTAATATGACTTGGATGTGCCCCAGGGGATGGGGAATGGCTATGAACAGGTGGAGATTGCTCTGAAAAGTACTCAAGACAAGCAACTGGAAAGCTTGGGACCAACTGAATACCGGGGATGAAGCAAAAAGAGGCATTAATAATACATTTCTCTGAAAAAAAGGTTTTAGCCTTGAGACCCAAGAACATTAGTAAGCCCCTGAAAGCTATGAGAAATTGAAGTGTAGTCAATTAAGAAGAAAAGATGAAGAGTATAGTTTGACACATAAAGAGGTTAAAATAAAGGTGTGACACAAATGTGCACATTTAACAGGTATTTCAAAAGGTGTCAGTGTGACTCTTGGGAATGGAGTCGTGTTTTTGGACCGCTAAGGTATGTGCCACAAATCTGAGACATGGTGAAGACAGAGAGTTAAGATAAAGTAGAGCACAGGCCAAGGGCTTGGTCCTGAAGGAATAGCTTGCCTGTGACCAGGATAATATGGACAGAGCTCCCTCTTATTTTCTGTTATTCCTACAGTGGTGTTCTGAGCATTTTTCTTCAGGGACAAGGGATACAAAGGCCATATGGCTCCCCTCTTGGTTTGGGAGGCACTTTGCAACTCTTCAAGAGCATCCTAGTAGGCTCTAAATGACTGAAGATCATCTAGTCCAGCTGCTTCCATATGACAATTGGGAAAACTGAGGCCCACAAACTTTGGGGAAGTGCTAAGCTAAAGCTCTGCAATTAGAAGGACAGATAAGACTCTAGTCAGCCCAAAGGCTTCAGATAATGCCCCTGCTTGCCCCTTTACAAACACAGCGTGAATCATTATCTAAGAGCCCAAGTTCTGGCGTAAGGCAGGCCTTGGTTAAATCATGATACCATCCTTCCTAGATCTGAGACCTGGGACAGGAAAATTTACCTCTCTAAGCCTCAGTACCCTTGTCTGTAAAATGCAGACAATGAGATTACCAACCACACTAGGTCCTTGTATGGACCTGTATGACACAAGATACTGAGCATGTTGCTACCATAAAAGTCTTCCACAAATTCATTAATGTGCTAACTGAAAACATGATTATGGTATACCCATTAGGCTCCTGGTATCAGGAATGAAATAGTAAAATTCATACTGTCTCTGACTCATGATCCTTATAAACATAAAGGAAATAGGCATTAATCAAGTGAGAAGAGAAATTGATAATTATAAACTCATAAGGACTATCAAGGAAAAATGCAAGACAGTCTAAGAATAAATAATACAGTGGCCTGATCTAGTGTAGAGCTCAGGAAAGAGCTGAGCGGTCAAGGATTAGCAGGAACCCCTAGATGGAGAGAAAAGCAGTAGAAGATCATTCTGGCCAGGGAAAGGAGTCTGTGCAAAGACCAACAGGTGAGAGAGGGGGCCAGAATGGTTAGAAATCAGGGGCATGAAGTAACTCTGGGGTGTGGCCACTAGTCATTAAGGGCTCCTCCTCCTACAGGATCTCCCTGGTCCAGACCAATCCTTGTGAGAATAAGGAGAGCCCCATTTCTACCAGTGGAAGGGATATTTATTAAGTTACTATACACTTGATATTTTGAGTATCTTGGGGAAGCCTGGGGCACCCTTAGAACCCAAACTGCCCTAATCTCTAATTTTGCCAATTTGGGGCTTCTATTTGGCCTCACCTTCTTTGCTGAGTTAGAGCCCTGACTATACCCCTAGTCTCACCATCAGCAGGGATGAACCCATCAATACACCTTCAGCTCCAACTGGCATCCTATTCTGAGTGTGATCACCCAGAATGTTGAGGCCATCTGGTAATGTCAGCTATGAGGAGGGCAGGAAAAGCGAGGATGGGAATGTCTTTGAAGCATAAATATTTTTATCAGGCTAAACTGAGAGAGGTGTTCCTCCAAGACAGCTGAAGTCTTCTTCCCTGGAGAGAAGTAGCTTTGTGTTCAAAAAAAAGATTCACAATTATGTCTCTCCAGGCATCACTTACTGATAGTAATTCTTGCCTGTGTTACTGACAGGAGCACTGAGTGAAAAGAAACAACAGAGCAACCACAGGCTGTACAGCTAGGAGGAATGAAGAGGTCAGCTTGGGGTAAATGTTTCAGAATTAGAACTGCAAAGGCACATGGCTGCTTGACCTCCCTGACCCTGAAGCTTCCTGCAGTACTGCTTCAGCCACCAGGCTGAACTCTGACAGCAAGATATGCTGGTAGTACAACCTGTTCCTTCACACCTTTAGACATGGTGCAGAATTGCTGGCCCTGGACAATCCACTTCATCTTTGACGTATTCACTCTCAACAGCTTTCTTTTCTCCCACATTCTTAACCCTGTAAGAGTCCATACATGCCTTGCAGTTAAACTTGTCCAGATTTCACTCTATTTCAGTCTCTCTGTGAACCTCCCAAACTCTCAGTAAGGATTGATGAGTGAAGAGAGCTGCTTCTAAGGATGGTGTCATAGGAGTGTTCAGACCATGGACAGTTTAAGCCATTACAGAAGTTAATCGAGTCATTATTTTTCATTCTCGTAGATGCCAAGGCTAAAGGATCTGTAGGCACCAATTTCATAGCATCTTTAGATTTGGAAGGGACATTAAAACCTTCTTTACTTAACTACAGCCAAGAGATCACAGAATTCACCTTCTTGATGATTCTCCAGGTCATATAATTAAATAGGAAACATTAACTACAAGGAACATTCTGATAGGTGTAGCTTTATATAATATTTTTTAGTTAAAAATCATCTTGTTTTCAATGCAAAGATTTCTGAGGTTGTGGAGTAGACTTTGACAAGGGAGGACAGAGGATACTCCTTGCTGCAGGAGAAAGGAATAAACATTCATTGAAAGTATAATTGGAACCCCGCTCAGAATTAGGCATATTACATTAATTTGTCAGTGATTCACACAACTCTGTGGACTAAGAAGATAATGTCTCAATTTTATAACCAATTACCTCACTTCCTTATTAACTGGTCAAGCTAGAATTTGAAACCAAATCTGTGAAAACAAGCCTATGGTTGTTCCACTAAATCAAATTGCCTCATATTTATTTATTTCTACATAGAAGTAATAAAATCAGAAAATATTTTTCATAGGTGCTGTATGCTGAAGTTAAAAAAATAACACCCAAATATAACACTCTTCAAACCCTGAGAATGTGTCATCTCTTATAAGTAGTTCTCAATGATAGCCAGTTGCACCCATCACCCTCCTACCTTGAGAAGGGTGAAATGAGAATTTCTATGAAAGATTTACAGGCTGAGATCAAAGAGCCAAGCAGGATAAATTTCAAGCTCTTGTCCCCAAGGTCCCTTTCATTCTGTGTGCTAATAAAAATAACAGTCCCTCTCTGTAGTTATACTGCTTTGTTCTCAACAGCTTAGAAGAGCTTGCACATGGCTCCATGTGTCCTTTAGTACATATTTTATATCTGTTTTTTATGAGCTGGTTGTCCAATAGGCACTGGATATGTGGGGAGATGGTTCTTGCCAAGTAGCCGAAACACAGATGTAATTGAGTTATTACAAAGCAGTGTTGTATGTCTCAGAGCTGGGTACATGGATGAGGGACTCACCAACTCTACTAGGTGCAGAAACTCCTTGGGGAAGGGTCTAGTTTAGTGAAATGAAACACATGTGTATAGAGTATTTAAAAATGGCAGGTGGGATCATATCTCCCAGGGTTTTGTGTGTCAGGGTAGGGAGTTTGTAGCTAAACCTACAGCCATGGAGAGCGAAAGAATGTCTGGCTTGGTCCCAAACTCTGTATATTCCTGTAGCTTCACGTCCAACCCTCATTTTCAGGCTCAGCCACATGTCCATTCTCTAAGGGGATGACTGGCATTGAAGTGAAGCAAGATATTCTCAGAATACCCCTGCTGCTAGTTTAACTTGATCAGGTATTCACATTGCTCTAATTAGGCTTCTTCTTTGCTATGATGCTCTTATTCTGATCTGCTTGGGTCTTGGAAGGACACTCCATTCTCAAGGACTACATGCTAGTCTTCATAATCCAGCTCATTGTCTAGTCTTGTTATTGTTGCCTTTTGAAAGCTGAATCATTTAGCATAAAATTTTAGGCTCTGCCTGACTTTGGGGATGCCCCTTTACTCTATCCTGGAAACTTCCCTCTGCCAAACTCCCTGGCCAGCTCTTTGCCTGAACCAATGATAAGGGAGTATGAGGGCTAGTCCACTCTTAATATTTTGACTCAGCACCTGTATGTGGGTCAGTTTCCCTAATCTCTACCTCCCTAGTGGTAGGTAGATAGCCTGAGTCTGAATAGTAGTTTATTTTTTAGCTTTATCCAGATTCTACTGTGAAAAGGCAACTCTGGTCCTCTACCTTCTTGTAGGTCACTGAGCAGACCTGTTCAACGCTTAGTGTGATATCAGAGGTAATAATGCTTGGTAAGAATTTTTCTGATTAATTAATATTGTGGATGTTTATATTCCTTGGGGAAATTCTATCAAGAATTTTATGCAGGTGCTGGCTGGCATAGCTCAGTGGATTGAGTGCAGGCTGTGAACCAAAGCATCACAAGTTTGATTCCCAGTCAGGGCACATGCCTGGGTTGCAGGCCACGGCCCCCAGCAACCGCACATTGATGTTTCTCTCTCTCTCTCTTTCTCCCTCCGTTCCCTCTCTGAAAATAAATAAATAAATAAAATCTTTAAAAAAAAAAGAATTTTATGCAATGTTAATATCCCAGTGCCATCTGGAATAGATTGGTTACTTAGAGTATACCTTCAAAGTTTTTTTTTTTTTTTCATGAAGGTTGCATATATGGTATGACTTTGGAGATCTTAAATACCTGGGGCATTTGTCTGTGGCATTCACATTTTGAACACAATCTGAGTATACATTTTAGGCTTTCAATACTTCCACTTAAAATTCTTAGCGATATTGTCATGCTATTTTTTTTTATAGAGTTGTAAAGGTGAGTCTGATTTTGGCTACCCTGTGGGGAATCATTATTTTTTATATGTATATTCATTGAATCATATCAGGTTGGATGATATGAAATAGCTACTTTTCCTTTTGTAGGCCAAAATAGTTGAAAGCAGAGATTCCAGAGGGTTTAACTTAATATATACGAAGCTCTGTGCTAGCACAGAAATTCTAAAATATCAAACAGACCCTGACCTCTAGGTGCATTCAGCCTGGTGTGGAGGCAGAAAAATAAGCAGTTAATACAATAGAGCATGACAAGAACTATAATAAAAGTAAAAACAAAGCAGTGGAAAAAGAGAAGGTGTCAGAATTGGGACACCAGAAAAGGCAGTTTATATGCTTTCTGCACATTCTGTCTAAACTATATGCACATAAATTTATTTCTTATTCTTGATAGTTGGGGGAGATGAAGGAGAGGGCAAGAGAAAATCTAGTATTCAGGCTGTGTCAAAAAGCAGACTATTTTGCAGTCAGAAAGCTCCCTGCTTTCAACTTACACTGCCCTTGCATTGTTTACTTATTATTTATTTACATTTTAATTAAAAGAAAATTTACTGTGGTAAGGATGTTTAACATAAGATCAATCTATCTTAAATTTTTAAGTGTACAATATATTTTTATTAAGTATATGCACAATGTTGTACAACGTATCTCTAGAACTTATTTATCTAGAATAAGTTAAACTTTATACCCTCTGAACAGCAACCCCTCATTTTGCCTTCCCGCCAGCAACCCCATTTTATTTTCTGTTTTCATGAGTTTGACTCTTAGATACCTTATGTAAGTGGAGCCATGTAATATTTGTCCTTCTGTGACTGGCTTAATTCACTTAGTACAATGTCCTGTAGGTTAATCCATGTTGTTCCATGTCAGGATTTTCTTCTTTTTCTAGGGCTGAATAACATTTCACTATGTGTGTATAGGTGTGTAATATCTCACAATTTCTTTATCTACTCACAGGACAGTGAATGCAATGGATATTTAGGTTGTTTTCATGTCTTGGCTATTGTGAATGTTGTAAGGGAAGATATCTCTTCAAAGATCCTGATTTCAATTCTTTTTGTGAGAAGAAAAAGAATTGAATACTTCCCTTCTATAGTCCCATTCATTTATTTTTGTCTTCACTTCCCTTGTCTTGGGGGTCAAATTCATGAAATCTTCTCTAAGACCAAGGCACACAAATATAGTACCTATATTTTCATTTATGCATCTACTGATTCTAAGAACTGGTTGTGACATTGTTGAATCATATGGTAATTCTGTTTTAAATTTTTTTGAAGAACCACCATATTGTTTTCCACAGTGGCTGTATCACTTTGCATTCCCATCAACAGAGCACAAGGGTTTTGATTTCTCCACATATTCCCCTACGCTTATCTTTTTTCTCTTTCTTTTTGATAATGTTCAGTCTAACAAATGTGAGGTTATAGCTCATTGTGGATTTGATTTGCATTCCCTGATGATTAGCGATGCTGAGCATCTTTTCTTATGCCTGTTTGTTAACTATGGCTATTTGTATGTCTTCTCTGGAAAAATGTTTATTCAAGTTTGTGATGGAAGAAAGAGAGAGGTAATCTTACCTCTTACAAGGGAAGTATGGCCCAGGTGGGACACAGAGCATATTTCTAAATTTTTGAAATTAAATTTATTGAGGAGACAATAGTTAATAAAATTATATAAGCTTCAAGTGTACAGTTCTATGATACATTATCTGTATATTGCAATGTGTGTTCACCACCCAAACTCAAATCTTCTGTCAGCATATATTGAACCCCCTTTACCCTTTACAACTTCCCCCCACCTTTCCTCTGGTAACCACCATACTGTTGTCTGTGTCTATGAATTTTGTTTTTTCATTTGTTATTTTCAGTTTTATATCTCAAGTATGAGTGAAATTATATAGTTCTTGACTTCTTCTGCCTGACATATTTCACTTAGCATGATGTTCTCGGGATCCATCTATGTCTCAAATGGCAGTATTTCATCTTTTCTTATGGCAGAATAGTATTTCATTAAATGTATGCACCACATCTTCTTTATCCAATCATTTACTGAGAGACACTTTAGCTGTTTCTATGTCTTGACCATTATGAATGATGCTGTGATGAACATAGGGGTGCATATATCTTTGCAAATAAAAGTTTTCAATTTGTGGGGGGTAAGTAGCCAGAAAAGGGGCTGCTGGATCAAATGGCAACTATATCCTTAGTTTTTTGAGAAACTGTATACTGTTTTCCATGGTGGCTGTACCAGTTTACATTCCCACCAGCAGTGAAAACAGGTTCCCTTTTCTCCACAGTTTCTCCAATACTTGTTATTATTTGTCCTGATAAAAGCTATTCTAACAGGTATAAGGTGGCATCTCATTGTAGTTTTGATTTTCATTTCCCTAATAGCTAGTGAAGTTGAATATCTTTTCCCATATCTGTTGACCATTTGTATGTCTTTTTGGGAAAAGTGTCTAGATTCTCAGCTCATATTTAATTAGATTGTTTGTTTGTTTTTTGGTGTTGAGTTGTATGAGTTCTTTATATATTTTGGATATTAACCCTATGTTGGAATTGTTGTTGGCCAATATCTTCTCCTATTTGGTTTCTTGTTTTGTCATTGGTTTCTTTTGCTGTGCAGAAGAGTTTTAGTTTGGTATAGTCTCATTCATTTATTTTTGTCTTCACTTCCCTTGTCTTGGGGGTCAAATTCATAAAATCTTCTCTAGGACCAAGGCACACAAATATAGTACCTATATTTTCATTTATGCATCTACTGATTCTAATCTTATCCCACCTATAAATTTCTATATCCATTTCCTTTTCTATCTGAGAGCAGCCCATCCCTCTTCTTGCTCACTGTAAATTTATTATAGTCATCTTTATGTGTCTCTTTACCTCACACTAAGTCTAAAACATCACAAAATATCATTGGCTCTACCTTCAAAATATATTCCTAATACAACTACTCTCACTACCTATACTTTTACCACTCTGTCTGGTCAGAGCCATCATCACTACTTGCCAGGATGACTACAGTTGCCTTGCTTCAAGCTATTTTCTACCTAGCAAGTACATCAAGAATTTTACAATTGAAGCCATTGCATCCATATTTTCAAAATTCTCTAAAGTCTTCCATCTCACTCAAGGTGAAAGCCCATGTCTCTTATTTGATCAAGTCTCCTGTTACCTTTCCTTCTAGTCCCTACCTCACTCCCTTTGATCCAGCTCTGCTGGCCTCTGTGGTTTCTCAAACATTCTAGGCATGCTTCCTTCCTAAAATCTTTATGCTGGATTTTTTCCTTTTCTGAAATCATTTCCTTCAAAGTTTCATTAAATGACCATCTTCATGGGGGTGTCCCTGGCCACTCTATTTAGAATTATAACTGGTTGTTTATCACTGCTTCTATTCTTTATCTACCATTCTTGATCTTTTAAAATTGATGCAGAGTGATTTTCACTTTCTAAAACATTATATAATGCATTTATTTATTTTCTGTTTTTCAATCTGTGCTTAACTAGTGCTCCATGAAGACATATATTTCTGTTTTGTTTGTTGATGTATCTCAATTACGTATCTATACTTGGTGCATATTAGTTTGCTCAAATATTTGCTGAATGAATAAATATTCTCCTGAATCCCAAGAATGATTTGTCCTCAATATCAGTTTACATTAGAACTATGGGGAGTGTGTACTGAGGAATTTTAGAGTCTGAAATTTCATTAGTCGAAGTTAAAGCCTAATAATGCTGTCCTTGTCAGTCCTAGGTTTCCAAAAACCATCAGAATGGAGGGATGAAAACAAAACCCATCATGAATTATATTGTTCACTCATATGCCATTTTTTTTGGTAGCAAGTCTTTCCTGATGAATGAAGCAGTATGCTAATTTACATTATTATGTGAGTTTCTTATCTTATCATAGAAGAATATATTGAATAGTTCTGATCTAAAAAGGCTTTGACAGAGGTCACATTGGGAGTCAGCATAACAGCTGAAATAGAAGCCAAATCTGTCTAAGTCTGAAAGAGGATTTGAATCAGAAATAAAGCTATTGGCAATCTTGGGTTAATGTGCTCATAGACTGCATGTGCCTGGCATGTCCCCTGATTGCTTTAATACTAATAATGACAATTCATAATAAGATGAATTCATACTGTTCTCTAGACTAAAATATAAGGAATACAATGTGTTAACATTGAAGTAGAATTTTTACTTATTGAATCATGGAGGGATATGGATTATGAAGATCATGCTTTGATTACATGTTACATCTTTTATTTTCTAAAAAAGAGTAGAACAAATTAGTTCAAAGAATGTGTGAAGATCATTTGATTCATCTCTATTTATGTTGTGAAGGAACATGATTTATCAGAAAAAGAGATGTTGTTCCCAGGTTGCCTGGGAATATTTTTTAAACTATTATGTCCTCTTTTTTTTGCAACCACTAGGGCTAAAAAAAATTAGGGTTCAATATAGAAATAAATAAAAGGACTTTAAAAAATGTCACATTCTAATTTCATAGCAAATTAGACAAGAATTATAAATAAGAAAAAAAGCATAAGATATCACAGGAAATAGCAATGCTTTCATGAGCTACAGTAACTGAACAATAACTGACACATTAGTTTGAACAGTAAGCCTGATACGTGGAGCAGCAGACCTTAAATCAATGGCTTGTAGGTATTGAAAATGAACCAAGAATTGTTTACTTCAACTTATTTTTTTAATTGGAAAATGTTTCAAGAACTATATGGACAGTAAGAAAGATCTGGGAACTTTAAGTTTACTGTTTTTACAAATGTTAGATCTAGACAGATGTCTCCTCATTCAAGGTTAATATAAAAAATAGTCGTCATGGGAGAACAAATGAAGATCTGCTGGTAATAATAGTTTAATATTTTATTAGGCTGAATATCTCACAAAACTAATTATAATAATAAATATAATATTAAAAAGCAGTAATGTAAGGCACTAGAGAGTAGCATCAGTAGACCAAATGGTAAGGGGTATTCACTCAGATGAGGGGAGTTATATGAGGTGGGTTTTAGTTTTCATGGTTTTTTAGCTGGGGCCCAAGCACATTTGGTGAGAAACAGAAGCAGTAGGAGTAAGGCTGCCCGGGGGGGAAATCTGCAGTACTTTAAACTGGGGAATGGACAAACTTAAGTCATGGAAACTGTGACCACTGAAGACAGTGTGAGAATCCTGGAGGAAAAAAGCCAGGTAAGAAATCTCCACCAAATCCTGCCTAACAGACACAAAATGTCTCAGATAAAGACAAACTATCTGAACTGACAATGGAGTATAGTACAGAAACAGTTTTGTTTTATTGCTTATTAAAACAAATGAAACAGCACTAATCAGGGAAAAATAACAGAAACTACATTATTCACAACTTTACATTCATAATACACAGTATACAATCCCAAATTATCCATGCATGAAGAACCACAAATAAGAAACACATTCTCAGGAGCATCTGTTGGAAAACTCCAGTATGTGGGCCAAATTTATCCCTCAGTGAGTTCTTGTATGGCTAACCATCTAGGAATGTTTTGTTTTGCTGCATTGTTTTTTAAATTGTAAAAAAAAAAAAGTGAAAACCCACCACCCACAAAGAGGAATATGTGATAGCGACCATATATGTTCCATAAAGCCCAAAATATTTACTGTCTGGCTCTTCACAGAAAAAGTTTGCCAACCCCTACTAAAGAAAAAAAATACAATTGAAAGCAATTCTGAGATTATCCAGAGGTTAGAATTAGCTGCTAAAGTTTTAAAGCAGCTAGTTATCTGTAGTCAATAAAGTAAAACATAATAATATGCTTACACAATTAATGAAAAATAGAAAAGTGTTCACAGAGAAATAGACATGTTAAAAAATAAATGGAAATTTTAAAATTAAAACTATAGTAATTATTGAGAAACAATTCACAGGTGGGCTAACAGTTAAATAAAAATGGTAGAGGAAAGAGTAAGTTACCTTGGAATTTAATCAGTGGAAATAACCAAATATAAAGAACAGAGAAAAAAGGAAATTAAAAATTAGTAGTCTGAAGAATTTTTTTAGATAATATCATATGGCCCTATATATTATATAATTTGATTCACCGAGAAAGAATGGAGTAGAAATTTTTTAAATTAAATAATGGCTCTAAAATTTTTGAATTTGATGAAAGAATGACATTTACAGGTGAACTTTTTAGCAAAACCCTAACAGAATAAGAAATAAAAGAGACCCACAAATCCTAAAAACAGGAAGAAAAAATATATATACGGGACAAATAATTCAATTCATTGCTAACTTCATATTAGAAACCTCAAAGCCAGAAGAGCATATAGCAACGTCTTTAAAATGTGAAAGTAGACCTGGCTGGCGTGGCTTAGTGGAATGAACACCAGACTTCAAAACAAAAGGTTACTGGTTCGATTACCAGTCCAGGCACATGCCTGGGTTGCAGGCCAGGTCCCCAATTGGGGGCACACCAAGGGCAACCACACATTGATGTTTCTCTCCCTCTCTTTCTCTCTACCTTCCCCTTTATCTAAAAATATATAAGTAAAATCTTTTAAAAATTAAATGCTAAAGTAATAAGAGTTACCAACACAGGATTCTATAGCCAGTGATTATATTATTTAAGATTAAAATTAAAATATAGATATATTCAGAAAATAAAACCTAAGAGAAGTTGTTGCAGATAGATACACACTGTTAAGGGAACAGTGCTAAAAAAAATGCTAAGTTCTTTAGTATGAAGAAAATATACAAGGTGTAAATTTGGATCCTCAGAAATGAGAGAAGAGAATTATAAATGATAAATATTAAGTAAATGCAAAAGATTAATTTATTTTAAAATTTTTCTCTTAATTTTTTAAAATACATGTAATTGTTTAATACAAATGTTATATATATAAACCCAGAGGAATTTATGAGTATAATGTCTGTACATGCAATAATATGAAAATCTAGCACAAAAAGTGGCTGTATATAGTTATAAGTAATTTTAAAAATATTTTATGTAAAGGGGTAATATATTGGCTATATATAAAATGTGAAAAATTAAGAATATAAGTCATAATAATGTCTAGAAAAAACTTAAAGTTAATGCAAAAATTATATCTGAAAAGCTAGTAAGAAAACTAAAATAGGATCCTAAAAACAAATAAATATTCCAGAATATTTAATATTCCAGAATATAAATATTCCAGAATATAAATATTCCAGAATAAGGACAGGAAAGGAAGAAAGAGTAAAAAAACACAGGGAGACACATAGGAAAACAAAAAAATAAAGTGGTAGATTCACACTCAAGCAAATTAATAATTATTTTAAACATTAATGAAATAAACACAGAAGAGGTGGAGATTGTCAGAATAAATTAAAAAAAAACAAGACTCAACTATATGCTATCTAGAAATAGTGTATTTTACATGTTAATTACAAAACATTAAAAGTAATTTGTATACCATGGAAAAGCCACATATCTTTCCAAAGGGGAAAATATACCATGCAAATAGTAAGCATTAAAAGACTGTAATGGCTACATACATAGATGATAAAATAGACTTTAAGATTAAAATATTACTACAGATAATGAGGGAAAATTTATATTTACATCGGTCAATTCTTCTGGAAGTCATCATAATTATAAACATGTAGTCAATCAATAACAGAAATTCAAAATATATGACAAAAATTCCACAATTATAATTGGAGATTTAACAACTCTCCTCTCAGTAATGAAAATACTCTCTACTCCTAGTCAGTATTACATGGGAAATCTTAGCCAGTACAATGGCATGAGAAAGAAATAGAATGTACACACAAGGGGTTTCTGGCCAAGATGGAGCTGTAGGTAGATACACTTTGCTTCCTCACACAATGGAAAGAAGGATAACAACTAATTAAAAAAAGACCAGGGTGGGGGGGGAGAGATGGCAGTTAGGTAGGTGAGGGTCGAACCCACTTGCTTGTGCACCCAACTGGGACACCTAGCTGATCTACCAAGGAACAAGGTGAATAGCCAACAGAATTCCAACTGATATGAAGTTTAAAAGGCAAAGTGTGCAGAGAACATTTGAAAAAGGACAGTAAGGAGACTGTAGGCTGATGGGAGTGTCCCAGGGCCCTGCCCCAGATACCACCTCTGTCGTGGTAGCTTTGGAGGAGAGCTCGGTCAGTGATTGTGACTTTGCATCTCCCTCCCCTCACAAAGCAGTGAGTTCTCAGATCCTCAACCCCCACCAAGAGAGACCTGGATGATTAAAGTTACTGGGGGGTTAAAGATGTAGTAAGAGACACACAGCTGGTGGCATATCCCAGCTGGGACTGTGGTCACTGGCTGGGACAGTACCAGAGAAATTGGGAAACTGGATGACAACTGGAGATGGGAGAAGAGAAAGGGCATCACTGGCCACGACCCAGATAGTCTCTGGACTGGTTAGAGAGTTGGTCTGTGTGGAAATCTGGGCACTTGATAGGAACAGCCTGCCACAAAAAGGGGAATTTGCTTAAAAAAAAAAAAGGCTCTTAGCTGCTGTGCACTGACCTCTTGCGCTAAGGGGCTAGGCCAGTGAAGAGAGAAGAGAGGGAGCATGATTTGCTCCCATGCAGGGCACCTCATGGATGGATCAAAAAGGGGCTGCAGGGGCTCAGAGAGGTAGCAGTGCCCAGAAAGACTTAATTCAATAGAGAAACTTAGCTGCCCTGAAGGCGCTTTGCATCCATGCAGGCCCAGGCCAACACAGTGGGAGGAGAAAGGGCATGATTTGCTCCCACTCAGTGCGCTTCACAGACTAATCAAAGTGTTGTGCAACAAGGTGGATTAGAGGCACTCGCCTGGAGCATACACACAGTGGACAGTGTGGGCCACACAACACTGAGGCATTGGCTTGAAACTAGGCACCCATGAATATTGTAGCCCAGACTGAGTATCCATCCTGGTGGAACACAGGAAGGGGAAATAAACAAAAACAATGGAGCACAGCACTCTCCTGTCTGCAGCGTCCAGGAAAAACAGCATAACCTGCTTGGCAGGTTTAAAGTCCGCAGGAGGCTTTTTTTTCTCCAAGTATGAGACAAAAAGACCTGTAGCTCTGAGAGTACCACAGACAGATCCACAAAGAAGTTAGAAGGCTAACACCAACACTGAGACAAATTTCACTTTACTACCCTTCAGAACTTGCATCTTATTTTTTTATTTTAATTTTTTTTATTTCTCTTCTTTCTGTTTAGTTTTTTTTAGGGGGGTGTTTGTTTGATTTCATTGTTTGATTGGTTTTCTTTATTCTCCCCTTCATATTGCATTTTAATTTTTTTCTTTCACTTCACTCATATTCCAATAATATACTACTCTTGATCTTTTACTTTTTTTCCAGATTATGTATTTCTAACCAAATTACTATTATTCTAAATCCTAAACAGCACTCTTCCCTAGTCTTAACCATTTCACCAGCCTCCTGAGCTTAATTACTGTTGTGGTTAACTTTATTCTCTTCCACACAATGCCAAGTTTCTATCCCTTACTCTCACTATATCTCACCATCTAACCTCACATAAGCACTCTGTTTTTCTAAAGTCAGCTCATATTCTTTTTCCTACCTAATAGAGTCTTATCTCTTTTTCACCTTTTGTAAAAATTGGCTAGTTGGGTGAAATATCACAGTTATTGCTCTACTTCTCCAAAGGACCTCCTATCTGTTCTCTACTTGTTAGTTCTTTAAAATCCAAAGAATACTCTCCACTGTCTTACTCTATTTCACCTTCACCCTAACCCTGATCACATAAGAGACAAGGTGGGAGTTGTGAGTACCAGTAAACATACTGGAAGGGAGAACCCACCAACAATGGAATCACCAATAGGTAAAGACCAAGTATAACATGACAGCCCACACAAACAGAATAAAGGGCAACCCAACAGCATCCAGACAAGGAGATCAAAGAGACCACACCACAAAATTCTTACCACAGAAGTTCACCTTATGAAGACAGCTGGCAAAGCAGAGTACTGAGAATTGCTGAAACAAACAAAAATAGTCACCTAAAATGGGGATACAAAGAAAGAACCTTCAATCAAAAGGAATGGAAGATTCCCCAGTAAAAGGACTAAATGAAATGGAGACAAGCAAACTGTCAGATATAGAATTCAAAAGAATGGTGATAAGGATGCCAAAGGAACTCAGAGATGATTGCAAGGAACTGAGTGGGAACTACAACAGTGGGAAAAATGAAATGGAAACAATAAAAAAGAACCAGAAAGAAATGAAGAATACAATTTCTGAAATAAAAAATAAAAAAATTACAAGCAGGCTGGATGAAACAGAGGACTGAATTAGCAAGCTGGAAGACAAGGTAAAAAAGAAACACCCAGGTAGAGAAGCTGCACAAAAAGACTAAAAAAATATGAAGATAGCTTAAAGGAACTGCAAGACAACATGAAATGCAACAACATTTGAATCATAGTAATACAAGAAGGAAAATAAAAGGAGCAAGGGATAGAAACCCTGTTTGAAAAAATAATGATGGAAAATTTTCTGAACCTGGAGAGGGAAAAAAACACCCAAGTTCAGGAAGCAGAGAGGGTCCCAATCAAGATGAACCCAAAGAGGCCTACTCCAAGACACATCATCATAATTAAAATCCCAGGTTTTACAGATAAAGACAGAATCTTAAAAATAGCAAGGTAGAAACAGGAATTAACATACAAGGGAGCTCCAATAAGACTAGCAGCTGATTTCTCAGCAGACACACTTCAGGTCAGGAGAGAATGGCAAGAAATATTCCAAGTAAGGAAAAGCAAAGGCCTACCCAACAAGGCTTTCAATTAAAATGAAAGGTGAAGTAAGGAGTTTCACAGACCAAACTAAGCTGAAAGAATACACTTCCACCAAACCAGCATTGCAAGATATGCTAAAGGGACTTCTTTAAGAAAAGGAAGAAAAAAAGTAAGAGAGAGAGGAACACAGGTACAAAGGAGGGGGAATGAATAAATACCTATCAATAATAACCTTAAATATTAATTTATTAAATGCTCCAATCAAAAGATAGGGTAGCTGAATGAATAAAAAACATGACCCACACATATTCTGCCTACAAGAGACCCACCTCAGAAAAAAAGACTTACACAGACTTAAAGTAAAGGGTGGGAAAATTATTCCAAGAAAATAGGCAAGAAAAAAACCCTGGTGTAGCAATACTTATATCAGACAAAATAGACTTCAAAACAAAGGCCATAAAAAGAGTCATTGAAGGACACTAAATAATACTCAAGGGAAGAATCCATCAAGAAGACATAAACATTATAAACACATATGCACCCAACACAGGAGCACCCGGATATATAAGGAAAATCTTGTAGGACTTGTAGAAAGATATCAACAGCAACACATTTATACTAGGGGATTTTAAAATTCCACTGTCAAAAATGGACACATTTTCCAAACAAAATCAAAATATCAGTAACTATATTGCAGCATTGAACAATGCCCTAGATCAAATGGACTTAACTGATATATAACCTTTTATCACAAATAAGCAAAATACATATTCTTTTCAAATGCACATGGAACATTTTCAATGACAGACTGTGGCGGATGCTGGCCAGCCGTATCCATTGCTACTGCAGATGCTCAAAACATGAGAAAACATATACAAGGACGATGAGTCTTGTGGATGAATAGGGATGAAACGGCCACTCTCTCTAGTGGAGATCATCCCGTTTTCCTGCCCAAGCAGGCTTTTATTAAGAATACAGATACAGTTTGTGGATTACAGTCTGGCAGGGAAGATAAAACAAGTAGGTAGTTTTCAAAGGGGCTGGCAGATCTCCTGCTGGGATTCTGGGCTGAGATTTCGGGGTTTTATCAATTAAAAAGACCACAGGATCTAAAAGGCTAGTTTCGTTTCCTGCCCATGCCTTCATATTCTAATTCTAGAGTATCCTCCAGCAAGCAGATCTCACAGGATCTTGCATATTCTATGTCCCAGGCCTGATTACCCCGGGGGTCTGCCCTGGTCTGTACTGCACTGCCCCTGTTATTTCTGTAGGCCTGAGTCTGGCAGAAGAGACAAAGGCAGTCAGGAAACTTGGACTTCTCATAACTAAGAACAAGGACTCAGGCTTTGACAAAGCCAAGGGGGCAGGGGTCGATGTCGATCACCCCTTCATTTCCACAGCCCCCTGAGTCTCTTCCTTGAGGTCTCCATGTGATCATGCATGTCTTAGGCAATTTCCCCCTTGGGAAATCTTACCTGTCATTGGCTAACTGATCAAGCATTGGGGGCCAGCACAGAACAGGCAGCGTTCATGCCAGGGAAATAAATTTTGTCTCCTTAGTGTCTCCTGGTTTGGAGGTCTCTTACTCAGCCTTAGCCATGGGGGGTTATAGCTTCCTGAGACCAGGCAGGGCAGACCTCAACAATAGACCACACGAGAGGACACAAAACAAGCCTCAAAAAATTCAAGAAAATTGAAATCATATCAAGCATTTTCTTGGACCACAAGTGCCTCAAACTAGAAACCACCCTCAAGGAAAAAACCCCAAATACTCAAATACATGGAGATTGAAAAGCATGCTATTAAACAATAAATGGGTTATTAATGAAACGAAAGAAAAAATCAAAAAGTTTCTGAAAACATATGAAAATGAACACAAAACAGTTCAAAACTTATGGGGCACAGCAAAAGCAGTCCTGAGAGGGAAGTTCATAGCAATACAGGCCTACCTAAAAAACATAGAAGCATTTCAAATAAGCAACCTAACTGTACTTTTACAAGAACTGGAGGAACAATAACAAAGAAAGCCCAGAATGAGTAGAAGAAGGAAATAACCAATCTCAGAGCAGAATTAAATGACATGGAGACTAAAAGAGCAATTCTAAGGATCAATAAATCCAGGAGCTGGTTCTCTGAAAAGATAAACAAAATTGACAAGCCTTTAAGCAGGCTCATCAAGAAAATAAAAGAGAGGACCCAAATAAACACAATCAGAAATGAAAGAGAAGAGAATACAACTGACACCACAGAGATACAAAGGATTGTTAACAAATTACTATGAACAATTATATGCCAAGAAATTTGAAAATCTGGGTGAAACGGGCAAATTGCTAGAAACATATAATCTTCCAAAACTGAATCAAGAAGCAGGAAGCTTGAACAGACTGATAACAGCTGGTGAGATTGAAGCAGTTATCAAAAATTCCTGGTACACAAAAGCCAACACACAAAAAGGATTTCACAGGAGCATTTTACAAAACATTTGAGGAAGAGTTAACCCCTATGCTTGCAAGATGATTCCAAAAAAACCCAAGAAGAGGTAAGACTCCTAGACTCTTTTTATGAAGCCAACATAATCCCTAAATCAGATAAAGACACAACAAAGAAAGAAAACTATAGATCCATGTCACTGATGACTATAGATGCTAAAATCCTCAGTAAAATACTGGCAAACTGCATCCACCAATACATTAAAAAAGATTGTACACCATAATCAAGTGGTATTCATTCCAGGGATGCAAGGATGGCACAATATTTGCAAATCAATTAATGTAATACATCACATAAACAAAAGCAAAGTAAAAAATCACATGATCTTATAAATGGATGCAGGAAAAACATTTGATAAGGTATAGCACCCATTTATGATAAAAAGACTCAGTAAAGTAGGAGTACAGGGAATATACATCAGCATAATAAAGACCATGTGTGTGAAACCTACAGCCAACATCATACTCAATGGGCAAAAACTAAAATCTTTTCCACTAAGATCAGGAACAAGACAAGGATGTCCATTTTCACCAATTCTATTCAACATGGTATTAAAAGTCCTAGCCACAGCAGTCAGATAAGAAAAGGAAACAAATGGCATCCAATTTGGAAAAGAGGAAACAAAACTGTCATTGTTTGCAGATGACATGATAGTGTATATAAAAATCACTATAGACTCCCTGAAAAAACTTCTTGACCTAAGAAATGAATTGGTCAGAACAGCAGCATACAGAATCAATATTCAGACATCAAAGTCATTTCTGTACACCAACAATAAAATATCAGAAACAGAAACCAGGAAATAAAATCCCATTGCTATAGCAACGAGAAAAATAAAGTACCTAAGAATAAACCTATTCAAGGAAATAAAAGACCTGTGCTCAGAAAACTACAGAACACTCAAGAAAGAAATTAAGGAAGACACAAACAAATGGAAGCATACACAGTGTTCATGGATCAGAAAAAGTAACATCATCAAAATGTCCATACTACCCAAAGCAGTTTATAGAGTTAATGCAATAACTATTAAAGTACCAATGGCATATTTCAAACATATAAAACAAACATTTCAAAAAATTATATGGAATCAAAAGCGACGCCAAGTATCTGCAGCAATTTTGAGAGAGAACAACAAAGTAGGAGGAATCACAATACCTGATATCAAACTATATTACAAAGCCAATATAATCAAAACAGTCTGATACTAGCATAAGAACACACACATAGATCAATGGAACAGAATAGAGAGCCCGGAAATAAACCCGTCTCTGGTCAATTAATATTTGCATAGGGGGCAGAAACATAAAATGGAGTAAAAATAGCCTCTTCAACAAATGATGTTGGGAGATCTGGATGGCTAAATGCAAAAAAATGAAACTCTATTACCAAATTACACCATACACAGAAATGAATTCAAGGTGGATAAAAGACTTAAATATATGTTGTGATACCATAAAAGTACTAGAGGAGAACATAGGCAGGAAAATCTCAGATAATTCACACAGCAAAGTTTTCATTGATATGTCCCCTAGAGCAAGGGCCATAAAGGAAAAGATAAACAAATGGGACTTTATCAAAATAAAAAATGTCTGCATGGCTAAAGAAGATGTAAACAAAATGAAAAGAGAACCAACTATATGGGAAAAATATTTGCCAATGATACCTTGGACAAGGATTTGATCTCCAAAATATATATAACAATGCACATGACAAAAAAATCCAGTTAAAAAAATGGGTAAAAGACTTGAACAGATACTTCTCCAAGGAGGACATACAGAGGGCCCAAAGACATATGAAAGGATGCTCAGCATCACTAACCATCAGAGAGATGCAATTAAAAACACAGTGAAATACAACTGGAAATTGGTCAGAATGGGCATCATAACCAAATCAACAAACAACAAATGCTGGTGAGGCTGTGGAGAAAAGTGTATCCTAGTGCACTGTTGGTGGGAATGCAGATCGGTGCAGCCACTATGGAAAACAGTATGGAATTTACTCAGAAAACTAAAAATGGAACTGCCTTTTGACCTGGACTGCTGGGATTATATTCTAAGAACCCTGAAACACCATTCCAAAAGAACCTATGCACCCCAATGTTCATAGCAGTCCAATTTATAATAGCCAAGTATTGGAAGCAACCTAAATGCCCATCTATAAATGAGTGGATAAAAAACTATGGTATATTTACACAATGGAATACTACAAATTAGAAAGAAAGTGGGAGCTCCTACCCTTCATGAAAGCATGGAGGGATCTGGAGAACATTATGCTAAATGAAATAAGCCAGGCAAAGAAAAACAAATACTACATGATTTCACCTATAAGTGGATCCTAATCAACAACAACAGAAAAAACAAAATATAACCAAAGACATTGAAATAAAGAATAGACTGATTATAACCAGTGGGGCGGGAAGATGGGGATAACAAGGGAAAGAAGAGGAAAGCTGGTCAAGGAATATATATAAAGGACCCATGGACAAAGCCACAAAGGGGTAGAATTGAGGGTGGGAGGTGAGAGTGAGTGGGGCAGGGGGAAAGGGGACAGGGGAAAAATGGAGACAACTTTACTTGAAAAACAATTAAAAACAAAAAAAATAAAAAAAAACAAGAAAACTAAAATAACAACCATAACTGCCAGAGACCTGAACTGTGTGGAAATCAGAAAACCAAAGAGTTAAAGAAGAAACAGTCATCCAGACAGGTAGGAGGGTGGAAAACAGGAGGCTAGGGTGGTTAGGATGTATGACTGTGGGAGGCTGCTCTGCTTGGCGTGGGCCCAGCTCCCACTCAGAGATGCACAGGACCCACACCGATGGATAGGTTTTCCCATGGCAAATCAGGCCTGCAATGTCCTTAGGCTGCTATGAGTCTTGCTTTTTGCTAAAACTGCCTCACCCTGAATTGAGGACATTTATGGCAAAGCAACTTCCTAAAATCCATGCTAAACTTTCCAAGGATGAGTGCAACTGGTCCAACTACTTTTGCCTTTTCATTTGCAAATATCCCTCTTCTGTGATGTGATTACCATCACCCTCTCCTTTGTTTTCTGTATAAGGTAACCACCTAAAGTGAGCCTGTGCATAGTTAATGAGGACCTTCTCATAGTGTGCCCAGTAAGACAATAAAAGTTCATTGGAGTGAGGGCCAAAGCTTTTGCTCCCCTTGAGAGAAAAGCCATGCTGTCCCTTTTCCTCCACAGGGCTTGGTAGTCTGTGTGAATTTGTCTCATATTTCATCCATAATGACATGGACCCCATGAGCCAGGGTCCTCATCATATGACCAGGAGGTGGCTAGTGGACTGGGGCAGGTGAGGCAGCAGTTGATGGACTGAGATATTCCACACTTATGTGTGGTTAAGCAGGGAGGAACAACTGAGGAGCAAGACAGACCATGCAACCCAGTGTTCCAGGGCCAGAAACTAAAACCTCAACACCTCTGGCTGTAAAACCTGTGCAGGTTGCAGCAGCAGGAGAAACTCACAGTTTCACAGGAGAGTCCTTCAGAGGGGCCCCCAGGCTCCTAGAATGTACAAAAGCCCACTCAACTGGAAACCAGCACCTGAAAGGGCACTCTCTGCTTGTGGAAATAGAGGCAAGTAAGTGAAAATGTGGGAGAGCTGAGCAAGTGGCATTGTTCCATCTCTGACCACTCCCCTACATACAGCACCACAACCAGGGAAGTGGGTTGCCCCACCTTGGCAAATACCTAAAGCTCTGGTCCTTATAATGAAACAGGTGCATTGAGAAGAAGACATATGACCCAAATGAAAGAACATCAAAACTCCAGAAAAAGAACTAAGCAATGAAGAGATAGCCAACCTATCAGATGCAGATTTCAAAGCACTAGTAATCAGGATGCTCACAGAAATGATTTAGTATGGTCACAAAATAGAGGAAGAAGTGAAGTCTATGCAAAGTGAAATAAAGAAAATATAGAGGCAACTAACAGTGAGGGGAAGGAAACCGGGACTCAAATCAGAGATCTGGAACAGAAGGAAGAAATAATCAATATGAACAGAATGAAAAAAAGAATTCAAAAAAATGAGGAGAGGCTTAGGTACCTCTGAGACAACTTCAAATGCTCCAACATCTGAATCATAGGGGTGCCAGAAGGAAAAGAGGAAGAGCAAGAAATTGAAAACTCATTTGAAAAAAATAATGAAGGAAAACTTCCTCGATTTGGCTAAGGAACTACACATGCAAGTCCAGGAAGTTCTGAAAGTCCCAAAGAAGTTAGACCCAAGGAAGCACACACCAAAGCAAATCATAATTACACTACCCAAGATTAAAGATAAGGAAAGAATCTTAAAAGCAGCAAGAGAAAAGCAGAGAGTTACCTGCAAAGGAGTTACCATGAGACCATCAGCTGATTTCTCAAAAGAAATCTTCAGGCAAGATGGGGCTGGAAAGAAGTACTCAAAGTCATGAAAGGCAAGGACCTACATCCAAGATTACTCTATCCTGGGAAGCTATCATGTAGATGAGATCGGGCATGTTCAGGGTGGTATGACTATACACCAAAGCTATCATTTAGAATAGGAGGGCAGATAGAGTGAAGTGAAGTGAAGTGAAGCACTTTTCTCAAAGTAAAGCTAAAGGAGTTCATCATCACTAAACCCTTATTATATGAAATATTAAAGAGACTTTTCTAAAGAAAAGAAGAAGAGCAAATCTATGAATAGAAAAATGACAACAAACTTAAAACTATCAACAATTGGACCTAAAAATCAAAAGCAGAAAGAAACTAAGCAAATAACTAAAACAGGAACAGAATCACAGAAATGGAGATCACATGGAATATTATCAGCTGGGAGGGGTTAAGGAGAGAATGATGGAAAAATGTACAGAGAATAAGAAACATAAATGGTGGAAATCAAAATAGACAGGGGGTAGAGGGGTTAAGAATAGTATAGAAAATGGAGAAACCGAAGAACTTATATGCATGACCCATGGACATGAACTAATTGGGGGGGGGTCAGAAAATGCTGGAGGGAGTGTGGGTGCTGGGTGGAGGGGGATAAAGTGGTGAAAATATGGGACAACTGTAGTAGTGTAATCAATAAAATATACTTAAAAAAGAAATAGAATACATAAGAATGAAAAGGAAAAGGTGACACTGTCTCCATTTTCAGACTTCATGGCTAGGCACCTTAAAAACCTTAAGGTATTTAGGATTAGAGTGAATAAGTGAGTTCATCAAAGTTGAAGCTACAAATATCAATTATATTTCTTTTTTTAAACAAAGTTATTGACCTTTTTATAATTTAAGATATTATTTATTTATTTTTAGAGAGAGAGGGGAAGGGTAGGAAAAAGAGAGGAAGAGAAACATCAATGTGTGGTTGTCTCTAATGTGCCCCCAACTAGGAACCTGGACCACAACCCAGGCCTGTGCCCTGACAGGGAATCAAACCAGTGACCCCTTGGTTCACAGGCCCATGCTTAATCCACTGAGCTACACCAGCAAGTGCTCTATTACATTTTTATATATTTACAATGAAAAGTCCAAAAATGAAATTTAAAAATCAATTTAGAATAGCATCCAAGAGACTATACTTAGGAGTAAATTAAAGATATGCATATCAAAACAAAGATGTGCATATTTTTTTATACCGAAAACTTGAAGGTATTGCAAATTACATTTTTAAAAAGTGTACATAGTGAATTATATATCATGTTTTGAAATTGTAAGGATCAATATGGTTAAGATTGCAATTTTCTCTATATTAATATGTATATTCAACACAACTTTTTATTAAAAAACCTAGCAGCTTTTGTAGAAATTGACAACCTTATTTTAAAATATTAGTGGGAAACTAAAGTAAGTTAAACAATTTGGGAAAACAAGAAATAGATGAGGACTTAACATAATATAAAAATTTACTTTAAAGGGAAAGAAATTCTGGCAAGGTGTCAGTGGTTAAAATAGACATATTGACCAGTGGAACTGAAAAGAGAGGCTAGAAATTATATATATATATATATAAAATATATATATATGTATCCAACCGACTCATAATTAAAGTGTCAAAGTAATTTAATGGAGAAAAAGATACTCTTTTCAACAAAGGTTCTAGAAAAGCTGAATACCTGTAGGGAAAAAGCAAACTTTACACCAACCTTATGCCATACAAAAAATTAACTTGAAATAGATCACTGACCTCAATATAAAAACCAAATAAACTTCCAGGACAAACAATATAAAAACATTTTTGTGACTTTGGGTCAGGTTAAGACAAAAAGCATAAGGCATAAAAAGATAAACTTGACTTTATTAAAATTAAATACTTTTTTATTTTTGAAAGACATAGTTATGAAAAAGCAAGCCATATACTTAGAGAAAACAGTTACAAAACATATTCTGTATTCAGAATATAAAAAGAGCTTTTCCACTCAATGATAAAGAAGCAAAAAAAAAAAAGAAAAGAAAAGGGCAGGTTTAGAGGAACAGAATGAAAACTAGAAAAGAAGATATATTTGTGGCTAATAAGTATATAAAAAGATGGCCCTGGCTGCTGTGGCCCAGTTAGTTAGTCACTGTTCCACAAAGAAAAGTGGTGGGTTCAATTCCCATCAGGGTACATGCCTGGTCATGGGTTTAGTTTCCAGTAGGGCGCATGCAAGAGGCAGCTGATCAATGTTTTCCTATCACATCAATGACTCGTTCCCTCTTTTATCCATCCTTTCCCTTCTCTCTAGAATCAGTAAAAGCCAAAAAAAAAAGGCGCCAATTTTACTAGTCAGCAGGGAAATACAAATGAAATGCCACTATAAACTTACTATAATAACTAAAATTAAGAAGACCAAACATATGAAGTATTAAGAAAGATGTAGAGCAATTGTAATTCTCATACTTTTCTAGTGATAATGGAAAACAATACAGCCACTTTAGAAAATAGTATGGCAGTGAATATTTTATAAAATTAAAAATATACTTACTCTGTGGCCAAGAAACTCTACTCTTAGTCATCTACTCAATAGAAATTAAAACATATATCCACACAAAGACTTGTGCATGAATGTTCATAGCAACAGTATTTATAATAGCTTACATTGGAACCCACCTATTTATCAACATTTGAATAAATAAACAAAATGTAATAAAAGTGAAAGATTTATATAATCTATTTTGATTTCTATGTTGGCTCATTGGCTTTTCAAGATTGTATTGTTTAATTTCCACATATTTATGAATTTTCTAGTTTTCCTTCTGTTATTGGTTTCTAATTTTCTTTCATAGTGGTCAGACAAATAGTTTCAATATTCTTAAGTTTCTTAGTACCTGATTTCTGATCTAACATGTAATTTGTCCTGGAGACTGTCTTGGGTGTACTTAAGAAGAAAGTTGCTGTAGGTGGCATGTTTGGTGTATTCAGACCCTTCTGATTTTCTTTTTAAAAATATTTTATTTATTTATTTTTAGAGAGAAGGGAAGCGAGGGAGAAAAACAGGGAGAAGACATCAGTGTGAGAGAGACATCAATTGGTTGCCTTTCTCATGTGCCCCAACTGGGGACCAAACCCACAACCAAGGCATGTTCTGTGGCTGTAATTGACCCCATCACCTTTCAGTCTGCAGGATAATGCCCAGCCAACTGAGCCACACTGGTCAGGACTCTTGATTTTCTTTTGATTTCCTTTCTTCCCCTCAGTGAGAAAAACTGCAAGCTGGGATATTATAGAATCAACTTGGAGAATATGAAAAGTAGATACAGAATAAATGTTATGAAAACTATCAAGACAAAAGATGGAGAGAACAAAATGCTTCTTACTGATGTCTGTTAGTAAATTGGAATGAAAGAGTTAACAGTGCTGAGGCTTGCAGCCCTTTCTGACCTGCAACCTGTCTGTTGCCTGCTCCTCAAGTTTTACAGGGGCTCAGAGCTTCATAGCCAAACAAACCTCTGTGTTTCATTCAGAAGAAAACCTAGACCCCCCTTCAGTTGGGCCATTTCATTCTTATATGCCATCTTATGTTTGAAGAATCAGTCAGGCAGAAGTCGCTTCTTGCGAAAATAAAAAATGTAGTCATCTATCTAGGCAGATAAATCCTTTTAGGTAAGCTGGAAAAATTTTAAAAATGTGTATAGCACATGTGGACATTAAGATTTATTTCTGTTTCCACGGAGATGGTCAATGTTTTGGTCTGAAGTCTGTTCTGGGAGTATTATATACCTATGTTTTCTTTTGCCTAGGGATTCATTAGGAGGATTTACAGAAAGTTGAGGGCCCTAGATAGATTTTGCTGGAATCTCTGTAGAATATCAATAAAGATTCCCCTTCTGAAACCATATGCAAAACCTTAGAGGACTTCAGAGGAATCACATAAAATTTTTTCATTTTTTAAAAGTGACATTTTAGTTCCCATGGTTATTAGATTTGCTTCTGAAAGCTAAAGTTTCTTTCCCTGGTGTTTCTTTGCTAACCAAATGTACAACAGAAGAGTGAACTTCTTTGGGGTACTTCGGGTGGCCCACCCATATGTAAATGGGCACTATTTGCATTTATTTTGTGTATTTGGAAATAGCTACTTCTTCAGTGTCTAACTTAAATTTTTATCTCCTCAAAGGCAGACACATCAGAAAATTCAAGTGGACTTTGGGTTTCTTTGCTGGCTGATTGCATGAGGGTGGCAAGAAACACAGGAAATGATTAATAGATAGTGAGATTCTGGGGTCAGGGACCACCTGTCACAGGATACTTTCAGAAGGGCAATCCACAGGTCTTTCCATCAGATCCCATTCAACACCTGGAAGAATAGCTCCGAGTCAGCAGCCTCTGGATTTCCCCTGGCAGCTTCTTTTCTACAGAATTTCTGAAGGATTTATTACCAATAGAATGTCTGCCCTGTGGGCCAACTTTAGATCTTTAGTGACCCATGGTGGCTAACTCCAAACTCTTCACTTTTACTGTGAGGATCCCTTAGATCCTCATTGTCTCAGATAGGAAGCAGCCCCTTTCTGAGCCAGTGTCACAAGACCACAGACACTAGCCTCTGTCTGTGCTTCTCCTCCTGTGCCTGCTGCTGTCAGTCCACAGCAGTACCTTCCCCAAGATGGAACTCTTGCTAGTTATACCCACCTGTGTCTCTTCTTATGCATGTTTATGACCATTAAAAAACCTCAGAAAGCTTAATGAGTGCTATATTCAAAGTAAACAAGCTGCCAAAATGTTGTATCTTGAGCTCTTCATTCTACTGTAATACCCTGGCATGACCTGGGGTGTTGCTACTAGAGTTCTTGTTAGTAGTGAAATGTCCTTGATTACATCAGGGCTGGGTCATTTCTGTGTAATATAACAATGCCTTCTTAGGTTTTCCTAATGGGGCCATTTTCCCCTTAATGTTAAAACACGTCAGCTTAGCCTCTCAGAAGGCAGTGATTGAATTACAAGTGTTTGTGCTTCAGTGGATTTTATACATTGTTGAGCTTCATTGCAAATTCATGGAGACTATGAAAAAAATATTTTTATCATGAGCTAGTCTAATGGAATGGAATCTATTTAAATAAAGTCAGCATCTAGTCTCTTCTTCGCCAGGATGCTGTCTAAAGGGCAGGTTTGCCTGATATGTTCCCAATAGCAGAACAGTTTCTTAGTTGTGCCCAGCCTTTTGTAATTTGGAAAATTCTTTCATTTACAATAACTCAAAAATCATTATTATCTTTTTGTAAGTGAGTAACTGAATTTAGAGAAGTCAGATGGCTTTCTTAAGGTTACATTGCCAAGAAATGAAAGCTGATTTTTTCCTTTTACATCCACTGCCCTTTACATTATAGTACACATTTATGGATTTGAATCTTTTTGATAAAGTCTAGCTAGATACCAAGGCAGAAATTGCACAGAGGTGGTCAGATTGGGAAATCATTTAAAATATATAGAACTTTTTATTTCTGACTTACAAATAAAGAGGCTTTTGTCTAGACCTGTAAAGCAGGTCTTCAAAAGTTGAAAACAAGTTCTCACACTCTCCCTTTCTCAAATTTACTTTCTATTGGACTATATGTTCCTGGTTGATAATGAATTCATTTATTTATTTGAAAAACTTTTAAACAAATATTGTACCATGTGTATGACACTATGCTAGGAGTCTTAGATAAAGAGATAACCAAGGCAGGCATATTCCCCGGCTTTCATAGAGTGCATGGTTTAGTGGGGAAGTCAGATATTGAATGGAAGTTACACAATTGCAATGAAGAAAGTGCCTTTGGGAACATGTGACAATAGGAACTAAGGTGATTTGGGGATCCAGGAGAGACATTCCTCAGAAAATGTTGTCTTTGTTGAGAAACAAGATAGGTCATACAGACAACAGTATGTCAAAGGAAGGCTCTTGGGGTCTTCAATGAGGAGCTAGAAAAAGTCCAGTGTGGGTGAACCATAGGGACAGGAAGAGTAGCATGGTCATTCACAATGTAGGGAAAATCTGGTTATCTAGGCTGAATCCCAGTAGGCAGGCATGAAGTCTATAGCTTGGCCAATGTGTAGTCACCCAGACCATTCACAATGTCCTTTGTTGTATAACTCAAGACAACTGCCCTGAACTATTGCAGAGTTTTCCTGTAGGTGAGGAGTATTACCCATCCCTATGGCATTTGGTAGGACTGGCTTGAACATTGGTATGATTGAGTGAGCCAGATGCAGATTATTAGGGCTATAGGCAGGCATGGCTGGAGATTCTTCCTAATATACTGGAGTGTTCCTTGATTTTGAATGGTACTTATTGGTTTACACTTCGACTTGGGGTAGGTAGTATTGTCTCTTGAAAATATATCTCAGGAAGAAGACAAGTTTGCTTTTTGGTATAAGTACGATTTTTAAAACACCTATAATTTCAGCATTTTTTTCTCCTTTAAAATATCTTGGAGTTTATGTATGGGAGAAATAAAACTTTAATGCAACTAAAATCTAAACTTTTCTTAGAGTTCTTATGTCTCATAATTTACTTAAAGTTAAATCATGTATGACTTTGAATATGTTACAATATGATAGTTCATAGGGAACTTTTGCTTCTTGTTGGCCAAAGTTTTTCCCCATTGTAGTAATGAGACTTGTAACTTTGCTATGGTCTTTGCAGAAGTGTATAGAGCAAGATTTTCTACATTTTGTAGGATTCTTTAGCTTAGGTAGGAAATGTCCTTTCTTTTCTTGTGCCCATGTCATATAGTCCAAAATACGGTTCAGGACCTAAACCAAGCAAATATCAAATATGCCTTGTGTTATTCTCTGACAAGGAATTTCTCTTAAGGTTCTTTTGAAAAGATAGTAGGCTGAGAACAAGATTTAGGCATTCTTAGACCCTTCACTTACTTACAACACAATCTCTCACTCACTTAAACCTAGCTAATGTTTATTTATGCCATGGCTTGATTTTATTCTGTATAAATTTTCTAGTAAACAACATTTACATAAATTTTCTAGTAAATGGATAAATATTAAATTTCATAGACAAAATAATTTAGGGCAAAATCTTAACAACTATCAGTATGAGACATATTCAAGGGACTTTTCTTGAATCTGTAGCCACCTCTTTAATTTTGGATAACAAATTCTGACTCTCTACTAAGGTCACAACCTTTTTAACAAAGCATTTTTTTCAGTATGCATTGATTTTCTTAAAAACCAGGGGAAGTGTCAAAGGGAAAAAAAAAAAGAATCAGCACTAAAATGATCTAAGGAACTTGTGGCCAGTTCAGGCAAACACATAGTAGATAACCTCAAGGCTGACTCTGTCTGAGTGCAAGTGACTCTGTCTACTCTCTGTCTAGAGAGTAGAAAATAGAAGAGTCTTAACTAGATAGTGGAGTTTCAGCTGCTCAGTTATGAGCAAGAGGAAGAACTTCATCCCCTGATAGGAGGATAGCAAGAGCAAGATCAATGCTTTGGGGACAGGGTTAACAACAACAACAAAATAAATGTTAAATACAAGGAAGCAAGATGGGGACACAATTATAATGGTGAGGTGCTGAGTGGTGCTTGGTCATGGAAAAGGTAGAGTCCAAGTAGACCAAGGGAATGAGATTAGAGTTTGATGGACTGAATCTATTGAGTTAACCCATCTATTCAAGGAATGTTCATTGAATATTTTCAATGTTCCAGATACTGTTCTTGGCATTAAGAACACTATAGTAATTAAGACATACATACTTTTATGTCCACACAGTGTACTTAGGTAAGCTAGACCAATAGTGATGGAAAATATGCATATTCTATTACTTTATTTATTGATTTAAAAAAATTGAGAAAAATGAAGAACTCTCTGAGCTTCCTGGAATTGTGTCTGTTTTTTGTCACTAGATTAGGGAAATTTTGGTCATTATTCCTTCAAATAGGTTCTTGATCCCTTGCTCGCTCTCTCCTCCTTCCAGTATTCCTATGATGCAGATGTTCTTATGCTTCATGTTGTTCAAAATATTTCTTAAGCCCTCCTTATTTTTAAATTCTTTTTTATTTTTGCTGCTCTGCCTCTGTGTGTGTGTGTATTTACCTTGTCTTCCAAATCACTGATTTGATTTTTGCTGCATCTAACATATTGTTTATTCCTTCAGGTGTATTATTTATTTCAGATATTGCATTGTTTATTTCTGACTGGTCCTTTTTATGGTTTCTATGTATTTTTTATGTTGTTGAATATCTTATAATCATTATTGTAAGCTATCTGATAAATTGCTTGCCTCCATTTCATCTAGTTCTTCATCTGGAGAATTCTCTTGTTTTTTTCATTTGTCGTATGTTTTCTTGTCTTCCCATTTTGGCTGCTTCTTTGTATTTTCTGCCTCAGTCGTCAATCTAATCAGTGATATAGACCTAAGCTGTAATCAGCAGCCCAGCTTCAGCATCACAGGGTGGGGCAGAGAAATTCTTGTGGGAGGGGTTATTGCTTCCACTCAGGCTGATACCCTTTGGAGGAGAGTGCTCTGCCTGGTAAAGGTGGCTCCTGCAGTGTAAGTAATGACTCAGCACAGGGACCCTGGTGGTAGTTTCTTCAGTTCTCTGCCAAGAGACACCAACACAAGACTCTCCTTAAGCATCACTAGTTCACACTGCCAGAGACCAAGATGAGTGGCTGCAAATGAAATTTTATGCATTTGACCTTTAAGAGGCTCTCTGGGTCTCAGTCATCGTTCTCTGGCAAACAGAAATCTTGCTGTTTTCCACAGCTGGATGTTTTCTGGGTTCCCTTCTGGCTCTGGTTCTGTAGTCTGGGAGTCCAGCTTGCAGTTTAGACCTGACACTTGTCAAGAGGAACCCCCTGGCCACTGAAATATCCCTCCAGAATTTTAGCTGCCACCCATTGGAGCCTAGCCAGTCAGTCCTCTTATGACTCCTCCACACTCCCTAACAGTCTCATTGTAGTGAAATGATTTTTTCTGTCTTTCCTTGGCTATAAGGCTTCTTTCCAGCTAGTGTTCAGTTAGTTATTCAGGCAACTTTCTCTACAATTTAGTTGTAATTCCAGGTTGGTCCTGGGAGGAAGTTAGTGTAGTTTCCACTTACTCCTCTGCTATCTTGGCTCTCCAACCAAATTGGACCCAAAGAAGAATACACCATAAAATGACAAGGCTTAAAGACAAGGAGAGAATCTTAAAAGCCATGGAGAAAAGCAGATTGTTATATACACAGGAGCACCAAATAGACTGTCTTCTGATTAGTCATCAGGAACATTTAGGCCAGAGGGAGTGGTGTGAAATATTCAAGGTGATGAAAAGCAAGGACCTACAACCAAGGCTACTTTACTCAGCAAGGGTGTCATTTAAAGTTGAAGGAGAAATAAGGAACTTCCCAGACAAGAAAAATCTAAAGGAGTTTGTTAACACCAAACCAGTACTGCAACAAATGTTCAAGAGTTTGCTTTAAGAAGAAGTAGAAGAAGAAGAAGAAGAAGAAGAGGAAAAAGAGAAACAAAAAACAATTAAAGAAAAGAAGAAAACAGTCTAACAATAAAATGGCACTAAATATTTATCTATCAATAATCACCTTAATTGTAAATGGCTTAAATACTCCAACCAAAAGACATAGGGTAGCTAAATAGATGAGAAAACAAGACCCATATACATGCTGCCTCCAAGAGACCTATCTCAGACTAAAAAATACACACAGACTAAAAGAGATGGAAAAAATATTTCATGCAAATGGAAAGGATAAAAAGCTGAGGTAGCAGTACTTATATCCAACAAAATAGGCTTTAAAACCAAGGCTATAGTAAAAGACAAAGAAGGACACCACATAATGATAAAGAAAATAATCCAAGAAGAGTTTATAACCCTAGTAAACATTTACAAACCCAACACAGGAGCACCTAAATATGTGAAGTAAAACTTGATGGACATAAAAGGAGAGAATAAACAGAAATCATAGTTGGGGATTTTAATACCCCATTGACTTGAACGGATATATCTTCCAGGCAGATAATCAACAAGGAGACAGTGGCCTTGAATGATGTGCTAGGTCAAATACATTTAACTGATATCTGCAGAGCATTTCAACCCAAAGCATCAGAATATACATACTTTTCAAGTGCACATGGAACATTTTCTAGGGTTGACCACATGTTAGGACACCAAACAAGTCTCAATAAATGTAAGGAGATTGAAATCATATCAAGCATCTTTTCTGAGTACAATACTATGGAACTAGAAATCAATCACAAGCAGAACACTGAAAAACACAAAGATTCAGAATTTAAATAACATGTTATTAAACAATGAATGGATCAAAACAAGGTCAAGGAAGAAATCAAAAGATACCTTGAAACAAATGAAAATTAAGAAACAACAATCCAAAATCTTTTGGGCACTGTGAAAGCAATTGTAAGAGGGAAATCGATAGCACTACAACCCTATCTTAAAAAACAAGAAAAATCTCAAATATACAATCTAACTTCACACTCAAAGGAACTTGAAAAATAACAGTGAACAAAGCCCAAAGTGAGTAAAAGGAGGAAATAATAAAGAGCAGAGCAGAAATAAAAGAAATAGAGCCCAAAGAATGATACAAAAGATCAATAAATTCAACAACTAGTTCTTTGAAAAAATAAATAAGATTGACAAACCTTTTAACCAGACTCAACAAAGAAAAAAGAGAGAGGACCCAAACAAATAAAATCAAATATAGAAGATGAGAAATATCAACCAGCACCAAAGAAATACAAAGGATTGTAAGAAAATATTGTGAACAACTATATGCCCACAAGCTGGACAACCTGGACAAAATTAATAAGTTCCTAGAAACATGCAATATTCCAAAAATAAATCAGTAAGAATCAGAGAATCTGAATGGACAGGTTACACCTAATGAAAATGAAGCAGTAATAAAAAAACTCCCCCCAAAATAAAGGTCATATCCCTGATGAACATAGGCACTAAAATTCTCAACAAAATATTAGCTAATTGAATACAGCAATTCAACAAAAAAATCATACACCATGATCAAGTCGGATTTATTCTAGGAATGCAAGGTTGGTACGATATTTGCAAATCAATAAATGTGATTCATCATATAAACAAAATGAAGGACAAACACCATATGACCATAGCAATATTTGCAGAAACAAACAAGTACTGGTGAGGATGTGGAGAAAGAGCAATTATTTTCATTATTGGTGGGAATGCAGGTTGCTGCAGCCAGTGTGGAAAGTAGTATGGAGATACCTCAAAAAATCAAAAATGGATCTGTCTTTGACCCAGTGGTCCCCCTCCTAAGAATATATCTGAAGGAACCCAAAACACTAATTCAAAAGAACATAAACACTCCTATGTTCTTTGCAGCATTATTTACGATTGCCAAGACATGGAAGTTGCTTAATTGCCCATCAGTGAGTGAGTGGATAAAACAACTATGGGACATTTACACACTGGAATACTCCTCAGGCATAAAAAAGGAAAAAATTTTATCCTTTGCAACAGTGTGGATGGACTTGGAGAACGTTATGCTAAGTGAAATGAGCTGGTCAGAGAAGGTGGACCCAATCTAATACCATATGATTTTACTCGTATGTGCAATCTAATGAACTGAACTAACAAGGAAACTGGGGATAGACTCATAGATGGAGAGCCAGATGACATCTGTGGTGGTAGAGGGAAGGTTAGGGGATGGAGGGATTGAGAAAAAAAGAAAAAAGGACTCAGGGACATGGATAAAAGTGTGGTGATTACTGGGGGAAGGTAGTTATAAAGGGACTAATGGTAATGGAAAAAATACAATGAAGACTTAAAAGAGTTAAAAAAAGAAAAGGAAGAAGTAGAAATAATCATAACATCAATACTTTAAAATTATATAAAGTAAAAAGTATAACTCTCCTGTACCCATTCCACCACACCCAGATATGCTTATTTGTTGGGAACTGCCCTGCATGGTTTCAGAAGCTGTAACCCCACCGTATCTAAGGCTGAGTGAGCAACCTTTGGACCAGGAGCCACTAAGGAGGCAAAGCTTATCTCCCTGGCAGGAGCGCTGCTTCTGCTCCTTTTACTTCATCCATAACTGGCCCCCAATGCTTGATCGGTTAGCCAACGATGGGTAAGATTCCCCAAGGGGGGAATGATCTAAGACAGCCACAATCACGTGGAGGCCCCCAGGGAAGGACTTTGGGGGGCTAAGGAGAAAGGGGTGATGGACCCCCGCCCCTCAGCTTTAACAAAGCCTGAGTCCTCATTCTGTCTGCAAGAAGTCTCCTAATGGCTGCCTTACTTCCCCTGCCTGATTTAAGCCTGAAACAATGACAGAGGGCAGTGAAGCCCTGTGCTGGAAAGGGCAGGTTCCCTGGTTGATCAGGCCTAAGAAAGAATATGTAAAATCCTGTGAAACTTGTTTTGTTAAGAATGTTCTCAATTAAATGATAAGGGTCTGAGCAAGAAATGAGTTTGTTTCCCAAAATTCTGTAGCCCCTTAGCTAACAGACCCTGACTCAGAATAAACCCTCAGAATGTAACCCTTGTATGTTATCTATTGTTTGATCCTTACTGCCTGACAATGATTAATGAGCTTTACCTGAATTCCTGTGCAGATGAACCCAATAAAAGCCCATTGGTCCTTCGCCTTTGAGAGATCGGCCACCTTTCCTCCCCAAGCAGATCGTGTCTTGGTAGACTTATTCTCATCAACACTTATTCACTTTCAGAAGTATTTTGTAAATTTATAAAGATGTGCTATATTCCTATGCATTTTGGTAAGAAGCTTTACTTTATTACTTAACAGTATGTTCTGTACAACTTTCCAAGCCAGTACATATATAGAGCTACCCCAGTATTTTAATTGTTGTCTTGTAGTCCATAGTATAAGTGTACCAGAATATATTCAACTATTTCTTTCTAAATATGCATTTATATTATTTCCAATTTTTATTTATATCCAATTAATGTTTTGTTTGAAATATCTTCTGTACAAGATCCTAGTTGATTCTAGAGCATAGTGGAGGGTTGGATTTGATGGTGGGAATAGTATGAGAATGAAGATGAGGAAAAGACCTCAGGTACAGTGTGAGAGGCACATGGGAACTTTCCTTCTCAAGTTATTGCATATAGACAATCAATAAATGGGTCTATGATTATTGATTAAACCCCTGTCTGGAACGTGCCTTTGTTGCAGATGTAAGGTAATCTCATTCAAGCTACTGCTCCTTTGACTAAGAACCAGGGAGAATGCCTTTCCGAAAGGTTGTTAGGGGTGGGGATCTCTTATCTAAGTGAAATATCTTGTTTGTAGAGGAATATGCTTTAGTCAAAGGTAACAGCTGGAAAAAAGGAAGAAGGGAAAATAATGTTATATTTTCACAAGGTTAGTAAAAGTAAACTTTGAAAAAGTTTGATGCAGTAATTGAAAACACTTAACTTTCCATTAAGCTGTAAATTCATTTAAAAAAGTCCTCTTATGGAATATTAAAGCCCATTTCTGCTTATTTCTTTCCAAGTGCCTTTTAAGGGAGAATGGCCTGTAGCAAAAATAAAGCTTCAGGACTCCAGAAATTACATGCCTCTCAGTATGCCAGTTCTTCCGTTCCCCCAGCGGATCATCCTGCATGGTACGACCACATGCTTGACAGATTTTTCATTTCAGATTTTGGATGTGTTTTCTGAAGGGAAAAAAATTTATATCATTGCAGAAAACGTTAGCAAGGGTAGTGTTCCAACAATCTCCTTGAAAAATGCAAGATAAGGTAGTCTCATTATTTTCCTCTTATATTTTCCTCAATTTGGACTTTTTAAATATACATATATATTTAATTTTTATATTTTGATGAGAGAGAGAAAAAAACATCAATCTGTTGTTCCACTTATTTATGCATTCATTAGTTGATTCTCATATGTGCCCTGATGGGAGATGGAACCTGCAACCTTGATGTATCAGGATGATGCTTTAACCAACTGAGCTATCTGCTTAGGGCCTCAGTGTTGACATTTCCTTTATGTTCACTGCCATTTAAGTCATCCTGATATTACATACCTCAGAGTGTCATCAAGGTCATCGGTACTTGCACCAAATATTACCTGCTGGAACCTGGTACTTCATACACCACCATCATTTGTACTTTTGTTGTTGTTGTTGTTGTTGCTATTGTATTTACCACATTCAAACTAGATGACAGATACCATAGAAATCACTCTAGAACCCTTCACTGCATCTCACATGGTGATGCAGACACTGGCCTGCAGTGCCGGTGTCATTATGGATAAAATGAGACATTCACACGAATTACCGAATCTGGTGGAGGAAAAGGGACAGCATGGCTTTTCTCTCAAGGGGAGCAAAAGCCTCAGCCCTTGCTCCAATGAGTTTTTATTGTCTTATTGGGCATATTACAAGAAGGTGCTCATTAACTATGCACAGGCTCACTTTAGGAGGTTACCTTATACAGAAAACAAAGGAGAGGATGCTGGTAATCACATCACAGGAGAGGGATATTTGCAAACGAAAAGACAAAAGTAGTTGAAGTGGTTACACTCATCCTTGGAAGGTTTAGCATGGATTTTAGGAAGTTGCTTTGCCATAAATGTCCTCAATTCAGGGTGAGGCAGTTTTAGCAAAAAGCAAGACTCATAGCAGCCTAGGTACATTGCAGGCCTGATTCCCCACAGGAGAACCTATCCATGGGCTTGGGTCCTGTGCATCTCTGAGTGGGAGCTGGGCCCATGCCATGCAGAATCACATCTGCAGAATCACAAAGCTACTACACATGGAGCTTTGTAGAAGCAGAAATTTGATAAATAGGATACTTTTGTGCAAGGTCTTGAGAAGAGATTGAAGCACAGGTAAGAAATGGGGGCCACAGACCTGGGCCTGAAGAGAGTTCATGTCTCCTACAAGTGTGGAGCAGGTGAGAGCAGGATTGTGAGGCTGGCTAGGAAGTTCATTTGGGCAAGAACCTCACCTCATATTAATGAGAGAGTTCAAATTTAGACTTTGACATCTCCAATGTGATTATACTTGTGGTCAGAGAGACACTGTATAGAATGAAGATGACACAACTTCTAACTCTGTACCTTATTATGAGACTATGCCATCTTCAGTGAATACTAAGTTAAATTTTAAATAAATTGTAATTTTCATGTAGTCATTATAATTATACTGCATATATATTTGTGTTTTATTAAAATAGCTTTCCTGAGGTATAATTAACATTCAATACACTGCACATATTTAAAGTGCACCATTGATAAGTTTTGATACATGTATATGTGAAACAATGACCACAATCAAGATACCTTAATGTTTTTGCTTGTACCTTCTGTCATCATTTCCTCCTGCTCCCCTTGCCCATTGTCTCCAGAAGGAAACCACTGATTTGCTTTCTGTCATCATACATTTGTTTGCATTTCCTAGACTTGATACAATTGAAGCTATATTGTATGTGCTTTATTTTTGGTCTGTCTTCTTTCACTCAGCAGCATTATTTTGAGATAAATTCATGATGTAGTATATACAGATAGATTATTCCATTTCATTGCTAAGCAGTATTCCATTGTATGGATAAACAAAAATTTGTTTCTCAGTTCACTGTTAGTGGACAGATGCTTCCAGGTTGTAGATATTTAGATTACTTCCAGTTTTTGGTATTGAAAAAAATCTGCCATGAACATTTGTGCACAAGCATTTGTATAGATTTATGTTTTCATTTATTTTGGTTAAACACATAGTGGTGAAATAGATACATGATTTCTTAGGTATATGTGTACCTCTTTAAGATACTTACAGTTATTCAAAGTGGTTGTGCTATTTCATGTTTCTAGAAATAGTATATGAGAGTTCCAGACTCCCCACATGCTGACATTTATGATCACCTTGTTTTTGCTGTTCTAAGATGTGTATAGTGATATCTCATTTAGTAAAAATTTGCATTCGCTAAGTGATTAGTTGTTAATGATGTTTAGCATCTTTTTATTTTATTTTATTTTTTTTATTTATTTTTTTTAAAAGATTTTATTTATTTATTTTTAGAGAGGGAAGGGAGGGAGAGAGAGAGAGAGAGAGAGAAACATCAATGTGCGGTTGCTGGGGGTTATGGCCTGCAACCCAGGCATGTACCCTGGCTGGGAATCGAACCTGGGACACTTTGGTTCCCAGCCCGCGCTCCATCCACTGAGCTACGCCAGCCAGGGTGTTTAGCATCTTTTTATGTGCTTATTTACTATTCATATATCTTTGGTAGTATTCAAATCACTTACTTATTTTTAAATTTGATTTTAAATTTATTATTGAGTTTTGAGGGTTTTTTCATATGTCATATATACAAGTATTTTTTAAAATCAGGTATAGGCTTTGAAAATATATTTTCTTAGTCTCTGTCTTGTCTTTAAAATATCTTTTGAAGATTAGAAGTTTTAAATTCTGATTAAGTCCAATTTGTCAATTTATTCTTGTGTTAGGGATCCACCAAACCACACCAAGTTTTGGTGACTTATTAAGAGAACTCATAGAACACAACACATAATATATTCATGGCTAATACTTATAACAGCAAAAGATTAAAAAGCAAGGTTAGCAAAGGGAAAGATGATTAAAATGCAGTCCCGAGAAAACCAAGCCTAAGTTTCCAAGAGTCCTTCCTCTCTTTATGGAGTCACATAACAAGTGCTTAATTTCTCCAGCATCTAATTGTGACAACATGAATAAAATGTGTTTTAAAACAGGGAAGCTCATTAGAGACTCAAACTTTACAGTGTTTTGGGGGGGTTGGGGAGAAGGTGGCTGGTAATGTAGATACCTTCTTCCTAGCATGTATCCAAAATTTCAGACTCTCAGAAGAAAAGCGTATGTTCAGCATAAGCTATATTGTTTGCAGAAACAGTTTAGGCTCAGTGTGCTACTCTTATCAATTGAGAATAGTGGGAATCCTCCTGAAATCCAAGTTTGCAGACACGCACAAATGGCCAACCTTGCAAGCAGGCTTTTCAAGGATAGCAGTCTCAATCCTGCTATGTTAACACTTTTCAGTACAGTCCTTTTCAGAATCATGCTTTCAGTGTTGTATCTAAGAAATATTCTCCTAAGCTAAGATCATATAGTTTCTCCTATGTTGCCTTTTAGAAAGTTTATAGTTTAGCTTTTACTTTTAGGTTGATGAACAATTTTGAATTATTTTTTGTATATGGTGAAGTTTGCTTTTTAAATATTTGGATAACCAATTATTTCAGCACTATTTGTTGAAAAGACTATCCCTTCTCCACTTAATTGCCTTTGCATTTAATTTAATTAATTGCTATGCAAAATCAATTGTCTATGTATATGTTGGTCTATTTCCAGCCTCGTAATCTGTTTTATTAATCTGTCTATCTTTGCATCAATACTATACAATCTTCATTGTTGTAGCTTTATCTTGTTGTAGCTTTAATTTCAAGTTAATCTTGAAATTAACTAGTATTATCTCTCCAACTTTGCTCTTTTTTTCAAAATTAGTACAACTTTTCTAGGTCTTCTGAATTTGCATATAAATTTTAGATCATTTATAAATTTCTATTTTTAAAAAACCTGTTATGTTAATTAGAATTACATTGAATTGATTAATTTAGAGAGAATTAACATCCTAACAATATTGAGTCTCCTAAACTATATAAACATATCTCTCCATTTATTTGGTTCTTCAATTTCTATCAGCAATGTTTATAGTTTTTACTGTAGGTAACTTTCACATCATTTTTCATATTTAACTCTAAGTATTTAATATTTTTATAAATTTGTGCATGGTACTTTTAAATTTGATTTTTTATTGTTTATTTGTAGTTTATAGAAATAAAATTGGTTTTTGTATATTGAATTCATATTCTGCAACATTGATTATCTTCATTTTGGCTATTAGCTTTTGTATATTCCATCATATTTTCTATATAGATGATTATATCATCTGTGAGTAAAGTAAAGAACATATTCCAACTAATTTTCCCTTTCCAATTTGGAGATTTGTAATTTTTTCTCACTTTATTTCACTGGATAGAACCTCTAGTACAATATTAAAAGAAGCAGTAAAAATAAACATTCTTGTCTTGTTCCTGGTCTTATAAGGAAAACATTCATTCTTTCATCATAAGCATGATGTGTATTGCAATGTATTGGCATACTGTAGGTTTCTTTGTAGATTTTTATTAATTTTGGGAAGGTTTTGTCTACTCCTTTCTGTTGAAGATTTTCCCCTTCTCCTCCTATAAGTTATCCTTCCCCTTTTCCTCTTTCTCCTTTTTTACCAGTAATGGATACTGGATTTTGTCAAATGTTTATTTGGCATCTATTGAGATAATCATATGGGTTTTCTTTTTCAGTTCATTAATATGGTGAAATACACCTATTGCTTTTTAAATGCAAAATCAACCTTGTATTTTGGGAGTAAATTCCACATAGTTATGGTCTTTTGACTTTTTCTGTATTGCATTTTATTTGTAAAAATTTTATATATAGTCCTGTATCTATGTTAATGAGGTTATTAATAATCTACTACAGGTTATTAGCCTGTAGTTTTCTTTTCATGTAATGTCTTTATCTGTTTTACATAGGGAAATAGTAGCCTCAGAGAATAAATTGGGGCATAGACTTTAATTTTCAATTTACAAAGGAGGTCAAATAAAATTGGTATTATTTCTTCCCTTACTCTTTAGTAGAAGACACCAATCATGTAATCAGGTCTTGGAATTTACTTTGTGGGAAAGCTTTTGACTATAGTTTAAACAAGATATAAAAGAGGTATCTACAGTCCCAATGCAGCATTATTCAGAATAGCCAAAATATGGAAATCTCTATCAATTATATAAATAGATTAAAAGATATGATTATTATTCAGCAATGAGAAAGAAGGAAATCCTGCAGTTTGCAGTAACATGGATGGATCTATCTTAGGGCCTTAGCCATAGGTCTGTTAGTAGTAAATTCTTTTACAATTTTGAATGTTTGAAAAAAGTCTTTATTTTGTCTTCATTTTTAAAAGATAATTTTTTACTGGATATACAATTCTAAATGAAAGGTCTTTTTTCCTTTCAGTACTTAAAAAATGTTACGTTGCTATTTTGTAATGTATTATTTCAAAAAACTTTTTCTTTTTCTGCTATTAACATGTCTTTTTTCCCTTCAGTCTTCTTTTAGGATTTTATCTTTATCATTGATTATGCTGTGTCTTGGTGTAGCTTTTTTAATGTTTGTTGTGATTATACTTTGCTCAACTTCTTAGATTTGTGAGTTTATAGTTTTCATAAAATTTGGACCAATTTTGTCCTTTACTTCTTGAAATAGCTTTTCTGCCCTCCCTTCTTTGGGAACCCCAATTATATCTATATTAGTCCTCTGAAATCATTCTAAAGCTTACTGATGCTTTTTCCATTATTAAAAAAAACTATGTTTTATTTTAGATAGTGCACAGTACTACACTTTCAAGTTTACTGATAGTTTCATTTGTAATGTTTAATTTGCTGTCAGTCCCACTCAGTGTACTTTTCATCTCAAACATTCGGTATTTCGTTGTTTTAAAAATTTCTTCTGCATCTCTATTTAACTTTTCAACATTGGAATACACTCCCAACTATAATGTCCCTAACTGTTAAGTCTACTATCTAAGTTATTTCTTGGTAAATATCAATTAATTTAGATATTTATAATATGTTATATTTTTCTGCTTCTTTAAATGTCTAGTAATTTTTAATTTAACATCAATCTTATAAATTTTATCTTTTTGGGTGTTGGATCTTTTTTATTCTTATATAGAAATTATTGAGCTTTCTTTCTGAGATATATTTAAGTTACCTGAAAATGGTTTGATCCTTTCAAACCATTGTTTGTTCTTGTTTTGCTCAAACCAAATCCTTGCTCTTACAATTTTTTAGGTAGAACCATAGCAGTGATGATCTGAGATTAATTATTCTCAACTGCTGATATAAATCTCTTTTGTGTACTCTGCCAAATGCTCCATTGTTCTTGAGGTTTTTCCAAGATGGCAGATGGGAACAGGAACTTTTTCTAATTTGGTAAAGTCCAGCACTGTTACCTCTAACCATTTAGGGTCATTCTTTATCTGTTCTTGAGAATTTACTCATATGAATGTGCTAATCACTATTTAGTTGAATACTCAGGGATGACCCTTGGAAGACCTCCAAAGTTTTATCATGGTGATACAGACACTAGCCAGCAATGTCTGCAGTGCTGTGGATGGACGAGACATAAGAGAAATTCACACGGACTACCGAGTCCTGTGGAGGAAAAAGGATAGCATGGCCACTCTCTCAAGAGGAGAGCAACCCATGCCCCTGCCTAAACAGGCTTTTATTTGTTTTTTTGGTAGGAATACAGATACAGCTTATTAATCATTTTCCGTTAGTAAGGCTCAAATGATAGATAACGTTCAAAGAACTATTAGGGCTCATTCAGGGTCTATCAGGGTCAGGGTATGTCACCTAAAAAGCTACAAAACTTAGGGGACTAAACTCATTTCCTGCCCAGGCCTTTATCATCTCATTAAGAGCATTCTCAGCAAAGCAGGTTTCACAGGATTTTACATATCCTTTCTCAGGCTTGGTCACCCAGGGAGCCTGTTGTTTCTAGCTCAGGGTTGCACCACCCTTTGTCATTGTTTCAGGCTTAAGTCAGGTAGAGGAGGCAAGGCAGCTGAAAGATTAGGAGACTTCTTGAAGGCAGAATGAGGACTCAGGCTTTGTCAAAGCTGAGAGGCGAGGGTCGATCACGCCCTTTCTCCACAGCCCTCCAAGTCTCTCCCTGGGGCCTCCACGTGATCATGCCTGTCTTAGATCATTTCCCTTTTGGGGAATCTTACCCGTCATTGGATAACTGATCAAGTATTGGGGCCCAGTTATGAAAAGAGGAGCAGAAGCATAGCTCTTGCCAGGGAGATGATCTTTGTCTCCTTAGTGGCTTCTGGTCCGAAGGTTGCTCACTCAGCCTTAGCCATGGTAAGGTTACAGCTCCTGAAACCAGGCAGGGTGGTTCCCAACATCATGGTGCAGCTCTGTCTTCTCCATGGCTCTGCTTTGTACAGTTTAGCTACAATTTGTATAGTGTCCTTAGCCCAGGAAGGAGTTGGGTTTTTCCTCTTGTATTATGGTCTGGACACTAAAGAAAGTATGTTGTGGCAATTTTAGGGCCACTTTACTTACTTCCTGTTTATCAAAGATTGGTGCCCTTCCTTTCCTAATGTCTAATGTCTTATCTATTATTCATATATTATATGTATATTTTTATTATTTCAGGTAGAAGGGTAAATATAGTCCGTTATTCTATCTTCACTGGAGGCAGAAGTAACTGCATCCAAGAATGTTTGGATCTTCCTAAGTCTTAATTTGGCATAAGCAGTGTTAACAACAAATCACAAATACTGTATTCCTAAATTATTTATGAGTAGTTTCTTTGAAAACAAGAAATGTATGTTTACTTATTCATATTTACTGGAGGATGGGAGGAGGGTGGACCAGCACACAGTGAATCTATATATCTAATGTGATCAAAAGGAAGTTATAGAATGTAGTAAGTAGCCATGAGATGAAAGTAGAATGCATATAGATTATACGGAGAATTAAAATGCAAGGGTAAAGGAGGGCAATGCTGCTCAGAGCCTCCTGTACCCAGGAGGCTCACCAAATACACATGTATTACATGTGTATATATGTAATATACACATGTTAGTATATGACATCTTCCTAAAGCTCATCTTAGCAGTCTTAAAGAGCCCAGGTGGTCTAATATAATCAAATGGATTAGAATATTATATATTGACTGAGCATTTATATGTTTCTGGGAAGGTCTAGAAATTTCAATAAATTTTGATCCTTAGCTTATGCCTTTTAAAATAATCTGAAATTTTCTTAGTATGTTATCTGGCTAGGTTTTAAAGCAGAGTGAGGCAGCACTGTAGATGAAGAGTCCAGGTTTAGGTGACAGGTGAATTATACTTCTAGCATTTATTACCTGCATGGTATAACACAAGATATTTAATCTCTCTAATTCTCATTTCCTCTTCTGTGTACTGGGGATATAAGACCTTTAAATGTTGTGGGCAGGCATCGAATGGTATAAAATGTATTGAGTACTTACCATATGGCTGGACATTGTACTATGTGTTTGTATTCACTTGCCTCTGGGGAGGAGTGAACCATAACCCTTTATTTTCTCGAAGTCTTAATGTGGCCTTGGCCTCTACCATCTGGGTTCAGCTTACAGCCAGTTGACTTTCCCCAGTGCCCATTCTGCCTGGGAAGGCTGGCCGCCTATCAGGACTGGCCCTCACAGCCATTCTCCTTTGCCCCCAGCACATACTCCTGCTACCAGTTGCCTCCTGCCTGAGTCTCCAGCTTTGTTATTTACTAGCTGTTTTTCCTATTTTTCCCAGATTGCAATTAACATCTAGAAAGGCAAAAATCCCTATGGGTAAAGCTTTGAACCATCACCTGGAAATATACCCAGCTGTTTCCATAGTGGAGTTTAAGAGCATTTAGCTAATTACAGTCCTCAGGAATAGAAAGCTTCCTAATGGAAACAGCAAGATCTTTTCTGTCTTACAGTGGGAGTGCCAGTTGCCAGTGGATAAACAGGAGTTATGTCACACCCCTCTTTGTTCATGCCCTCACAGGGGAGGGCATCGTTAAGCGCCTCCTCCACAGGCCTAATGCTATGATGCGTATTTTGACAAAAATACTTTTTCTGGGCCATGAAAGTAAAAGCACCATGAAATCAGAAGGAAATAGAGTATAAATTGAACTGAATGAGTCCCAGTCTAGTTTCACCACTGCATGTCTGCAGAAATGGCCTGACTGCTCTGTCCCCTCCAGCTGTTTCAGTGACTAAACTTCCAGAAGCCTGGTGAGAGGACAACTGGTTCAGCTGGGCTGGCCTAGAGGGCCAGGGAAAGGAGGGGAGGAAGGAAGACAGGCCCTTTCCTAGTGGTGGAAGTGCACAAGGGGCCTGCATGTCAGTGTGTTTGTGTGTGTGGTGGGTTAATGTATTGATGTTTGGCTAGGAGGTGGTACAGGGTTCCTGGCTCCTGCATTCTAAAAGGTGGCTGCCACTCCTTTCATAGGGCATTTCCAGAAGTAGGTTTGCATTTATTAATCACAGCAATAGCATTAAGTAGGCAACTAAATTTTCCCAGGGATGCATGCGAGAATCTTGGCTCTAGCAAAGCTGTGTTAATTTATGGCATTAATGGCAGGGAGCTGGAGGTTTGCATCTGGGCAAGGTTTAATTTCATGTTAAGAGAAATAATTACAGGCCCAGGGTTGTCCAGTTTTGTCATCTCCAATAGGTCGCCCCTCAAGCTTAGATGGTGAGCTCAGGATCCGTGGGGCTGTGACTTCTTCACCTCCCTGATGCAAGGTTTTGGTGAGCAGATAGTGTTTCCTGACCCCTCTGCCAAAGGGCTGCCTTCACTAGCTAACCCCTGCTCATTCTGAAGACCTCGGGGAGAGTTGATTCCTGGATTGTAACTTACACACTCTTTTCTAAGAATGAGCAGCCAAAATGTGTCAGTGAACTAAAATCAAGACTGAAAATACTGTTGACCTGATGAGTTTTGTCATCTTAAACATGGACTCCAAATCTGCCCATCATCAGGGTCATTGCAATGGTCTTCTGGGAGGGGGAGTTTCCTTGAAACTCTCTTTTGCCCATTTCCAAATCATCTTGCTATTATTCAACCTTTTTACACATCTGCCTTGTCAGTTGATGTCTCTGCTCAAGGACCCTTCACAGCTTCCTATCTCTCCCTCTTCTGCACACAGTGGGCTACCATGCTGAGTAATCTGCTCTCAGTTGGCCCATCCAGCTGGTGTCCTGGCATGTTGCCTCCATTCTGCTCAGTCTAGACTCCTCAGGTTTTCTCACTGGTGCAGTACTCTCTCCTTCCCTTTTGCCATTTATCCTGTTCTTCTGCTCATTTTGAAGATTCTCTGCTCTCTTCTTCCCTTGAACAAATCTTATCTATCACTTGAGGATGATTGTGAATCTTGTCTCCTTGAAGCCTTCCCTTTAAGGCTGATCCCTGGCTATACCAAGCACTTTTCCCCTGAACTCCTTAGACCTATTGTCACATAACTTAAACTTTAATTTATATTGACATGGTAGTTTCACTAATTTAGTGTGTGCCCTGTATTAGGTTTTTACCTAGCTTCATAGGAACTGCCTAGAGGTAGAAATCAAGCTTTCAGTTACTCAGTGGGACAATTTGGTACATGGGAGAAGGAGTGGATATGGGTATACAAACCCCAAAAAATCTTGTTCTGCTCCTTCCTAGCTACAGGAATTTGGGGAAATTATTTCTCATGTGTTTTAGATATCCTACTGTAAGCACAAGGACCCTACTTAAGGTAGATACTGCCCTTTCCATGCTTCCCTTCCAGAGAAAATGCACTCAGCTTAGGCTCAGGACTGTTTATTGACCTTGCCTCTTTCTTCTCCAAAAACAGTAATCATTAGGATTATGATAAATATTTAGCTCTTCTTTTCTGGCCACAAAGTAAGATTATACTTTCCTGCTCATTAGATGTGATCATGTGACTATTACTTGGTCAATAAAACATAAGCATGACTAATACCTGTCACTTTCCAATGGAAGCATTAATAGCTGGAGCATACATCACCACTTTCTCCTTCCCTCATGTTAATAAGGAAGAACATTGTTTCAAATAGTTGCTACTCCATCAGCCTTCATCCCTGAGTGAAGATGTGATGATCAACCAGATTATCCATCCTGTCCAAAAATGTTATGTAGTATGAACAAAAAACCGAACCTTTATGTTTTAATATAAAACCCACTGAGATGGGGGGGGGTTAATTAACACAGTATAATCTAGCCTATTCTGTCTGACATACTATCTTCCTTAGTCTTTGCACCTATTTCTCTTCTTTTGACTTTCTGTTTTTTCCTGATTTCCTTCACCCAGAATGAGTAACCTGCAGCTGGGCAGCAAGCCTCTTATAAGCAGTGCAAAGGGCATAAGAAACTAATGGAGGAAGAGTTCCTGATACTCTCAATAGTAATGTCTTTATTAATTTCAGAACCAGGGAATTCTCTCTGCTCTTCTGATGGACAAACTTGAAGGTGTCAAAAGACAATTTTGGCCAAAGCAAGTTGTGGATCTTAATTTTGTAGGTGGTAAGTTATTATTTTCCTAACATGGGGAAGTCCTGATATCGAAACCAAGGTGCTACAGAAATATGTAAAATATTTTAAATGTTAGAAACAATAGCTGTAGTAAATTTGAATTGATATAATCTTCTGTAGGCCTTAGTAATTTTTTCCATGTGTTACCTCACTAATATAATCTAAGTTATTAAAATCTCCAAACATTCCTTGTCAAATCAGGATCTGAGAAGGTGGGTCTTTTATGATACATACAACAGGTAAAGCTGGTTTTGTTTGATTTAATAAATTTTGTTGAGAGATGTGAATAAAGTCTCCCTTGGGGTATCTGAAATGAATGTCTTCATGATCCATAGAAAGCGGACATCTTGTTGGAATTAGCTTACATTTAATATATTCTTACCCTTCTCAGCTCCAAATATACCTATCTAACTATATCTGCAGTAAGAATCTCTAAGAGAAATTCTAAGAAGAACAAGGAGGGAGGAAAATGAGTTTGCATCTAGGGTGAAAAACACAATGCTGTATAATTGTGTTTTCAGTCATGGGTAACCTAGACTTTTCTTTAATTAACAGACTTAGCTATGCCATGTTGTTATCTAATAGTGTGTCTGAGAAACAAGAACACTTGTTTTTCTCACTACATGACAAGTCCCAGATGACAGCTCACAAGTGTGGAATCCACATCCCCAGAGAGGACTTGTAGTTTAGTTAAAAATGTTGTGAATAAAGAGAAACAACAACAAAAAATAATAAAAAGAAATTTAGATGTTTGCAACCACTTTGCTTGGTTGGAGTTTGAAGGTGGGACTAGATGGATGAAAGGAATTTTCATCCCTAGAAGTTGTATCCCTAGTAACTTCTATCCCAAGAAGATAAGGCATAGAGAATCCAGTCTGTAGGATGCTATAACTGTTTTTAGCTAAGGGTTCTGTGTAAGTATAGTTTCTAGAAATATTTTTCACAGCAAACAAAATGCCACACATCAATTATATAATTTCCAGTGAGCTGGCTTATTTTGTAGCAGCAATTGGATGATGGAAATGACCTCTTTTCCTCTCAGTTTGTATGCTGGAGATGAAGATTAAAGTTGTAATTTTTTAATTGAAAGAATCCCTGGGGACAGTGATGTAATAGCCAATTTATAGATGTGAGGGTTTAAATAGCCATGACCTAAGAGAATTATAGCAATGTTGACACATTGAAAGATACCTTTTTCTCTCTGACTCAGCATGGGTATACACACTAAATACAGAGATTATTCAGTTTTTCAGGAAAGTCATAATGTTGTATGAATACTGAGGAGTGTAACAAGCTTCAGCGAACTGGAAAATTTTTCAAAGTGTAGTGCTTGCTAATGAAACTATTTAGGAAAAACTAAGGAGAAGATACAAAGTGTAAAAGATACCCTGATTTCAAAATGATAAACATGCTCAGTTGACTTCATGTCTACACATTTATCTCAGGGGAAGGAGGGGAAAGAACCAGGAATGGGCCTAGGAGACCTTAGGTTGAATCCCAGATCTGTTACATTCAGTTGTGTTACAGTAGGCAGAAGACTCCACTTCTCTAAGCCCTAGTTTCCACATCAGTGAAGTTATTACAGAGGATTTCTGTGGCAAACAAATGACTAATTCATTGTAAAACATTGCAATTTTTAAATATCAGAATTGTGAGAAGTTGTAATATGATCATTACTATTGCTCTTAACTTCCTACTTTTGATGGGTGTGCAATCAATGCCTGAGTCAACTCAATCTAAGGTGACTCTCCCAAAAAGATGGATGTGTGGGTCTGTATACAGAGAGAAGATAAATGAGTTGTTTTCCTCTTCTCAAATTTGCATGTCATCCTTGTGTGGGGGCCATGTTAATCTTCTCTGTATTGTTCCAATTTTAGTACTTGTGCTGCCAAAGCAAGCACTCTCCTATTCTTATTCTGATGGTTAGTTTTAATTGTTAACTTGATTGGGCTAAGGCATTCCCAAATACCTGGTAAACATTTTTTTGTTAGTGTGGTTATGAGGATATCTCTAGAAGAGATTAGCATTTGAGTCAGTAGACTGAGTAAAGATATCTTCACCAATGTAGATGAATATTATTCTATCTGTTGAGGGCCTGAATAGAATAAAAAGGTGAAGGAAGGGAAAATTTGCTTTCTTTGCTTGAACTGGAATATCCTTCTTCTTCTGCCCTTGCACTTTGGCTTCTTTAGTTCTCAAGTCTTTGGACTTAGGCTGAATCATGCATATAAACCCCCACCAGCTTTCCTGGTTCTCCATTTTGTAGTTGGCAGATGGTGGGAATTTTTTGGCATCCATAATTATGTGAGCCAATTCCTATAATAAATCACCTCTTATGTATATCTTTATGTATCTTATTGGTTCTTTTTATGTAGAAAATGCTGACATATATCATGTTACTGGTGACCAAGAGAGACTAGAATATAGTTAAGTAGGCCTAAAAAGCTACTAATCGCTAGGCAGTATTTTAAAAAGTAGTAAAATCTCAACAGAAAACACTTTTACCACAACATTCTATGTACAGCACTACTTTCCATATGTGAAAGAAATATTTCAGATGGTTGGAGAAAGCTAGAAGGGAAGGAGGGTTTGGGGGTGGGGAGCAGAGAGAGACTTACAGGGACTAGAGGACCAGAGAATGGAAAGGCTTTTTATAAGAAATTGAACCTCACAGAGCAGTACTATAGTCTGAGGTGGGGCAGGGGAGCCCAAAGCACATGGTTCAAGTCTACAAAAGCATGAGTAGCGTCAATTTTGCTCAGCCATCTCCACAGAGCTTCATTTATTTGATATGTGAACATAGGGACAATTTTAGAGCTTGAGGAAACTTTAGAACAAATCCTTAAAGTATGTGCACATACAAAGGATAATGAAATTTCTGATTCAGAACCTCATCCTCTCTCTTTCACTAATTGATATCCCTGCCAGTTACTTTTCCCATTCAATTCATCTTTTATACTGTAGCCCCATATATACTTCTAAATTGTACATCTGATCATGTGAACCTCAACTTTTGTGTGAGTTCATGAGAGTTATGTATTTGGCTTTCTCAGTCTATTTCCACAGAGGTGGTAATTGAAGAAGCTAAAGACAAATGTTTTACTTTAGAAACAAGACTGTACTGACATTTTGCTTTATCCATGAGTACAGCCAATAAGTTATTCTAAAATGTGGTAACTTTCAGTGAGTCTTGAAACTAAAGAACAGTGGAGAGAAACATTGAACTTCTTCTAAGGGACACTATTTCCCTTCTTTTTCGTCTTTGTCTTATTAACTTAATGGACTTCAGAGTCAATTCTATGGTCATTCTGAGGGTGGTGCTACTTGCTTTAAAGAAAGACACTGGGCTACCATCCTTACCCTTGCTTCTTTGTTACACCCCACTTGAAAGAAAAATCAGGTAGTTCACAATCTTAAGACAGTTACAAGCATATCTTGTTGCCCTGGAAACTTGACATAGGTCTCCTCAGGACATCACATAATTACAAGACCACAAGGTATACCAAGGTGAGATTCATTCATGATTCTATCTCTCATTTCAAAGTAGATGCAGCTTCCTCATTTAAATAAACTGCTCAAAGTGTTGGACAATGGGGCACCAGATGATGGCGTTGTAACATGCCTAAATTCTTGTGACACTTTAAAAGTAATTTGAGTTCCCTCACAATTCAAAAACAATTAAATTTTCTGAGGAATTAGAGCCTAAATAAACAAATCACACCTCCATAGAGAAAATACTTTCTCAAACTAGCTCCAAAAGAGTTCCAAAATACTTTCTCCAAATACTAGCTCCAAAATACTTTCTCAAACTAGCTCCAAGAGAGTATCTTCTCTCTACATGTCTTAATACACATTGCTACTGTTGCAAAGACTGGACCTTCAAGTTTTTGGTGAGAGTTGGTGTGAGCTCTGTCATTTCTTCCTTTCCCAACATTTGTCTTCCCTCAGCTCTCATGTTCTAGAAGGTCTGAGTAAGTTTCATTACTCAAATATAGCCCCAACTTACTACAAGTTATATTTATGACAGACCTTTCCTCCCTGTAGGTCCTCTTTTTATTCACCTTTGTTAAAACCTTTTTTGTTTAAGTGGGTTTAGCTCACAACTCAAGTCTACTGCCTAGACTGGACTTTTTCCTCCTCTATTATATATGAGGTCAATACTTGTATTTTCTAGGTTAGAAGGTCCTTTCTCTTTCCTACAAATTTTAAATGTACAGAAAAATATGTTTGTTTAAATTACTGGTTTTCCTTCTTGAATTTCTAATATCTCAGTTCCAAATCTCCATTGATAGTCTACTGTTCACATACTAAATCTTGAAGACTCACTTTATTTCTAGATTTTTTTTGCTGCTCTGAACAAACACACACACACATTTCCATTTGTTGCTGATTTCTTCTTCACTGTGATCGAACCTGTGTTTTATGCCTTTCTAACCCACAATCATCATTCATTGTTTATTTACTGTTCAGTGAAAAACATGTGGTCCACAGAGAGACTGTAGAAAAGCATAGAAATTTCTAGGTCAGTTCTGTGTCAGGATCAGAATTCCAGCATTCAAAATATGTAAAGAAAAAAATAATATACAGCTGAAATTTCATTCTTTCTTTACAGCCAGTTCTACCATTAAAACTAAATCCAGCAACTCCTACACAGTTGTGTTTTTTTTTTTTGAGACAGAAAAGTAGAAGATAAATTTTAGAGCGAATGTTCCTTAGGTGCTTCAAGGAATTGGATGAGCTTATGACAATTCTGGAGACATTGTGGCTGTGGAAAATGTGCTGTAGGTGTTTGTAATTTTGATGTGGGACTACTAGAAGTCCTAGGATCACACACAAAATATTAAGTAGACAGCCATGGCAAGTGAAAGCCCCCTACTTTAACAGCCCCCACCACTGTGGGGGCTGTTAAATCATTAGGATAACAATGCATCCTGAACCTCCTTGAGTTATAGTTAGTTACCCATCCATGTAGAATATCACTTCCCAAAATAGCACCTTCCCCAGAGCTCTCTCCCATGTGACTTAGAAATCTTGGGAGCATGCTGAACAGAGACCCATGTGTCTCTTTGCTGCATTCAACAGAGAAATATTAACTGTAAGTTATGCTGAATGGGCCAAAATTTTCAGGATTATGATCACGTGGACACAGTCACACATGGAACATTGAAATCAGGGTTTTTCTGTAGGACTGCTTTGCCTAGTAGTCTTGGAGGCTTGATAGGGATGACATATTAAAAGTCAAGTATTCAATAAAGTTGGGTATTCATATACTCTGCGTAAACTATATTTAGCATTTATTTAGCTGTTTTAGATTGTAAATGACCTCAACTAGAAAAGGAGGAACACAGAATAAGAGATCCTTGAAGGTGAGATTTTCTTGCTAATGAATGGGCCCTACTGCCAAGATCAGGATATTAGTCTATCCCAAACAGGGCATGTTTGAGGCAGAGCTAAGTAAGGAAATTAGACACCAGAATGGGAATTAAGAATCCCTGTTATTAAGTTTGTCATCTCAAAATGAACCAAAAGTCATATCAATTGTATGAATAAAGTACCTAGCTTTATGACTGCCTGAGGTTCTAGCCCCAGAACAGCTGATGCCTTTCTGAATTAGACAGAACTTGGTCCAGGGACTCAGTCACCTCTGAGAAATGGGTTCTGTAATGCCTGTCTTCTCAAGGCCTGGAAAATAGAAACATTTACATAACTTATAGAGAAGAAACCTGAAAATGCAGCTAAAAGACTCATGGCCAGGTCTGACTTGAAGAAAAGTGAGTGTTATTATTAAAGCAAAAATGTAGGATTTTTTAGAAAAAGAAAATATGTTGACTGCTTCTGAGAGATTGAGTGAAAATTTGGTTTTAAAATGTCAATAGGATTTGGTAACATGGAGTTCTCTGGTGATTTTCACCAGAACATTTTTGTTTAAATGATAAAGGTAGAAACCAGAATGATATAGGACAAGTTGTCAATGGGAAGTTGGTAACTAAAAGAAACTAGAACTTTTAGAATGGGCTATGAAGGGAATCAGAGAAATGAGGTGGTAGATGAAAAAGGAGAGTTATTTTTAACTTTCAAATGGGAAATAATAAGTGAGTCTGTATGCTGGTGAAAATAATACAGGTGGGGAGAGAGATTGGCAACAGAGAATGGATAACTGAAGAAGAAAATTCCTAAAGACAGCAAGAAGTAAAAGAATCCAGAGGGCAGGTGGATGGATACTTGGTATTAATAGGAATTAGAAGTGTCCTGATTTGCAACATAGCTGAAGAAAAAGATGGGTTCAAACAAGTTTATAAATTTGGTATGAGCAATGTGAGGACATTTGTATATCTGACCTATTTTTCCTAATGATGTATGAAGAGAATAATTAGTTGAGAGTGAGGAGGTATATGAGAGGCAGGAAGTGATTAAAAGAGAGAAGGTATGAAGGAACTACTTTGGACAAGGAAAGTAAGCTTACTAGGGAAACTTGCTAGGGTTACTAAACAATGGTGAAAGCCAATCTTTGATTTGTGTCCATGAACTTACAAGAGAGTCAGTAGGCTGAATAGAAGATTTCCTCCAGCAAGGATCAGATAATAAAGCTTTGGGATAAGGTAGATGACTTGGATGGGGAGAGAAAAGAGAGATTACTCTGAGAAGAAATGCAGTGGGAATGTGGGGTTCTTGACTAAGGAAAGGAGAGTGATTGGGGGTTTTGAAACATTGGGACTTCAAGAAAATAGCAAGTCCTTGGAGAAATAATTGCATAATGAATCTAGGCAGGTGCTTCCAAGGATCTGTTGGAGCGAGGCACAGAAGCAGTCATCTGAGGAACTAGAAAGCATTGACCATATGAATTTGGGCAATGAGCATCTCAACACTAACCTGTGTGGAAAACCAGAAAAGCTTTCTATCCTCCCTGGTGCTATGTAGTTACCCTAATACTTGATATAATCTGTTGGGAATTTCCAAGGATTACTGAAGTTGAATTTCTCATTTAGTTTAGACAATAGATAGAAGCAAAATTAATTTGATTTCATCTAAACAAAGTAGTCTGCTAATTTTTCAGCACCTCTTTTTATAGATTTTGAGTCATACTTGGTGTTCCATGAAGGAGAAGTCAAGTGTAATAAGAGGTTATAACAAAGGACCTGACCACTGGGTGGTCAAGAATGGCCACTGTGAGAATGTAATGTTGAAGCTGGGAATTGAAAATTGCATAGAGTTAACTAGCTGAAGAATGAGAGGAAAGAAGTCAAGTCTCTAAGATGAAATAACTTGATACCCGCTATGTTCATCAAGAGGTTAGTATGCATGGTGCATATTAAACAAGTAGAAGAATGCCCTGTTATGAAGAAGGAAGTGTGGATAGGGGTCAGATTATGTAGAACCCTAGAATGAGAAACCTAGACCATATCTAAAATGTTCTCTGATAGATTTATAGACAATAATATGAATAAAGGCTAGGGATAAGGTAGAAGGTGACTAGTACAATAGCCCAGTCGAGAAATGATAGTGGCTTGCAGAAATGACGCCATGATGTAAAGAAGATTAAGTAGATTCAAGACCTATCCTGACAACAGAGTTGCTAATACTAAATTGAGGAAAAGTTTGTCAAGTATAACTTCCAGGTTCCTAGTGTGAGCCAATAGATTTATGGAAGTTTAATAAGCTTATATAAGAAACTCTATAGGAGAAAAAGATTTCGTGTATGTGTGTGTATGTGCATGTGTGTGTGGGCGAGTTAATAAAAGTGTAGGTCTAGACTTCGAGAAGCCAGCGAAGCATCCAAATGGAGATATTTATATGCATTTGGTTAAATGATTCTGGAACAGAGGAGAGAGATCTAAATTAGTGATATGCACTTGTGAGTTGTCAACCTAGAGGTACTATTACAGGTAAAGGAATAGATGAGGTTACCCAGGAGTAAAGTGCATAAGAAGTGAAGATTCAAGATTGAGCCCATGGAACTCCATTATTTAAAACTGGTAGAAAAGGTGAGGGCTGAAAAGGAGACTACAAAAATGAGAGTTAGAGGACCAGAGAAGCAGATGGAAAACCAAGACACTGTTAGAGAAGCTAAGGAAAGAGAGTTGTTAAAGGAGAGACTATTCTGCCATTACAGCACAGAAGTAACCATTGATAACATGTTAAGTAAATGAGCTGGACTGTATTCCAATTAAACTTTATTTACAAAACATGTGATGGGCTGTAGTTTTCCATCTCTGGCACAGAGTACTATTAAAAAGTCTAGTAAAGTGAGAACTGAAAATTGTTCAAGTGATTTATCTTCAGTGAAATGATTTTTACCCTTATTAAGATTATTTTCAGAGGGGCTAAGATGGCGTTGGAGTAGAAAGGAGCAGATTCGGCTTCCCTCTGCTCAGGGGAGAAAATCCTGACCAATCTATGGAGTAGAGAAGCAAGCAACCAACATACTTCAGCATATGTGAAAATAGGGGACCAAGGATTGTGGCAGAACTGAAAAACCGGACCCAGAGAAGAGTGCTGCAACAAGCATAGGTGGAGGTGGTGAACACCAGGATACCCACTGGAAGAGGAAACCCAACAACAAAGGAACCACTAACAGATAACAACAGAAGAAGGTGAAGGAGGGAGTGGTAACCACACAAACTTCAATCCAGGAACTATCTGGAAATACAACTAAACAGTAAAGACAGTACCCAATACAAACAACTGAACAAGAGCAAGAGAGAATCCTCAAAACCTTGTACATATGGAAGAACCAACTTCAACAGAACCTGCCCTCACAAGCACAACAAAATACAAGAGGTGGTGGACAGAGTCACCCTCATTTAACCAGCTGGTGGGAAGGAACCACCAAAGAAAGACCCAGCAACAATCTAAACCCAAAGGCAAACAAAAAGCCAACTTAAATGACAGCCAAAGACCAGTGAGCTTGAGAGATCAAGGAAACTGCACAACTGAAACTCACTGCTACTCTACTAAAGAAGTTCACACCACAAACCCAGGGAGCCAGAACAATTTAAGAAGCTGAGGCAAACAAGAAGAGTCTCACAAACAATGGGAAGACAAAGAAACAATCCCCAAATGAAAGGAAAGGAGAAAGCCTCAGAAAGAATGCTAAATGAAACAGAGGCAATTCAACTATCAGATATTGAGTTCAAAGCAATGATCATCAGGAAGCTCAACGATCTCACAATGAGCTACCAGAAACTACAGGGAAGCTACAATGAACTCACTGAAAACTACACCAACATGAAAAAGGAAATAGAAACTCTCAACAAGGGCCAAGAGGAAATGAAGAATACAATTACTGAACTGAAGAACACAGTAGAAGGACTGAAAAGCAGGATCGATGAAGCAGAAGACCGGATCAGCGAGCTAGAGGAAAAAGTAGAAGAAAACACACAGAAGGAACAAGAAAAGGAAAAGAGGCTCAGGAAGAATGAAGAGGGATTAAGAGAACTGCAAGACAATATGAAATGTAATAATATCCATATAATAGGGATACCAGAAGGAGAAGACGACGACCAAGGGATAGAAACTTATTTGAAAAAGTAATGATGGAAAACTTCCCTAATTTGATGAGAGAAAAAGTCACACAAATCCAGGAAACACAGAGAGTCCCAATCAAGAGGAAACCAAAGAGGCCCACCTCAAGACACATCATAATTAAAATGGCAAAATTTCAAGACAAAGAGAGAATCTTAAAGGCAGCAAGGGAGAAACAGGAAGTAACATACAAGGGAGCCCCAATAAGGCTAACAGCTGACTTCTCAATGGAAACACTCCAAGCCAAAAGAGAATGGCAAGAAATATTCCAAGTAATGAGAACCAGAGGTCTGCAACCAAGGCTACCTTACCCAGCAAGGCTCTCAATCAAGATAGAAGGCCAAATAAGAAGCTTCTTAGACAAAAGAAGTCTAAAAGAATACACCTCCACCAAACCAGCTCTGCAACAGACGCTAAAGGGACTGCTTTAAGGAAAGAAAGGAGAAGAGAGAGAGAGAGAGGAACACAGGTATGAAAATGGCAATGAATAAGTACCTATCAGTAATAACCTTAAAGGTAAATGGATTAAATGCTCCAATCAAAAGACATAGAATAGCTGAATGGATAAGAAAGCATGAACCACACATATGTTGCCTACAAGAGACCCACCTCAGGATAAAAGATCTGCACAGACTAAAAGTGAAGGTCTGGAAACAAATCTTCCAAGCAAATGGACAGGAAAAAAAGCTGGGGTAGCAATACTCATATCTGACAAAATAGACTTCAAAAAAAGGGCCATAAAGAGAGACCCAGAAGGTCATTTCACAATACTCAAAAGAAGAATCCACCAAGAAGACATAAATATTGTAAATATATATGCACCCAATATAGGACCACCCAAATACATAAAGAAAATCTTAAATGACTTCAAGAAAGATATGGACAGCAACACAATTATTGTGGGGGATTTTAACACCCCACTATCAAAAATGGACAGATCTTCCAAAGAAAATATCAACAAAGATATAGTGGCATTGAACAATACCCTAGATGAAATGGGCTTAACTGATATATATAGAGCCCTCCATCCCAAAGAAGACAAATACACATTCTTTTCAAATGTACACGGAACATTTTCAAAGATGGACCACATGATAGGACACAAAGCAAGCCTCAACAATTTCAAAAAAAAATTGAAATCATACCAAGCATTTTCTCAGATCACAAGGGACTGAATCTGGAAGCCAACCCCAAGGAAAAAAAACAAAAACACTCAAAATCATGGAGATTAAATAGCATGCTATTAATCAATGAATGGGTCAAGAGTGATATTAGGGAAGTAATCAAAAGGTTTCTGGAAACAAATGAAAACAAACTCACAACAACCCAAAACTTATGGGACTCAGTGAAGGCAGTCCTGAGAGGGAAGTTCATAGTGATACAGGCCCACCTAAAAAAGTTAGAAATGTTTCAAACAAACAACCTAACCCTACGTCTGCAACAACTCGAGGAACAACAACAAAGACAGCCTAGAGCAAGCAGAGGGAAGGAAATAACCAAGATCAGAGCAGAATTAAATGACATAGAGACTAAAAGCACAATTCTAAGGATCAATGAGTCCAAGAGCTGGTTCTTTGAAAAGATAAACAAAATCGACAAGCCTTTAAGCAGATTCATCAAGAAAAAAAGAGAGAAGACCCAAATAAACACAATCAGAAATGAAAGAGTGCCGCGGCCAGCGAGGCAGTGGGTTCGAGACGCGCAGTGACGGACTGAAAAGAGAGAGCGACCAGTTGCTCTGGTGGCAAAAGGCAAGTTTATTGAAAACTCTTGTCATTATATAGTGAAATGTTCTAAAAATAGAATGCTTGCTACACGAAGAGAGTCTTTGTTCAAGAAAGTTTACACACCCCTCCAGGTCACGTACAGAACATCCCGAGACATGACGAACATTCTGGTTTAGATTAACTCCAAGGACACGACGCATCGCCTCAAGGCTCCGGCACCTCCCTGTCCTTCTCTTGGGCACAATCCGATAGCAAACAAGGCCGGGGTGATGTCAGGTCACCTCCCCCGAGGCCAAGGAACAGGCCCAAGCATCATTCTCACAATGCAGGACCCTAACTCTTGACCCCTTCCTGGGGGGCTTGGTTCCCCCACATCTCCCCCTTTCTTGTTTAGGACAAGGCAATAGGTGCCTCATGACTTTTATAATCCAATCTTTGTCTTTTTAAATCGAGGTATAGAGTTTGGATGTGCCCAAGTAGATATCGCAAAATGCACGGAAGGCAAAGCAGTAAGATAAGGACAACGACTCCGGTTCCTAGCCAATTGTACAAGAGTTGGTGAATGGAGGGAAAATAACCAGCTAAAGTGTTAAAGAATTTTTCGGCATCTCGAGCAATGTCGACGTCCCAATGGGGGGGGCATTGACTAGATCCTGTATCTCTTTGTGCAAGGTGGCGAGGTCCAAAGAAGTGTTACAATCATGCCAGATTCCCGTCAGGTGATTCCGCACCTTATCCCAAGGGAATCGAGAAGAATTGTAAGGAAACGGGGTAACACAAATATGTGAGTATTGAAAGTGACATTTTAGAGAGGAGCGGACCTCGAGAGAGTTCAGTTCCTCTCCGACAACCCTTACGGTATCGTACAGAGCATTCAACTTCTGCTCTATTTTTTCGATCCCATTCCTCTTGGGTCTGAAATGCAACAGACACATTACGAGCTAGCTCGTTAACGAAGTCCGCGGTCTGAACCTCTTCTGTTAGTGCTATGGCGGCGGTGGCGGCCGTAGCTATAAGGGCAATTAAGGCAGATATTCCTGTAATGAGCATTCCTACGAACCGTTTTGTGCGGGCCAACATTAAGTCATTAACCTTTTGGATGATAGCAAAACCAGGGTCCTCATACCAAGGGGTGGAAAGGTTAACAGGTACAAAGGCAAAAGAAGGTTGTTTCAATACAGCAAATGAACTAACATTCATAGATAAATTAAGGCAGTTAGTTAGATAGCACTGATCACAGGTTAGGTTATATACAGTATTATGAGAGACCTGCAAGTCTCCAGCAATGAACGCGAAAGGGTCGGGTACACAAGCTATCACAGAAACATTCTTCTGACTTTCCAGACCAAGAGATGGCGTCCTGAGCTCCTATGTGCATCCACTGGACCGCTCTCTTTGCTACGGTAATATACTGAAGAGAGGCCACAGCTTTCCACAACATAGTCTGATAGGTTCTATTGTTTTTGGTCCAAATTCCGTAGAGAAGATTTTGAGGCCGCAACGAGCCGTTGCGAAAGTCACTCCAGTCACAAACCCCTTGGTCGCAAACTGTTTGATTGAGATGGCAAATCCTCCAGGCCGGTCCCCATTGGCTGGGCGATGGGGTCCGACTTCTGCAAGTTGGAATGTCGGCAGGGGGGAGTTCCTATGCCAATCGTGGCGGAGGTATTGTTGCGTTTCAAATACAGCATATCAACACCCCCAGTGAGTCCCATTACTAAAGTCACTGTCCCAGTCCTCATACCTCTGAATAAGAGTACAGTTTGCCAGAGAGGTGGAGAAGCAAAGCGGCTGCGTCATAGATATGCCTGAATAATTGACCATCGCACTCACTGGTATCACGTGTCCGACGGAAGGGGTGCCCAGTACCTGGGTGTTGTTGACATAAACTGGAATGAACTCGTTGTCTTCCCAAGTGACTGGGTGCATGACAGGGGGGTTCGGGACGAAAGCCCAATACACCTCCGCGCTCACCGACAGCCTCAAGAGCCAGATAAGGCTAAGTAACAGCGCCAGCCGGCGCAGCTTCTTCTCCGGCCTCCTGATCCGAGGCTGTGTCGTCAGCGACATCTTCTCCATCCTTCTCGTCAGCTTGCGAATTTTGCTCTTGGGCATGACGAACACAGCGTTCAGGCAGCCAACGAGGAGCCTCAGCGTCTGTGGGAAAAACACACACATACCCTCTTCCCCATACTAATACTGGGTCTGGGCCATGGCGTGACCCGTCAATGGGATCTCTCCAATAAACTTGTGGGTATTGACTCATACGTGGGCTCCAATGACGGTCAGCTGCAGAGCGCCCCTCGGTATCTAGAGTGAGGAAATTTAAAACGAAAAGAGAATGGGCTAACAGTAATTTCGGGGACCGAGGATCATACCATCTCCCCCCTTTTAGTTTAGTAAGCTGGTGTTTCAAAGTAAGATGGGCACGTTCAACAAGTCCTTGGCCCTGTGGATTATAAGGGATACCGGTTTTGTGAATAATTCGAAAAGAGAGACAAAAATTGTGAAAAGTACGGCTGGTATAGGCGGGAGCATTATCAGTTTTCAGTACACGAGGGGTTCCTAAAATGGCAAAACAGGAAAGGAGGTGAAGAATAACGTTACGGGTATTTTCGCCGGGAAGAGCTGTAGCGCATAAAAAATGAGAACAGGTGTCAATCGTAACATGCAAATATTGAAGTTTTCCGAAGGAGGGAAGGTGGGTTACATCCATCTGCCAGAGATCGTTAGGGCGAAGGCCCCTAGGGTTGACGCCAAAATGAGGAACAGGGGATAAGGGAGCACAGGAAGAGCATGACTTGACAATCTGTCGTGCGGCATCCTTGGTCAAGCGGAATTGATATCATAACGAGCGGGCTGACTGATGGTGAAGGGCATGAGAATCCGTAGCTTGCTGTACCTGTGACAGATAGACTTGTGTATGAAGATCAGCAAAATGATTACCTTGCGCAAGAGGACCAGGGAGTCGGGAGTGACCTCGAATATGTCCGACAAAACAAGGGGAAAAACGAGATTGAAGGAGGGATTGAATTGTAAGGAATAATTGGAAAATAGTAGGGTTGTGAGTATGGATCAGAGGGACTGTTTCAAGGACAGATAAGGCACGAACGATATATTGACTGTCAGTGTAAAGATTGATTGCCTGCTGAAAAAAGCTCTAACGCGCGGGACACTGCATAGAGCTCAACTTCCTGTGCAGATGAAAAGGAGGTGGACCATACAAAAGTTTTATCAGGAGTAACTAAAGATGCTCTGCCATTAGAGGAGCCGTCAGTGAAGAGAGAAATGGCTCCTGCGATGGGGTCACTGACGACAACCTTAGGAAAAATGAAAGAGGCAACGTGCGCGAACTGTAGAATCTTGTCATGCGGGAGGTGATGAGCTATTTCACCTGCAAACCCTTCAAAGGCAAGAGCAAAGGAGTCATTAAAATTCATCAACCAAGAATATTGCTCTGCAGTATAGGGGATAATAATTGTGGGAGGATCCCTGCCTAGGACTTGTACAGATAATTTACGGCCTTGCTGAACGCGCTCCGCCACCAGGGTAGGGGTAGGAAAGAAGGGCTTTCCGCGGGGGTGGCAGAGCCATGGAGCCATTGCAAAACACCCTGTTGGTAGAGAACGCCCTGTTGGTGTCAGCGAGGTGGGAATGATAATTAACTGCCAGGGCCGAGTGACGTCACAGTAGGTCAACTGCGCTTCCTGTAGGGCTCGAGAGACCAGCTGGAGAGCTTGTTTAGCTTCCGGGGTCAAGGATCTAGAGGAAGAAGGGTTAGAGTCTCCATTAAGGATATTAAATAAAGGTTTGAGATCTCCGGTAGTCAATTTCAGAGCTGGTCGCAACCAATTTAACTCACCTAGGAACGTCTGAAAATCATGTAACGTTTGGAGAGAGGACGTATTGATGGTTATTTTTTGAGGGGTAAAAAGGGAGGGTTTTAACTGGAATCCCAAGTAGGAGTAGGGATAGGCAGTCTGGACTTTATCGCTTGCAATCTGGAGCCCTGAAGAATGAAGAGCCTGTTGCATGTGAGAAAAGGTATCAAGTAAACGCCGTTCTTCAGCATGTGCAAGGAGGATATCGTCCATATAGTGAATAATCAGAGTATCAGGAAATCGTTCTCGAGTGGTTTGAATCGCCTGTTGGACAAATTTTTGGCATAAGGTCGGGCTATTAGCCATGCCCTGTGGGAGAACTTTCCACTGATAACGTTTCATGGGCTCTTGAAGGTTAATGGTTGGAACACTAAAAAGCAAAGCGAGGGCAATCGACAGGGGACAACGGGATCGTGTAAAAGCAATCTTTGAGATCAATGACAATTTTATAAGTGCCCGGGGAATCCCGGCGGGCGAAGGCAGACCAGGTTGCAAGGCCCCCCATAGGGTGCATGGAGGCATTCACTTTTCTTAAATCTTGCAAAAGTCTCCACTTCCCTGATTTTTTTCTTAATGACAAAGATAGGTGAGTTCCAGGGGGAAGTAGAAGGTTCAATATGGTCAGCCGCTAGCTGCTCCTGCACCAGCCGTTGCGCGGCAGAAAGTTTCTCTTTGGAAAGCGGCCACTGATCTACCCATATGGGTGTATTATCCTTCCATGCTATAGGATCCGCATATGAAGCAGGAGAGACCGTGGCCGCTAAGAAAAAAGACTGTAACGGGGTTCCTGGTTGCCACAAAACTAAGCCCATACCTTCCATAACATCTCTTCCCCATAAATTCACTGGAAGATGGGGGAAGAATGAAAGGCTGGAAGGTCCCAGAGGAGCCTTCCTCATGAGACCAATTAAGCAAGGAGGCACTCTGGTAGGGGGAGGAGGATTGTCCAACCCCCTGGAGGGTTGTAGTAGTTGGGTGCATAGGCCAAGATTCAGGCCAGTGCTTTAGAGAGATTACCGATACATCGGCTCCAGTGTCTAAAATGCCTCTAAAGTCCTTTCCATTGATTCGGAGCTGACACTCCGGTCGGTCTAATTTAATGGCCCTCATCAAAAATACATCAGTGGATCCAAATCCAGAGGATCCCACGGCCCTTCTCCTGTAGGGAGGGCTGTCCAAAAGTTTGATAAGGAAGCAGAACAAGTTGTCCAATCCTGGTGCCAGAGGGTAGGTTAATAATCACTTTTTCTGTTTTTGCCATAACCTTTATTTCTCCCGTATAATCAGAATCGATTATTCCCGGAGCTACAAAAAGTCCCCTCATGGTAAAACCGCTTCTTCCTAAAAGTAACCCGACCGTGCCTCCTGGCAAAGGCCCATATGTGCCAGTAGGTAGAGCCTGCATGCCCATCTCAGGGGTCAAGGTTACATGCTGGGAGAGGCAGAGGTCCAAGCCGGCGCTCCCTGGGGTGGCTCGCTTAAGCTGGGAAACGTCTGGCCGCTGGATACTGGAGGTGAATCCAGCACGGGATTGCTCATTGCCCCGTATATTTGCTGCGGGGGCCCGAGGCTGGCCCCCTCCTCCCGTTTCCCTGCGCCGGGAGGATGTTCCCCTCTCTATCTCTCTTAGAATGACACTCATTGGCCCAATGATTGCCTCTTTTGCATCGGGGACATAAACTAGGAGCCCGGGCCGAAGCTGGCTGTGCGAAACCTGAATTCTGAGAGGTACCTCCTCTGCATTGCCGAGCAATGTGGCCGAGCTTCCCACAATTATAGCAGCTCCCAGGCGGTCCGGGCTTCCTTCTCTTGTTGTCTCTTCTAGAAGCCAAGAACTCATTAACTGTTTGTCCCTTTAAGGCTGCAGCTATAGTAAGGCCCTGAACATACCCAGGCCCCAATGTCAGCGCACAACTTGATATAATCATTTAAGGTAGCGCGACCCTTCCACGGTCTCATGGCAGCCTGGCAGGCGGTATTGGCATTCTCAAAAGCCATCTCCTTGGCTACTATGGACGCAGCGTCAGCGTCTCCAATGATCCGCTGAGTGGCCGTCAAGAGCCGAGCTACAAAATCCTGGAATGGCTCATCAGGCCCCTGCCGAATTTTAGAGAGCTCCTCTCTTCGGACTCCTGACTTAGGTAGTCTCTTCCAGGCCGCCGTAGCAGCCCATCTGATGAAATCATATGCCGACGCCCGGGTATAACAATTGGCGTTCAGCACCTGAATACTCCCCTGCCCCCTGCAATTGTTCTGCAGTAAGGTTATCCCGGTGAGCTGCGTCTGTTCCTGCATAGCCCACACACTGCTCATAATACTCCGTCAGCCATAAAGGTAGTCTCCCCCTGCCAATACCGCCTTACATATGGTCTTCCAGTCATGAGGAGGTAAAACATTCCCAGCAATAGCCTCCATGGTAGCAATTGTGAAAGGAGCAGTAGCTCCGTATTGGGCACAGGCTAACTTAAGCTCTTTTAATGCCTTATAGGAAATGGGCTCATAATCACGAATGTCAACAACCTCTCCCTGATCATTCTGCCCCTGCCTTCTAATAATGGGAAACAATTGAGACTGCGGGAATCCCTCAAGGGGGTCCCCCGCTAGCGCGCCTGTTGCAATGCTAATTGTAACGGAGAACTGTGCCTGGTAAATCCTGATGGAGGGTTAAGCCGATGTCCTACACGGGCTATGAGCGGCACTCCAGTGGCGAACAGGGGATCCGGAGGAGAGGGAGCTGAGACTGGGGGCATTTGAACCTCCTGCTTATTAACCCTTTGAACTCGCTCATCCCTCAATTCTTTAAGCACAGACAATAATTCTTTCAGGGTTAGATCCGCCTCGCCGGCCGGCTTCTCATCCTCAGCCGAGGCGAGGAACACCTCCTGAGGGGGGTGATACGATGCTGTCTGCTCAGCAAGGTCCCCCCAATCAACTTCTGCTAGATCGGGAGCCCGCGATTTCTCCGATAAGTTCACTTCTGACTGATCATACTTCGGCGGTTCCCATTTTAGGGGGGGTGCGGTCGGCGGAGGTGGTGGGGAATATAGATTCTCCGCCGAGCGAGCAGCACGGAGACTGCCCCGCGTGCTGCGCTCCCACTTGGCAAGCTCAGAATCCCCCCCTTAAGCAGTCTCGAACAAGAGACCAAAGAGAGAACGCATCTACAGGTGTCTTCTCAGGACCATTAGCTTGATAATGCTCTCTGATGCGCTCCCCCACTTTCTTCCACGTATCTATATTTATAGTCCCTTCTTCCGGAAACCACGGGCAGATCTGCTGAATGAAATCTACAAAGTGATGGATTTGCCCTTTCGACGTGGAAATTCCCCGTCCCCTCAATAGTGAACATAATACCTGCTCAAAAAGTTCCCTCTCAGTAGAAAGTGAAACCCCCCATTTTTATTAGCTCTCTTCGTCTACTCCCTGCTACTTTCCGTTTTTCTTTTTTGTTTCGTATACTTACTGGGCCCCTGTAGCAGCGGTCCTGTCAGGCTCTGCTGTCGTCAATCTCAGGACTCTGGTGGTCCCCCGAAGACCTCTGGTTCCGGTCCCTTGTTCGGGCGCCACTTGCCGCGGCCAGCGAGGCAGTGGGTTCGAGACGCGCAGTGACGGACTGAAAAGAGAGAGCGACCAGTTGCTCTGGTGGCAAAAGGCAAGTTTATTGAAAACTCTTGTCATTATATAGTGAAATGTTCTAAAAATAGAATGCTTGCTACACGAAGAGAGTCTTTGTTCAAGAAAGTTTACACACCCCTCCAGGTCACGTACAGAACATCCCGAGACATGGCGAACATTCTGGTTTAGATTAACTCCAAGGACACGACGCATCGCCTCAAGGCTCCGGCACCTCCCTGTCCTTCTCTTGGGCACAATCCGATAGCAAACAAGGCCGGGGTGATGTCAGGTCACCTCCCCCGAGGCCAAGGAACAGGCCCAAGCATCATTCTCACAATGCAGGACCCTAACTCTTGACCCCTTCCTGGGGGCTTGGTTCCCCACAAAAGAGGAGAGATTACAACAGATACCACAGAAATACAAAGGATTGTAACAAATTACTACGAAGAACCGTATGCCAAGAAATTTGAAAACCTAGATGAAATGGACAACTTTCTAGAAAAATATAATCTTCCAAAACTCAATGAAAAAGAAGCAGAAAGCCTGAACAAACCAATAATAGCAAAAGTAATTGAAGCAGTAATAAAAAAGCTCACAACACACAAAAGCCCTGGACCAGATGGTTTCACAGGAGAATTCTACAAAGCATTTAAGGAAGAGCTAATGCCTATCCTTCACGGACTATTCCAAAAAATCCAAAAAGATGGGAGACTCCCAAACTCTTTTTATGAGGCCAGCATCATCCTAATTCCAAAACCAGATAAAAATATGACAAAGAAAGAAAACTTCAGGCCAATATTGCTGATGAACATTGATACTGAAGTCCTCAACAAAATACTGGCAAACTGCATCCAACAGTACATTAAAAAGATCATACACCATGACCAAGTGGGATTCATTCCAGGGATGCAAGGACGGTACAATATTCGCAAATCAGTAAATTACATTACATGTAATGTAATACATCACATAAACAAAAGCAAAGACAAAAACCACATGATCATATCAATTGATGCAGAAAAAGCATTTGATAAGGTACAGCACCCATTCATGATAAAAACACTCGGCAAAGTGGGAATAGAGGGAGCATTCCTCTACATAATAAAGGCCATATATGAAAGACCTACAACCAACATTATACTCAATGGGCAAAAATTAAAATCTTTTCCACTAAGGTCAGGAACAAGACAAGGCTGTCCACTTTCACCATTTCTATTCAATATAGTACTGGAAGTTTTAGCCACAGCGATCAGACAAGAAAAAGAAATAAAAGGCATCCAAATTGGAAAGGAGGAAACAAAACTGTCACTGTTTGCAGATGACATGATAGTATACATAGAAAATCCTATAGACTCCACCAAAAAACTGCTTGACCTAATAAATGAATTTGGCAAAACAGGGGGATACAAAGTCCATATCCAGAAATCAAAGGCATTTCTATACACCAACAATGAAACAGCAGAAGCAGAAATCAAGAAAAAAAATCCTATTTGAAATAGCAAAAAACTAAAATAAAGTACCTAGGAATAAACCTAACCAAAGAGGTAAAAGACCTGTATTCAGAAAACTACATAACACTGAGGAAAGAAATCAAGGAAGACACAAACAAATGGAAACATATACCGTGTTCATGGATTAGAAGAATTAATATAATCAAAATGTCCACACTACCCAAGGCAATTTATACATTCAATGCAATACCTATTAAAGTACCAATGGCTTATTTCACAGACATAGAACAAACACTTCAAAAATTTATATGGAACCATAAACAACCCAGAATTGCTGCTGCAATTTTGAGAAAGAAGAGTAAAGTAGGAAGGATAACAACACCTGGCACTAACTTATACTACAAGGTCACTGTAATCAAAACAGCCTGGTACTGGCATAAAAACAGGCACATGGACCAACAGAACAGAACAGAGAGCCCAGAAATAAACCCAAGTCTCTATGGTCAATTAATGTTTGACAAAGGAAGCAGCAACATAAAATGGAATAAAAATAGCCTCTTCAACAAATGGTGTTGGGAGAACTGGACAGCCACGTGCAAAAAAAATGAAACTCAAGCACCAACTTACACCTTATACAAAAATACATTCAAGGTGGATAAAAGACTTAAATATAAACCCTGACACCATTAAAGTCCTAGAAGAGAACGTAGGTAGGAAAATCTCAGATATTTCATGCAGAAACTTTTTTACTGACATGTCTCCTAGAGCAAGGGACATAAAGGAAAGAATAAACAAATGGGACCTCATCAAAATAAAAAGCTTTTGCACAGCTAAAGAAAACTGTACCAAAATAAAAAGAGTATGGGAATTTGGAAAACATATTTGCCAATGATACCTCAGACAAGGGTTTAATCTCCAAAATATATAAAGAGCTTACACGGCTCCACTCTAAGAAGACAAGCAACCCAATTGAAAAATGGGCAAAGGACTTGAACAGACAGTTCTCTAAGGAGGACATACAGAAGATCCAAAGACACATGAAATGATGTTCAATATCGCTAGCTATCAGAGAGTTGCAAATTAAAACTACAATGAGATACCACTTCACACCAGTCAGAATGGCCATCATAAACAAAGCAACAAACAACAAGTGTTGGAGAGGTTGTGGAGAAAAGGGGGCCCTAGTTCACTGTTAGTGGGACTGCAGATTGGTACAACCACTATGGAAAGCAGTATGGAACTTCCTCAGAAAACTAAAAATGGATCTGCCTTTTGACGCAGCAATTCCACTGCTGGGACTCTATCCTAAGAATACTAAAACACCAATACAAAAGAACCTTTGCACCCCGATGTTCATAGCAGCACAATTTACAATAGCTAGGTGCTGGAAGCAACCTAGATGCCCATCAGTAAATGAATGGATCAAAAAACTATGGTACATTTACACAATGGAATTCTATGCAGCAGGAAGAAAGAAGGAGCTCCTACCCTTTGCAACAGCTTGGATGGAGATGGAAAGCATTATGCTAAGCGAAACAAGCCAGGCAGTGAAAAGGCAAATACCATATGATCTCACCTTTAACAGGAACCTAAACAACAAAACAAAAAAACAAGCAAAATATAACCAAAGACACTGAAATAGAAGACAGCCTGACAGTGACCAGAGGGGAGAGAAGAGGAAATTTCAGGGGAGAATGGGAAGGGTTTACAGGAACAAATTTAAAGGACACATGGAAAAAAACTAAGGGGAGGGTGGTAATGGGAGGGAAGTGGGGAGGGTTGGGTGGGTGGGCTGGAATGGGAGTAAAAGGGAGAAAACTGTACTTGAAGAATGATTAAAATAATTAATAGAAAAAATAAAAAAATAAAAATAAAAAATATTTAAAAAAGATTATTTTCAATCAATTGTTGCAGTCAAAAGCCCTATTGGTATTTATTGAAGAGGGAATGAAAGGTTAGGAAGTATTAGTAATTTACAATTTGCTCTTTTCTTATAAAATTTAATATTTAGGAAAAATGGAACATTAGTGAAAATGAGATATAAGGCCAGGGAAAATGTGTTTTATTTGTATGAGAAAAAAAAAAAAACAACTAGAGTGAACAGAAGAATCCAGAAGAGTGTAATAGAAAGTTCCCTAAAAAATGGAATTGGAAGAGACTTAGAGTAATAACAATCATTTGGTTTTTGGACACTTCTTTTATAAGGAGAATGGTGACATGATTGCAAATATGACGAGTTTCTTAGTTGGATGAGAAGATGGTGATATTTGCTTCTGATAACTTCTTTCTTTCTCTCTCTTTTTTTAAAAATGAAAAACCACAAAAAAATTACCGTTAGTGAGGACCAGGTTGGGGGGAAAGCAACAAAGGGAAATCAGATATTTGAAAAACTTATGCTGTGTATGCCATATTTCTATTGTTTGGATATTTAGGATATTCCCTGTTTTCTGATAATTTAAAAAAGTGATATGTTGAACTGTTTTTGAAACAAAATAGTTCTGTGTTATAGTCATTTCCTTAGGATAGATAATCAGAACTGGAAAAAAACAGTGTTCTATTTTTTGTTTTTTCCTTTCTTAAAGAACTATTTTTATTTTTTTAATCTAATACATTTACTTGTTGAAACTCAATTAGTAGAGAAAATCTTATAATGATGTGAGAGTCTAAAAATGCTTCAATTTACTAGACAATCTAGTGTAAATAATTAAATTAGAATTAATAAAAGTTCTATTTCCTTAAAATTGAAGTACCAACACCACCAGTGAATTATGTACAGTATGTGTGTCTGTGCATAGAATAGAGATTAGCACATATAATTCTGGAGTTTAATGTTAGCTCAGTCTGAAAGAATCCAAAGTGAAAGCAGCTCTCTGATCTCTAAATCTTCCTTATTAGGATTCTGAATTAATGAAGTTTGGATGAATTCCTTCAATCTATTGCAAATATCTTCACAGCTATCAGTAAGAAAGCTATCAGTAAGAAAATTAGAAAGCAAAATTTACTGATTAATCCTACAAATAATTAATATTTTTATTTTACAGAGAAAATTAATGAATCTAAAAAATGTTTACATCTTTTTCAGGCTAAAGTGTTTTATCAGGCTTAATGTGTTAATTCAATCTACTCATTAGTTCTTTTATTTTAAGATTTTATTTATTTTTAGAGGGGGGAAGAGGGGGAAAGAGAGGGAGAGAAAAAACATCAGTGTGCAGAGATACATTGATCAATTGCCTCTTGCACACCACACAACTGAGGTCCTGGCCTGCAGCCTAGGCATGTGCCCTGATAGGGAATTGAACTGGGTATCTTTCCATTCATAGGCCAGCACTCAATCCACTAAGCTACACCAGCCAGGGCAATTCTTTAATAGAGAAGCAGGTTATTTTTGTTTCTGCCAAATCGTTTTCATTCAGTACTTTGATCATTCATTCAGTAAACATGTATTGAGCATGTACCATGGGCCAGGTCCTCAAATTTTTACCATGGAGACACAGATGGGTAAAATTATCTTCCCTGTGTTTTAGATGCCTGTGCTTTATAGGTAAGAGAGGTACACAAGCAGAAAATTTCCTAACAGTGTGTTAAGTATAGTTGTAGAAATATGCACAAGGCATCACAAAAAACTTTAAGGAGAGGGGTCAGGGGGAGAATGGGCCAGAAATAATCCCTGAATACAGAGATGTGTGGTGTGTGAGCTGAGTTTTACAAGATGAGGAAGATTGTGAGCTGAAGACTGTAAATGGTGCCAGAATGTGGAATAATTGTCTACATTTAACTTAAGAGTCAGGGCCTCACTTGACTATAATGTAATGAAAGTGACTTGTTTTTTCTTTAAATCTATAATTATTTTGAACATTTCTCTGGTAATGTACCTATAAGAAATTAACCACCTTTAACATGGCCTCCCAGTTACAGACAAAGATTTTTCTGGGCATTTTTTTCACATTTTGTTCTAGAAGATATTTCTCAGATTCTTCCACTTAATCATCCATCCTAGATTTTTGCTTCAGTTTTCTCACTGATCTTCCTAGATCATTCATGTCTCCTCATAAGTCACTCTTTATGGTGTGATGGAACATTTCTCAAAGTGCAGATTTGATCATTTCTCATCCTTATTTAAAATACACACTTGGGTATCATTACTATAATCTGGATCCTCAACAAATTTCTATGCCTGTTCCACCCTCTGTGGGCATTAAATGAAGGCAATGTTACCTATTATTCATACACTTTCTACTTAATATATTTACTAAAAAAAATAACAACTGTGTTCCTTTTTCTTATATGACACACAAAAATGGAACTCTGTAAAAGCCCTTTGCCTTTTCTCACTTACCAATACATTTTGGAAATTGTTACATATCAGTTCATATAGATGTTTTGCATTGTTTCTCACAGCTGCATAGTACTTCATTGATGACTACAGCTCATTCAATCTGACCTCTACCCATGGACATTTTAGTTTCTAATTTTATTCTATTACAATCAGTACCTCAATAAATAATTTGGGGTGTATTTGATCAGGTACATATTCTGCATAGTTAGAAGTGGGTTGGGTTATTTTCCTATGTAGTCTTGGTAGATATTGCCAAATTCGCTCCCACAGTTTATCTCTTCTTTCCAATTTTAGTAGCAGTATACGATAGAGACTATTACCCTACACACTCACCAGAATTGAGTCTAAAGAAATCCTTTCAGATTTTTGTCAGTCTTGTAGTTGAGAAATGCTCTCTCTTGTGGTTTTGATTTATTTTTTTCTTATCAGTGAAGTTGAGCATCTTTCATGTAGTTAAGATTTATTGGAATGCCTTTTTTTCTTATAAAATATCTATGAATTTTTGTCCATTTTTCCTATCATGTCTTTTTCCAGTTTATCCATTTTGGTGCTTTTCTTGATTTCTAAGTGCCCTTGTTATATTTAGCAGATTAGTCTTTTTTCTGTGATATAGGTCATAAATATGGTAACAGTGTATCATTTGCCTTTGCTTATATGTAATTTTTGCCATTTAAATATTTATTTTATTTTTATGTTATCAAAGTAATCAATCTTTCATCTTATTGATTCGTATTTTGGTCATATTTTTAGACATATGCCTGGATTATAAATCAAAATTTACTCATTGTCTCCTGTAACTTGTGTGGTTTCATTTTAACATTTTGTTATTCTGAGTATATGTCTTGCAGCCTTTCAAGACCGGGCCAGTTCTCACAGGAATCTGACAGATGGAAGAAAATTCACAGAATCCTAGGGATGTCTAACATTCCTTTATTCTAGGGTGGCCTGATCCACACATGCACAAGCCAGGTGTTGCACTCCGGGAAGTCCTGACTCCCTTATATATTAGATGCATACAAAGTCAGCAGGTGCCAAAAGATTATATAACAGAGAGTGATTCTGCATTTGTGGGCCCATACTCAAGATTATATGAATACTACTAAGTCATAGTAGTATTCAGACATCTGGGTGAGTGAGCCTGACTGACTTCATATTCCCTACAGTATAGTTTGAGATAGGGATCCAACTTATCTTTTTCTAAATATTCCATGGTGGTCCCAGTGGCATTTTATATTTGCTTATTTTTGCAAAGTATACACTCAAAGGATATATTAGGGACAGGATATATTAAGATAGGGACAGGTAAGAATACAATGTAGAGGCTATGGATAGCAGTGACTCTATACTGTACATATACTTTTGTATTAATTTTATTTTAAACCCTGTAAATGTTTTACATATTCAAAATTAAACCAAAAATGGACAAATAAAATTCTTAAATTGAATATAAAATTTAAAAAAGTGAACTATCAAGCTGATAGCTCAGTTACACAGAGGAAGTATTATTTTAAGTGACACTTGAACATAGCACTCTACCTTTTTTGGTGAGATGCACCCTAAAGACAAGGAGGTGTATAAATATCAATGCAGTCATGCCAAAATTACAGAGGAACTGCTTGATGCACTTTCTACTGGCCATATTTAGGACAATTTAAAAAAGTAGTCTGAAGATCTGAAAGAGTAGTGACTATAATTGAATATAATACATTGAAAGAAATTATCTGTGTGTTCACAGTTACACAAAAAGAAAAAAAAGAGTGAGAGAAGAGAAAAAAAGTAAAGCTCTCTTACCAAAATCTGCAAGCTAATAAATGGAGACAACATGGCATAACTATAAAATAATTATTTTGAAAACTCCAATGTAAATAGTTTAAGGTATGCACTATCAATAAATGCTGATAAACTCAATAACTTCTTTAAAGAGGTTATTCACAGGTGGCAAAGAGTCACCCACAGATTATAACTGTAGTTATCTGGAATTATAATGGAATATCTGGAACATCAGAGAATAAAACCCTAGATGCTTCTGTTAAATTGTTCACAAAAATGGTCTATAGCTTCCTTCTCTGTGTTTACTGCCATTTGCAATGTGACTATAGCCAGCACCATCAGGAGGGTGCATCTTTTCCCCACCCTTTGAGTGTAGATTGGATTAATGTCTTCATTGGGGCAACAGAGCACAGAATTATTCTTCAGTTCTGAGTCTAGGTCTTGAGAGGCCTGTGCATTTCTGCTCACTCTCTCTCTGCCATGCCAGGACTTGCCTGCTAGACTGTGAGAAACCACAAGGAGAGAATTGATCCAGTTGTTGAAAAGTCCCAGATTTGTGAGATACCCTGGCAGAAATCAGGAAAGTCAGTACCAGTGAACCTGTACCTGGCCACAGGTACATGAATGAATCTTGCCAAAAGACCTAAACCTAGAAGATCTGCTCAGCTGTACTTCATACTCTTGTGTTTAAGCTAATAGATTTTGAGGTGGCTTGTTACAAACCAAAATCTAACTGACTCAGATATGGGCCTAGGAGTATAGAAACATTGGCTTTGGGACAAGACAGCAAGGAAAATGATGAAAAATTAATAGAAGCTGAAAAACCAATGAGGCAATTGTTATTGGAGTCTGGAAAAATAGGCCCGATATTCCGTTAGTAGTGAAACCATCAGCAAAGTTAGTTTTAGTAACTTAGAAAGTTAAAAAATATACCTAATGAACTTGTTGGGCTTATTCTAGCTGCATGTAATAAGGAACTGCAAGGTATACATGACCTAAACTAACAACTACTAAGTTTGCAAGCAGAATTTAGTAGGAATATAAAGGAACCAAGGCTTGCAAGACATATAACATGAGACTATTCCTTATCTCTAGTCTTCTCAGCCAGTAAAAGATTCTTGAGGTAGAATACAGTGTAAGGGTATAGAGCAAATCTGGAGTTTGCCCTTAATACCCTTTGTCAAAAAGTCTGAAAGAATTAAATAAATATCTAGAAGAAACTTTCAGCTAGAAAAATAATTTATCAGACTCTAAGGGGCATTGTGTCATAGAGAAGTGCTATGCTCAAAATGCTGAGTCAGTTAAGAGAGACAGAAGCATGTCTTGAAAACAGGTGTAGGTGTGGCATTTTTCCTCAAATGGAGTAAAATATACTTACATATTTTAAAAGCTCACAAAGATTTAAGGGACTTGTAATAGCAGAAGATTCACTAGCTGAGTTTAGAAGAACTCTGATTTTATAAGTTGCACGGGAAAGAAGATGGCTGAGAAAGTTACTCAGCTGCAATGCAAGTACAGCTATTTCTTATATAAAATAAAGGCTATCTCAGAAGGTTAAGTCAAGAACTCAGAGGGCAAAGCCAATTGCATTGAGAACAATGAGTTTGTGATCCATTGAGAGAATTAGTGGAAGACAATGGATCAGAGGTCAATCCCAGGAAGCAGAACTAGATTGTAATCAAGAAACGTTTTCTGCTCTCACATTTAAGGATATGGCAACATTTGTTCAGTGGGAATTTAGAAGTGCTATGGATAAGAGATTGCCATGCCCTCCCATTTTCCCCCTTTAAATGAAAACATAAGTTGTGGTTTTTCCCATTCTCTGTTTCATCATTGTTTGTTGAGTGTGGATGCAAATAATTTGTACTAGATGTAGAACCCAGACCTTAAAACTGATGGCATAATTGCATGAGACTTTTGGAGGTGTCAGGTGGAAATGAGTATCTTTTTCACATGATATAGTTGTGAATGATTTTGGGCAGAGGGGAGGCTGTGGTAGACTATTTACAAAAATGGAGATGACTATTCTTTTGGATTCATGCCCCATTGAGCTTCCCATCAAGACATCAGGTCCATTTTCCTTTCCATGGAACTTGGGGTGGTCTTGTGACTTGCATTTCCCAGTAGAACTCAGCACAGGGTCAATTCTAAGCCTAACCTGCATGAGGACTTGAACATTTTTTTCCACTTAGTCTCTTGGGTCCCTGCCCACCCACGAGAACAAGCCCAAGCTAACCTGCTGGTGATCAGAAACCACAACAGGCAAAGCGAGCTCAGCTGTTGCAGACAAACCCCCAGACATGTAAGAGAGCTCACCTAAAATCAGCAAATCCAGCTCACCTCAATTGACCCTCAGCTGACCACAATTGCCTGAATGGGCCCCATGGAGAATAGCTGAGTCAGCTCTGGCTTTACAGGATGAATATCATAACTGACTTGCACCTGCATGAGGAGATAAAGGGTGTTGATAATGCCATTAAGTTTTGGGAGGCTTTTTATTTTAATGCTGTAAAAAACAACTGATACAGTGGTAAATGTTGAATGCTAAATGTTGTGGAAGAGAAAGATAAATAAAAATATGTGTCCCAGCTGGTATCACTGGGAATCCCAGCAACTACCTGCTTTGGATATTGTGTTATATGAAAATCAACCCCTGTAGGTAGGTTTTTCTGTTATTTGCAGCTGAATTAATTCCATAAGGATTCATCAGTTGTTTGTCCAAGCATTCTTTCTTTACTTGCCTTGAGCAAATTCAACTAGATTTGTTTAATGCCTATCTCAATTTATAGATCAAAATAAATTCTTACAAAGTATTTATTAAATGAATTGATTAGTGAGTGATTTGCCCACCTAATGCTGATGATCCTAGTATTTTTGTGTTTATCAAGAAATACTTCTGTGTCAGAATTTCCAGTGGTCTTAGAGTCTTCGAAGCTTAAAAGAAACTTTTCTTAACCAGGTCTCATTCAGTTACTAGTTTTCTGCTTTTTCAAAAACAGGAATTTAATGTATTAGTATATTTATATTGCAGTTGCAGCCATTTTGTTTTCTTGACTAAAACTACAAATTTGTTATTCTTAAATTAACCTCACATGCAAGTGGTTGACGTGTTTGACTAAAACTGTTGATTATGCTTTGTCAGAGTTACTATTTTCTTTTTTAAGTTCACAAACTTTTAAACTTAATTTATTAAATAGGATTACTGTACATTAATGCATGACAAAGACAGGGGTTAACTCTAGAATTCTGAATGCTTGTGAAATAAGAGCTATGGAAATGTATTGTTTTACTGTTACTTTTTATTTTCTGTGTCTCAATACATTCTGCTACACATAGGGTGGGAGACTGTTGTATTATAAAAGAAAGACTTCAGAAAAAAACAAAAGGCCCAGAGAACTCTGTGATAACCAAATTCAACTTCATCATATCCCAGGGAGTTTTTAAACTGAGCAAGGCATTTTATCATAATGGTGAGGGGCAGGGACATGAACTTAAAGAATTTTGGACAAGTCATTTAAATATATTTTATCTCAACTTTCTCTCCTTTATGATTGGGTTGAAAATTATCTATTCCCTTTACAGGGAAATTCTAAGAATAAAATGGATAGGAAAGAGCTTGAGAATTATAAGAAACTATGAAATAGGAAGTGTTTGCATATGACCCAACTAAATACACATGCACTATCATATGCCTTCTTACATCTCATAAAAGGCTGTGTTGAAGAAATGCCAACACTTAAAGAAAAAAAAATAAACTAACATCTTTGTTCCTGAGAATCCTGTTTTCCTATAAAATTTTCAATTTATGAGATTTGTGATACTTGCTAATCTCATAAATTAGCAAGTATCCCATTATTGTCCTCATTATTGCCAATGTTTTTGTCCTCATTATTGCCAATGTTTTTCTAATGTGTTTTTCAAAGTTTATCTTTCTTTCAAAGAATATATTTGCAGAAGTTCACATTGCATTTGTATATTGCCATCTCTAATTACTAAATCATAGTGTTCAATTACCTTGACATAGGTTCTTTTTTTTTGTTTTTGTTTGTTTATTTTTATTGTTGTTCAAGGACAGTTGTCTCCATTTTCCCCCACCAATTTTCCCCACCCCATGCACCCCAACCTCCCATCCTCAATCCTACCCTGATTTGGCTTTGTCCATTGGTCCCTTATACATGTTCCCTCATGAGCCTGCCTTTCAAAGGTTACCCTGGGCCCTCATATGCTCAAAATGCTTTGTTAGATGGCACGTGCCTGATATGAGGTGAAGGGAAAGCCACTGGATTTATAGTAATACCTGACATTAAGTGTGAGTCTGTCACTTGGAGAAATGCCTCTGGTCCTCAGATTGTAAGAGAACCTTTACTGATAGGAATGTGGAAAATAAAAATTCTAAAAAGAGGAATTTGACCTCAATTAAGTGGAAGTAGCAAGGAGGCACTGGTGAGATGTGGAGATAAAATGGATCATGTATTCAAAATAAACACACACATTTAAATAATAAAATGATTGAAAAAACACACCTCAAGGTGTCTGTTTGGGATGTAGGAGTAAAGAAGAGGTTGTATATACACACTGGGGAAGATGGGTTTGGGTGAGGGCTCTTCCCTATCAGGGAGGAAATGACAGAGCTAACAATCAACGTTATTTCTGTATCATGACTTTAGCTCCCTTGTGTGTGACTTTACCTAAAAGAGAAGAAAAACAATAGTCAAAAGACATTCTTGGATTGTCTTAAGACAAATAGTCAAAAGACATTCTTGGATTAGGGCCCATTAGTGTCCATGGGCCCTAATTCAGATAATGAGCACTTGGGACACTGGGGGGCATTTTTATAGCCTCAGGTAGGGTGGTACAATCTGGTCACATGATGACAATGAGCCCTGCTCCTAAGAAAAAGAAAATGTCTTTTGCCTTCATGGAATCCCAGTTTTGTACATTTTAGACTTGGGTAAGAAATATTCTCACTAACTACCACAAGGTAATTTATAGTCCACAATAATTTATACCTGTAAGAACTTAAAGAAAAATGTTTTATTTTGTGTTCTCACTAATGGAGAAATAATTGAGAGGTGTTTTTCCTTTTCTTGTTTTGTGATCTGAGCCTGATTTCCTTGCTGAGGGAAGTCTTTTATTAATTCATTTATTCACCTACTCATTAATAAACATTTCTTGAATAGGTATTTTGTGTCAGGGTGCTGGGTGTATAGTGCTAAATAAGACAAAGTATTTCTTCCCTTGTGGAGCTTACAGTATAATTTAGAGGAGATAACTATGCAAAGAAAAGACCATTTCCAGTAGTGAGGTATATTATAAGTGGTAATAGGATGAATATGACGGAAGGGACATTTTAATTGATAGAGAATTTCTCTCTGAAGAGGTTACATATGATTTCTGAGTGATGCATAGACATTCCAAAAATTTAAACAAATAATAGCTCAAATCATTTTATTTTTTTTTTTGTACAAATACAGGATATCTAGAGGGGGCAGTTTAGGACCAATGTATCAGTTCAATGGCAATATCAAGAACAGAGGCTTTTCTTATCATTTTGATCTTCATTTTTTAATATGTTGAATTTTCTCATGATTCCAGAGTGACTGCTGTACCTCTACCAAATATGCATTCAAGTCAGAAAGAGAAGGAAGCTGCAGGGCATATCCGAACTGGCTACATAACTGATGGGGGCAGCAAACATGAGAACCGTGGGGCCTAAAACTTTTAAAGTACTTTTGTTTAAAAGTATTAACAAAACATAAAGCTTTTGCTTTAAACATATTTTATAAATGTTATGAAGATAATAGTGATACATGAGAAACAACATGAACATCAATTGCAAAAAAATATTTTTGTGCCATAAATTTATATAAAACAATAAGTACTAATAATTAAGGTGATATCTTAATTGATCATACTATATTTTCTGGTTTGCTTTTCATTTATTAGGTCACCAAAAATATTTAAACATAAGTTCATTTTCAATCAATATACTTGGCACAACACCAGTAACTTTTGGCAAATGCAAGATGTTTTTGACAAGTGACTTTTGATAATTTTTTAATTTTGAGAACAATTTACTGATGCAATTATTACTGGAGCTCTTAAGAGTATTTATTGACTGTTGAAAATATGGGAAAGATTTTCTGATAAATTATTTTAAAGTATAAATTTTAGTACATTCAAAATTGATTCTTGTGTTACAGCTTTTCTAAAATAGTTTTGTGAAATCTAAAGTTTATTTTAAATGTAAATTTGTAGAATTCCATTTTACACTTGTGACACTTTCTATAGCATATGGGAGTTGAACAAGAAACTGAAAGTGGCTTCATACTTTATAATTCAAATGCCTGTTTATAAGTATATCATAGTATTTTACATTAAAAAGAAAACATTAATTTTAAAATTATCTTCCTCATTAATAATTCATTTAACTGAAGCTTCATTTGAAAATAGTATTCTGTGGAATGCCACAATATTTAAATTTAATTTGTATTTGATTTGCAAAGTGGAAGTAGTTTCCAAACAGGAGATTCTAAGTTCTTTGCAGAATCCAAACAACTCCCTGATATGCCTTATTGCAATGCCCATGCATACACTACTACACTGTAATAATTTACTGACAAAGTTTACTGCCTGAGTGCGGGTGTTCCTATTCTGGTGCTGAGGTTGGAGCTAATATTTGTGCAGAGGCACAGTTAAGGGCTCTGGAAAAGATAATAAACTGGCTTTCTACTGCATCCCAGTTCACAGCCCCTAAGCCTGCAGCTGAAGGTGATGCAGTTGCCATCTCTACTGCCATTCTGGACCCAGGTTCGTGCCTCACCACCTTGAGTCTATTATGACATTCTGGTTGTCCAAGGCACTGTGTACCTGCTTCCAGGTCAATTGTTCAGGTGCCTGCATTGTCTGCCTTGTCTGCTGAGCCTGTGCTATCACCTGGAGAATCTCTACTGCTCATGATCATGCTCTACTGTCCTATTGGACTTCATTCACCTGTTAAATTATTAAATCCCACTAAGCATCATATGAGTCTTCTACAAGTCATGACACTGGGTGAGAAGGTACAAAGTAATAATGATGGGCTTATAAGAAATATTTCCCTTATTTCACTGAAAAATTAATCTTTGTCAAAAATGCAATGTTATATCAATGTCACATGTAAAATCACAATACTGAATAAGGCATTCTGTTAGCTCAGGGATGATGGTGCTAACAGAAGAATGGCATAAAAGGAAAACAAAGTCAAGGGAACAATAATCTGGTTAGCCTAGTGAAGCCATTTTTTACATTCACACATAACTTGTTACCTTGCCCACTTTGTTAATGAATCTCAACCCCGTGGTGGTTGCTGAAGAAGGAAGACTAATGACTTACCCCAAATGGGTAAAGAATACCCAATGGATAACTAAAATCTTTTCCAATAATTTTTTTCTTTTATGAAATTCACATGGGACACACTTTTTTTCACTGTATGAGCCTGTTTTGAGAGATCTACTTATCCACATACCTGTTCCATAAATATTCTTATCACTAATCATGAACTTTTATTCCTTCAAAGTCCCTGACCTCCAGCCAAACCAGTTTCTCTATCTTCCCAGGCAGGGTAAACAAGATATACTCCTAAACTTCTAACCACTGGGTAAATATTTTCCCCACCATCTTGAGTCCTTGAATGAAGCTGTAATGGCACAGAATTTCAGTTTTGGCTAGTTCCAACATATTGTGTGGGGGCACTTGAAAGCCTAGTTCTTCTTTACCACTTCTCAGTTAAAGATCATAGAGAACTCTCAGTGAGACCTTGGGTGTGGGTCAGGGGCGGAATAGTAGAACAAAGTGGGTAGTCATTCAGGTAGTGTGTGAGACTTGTTCCTACAAGCTGCTTGTTGTTTGGGCCTGGTGCATTGTATTCCACTTCTACTTGCAGATTGTGTGCTACTTGGAACACCTCACTTTGTGGCTCAGTGGGTCAGATGATTCTCACTTCATGGTGGAAAACCCTGGTTTCATCTTCTTCTGGTACCCCATCATTGGCTATTGAGTTTCTACCCTAACCAAATAGAAAGTCAAGGGCTATTATTAAAAAATAGAAGAGAAATATATATTTTCTCCCAGATCTTGACACTTTTGTGTTGTTCTCTTGGTGAAGATTGATCTAGGTTCCATGATGCATCTTCATCTTCCACAAACACTTTAATTATCATCGGACCCACTGGATCATTCGGCTTGACTGAGAGCCTGGGACATCTGGAAAACATGCCTAGCTTTAGGTTCTACTCTAAGCTGAAAATTCTCTATTTTCTAGGTAAATTCATTGAGACATCATAGCTAAATGTGAATATGTTGCCTCAAAATTTAAAATGAGCTCACCAAATATTTTGCCACACTTCTTGTGATGGAGGTTGCAGTGTGTGTGTAGCAACTTACCCTTTATACAGGGTATTATGGTGCACTTTCAGATCACTGGACACTCCAACTGTGGCTGAGGTGGCCATTCTTGTATGGTTGTTCCCCACCTTCTGTCATATGTGAATCCTACCATGTGATCTATGATGTCTGCTACCTTCTGTTTTCCTAGTTCTTTCACAAGATAGCATCATTATAGTGAACAATGTGATGAAACATTTTCTGCTGCTTTTTGTAAATAAAATTTATATGCTTTTCCACCCTGACCTATACCCTTTGAGGCTGAGTGCTAAGGCTCCATAGCTGTCTGGCTTCTGGCTAGATTTGGCTACTATGAAGTACTGGTAGGATGCTGGAGGTTGGAAGGTAAGAAATCAGGGTGTTATTTTCTGCTGGCTTATCTCTTACCAGATCTTTACTGGTCATGGCTGTATTTCTCTACTGAATACCACAACATCCAGTGAATGACCCCTTCATACAACTATAGGTCTTATTAATTTCTACCTCCACTTGTCCCTTCAGGTCTGGAAATAATAATGGCTTCCTGTTGTTGTTAACCCAAGGCTACTCCAACATCTCCCTTTGGTATCCCTTCATTCTGTTTAGATCTTTGTAAATAATACTGTCAGTAAATTATCTTTACCCAGTTTGAGTATGCTATCTGTTTTTTGCCAAGCATTGAGTTATAGAACACATGAGGATTCCTTCTTGGTGTCCCCTAGCAATTGTGATAGGGAAAAATATCTTCCAGATCAGTAATTAAATATGAGGATCTAGGACTACATTGATATGTTATAGAAAACAGCTCATATCCCAAACAGATAGCTACAATTACAGTTACTATTTGATAACGGTTTGTACTGTCTTTAAGATCTGTCTCTTTTGTTTAACAACCTGAATCATTACCTCATGTTCTAGTTTTCAATGGTGAAACACATTTCTGAAGTTCTCCAGGGGTATGACTTTGGATTTGACATTATTATTACGGTCAGATGCTTCCACTTGGCCCCTACTCTATGTATTAAGAAGCTAATATGTGCGTTGTACTAGCTATTGAGGATAGTCATTCCCAGTAAGTACTCTGGATCTGGCATATGTACTCGTTCTGTGATAGAGTATATAGAGAATGTTAGAATAAAATGATGGATAATTATAGAAACAGGTCTTATTAACTGCAGAATGTAGTGTTCTCAAGGAGCCTAAAGAATGAGTGTTGTGCCATGAACCATTGTTAAATGAATTCTGAAGAATCTGGGTTGTTCCCTTTCCCCACTGTGCAATTATCCTGGAAAATGGCCACAGGACCCCTTATGTGAGTTTAGGATTAATATTCAGAAGTTTTGTGCTGATGTTCTTGGAAACCCTTTTTCAAGGTTACCCAGCCACCCTTTTATTGAATAAACTGGTGTCTTTGGCTCAGACTAGGGTATTATAAAAGGGATTATGACTCTCTTTTTGTTGTCCTATGTTCATAGGACTTTTATTTATTTTGGTTTTCTCATTACATGAGAAATTAGGGGGATGCCCATTTACTTAATAACTATCCCCCCAAAGTTCATTTCACAGCGGATCATTCTGATCCCTAATGTTGCATTTTTGGCCCCTATATTCCCCTGATTGTGGCAATCACTGCCTGGCCTTGGTCACTCATGACTGTGTTATTCCCAATGAAATTAAGGAAAACTATTTCAGGCACAATAAGTAAGTTCCTACCAGCATCCCTGACTTTGAGGGAAGAAATTGATTTGGACAGGGAATTGCACATGTTAAATCCCCTCTAATATTTATATCTCCCTAAGTCCCTAGAGTCCTTCTTCCATCATGCATTAAGAAATTCCTGGCATCTGAATTTCATTTAATATGGGCCTTTGTTGAACCTATGTTTCAATTATCAACCAAGCAACTTATTAGAGCTACTTCCTCCTGCCTGTGCTAAAACACTGAATTCAGAAATACTTCAAATTGTGTTACAGATATATTAAGTGGGATTTAAAGTTATGTTCTTTTTTCCTTAACCTGGCACCTTCAGAACCTATTTTTACACATATTTCAAGAATTATGCAGATAGAGATAAACAAAGCATTTCCATTCTTTTGGAGAGTATGCTTTTTTTCTTTTAGGTCTGACATTGCTATGGGCCCTTGGAGACTTCTGACACTTGATTTTGTGTCTAGGTTTGTAGGTATTGCAGGATCTTGGATAGTAAGAAGCGGGAAGGCATAGGATATACAACTAAAAAAATGAAAACTCTAGGTGTGAGGATGTTCATAGGCTCCTGAGAATGTCAGGAATAAATACTTCATTTGATGAGTATGCAAAGGGAGCTCAGTTTATGTTAGGGGTTCAGTTCTCAGAGTTGATTGTTACTATACTACATCTTCATCTGATTACTAGAATTCCATGCTTTCCTAATTAAATTACTAATTTCCATATATGAGACCTGGTGAGATTGTGGGTTTAACTGATACTGTAGTTTGCAACCCCTTCTTTCAAAAATCTTAGTTTAATTTTAGCTATTTCAGTCCTAACTACAATTGTTATGAGTAATGTTACAAGTCCAAATTTTCAGTATGTGTCTTGAGCTAAGAATTAGTTTTTAGACCTTTTCTCTTTTATAAATATATCTGATGCTGCTAGTAAAAACTATTTTACTCCACAATCCTTATCTGTCTTATGACTCTTATAGTGATTTGTGGCCATGGTTATTAAATCTTCCTAAAATTTTGCCTTTATTTGTTACTGTAATTGAAATGATAACAGATTATAATACAATTAGCTGTTTTACTAATGAATGCTATCATATGACAGAGTCTGATCCCTTATTTCTTTCTGGATTTTCATAGTGTTAAATTTAAAAAGATTAGATAACCTACCTGAAGTTTGAATTTTAAATTTTAGGGTCACAGAAATTGCTAGAAATTAAGAAAGAACTGGTTTGGCCTGACTTGGGGGTGGGGTGCAAACTTTTCCAATACTTCAAATGTGACAGATTCTTGTAATGAGTCTGTGTTTGAGATCCCTTCCCATTCACATGCCACACTAGAGAGGTATCAGCCTTTTTTGGGGGGCGGTGGGGAGGGGATGTGACTGCCAGGGCTGCTCTACAGGACACTGGATCCATAGTCTTTCAAGACTCACTATATGGTCCCGGGCCCTTGCAGTGATTATTGGCAGAGAAGGTGAGTGAGGGCAGCTGGGAAGGAAAAACCTGGCTCTTGAATAAACCATGAAGTCTTGGACTATGAGCTTCTCAGTGCTATTCACAATGGGCATATAAGACTAGAGTCCCTGCTCTTATGTTTTTAGAATGAGGTAGTTTCTTCCTCATATATAAATAATAATATCAAATTATGAATTTAAGAATGAATAAAATTCTATAAATTTTCTTATTAGTTATTCGCTTAATTTTTTAATCTGCAGAAGCAATGAGAGGCATAGTTTAGAGAAATCATCTTTCTTAGGTTGAAGTTGAAATGATTCTTTTGATTCGATATGTGATTAGCTATAAGAATATAGCATTTCTTGGTGTCAAATTTCTAGGATTTACTTAAAAGGAAGTTTTTGAGATACACTGGACTTGTATTCTACATGAATATACATGACATTTTGATATACAGCATTTTATTTAAAACTGAAAAATTTCACAAAATCCAGGGATTGAATTAATTCTGTTATTGTATTTTTAAATTTCATAATTTCTATTTCCTTTTAAAAATAATTTCTAGTTCCTTGCTGAGATTTAAAAATTTGTTTCAAGAGAATTCATAATTTATTTTTGAGGCCTTTTTATGACAGCTGCTTTAAAATCCTTGTCCAATAATCCATCAACTGATTCATCTAGGTATTAGTGTCCACTCATTGACTTCTTATTCAAGCTGTGATTTACCTGGTTTATTGTATGATGAGTGGTATTTTATTGTGCCTTAGACACTTTGTCTATTGCATTAGGAGATTCTCAGTTTCATTTAAATCTTTTATGTTTGCATGCAATCACCCCATTTAAAACTATGTAGGTCCAGGGGAGTGGGCTGTGGTTCCAATGGTAGTTTAATTTTCAGAGTCTTTGGAATGCTATTTTGGTTTGCTTGGTTTACCTCATGACCTTGGTGCTCACACTGGTCCTGATTGTGTTGCCTGAGGGGTGAAGAGGTCTTGGCAAGACTGGCTGCTGAATATTTTTTGTTGGAGGATGGGTGTAGAGGAAATCACTCTATTGGTTCCCTCCCAGGCCCCCTTCCCCAAACTGCTCAGGTGTCTCTGGACAGGTAAGGAGTGATTTTAGACTATGGACAAAGAAGCTTACCAGATTGAGGGATTTCTGGCCAGGATGGATGTGTAGGTAGATATAGTGTTCCACCTTGCGCAACCAAAAGAAGGATGACAAATTTAAAATAAAAAAAAAACAACCAGAAGTGCCAGAAAATTGAACTGTAGGGAAGTCTGACAACCAAGGAGTTAAAGAAGAAACATTGAGCCAGACCCATAGAAAGGGTCAAAACAGGCAGCCAGGGTGTAGAGGAATCATGGCAAGTTGGCATCTGGAGGACCAGAGTGGGTGGCGGCAGCTGGCCAACTGGGAAGTCCCACATTTCTGTGTGAATAAACAGGGAGGAACAACTGGGGACCAAGACAGAATGTGCAACCTAGCATTCCAGCACAGAGAAATAAAGCCTGAAAACCTCTGGCTGTAAAAACTGTGGGGGTTGTGCTGGCAGGAGGAACTCCCAGCCTCATAGGAGAGTTTGCTGGAGAGACCAATACAGTCCTAGACCATACACAAACCCACCCATCTGGGGAATAAGCACCAGAAGGCCCCACTTTGTTTGTGGGAAGCAGGGGAAGGGACTGAAAGCTGGCTGAGAGTCCAGCAAGTGGTACTGTTCTCTCTTGGGCCCCTTTCCCATATACATGGCCACAACATAGAGATGTGAGTTGTCCCACCCTAGTGAATATCTAAAGCTCCACCCCTTAATACCTGACAGGCATGTAGAGACAAAAAAAAAATGGCCAAATGAAAGAACAGATCAAAGCTCCAAAAACAGAACTAAGCGATGAAGAGATGGCCAACCTATCAGATGCACAGTTCAAAACACTGGTAATCAGGATGCTCACAAAATTGGTTGAGTATGGTCATGAAAAAGAGGAAGAAGTAAAGGCTATGCAAAGTGAAATAAAGGAAAATGTATAGGGAACCAACAGTGAAGGAAAGGAAACTGGGACTCAAATCAAAGACTTGGAATTGAAGGAAGAAATAAACTTTCAAATGGAACAGAATGAAGAAGCAAGAATTCAGAAAAAATGAGGAGAGGCTTAAAAACCTCCAAGACAACTTTAAACATTTCAACATCCAAATCACAGGGGTGCCAGGAGAACAGGAAGGGCAAAAAAAGGCAAACTTATTACACTGGTGAATGGTGCCCAGGAAAACAGCATTTCTCTGTTTAGGCAGCATGTAGATATCTATTACTCAGTCCCTACTTGTCATACCAGTTTGGGAGATTGAGGAACAGACACAATTAAAATAGAATTAATCCATATGCCAAACATGAGTTCTAGGTGGAAACACATTTTTACTATTAGTTAGTGGATGTTTTCTATTGTCTCCCTAAAAATTGGCAGTTGATTAGAGCAGAGAGCATAGAATTTGGGCTTAGATAGACCTAGGCTTGAATCTTGACTCTATCATACATAGATGAGCAACATGTGAAATTAAATAAATTCTCTCACTGTTATAATACATCCAACCCCAGGAGTTCAGGTCTAGACGTGATATTGACCCATTTCTTCCAGCTCCTCTCTATTAAGCAAAACTAGACATTTAGAATGGCTCAAAAGGAGAACTCTGAAAGATGGGTAAGAAGAAAGTGAGTTGCTTGGAACCCTGAGGTTAGAGGAACAGCACAGTGGGCAGGGCATCTTACATCCCACCCAGCAGAAGAAGGCAACCACAATATAACAAAAGAAAGCCCTCCCTCCTTTCATGGGATCATTCCTCCCTGAGATTAGCAAGAGTTCCTCAGACAACAGATGTGCCCAACACCATCACCAAAGGGGAGGGGATCAATTGGAATGACCATTGAAAATAAGTAGCTATAAACAGTTGGAGGAAACAAACAGTACCTCTTCACCCAGTCTTGAGAGAGAGAGAGAGAGAGAGAGAGAGAGAGAGAGAGAGAGAGAGAGAGAGAGAGAATATGAATGGGCAGGCACAGAAGACCAAAAACAAAACAAAAAACAAAAAAACAAACCACCTAGCTACAACAAGCAGCCTGGTCTGGGAAGCTTCTTGTTTTTTTTTTAAAATATATTTTACTGATTATGCTACTACAATTATCCCATTTCCCCCCCTTTATTCCCCTCTGCCCTATACCCCCATCCACCCCACATCCCCCCCACTTAGTGCATGTCCATGCATTGTACATATAAATTCTTTGGCTTCTACATTTCCCATACTATTCTTAACCTCCCCCTGTCTATTTTGTACCTACCATTTACGCTTCTTATTCCCTGTACCTTTTCCCCTATTCTCCTCCCTCCCCCACCCTGCTGATAACCCTCCATGTGATCTTCATTTCTGTGATTCTGTTCCTGTTCTAGTTGTTTGGATATCACAGTACATTTATTTGTCAAGTCTCCTTTGGCCCCTCTTGGCTCCTATTTCTCTTGTATTTATTATCTTGACCATTTTGAGAATAACTGGTCAAGTATTTGTGGGATGTCTTGATATTGAAATTTATATGATGTTTTTCTCATAAAGACAGAAATCAAGTGCCATTTTCATCATGTAAGAAGTATCTGCTAAGTGTGTGGGAATTGGATAAAGGAGATGGTTTGGGGTATGGGCTCAGGATCACTTGGTTTACAAATCAAAGGTATGCTTTCAGAAAAGTTTTTGCTTTCTCTAGGAATTAGCTAACTTTGGGAGAGTCAGCTTTTCCCTGGGTCCACAGGTCCCAAGTTATCAAAGGATATTAAAGTAAAGAAACTAGAAAGTATTATTAATCTATAAAAACTGATCATTTACTGCCTCCCTAGTTGTACTTTGTCCAGAATATCATATAATTGGAATCATACAACATGTATATTTTTTAGATTGATTTCTATCCCTTAGCAACATGCATTTAAGATTCCTCAAGTTTTGACAGCTGGTTTGTTTAAATTTGGTGAGCAACATTGTATTGTATGATATAGAATTCCATCATTTATTGATTCATTGATCTGCTGAAGGATATCTTGGCTGCTTCCAGCTTTTGGCAATTAATGAATAAAGCTGTTATAAACATTCATGTGCCGATTTTTGTGTGGACATATGTTTTCAATTCAATTGGATAAATATCTAGGAGTACAACTGTTGAATTATATGTTATAAGTATGTTTAACTTTGTAAGAAGCTGCCAAAATGTCTTCCAAGGTGGTTGTGCTATTTGGTATTCCAGGAATGAATGACAATTTGTTGTTCCAGATTCTCATAAGTTTTTGATACTTTAGTTTTTTGGATTTTGCCCATTTTAATAGGTTTGTAGTGGCATCTTATTGTTTTAATTTGTAGTTACCAAATAACGATGTTGAGAAATTTTCATATGCTTATTTTCCACCTGTATATCTCCCTTGGTAAGATGTCTGTTCAGACCTTTCACTCATTCCTTGAGTTGTTTACTTTCTTATTGTTAAGTGTTCAGAGTTTCTTGTACATGTAGGTAAAAATAACTTATCAGTATGTGGTTTGCAAATATTTTCTCCCAGTCTATGGCTTGTCTTATTTTGCCTGCCTTTTTCATTGATGAAAAGTTTCTAATTTTAATGAAGTTGAATTTATCATATTGTTCTTTTATGAATTTTGCTTTTGTTGTTACATCTAATAGCTCATTGCTAAATGCCAATTTACATAGACTTTTCTCCAGTTTTTTTTTCAGAAGTTTTATTTTTAGGTCTAACATCCATTTTTAGTTGATTTTTCTGAAAGGAGTAAGATTACTTTTTTCATATGAATGTCTAACTTTTTCAGTACCACTAGCTGTAAAGATTATGCTTTCTTTATTGGTTTGCCTTTGCTCTTTTGTCACAGATCAATTGACTATACAAGGGGGAACCCAAAACCCCTCAGGATTTATTTATAAAATATTGTGTATTTAACTTCAGCCACCTTCAGAGTATTTTCCATTTGATGCAATACACCTATCCCCTGCTCAAAACAGTTTTTGAACTCATCGATTTTGATGCCGTTTAGGACTTATGCCATTTTTTGTTTCACCTCTCCCACACTGGCAAAAACTTTCCCTTTGAGGACTTTTTTCATCCAGGGAAACCAAAAAAAAGTCACTCAGGGTGAGATTAGGTGAATAGAGAGGGTGGGGCATGGGAATCATTCCATTTTTGGTCAAAAACTGCTGAACACTCAGTGAGCTGTGGGAAGGTGCACTCATAAATCATCTACCATGAAATGGGCAAATGTGTTGAAAGCATCTTCAAAAAAATTCAGTGAAGCTCAATGCAGCCTCTCACAACATTACCAGCTGATACACTGATATAGATGTGTTCCTAAAATATTCATGAAGAAGGAGAAGCCTGTTCTTTAGGGGGCCCACCCTCCAGAAGATAATAAAAATTTTTGGGGGGTCTCTCATACTTTTATTGATCTATTTTTGGGCTCTTTATTCTGTTCCATTGATATATGTGTCTCTTCATTTGCCAATATCACATTGTCTTGACTGCGGTAGCTTCATAAAAAACTAGGCATTTCAGAGGGTCCTAGCATTTAAATTTGTCAGAAAAAGGTCTAGAAAAGTGAGATTTTTGGTTTTTAGTTAAGCTTCTGGTATACCTGGAATGAAAGCATCCATCAAACATATTACCCCCAAACCTATATTTTCCAGCTTATTTTAACAAGTTGGTGTGGCAGAACTTCTAGGTAAACAGCACATAAATATTTTACTAGCTTAGAAAAATATATATTTAACTATATATTTATTTATGTATACTTATATAATATATAATTATACATTAACTATATATTTATTTATATATTTATATATATTTATATATAGTTATATAGAAATACATAATATATATATACACTAAATGTATACATATTTAGTGTGGGGGGGCTCTTCCTGCAGGGTCCCCCCCCCCCACCGCCCCGGCTGTCACAGATGAGAATAAGTCTACCAAGACATGACCTGCTTGGGGAGGAAAGGTGGCCAATCTCTCAAAGGAGAAGGGCCAAGAGCCTGTTCCTCAATGGCCTTTTATTGGGTTTGTTTACACAAGAATACAGGTAAAGCTCATTAATCATTGTCATGCAGTAAGGATCAAACAATAGATAACAAAGAACTCTGAGGGCCTATTCTAAGTCAGGGTCTGATAGCTAAAGAGCAATAAAACTTGAGGAACAAACTCACTTCTTACTTGGACCCTTATCATTTAGTTGAGAGAATTTTAAACAAAGCAGGTTTCACAGGATTTTACATAGATTTTACATATTCTTTCTTAGGCCTGATCACCCGGGGAACCCGCCCTTTCCAGCACAGGGCTGCACCACCCTCTGTCATTGTTTCAGGCTTAGGTGGAGCAAGGGAAGTAAGGCAGCCAAGAGATTAGGAGATTTCTCCCAGACAATGAGGACTCGGGCTTTGTCAAAGCCGAAGCGTGAGGGTCCATCACCCCCTTTTGCTGTAGCCCCCAAAGTCCTTCCTTGGGGGCCTTCCACGTGATCATGCCTGTCTTAGGTCATTCCCCCCTTGGGGGATCTTACTCATCATTGGCTAACTGACCAAGCATTGGGGGCCAGTTATGGATGAAGTAAAAGGAGCAGAAGCAACACTCCTGCCAGGGAGATAAGCTTTTGTCTCCTTGGTGGTTTATGGTCCAAGGTTGTTCCCTCAGCCTTAGCTTTGGCAGGGGTTACCGCTTCTGAAACCAGGTAGGATGGTTTCCAACTATTTAGTATATGTATGTGTATATCATATTTAGTATATATATCACACAGAAGACTGGTAACTAGAGTATATAAATAACTCCTACAAATCTATATGAAAATTTAGGTAAACAAATTTAAAATAGATAAGGGATATGAATGGGCAATTTACAGAAGAAATGAAGATATGCAAATAAAAAATGAAATGACCCTTCACTAATGCCTCAGGAATCAAGATTTACAAATAAAACAGCAATAGTATTTTGCACAAATCAAATTCCCAGATTTATACAGATTAAAAAGCTTGACAACACCATGTGCTAGCTGGATTATGGCACACTAGAAAAATTTATGAACTTTATTGCAGAATAAGTATGACCAGTCTAGGGAGTATTTTTAATATATCTGAATATATTAAATATTTGTATTCCCTATGACACAGCTACAATTTCACCTCAAAGTATATATCTGAGAGAAAATGTTAAATAGAAACAGAAAAGATTGCTTAAAAATATAACATATTTTTTCTATTTTCTGTATCTATCACTACTGGCTGATGTTAGCTGGGGAGTCAAAGGAAGTGGTTATTCCAATTCCCTCTCTTTTCCCAACATCAACTCTCATTCCAGGCTTAAGTGTCTGGGCAGGCAAGTCAGGAGCAGAGTAGTTGAAACAGCAAACATCACAGCCAAACATGCATGTAGGCATTTTTTCTGTTAACTACAATGAAGGAGAAAGTGCCAGATAACTTCAGAAGATACTTCAGAAATCATTCTTATTTTCTTGTTGCATATCATCCATATCATTTGGAAAATTATGGTAGAATTTTTATCTGCTAGCCAACAATCTTTATGATTGTATTGAAAACTTTCATGGTGTAGGGCACCATGGGGAAAAAAAAAGACAGATTTTCATGCTGTATTTATGCTAAAGGAATTCATGGACACAAATTAAACTTGAAAAAGAGATTTGGATTCATCATTCTTTGCTACAGAGACACATTTGAAAAATTCATGGTTTAGTGAAATATCTCTATAGTGTTTAAAATCAGACATTTCTGGATATTTTAATATTCTAGAAATTTAACTTTTCTGACATTCAATATCTCTGTAAATAAAATGGCCCTAAATAATGACCATTTTATAGAGTTTTGTGAGGAATATATAAAATTGTAAATAAAAGCATTTAGCATCATGATTAGCACAGAGTAAGAGTAATGTTAATAATTCTATGTTTTTCCAATTTACTTAGAATAATTTCAACATGCAGAGAGTTACACAAATAATAAAACAAACAGCTATTTAAAAAATTATAGTATCTTGTCAAATTTGCCTCAGATGAATTTTTTTAAATCCTCACTTGAGAATATGTTTATTGATTTTTAGAGAGAGAAACAGGGAGAGGGTGAGGGAGAGGGTGAGGGAGAGAGAGAAATATCCACATCCACTGATTGCCTCCCACATGTGCCACCACCAGGGGACTGAGGATCTAACATTCAATCTAGGTGTATGCCCCCTGATTGGGGACCAAATCCTCAAACTTTTGGTATACTGAAGAATGCTCCAACCAACTGAGCCACCTGGCCAGAGCTGCCTCAAATGATTTTTAAAGAAATAGATCTTTACAGGCACAATTAGAGTGCCCCATTTCTGACTATATATATTCATTTACCTTCCAGAAGTAACAGTTATCTTCATTTTTATCATTCCCATGCATTTCCATGTTTTAATTATCTATCTCCATGTGAATAGCAAACAATAATATGTATAGGTACTGTGTTTTTAACCTTTATATAAATGACAGTGTTCTATTTTTATGAATTAGGTGAGTTTAAAAATCTAATTCATTTTTCCCAGGTAGATAACAATTTGTCCCAGATCAATATATTAGTTTATTGTTTCCCCGTTGATTTATAATGTCATCTCAATCATATAACACATTTACTTGTCTCTGTGTGTTTCATTTTAAATTTCCTTTTGTTCATTGGTCTCACAATACAGCCCTACCATAGCATATTGAAAATAGCTTTGTAATAAACTTTTTAATTTTTTATTAGAGATTTTATTAAAACTTTTTATTCTGTAAGAAAATTCCATCTATAGTCTTTTAAATTATAGTAGCTATTCTTGATCTTTTAAATTTCCATATTAATTAGAATTGGATTAAGTTACATGCACACATCTCAGTCTTTCATTGGGATGGTGTTGAATATATGGAATAATCTGGGCAAAATGACTTCATTATAATACTGTGTCTTCTAATTTATATACATTGTATATTTTGATGTATTCCGTCAAAGAGAAACAAAGCTAGTGACTTGTTAAACTCAGAAAGACAGATTTTTGGGGGGACGGAAGATGGCGGCTTTACTCTAGGCAGCGTTTTTCTCGGCTTCTGTGAAGAGGGGGGAAACTTGCAGATCGGTGGAGAAACAGAGCAAGTGGGCTAGGTTACCGAATCACTTTTAAAAGCAGGACATCAAAAATTATTGCACTCACTGGAAAACCAGACGGTAAGGAGACGGCTACAGGACAAAAGGGGCCCAGGGATCAGCGTGGGGTCTAGGGATGTGCAGACCCCAGGCCCGCCCGGTGCTCTGGGGTTTGCCCCAGGGCTCCCGGGAGAGGGAAGTCGCTGCTCCCTCCCCCAAATACGGGGGGTGAGCAACTCCAGGGGAGAACGTGTTGCTAGAAGGAACAGATTGGCCAGTTGGACTGGGAAAAAATCGCCCAGGGACTATGAACACCCGCCCAGAGACCTGGGAGAAGTGAGGGACTCTAGCCAACAGGACCAGGGGCAGCCTGGAAGGGCGCCTGCACCCCTAGCCCGGTGGAAGTGCAGATCGTTGGAGAGTACACAGCCGGGCCGAGCTCTGCTTACGCCCCATAGGGAGGCCTGAATTGCGCGCTGCGATCCCGGGAGGGATGTAGCGCTTGGTGCGTTCCTACAGTAGTGGCTCAGAAATTTCCAGCCAGCCCAACCGGGGGAGCCGGTAAAGGCGCCAACACCCGGTTGGAGAGCGGTTCGGCGGGGAACATGGAGCTGGAAACGGCTTGGCTTGAGCACCGTCAGGATGACTGACTCTCGCGCGCTTTGATCCCGAAAGGGTCACAGCCAGGTGCTTAGGGTGATCCTAGACCCTGAATCTCAAAAGTTTGAGGGAGGGGCGTGCCCTTTTACGATCCCCAGGGAGGGTGCAGTGAATCCCAAAACGTCATGGGGGCCTCCTGAGATCATAGAGCTGGAAACCTGCAGGACCCCGGAGTCTGGAAGAACGTGGAAGTGAGATCCAGAGAGCCTGTGTGTTCGGGAGCACCCAGGCTAACTGACAGACTTGCTGAGATCTGGCTGGGAGAGAGAGAAGCATTTCAAAGGTCACTCAGCCAGCTGAAGCCAGCAAGATCAGAAAAACTGCTCTGGCCAGTTAGAAACCAGCAGGAGTTTTTTTGTTTGTTTGTTGTTTTTTTTTTGGTTTTGTTTGGTTTTGTTTGGTTCTTCTGGCTCTTGTTGGTTGATTGATTTTATCTTGTGTTTTATGTGACATTTTATTTTTCAATTCTTATTATTTTTATCTTGCAATCCCTTATGTTTCTCTTCCATTCATCCTAATATTATTCTTTCCACTCCAAATTTATCTCTCCTGCACTCCATCTTCTGCTTTTCTTTCCTTTTTTTCTAATCTTGCAAGTTACTGTAAATTTGTATTATCTTTTTCTCACTCTTCCGACATTTTTTTATTTTAATAATATTTTGGTATTCTTTTTCTTTCTGTATAATCTTCTTTGCTTGGCTGGTTATACTGTCATTTGATAGGTTCCCCCCTGGTATCTCAGTCACAAGGTGTTGATAAGTTACTATCCTTCATCTGTGTTCCATTAATACACCTCTCAAGGTTCTATACTCTTTATTCTTGTTATCTAGACCTCATAGATTCTGCCACAAGACTATCACTTTACTATTACTGTTAGTAAGATCTAGTCTATACAATTGTAAATGCTTCTCAATACCCCTACCTGATCTCAGCCCACTTTGCAATTTTCTGAACTATACTATTGTGGGGGTTGTCTCTATTCTTTTACTCACTACTCCTATATACTAATCTTTAGTCCAACCCTACCTTGGAAGCTGACCTCCCACAGCTTCACAGCTTTCTAGATCCAACTAACAATACTCTTGGCCCCAATAAGAGTCTTACCTTCTTTCCATCCTTTCTAAAATGTGGATAGTGGGGTGGAGGATCACGATTAACACTATAAGGAGCCAAAGGATAACCCATCTCTTCTCTACTGGCTGCTAAAGTAAATATCATAGTATACTGTCTTGCTGTTTTAAACCATTTTGCCTTACTCCTCCAACTGATCACAAAAAGAGTAGGGGGAAGCTGTGAACACCAGGATACACGAAGGAGATTGTACCACTGAAACACACAAATATTCTACCACAGAAGTTCACACCATAATTACAGGGAATCAGAACAGTTCAAATTAACAAACAAGAAGAAAAAAGAAGAAAGCTATGAACAATGAGAAAACAAAGAAACAACCCCCAACTGAAGGGAAACGAGGAAGCCTCAGGAAAAATGCTAAATGAAATAGAGGCAACTGAACTATCAGATAGTGAGTTCAAAACAATGATTACCAGGAAGTTCAATGAACTCACAATGAGCTTTCAGAAATTAGAGGGAAACTACATCAATCTCACTGCAAACTATATAAACATGAAAAAGGAAATAGAAACTCTCAACAAAGGTCAAGAGGAAATGAAGAATACAATTTCTGAAATGAAGAACACAGTAGAAGGAATGAAAAGCAGGATCGATGAAGCAGAAGATCGGATTAGCGAGCTGGAGGACAAAGTAGAAAACAACATCCAGAAAGAGCAAGAAAATAAAAAGAGGCTCAGAAAGAATGAAGAGGGATTAAGAGAAATGCAAGACAATATGAAACATAATAATATCCATATAATAGGAATACCAGAAGGAGAAGAAGAAAAGCAAGGGATCACAAACCTAGTTGAACAAGTAATGAAGGAGAACTTCCCTAATTTGATGAGAGAAAAAGTCAAACAAATCCAGAAGACACAGAGAGTCCCAATCAAGAGGAACCCAAAGAGACCCACCCTAAGGCACATCATAACTAAAATGACAAAATTTCAAGACCAAGAGAGAATCTTAAAGGCAGCAAGGGAGAAAAAGGAAGTAACATACAAGGGAGCCCCAATAAGGCTAACAGCTGAATTCTCAATGGAAACACTTCAATCCAGAAGAGAATGGCAAGAAATACTCCAGGTAATGAGAACCAGAGGTCTGCAACCAAGGTTACTATATCCAGCAAGGCTCTCGATCAAGATAGAAGGCCAAATAAGAAGCTTCCCAGACAAAAGAAGTCTAAAAGAATACACCTCCACCAAACCAGCTCTGCAAGAGATTCTAAAAGGACTGCTTTAAGGAAGGGAGGGAAAAGAGAGAGACAGAGAGAGAGAGAGAGAGGAACACACGTACATAAAAGACAATGAATAAATACCTATCAATAATAACCTTAAACATAAATGGATTAAATGCTCCAATCAAAAGACATAGAATAGTTGATTGGATAAGAAAAAATGACCCACATATCTGCTGTCTACAAGAGACCCACCTTAGGATAAAAGACCTACACAGGCTGAAAGTGAAGGGCTGGAAACAAATCTTCCAAGCAAATGGACAGGAAAAAAAAGCCGGGGGTAGCAATACTCATATCAGACAAAATAGACTTCCAAAAAAGGTCCATAAAGAGAGACCCAGAAGGTCACTTCATAATACTCATGGGAAGAATCCATCAAGAAGACATAAATATTGTAAATATATATGCACCCAACATAGGAGCACCGAAATACATAAAGAAAATCTTAGAGGACTTCAAGAAAGATATGGACAGCAACACAAGTATAGTGGGAAACTTTAACACCCCACTATTAAAAAATGGACAGATCTTCTAAACAATATATCAACAAAGATATTGTGGCATTGAACAATACCCTTGATGAAATGGACTTTCCTGATATATACAGAGCCCTCCATCCAAAAGAAGCTAAATATACATTCTTTTCAAATGTACACGGAACATTTTCAAAGATAGACCACATGATAGGACACAAAACAAGCCTCGAGAATTTCAAGAAAATTGAAATCATACCAAGCATGTTCTCAGACCACAAGGGACTGAAGCTAGAAACCAACCCGAAGGAAAAAAACCCCAAACACTCAAAATCATGGAGATTAAATAGCATGCTATTAAACAATGAATGGGTCAAGAATGATATTAGGGAAGAAATCAAAAGGTTTCTGGAAACAAATGAAAACAAACTCACAACAACCCAAAACTTATCAGACACAGCCAAGGCAGTCCTGAGAGGGAAGTTCATAGTGATACAGGCCCACCTAAAAAGGTTAGAAACATTCCAAACAAATAACCTAGCCCTACGTCTACAAGAACTCAAGGAACAACAACAAAGGCAGCCCAGAGCAAGCAGAAGGAAGGAAATAAACAAGATCAGAGCAGAATTAAATGACATAGAGACTAAAAGCTCAATTCTAAGGATCAATGAATCCAAGAGCTGGTTCTTTGAAAAGATAAACAAAATCGACAAGCCTTTAAGCAGACTCATCAAGAAAAAAAGAGAGAAGACCCAAATAAAGACAATCAGAAATGAAAGAGAGATTACAACAGATACCATAGAAATACAAAGGATTGTAAGAAAGTACTACAAAGAGCTGTATGACAAGAAATTTGAAAACCTAGGTGAAATGGACAACTTTCTAGAAAAACATAATCTTCCAAAACTCAATGAAAAAGAAGCAGAAAGCCTGAACAGACCAATAACAACAAAAGAAATTGAAGCAGTAATCAAAACACTTCCAACACACAAAAGCCTGGGGCCAGATGGTTTCACAGGAGAATTCTACAAAGCATTTAAGGAAGAGCTAACCCCTATCCTTCACAGACTATTCCAAAGAATCCAAAAAGATGGGAGTCTCCCAAACTCTTTTTATGAGGCCAACATCATCCTAATTCCAAAACCAAATAAAGACACAACAAAGAAAGGAAACTTCAGGCTAATATCACTGATGAACATTGACGCTAAAATCCTCAACAAAATACTGGCAAACTGCATCCAACAATACATTAAAATGATCATACACCATGACCAAGTGGGATTCATTCCAGGGATGCAAGGATGGTTCAATATTCACAAGTCAGTAAATGTAATACAAAACATAAACAAAAGCAAAGACAAAAACCACATGATCATATCAATTGATGCAGAAAAAGCATTTGATAAGGTACAGCACCCATTCATGATAAAAACACTCGGCAAAGTGGGAATAGAGGGAGCATTCCTCAACATAATAAAGGCCATATATGAGAGACCTTCAGCCAACATCACACTCAATGGCCAAAAATTAAAATCTTTTCCACTAAGATCAGGAACTAGACAAGGCTGTTCACTTTCACCACTTCTATTCAATATAGTACTGGAAGTTTTAGCCACAACAATCAGACAAGAAAAAGAAATAAAAGGCATTCAAATTGGAATGGTGGAAACAAATCTGTCACTGTTTGCAGATGACATGATAGTATACATAGAAAATCCTATAGACTCTACCAAAAAACTGCTTGACCTAATAAATGAATTTGGCAAAACAGGGGGATACAAAGTCAATATCCAGAAATCAAAGGCATTTCTGTACACCAACAATGAAACAGCAGAAGCAGAGATCAAGGAAAAAATCCCATTTGAAATAGCAAAAAGAAAAATAAAATATCTAGGAATAAACCTAACCAATGAGGTAAAAGACCTGTATTCAGAAAACTGCACAACACTGAAGAAAGAAATCAAGGAGGACACAAACAAATGGAAACATATACCGTGTTCATGGATTGGAAGAATTAATATCATCAAAATGTCCATACTACCCAAAGCAATTTACACATTCAATGCAATACCTATTAAAGTACCAATGGGTTATTTCACAGACATAGAACAAACACTTCAAAAAATTTATATGGAATTATAAATGACCCCCAAATAGCTGCTGCAATTTTGAGAAAGAAGAGTAAAGTAGGATGGATCACAATACCCGACACTAAACTATACTACAAGGCCACTGTAATCAAAACAGACTGGTACTGGCATAAAAACAGGCACATAGACTAATGGAACAGAACAGAGAGCCCAGAAATAAGCCCAAGTCTCTATGGTCAATTAATATTTGACAAAGGAGGCAGCAACATAAAATGGAATAAAAATAGCCTCTTCAACAAATGGTGATGGGAGAACTGGACAGCCACGTGCAAAAAATGAAACTTCAGCACCAACTTACACCATATACAAAAATAAATTCAAGGTGGGTAAAAGACTTAAATATAAAACGTGACACCATTAAAGTCCTACAGGAGAACGTAGGTAGGAAAATCTCAGATATTTCACCCAGAAACTTTTTTACTCATTTGTCCCCTAAAGCAAGAGACATAAGGAAAAAATAAACAAATGGGACCTCATCAAAATTAAAAGCTTCTGCATAGCTAAAGAAAACAGTATCAAAATTGAAAGAGAACCAACTGTATGGGAAAACATATTTGCCAATGATACCTCAGACAAGGGTTTAATCTCCAAAATATATAAAGAACTTACAAGACTGCACTCTAAGAAGACAAGGAATCCAATTTAAAAAGTGGGCAAAGGACTTGAACAGACACTTCTCCAAGGAGGACATACAGAAAATCCAAAGACACATGAAACAATGTTCAATATCTCTCGCTATCAGAGAGATGCAAATTAAAACCACAATGAGATACCACTTCACACCAGTCAGAATGGCCATCATAAACAAAGCAACAAACAACAAGTGTTGGAGAGGTTGTGGAGAAAAAGGGGACCCTAGTGCACTGCTGGTGGGACTGCAGACTGGTACAACCACTATGGAAAGCAGTATGGAACTTCCTCAGAAAACTAAAAATGGATCTGCCTTTTGACGCAGCAATTCCACTGCTGGGACTCTATCCTAAGAATACTAAAACACCATTTCAAAAGAACCTATGCATCCCAATGTTCATAGCAGCACAATTTACAATAGCTAGATGCTGAAAGCAACCTAGATGCCCATCAGTAAATGAATGGATCAAAAAACTATGGTACATTTACACAGTGGATTTCTATGCAAGGAGGAGCTCCTACCTTTTGCAACAGCGTGGATGGAGCTGGAAAACATTATGCTTAGCGAAACAAGCCTGTCAGTGAAAGGCAAATACCATATGATCTCACCTTTAACAGGAACCTAAATAACAAAACAAAGAAACAAGCAAAATATAACCAAAGACACTGAAATAGAGGACAGGCTGACGGTGACCGGAGGGGAGAGAAGAGGGAATTTAAGGGGACAGTGGGAAGGGTTCACAGGAACAAACTTAAAGGACACATGGTCATAAACTAAGGAGAGCGTGGGAGGGGGGACTGGATTGGTAGTGAAAAGGTGAAAACTGTATTTGAACAATGATTAAAATAAAAAAAGAAAAGAAAGACAGATTTTGCTCAGTAACTACTGTGGTAAGGAAGAGAGTCCAGTCTAAGCTGAGCTCAGCTTCAAGCTGTGAAGAGATGACTAGACATATTAAAGACGGAGTGAGGGAGGAGGAGTGATTAGAGGCTCCCACAGAGTCAAGGAAGTAGGAAGATTCAGAAAATGGATAGGGAGGTTGATCAACAGGATTAGGTCATCAGGGTTTGTTACAGAACAACAAGCGAGGAGGGGAGCAAAGGGTAATGTACTATTACCGAAAGGAACCCCCCAGGTTCGTTATGTCCGCCATCTTATAGGAAAGATATCTTTCAATGCCAGTGATTTGTGAAAAGGAAAGGAAATGTTTATTTAATGCTATACAGACTTAAAGTAGTGGCCTAATGTCTTCATCAAAATCCCAAAGTCCCTTAAGACACCCACAAACACACAGTCCTTCCTTCCCCGCTTTGCCCAGTCTGGGGTACCATATCTCAGGAAAAGAAATAGAAGTCCGTAGCTCAGGCAGCCCCCAGTTCTTCCCAGTAATCTGTCTTGGTGGCAGGCCTCCCTCGGTTTCTGGCACCATCAGCTATGTCGCTGGGATCTCTGCTAAAGCCGGGTGGTGGTTCCCCCTTCTAAAGGTGCAGGGGTCCCCACTCTGACAAAGCTATATGGTTCTCCTTTCTATTGCCACAGCTGAGTGGTCCTCTCTGCACTGCCACAGCTTCATGGTCCTCTCTGCACAATGGCCTTGGGAGTCCCCATTCTGCCAAAGCCACATGGTTCCCTCCCAGGGCCGCAAGGAGTGAGGTCACCACTCTGCCAAAGCAGAGTGGCGATTCTCTGCTAAAGCCACATGATGATCCTCTCTCACAGGGCTGCAGGAGTCCCCACTCTGCTAAAGGCCAAGTGGTTCTCTCTCCAATAGTTGCAAGGAGTCCTCCCTCTGCCAGAACTGCATGGTTCTCTTCACACTCTGGCTGCCAAGTCTGGGTTTAAATCTCTGCACCAATCTTCCTCTGCAGCCCCATTTCCAACTCCTCCTGCAATTGCTGTTCTTGCCAGCACTCTCATATCCTTCCAGCTTTACTGGGCAGCCATCATGAGTCTTGGCAGGCGTGGCCCCATGTCATAGAGCCAATCTTCTCCAAGCTCCCATGCAGGCACTGTAACTGGGGGGACCTGCCACCAGTTTTGTCTTGGTGGGGAAGTTACTTCCATTCCCCTGGCTCAGAGCATGGCCACAGCTATTTGGCATATCTATGTAATCAGTTAAAGGTTATAGATGTGTTAAATTACCACACCAGAGGTTGGCTGCAAAGCTGTTGCTATGCAAAACAGCTCTCAATGGTCCTGCTCCATGTGTCCCTTCCCCCAGCCCACACCTGGGGGTGGGAGGGTGAGGACATCCTAATATTTCCTGGACACTCTGAGTTCTGGGCCCTATTCCAAATCCCTATTTGGGGCCCTCCCTCTTGGCTGCACCCTGTTACAATACAAGAGCACTGTTTTCAGGTGTTGGCTCAAACAACCAGTAAATATTTTATGGTAGCTTTGGGCTTTCCCAGGCAGGAACTTAAGGAGAACTGGGTCATCACAGGGATGTGACTTTGAGCTGTTAGAATTTATATTAGATTTTGTTAAGTCTCTAAGTGTTGCTGGGTGAACAAAATTGTATACAGATCCTGCAGTTTTTATAGACCAAAGTTGAGGCCTAGATTTGAAGAGAGCTCAAAGAAATCTGAATTTGGTCAAGGAGAGAATCTGTCAATTCAATTATTTTATATTTTTAATAATGTTTTGTGATATCATATATCAAATGGTAAGGGTAAGAAAGTTAAATATACAATAATATTAATAGGATATTAGTCAATTGTTTTCAAAATTAATAATTTTTTAAAAATGTGACCATATCATATAGAGTAAGTTTTCTATTCTAGGCAGACTAAGAGCCTTCAGTCATTATGAGGTCACCTATTCAAAATAAAGTATTTTTTTATACTTATAAAATATTTATTAGTCCATTTAATAATAACAGTGTGCTCATTATATACTAACATAAATGACATCTTAATAAAAACCTAATAATATTTTCTAAAACTGTTGGGGATTGCCCTGTGTGGTTTCAGAGAATGTAGCCCTGTGCAAGCAGGCCTTGAAAGAGGTCAGTAAGTCTCGACTGGAAAGCCAGGAAGCAGGCAGCAGGCATGACCTGAGACAGCACAGAGGGCTACCATAGGAAATCAAGCCTGATAAATACATTGTATCCTTTGAAGCTTGCTTTGCTTTGTATAGCCCTGCTGATATAAACCAGATGATTAAGTTTAAAGCATAAGGAGTGAACTCTTTGTGCCTTGAAATATGCCTTTACAACCATCTGGCGTCACCATGTCTCACAGACTGTGACCTGAAATGGTCTCTGTGTTTCTTCATTGTTATTTGTAAGATAATATTTGTATTCTACAACTGTAGCCTTTTGGACATTGATTGATAAGCTATGCATGTATGCTGTGTCCCCCAGCACATTCCAACCCTAATAAAAGCTGTTTCGGAGCATGGCTTGGGGCATTCTCCACTAGAGGGAATTGCTATACCCTCTCCGGCTAGAACAACGGACTGTGTCTGGGACTGTTACAGAACACAGGCCAAGCAGGTACGATATACTGCTACTGAAAGGATACCCACTAGGTTCTCATTGTCTGCTGACAGAAGAAAGATGCCTCTCAATGCCAGAGATTTGTGAAAAGGAAAGGAAATGTTTATTTACATTTAAGCTATACAGACTTAAAGTAGTGACCTAATGTCTCCATTAAGATATCAAAGTCCTTTAGGATACCCACAGTTGCACACAGTGCTTCCTTCTCCCCCTGCCTCAAACTGGGGTACCGCATCTCAGGATGTACTGCATCTTGATCCCAGCTGTGTCGTCAGCTAGGATCAAGCCACATGGTTCTCCTTGGCAAAGCTGCCGGGGTCTCCACTCTGCCAAAGTCACATGGTCCTCTTCCACTAAAACCACATGGTTCTCCCCCTGCAAAACTGGGAAGGGTTCTCCACTCTTGCCAGAAGTGTGTGGCTCTCTCTTCTATTACCATAGCTGCATGGTTCTCTCCCCCCCAACATGGCTGCCAAGTCTGGCTTTAAATCCTCATGCCAACCCTCCTCTGCAGCCCCATTTCCGACTCCTCCTACAATCAGTTACACCTGCCAGCATTTCTGTATTATTCCAAGTTCACTGAGCTGCCATCATGAGTCTGGGCAGGTGTGGCCCCATGTCATGGAGCCAATTACCGCAGAGCTCTCATGCAGGCACTGGAATTAGGGGGACCTACCCCCCAGTTACATCTTGGGTGGAAGTCACTTCCATCCCCCTGGCTCATAGCATGGCCACAGCTATTTAACACATCTATGCAACCAGTTAAAAGTTACAGATATGTTAAACGACCATGCCAGAGGTTAGCTGCAAGGCTGTTGCTGTACAAAACAGCCCTGCATGTTCCTGCCCCATGTGTCCCTTCCCCCAATTCACACCTATGTGGGAAGGGGTGAGGACATCCTAATATGTCCTGGACACTTTGAGTTCTGGACCCCATTCCAAATCCCTTTTTGGGGTCCCTCTCTTGGCTGCACCCTGTATCAGGATGACTTACTCTTATCAGTGGCAGCTGGGAGAGCTCCGTGGGATGGGGCATCCCACATAAAACAATATTATTTACTGAGAAGAGTAGTGTTAATTTATATTTTCAATTGATATTTTTAAATTTAATCTTTATTATATTTTTTCCATTGACATTAGCCCCCTATTACCCTCCTGCCCCCAGCAATCACCACAGTGTTGTCCATGTTCATGAGTTCTTTGTCCTTTTGCTCATTCCCTCTAACCCCTAATCTCCTCCTTGCCACTAGCTGTCATCTGTTCTCCATCTCCAAGTCTGTCTCTGTTTTGCTTGTTAGTTCAGTTTGTTCAATAGATTCCACATGTGAATGAAATCATATGGTATTTGCTTTCTCTGACTGGCTTATTTCACTTAGCATAATGTTCTCTAGGTCCATCCATACTGTCTCAAAAGGTAAAATTTCCTTCTTTTTTATGACTGAGTGGTATTCCATTGTGTAAATGTCCCATAGTTTTTTTATCCACTCATCTACTGATGGACACTTGGGCTGCTTCCAGATCTTGGCAATTATAAATAATGCTGCAATGAATATAGGGGTGCTTAAGTGATTTTGAATAAGTGTTTTGGGTTCTTTCTGAGGTATTTCCAGGAGTGAGATCATTGGGCCCAAAAGGCAGATCCATTTTTAATTTTTTTTTTAATAATTTCACTTTTTTAAAAAAAGATTTTATTTATTTATTTTTAGAGAGGGAAGGGAGGGAGAAAGAGAGAGAAAGAAACATCAATATGTGGTTGCTGGGGGCCGTGGCCTGCAACCCAGTCATGTGCCCTGACTGGGAATCGAACCTGCGATGCTTTGGTTCACAGCCCAAGCTCAATTCACTGAGCTACACCAGCCAGACCATTTTTAATTTTCTGAGGTATTTCCACACTTCTTTCCACAGTGGTTGCACCAGTCTGCATTCCCATCAACAGTACAAAAGTGTTCCTCTTCTCCACATCCTTGCCAACACTTGTATGATGATTTATCTGTGGTAGCCATTCTGAAAGGTGTGATCTCATTGTGTTTTTAATTTGCATTTCTGTGATGATTAGTGACATTAAGCATCTTTTCATATGTCTATGGGCCATTTGTATGTCCTCTTTGGAGAAGTGTCTATTCAGGTACTTTGACCATTTTAATTAGGTTGTTTGTTTTTTGGTGTTGAATTTTGTAAGTACTTTATAAATTTTGGATATTAACCCCTTATCAGTTGTATTAGTCAGTATGTTTTCCCATTCTGTGGGTTGTCTTTTTATTTTGTTGACGTTTTCCCTTACTGTGCAAAAACTTTTTAGTTTGACGTAGTCCCATTTGTTGTTTTTTTTTCTCTTTTGTTTCCTTTGCTTGGGGAGATATATCCAATGAAAAATTTCTATGAGGAATATCCAAAATTTTGCTGCCTATGTTTTCATCTAGGATTTTTATGGCTTGGGGACTAACATCTAAGGCTTTGATCTACTTTGAATTTATTCTTGTGTGTGGTGTAAGAAGGTGGTCTAGTTTCATTTTTCTGCACATATCTGTCCAATTTTCCCTACACCATTTATTGAATAAACTATCTTTAGCCCATTGTATGTGTTTGCTTCTTCTGTCAAACATTAATTGGCTATAAAGGTGTGGGTTTATTTCTGGGCTCCCTATTCTGTTCCATTGATCTATGTGTCTGCTTTTATGCCAGTACCATGCTGTTTTGATTACTATGAGCTTGTATTATAGTTTGATATTAGGTAGCATGATAACTCTAACTTTGTTTCTCTTTCTCAGGATTGCTGTTGCTATGCAGGGATTTTGTGGTTCCATAAAATTTTTGAAATATTTGTTCTAGTTCTGTGAAATACATCATTGGAATCTTGATAGGAATTGCATTGAATCTATAGATTGCTTTGGGTAGTATGGACATTTTAATGATGCAAATTCTTCATATCTGTGAGCATGGTATGTGCTTGCATTTATTTGTATCTTCTTCAATTTTTTTCTTCAGTGTCTTATAATTTTCCAAGTAAAGATCTTTTACATCTTTGGTTAGGTTTATTCCTAGGTATTTTATTCTTTTTTAAGCAATTATGAATGGGATTGTTTTCTTAATTTTCCTTTCTATTAGTTCATTATTGGCATATAAAAATGCAAATGCTTTCTGGATATTAATTTTGTAACCTGCTACTTTAGTGAAGTCATTTCAGTTCTAGTAGTTTCTTGGTGGAATATTTGGGGTTCTCTATATACAGTATCATGTCATCTCCAAATAAAGAGAACTTTACTTCTTCCTTTCTAATATGGATGTCTTTTATTTCTTCTTTTCTTATTGCTGTGGTTAGGACTTCCAGCACTATGTTGAATAAGAGAGGTAAAGGAGGACATCCCTGCCTTGTTCCTGATCTTAAGGGAATGCTTATAGTTTTTGCCCATTGAGTATGATACTTACAGTGGGTTTTTCATATAAGGCCTTTATTATTTTTACATATGTTTCCTCTATGCCCACTTTGTAGAGAGTTTTGATCATAAATAGGTGCTGGACTTTATCAAAAGCTTTTTCTGCAGCAATTGATATAATCATGTGGTTTTGGGGTTTCATTTTGTTTATGTGGTGAATCACATTTATTGATTTGTGAATGTTGTACTAATCTTGCATTCCAAGAATACATCCCAGTTGATCATGGTGTGTGATCTTTTTGGTGCATTGCTGTATTTGGTTTGCTAATATGTTGCTGGAGATTTTAGCATCTATGTTCATCAGGTATATTGGTTTATAATTTTCATTCTTTGTAGTGTCTATATGGTGTTGGAATTAGGATAATGCTGGCATTCTAAAATGAGTTTGGGAGCCTCACCTCCTCCTGAATTTTATGAAATATTTTGAGTAGGAGAGGTCTTAGTTCTTCTCAGAATGTTTGGTAAAATTCACCTGTGAAGCCTTCTGGTCCAGGGCATTTGTTTGTTGAGAGTGTTTTGATTACTACTTTAATTTCACTAGTTGTACCTGTCTATTCAGATTCTCTGATTCTTCCTGATTTACTTTTGGAAGATTATATGTTGTTAGAAATTTATCAATTTCATCTTTGTTGTCCAGTTTGTTGGCTCATTTTTGTATTTTTATATACCTGAATTTTGGATGTTTGTATTTCTTCTGTGCTTTATACACAAATAGATAGATAGATGTATAAATATATAGATGACAGGTAGATAAAAAGAAATAATGTATATACAAGCATAAAGCAACTGACAGCCTTTTAGAAGCTGAAAACTATTTGAGAACAATTTACTTAAATTGACTCAGGAAGAGTTCCAGCACATGGTTCTGGGCAGGCAATATTGTAGACAATATGTTCTCTTTTACAAAGGACCTCAGAAGGGAGATACAAGGTTTAAGAAGGAGATGAAAAATAAGAGAAGAACTAAATCTATTAGAGAGATGAAAGCCATATTAGAAGCAAAATGAATTAGAATAAAACCTAAAAAGCATTTATTGTGGAAAAGATCATAAGATATAGATAAGAAAAGAGATATAACACTTATATAATTAAAGTACTTGGAAAAGGCCAAGTATAACATAAAATATAATGTAATATATAAACTCAAAGAAAATATATTTTAAAATAAAAACATTTTTTATCTACAAAGCAAAAGGGAATATCAACCCAGAAGATTTTGCTGCAAGAAAGTTATTACTAATTTTATATATGAATATATATAATATGTGGGTATATATATATAAACATACACATACATATATATATATATATATATATATATATATATATATATATATATATATAATCTTGAGAATAATGAATTTAAAAAGTAAGTACAAAGCTTTTGTGGGTAGTCACTGAAACAGACAGCAAGAGTTTGGGTCTCAGATTTTTACATTAACACTCATTCTGGTAGAAAGAAAATAAATTCTGAAGAAATTCTGTGGAAAATAGTGTGACCTAATACTCAGATCTTCAGCTCTGTTGTCAAGTTAAGTATAAAGATAACAAAAAGATATTTATAGATATTTAAGTTTAGTACTGAAGCATCTGAATTCCTACTACCAAAATTAATAAGCAATCATGTAAACAAACTCTGTTGAGTGACAAATTGCATCTAAATAGGAAAAGAAATAGGATATAACTCAGGATTATGGAAACCATGTTGAAAGCATTTGTGGTGAAATTTTCATATGTTAGATATGTAATATAATATCTTTGAAAAGTAAATTTTTTAAAAAGAAGATATTTTGAACCCTGGCTAGTGTGGCTTAGTGGATTGAGTGCCAGACTGTGAACCAAAGGGTCAAGGGTTTGATTCCCAGTCATGGCACATGCCTGGGATGTAGGCCAAGTTTCCAGTAGGGGGTGCACAAGAGGCAATGACACAATGATCTTTCTCTCCCTTTTTCCTTCCCTTTCCCTCTTTCTAAAAATAAATAAATACATAAATAGAGAAATAAATATTTTGATGTAAGCATAGAAATATAAAAATAACAATATGTAACAAAAATTTTGTAAGAATTTAAAGAAACATTAAAAGAAATTTCAATTTCTTCAAACATAGCAGAGAATTAAGCAATACAGTAGTTTCCCCTTATCCACAATTTTACTTTTTGAGGTTTCAGCTACCTGCAGTCAACTATGGTCCAAATATTAAATTAAAAATTCCAGAAATAAATATTCATATGTTTTAAATTGCACATCATTATAACTCTCCATCTCTCACTTTATTTCAACTAAATTCCAAGTTATTTATCATAAATACCATTATATTATTTTAAATAAATTTATGTTTTTATTTCTTTTCCCCCTTCCTTCTTCCTACCCTTTTTGTTTCTTTGCCTTCTCTCTCCTTTTTTCTTTTCCTGTGCCCCTCTCTTTCTTTTTTCCTTTCTATGTATATATATATATATAGAAGGAACTACAATAACACAAAATATTAATAATAATTTATGAATGTCAAAATTATTATTTTTTAATCCTCACCCAAGGATATGTTTATTGATTTTAGAGAGAGAGGAAGGGGGAAAGTGAGAGAGAAACATTGATGTGAGAGAAACCGGTCGGTTGCTTTCTGTATGTGACTTAACAGGGAAGGATTATTTCATTATTTTAAAATTTCTTTATTTTTATTTTAAACACCAGTATGTAGTATGTTTTAAAGTGATACAATTTAAAATGAAATAATGCTATGTGAACTAGACTCGGTACTAGTTCCCAGCATCATCTCTTATGTATGCAGCATAGTTTTGACTCCATATGTTGCTTCTCATAATTAATGGTGCTAATAGTAGCAGTTTATAGAACTTCTTGCCTATTTGCTGCTTCCAGATACTGCGCTATCTAATTAGGTGTTAATTTCTATGTGATAGAGTATAATATTCATTAATTGAGCCTAATTTACACATTTGTTACAAACCCATTGACAATCTACTTGCATTAAACCAGTTCTCCAAGATCACACCTATTTATTTCTAACCAGCTGCTATTTATATCAAATTTATACATAGTTTTGGGACTCAGGTTTTTTAAATTGTAGTTCTATTCCCTATATGGTCTGTGTAATGATTCTCTCTGACTACTTTTCAAGGGCTTTATTTGAACTTTTCCTCTTTACTTTTTTTCTGCTTCATGAAATAAGTCCTGTCCTCTTGACCCCTCAGGAACCAGCTTCTTGCCCTAGTCCACCATATTGGGTCTAGCATAAATACATTTTCTGAAAAGGAAGTTTTGATTAGAGGCTGCAAAGATAGTGGTGAAGTGTCCTGATCCAAGTTCTCACTTAGGAGCCATGCATAAGTTTTCCAGTTCTTAGCTTCCTGGTCTGTTTGAGGAGGTCAATATGCATTCATTTTAAGGTTGTTGCAAGGATAAAATGAAATAACTTACATAGCGTGTTTACCATAATGTAGCTGTAGGGAAAATAAGTTTAAGAGTGGCTTTCATTTACTCTAAAATAAAAGCACAGATTGTTCTAAGAAACAAAAAGTAAGGTAAATTCTGAGGTGAAAACTGTTCTTTCCAGATTAATAATGACTTTAAAATACACATTTACTTCTGTGTCTGTGGTGAATGAAACCGCCTTTTTGATACCATAAATTACATTTTCCTTCTTCTGAAAGATACTTAAAATTTCTCCATAGGTAATTCAGGTTCCTCATTTTAGTCTGTTTTATTTTGTTTTCATGAGACACTTCCTTTTCATCCCATGAAAGGTTATGAAGCTTTCCCATCATAGAAGAACATGAGCCAACTACAAATAAGAAGATGTTGTATATGATGCATATTTCTTTTGGGAAAATCATTGTCCCATATCTGACTCAGAACTTATTTCTAGAAGAACAAGTTGTTCAGGAAGGAAATCTTTTTCCATATCTAAAATGGAAGTTTTATTTAAGAAACACAATTGAACTAGATCACACAAGAGAAAGTGGTTAAAGTACATTGCTGCCAGTTTTAAATTTAACACTGTTTATATATTAAAAAGTAGCTAGGAAATTTTCACTTTTAGTTCTAGACCTACTGGGTAGCTACAGGGCACATGAGTATCCTTGAGTCCTAGTTTGTTTGAAAAGGCCTTTACACAGAAACTCTATGGCTTCAAACAAACAAACTACAGCCATCAAACAAACTACATGGTACTCCTTGGGTTGAGGTTTTAAGAATCGACCTTGGGGGTTTTCTAAGTGAAGTGAGTGTTGGCTACTATGTTGAACCAAAGCAAACTATAAAGAAATGCTTATTTGAGTGGATCTAGAACTAGTTGGAGATAAAAATATCTGACCCAGGGAAATCCAAGATGGCAGTGGAGTAGGTGGAAGATACACTAACCTCTTTCAAGGACCAAACTGGAATTACAACTAAATCAGTCTGAATAACCAACAGAACACTAGCTGGACAGAAGCCTTATAACCCAGGACTTATGGAAGAAAGTACATTGCCACAACAAGACTGGTAGGAAGTGTGGAGGCACAAGAGGGCTGGCTGGACTCCCATGGGCAGCAGCTGAAGTTTCAGAGGGATATTTCAATGGTTGGGGTATACCCCTTGAGAAATGTGGGGTCTAAATTGTAAGCTGGGCTCTTTAGCTTAGAGCACCAGAACCAGGAAAAGAACCCAAATAGCATCTAGCTATGAAAAAAGTGGGGTTTCTGTCAGGGATGGAGAGATGGCTAGGGATGAAGAGAGCCTCATAAAAGGCCTACATACAGAATTTTATGTACAGCCATTTACCTTGGGCTCCAGCAAAAGGAGGCAGAGCAGACTAGAGAAATGTGAGGAGAGTCTAAAGTTTGTGGCTCTAGGGAGAGAGCTGAAGTATCAGCCACCAGAATCCCTGTGCTAAGTCATTTCCCATACTGTAGAAGCCATCTTTCTTAGGCAGAGTACCCCCCTCCATGTGGCATCAATCTACGGGGAAGCAATAGCTCCACCCTGTGGATCTTAAGCCAGGCTTCTGGGGAGTACAGCTGGAGTCTATTTTCGTGAATAAGCCAACAACAAACTAACACACAGCCTATAGGTGAAAACAGATATCTGGGAGCTCAGAGGATTTAACTGAACCTGCCCCAGGCCCAGTGCTGAAAAAAGTTGGCCTTTGTGTGCAATTTGGTTCCTTCTGCACACATCCAGGCTTAGCAGAAGGAGCCACAAGCTGTGGATCACTGATAACCCCAAACAGGTTGCCCAGAGTCAGTCACAGGCAGCATCTGACATAGGACTGACTACACCAGAGAATTTACAGAGCTATGTAATACATAGAAACAAACACAAAGAGACAGTCAAAATGGGAAGACAAAGAAACAGGCTCCTAATAAAAAAAAAAAACAAGAGAATTTTCCAGAAGAAGAACTAAATGAAATGGAAGCAAGAAATTTTTCAGATATAGAGTTTAGAGAAATGATTATGAAGATATTCAACAGCATGAAAAAGGACTTAGAAACCATGAAAAAGGACCAGTCAGAAATAAAGAATGCAATATCTGAAATAAATAATATACTGGAATGAATAAACAGTAGGTTAGATGAAACAGAGGATCAAATCAGTGATTTGGAAAACAAGTAGAAAAAAAAACACCCAAGCAGAGCAGCAAAAAGGAAAGAATTTTAAAAAATGAGGAGAGTTTAAGAAACCTTTGGGAGAACAGGAAGCATAACAATACCTGCATCATGAGAACACCAGAAGGAGAAGACAGTGATCAAGGGATCGAGAACCTATTTAAAAAATAATGACCCAAAACTTCATTAACCTGGTGAAGGAAAAAGACAGCAAAGTCAAGGGAATGCAGAGAGCTCCAAACAAGATGGATCCAAAGAGGCTGACCAAGACACATCATAATTAAAATTGAAAAGGTAAAAACAAGGAGAACATCTTAAAAGCTGCAAGAGGAAAGCATTAGTTATGTACAAAAGAGCTCCCATTAGAGCACGGGTGTCCAACCTGTGACCCACAGACTGCATACAGCCCAGGATGACTGTGAGTACAGCCCAACACAAAATTGTAAATCTACTTAAAACATGATGATATATTTTTTTGTGATTACATGTTGTAATGTATTTAATGTGTGGCCCAAGATAATTCTTCTTCCAGTGTAGGGCAGAGATGCCAAAAGTTTGGACACTCCTGCATTAGACTAGCATCTGAATTCGCAATAGAAACATCTCAGGACAGAAAGGATTGGCATGAAATATTCAAGTAATAAAAATCAAGGATCTACAACAAAGGCTACTTTATTCAGCAAGTCTTTCATTTGAAGCTGAAGGAGAAATAAGGAGCTTCTCAGACCAAAAAAAAAAACTAAAGGAGTTTGTTACCACCAAACCAGTATTGCAACAAATGGTAAAGGGCTTGCTTTAAGAAGAAACAGAAGAAAAATAAAAGAAAACAACCCCAGGAAAATAGTAAAATAAAATGGCAATATATACAAATCTATCAATAATCACTTTAAATGTGTATGGCTTAAAAGTTCCCATCAAAAGATACAAGTTAGCTGAGTGGATAAGAATATAAGATCCATATATATGCTGTCTTCAAAAGACCCATCTCAGAATGCAAAATACACACAGACTAAAAGTAAAAGGATGGAAAAAGATATTCCATGCAAATGCAAAGGGAAAAAAGGCTGGGATGGCAATACTTATATCTGACAAAATAAACTTTAAAACCAAGACTATAATAAGAGACAAAGAAAGACACTACATAATGATAAAGGGAACAATCCAGCAAGAGGATATAACCCTAGTAGATATCTACACACTCAAAATGTAGCAACACCTAAATATGTGAACAAATCTTGATGGACATAAAGGGAGAGACTGAGAGAAATACAGTCATAGTCAGGGATTTTAGTAATCATTGACTTCAATGGATAGATCTTCCATACAGAAAAAACAAGTAGAGAGCTATAGGAGACCATTCTGCATGGTGTGGGCCCAGCTCCCACTTGGAGATGCACAGGACTTATGCCCATAGATAGGTTCTCCTGTGGGGAATCAGGCCTGCATTGTACCTAGCCTGCTATGAGACTTGTTTTTGCTAAAACTCCTTTACCCTGAATTGAGACAGCAAGTGCTTACTGTAACTTCCTAAAATCCATGCTAAACCTTCCGAGGATGAGTATAACCACTTTTCCCCTTGCATTTACAAATATCCTTCTTCTGTGATGTGATTAGTGGCATTACCTCCTTTGTTTTCTGTAAAAAGTAACCACCTAAAGAGAACCTTTGCATAGTAAATGAGGACCATCATGTAATATGCCCAGAAAAGAAATAAAGGCCTGTCATGGCAAGGGCTGAGGCTTTTCTCCTCTTGAGAGAAAAACCATGTCATCCCTATTCATCCACAGGACTCAGCAGTCCCTGTGAATTTCTCATGTCTCATCCACAATGTGGTGGACCCCACAAGCCAGGGTCCGCATCAGACAGCAGCCTTAAATGACATGCTAGATGAAATGGATTTAATTGGTATCTAAAGGGCATTTCAGTCTAAAGTGGAGGAGCATAAATTCTTTTCAAATATACATTTTTCTAGGATAGACCACATGTTAGGACACAAAACAAGTCTCAATAAATTTAAAAATATGGAAATCACATCAAGCATCTTCTCTATCTACAATGCTATGCACATGGTAATTAATCACAAGAAAACCGAAAAATACACAAAGACATGGAACCTAAATAGCATGTTATTAAGCAATGAATGTATCAACAATGAGATCAAGGAAGCAATCAAAAGATACCTTGAAGAGGTAAAAATGAGCCCCAAAATTGGTGGGACACTGAGAAAGCAATCCAATGAGGGAAATTCATAGCATTCCAGGCCTATCTCAAAAAAAAAATATGAAAAAGCTCAAATAAATAATCTAACTTTACAATTAAAGGAATTTAAAAAAGAACAACAAACTCAATGGAAGGAAATGATAAAGATCAGAGCAGAAATAAATGAAATAGAGTCTAAAAACAATACAAAATATCAATGAGTCCAAGACCTGGTTCTTTGAGACGATAAACAAGATTGATAAACCTTTAAGTAGATTCATCAAGAAAAAAAGAGAGGACCCAAATAAATAAAATCAGAAATGAGGAGAAATAATAATGGACATGAAAGAAAACCAGACAATTGTAAGAAAATATTATGAACAGTTATGAGAGGGAATCCCCCAAGACCCAGAATTTATTTATAAAAATTGTGTATTTATTCTTACAGGTTTGAACTTTAATCACCTTCAAAGTGCTCTTTATTTGGAATGGGAATAAAAGGGAGAAAACTGTACTTGAACAATGATTAAAATAAAAAAATAGAAAAAAAGAAAACAAAGTACTCTTTATTTGATGCAATACATCTTTTAGTGTTTCTGCCACTTTTTGTTTCACCTCTTCCACATCGACAAATGTTTCCCTTTGCAGACTTATTTTTTCATCTGAGGAAACAAACAAACAAATAAAAAGGTTGTTCAGGGTGAGATTGGGTAAATAGGAGGGTGGGGCATGGGTGTAATGTGATTTCTGGTCAAAAACTGCTGAACACTCAGTGCAGTGTGAACCGGTGCATTTGTAAATCACTTGTCATAAAGTGGGCAAACATGTTGAAAGAGTCTTCAAAAAAATTCACTGAAGCCAAACTCAGCCTCTCAAAACAATGCTATCTGGTGTACTGATCCAGATGATTTCCTAGAACATTCACCTACTGGGGGATGCCTGTACTGAAATGGATCTTCCCTTCAGGAGATGATTCAGAGAGTTTTATTGCCCTACCCCATATATACCAACAAATTGGACACCCTGGATGAAATGGATAAATTCCTAGAGACATACAATATTCCAAAACTAAATCAGGAAGAATTAGAAATCCTGAATTGACAGATTGCACCTAGTGAAATTGAAGCAATAATCAAAAAACTCTCAAGAAACAAATGCACTAGAGCAGATGGCTTCACAGGAGAATTTTACCAAATATTCTGAGAAGAACTAAGACCTCTCCTACTCAAAATGTTTCATAAAATTCAAGAGGAGGGAAGTCTCCCAAACTCACTTTAGAAGGCCAGCATAATTCTTACAAAACCAGGAAAAGACACTATGAAAAAGAAAATTATAGGCCAATGTTCCTGACGAACATAGATGTTAAATTCCTCAAGAAAATATTAACAAACCAAATATAGCAAAGCACCAAAAAGATCACACACCATGATCAAGTGGGATTTATTCCAGTAATACAAGATTGGTACAACATTCCAAATCAATAGATGTGATACATCATATAAACAAAATGAAGGATAAACCCAATGTCATCATATCAATAGAGGCAGAAAAAGCATTTGATAAAATCCAGTACCAATTTATTATCAAAATTCTCAGCAAAGTGGGTTAGAGGGAACATACCTAAACATAATAAAGGGCATATATGACAAACCTACTGCCAATATCATACTCAATGGGCAAAAACTACAAGCATTCCCCTTAAGATTGGGAAGAAGACACATTGGGATGTCCATTTCTACCTTTCTCATTCAATATAGTACTGTGAGTCCTAGTCATAGCAATCAGATAAGAAGAAGAAATGAAAGGCATGAAAATTGGAACAGAAGAAGTAAAACTGTATTTGCAGATAATATGATACTATATAGAGAACCCCAAATATTCCACCAAGAAACTATTAGAACTAATAAATGACTTTAGTAAAGTAGCAGGATAGAAAATTAATATCCAGAAATCAGTTGCATTTTATTTGGCAATAATGAACTATCAGAAATGGAAATTAAGAAAACACTCCCATTCACAACTGCTTCAAGAAAAAAAGGTACCTAGGAATAAATTTAACCAAGGATATAAAATACCTGTATTCTAAAAATTATAAGACACTGAAGAGAGATTGAAGAAGATACAAATACATGGGTGCATATACTGTGTTTATGGATAGGAAGAATTAACATCATTACAATATCCATACTACTTAGAGCAATCTATAGATACAATGCAATTCCTATCAAGATTCCAATGACATATTTCTCAGAACTAGAACAAATATTCTTGAAGTTTATATGGAACTACAAAGGCCCCAAATAGCAACACTGATCTTAACAAAGAAGACCAAAGTTGGAGGAATCATGCTATCTGATATTGAGGCAGAATAGTAAGAAGCTAGATAAATTCCCAGGCAAGTGGAATGGAGAAATTGAGATAAGAAAATTAAACAGGGCCATACAGTTTGAGCAACTTATAGCCAGCTGTGAATTGAAAGAAATTTTCTCCTCTAACCATGGACACTTGAGAGTGAATGGTTTCTACCTGTCCTCCCTAACTAAAGAATACATAGCTTAAATCTCTCTCATCTGAGAGATAAAGAACAGAGATCAAGTTACTGTCATTTGTACAAGCTAAACCCAAAGACAGATGAAGTCAGGGATAAAAACAACAACAACAACAACAAATTAAAAGCCAGACAGACTCAAGATAAAAGTAAAACAGTATAGTGGACCAAAAAATATTCCCAACCTACCCCTATGCACTCATTTTAACATATCACTATATTAAAAATGCACCAGGAAACTGATGAATATTCTGCTAAAACCCTCCCCTAAGATTTTCACCTACAGGAAAATAAAAAGATAAAAAGCCCTCAGGAAAAAGATGCAGTGTAGGCTCACTCTGGAGCACACATTCCCCTTTTTGGATATGAATGTTATATTTCCTTCTAAACTCTAAAGATCCCAAGGGTACTTGCAGCCAGGGGGATAGCTGGCAATGTCTGTGTGACCAGGGCTTACATCCTGATCCTATTTCCAGTGTCCCTGCCCCTTCTCTCTGATTTCCAGGTAAGCTAACAGCTATCCTGCCTTGGCTCACTCCTTTCCTATAACCTTTGTAGAGAGACCAACAGGCCCACCTACATTCTCTGTTGTTACTTTTTGTGCCCTAAGTCCTTGTTTTGTTTTACTGCCCCTGACCTCAATAAATATACTATCAAAATCACTTGGACTTGTATTGTGAAATCTTTCCCTCACAAAGCCAAAAATCCACACACTGCAGGCCAGCTCAATGCAGAACCACTCCAGCCTAGTGCCTGTCCAATAATAATATCAAACTATACTATAAGGCCATAGTAATCAAAACAGTATGGTACTGGCATAAAAACAGACCTATAGATCAATAGAACAGAATAGGGAGCCCAAGAATAAATCCACATCTTTATAGTCAATTAATGGTTGACAGAAGAAACAAGAACTTATAATGGGCTAGAGATAGTTTATTCAATAAATAATATTGGAAAAATTGGACAGATACATGCAGAAAAATGAAACTAGACTACCTTCTGACATCACACATAAGAATAAATTCAAAATGGATTAGAGACTTAAATGTTAGACTCAAAACCATAAACATTCTAGAAGAAAACATAAGCAGTACAATCTCAGACATTGCTTATAGCAATACTTTATCCACAGGTGAGGGAACAAAAGAAAAACATATACAAATGGGACTACATTGAACTGAAGTTTTTACACAGCAAAGGAAAGCATTAACAAATTACAAAAACAGTCTACTAAATGAGAGAACATATTTACCAATATATCTGATAAAAGGTTAATATCCAAAATTTATGAAAAACTTAAAAAAGTCAACACACACACACACACACGCACACACACAACAATTAAAAACTGGGCAAAGGACTTGAATAGATATTCTCCAAAGAGGACACACAGATGGCTAATAGACATACGAAAGATGCTCAATATCACTAAATGCCAGAGACATGGAAATTAAAATCACAATGAGATATCTCCTCACACAAATCAGAATGGCTATCATTAATAAATTAATAAACAAGTGCTGACAAAGATGTGAAAAAAGGGGAACCCTTTCGCACTTTTTATGAGAATGCAGACTGGTACAGAGCCACTATGGAAAGCAGTATGGAGATACCTCAAAAAATTAAAAATGGGATTGCTTTATGACCCAGTCCACTGCTGGGAATTTATCCTAAGAAACCCAAACCTAATTTGAAAGAACATAAGCACCCTTATGTTAATTGCAGCATTATTTATGATTGCCAAGATCTGGAAGCAGCCCAAATGTCCATCAGTAGATGAGTGGATAAAACAACTGTGGGACTTTTAAATAATGGAATACTACATGGCTGTATAAAAGAAGAAAATTTTACCCTATGCAACAGAATGGCTGGACCTGGGGAACATTATGGTATGTGAAACAAGCCAGTCAGAGAAAGATAAATATCATATGATTTCATTCACATGTGGAATCTAGTGAAATGAACTAATATGCAAAACAGAGACAGACTCATAGAGAACAGGTTGACAACTCTAGAGGGGTGGTAGTGGGTGGAGGGATTCAGGGAAAAGGAAAAAGGACTTGGGCATGTACAACAGTATGGCGATTGTTGGGAGAAGGTGGGTATAAGGAAGATAAATGATAATGGAAAAAATACAAGAAAAATAAATTAAAGACCCAAAGCTACGTATTCAGGAAAACTAGAAAGAGATCCATAGCATAACATCTTTTGATGCATTAGTCAGGTATCTTCACTTTCAGAGTTTTCCCTCCACAGCTTGCTCTCTAATTCCATTTCCCCCAGACTTTTCGCATTGTTTCCTCTTTCCTTTTTCTATTTCTTCTTCTATCTTCACCTTTTGCTTTTCCCTGTTGTATAATGTCTGTCCATAAAAAGTCCAGCCATTGTTAATATAATGAGAACGATTGGAGTAACATTAGTGTAACCTGGAAGCCAAGGAGAGAGGACTGGAATGTTTATGTGTGAATAATGATGACTTCACTGTTCTAGTCAGTGGGTGAAGTAGATACCATTGAGTGAGTACACACGGTAAACAAATAGACCTCACATTCAAAATGACTGAGAGAATAAAGCAAAAAATCTGTATCAAATTTGGCATTAAGCTTGAACATTCCTCCATAAAAACCACTTGGATGATGCAGAAGGCCACAGCTATGGGCAACTGGTGATTGGCAGCTTCATTATAATAATATGCCTGCTCATGCACCACACCTCATGCAGCTTTTTTTTGTGAAACATCAAATCACCCAGGTAACTCAGACCCCCTACAGGCCAGATTTGGTGCCTTGTGACTTCTGCATTTTCCCCAAACTAAAATTACCTTTGAAAGGGAAGAGACTTCAGACCACTGATGAGATTCAGGAAAATATGATGGGGCAGCTGATGGTGATTGGGAGAACTGTGTGAGGTCCCAAGGTGCCTGCTTTGAAGGGGACTGAGGCATCATTGTCCTGTGTACAATGTTTCTTGTATCTTCTTCAATAAATATCTCTATTTTTTATATTACAGGGCTGTATACCTTCTGGACAGACCTTGTGACCTCGTATATCTTTTCAAGTACCATTTTTCTCCAAGGTTTCTACCAATCATTTTCTTTCCCAATAATTTTTCCCAATTTTCCTATCCTTTTATTACCTTTTCCTATATCTACTTCTCTTCATTTCCTATTGTTTCTCTTTTTTTCTCTTATTGAATGAGGAGTAGAAGATATACCTACCTTATCATGATTGGCCAGTTTGTTACATCCTCATGAAACCTCACCTTACTGTGCAGTTGGAGGTGATCTGCCTGGATTTTCCTAACCCTTAATCCATCTCTGATTTGTCTTTACATCCCTCCTTCTAGCAATCTGATGACTGTCTATTCTCCTGTATTATAGTAGAAACTCCTTTTATGACAGGATTGTGTCTTCTCCATAATTTTCTCCTTTATAAAACTTATGGTAGCTTGTGTGTGTTACATGCTGTTGTGTCAGCTCTGACTCTTGGCAACCCTATGAACGGGTGACTTACACAATGTTCTGTCATCAATAGCCCTGCTCAGCTCCTATGACTCATGCCTACACTCTTTTCATTAAGTCAATCCATCTCATAGTTGGTCTTCCTCTTGTCCTGGTGCCTTCTATTTTTCCCAGTATTACTGTCTTTTCCAAAGAATCATGTCTTCTTACCATGTGCCTGAGGTAAGATAGCTTCAGTTTTATCATTTTTGCCTCCAGTGATATTTCAGACTTAATTTGCTCTGGGACCGACTTGTTTGTGTTTCTGGCTATCTAGGGTATCTGTAGAGCTCTCCTACAACACCATATTTCAAATGAATCATTTTTTTTCTTATCAGCCTTCTTCACTGTCCAACTTAGACATCTGTATAAGGTAACTGGAAATACAAGGGTGTGGATGATTTTAGCCTTGATCTTTAATGACACATCTTTACTCTTAGTGATTTTTACTAATTCTTTCCTTGCTGCCCTTCTGAACCTAGTCTCAACCTTAGCTAATGGCTTATAATTGGTAGAAATATTTATTTAATAACTATTTCTGAATGTACATATAAAAATGGTTAATATGGCAATTAACATGTGATCATAAGTTGCACATTTTTATCTGCTGAGCAAATTCTACAAATAGCTCTCTCTATTATGCTAAAAATATTTATTAAAACATAATTTCCAAGTAAAGGTTGTTCATAAAAGATATTATTTACATAGAAGAGTTTATAAGATGTGTCACCACTGTATTTCTCATTAAGGATGTTGGGGCCTAAATGAATGTACTGGTTGAGAGTAAGGAAAAGGGAATGAGTCAGGTCATGGTGTTGGGAGACAGAAGGATAGTTGCTCATTTACCCAATGTGATAGGTGTGGTATAGTCCAAATGATAGTATTTGAAAGACTTTGATGAATTCACTTTATTGTTTGACTTCACGCTTCTAATAGAATATAGATATATACTTTTTCCTCTACTTCCTCTTTTTTCAAGGACAAGGGAAAAGATAAATCAGAAAATCATGGTGATAAGTATGTTAGTTTTTACCATGATAAGCAAAGATGAAAACCTACCCTGGATGTGTGGGATTTTATGTGATGTCAGCCACAATAAAAGCCAAAGTGCTGAATATGACCTAAGAGGACTTACATGATATTTGCCATATATCTTTCTCCCCACTCCTTAAGTCTCTGGTCTATTAATTTCTACTCTGTCTCCCCCTTTGTTTACTCTAGTCATTGTTTTTTCAATAGGCTGTGCATAGACATGCTTCCATTTGGGGGTTTTGCGCCCTCTGCCAAGAATGTTTTTTCTTGGGTGGCCCTGTGGCTCCATTCCTTCATTCCTTTAGATCATTAGTCAGAAGTCATTTTCTGAGAGAGGTCTTTCCTCTTTACCTTACCTAAAAATCTCAATCCTCTTACTTTGTGTCATTCTTTTATACCTTGTCTTTTTCTTTTTCACACTTACTACATACACTCTACCATTGCATGTCAGTTTGCTCAGGGCCAGTCTCATGGCCTTATGCTTGGTGCTGTGCTCTGATACCACCATTGTGAAATTCCTAATAACTTTTGAACAAGGGCTCAACATTTCTGATTTCTAATGGGCCCTACCGATTATGTAGCTAGTTGTGTTTACTTATTTTTAACATTGCTTGTCTGTCTTCTAGAACATAAGCTAGTTGGAAACTGAGATTTATGTATTTTTTGACACATTGTGCATATTTGAAAAATATTGCTATAATTAATAAATGGAGCAATGGGTATGGTAAATGTAAATGAAGTAGAGTTCTTGCTTATTATTGCATCCCATTTTTTTTCCTATGGCATGAAAATATGTGTTGGAATTGGGGCAGGGGAGTTGTGCTGTCATTTAAGTAGTGAAAGTTAACAAAGATTGGAGAAATTTAGAAGCCAGAACATTAGAAATATATGTTGGAAATCATTGCATTTCAAGGTAGGTCTCTAAAGGCACAGGCTCAAGGAATACCTGTATTATACCTACAGAGCACCCAAGAATGCCCTAGGCTTCTGAAAGCCATAGAAATCACATGCTACAGTTAATGCTGGGATGGGAGCTTTCTCCCATTTGGTGTAAGTTCAAAGATTTAGAGTCTGAAAGGTTTGAAGTGGTGAACTCTCTACAAAACTAAAAATCAGGTTTTTTCTCTTTCTTTTTAAAAAAGAAATCATGGTAATATTTACCACTTCAACCATTTTTAAGTGTACAGTTAAGTGGCATTAAGTGTATTCACAATGCAGCACAACTATCATCCATCTCTAGAACTTTAGTCCATCTCTAGAACTTTTTAACCTCTCCCAGTTGAAACTGTACCTTTTAAACAACAATTCCTAACTGGCCCTCTTACTCTAGTCCCTGGAAACTACCATTGGACTTTCTTTACCATATGAATAAAAGTCAATAATCCATTTTGAGTATTTTTTATAATGTGTTTTGATATTATGATCCAGGAGAAGTCTGGGTAGGTTCCTAAGTGAATGTAAGCTGGATGCCAGATGATCCTGCCCAAAACATGCACACACATATAGTTTGGAATCAAATTAGTCTAGTTCATACTTTTAATGAAGAGGGTGGTGTGGATATATTTTTAGAAAGAAGTTTACTAGCAACTTGTGTAGTTTGGAGTTGGCCTTTGCCAATTGTTACTATTTATTCTTCTGACAATATCAACAGACCAAGAAACCAATTGCCTTTGTTCATTTAGTTTTCTTGCAGTGGCAAAACAGAACCATAAAAAAAGGGTCTACGTTTGCATTTTCAGCACCTGCTTATCCTTCTGGCCTTTTCTTAGTCCCACAGTCTGCTGCATTCACTCCTGCCTCTAACTGTGTAATCTTTTCCTAGTACTTAAACACTTGACAGGAGGGGCTGATGTGATGCAGATCCTGATCAGCAGGATCCGTGTGTATTGTGGCTGCTAGTGAACAAATACACATGGACAACAGAAGTTCTGTGGAGAAAAAGGGATGGCATGGCCACTCTAAGAAAGAAAGAGAGAGAGAGAGAGGGAGAGAGAGAGAGAGAGAGAGAGAGAGAGAGAGAGAGAGAGAGAGAGAGAGAGAGAGAGAGAGAGAGAACGTGAGCGCACACCCTGGCCCCTGCCCCGACAGGCTTTTATTGCTTCTCTGGGTACATTACATGAAGACAGTCCTTATTTACTATGCACAAGTTCACTACAGGGGATTACCTTTTATAGATAACAAAGGAAAGAATGTTGCTAATTACTTCAAAGAGAAGGATGTTACAGATCAGGGGGAAAAGTGGTTGAACTGGTTACACTCCATACTTGGGAGGTTTAGCACAGACTTTAGGAAGTTACTTTAAAGATATGCAGTAAACATTTGCTGCCTCAATTCAGGGTGAGGGAGTTTTAGCAAAAGCAAGTCTCATAGTGACCTAGGTACAATACAGGCCTGATTCCCCACGGGAAAACCTCTTTGTGGATGTGGTCCTGTTTGCTGACTTGTTCCCCACCAGTTTTCCCCGTGAGTGCTGAGCTACATTTCCATGCCATGTGAAATGGTTCCCTACACTGATGAATAAGTATCTCCACCTGTAGAAACTCAGGTACCAGCCAGGAGATGCATAGACTATGGATCCACTCCAGTGGCACATCTGTGTCAGTACAGTTCTACAAACAGCATTTACATATTTTTTATTTAAAGAATATATTTTCAATTTGAAAAAATAAAATAACTTGAAAAAGAGGAATTCTATCTTTTAAAGAAAAATTTATTTATTGGTATGAATTGGAACTAACCAAATTTCTTTTACATACGTATAAAATCAGTATAATTTGTTTTTTTAAACTACTCATATTTATTGTGTGATATTTAACAATTTTGTTCATATTACATCTGGTTTGAATTTCCAATTTGATTTATTACTGTCCTATGTAGTTTAATTTAAAGCGGTTTGTTTAGATTCTCACATTTGTGTCTATGATCACTTCCTTTCTGGTTTTGTGAAAATGTTATCAATTTTAGGGTCTGAAGTATTTATTACTTTGTAGAGTTATCAGGTAATGCACCTCCTGCCCCATGCCAGTAACAAATGATAACTCAGTGAAATCTTCAAAGAATAAAGTAGAAAATTCTTCTCACATTAATGACTTTGATTACTGTGGATAATCTCTACCAATTTTCCTTATTTCTCTATGCAGACTTTCTAACTTTTGCTGTATTGATTTTGGTGTAAGTTTTGCATTATTATAGTGCTTGCTGCTCTATTTTATAGATCATGATGCCTTTCATCAACATTTATAATTTTACCATAAAATGTGATAGGAATGTATCATAATTTAATCATCTGATAAGTTATGATATCCTCTTTCTAATTTTGATTTCTTATTTTTATTAAAATTAACAGTATTTTCCCTATTTTATTAGATTTTTAAGCAACTATGTTTTGAAAATATTCATTAATTTAACTAGCTTCTAGTTTTGTATTTTTTTCTGCATTTCTATGTATTATTTTCCCTCAAATTTTCTTTGAGTTGACTTTTCTCATTTTCTGAAATCTTAACTAATTTGCATTTCACAAAATAAGGTTCTAGTGAACATTGTCCATAGTAGAAAAATAATTACATATTTTTGTTTAAAACATGTTCACTCTAGCTAGGAAACCTGCATTTAATTAAAAGAAGATTAAATAGATGTGGTATCTAGACCTCTGTGTTCAGTCTCTCCCTGCCTTGTAACTCAGGAGATTCTAAAGCATGTCCTGACTGGTCATTATTGCATGGTTATAACATGACCACACCTATGTGATTTGTATAATTCATGGATACATAGACTCCATGGACAATACAGCAAGATGATGCCCAGAGTGACAGAGTCAGAAAATATACCAGAACATGATATTGGTTCCAAGAAGCACAGCTTAGCAGCAGAGTTTCAGGGTAACATGATCAAGAGTCTCCACCCTGGAGTTCTTGCATTCTGTCAGGTCTTCATCCAGGAAAGGCAGAATCACTGAATAATCACTACCTGAGTACCTCTCCCAGAGGATATTAGGGTGACCTGAGAAACCATGCTTACTTAGCTTTCCCATCCTGATGAATTTTCATATTTTCTTTGCAGTTCATCTTTGAGCCAATTACAGTAAAATTTAGCTACTAGTCTTACATTTATGCCATAGAGTGGTCATTTTCACCAAGCTTCAAACTCAATCCTTTGCAAGACTATTTCATATTAGTCTTGAGTGAAGACTATTCTTAGTGAACAGTGTTAAAGCATAATTTTCAGAAATACAAACTCATGGCTCTCAGACAAAAACAAGATGAGTAAATATCAAATATTTTAACTTATTAACTAATGAGAGAACCAGAAGATGACACTGATTCAAAGAGCATTTAAGAAGCAAGAGCGTTTATAGGCAATTTAACAAAGAAATGTTGAGACCATTGCTGAGCTAGATGTAAACTGTTTAATGTCTAATAGACCATAAATTTGTGGGGGTAAACTGTTTATTTAACAGATAATTATTTTCAGTACTACTGGATCAAAATGTTGTGTTAGGACTTCAGGCCAAGATGGAGACATAGGTAGATATGCTTCGCTTGCTTGAACAATCAAAAGAAGGACAATCAATTTCAAAACATAAAAAATAACCAGAACTGCCAGCAAATCCAACTGTATGGAAGTCTAACAACTAAGGAATTAAAGAAGAAACATTCACCCAGATTTGTAGGAGGGCTGGAGACAGGAAGCTAGGGTGGAGAGAACACATGGCAAAGCAGCAGCTTGTGGACCCAGCAATCACATATTTGAGTGCAGATAAACCAGGAAGAACAACTGGGAAGTGAAAAAGACTGAGCAACCCATGGTTCCAGTGCAGGGAAATTAAGCATGGAAACCTCTGGCTGTAAAAACCTGTAGAGGTTGCAGCAACAGGAAAAACTCCCAGGCACACAGGATAGTCCATTGGTGGGATCCATGAAGTCCTAGACTATACATATAACCACCCACCCTGGAATTAGCACCACAAAGACCCAGTTATCTTGTGGGTAGTGGGTAAAGTGGCTTGAAAGTTGTGAAAGAGACAAGCTAGGGGGATTGTTCCCTGTCTGACCAATCCTTCACATACAGAACCACAACACAGTGAAGTAGGTCACCCCACCCTGGTGAATTCTTAAGGCTCTGCTCCTTACAATGTAATAGGTGTGCCAACATCAAGAAATATGGCCCAAATGAAAAAACAGATAAAAACGCCAGAAAAATAACTCCATAAGAAGGAAATAGCCAACCTATCAGATGCAGAGTTCAAAAAACTGGTAATCAGGATGCTCATGGAATTGGTTGAGTACAGATGCAAAATAAACTAACAAGGGAAATATATACAAAGTGAAATAAAGAAAAATATACAGGTAACTAACTGTGAAGGGAAAGAAATTGGGACTCAAATCAACAATTTGGAACAAAAGGAAGAAATAAACATTCCACTGGAACAGAATGAAGAAACAGAATTTAAAAAAAAATGAAGAGAGGCCTAGGGACCTCTGGGACAACTTTAAACATTCAAACATCCAAATCATAGGGACACCAGAAGCAAAAGAGGAGGAGCAAAAACTGAAAACTTATTTGAAAAAATAATGAAGGAAAACTTCCCCAATCTGGCAAAGGAAATAGACTTCCAGGAAGTCTAGGAAGCTCAGAGAGTCTTAAAGAAGTTGGAACCAAGGAGGAGCACAACAAGGCACATTGTAATTAAATTGCCCAAGAATAAAGAGAAGGAGAGATTCTTAAAAGCAGCAAGAGAAAATAAAACAGTTATCTACAAAGGATTTCCTATAAGACTATTGGCTGATTTCTCAAAAGCAACCTTACAGCTTGCTTTTGACAAAGCAAGGTGTCAAACTCATTTTCACTGGGAACCACATCAGCCTCACAGTTGCCTTTAAAGGGCCAAATGTAATTTTAGGACTGTATACATGTAACTGTTCCTTAACAGTTAAGTGAGAGCTTGGTGCTGCCACTCAGTAGAAACAAGGTGCCAGGCCAGAAAAAGCAAGGTGGAGGGCCAGATTTGGCCAGAAGGCCTTGTGTTTGCCACCTCTGCCTTACAGACAAAAAGGGGCTGGGAACAAACATTCAAAATCATGAAAAATAAGGTCCTATATCCAAAATTACTCTATCCAACAGAGCTTTTATTTAGAATGGAAGGGCACATAAAGTGTTTCCCAGATAAGATCAAGTTAAAGGAGTTCATCATCACCAAGCCCTTATTATATGAAATGTTAAGCAGTTATCTAAGGAAAAGAAGATAACAAATATGAACAGTAAAATGACATCAAACTCACATCTATCAACAACTGAACCGAAAATACAAAAACAAAAACACAAACTAAGGAAACAACTAGAAGAGGAAGAGAAGCACAGAAATGGAGATCACAGGAAGGGTTATCAGTGGGGAGGGGGAGGGAAGAATGGGGGAAGGTGCAAGGAATAAGAAGCATAATTTGTAGGTACAAAATAGACAGGGGGAGGTTAAGAATAGTATAGGAAATGGAGAATCCAAAGAACATATATGTAAAGCCCATGGACATGAACTAACAGGTGTTGGAGGGGGAATGCTGGACAGAGGGTATGCAAGGCAGAGGGGGATAAAAGAGAGAGAAAATTGGGACAAATGTGGTAGCATAATCAATAAAATATACTTTTTTATTGTTGTTCAAGTGCAGTTGTTTCAATTTACCTTCCATCACATTGCCCCACCCTACCCATCCCCACCCTCAATCCTAACCCCTTTTTGCTTTGTCCATGGGTCCTTTATACAAGTTCCTTGATGACCTTTCCTCTTCTTTTCCCCATTGTCCTCCTCCCCTCTGGTTACTGTTAGTTTATTCTTTTTAAAAAATTTTATTCTATTTTTTTAATATTTGTATTTTTTTTACTTTTTTATTGTTGTTAAAGTACAGTTTGTTCTTTATTTCAATGTCTCTGGTTATATTTTGCCTTCTCATTTGTTTTGTTGATTAGGTTCCACTTATGTGAGATTATATGGTATTAGTCTTTCACCTCCTGGCTTATTTCACTTAGCATAATTCTCTCTAGTTCCATCCATACAGTTGTGAAGGATAGGAACTCATTCTTTATTCCTTCTGCATAGTATTCCATTGTGTAAATGTACGATAATTTTTGATTTATTCATTTAGTGCTGGGAAATTAGATTGCTTCTAGCATTTCACTATTGTAAATTGTGCTGCTATGAACATTGGGGTGCTCAGGTTCTTTTGAATTGGTGTTTCAGTATTCTTAGGATATAATCCCAGCAGTGGAATTGCTAGGTCAAAAGGCAGTTCTATTTTAGTTTTTGAGGAAATTCCATATTATTTTCCATATTGGCTTCCCCAGTATGCATTCCCAGGAGCAATGTACTAGGGTTACCTTTTCTCCACAACCTCACCAGCACTTATTGTTTGTTGATTTATGATGGCCATTATGACTGCTGTGAAGTGGTATCTCATTGTGGTTTTAATTTGCATCTCTCTGATGGTTGGTGATGTTGAGCATCCTTTCATACAATGCTCTGCATGTCCTCCTTGGAGAAGTGTCTGTTTAGGTTCTGTTTCCATTTTTCAATTGTGTTGGTTGTCCTCCTGGAGTGGAGTTGTATGAGTTCTTTATATATCTTGGAGATCAAACCCCTCTCTGAGGTATCATTGGCACATACATTTTCACATACAGTTGATTCACTTTTCATTTTAATGCTGTTTTCTTTAGTCATATAGAAACTTTTTATTTTGATGAGATCCTGTTTGTTTATTCTTTCTTTTATGTCCCTTGCTCTAGGGGACATATCAGAGAAAATATTGCTGCATGGAATATCTGAGATTTTCCTGCCTATATTCTCCTCTAGGACATTTATGGTGTCATGACTTATATTTAAGTCTTATCCATCTTATTTTTGGGTATGTGTAAGTTGGTGGTTGAGTTTCATTTCTTTTTCATGTAGCTGTCCAAATCTCCCAACACCATTTGTTGAAGAGGCTATTTTTACTCCATTTTATGCTTCTGCCCTCTTTATTAATTGACTGTAGAGACTTGTATTTATTTCTGGGTTCTCTGTTCTGTTCCACTGATCTATGTGTCTGATCTAATGCCAGTACCAGACTGTGTTGATTACAGTGGACTTGTAATATAGTTTTATGTTAGGTATTGTGATTCCTCTTAATTTGTTTTTCTTTCTCAAAATTGCTGTGGCTATTTGGGGTCATTTATGGATCCATGTATGTTTTTGAAGTGTTTGTCCCATATCTGTGAAATATGTCATTGGTATTTTGATAGGGATTGCATTGAATCTATAAATTGCTTTAGATAGTATGGACATTTTGATGATGTTCATTTTTCCAATCCATGAACATAATATATGCTTGTACTTATTTATGTCTTCCTTAATTTCTTCAGTGTTGTATAGTTTTCTGAGTACAGGTTTTTTACCTCCTTCATTGGATTTACTCATATCAATGAAATATACTTAAAAATGATATGTTAACAAGTAACTTCATTAAATCTATACATGTAACTTGTCTTAAACAATGAGATGAACTGTGTGTTTTTTTTCTAACCAATCCTTGAATGCTCTCTGCCCTATGATATTGAACAGATATGACATACACATTTTTACTTTTAAGTTTCCAATCAATTTTTCTGACAATGGAAAGCCTTCTAAAACAGTTGGTGAGAATGCCCATGTTAAAGCCTTTGATAATTAAATCTTCCCATTTCTAGAATTTGAAAAATAATTGGAAGAGCATGTTTCCTTTAAAAGTCAGAAAATTGCTTCAGTTCCCTTGGTGAGAAACATTCTTTTTCAATTTTTACCAAGCCATGTGGAAAATTATTTAGGCAGCTAAGCAAGAAAGAGCTTCAGCAGGAGACTCATCAGCTTTTTTACTGGAGAAAATGAAAAAGAGAATTTTGACACCATCATGAACTAAAGACTTAAATATATGTGAAGGTAGACCGGATAAAATGAAGGATTTTAGTATTTTTATTTTACTTAGTCTTACAGCAGTTCTCAAACTTTAGCCTATTATAAAAGTCACCTGGAGGATGAGGTTTGTTAAAAAAAACACAGCTTCTGTGCCCCATCCACAGCAGTTGATCTCAAAGTATAGTCCTCCAGACCAGCAGAACAAGCAACATCTGGGAACTCTTTAGAAATACAAATTCTCCATCCTTACCTTATGTCAGAAAATTGGGGGAGGGGGTTCATTGTATTTTCCAGCCATATAAGATGATTCTGATTCATGCTCAATTTGAGGACTCCTTCCTTTCAGACTGAGAAAAAGCAAGGATTGTTGAGAAGTACAGTTAACAACTCACATGTGAGAGATAATACCAGGTAATATATTACTAAGCACACTAAAGGCTCCATGTCAGGTAATACCTCATAACAAAACTATTAGGAAGTTACTAACATTATCTACATTGATAGGTAAAAGAAGAGGTAAAGTCATCAGCACAAAGTCACATACAGATAATTGGGGGAGCCAGGATCTGCCCCCAAACTGTGGTTTAATCATGGCTTTACCATTTCTTATCTTCTGTGTAGACAATGTTTTTTTTTTTACTTCACATCTGTTTCATACATATTACATCTAAATGTAATTATTTTATAACTTTTGTATCTGTCTTAGTACCACTTTTTCTAATACACACTGTGACAATTCTTGATAATTCCATCATTCACAGATAGGACGTCTATAGTGTTGTAATGCAGGAACTCCAAGCTGGGGAGCTGTACTTTTGTTTGTAACATTTGGAAAAAACCATCCTCAAGACCAGAAGACATGGACATTCCACTTATTACTCACTTTCCTAAAAGTATACTTTATTGATTACACTATTGCAGTTGTCCCTGTTTCTCCCTTTGTCCCCCTCCAACCAGTACCCCCATTCTCTTCTGCAATCCCCTCCTCTTAGTTCATGTCCATGGGTTGTGTGCCTAAGATCTTTGGCTACTCCATTACCTACGTTGCTCTTAATACCCCCCCACCACAATTTCGTTCCTACAAGTATCTGCTTCTTAATTACTTCAACTTCCCATTCCCTGCTTCCCCTTCCCAAATGATAACCCTCCAAATGATCTGCATATCTCTGATTCTGTTCCTGTTCTGCTTGTTTGCTTAGTTTTTTATTTGGATTCAATTATTGGTAGTTGTAAATCTATTGCCATTTTAAATGTTTGTTTTGATGTTCTTTTTCTTATATAATTCCCTTTAGCATTTCATAATATAATGACCTGGTGATGATGAACACCTTTAGTTTTGCCTTCTCTGGGAAGCACTTTATCTACCCTTCCATTCTAAATGATAGCTTTGCTAGATGAAGTACTCTAGGTTGTAGGTCCTTATGTTTGTTTCATCACTTTGAATACTTACTGCTTGTCCTTCTGGCTTGCAAAGTTTCTTTTGAGAGATCAGCTGACAGTCTTATGGGAACTCTTTTGTAGGTAACTATTGCTTTTTTCTTGCTGCTTGTAAGATTCTCTCTTTATCTTTAACTTTTGACATTTCAATTATGATGTCTCTTGGTGTGGTCCTCTTTGGGTCTGTCTTGTTTGGGACTCTCTATGCTTCCGGGATTTGTATGTCTATTTCCTTCACCAAGTTAGGAAAGTTTTCTTTCATTATTTTTTCAAATAAGTTTTCAATTTCTTGCTCTCCCTCTTCTCGTCCTGCTACCCCTATGATTCAGATGTTGGTACATTTAAATTTGTCCCAGAAGTTCCTAAGACTGTCCTCATTTTTTTGAATTCTTTGTTCTTCCTGCTGTTCTGATTGAATGCTTTTTCCTTCCTTGTGTTTATAATCATTGATTTGATTCTTGGCTCCATCCTCTCCACTGTTGGTTCCCTGTACATTTTTCTTTATTTCATTTAATGTAACCTTCATTTGTGCTTGGGTCTTTTTTTTTTATGCCATTGAAGTACCCAGTGAGTTCCTGGATCATCCTGATAACCAGTGTTCTGAACTGTGCATTTGATAAGTTGCTTATCTCCATTTCATTTAGTTATTTTTCTGGAATTTTGTTCTGTTGTTTTATTTGGGCCATATTTCTTCGTCTCCTCATTTTGGAAGCTTTCTTGTGTTTGTCTATTTGCATTAAGTAGAGGTGCTTTTGGTCAAGTTGGAGGCATAGCTAAACATGCCTCACTTCCATGCACAACTATAGCAAAAAATACAACTAGACTACAAAATAAATGTCACCCAGAACTGTCAGAAAATCTAGCTGTTTTGAAGTACAACAACCAAGGATTTAAAGAAGTTACATTCATCCAGACTGATAAGAGGAGTGGAGATTCAGAGAGGTGCTGGAAGTGGGGAGAAGCATGGAGATATGGAGAGGTGTGGAGAGGTGTGGAGATGTGGAGTGACACAGAGGTGCAGAGATGGAATGGGAAGTCCCACATCCATATGTCATGGATAAAAAATGGGAGGGATACCTCAGGAGTGAGGAATCCCAGCCCTAGTCCAGACTATTCAGTCTGAGTTTCCAGCACCAGGAAGACAAGTCCCCATAACTTCTGGCTGTAAAATCCAGTGGGGGTTGAGGCAGCAAAAGAAACTGTGGGATTCTTAAGAGACTCCTTGTAAAGGGCCTACAATGGACTTGGGACTCAGGCAGACTTGCCCTCTTTGGGATTCAGCCCAGGGCAACAGCTGGAAGGGCATCAGTGGCATACCAGGAGAAAGTGAAGTGTGAGTGCTATGAGACAGCTTCCTCCCACCAAAACACCAGAGCCTAGGCAGTGGCATTTTCCCCTCTGAGAGCCCTCCCTCACACAGAGGAACAGAGCACTGATTACTCAAGACTGCCACACACATTGAATAAGTGCACTTTCCTACAATAGACTACACTGTTTATTACTCACTTTAGAGGGGAGTGCACTGACAGCAGTGGATCAGGTGGGAAACTATGCCCTGCCTTCTGTCTTGACACTACTTAGTGGGTTAGGAAGGGAGTAGCACCAGGGAAGGAACCACGGTAGTGTGTGAAAATGCTACAGGGTTGTGATAAACACAGGGATCTTGAGAAGGCTAGGACTCTAGATACACAGTGTTTTCCTTTCTCCTCATGGCAGCTGGCCAGACAGGAACCTGCTCTCTGAGGTTTTGAAGGGGCCATGTCTTGAACTACCCCACACATATGCTGGGCTTTTAGTTTTTCCATGTATTGTCCTTAATATTATGTCTTCTAATCTATATTAGTCACCTGCTGCCATGGTCACTCTGTAGAATTTAGTATTATCAGTAGCCTTACCCTTTTCACGATCTCAGTTCAAAGTACAGTAATACTGTAACCTGACAGTCACCTCCCACTTTTTCAGCTCACTCCTCTAGTGAGCACCAAAAATTTGACCTCATAGGGAGCTATAGTCTTGTTACCCTATTGACTTTTCATTGTTAGACCCTTTAAGACCTCAAATCCATTCTTACTCAGTCAAGAGCCCTGGCTCATCATATTAATCACCTTTTCCCATGCACCTCGGCTTCATTCTTTCTTACCCTCCATTATGTTCATTTGGTTAAACCCAACTTTGGTTAAATAATACACATAACCACTCCATATCTATACATCCTGCTGAAACTTGTGGGAGAAAATAATCATATTAGCTGATTTAAACCATGCCCTCTAACCTCAGTACTATTTAGCAGTCATGCTACCTTTTCCTAGCCCAGTGTTTGCCAAATTTATCTGCACATTGATATCAACTGTGATATCAATATTGATAGCACATTGATATTGAAACTGAAGCTTCAGAAAATTCTCATGCCTATTGCCCACTTCTAGTGATTGTGATTTAATTAGCCTGTGATATGGTCTGGGCTTTAAGTTTTTAAAAGATGCCTTGACTAGTCCATTTACACTTCAACTCTCCTAAATGACTTTTTTACATCTCTTTCTCAAATTTCTGACATTTTTCTTAGCTTGCTTTATTTTTCACTGACAAAATAGAAACCAACAGAAGAGAACTTCTTTAATCATACCTCTATACACCTATATTTATTTGGACCTATTTATTCTATCTCCTCAGCTGGTATCATGTGTGTACTGCCCATGTTCCTATCTAAGTCCAACCTGCCTCTTAGGCACTGGATCTTATCAAAACTTCCCGGCTCAAGGACATCACTTTAGCAAAATATTAGTTGTCTCCCCATACTTGAAATTAAGGAGAAACACTTCATAATTTTTGTTTACTCTGATTCTCCAATGTTTAGAACAGAGCTTTAAAAATAATGAACATTCAATAAATATTTTTTGAATGAATGCATTTTTATCAATCCTTGCTGTACTGGTTATTTGCTATTTGGCCCTAATTCTATTTGTGTCCTTTTATGGACTTGTTTTATGCCTAAGGATACTGGCTTCTAAAACCTGCTTTACTTGGGTTTCCTGTCCCTCTGACTTCCTGCTGGGTTCATCTGTGGTTAAGCAGAAAATATGGGGACAGAATGAGAGGTCAGGTTGTGCCTTTCCATCTGCAATTTGCAATATTTCTGTCTCTTGCTTATCCCTGCTCGCACCAGGCATTCCTCCCCCTCCACTGCTACCCCTTTCACTGGTCCTTGGCATCCCTTTGTATGACTATATAAAGAGAATTAAGTCTCTGGTAAGGCCTTTATGAACAGACTTGCTTTAGTAATGTTATAACTTTATTTTAAAATACCATTGCCAACATGGATGAATCTTGAGGGAGTTATGCTGAATGAAAAGAGCCAGTCCCCAAAGATTACCTACAAAATTATCCCATGTATACACCATTCTTGAAATGATGAAAATATAGAAATAGAGAACAGATTAGTGATTGCCAGGGGTTAGAGATTGTTGTGCATATGTGTGTATGTGCGGGGTAGGGGGTGAGATGGAAGTGAGTGTGGCTGTAAAAGGTCAATACAAGGGATCCTTATGATGATAGAAACGTCCCAAATCTTGACTATATCATGCCAATATCCTAGTTGTGACATTGTACTAAAGTTTTTCAAGATACACATTATTGAAATTTGGGTAAAATACATGAGATCTCTGCATTATTGCTTGTAACTGTATGCAAATCTGCAATTATTTCAAAATAAAGTTTAATTAAAGTATGTATGTTTATAATGAATAAAGTAGTTTTTTTAATTCCATTTCCCTTAGCTACAATATATATGAGGAGCCTTAAAGCCACACTGGAAACATTATTATTCACCTATGATAGGTTTCCCAAGTGTGAACACCCTAGGTACAAGCAATGTATGAAGCTGCAAAATACTAACCTTGTAAACCCAAACCCAGAATGAAAAAAGCATTGGGATCTTTGAATAACTTCTAAGTGCCATCTGCTGCACAAAGCATTTCATATACTAACATATGTGATTTACTTAACACTTAAAATGGCTTTTAAGGAAAATGCAATTATTGCTCCCATTGTGTTATGTGGTAAAACATACATAACATAAAATTTACCATTTTAACCATTTTTAAACATATATTTGTGGTATTAAGTACATTCACACTGATGTACAATCATCACCACTGTCTATGACCAGAACCACTTTTTTATCTTTGCAAAAGAAACTTTCTTTCCCTGTCAGCCTCTGGCAATCATCATCTACCTCTGTCTCTAAATATTTGACTACTCTAGTTCCTTATGTAAGTAAAATTGTACAATATTAGAACTATTGTGTCTGGCTTATTTCACTTTGTGTGTCCTTAAGGTTCATCTACATTGTAGCATCTATCAGAATTTCCTCTCTTATTCGAGGCCAAATAATACTGCACTTTACACACACAGGGCCTGGCACATACACACACAGGGTCTGGCAAAAATAACACCCCTTTTTATAAAATCTTTTATCTCAAAATCCTAAGCATGTAATTCTGTAACATAACAATAATACACTCAAGCACAACATATGGCATTTTAGGTGAAATGTTCAAATTTCTGTCCATCTTGTGAGACATTCTAGTACCCTACAATCACACTTAAGCAAGTCTTACTTCTGCCAGACCCTGTATATATATATATATATATATATATATATATATATATATATATACACATATATACATACATATACATACACATACACACACACACAATGTTAAATTTGTTCATTCATCCACTGACAAACATCTTGGTTGCTCTTACTTCTTTCCTTTTGTGAATACTACTGCTGTAAACACAATGTATAAATATCTAAGTTCCTGCTTTTGATTATTTTGTGTATATATCCATAATTAGAATTGTTGGATTATATGGTAATTTTATATTTAATTTATTTGAGGGATTGCCATACTACTTTCCACAATTATGGCACCATTATGCCCTTCAATTTTTTAAAAGTATGTTTTATTGATTATGCTATTACAGTTGTCCCAATTTCTTTCTCCACTTTATCCTTCCCACCCAGCAGCCCCATCCTTCTGCATCTCCCTACACACACCTTAGTTCATGTCTATGGGTAATACATATAAGTCTTTTGGCTTCTCCATTTCCTATACTATTCTTATCCTCCCCCCGTCTATTTTGTGCCTACCAATTATGCTTCTTACTCCATGTACATTTCCCCCCAATTCTCCCACTCCTTCCCCACTGATAACTCTCATGTGATCTCCATTTCTGTGATTCTGTTCCTGTTCTAATTGTTTTCTTAGTTTTTGTTTTGTATTTTAGGTTCAGTTGTTGATAGTTGTGAGCTTGTTGTCATTTTACTATTCATAGCTTTTGATCTGCTTCTATTTGTTAGATAAGTCCCTTTAACATTTCATATAATAAGGGCTTGCTAGGGATGAACTCCTATAACTTGACCTTATCTGGGGAGCACTTTATGTGCCCTTCCACTCTAAATGATAGCTTTGCTGGATAGAGTAATCTTGGATGTAGGTCCTTTCATGACTTTGAATGCTTGTTTCTAGCCCCTTCTTGCTGGTAAGATTTCTTTTGAGAAATCAGCTGATAGTCTTATGGACACTCCCTTGTATGTAACTCTCTCCTTTCCTCTTGCTGCTTTCAAGATTTTCTCCTCATCTTTAATCTTGGGTAGTGTAGTTATGATGTGCCTTGGTGTATGCTTCCTTGGGTTCAACGTCTTTGGGACTCTGAGCTTCCTAGACTTCCTGAAAGTCTATTTCATTTGCCAGATTGGGGAAGTTTTATTTCATTATTTTTTTCAAATAAGTTTTCAATTTCTTGCTCTTCTTCTTCTCCTTCTGTCATCCCTATGATTTGAATATGTGGGTGGAGAGAATGCCTGGCAAGCAGTGGACTGCATAGGTGAGGTGGAAGCTGGCTGACCAGGCAGTCCCACATTCATGTGCCTGATAAGCCAGAGAAACAACTGGGGAGCAAGACAGACCTCAAAACCTAGGGTTTCAGTGTGGGAAACTAAAGACTCAAAACCTCTGTCTGTAAAAACCTGTAGAGGTGCAGCAGCAGGAGAAACTCACAGTTTCACAGGAGAGTCTGTTGGAGAGGCCCACAGGATCCTAGAATGTACACAAACTCACCACCTGGGAAACACCACTTGAAAGGGCACAATCTTCTTGTTGGAAGTGAGGAAATTGACTGAAAGTGGGGGCACAAGCCAAGCAAATAGCATTGTTCCCTCTCTGACCACTCCCCCATATACTGCTACAAGCCAGTGAAGTGGGTTGCCCCATACCCTGGAGCACACCTAAGGTTCTACCCCTTACAATGTAACAGATGTGCCGAGATAAAGAAATGTGGCCCAAATGGAAAACAGTCAAAACTCCAGAAAAAAGAGCTAAGTGACCAGGAGATATGCAAATTTCAGAGCACTGGTAATCAGGATGCTAACAGAAATGACTGAGTTTGTTTGCAAAATGAAGGAAGAAATTAAGGTTATGCAAAGTGAAATAAAGAAAAATATACAAGGAACAAACAGTGAAGGAAAGGAAACTGGGACTCAAATCAACAATTTGTAACAAAAGGAAGAAGTAAACATCCAACCAGAACAGAAGGAAGAAACAAGAATCCTTTCAACTTTCAGTGATGAAAGTAACGGAAAGGAAGATTAAATGATTTACAGGTTTTTCCCAGTCACTAATGGTAAAATCAGGATTCTTATTCATGCCTCTTTTATTCCAAAGCTCTACTACAGCACATTATAAGTTAACCTGCAAACAAACAATCAAGGCAAAGGTCAAACATTATTTTTCAATTGTTTGATTAAATTTAAAAATAAAAATTAGTCATGCTATTTATATGTGGAAATCTACTTATGCATATACTTCCACAGCTTCTTCCCTTTGGGCCTCTTTTCCCTTGTGAAGACTGGTACTTTTCTTGAGGAAATATAGAAGCCCGGCTTTTTAAATATTTACATAACTGTATTGCAATGTATGCCTAGCCAGGAAATCTTTTTTTTTTTTTTGCATATAGACATAACTAAGTAGGCAGATGAGCCCATGAAATATTTAAGGCTCCTGTATAAACCCTTTAAGAAAACCTTTCTAAACCAATAAGAGGATGTTAGAAGAAGCTTCATCTCCAGTGTAAGAGAGAAAGATTTGGAAGAGTCTGAATGTTCGTAGAAAGAGCTATTGTGGCCACATCAGCATGAATCTGAGTATACATTGAGACCCAGAGGCAATATCCTCAGTCAGCCTCCTTTTAGCCAGCAAAGAATCCTCTAGCCTCTATACCCTAGAGGCCTGAGCTTATTTAGACAGCAAACAGCACTTTGCATGGATTCCAGGGAATGAATTAAATAAACTCATACTTGAAAGTCAGTTTAATAAGATCTTTCTAGTATGTCCTTTTTGCTCAAATGCTTCCAGGACCTGTGGCTCTCTCCTGGATGGTAATAGGTCATATTAAGATTAATTCATACTCATTTTTGGCTAAAAGCTTTGTTATAGACTCTGATTACTTGTATTTACTTTTAAAGTAGATAATAAAAAATACTTTAAGAAAAGCAAAGGCAAGGATGCAGTAATATTAACAGTAAAAATAATAATGATTGCTATCATTGAACTCTTGAGAGAGAGAGAGAGAGAGAGAGAGAGAGAGAGAGAGAGAGAGAGAGAGAAACATTAATGTGTGGTTGCTGGGGGCCATGGCCTGCAACTCAGGCATGTGCCCTGGCTGGGAATAGAACCTGAGATACTTTGGTTCGCAGCCCATGCTCAATCTACTGAGCTATGCCAGCCAGGGCAGCTAACTTCTTTCACATAAGTTTCTGTTTTTTGTCTTCACACTGATATAGAAACCATTTTTACCTGACTTTTTCTAAGAAAACTGAGGCTCAAACTCACATAGAAAGTAATTGATGATATTGAATTTTATCTGAGCTCTGCACCCCTGGAAAACAGCAAAGATTAAGAAATCTCCTCACTCTTTTGTGTTCCAAGAAATGGTTTACTACAAAGGATCACACTTCCCCTTAGACTTAGATAAGATTCTCAGGTGGTCCTCTCATTTACCTTTGATGAGGCCAGACATAGACCCTCAATTCCTACTCTTACCCAATAAGTGTTTAGCTGAACTGTTTGTACCTAGTGTAAACAAAATACCCGCTACCATGACTTGAACAAACTTTAGTTAAACTTCTCTCCTTCCTCTGAATTTTGACCTACCCTCAACCTGAGCCAGGATAAAGTCCTTTTTTTATTGCATCCTTCAATAAATAAGCTGACCTCAGAGGAAAACTGACATCTGATCATTTGCCAGATCATGCCACTACCACTAGTGTTCATTCATATCACTTCCTCACACCCTGTTTTTCTGTCCTTTTCTCCTCCTTGTACAAAAAAAGTCCTGATAGGTAGATACACTTTTGCCTCCCCACACAACCAAAAGAAGGACAATAACAAATTTTAAAACAGAAAATAACCAGAACTGCCAGAAAATAAAACTGTATGGGAGCCTGACAACCAAAGAGTTAAAGAAGAAATATTCATCCAGACTAGTAAGAGGGCCAGAGGAGTGGGTGGCCCCACATTTGCATGCAGATAAACCAGGTGGAACAACTGGGGAGTGAGACAGACCATACAACCTAAGCTTTCATTCAGTACAGGGAAATAAAGCCTCAAACACCTGACTGAAAAAAACCTGTGGGGATTGAGGTAGTGGGAGAAATACCAGGCTCACAGAAGAGTTTGTTGGAGAGACCCACAGGGTCCTAGGATGTACACAAGCCCACCTAGCTGGGAATCAGCATCAGAAGGGTCCAATTTGCTTGTGTGTAGTGGAGGAAGTGACTAAAAGCCAGATAAGAGCTGAGGGAGTAGCATTGTTCCCTCTCAGACCCTTCCCCACATATGACACCACAACACAGCACTGTGGGTTGCCTCGCCCTGGCAAAATACCTAAGGCTCCACCTCCTACTACATAACAGGTACACTGAGACAAAAAAGTATGGCCAAAATGAAGGAACAGATAAAAACTCCAGAAAACACATAATTAAGCAATGAAGAGATAGCCAGCCTATCAAAGCAGAGTTCAAAACACTGGTAATCAGGATGCTCATAGAAATGGTTGAGTATGGTTGTAAAACAGAGGAAGAAGAGAAGGCTATGCAAAGTGAAATAGAGAAAAATGTACAGGGAACCAATAATTATCAGAAGGAAACCAATAGTTAACTCAAATTAACTATTTGGAACAGAAGGAAGAAATAAACATTTATCCAGAACATAATGAAGAAACAAGAATTCAAAAACAATTAGGAGAGGATTATGAAACTTTGCGGTAACTTTAAATGTTCCAACATCTGAATCATAGGGGTGCCAGAAGGAGAAGAGGAAGAGCAAGAAATTGAAAACATAATGAAGGAGAACTTCCCCAATCTGGTGAAGGAAATAGACTTCCAGGAAGTCCAGGAAGCTCAGAGAGTCCCAAAGAAGTTGGCCCAAGGAAGCACACCCCAGGGCACATCGTAATTACATTACCCAAGATTAAAGATAAGGAGAAAATCTTAAGAGCAGCAAGAGGAAAGGAGAGAGTTACATACAAAAGAATGTCTATAAGACTACTAACTGATTTCTCAAAAGAAACTTTACAGCCAAGAAGGGGCTGGAAACAAGCATTCAAAGTTATGAAAGGACCCACATCCAAGATTACTCTATCCAGCAAAGCTATCATTTAGAGTGGAAGGGCACATAAAATGCTTCCCAGATAAGGTCAAGGTATAGGAGTTCATCCCTAGCAAGCCCTTATTATATGAAATGTTAAAGGGACTTATATATCTAAGAAAAGGAAGATAAAAAATATGAACAGTAAAATGAAAACAAGCTCACAACTATCAACAACTGAACTGAAAAAAAACAAAAACAAACATGAACTAAGCAGACAACCAGAATAGTAACAGATTCATAGACATAGGAATCGCATGGGGGTTTATCAGTGCAATGAGGAGGGCAGAGAGGGAAGAGAATGGAGGAAAAGGTACAGGGAATAAGAAGCATGAATGGTAGGTCCAAAATAGACTGGGAGGGGCTAAGAATAGTAGGGGAAATGGACAAGCCAAAGAACTTATATGTATGACCCATGGCCATGAACTAATGTGGGGGGGATGATTATGGAAAGGGTATATAAGGCAGAGGGAAATAAAGGGGAGACAAAAAATGGGACTAGTGTAGTAGCATAATCAGTAAAATATATTAAAAAAAAACAAAACAAAAAGAAAAGTCCTTGTCTGGCTAAGCTTGAAGACATTTGTGGATCTCATGATAGGACCTTCTTTTTTTTTTTTTTATGATCCTTTACCTCCTATTGCAGTAGTTCCTTTCCTTCTTGCAATAACCCTTTGGAATAAAACCTATCTTTACCTATGGTCCAGATTTATTTTTATTTCATGAAAGTGATATAATTGTAATTTAGTTTGTATGAATCCAAATAGTATACACAGTATTGCATAGTAATTAAAACTCTGGACAGCCTACGTAGACATCTCTCATCCCCCAAATCCAGTTCTTCCTGAATACTTTGTGAATAGATGTGTCACATCTGAGTCACTTCACCTCTTCCCCATTGAGGAGCATTGTAAGCTCCTCAATAACAGGGTCTTGGCATTTATTTCTGCAGCAAGAGAAGGGTATCTGCCAGGATAGGTGTGTTCTGAGGTAATCTATAGTAAATGTTATTTATATTTAAATGACTGTGTTATGGTGAGAGTTTCTTTCTTTGGTCCTCAGATTCATATTTCTATAATAAACCCCCACCTTAAATGGTTGATCATCATTGCTTTCACAGTGCTATTTATGTCCACATTCAGAAATGCTTCTGGCTACTGGTCAATTAGACACAGCCACTAGATAAATAGGGGTCCAAAAATATGTAAACATGTTGCTATTGTCAGCAAAGCTGGGAGACCGCTGTCACCGTTAGACCCTGAATCTGGACAATCTAAAGGTGTGATTATGAACCTGCATCTACTGCTAGCATTGGAATATGTTGAAGGCACTTATTTAAGAAAAGGGCATGTTACCAACTGTCACACCTAAGGACTAGGTGTGGTGTTTCTTTTTGAGTCAGCATGCAGCCCCTGCCCCAATATTTCTAGTTGGAGAAATCCCCAAGGACAGTTTCATCCCAAACTGGCTCCTATCCCAAATATACAGCACCACTTTAGCACCATTTTCCAGTAGCCCAGGAGAGGCCTGGGGAGCCACAAGTCTAGGGGATATCATGACTGAAGACAGTAGTAATGCTGGGTCATTAGCAGTGGGGGGTAGATTAAAGTCTGGTGAGTCCCAGACTCACTCGAGTATACATACTCACTGAAGGCCTGGTCATCAGGCAGGATAAAGAGCTAGGAAGGACCTGGAGTGCAACAAGGAATAAGTTACCTTTTTGATCTAATTTGTGTAAACCTTATCTTACCCTCAAACACCTTATTGGGAAGGGTTGGAGTGGGAGGATACATAGAAAGAGGAAGAACTGATCCAGCAAGAAATTAGGGCATTTTAACTTGGATGATTTATCAAAAAGAGAATGTTCTGTACATCAATAGACCAAGACAACTTTAATCACATTCTAAGCACAATCTTCAATCAGATGCAATAAAATCTTTAGAATAACAACAAAATCCTAAAAAATAATGTAGTTTTTGGTATTTACATCTGAATATCAGTTCAAAAATCACCATGATTGTGTCTCTGGTTAGTGCCACAAACAAGAAATAATTTAGTAGGTATGCATGTCCTGAAGAACTGAGAGAGGAGCCCTGGCTGGTGTAGCTCAGTGGATTGAGCTCGGGCTGGGAACCAAAGTGTCCCAGGTTTGATTCCCAGCTAGGGCACATTCCTGGGTTGCAGGCCATAACCCCCAGCAACCGCACATTGATGTCTCTCTCTCTCTCTCTCTCTCTCTCTCTCTCTCTCTCTCTCTCCCCCCCACCCCCCCCCCTTCCCTCCTTAAAAATAAATAAATAAAATCTTTAAAAAAAATTTAATGCATAAAATTAAAAAAAAAAGAACTGAGAGAGGTGAACAGAGTCAGTGAAGCAAGAAAGAGAGGAAAGATCATTTCAGACAGATGGAGAGTAAGTGCAAGATCCCTAAGGAAGGAAGACACAGAGAACATGTAAGGAGTGGAAACATGGCCAGAGTGGTCCTGAGTTAAAGAAGACACTTCTGTGAGTACCTGTGAGTATGGGGGCTGGGAGGAATGGAGCAAGACAGAGTGATGTTGGAGCGTGTGACAGAGAGCTACTGTGAATAAGTGCTAAGTTTAGAATTGTCCATGATTAGCCATTTGATTTTCTCCTCATTGAGTTTTATTTAAAAAAAAATAGACTTTGTATACATTTAAATTGAGGCAATTTCTAATTTCCCATATTTATAAATTTGCATCTGACTTGATACTTAAGTTTGCTTTTCTTGGACATTTCCAAAGTTAGGAACTAAGGATGTGAACACAGTTACCACTTCCACTGCCCCTTAAGTAGCTCAAACATTTGCCCAGGCAGAATTAAAATGAATGTTGAGGGAAAAAGAGTATGCAGGAAGTGGATCTGAGAGCTCCTTTCCTCTTTCCCAGCATCAACCTGCATACACAACTAAGTGCTGCCAAAATCTAAAGGTAGTTTTTTACTCACTGTACCTTGGTGACCTTACAACTACTTGGCCAACGGTGATTTTCTAATCTTGCATCATCCTTGTGTCCACCAGTAGTTACATCTGATCTGTTACTTTCTGTCCTACAAGTACTTCCTGTATGAACCACCCATGCCCTCAGTCAGGCCCCCAGCTTCAGTCCTCCTTTCCCATCATTCCCCAGCTTCCTCTGCATTTCAGGGTAAATGGCTCCAAAAATTCCTAAGCAGCTTCTCTGGAATGATGAAGGGTGAAAACCGACTCCACTATCACACCAGGGGTGTTCACAGTATCACACTGGGTCCCTGGCTTCCTACCTGGAATTACTTATTGGATTAGTAATGAAAAGTTTGTTAAGGTCCACCCTCTCTTGTCTTCCCTACCTCTCTACACATATACATGCAAGCAACATGGACACAAACATGCACACATAGACACACTGGTGGATGTGGATTGTTTGGCTTGAAGAGGGTCATTTCTAAAACATTCATCTGTAGGAATGACTTCACTGTCATGGTTCTGGTAGACAGGTTGCTGAAGCATAATCTGTTCTTCCTACCAAGGTTGGCAATTGATTTCTCCAAACATCAAATGTGGAGAGAGAAATTCAAGGAAACTATCTTGATCATAGGGAGCTGAGGGATGGGGAACAAAGGGTGAGATCCTGTCTGTAGTGAGCCTGTCACAAATTGATGCTAGAAAGTCCAGCCACAGGGTGAAAGAAATAAAAATCAATTAAAGGCCACACCTGAAGGCACTGCAAATGAAAATGCAGAGCAAGAGGCCAGCATGGAACAGGCAGCTGTGTAGACCTGAGAAAGCAGCTAAGCTGAGGTTTTGGGAGGACCTGGGTAATGTGCATGGGCCCAGGCACTCCCCAAGAGGTTTCAGAGAACAAAGCATTCCCCAAGGGAGGTTAGGGCACAGTTGATAGCTGCTCTAGAAGAGAAGGGGCATGACCAGATACTGTAAAGTGGAACAGGAGGGGTCACCAAGATCCCAAATTGTCTGAATTAAGTTGAACATTCTCTTCCCTTTGCTTTTCTTTATGGGGGTTTTCTAAGCACCAAGTGTTCCACTAACAATACACATTCACTTGCTTCTTAGCCTTCTGTGCTCAGTGGGGAATCCACAGTTTAAGAGATTGCAGAGAATTGAGAATACCCACAAGCTCAATCAATGGCCTGAACTGAATTTCAGGATGAATGCCTTGAATAGCTGACAGCATACAGTAGCATTTCAGCCTGGAAGGGGGAATTTGAACAGAGTGCAGGGATGTAATTCTCCATCTATTTTCAAAGTTACCAGTCAGTTCCATTTCAGAGCAAAAAAAAAAAAACCCAAAAAACAAAACAAAAACCAAAAACCAGTAATAAATAGTGAGCCTAAACGGGTTTACCTAGAGATCTTAATAAATAAAAGTTGGCTGGCTCAAAACATACTAGTACAGGTTTGGAGTCAGTTATGAGAGATTGTTTGTTTCCATGAAACATAAGATGTGCATCAGAAACTTGAGACTGTTGAAGCCAGCAGCCAAAAATATGGTTAACAGGGCAATTTGTCTGCATTCAAATCCAAAGCCTCCCCTTTGTGAGCAGTGTGACTTCAGGAACATCATTTAGTTCATATTTGTTCCTCAGTGTATTGATTTGTAAAGTGGACATAATAATGATAATTATGAGTGTATCTTAGAGTTGTTCCACAAGGGAGAGCTCATACCCCTGTGTGAGGGACAAGACATACCTGTAACAAGAACTGACTCAGAAAATCCATATTCTGCTAAAGGTCTTTCCAACCAGAAATGAGATTTGAATGGCAGGCTGTAAGCATGAAGTGGATGTCAGTGTTGGAATGTTCTCTTGAACATGAGGGAAGTCCAAGAGCTAGGAAGAGTCTCATGCATTAGCTGAGGAACATGTGAAGTACAGGTGATTCTTGGGATCAAGGTTTTCATCTGAAGAGGAAAAGTGAGGTCATCCAGACCCTGTGAGTCTAGAGTAGTGGCAAGTTGAGATCAGATCAAGGAAGTTTTGCAAGATAAGTCAGAGGGTTGGGGCACCTTGTCCATTCTCTGCTTTTGGTCACTTTTAGAATTTCAGAAGGTCCTTTGAAAACACCAGTCTCTCCCTTCTACACCAAGGGGTTTCCCAGTCCCTTGAGTCAGAGCTCAAAAGCACACAATTCATTCAGAAAGCAAAGGTGACATCATCAGTCAGAGGGAGAAACCCCTCTTCCCAAATGGGAGCTAAGAACCACAAGGACAGAGATCATCTCTCTCTCTTTCTTGCCTAGAAATTCTCTTTCAAGGACTCAAATGTGGAAGTTATAGATTATATTCACATTAAGCCACTTAGAACAGAAATGTGGGAACTGTGTAGTGAGAGCCTTTGCCAGAAAACCATATTGTGTGCAGCTATCAAATCAACTGTTATTATCTTTCAATTCTAGAATGTTCTTCAGAAAAACAAAATGAATGGAAGTTGTGCTGAGTCTTTTCTGGCATTCTGGATCTCTCTGCAGGTACTCCATGGATAAACTGGTTAGACAGTGTGTCAACAACTGTTTTGAAAAGCATGTTTTCAAAAATAAATTGATTACCTTTTGTACTAAATATACGCTCTTCACAATTAGCCAGATGAAGGAAAAAGAAAAAAAGCCCAGCTTCTCCAGCTTTCAACATGAAAGATGATGTTGCATTACTTATACTTTAACATTTCCCCCAAACTGTTAAACTGCTTCATGTTCCTCATTTTATTTTCACATGCAACTATTCTGGTTATGGGATGGCTGTTTGTTGAATCAGGGAAGTCCTAACTTCTGGGAAATCTGAGTATTCCCAGACCCTCTATTCATGGAAAATAAAACCAGGAGTTTTCTAGCTACTTCAGTTGAGGGTAAAAAGTCAAGGAAAAGTATTGAGAAATACCAGGAACTACCAGAAATGTGCAGAGATCAAGGTAAGTTGTAAAAGGCATAAATTCAGTCCCTCAAATATTTTGAGAAATTTTAAAACTTTCTAGGGAGACTTGACTGAAAGTATTAGCTGATGGGGGGAGGGAGGGGAGCACAGAGGTGAAGAAAAAGAAAAGAGATCAGGAAAAATTAACATAGAACAATCTGCTTCAAGAGTCACAGGGGCTAAATGATACGTGACAGAAGTAAGGCCATTTGGGCATGTTTATCCCACCACTGCTATGGACTGAGAAGGGTAGCCTTTGGAGTGGAGAGAACATAAGAGAGTTCTATGAAGTAATCACTCCCCACTGCATATTCTCTCAAAACACAGGTGTATATAGCATTTTAGAGTTTATATAGCTTTTAGCAGATGCTAACTCATCTGTGATGGAATAACTCTGGGAATTGTAGTAGAAAGATTATCAAAATTGGGAGTTGTCAGTTCAAACACTAAGTTTACAACTCTTCCACATGACTTGGCTCTGTATGTAATAGAAATAAAGATTCCCCTTTCTCCCATAGCAAAGTGTTTAGAAAGTCATGTAACCTAGATAGAGACAGATTAATTCAAGCCAGAACTGTGTCATGGGCCCTGACCCGAGGTAAGTGTTCCCTCCACAGTTGAATAGACTAAAGTTATATGAGGACACTTGCTTCCTTTTATTTGAGAAAGCTCTGGGGGCCTGAGCACTTCCTTGACACCCATGCCTGGCTCCTACGCTCATTCAAGGGGGACGGGGGTTGGACACACTTGCTCTCCATGATGTTATAAACATCTTTTCACGTCCCTCCTGGCCAATGACCATGTTTATCTACTTGCTATTCCTGTACTTGTCTTAGCTTCCAACATGGTTGTCCAGGTCTTGATGTCAGGCCTCTTCTCTGCTCTTTAGATTACACTCTGCCCACTGAGCCCTGTGGACTGCGACAGCCCTTGTCTGGACCTTAGGAGTGAAAACTTAGCAGATTCCTCACCTTTGAAGGATGGATGATGGAATGGTTCACACTGACCTCTCAAAACCTGAACATTGAAGTCAGACTGCCTGCCTCCTGTCCCAGCTCTGAAACTTGGGGCATGTGACTTAGCTTCCTTAACCTGCAGTTTGCTCAGCAATAACATGGGAATAATAATAATAACACTTTTCCTCATATTGTGGAATATACTATGAGCACCATGCCAGGCACATGTTAAAGGACCAATAAATGCTAGACTATTATTAATGTTATTTTCCTCATTACACTATCTTTTTCTGCTTAAATCAAACCATAAAAATTAATATCTAATGGATGCCATGTGGTCCAGGATCCATTTTTTATCCCTCTGACCATCTGTGCATCCCCAGAAAAGGATTTTCTGAAGAATACTAATTTTTTATTTATCTGAATTTCCCCAGACAAGAGCCAGATGGTACTTAATCCACTATACACTATTCCATTGATGTCAATGTAAATATACCTGCATTTATCCCCTGGTGAGTCTATAAGTGCTGCCTAGAAACTCAATCTCCATCACATAGCACAGTTTTGGAAGATAAATCTGCTCATAAGTCTACACTTTCTTGGCTGCTGTCTGGGATACCCACACAAGCTTCTCCTGCCTCTACCAAGGGGAGGCGGCCCACAATGCTTGAACTTTTGGCAGAATTCCTGGTAGATCTTCACACACAATATGAGAAAATGATTAGGGCTGTCCTTTATCCTCATTTTCAACATAAGATGCTGTCATATAAAAAAAGCATTAATAAATTACGAGAAGATAAAAGTCAATAAACGAAGAAAATTGCAATTTTTATCATCTTGAAGAGCAATTATAAAACAAGACTAAATAACTGCCTTTGTCTCTTTTGATTCCAGAGGGAAACTACAAAAGAGAGGGTAAGAAAGTTTTGACTTTTTCATGCAAGAGAAAAGAGTTCTTTGAGAGAGGGAAGGCAAGAAAATGTACTTGAAGCTAGCCTATACTTTAAGGGACAGATATTCTGAGTGAGCATAAGCAATGCTCATGCTAAGATGGAATACCTATACATGTGCTTTTTCAGTGTGGAAATACTCTATGTATTAAGACTTGTTTACAGCAAATAAAAATATTTACACGTCATCAATCAACATAGGTGGGGACATGTCTTATATGGAGAGAGGAATGTCTTTTGAAACCCAAGGATAAGAATGCAGTAGTGGAAGTGACACTTCAAGTTTCTCTTTATAGATCCTTCTTATTTCTCTCTTTCCCTGCAGACCAGATTTCTCCACTTCCAACCACATAATTAAAAACAAAAAGTGGCCCACAATTCTTGAGTTTTATATTATCAGTATTATCCAAACAAAAAGACATGACTTCTAAGTTAGCTCTAAATTTTAATACTTAAAGATAAGCTTCTTATTGGCACAATTTGAGTCAAGTGGCCCAGTTCGTAGCCCAGTCAAGTGCTGACAGGGGCGGAGTTGGAGGTATGGTCACATTGGACAAAATGTCTGCTAGGAGATGACAAGGTGCACATTATGGAGTAAATATCCCCCTACTCTCCCCGACCTAAGGTACAATATTGTAATACTATTCCAAGAAAAGCAGGTAGTAAAGACCTCAAATTGAGACTAAGATTTTATTATCCAGAAGATATGTGTATATATGTGTGTGTTTAGGTTAACAGCTTTTGGGTAAAAAGTTTAGCATATATAAATTATTGTCTATAATATGAACATAAACTGTAAATGTATATGTGTACATACTTTGTGCTTTTTGAGAAATATATATCATTTAAAAAAGTTGTTTTCCCTATATTGTAAAGCCTCTGCCAGCAAAATTTATTAGAGGTAGACAATTCTAAACTGTCTTCTTAAGAAAAAAAAAGTATGTTTAAACACAAAATCAAATCATTGCATGATATTCCACAGTATATAGGTATTTTTTAGAGGTATCATTAAATTAAATAAGAGTTAAGAGGTAATAAGCTGGTAAACAAATAACACTCTCTGAAGGATATGTACAAATTCTCTCAAATTCACATCATGGAGACAGTCCACCTCCAGATAGATGAATTTCTCCTTCTATTGCTGTCCAGGTAGCCCTTAACAAGTCCTTACCCATCAAAAACTTTGCCAGATGCTTTTCATAAGATATTCCCAACTTATTTACCTGTTATTCAGTGGATAGTTTCTCTTGCTCCTTTACCTACCCTATTCTATACTGATGACTTTGAAGAATATCATTATATGTTTATCTCTCCAGTTCCATTTACTACCCATATCCACTTTTTTTCTGAGGCCTGGATGCTGACCTGTATAGACTATTCAATATCTTCAAGTGAATAATGCCAAATGTGCCAGAGATTAGCTGTCCCCTCCCTTCCAGCTCTCCCAAACTGCAGATTAGTCAGCAAAATAAATGTGGTTAGAGTAAGCCACTAAGTTTTGGAGTGGTTTGTTACTCCTTATTAGAGAGCTAGAACATTCCCCTACAACTCTAACTGACACTGAACTCTTGCATGCTCACCTGTTAACCCATGATAAGGAATGAGAATACATTTATGTGTAGGCTCTGACCTATCAAAGCACATAAATTTCCACACTAAATAACCCTAGGAACCCCAGCCTTTATCTGTCCAGTGTCAGAAATGAAGACAAGGCAAGAATAAAAGATGTTGGCCAGGAACTCCACGATCAAGTATATCCAGACTTGAGGACCAAGACAAGGTTTTATATGTATTCAGTTCATTTATGGGTTTAGATGTGGCTGCTTCATGGAATTGGGTAAGGCTATCCAGGAGGCAGGTGTGGAGAGTGGCATGATGGCATTATGTTTGTGCTGACCTCGAGGCAAGACCAGTTCTGAAGGATGGAGCAAATTCCTCAGCATCATTTATTCATATTTGTGCTCTAAATGTGAGTAAATGTGAGTATTGACCTACATTTGTGCTCCAACAGTTGTTTAAAAAACTGCCAGCCTCCAAAATAAATGATATAATTAATGGGGATCGCAGCCATTCAGACTCTTCAATGAAACTGAAGTTCTCTTTGAAAGCAATACACGCTCTTTTCTCAAAGCCTAATTGCTTAAAATCTTTTAAAAAATATTTTGTTCATTTATTTTTAGAGAGGGAAGGGAGGGATAGAGAGAGAGAGAGAGAGAGAGAGAGAGAAACATCAATGTGTGGTTGCTGGGGGTTATGGCCTGCAACCCAGGCATGTACCCTGGCTGGGAATTGAACCTGCGACACTTTGGTTAGCAGCCTGTGCTCAATCCACTGAGCTACACCAGCCAGAGCTTTAAAATCTTAATCATAGTTCTTTAAGGTGGGTAGCAAATGCTGCATGTGGCTAGTATTAATCTTGTATTTCATGTCATGACAAAAAAATACTCTCCTGAACACTAATGGAAAATGAAAAGTAGTCACAATGCTTATTTGCCACCACACATGAATGATGACTAAAACCAAGTATGAATGTAATAGAATTTGTCTCTAGAATTAAATTGTGGGAAAAGAGTTAATCTTCCTTTCAGAATTTTATATTGTCTGCAAGCATATATGGTCCCTGAACTACCCTCTATGTTTTGGAAGCAATGACTGACATGTCATTCAACAAACCGATGTCTTAAGAGATAAATAACTACAAATACATATAAAAAAGATAAAGAGACAATAATAAAAGAAAGTTAATGATCCTTGCACATTGACAGTCAAGCCCAATGTTGTCTTCTAAGTTTCCACTGAAAGCTTTGGTCCCCAGATAGGAACTTGATTGTACTAAAGATAACAGGTAGTGAGAAGCATGAACCATGTCAACAGGTGTGACCTCTATGATGTTCAAGTATAGCGAGAGTGAAGAAAGGATGTGAAGAAAAAGGAAGAAGAGGAAACTAAGAGAAACAGAGAAAAAAAAGGAAAAGGGAAAGTAAGAGAAACAAAGAACATCTAGAGCCTGTCCTTTTGACAGGTGCAGTTTGCTGTCACCATTTTCCATTCAGAGAGTCCTGGATTTGAATCCCCTCTTCCATCTACTAACTAACCTTAGGACAGTCACTTTAACTGCATGATCCTGATCTCTGGACCTGTAGAACAGAGTTAATAAAATATTGCGTGGTTGCTGAGAGATAAACATACAGAGCAGTGCCTAACCCCAAATGTGGTCTGAGTAAATGTTGGCTCACTTTCACTATTTCCCAATATTTGTTTTCTTTAAACTTCTTACTATAGAGGAAAGCAACAAACTAGCCAACACGCCAAGTGTTTCAGCAAGAGTTCCTAAGTAAAGGTTTTTCCTGGATCTTTCTAGTAACACACAGTTTCCTCTACAGAAAGATGTACTTTTGAGATGACCCTGAGGAAGTCTGTGAAGGAGAAGGTGAGTCATCTTTTCATCTGATGGCCATCAGGATCTGACTGGGTCATCACCAGAGCCACCCAGTCTAGCATTTTACCAGTCAAATCAGCTTGGTTTCTCTAACAGCTCAGCATTTCACACTAGGCCATGTATGTTCAGCTTACAACATATAGACAAAGATTTTCTGCTTGCCCATATTATGTAGAGTTCCTTAGGCTCACAGTCCCATATTGAAATACAATTCACTAGGAACTAATACTTTTAATCAGCCAATTTCTGAGTTAGTTCCCTTTGATTTCACACTCTGGATATCAGGGTGATTGCTAATAGACCTCTGTGTTGGAGACTCAGTTCTATCTTCAGGAGTGAAGATTCTATTTCATCTCAAAGACTAAAAGAGTTGTAGGATATTTAACCACATAAAGAGTTCTTTTCCATCATCAGAGATCCACTTGGCCTGAGGTTAGGTAGACCTCTCACACTCTAATCTGGAGTCTGAAAATCAGTGCAGCACCCCTTAGCCTACATTCATAGCTCCCTCTTGCTTTGCTCTCAATCCAGACAGGTTGTGTGGATTTTAAGGCTCAAGTCCCTGACTTTTTGTTCTCTGTATTTGTCCCCTTTGGATGTGGTAGATGTTTGTAAGTTTATCAAATAATTGAACCCCCTAAGGAAAGTGCTATTTTGCTGAGAAAATACATCTCTTCCTGATCACAGTAAGCTATTTTCTGTGGAAATTAAACTTTACAATAAGTTCAGAGTAACCTGTACTGAAAAAGAAAAAAAAAAAGGGAATCAACTTATTCTTTGGAAAGGAAAAGAAAAAGGAAAGGGAAAGGGAACACATTTTGTTGAGTATCTACTACATGCCAGATAAGGTAATAGGAAATTCAAATAGGTTAGTTTATTAAATCCTCACAATAGAACTAGTGATTTGTGGTTGAAACTAGAGATTAGACTAAAAATAAGGGGTAAAAATAAATTTGTATGTTGAATCTCCTGAATGTGACAGTTGTTTATTCAGAATGTCCTGATGTTACACAGAGCATGTCATATAGAGTGAGCCTAGCATTCACAGACCTCATATCCCAAGTGTGACTTCTACCCTTGCTAAGAGAGAAATGTCAGCTACCCCACAGAACAGCTGGAAAGATGAAATGAAATAACATGTTAAAGGGCTACAGCAATGCTTGGGTAGGTGATCATACTTTTTCTTTTTGCCTTTTAAGATGAGGATTTTGACAGTATTGATAAATCAGTTCTATTTAAACTGTTGGACTTGTGTAGTTCCAGGTTAGAGTGCCAAAGATATCTGAACTAAAAAGGAAACACCAATACCACACAATGAATGGTATGGGGTGAGAGAAAAGCAATGTACCTGGATATTGCTGCTTTCTATAAACTGAATTGATTTAGTAAGCAACTTTAATTTAAAAAAGGTTTGTTTTTGTTTTTTTCCCCCTCCTGTAAAAATCAGGAAGGATCAAAGAAAGGAGAGAATATGTCATTGAAAATAGATTAAGTGATTAAAAAAACAGACAAAAATACAGGAAAAAATAAATTTGCATTTTGAGTGTCCCAAATGGGATGGTTGCTCTTTTGGAATGGCCTGATACTGTAGCAAGCAGGTCATGTAGGTAGGTCTGACATGTACTGAGTATACATCACAGGACTGATTTTCAACCTTGCCCTCTGAAGTCCCAGATTTCATACCCAGGGGTTCTCACAAAACTTGTCCTTCATTCTTTGTGGTTTTGAGGACACCTGCATGAAAGCATAGACTCTGCCTCCTGCTGCTTTGTCACTACCTGAAGTCACAGGATAGCTGAAACCATGGCAACACCTTAGCTATAGCTAACCTGGGGTTACAAACTCTCAGGTAAGAAACAGGAGACAGACACATATTAAACCAAAATAAACCTAAGGAAAAATGACTTTAAACATATCACCCCTCAACCTCAGACCTCAACAGATTATAAATCAGCAGCAAGGAGGCAAAGAGGAGAGAAAATTTCTTGTTAAGCATCTCTTGTGCACCAGATACTATGCTAGAGCATTGCCTAGATTTTTAATATAGTTCTGAAAATAATCCAGTGAGGAATGTATGATTATAAACCTCGATTACTAATGAACAAATAGAAGTAATAAGTCTTTAGGTAACTTGCCCAGTGTTCCAGTCAGGTAAGTGTCAAAGATGGAATTTGTACCAGCTCTGTCAGATTCTGATTTCACCATGGAAGTTTGGTCTCCAGTTCATGAATATTTCCCCTGTGACATTTCATTTCATGAGCTGCCATTTCTCTACCCTATCATGGAACCCTTCTCTCCTTCAGAGAACTTTTTGTCCCTGTTTGCATTTGCATTTGTCCTAGGAATCTAGTCTGGAAGACTCATGTCATGGTCACAGTTTCCATGCCCCAAGGCCCATACTTTGTCTTTAAATGAATATCTAAGGACATCTCCATCCAAAAAAAAAAAAAAAACCTATTTAAAACAAATTTATCCATTTTATATAAAAGAAAAAAATAGAGACTTAAGAGGTTAAAACATGAGTGGAAAGCCAAGATGCCAATGTTGAAGTCATTGAGTGTTACCTTCTGGCCTAAACTTGGCAAGTGTCCATAGTCCCACTGGGAAGTGAGAAAGACTACAAGAAACAAAAAAGGGACACATGTAGAGACTCTATCTTTTCCTCTTCCTGTTTCTGATTAAAACAGTGGAATTCAAGCCCTGGCTGGCGTAGCTCAGTGGATTGAGCTGGGGCTGCGAACTAAAGTGTCACAGGTTCGATTCCCAGTCAGGGTACGTGCCTGGGTTGCAGGCCATGACCCCCAGCAACCGCACATTGATGTTTCTTTCTCTCTCTCTTTCTCCCTTCCTTTCCTCTCTAAAAGTAAATAAATAAAATATTTTTAAAAAATAGTGGAATTCAGTACCTGGAGACCTCTAGAATTAAACTCTGTGCTATGAGGTAGTGCTATATGACATTTTTATCTTCCTCTTTGTGTTATTCTGTGTTTCCTTAAATTTTTATAATCTTATTTATTACTTTTATAACTGTAGAGAAAACTTATATTTTAAAGGAACAAAATATTGAATTTATACTAAATAAAGTATGGTATACACATTCAGCAAACCAGACACATGGTTGTTGTCAGTTTAAATAGACACCAGAAAGGGCTTGGCTGGTATTTTTAATGAACTAGCCACAATATTGTTATTTAAATGTGATTTAGTTTCAGGACTTGTGGAGATGAAGGCTGACCCTGGAACTTGGCACATTCAAAATCTCCTTCACTTCAAGGACCCTGTATGGAGCACTTGAAATTTTTCTACACATCAATTCAAAACACCTGTTCCTGTGCATAACAAAGCCCAGAATTGAAAGTACTTTCAGCTTCTGGGGCCATTGGGATCTCCTGTTAGGAGATCATTGCAGCTTGTAGGTAAAAATATCAAGGTATACTAAAGGAAGAAAAAAAATACACTCAGCATACATTACTTCTATTTACCATGGCTGTGCTGCTCTGTGTTCTAAAATCAAATATCTAAATGTTAAGCACAATCTTTCTATCAGCATGAAACAGGGACCATGGCACCAGTGATCTTTGTCTATGCTCTAGCCATTCTGCTTAAGGAGATGCTACTGAACAATAACCAGAGGAAGTGAGAAATGTATCATGAAAAGCAATGAGGGAATGAGGTAAACTATACTCAGTTACATTTAGTATTTGATCAGTTCTTAGTATTCTCAGTTCTGCTTACTATCTGCAATTGTTTCTAACTTAATGTCTCACCTTTCCCCTTTTTATTCTATATAATAGCTCCTGTCTTTTTTATCCTATTGTCTGTTATTGAGAATATGTTTACTTAAAAATTAAATTCATAAGCATCGATGAAAGAAATATCTAATGCCACGTTTGCCTTCTTTGGTCTGTGAGCCCTTCAATGATTTCTTTGTTTTCTGGAGCCCTGACTTCTTCCTCATACCAGCAGAAGCCCACAGTGATTGATAGGATGGTTGCAAATACCACTGGGCTCATAGACTACAGCCTTAGTACTGAAATGCTAAGCCCACCTTTGCTCAATCACTGTCTCCTCTTTGTGCCTGTCTATGTCTTCTCTTGCTGCTTTTCCACACTGAATATTAAGGTGAATATACCAACTTTTACCTAAAGCAAAGACTCTTTTTGTGAAATTTCTCATATTTAAATCTGTATAATCAAATGATATTAAGGAAGAGTTTGAAGAAAATTATTCAAGGATCAGGACCCCATAGCTAAAGTCCAGTCCTAGGGGTAAGATAGGAACAGCTGGGAAAAATAGGTGAAGATCAGGAATCTAAGAAAAATCCAGCTTCTTGGGTTGATCTCACACAGTGGAGACTTTGGGAACAGCACACAGAGGACAATTGGTGGGTATATGAATGGCAGGTTCCAAAAATATTCTATAATCCTTTCAGTACATGGACAGAATAGCATATGAATAGTCAGACATGTATTCCTTAAAAAGCCATGCCTCTTATTGATTTATTGCATACTGGCTTCCCATTTAAGTCATTTAATCTGCTCTGAGAAACTAATCTGAGACCTGTATATGTTTTTGCTTTGTTAGTAGGCACAACATTAAATTTTAACAGTAGAGTGTTTTGGAGAGTGATTGCAAGGTAAAGAAAGGAAATTTGCTTCCTGGTTCCAGTGTGCTCCTTAAGCAGACTCCTATAGAGTGTGTGGCTTCTCTGGGTCTAGCTGTGATCGCACACAGGACTTTATAGCTGTGGGTACAATTTCTGTAGCATCAGAGGCCTGCAGTGCTCAGCAGACAGCAACACCTGAGCTCCCTCTCAAATGCTCCTCAAGTGGTTTTATAAAAGACTGCCTCTAATGAGATACCTCCCTGTGAACAGCTTTCTGGAAAGTTCTGGAGGGTCAGATTCAGCAAGTTATTTAGATATGTCACCATGGAACTTGTTGACTTTCAGTGAGCTTGGTTGTGTCTCCCCAATGACAGAAGAATTAACATACTTTTATTCTGTACTACTTTCCCCTTTAAAACAAAACCAGGTACTTGAGTTGTTTTATTATTCAATTGAAAATGTAAATGAATGGAAATATATGAAAATTATTATGATTTTTTTTTGTCATGGGATCAAGACATGGCATTTCCTTTAGGGAAATAAATAATGGAAAAGTGTAAGGGAATAGACAGTAGAATATCTGAGATAGAAGGAGATGATTGATTCCAATGACTTCATTTTTTAATGAGGAACTAGATTAAAGAGACTTTTACAAAGGCACACAATGAATGAGGTTAAGGCTGCCTAAGTTATCACAGTGATCTTTTAGGAAGTTATTTAAATTCCACAGGTGTTTTTAAAATTCAGCTAGGAGTAGGAACCATAGGTCTAGATCACAGGTGGCAAACACAAGACCCGAAGGTCTAATCCGGCCCTCTACCTTAGTTTATGCGGCACCTTGTTTCTACCTGGCAGCAGCACCAAGCTCTCCCTTAAGTCCTAAGGAGTAGTTATATTTATATAGTCCTAAAGTTACATTCGGCCCTTTGAAGGCAACCTCAAAGCTGATGTGGCCCCTTGTAAAAATGAGTTTGATACCCCTGGTCTAGATGGAAAAGACAAACCATACACAGGTATAGAAAAGGAGGATGTTCAATGGATTTCCAGGCATCTCGTTTATTTCAGGCACTGACTGGGGACCAGATCTACAACCCAGGCACGTGCCCTGATCAGGAATCTAACCTGCGACCTTTCAGTTTATGGGACATTGCTCCAACCAACTGAGCAATACTGGCTGGGGCTAAAATACTTTTAAATTGATATATATTGTCAATATTTTACAAGGCTAAATCAAGATACTGAGGAAAAAGAACACTATTTAATGTTATAATATTTTTATAAAAGAAATGATATTTAATTTATAGAATATAGAAATAACACAATATTTAAATAATCATTTCTTTAAATTCCATAAAATTTTTTCATAAAAAGTAACCGCATAATAATTTTTTCCTAATTTTTATTTAAATCATCACAAAAAGACACTGGTCCATAAGTTTGGGAGGCAGTGCTATCCACTTGTTGGAACCCATAAGGAATTTGGTTGGAAGATCATTTATATAGTAATTTTATGTATATCTATACCATGATGCTTCATAATTCACTTCCTTTTAATTCTTAGGTAAGTATCCTCTGTTCACCTGGGGTCTTCCCATGAACAAAGGTATCCCATACATTATTCTCAGTTTTAAAGATGGTCAGACTTCATCAATTTATTGTAACATGTTTTCAGATTAACCTTTGGTTATAAGGAACCTGTATTTTTTAGCAAAAGAGGATGTTTGTTTCAATTAAATATGTGGAATAGGGTTGGTATTGACTTGGAACTTTTAAGCTCTGTTTATTTTATGGGACTTTATAATCTTTGTACATAAAAAAATATGAGATTGAAGAAAATGTTGAACATAAAATGAAAAAAAAAGTTTACTTCAAATGTTTGCTACACAGAAAGTCCAGCCTTCAGGAAAACTGAGCTCTCTGAATAAAAAATACATTGGCCCTGGCTGGTGTGGCTCAATGGATTGAGTGCTGATCTGCAAACCAAAGGGTCACTGGTTTAATTCTCACTCAGGACACGTGCCTCGGTTGTGGACCAGGTCCCTAGCTGGGGGTATGAAAAAGGCAACCACACATTTAATGTTTCTCTCCATCTTCCTCCCTTTTTCTCTCTCTGAAAATAAATAAATAAAAATAAAAACTACATTGAGATTCTGGAGGAAAAAAGAAGTTGTAAACAGCAAAACATAAGTTACCATATTTTGCTGTGTGTGTATAATGTGCTCCTGTGTATGATGCACACCCATGTTTTTGTGCACATTGTATACAGGATTATTATACCCATTATTGTACCATGGCATATAATCATTATACCCATGTATGATGCATATCCTTGTTTTTCCCTCAAAAATTTGGGCAAAAAAGTACATGTTATACACGGCAAAATGCAGTACTTTTTAAAAAAGATTTTATTTATTTATTTTTAGAGAGGGAAGGGAGGGAGATAGAGAGAGAGAGAGAGAAACATCAATGTGTGGTTGCTGGGGGTTATGGCCTGCAACCCAGGCATGTACCCTGGCTGGGAATCAAACCTGCGACACTTTGGTAAAATACAGTACTTTTTATAATTATTATATCTACAGGGGTTGGTATGTGTCTGTAGATGTAAGTATTGCAAAAGTCTAAGATAATGCTTTTTTCCTTAGGGAATCAGAAATATACAAGGGGGATCCAAAAAACAACCAGATTTATCTCCTGCAGGGTGGCCCCTTATAGTGAAGGCTTCCACCAATGAGGTAAGTGTTCTAGGAATGTATCTGTATCAGTGTACCAGCTGGAGTTGTTGTGAGAGGCTGTGCTTACCTTAAGTGAATTTTTTGAAGACTCTTTTAATGCATTTGCCCATTTCGTGGTGGGTGATTTACAAGAACACCTGCCTACACCATACTGAATATCTAGCAGTTTTTGACCAAAACCAGCATGACTCCCATACTTCACCTTCCCTATTCACCTGATTTCTACCCAAGAGACTTTTTTTTTGTTTCCCTGGATGAAAAAAGTCCTTAAAGGGAAACATTTTGCCAATGTGGAAGAGGTGAAACAAAAACAGCAGAAGCACTAAAAGGCATCAAAGTCAGCGAGTTCGAAAACTATTATAGCAGTGGGAAAAACAACTTGATAGGTGTATTGCATCAAATGGAGAGTACTTTGAAGGTGACTGAAACATATAAGAATAAATACACAATGTTTTATAACTAAAATCAAGGTTGGGTCCCCCCTTGTATAGGAAAGGGGCTCAAAGCAATATTTATTTTGGAGACTAGTAGTACCTAAGATGTTCTTGTATTTTGAGGTTTATCTGTTAATGAAAAGTTTTTTATATGATTACACTAAATAATAAACACACTTATACAAAACCAGGACAAAATGTGTCTTGCTTTTTCTTCTTTCTGTTACAGATCTCCCTAACTATGAATTACTTATTTCAGGATTTCTTATTTTAAATTCCTGGAATAAAACTATAATTGACCACATTCACTTCTGCATTCATGTGAAGTCATACAATAGTCTATCCCACTATTTTATTGCCCTAGGGTGAAGGCTCAGCTTTAGTTAAAATAACTGTAGAACACGTAGCCCATGGGTCAGAAAGAAAGGCTGAAGAGCAGGCAGATTCCTTTAAAAAGGGGTATGGGAGGCAAGTAATAAAAATACAGATTTTAGTACAGTAGTTTCAGCCATTGTCAGCATTGGCCTAAACTCATTTGGTCTCTCAGGCAAATCAGAAATTTTTTCACCTACCCCATTAGTCTTCCCAGGTATTTCAGAGTCCCATAGGGACAATGGTAAAAGAGAAGAGGTCAGGAAACTCTAGCTTAGATACATATACACAGTAGGACTGAATTAGATTTATCTGCTATGTAATATCAGAAAAGAATTTATATCTGATTCTTTGTCTTAAACAAATTTTGGATAATCTAGGCTAATTAAGGTCATGATTAGTAATCTGAGAAATAAAGACATAAAGTAACTAAGTACATGAGATTTTTAGAGTACACATAAATTGATGAAGATGTGCTAATGATGTGATATCTGTTAGTGTGTCAATAGTTGTTGAAAATACTTTTGTTTTTCTAATTAGCAAAACATTAATTTTATGAGACATCCCAATGAAGCTCTGCCTTGTAGATGCTTGACAGATGCCAAAGTTAGTTGCCATAAGGTCTCACTGATGAAATTTGCCTGAGCCCTTCTTTTAATATTGTAGGAAGTTCAGAGAAGCAAGAATTAACATTCTTTATGAGTTTATGTAGGTATTTTGGGAAAATTGCTGTTACATAACCAATAGTAAAATGAAAGTCAAGTGTTAATGGTAATTGAAAAAAATGCAGTATGCTTACAAAAATTAAACCACAGACTGACAGTGAGAGAAGCTGTTAGATGACTGTTAGTCCTAGCATGTACCTGCGTAGTGGTGTAAAGTTGGTAACACGCTTATCCTCTCTGAGTTTCCAGTTCACAAGCAATGAAACAAGAACAAAGAAACAAGCAAATGAAAAGAAACTTTTTCATATTGAATGCACTACATGGAGAATTTTCCTATTCTTTATGAAAAAGGAGAAAAGGTGGGGAGAGTACACAAAATAGACAAGAAAATTACTGAACAATAAATTGGAGAATAACAAATGAAAGGTGAACAAAGGCAAAAGGAAAACAGAAAAATAGGAGAGGAGAGACTCAGACCTTATATGTGTGTGACTTTTCCCAGACTCAAGACAGTGGATGCCCAAGGCCAGTAGTCCTGATGGAGGTCCAGGCTCCTGCACACATTAGCTTTTTGACCACAACCAAGTTTCACTAATGCCACTGAGACCTCAGTCCCCTCATTTATATATACAAATTTTTAGATGACATGATTAACAAGATACCTTCCTGATTCATGATGTAGCTTTATATAATTGTAAAAGGAAAGGATTTCATTTTATTTGCCTTAAGATCTCAGATACCAACTGTGCCTCTGCAGTAGTGAGATGCAAATAAACCCAAAATGGTTTCATGGCAAAAATACACGTATATTTATGGATACCCTTCAATATCTCATATAGTTTCATCTGCCAATAAAATATCAAAACTGCAATTTCTGTAATGCTCTGTTTTCTTAACCGAGGAATGCATTTACCAGAGAGGCAATGCTTGGATCTGAACATCAGGTGAACTCTGTGAACAGCCCCCCAGTTTATCCTGAACAAAGCTAGACCCTTGCCCCAGATAAGCCTGGCTTAGGTATGAGAGTAGATTCAGTGCAATCACATGGTTATGCTTTCTAGGGCTTTGGAGACTTTTGTGATATATGGAAGATCCCCCTCAATGTTTTTAGGGCCCGGGACTGGCTAGCAGACTGCATCTGTGGCAATGCTGAGACAGCAGTTTGGCACTCACAGACAGATCTGGCTCCAGTTTCCAGCAAATAACATCTGCCCTGCTGTTTAGCTTTATGGAGTTACCAGTTTCATGAGGCAATGCTATTTAAGTCTCTAAGAAACTCTTATGTAGCAACCTGGTAGAAAACAAAGGGAGCTCATGTTAGTGAAAGTGACTGGGTTCAGATCTCAGTCAGTTGTTCATGAGCTGAGAGACCAATAGCCAATCTCTGGATATCTCAGAATCTTTCTCTTCATCTATAGAGTGAGACTAATAAATAGATATGCTCAATTTGCCTTCCAGAATTTATGTAGTCTTAAAAGCCCCTCTTGAGGGCAAAAACAGAGACAAAAAAGCAAAAATTTTAAAGCAGTAAGGAAAAAGACTAAGACTACATGTTCAGTTAGAATAAACATTTCAGACACCTAACCATGGGGTACACTGTCAACACTCACTAGTGCTTACACATGAATTTCCTCTTCTCTACATACATACACTTTTTTCATTCCAGCACTACTTTTTCCTCTTCAGCAACACAGTTTCTCTTTTTGAGTTATTATCACCTTTAAGGACAGTATCAGATGTGGAGAAGTGTGAACCTTGCTGAAGGCACTCATGACCTATCCAGCACCACCATCTAGGTCTGTCATTGTAATGAGTGTTTATGTGGATGGTAATTATATTTAACCTTTTTAGCATTCCTAGGAGTAGCCTAGTAGTACCCACTAAATTTCCAAATTTACAGATAAGAAAATTTTCCCACAATCACAAGTGCCTGAAAATTTCCTCAGGCTCCTCTTCATTACCCTCTTCCTATTCGCTCCTATTCTTCACCTCCATGTACACCTTCACTCTGTATTCTATCTCTAGCACCCTTTCTTTACTTTTCTGTGTTGAAAACATCCATAGACTTCTTTTGGCTTCTTGGCCATTGTTTTTTCTCTAAGGCCTATTCGTTCCTCTGATTTCTGGATTCCATTATAGTCTTGGATTTAAAAAAAGTTGTCTATTCCAGTCTTGAAACCATGAGGTATACTAGTGAAACTTGTGTATTCTGTCTCTCCAATTGGAGCTTTGACCTCATTGCTTAATCAGTAATAATTACCATATCTTGAGGGCACTTAATCTATATCATTTCATTCAGATGTTATAATAACCCTACAAGCAGGGTACTGTTATTTTACCATAGTTCTTTAATCCTGATATAGCTAATGAATTACAGAGTGAAAATCCTAATCAAGGTCCATATGGAAATAGGATAGTAAGAAACTAGGAAAATTCTTTGGTAAGTGAAATAGGAAAACGGAGACAGAGAGCTGAACACAATGACTGAACAATTACAAGCAGGTGCAGATGGTCACTAAGGCAGAAGGCCTTGAGTGTCTGAAAGAGGGCGAAACTGGGAAAACAGGGACCTCACCCCCACAGTAACCTCTCCTCCCTGAAGATAACATCTAAGCTTCAGTTTTATTTCAGATCCAGGTCCAGAACAGAAGTAAAACCAGGTGAGTGAACACCGGGAGTCACTACATTTATGACTAAAGACATCCTGCCCTGTTATGGACCAATCAGTAGAGACAATGGCCCCGAAAGGGCACACCTGGAGAACTGATGGGTATTCTGTTGAAACATTCACCTGAGACCTCTCCTAAGATTCCTGCTTGCTAGAAAGACGTAAAAGCCTTGAGACAAGGGATCCAGTGCATGCAGTCTCCCTTTGGAGTGCAGCCCACACCATTCCCTTTCCTTTCTTCTCCCCCCACTTTCCCCCACAGGCACATATCTCCTAAACTCTAAGGCAATGGATGGTAGCTGCTCATCCCAAGCTAATCCCCTGAACCTGTCCCTGAGGACTCCCATTTGTCTAGCTTCTCAGTGAGCTAAGGCAACCCATACTAGACTCTCCAGTTGCTTCTTCTATGCTAAGGCCTTCCTTGTTTCACTGTTTGCAGCTTTAATAAATGCATCCATCCTCATAGTCATCTGGACTCATGTTGTGAAATCTTTCCTACATGAAGTCAAGAACCCACACACTACAGCTGGCCCCATGAAGACCTGCACGGCCAGGCCCCTGTCCAGTAACATAATGACACCAGATTCTACCAATAACCTTTATAATATGCTAACCCTAACCTTGTTTATCCTGATTGCTGATCTCACTCTATATTATTATCCTTTTATTCTATTCTGGGTCTCAATTAGAATCAAGATGGCCACAAAGTTGATTCTGGTTAATTCATACCTTTCTCACTTAATAATTTTATTTTAATTCCTCTATTTCTGCAAATTAAAATACTAAAAGTTGCAGTTCCTAAAAGCCCCTAGTAACAAGAAAAACTACTTATTAATTACCTACAGTATAAATGGTGTCCCCTCGATAGTAACTCTGTGTGGCAGACCTAAGAGTTTAAGCAGTGTGCCTGGTGTGACAAATCATGGTACAATACTATTATAGTAGCTACTGGGGATAGAGGAGAAATTCTATGATAATTTTTTATTAGGAGGCTTCTCAAAGCTAGGCAGTCATCTTTCACCATAATTTGAAGGAACTATTACTGCCCCTGCTGCTATATATATTGATGATTCTTTATTGCCCACTGGTTGAGACCACCAAAGTTTCTGTCACCAGAGAATGTGATAAAAATCATTTATAAAGCCTTTTAATTTGAGAAAAATTCAATGTATTTATATTACAATATTGCCAAGGCCAAGAATTCCATATTTTGAACTTCAATTGTTGAAAATGTGATGAAAACACCAGAACTACAGATTCAAGAAGATTAACAACCTCCAAATGCAAAAATTATGAACCAAACTACATTCAAACATATCATAATTAAGGCGCTCAAAACCAATGATAAAGGGAAAAATTTAAAATTAGCCTTAGGGAAAAAAGAACATGATATACAGAGGGAGAAATAAAAGGATGAGTGCACAGTTTTTCTTCAGAAAAAAAAATTATGAACAAGAAGACAGTGGAACATGCTGCAAGAAAAAAATTGAAACTTAGAATTCAATACTCAGTGATGATGTCTTTTGAAAATAAATGTGACCACTACACTTACTGAATGGCTAAAATCTGATAATACTAATGTTTAGAAAAAAAGTGAAGTCATAGGAACTCTTATCTATAGCTTATTGAACTTCAAAATGGTGTAGCCTCTTTCAAAGACAGTTTGCCAATCTTTTACTAAGCTAAACATAATCTTACAATATGATCCAACATTAGACTTCTAGGTATTTACCTAACTCATTTGAAAACTTGAAGTCATAAAAAATTGTCATGGAAATATTTATAACAGCTTTTTGCATCTCTCTAAAAACTGGAAACATACAATCTGTCTTTCAATATGGAAAGAATAAAGTAACTGTGTCACATCCATACAGTTAAATAGTATCCTGTTGTTCCAGGGATAAAGCTAGGAAGCCACATAAAAACACAACTAAATCTTTAAAAAGATTCATAAGGACATTTCATAGGCACACTTGCTGTATGTTATGATTAAAATACAAGTTATAATATTTTTTCAAAGCCTGGGTCCAGTTTAAAAATCTTTCTATTACTGGAAGCTATTATTGATTCTTCCAATTCAAATGCTATCTCCTTCCTCTGAAACCTCAAAGCAATTATCTGCTCCTTCATTATAAAAAAAGGTGGGGAGGAAATACCTGAATAAATTTAAGTAAAGTCACTTGGACTGGAATTCAAATATAATTCTCCCATCCTGTTAATTATTCAATTTATTAACTTTACTGAGCCTACCTTGCAGTTTCATGGAAAATAAAGTGAGCTAATATGTTTGACCCATGTCTTCCAGGGTAAGTATTCAATAAATATTACTTATTATTAGCTCTCCTAAGAGGATTTTAAATATCTGTGTGCTAAGATTGTATCTTCTATTTCTTCTACTTCTAATCACAGCAGTTAGCAAATTGATGAACTTAAATGGTACTCAATATAAGCAACATAATGAATAAGCACAAGTGTATTGGTTTTCTATTATAGCTGTAACAAATTACAACATAATAATGACTTAATACAACACAACTTATTAATGGCTTAATATCCATAATTAATGGATAATACAACATTATTATCTCACAGTTATGAATGCCAGAGGTTGAAAATGGATCTTTTACCCCAAACCCAGTTGTCAGCAGGTATGTTCCTTCTGGAGGCGCCTTACTTTTTTTCACCTTCTAAAAGCCGCTTATATTTCTTGGCTCAAGACCTCTTCTATTTTTCAAAGTTACAATGGACAACTGAGCGTTTCTTATGTTGTATTATGAAGTCTGCATTCTTTTTATACATTTAAAGGACTTTTATGATTACATTGGGTACATTGGATATTCCTATATAGGAATAATTTTTTATCCTCACCTGAGGACATTTTTTCATTACTTTTAGAGGGAGAGGAAGGAAGTCAGAGAAACACTGATGTGAGAGAGAAGCAACGATTGGTTGCCACACATACATACTGTGACCAGGAGTTGTATGTGCCTGAGCCTCAGACTATCAGGAATTGAATCCACAACTTAGATATGTGCCCTCACCAGGAATCAAACCCTCAACTTTTAGGTTATGGGATGATGCCCCAACCAAATGAGTCACAATGGCCAGAACTTGCACTTTTTATTTATTTTTTTTAGTATAGGAATAATTTTAAGAGCATCTGGTTAGTAACTTTAATTCCTTTTGCAAATTTAATTCTTCCTCATGACGTAACAACATATTCACAAATTATGGAGAGTAAGATGTGGACATTACTGGGAGACATTTTTCTGCTTACCATAATAAGTAATTACTTTCTGATGATATATGGTAGGGTAAGGGTACTAAGGACAGGGAAAAGTTTAAGAAGGACATTCTTACAGGTGAGAATGTCAAATACTTGTTCGGGGAAAGATGTGTAGTATAATGATGGAGTTTGCCCAAGGGTTAGGGAGGAAAGTAGTCAGGAATGAAACTAGAGCAACAAAATCAGGAGTACCAGACTATCTTGGGTGGTAGGAAGCCATCAACTATTTTTGTGGCTCTATGAACCAAGTAGATTGCTGGGATTGTAGGAAAGCCGTAAGAGGGTGGCTTTGAGGAAGAACAAGAAGCTTAAACCTACAAGCCAGGAATATTGAAATAATCTCGCAGTAAAAGATGATAAGACATTATTGAATTATGATGATGATAGTGGAAATTAATACAAGATAAAGAAGTTGAAACTTTTTAGTTAAAGCATCAAGTGGCACTGGTGGTTGAATGCATGTCTAAATAACTAATTTCTAGCTTGGGTGCCTGAATAAATTCTGACAGTTTTCCCAGTCCTTTATCCAAGTTCTCCGTCCACACTTGTTCATGTAACTAGCTATCAAATAGCATGACTAATATTTCCAGACCAAGTAACTGAAGCCAGGTGTGAAGGATTGATAAAATTGGGATGTTATGTGAGCAATAACCAAGCCAGTGGTTGTAGCAATTAGGGCTGTTCTCAGCTCCTACCATATTAAATCTCTCAAAGCTCCTGCCAGAGACAATTTATTTCTTGGATTTTAATGTATAAGAATATTTTTTTCCTAAATACTCACTGCATTCTTCATTACCCTGCTTTACGCCATTGTCAAGTAAAACCCAAAATTAGTTTTCCAAGGGCAATAACTTAGAATGAAGTTTTTAGACATGTATTAATGATCACTGTCTTAGCTTGGGTTGCCATAACAAAATACTGTAGACCTGATGCTTAAGCAACAGAAACTTATTTTTCACAGTTCTGGAGGTTGGGAAATCCAAGATTAAGATGCTGGTGAGATAGGTTTTATTCTGAGGACAATTCTTTTGGATTGTAGGCAGCTTCCTTCTCACTTCTTTGTACTCACAAGATCTCTTCTTTGTTACTGAATGGGGAGAAAGAAATAACAAGGTCTTTGCCATTTTTTCCTATAAAATTACTGATCTCATTATGAAGATCCCACCCTCATGACCTCATCTAACTTAAATTACCTCCTAAAGGCCCTGTCTCCAAATATTGCAACAATGGGGGCTAGAGCTTCAACATAGCAATTTGGAGGCATACAAAGAGTCAGTTTTTAATGATCACAATATTTCTTATTAATCTCAAAGATTCAAAGAAACTCCCTCATTATTATTCCTACTCCCTTCCCATGTATACATACACAATTTATTGCTCTGATCATCATAGACAACCAGTTGACTATGCAGGAAGTGATCATAGATGATTTTTCTATTTATAAGGTTCTTTCATACAAAATCCAAAGATTTGATCAGAGCTCTTTGCATACTCTTTGTTTGTGATCACCTGGCCCACCAGTCATCCAAGACAGCCAAAATATCTCTGGTCTTAATGACTGCATGAGGCCATATGTAACTGCACGAGCTTCTTTGCAACAGAATGACTGAAGTTTAACTATTGCAAGAATCTCCCTTAGTGCAATGGCTAAAGTAAGGGATATAGACAATTCTGATTCTCAAAAAGTATATTAACTTCATGATATTCATGGAAAGGCATGAGCTATTGAACTGGAAGAGAACAGTTCAGGGTCCTTTTGCCATCATAATAACACTCAGTCCTGAACAAGTAACTGGATGTATCAGGGAATATGAAGTGTTGCACCAGCAATTATAGCTTTACTCCATTCAGAGAGGCTGATTTGAGTCCTTCTCTGCTCCTGGCACATTTGGGCATTTTATGGTCTCTAGTCCTCTAATTAGTCTTCAGTGTCAGATGCATCTGGACTACACAGGTGAGATCTCAAATGGATTTCTTCAACCATATGTCATTCTTCAATATCCAGAATTCCTGCAAAAACTGTAATCTTACATAAATCCCACAAAATTTGCAAATTAGAATACATTTTCTTATACTCTGACTATCAATGATGCTACTAAACCATCCCTTCAAGGGTAAGTTTCCAGAGACTATTTTGGAATTGAGGAAGATGGAGGGTAACAGATGTAACTTACAGTGACTTAAACACAGCAGATATATAGTTCATCCTGGTCTACTTTTCCTCTAGTGATTATAATCCATTTTTTTTATTCAGCCATATCTGCTTGTTGATTGCAACGTGAAAAATAAAGTCAAATAATCTCTTGGTAAAGCATCCATTCTTACATTTCCTCTACTTTGATTGGTCCATTAGTATGCATTCACTTTTTCATCTCTCTTTATCTGACCATTACCTAGTTGTGTGGCCCAGTAATGTGAAATATAGTCTAGGAAACACAAGATGACAAATTCTCCCAGATTATTTTCAAGGTGAACCTCTGCTGTAGGTGTGTTTGTCTGTATTTGTCACATGAGAAATTGGTTCAGAGAGGCCCAATGTCAAGGTCAAGGTCACACAGCTCCTAAGTGTGGAAGTCTCTAGGATTCAGTTTACAAGTGAAATAGCTATTATTAAATTTGCTCTCCAAAATGCACCATTTTTATAGCCACGTTTTCAAGTTGGTCCACATGTCTCATGTGATGCCTAGGGAAATCAAATACTGCCTCAGTCCTGAGCTGAAAAGGGTGACAGGTGGCACATGGATTTTATAAACTTTGGGCAGGCATAGATTAAAGTCATTGATCAACATCATAGAATAAGTCCTCTGGTTGCCTTTGCAATGAGGGAAGAGACATTTGCATTTCTTATTTCCAGGACAATAATTGCCCTGCTGTCAGTATGCTGTTGCATGCCTGTGATGATTTATAATGCTGAAGCAACATGACTCTCAGGTGGCCTCTCTGCAAAGCAGAGGGGAGATTACCATGTATCCACTGATGGAGGGGAGCTAACTCTACAAAATTAGCCATAATATATGACCCTGAGTCCATGATGTGTTCTGGATAAACCACATGTTGGGAAGAGTAAGGAGAGAGTGGCTGAATAAGCTGGTATTTAGTGAGCAGTTGTAGACATTTCAACACTGGGAATGTCTGCTACAGAGTGTTAGAAAAAGACTCCAGAAAAACCTGGCTGCTGGACTGTAATGTTAAGTAAAATAAACAAAACCCCCCCAGAAAACCTCCATGACCATGAGAAGCATGCAGTTGAAAGGACAAGGGCATCAACTGATCCTGTAGTTTCTGTAGATATATCTTATAAGGCAGTCTATCAACACACCATTTGGGAAATGGTCATGCTATAGATATATTTGTCATGAGCTACTTACCATGTACATCTCTGTCCAGCTTTGCCTTTAGTCCTGACTTCACCAAGTAACACAAAAACAAGAAAGCAAACAAAAAGAGAGTGTTTATTGTACCTTTGGCAGAGAAATAATAGAAAACAACTGGGGCCACGTAGTATTTGAATTCTAGCCCCCTGCTTCCTTAGCTCTGTGACTGGGCAAATGCTGTAAGTTTCAGTACCTCCATGTATTTGTGAAACACAGATGTCTATAATGGTTAGAGAAAGTGATGAAAAGAGCACATTTTACTTGCTTTCCTCTAAAGAATGACAGTTATGTTATGTCTATTGTTTTACTCCTCAAGTGCCAGGGATATATCTGATTCCTCTGTTGTTTCTCCCTGAACCCTCTTCCCAGCATAACTGCTGAGGTGTTGAAACACAATCAACATTAGCATGGGCTGACAGCAGAAGGAACACATGGCCACACCATGTCCATGGGATCAACAAATTCCATCATCTCAGGAATTAGCACTAGTAGAATACAAGGAAGAAGTAATTATTTAATAAACATTCTACAGTACAATGTAGTCAAAGAAACATGAATCAAAACTCAGTTCCAGTAAGCTATGAAATCTTGAATCAGCCCAGGTTACTTCTCTCCAAGCGTGCCCTTACTTCAAATAATGATAGCTGCTTTACAATTGTGTAGTAATATAACAGGTAACAGTCAGATGCTAAATCAAGGTAGTATTGATATTTATTGTTATTGTTAATGTCATCATCATCATTACTTAATGCCAGAAATTAAGCTAAGCTGTTTTTTCATTTTTCTTTGGTTTCCATTGGCAGCTATCAGCTCTCAACTATGAAGTTAGTTTTATCACACATTTCCTAAATCTTTTTTAAAAGATTTTATTTATTTATTTTTAGAGAGGGAAGGGAGGGAGATAGAGAGAGAGAGAGAGACATCAATGTGCGGTTGCTGGGGGCCATGGCCTGCAACCTAGGCATGTGCCCTGACTGGGAATCGAACCAGCGACACTTTGGTCCACAGCCTGCGCTCAATCCACTGAGCTACGCCAGCCAGGGCTGCATTTCCTAAATCTTCATGGCAGTCATTCATCTTCCCATTTATCATACTCATCAAGCCTCTACTTTGTCCCAGGTGGTGTCCTCAGATGTGGAATGCAATGATGTCTAATGAATGGTAACACAAAACTTCACTGAGTACTTTCAATGTGTTAAGCACTGCACTAAATGCTTTACATATTTTGATTCATTTAATCCAAACAACATCCCTGTGAGTTATGTGTCATATTCTTATTCCAACTTTACAAATAATGGGGAGAAGTCCAATCAGTTGAGTAACTACCCAATGTCAGACAGCTAACCACAGTTGATGCCAGAACTGTAATCCAGGAAGTTGGGATAATGAGTGTGTTCTCAACCCCTACTTATCCCTGTGGAGTGGCAGTCTGGAGCAGAATATCAACAACAAGATGTTAACAAATGCTTATCTAACAAAACTTCAGGGAGATCAAAAATCACTAGAAAACAATTTAAGTTTAGAGAGAAGGAGGACATAAATCTCAGAATCTTGGTAGCCAGTGAATTTAGGTGGGAATTATGAAAGGAATAATTGCCCATAAATCTGAATAATAAGAAAAAAAAATGTGTGTAGATCAAAAGGGAGAGTTTCTCAAGCAGTATCAAAAGTCAGTGCATCAGTATGTTTGAAGAACAGCAAGAATTCCAGTGTGACTAGCCTGATATAAATAGTATGTAGATTTGACACAGTGACAAAAGCAAGCCCAAATCTCAGGGGCTCACAAAATTTAACATAAATTCCTTGCTTGTATTACATATTGACAGCTGCCCTATCTGAATGCTATACTTGTGGAAGAGGAAGAAGAGCCAGCACTATCAGAAATGTAAGCTATCTAATGCTAAGTGGTGTGCCCGCATTTCTGCTCACTTTCCCTCTGATCCAAGAATACCCTGTGGCCAAGCCTAACAGTGGGGTAGGGAGTGATGCTCCTTGACTAGTCACATGGCATGGGCAGAAGTGAGATTGCAGTGGGGCTAGGTACTGTCCTGAGACAGTGCAGGGGGTTTTCTCTGGCTCAGCAGAAACTGATCCCAGAGTAAAGGGCAAGTCTTCCTCAAGCACTGGAAAAGCCAGGGGCGTGGCATTATCTGTGCTGATGCTTGTCTTGGGGAGCTCTCAAACCTGTATCTCTAAACAAAAGAAACTCCTCAGATGAAGGGCTTCAAATATTGTCACATCCCTGGTGTTCTGTTGCAGGAAGAAGTGATAAAGACCGTTTTACTTATCATTGGTGGAGGAAGCAAATATAGTGAAAACTTACTCTGCATTATAATGCTTGCACTACTATTAAAGGTAAATAATATTGTTGAAGTTCATGCTTCTCATCTGTAAAATGAAGACACTTTTTTTTTGAAGAGCACTTAAATTTATTAAGTTTGGTAACTTTTTTATTTTTTTTAATCATTGTTCAAATACAGTTTTCTCCTTTTTACTCCCAGTCCATTCCCCCCCACCCCTCCCCACTTGCCTCCCATTACCACCCTCCCCTTAGTTTATGACCATGTGTCCTTTAAGTTTGTTTATGTGAACCCTTCCCACTGTCCCCTTAAATTCCCTCTATTCTCCCCTGTGGTCATTGTCAGCCTGTCTTCTCTTTCAGTGTCTTTGGTTACATTTTGTTTGTTTCTTTGTTTTGTTATTTAGGTTCCTGTTAAAGGTGAGATCATGTGGTATTTGTCTTCCACTGCCTGGCTTGTTTCGCTTAGCATAATGTTTTCCAGCTCCATCCACGCTGTTGCATAGGGTAGGAGCTCCTTCTTTCTTTCTGCTGCATAGAATTCCATTGTGTAAATGTACCATAGTTTTTTGATCCATTCATTTACTGATGGGCATCTTGGTTGCTTCCAGCATCTAGCTATTGTAAATTGTGCTGCTATGAACATTGGGATGCATAGGTTCTTCTGAATTGGTGTTTTAGTATTCTTAGGATATAGTCCCAGCAGTGGAATTGCTGGGTCAAAAGGAAGATCCATTTTTAGTTTTCTGAGGAAGTTCCATACTGTTTTCCATAGTGGTTGTACCAGTCTGCAGTCCCACCAGCAGTGCACTAGGGTCCCCTTTTCTCCACAACCTCTCCAACACTTGTTGTTTGTTGCTTTGTTTATGATGGCCATTCTTTCTGGTGTGAAGTGGTATCTCATTGTGGTTTTAATTTGCATCTCTCTGATAGCTAGCGATATTGAACATCAGTTCATGTGTCTTTGGATTTTCTGTATGTCCTCCTTGGAGAAGTGTCTGTTCAAGTCCTTTGCCCACTTTTTAATTGGATTCCTTGTCCTCTTAGAGTGCAGTCTTGTAAGTTCTTTATATATTTTGGAGATTAAACCCTTGTCTGAGGTATCATTGGCAAATATGTTTTCCCTTAGGGTTGGTTCTCTTTTAATTTTGATACTGTTTTCTTTGGCTGTGCAGAAGCTTTTAATTTTGATGAGGTCCCATTTGTTTATTCTTTGCTTTATGTCCCTTGCTCTAGGGGACAAGTGAGTAAAAAAGTTTCTTCGTAAAATATCTGAGATTTTCCTACCTACGTTCTCCTCTAGGACTTTAATCGTGTAACCTTTTATATTTAAGTCTTTTATCCACCTTGAATTTATTTTTGTATATGGTGTAAGTTGGTGCTCAAGTTTCATTTTTTTGCACGTGGCTGTCCAGTTCTCCCAACACCATTTGTTGAAGAGGATATTTTTATTCCATCATTTTATGTTGCTGCCTCCTTTGTCAAATATTAATTGACCATAGAGACTTGGGCTTATTTCTGGGCTCTCTGTTCTGTTCCATTGGTCTATGTGCCTGTTTTTATGCCAGTACCAAGCTGTTTTGATTACAGTGGCCTTGTAGTATAGTTTAGTGTCGGGTATTGTGATCCCTCCTACTTTACTCTTCTTTCTCGAAATTGCAGCAGCTATTCGGGGTCATTTATAATTCCATATAAATTTTTGAAGTGTTTCTTCTATGTCTGTGAAATATGCCATTAGTACTTTAATAGGAATTGCATTGAATGTGTAAATTGCTTTGGGTAGTATGGACATTTTGATGATATTAATTCTTCTAATCCATGAACACGGTATATGTTTCCATTTGTTTGTGTCCTCCTTGATTTCTTTCCTGAGTGTTATATAGTTTTCTGAATACAGGTCTTTTACCTCTTTGGTTAGGTTTATTCCTAGATATTTTATTTTTCTTTTTGCTATTTCAAATGGAATTTTTTCCTTGATCTCTGCTTCTGCTGTTTCATTGTTGGTGTACAGAAATGCCTTTGATTTCTGGATATTGACTTTGTATCCCCCTGTTTTGCCAAATTCATTTATTAGGTCAAGCAGTTTTTGGTAGAGTCTATAGGATTTTCTATCTATACTATCATGTCATCTGCAAACAGTGAGAGTTTTGTTTCCTCCTTTCCGATTTGGATGCCTTTTATTTCTTTTTCTTGTCTGATTGCTGTGGCTAAAACTTCCAGTACTATATTGAATGGAAGTGGTGAAAGTGGAAAGCCTTGCCTTGTTCCTGATCTTAGTGGAAAAGATTTTAATTTTTGGCCATTGAGTATGATGCTGGCTGTAGGTCTCTCACATATGGCCTTTATTATGTAGAGGAATGTTCCCTCTATTCCCACTTTGCCGAGTGTTTTTATCATGAATGGGTGCTGTACCTTGTCAAATGCTTTTTCTGCATCAATTGATATAATCATGTGGTTTTTGTCTTTGCCTTTGTTTATGTGATGTATTACATTTACTGACTTGTGAATATTGAACCATCCTTGCATCCCTGGAATGAATCCCACTTGGTCATGGTGTATGATCGTTTTAATGTATTGTTGGATGCGGTTTGCCAGTATTTTGTTGAGGATTTTAGCGTCAATGTTCATCAGTGATATTGGCCTGAAGTTTCCTTTCTTTGTTGTATATTTATCTGGTTTTGGAATTAGGATGATGTTGGCCTCATAAAAAGAGTTTGGGAGACTCCCATCTTTTTGGATTCTTTGGAATAGTCTGTGAAGGATAGGGGTTAGCTCTTCCTTAAATGCTTTGTAGAATTCTCCTGTGAAACCATCTGGTCCCAGGCTTTTGTGTGTTGGGAGTTTTTTGATTACTGCTTCAATTTCTTTTGTTGTTATTGGTCTGTTCAGGCTTTCTGCTTCTTTTTTATTAAGTTTTGGAAGATTATATTTTTCTAGAAAGTTGTCCATTTCATCTAGGTTTTCAAATTTCTTGGCATACAGTTCTTTGTAGTAATTTCTTACAATCCTTTGTATTTCTGTGGTATCTGTTGTAATCTCTCCTCTTTCATTTCTGATTGTGTTTATTTGGGTCTTCTCTCTTTTTTTCTTGATGAGTCTGCTTAAGGGCTTGTCGATTTTGTTTATCTTTTCGAAGAACCAGCTCTTGGATTCATTGATCCTTAGAATTGTGCTTTCAGTCTCTATGTCATTTAATTCTGCTCTGATCTTGTTTATTTCCTTCCTTCTGCTTGCTCTGGGCTGCCTTTGTTGTTGTTCCTTGAGTTCTTGTAGATGTAGGGTTAGGTTGTTTGTTTGGAATGTTTCTAACCTTTTTAGGTGGTCCTGTATCGCTATGAACTTCCCTCTCAGGACTGCCTTGGCTGTGTCCCATAAGTTTTGGGTTGCTGTGAGTTTGTTTTCTTTTGTTTCCAGAAACCTTTTGATTTCTTCCCTAATATCATTCTTGACCCATTCATTGTTTAATAGCATGCTATTTAATCTCCATGATTTTGAGTGTTTTTGGTTTTTTTCCTTCGGGTTGCTTTCTAGCTTCAGTCCCTTGTGGTCTGAGAAAATGCTTGGTATGATTTCAATTTTCTTGAAATTCTTGAGGCTTGTTTTGTGTCCTATCATGTGGTCTATCTTTGAGAATGTTCCGTGTACATTTGAAAAGAATGTATATTTAGCTTCTTTTGGATGGAGGGCTCTGTATATATCAGTAAAGTCCATTTCATCAAGGGTATTGTTCAATGCCACAATATCTTTGTTGATATTTTGTTTAGAAGATCTCTCCCTTTTTGATAGTGGAGTGTTAAAATCTCCCCCTATAATTGTGTTGCCGTCCATATCTTTCTTGAAGTCCTCTAAGATTTTCTTTATGTATTTCGGTGCTCCTATGTTGGGTGCATATATATTTACAATATTTATGTCTTTTTGATGGATTCTTCCCTTGAGTATTATGAAGTGACCTTCTGAGTCTCTCTTTATGGACCTTTTTTGGAAGTCTATTTTGTCTGATATGAGTATTGCTACCCCGGCTTTTTTTTCCTGTCCATTTGCTTGGAAGATTTGTTTCCAGCCCATCACTTTCAGCCTGTGTAGGTCTTTTATCCTGAGGTGGGTCTCTTGTAGACAGCAGATATGTGGGTCATTTTTTCTTATCCATTCCACTATTCTATGTCTTTTGATTGGAGTATTTAATCCATTTACGTTTAAGGTTATGATTGATAGGTACTTATTCATTGTCTTTTATGTACGTGTGTTCCTCTCTCTCTCTTTTCCTTCCCTTCCTTAAAGCAGTTCCTCTAGGATATCTTGCAGAGCTGGTTTGGTGGAGTCGTATTCTTTTAGACTTCTTTTGTCTGGGAAGCTTCTTATTTGGCCTTCTGTCTTGATTGACAGCCTTGCTGGATATAGTAGTCTTGGTTGCAGACCTCTGGTTCTTATTACCTGGAGTATTTCTTGCCATTCTCTTCTGGCTTGAAGTGTTTCCATTGAGAAGTCAGCTGTTAGCCTTATTGGGGTTCCCTTGTATGTTACTTCTTTTTTCTCCCTTGCTGCCTTTAAGATTCTCTCTTTGTCTTGAAATTTTGCCATTTTAATTATGATGTGTCTTGAGGTGGGCCTCTTTGGGTTCCTCTTGAGTGGGACTCTCTGTGTTTCCTGGATTTGTGTGACTTTTTCTCTCATCAAATTAGGAAAGTTCTTCATTACTTGTTCAACTAGGTTTTCGATCCCTTGTTCTTCTTCTTCTCCTTCTGGTATCCCTATGATATGGATATTATTATGTTTCATATTGTCTTGCATTTCTCTTAGTCCCTCTTCATTCTTTCTGAGCCTCTTTTCCTTTTCTTGCTCTTTCTGGATGTTGTTTTCTACTTTGTCCTCCAGCTCGCTAATCTGATCTTCTGCTTCATTAATCCTGCTTTTAATTCCTTCTAGTGTGTTCTTCAGTTCAGAAACTGTATTCTTCATTTCCTCTTGACCTTTGTTGAGAGTTTCTATTTCCTTTTTCATGTTTATATAGTTTTCAGTGAGATTGATGTAGTTTCCCTCTAATTTCTGAAAACTCAATATGAGTTCATTGAACTTCCTGGTAATCATTGTTTTGAACTCACTGTCTGATAGTTGAGTTGCCTCTATTTCATTTAGCATTTTTCCTGAGGCTTCCTCATTTTCCTTCAGTTGGGGGTTGTTTCTTTACTTTCTCATTGTTCGTGTGTTTCTTCTTTTTTCTTCTTGTTTGTTAATTTGATCTGTTCTGATTCCCTGTAATTACGGTGTGAACTTCTGTGGTAGAATATTTGTAAGATTCAGTGGTGCAACCTCCTTCGTGTATCTTGGTGTTCACAGCTTTTCCCGACTAGGAATAGTAAAGTGACAGTCTTGTGGCAGAATCGATGAAGTCGTCTGGTTTTTCCGTCATCACAATAATTTTTGATGTCCTGCTTTCAAAAGTGATTCGGTAATCTAGTCCACTTGCTCTGTTTCTCCACTATCCTCGAGTTTCCCTCCTCTTCACAGAAGCCGAGAAAAACGCTGCCTAGAGTAAAGCCGCCATCTTCCCTTCCTCTACCATGCCCACTTTTTAGATAGTTCTTTCAATATAAGACACAGACATTACAGCTGATAATACTAGACATACAATAAATGACAATTAGGTTTTCTTTTTTGACGACAAAATTTTTCTTTCTTTGACTAAGAGAGGGAGAACATTAGGGTGTATGATTAAAATTCACGGAAGGTTAAGAAGTTACAAAATTAAATGATGCAGAGGATGTTGCATTCTGCCCATTGTGTGGTATCTGGAGATAGTACCCTTGTGCCTAGATTTGATGACATGTGACATTTGCTCTGCATCAGTTGTCTCAGCTTGTAATTTTTTCTTTTGCTATACTATACACACATACAAAAATGTGTCTCTCACCTTTCCATGGTCTGGGCATCCTGGCATTGGCACACCCTTCATATAAGTCAAAACAAGCAAAAAAAAAATTCCAGAGAAAGACAGACCTCTTCTGTGCAATAAATGCTTCCAAGATTCTGTAATAGAAACCTCAGAGGCTCCTGGCACTGTTCAATTAGAAACCCAGCAGGCTGACCACAGAATATAATCTTTAAATTTTCTCAATATTCTACCACCTAGCCAAGAGCTATAGTAGCCTCTAAAGTTGGAAAAACTTTGGCAGGAAAGGCATCGAAAGAGACAATATTGCCACCACAGTAAAGGAAACTACTCTGCTGTGGAGGAAAACAAAACATCATAAAAGGAAGAGGTTCAAATGGCTTTCTCCCCCAAGGGCTTTAAGAAACTTGAAAATGAAAGCCAGTGAAATTATCAACTAAGAGGAGCAGAGACTATTGATCTAGAGTAGAGGGAAGGAGAAAAAAAAATCTCGCAATGAAGTCACATTAACAAAGGCACTGTATAAAACAAGAGAGCAGGGCAATTTTAGAAGCCCAGAGGAAGGAAGATAATGAAAGATAATGAATGCCTCTTTATAGGGAAGATAAATGAACAAGAGTAGTAGGGAAAGGGGTAAGAGAGGAAGGGAAATATGAATGCTTAGAGCTGAACAACTGCCTTTTCTGTGGTGGTACAATTGGCTTGAGAAGTTTCCAAAGGCAGATGGAATGCCTGTGATTAATATTAAAATGGACACCAATCAAAACTCTACTCTGCCACTAATTACCTATGAGACACAGGCTCAATCATCCGCCCATGTTAAGTTTTTGCTTCCACATTTAAATATTAATTGTTTTATCTACACAACATATTTTTTTGAAAACTACTGTGCCAGGAAATGTGTTAAGGAACCATAATTTTACATAATTTGCAAGAATAATATGGACTAAAATCCATGGCATATGCTGTGCACTGACAACTGATTCATCAAATGTTTACTATGTGCTGAGCATTATTATAATTACCTTACATGTATAAATTGTTTTTTTGTGAAAGGGAAAAGCTGAGTAATTTGGCCAAGGTCACACATTTAGTACAAGAATTGGGATTTGAAAGAAGGCAGTATGGCTCCAGAGTCTGCACACTTGGCCACTATCCCACACCACCTATGACCAAGCAGAAAAGCAAGACTTTAAGCCTAGAATCCTCAGTAATAACTTAGTAAATGTTAGCTATTAGATATATTATTATTCTAGACTATGGCATATATAGCACTCAGCAAGTGCTAGATTTTAGTTTCAGATAGCCAATCTCAGAATTTGGAGTACTTTTGTTCACTGAGGAGACAGAGAAGATACATAAAATTTTACTTGCCTCTAAATATGTGACAATGAATGAAAAACAATTAAAAAATCACTTGTGTTTGAGCTTGAAAGAAAGAAAAGGAAATAATGCTACATGACAAAGCAACTCAAATCCATAATAATGATCAAAGGTGAAGCTTAACTATGCAGAGAAGAAAACCAAATATATATCAGAGGCTGGGGTTTTGATACCTAATAAAAAACCACTCTATATGAGCAGGAGCTGGAACCAAGTTGCTTTCTTAAAGGCAGAAATCTTGACAAGACTACTGTTTGTGAAAAGGAACACAAACAAAGCATAGCATGGGAACCCAACAGGGAAATAAGCAGCCTGCACAAGACCATAGCTAGAAAAGTCACCTATAAATATTAGAACATTGTATGTGTGTGGACTGGGAGGGCATGGGTCAAAATCCATGAAGCTTAGAGGGGAAATTAACATAAAAATTGTCCCTGAGTTTGCTAAACCTGTAAGGTTCTTTCAGAGACAAATATGGAATCTTCTAAGTCATTTCTCCAAACCCAGCACTCAAGAACTAGGGAGTATACCTTATCGAGCACAAATAAAATATTCTCAAAATTGATTCCACAAAAGTGATAAAAATTAAAATCAGTAGCAAAAATTGTCATACATTTAGAAACTAAACAACACACCTTCAGATTATTAAAAAGAGTAATAAAATAAAAAATGCCAATTATGGAACACTTAAAATTGATTCATGTTGGAAGCAAAACATTTTTTAAAAAAGCTTTGATTTATTTTTAGAGCGAGGGGAAGGGAGGAAGAGAGGGAGAGAAACATCAGTGTGTGGTTGCCTCTCACACACCCCCTACTGGGCACCTGACCTGCAACCCAGGCATGTGCCCTGACTAAGAGTTGAACCAGTGACTCTTTGGTTCATAGGCTGGCACTCAGTCCACTGAACCACACCAGCCAGGGCTGAAAGCAAAACATTTTAAAACATGAAGAATGAATCTAAAATTATTTTAGAGGAAAACTGATATCTTAAAATGTATGCATTAGAACAGAGACATATTAAAAATTACTGAGTTAGACCTACACCTAAGTAAAGACAACAGTAAACTTTGACTGGGGTTCTGAGACCATGGCTCTGCCAAGAGATACCATCTTTTGACATCTCAAAAGAGGCAGCACTGATCCCAGGCTTGTGCACCTTCTGTGCTGGAAGAGATGGCACTACAACATTTTCTGACAAAATTTGTTGTCTAAAAATTTTGGTCCCCCCAGTGTGAAGTGCTGGCCAGCACATGAGCTAACATATTGCAGGTACAAGAGGATCCTCCTCTGAATCCACTCTGTCTTGTTGGATCTCGTACTCTGGGCCTATGATGGGAGTGGAAGCCCTGATAATCTCTGAATTTCCTTCAACACTCTTCTTTTTTGATTAATGTTATTAGTATCAGAGTGTTTTAGAATATTACAGATAGAGATCTGGATTGTTTCTCTTATCTGACTATACTTAGAGGCATTAATGACCTGGATAACTTTAGTATTATACATTGGTAGCCTAGTGCATGTTGTAGAGAGTTACTTAAATTGTCACATGTGGTCACCAGGAATTAAGTGCCAATAAACCTTTGGGTGACCAAATACTTAGTGCCACAGAACATTTTATTGAATGGAGCATTGGGACTATGGATTTGTTTGGTTGCTTGTAAGTTACTGAAAATGTGTAAACAAATTTTTGAGCTCAAGACTTTAAAGTCTCACTTCAAATTCTGGGTGATGAACCAGAAGGAAGCTCTATCTCTGTTGGTCACAAGATTGACTTCTCCAAAACATCCACCCAAAACTAAGTCTGTGGGTGGCTGAATTATAATGTAAATGAATTCACAACCTGAAAAGTCTCTCTTGTTAATTGAGAGCTTTGAATGTGAAGCAGTGGGACCTTGTAAACTGAGAAGTTGACATCCTTGTTGATCATTATCAAGATAAAGACTAATCTTCCAAATTTGCTAAACTTTCAATGCCAGTAGAAGTAGTCATCCCTTCCCCATTTGAGACAAACCTAAATGGCCTCTTCTGAAATTGTCTTGAAGAAGACTCCTGATACTACCTCTGACACCTCTCCTAGAAGGGTTGCCCATAGACAATAGAAGACTTAATCTCAAAAAGGTACAAGAGGTCAAGTACAAAACATAACCAGAAAATACATAAAATACATCTTCCACTCCCAATTTTTTACAAAATTTTGCCAATATGTATTTATAGAAATCTAAAGAATGTGTATGGGAAATGATTCTAAGGATGTTGAATAAGGGTGGGATAAATGTAACTATCTTGAGCTGAATTTATTGGTATGGGTACCCTAAATAGGGATTCCTGATCGATTAAATTAGTGCAATCATCTGGGACTGACTTGTGGACAAAAAAACACCACATACTAAACCTGACAAGCACAAGGGAGTGTAAGCATATTACCATAATTAGGTTCTAGCATTTATAAATAAAATTCCTTTCTCAACATTCTTTTCCACTAACCTTCTATAACTTCCCTTGTTCTTCCCTTGTACCCTTTGTCACTTGCTACTCAATCAGAAATAACCAACTTAAGACAAACTACTTATTTTAACTTCTCTTACACACATATTTCTTTCCTTCCTTTTGCAATAACATTCCTTCTAAATTTCCAAAGAGAAATCCTAAAAAGGGTATTATTGGTAATGCAAAAGTTACACTCCTTTAGCAATTACTAACAATTGGACTATATATACAAGGTTAGAGAAAAGCCCAAAGAACAAGTATAAGTTTTATTATGGCTAATATTAGCAGACAGGTAAAGACAATAAAACTAATAAAATTTGACATCAAATTGTAGGTACACAGGCCTTGTTGATGTCTTGGGGTAGCTGTCTATCTCTGATGTCAGTGGCTTCTCATCCTCAAGAAGTCTTTCTTGGATCTTTACTGTAGGTGGAGGCAAGTGTCAGAGATAGGGGCAGACATCCATTTGCAGTAGGGCACCTGATAAGGTCTCTTCCAACAATGTTGGGGAAAGTCTTCAATTGATGTCTTTTCCAATGGACAAACTCTTCTGGTTATCAGTTGTGGTCTTTGAAGTCTTCATCTCCTGGGAGTGCACTTGTGAAATGAATGCCACTAATTTATCGATAAGCTGGTTAAATTTTGTGTGTGTGTGTGTGCCTCAAAAAATGACATTTATTCAAAGTAAAAAAAAGAAAAACTTACAAGATATCCATCCCTTGGCTCCCTCCCCCAAACGCCCCCCACCACCCAGCTCTTCCTCAGCCCCAGAAGGACTGAACCTTGGCTGGGGTGAGGTGGCAAGCCAGTCCCTCTCAGAAGAGGTCAGCAACCTTGGGGGCATCTCATCAATGGAGGTGTTGTACAAGGTTTCGGTGTCTTACAGAGTCCTCTTGTCTTCTTCCGTCACTATATTGATAGCCACACCTTATGCCCAAAAGATCCACCCCAACTGATTCTGTGGATATAGTTTTCCTTGTTGGTGGGAAGGTCATAGTTGATGACTAAAGAAACCTGCTGCACATCAATGCCTCTGGCCAGCAGGTGAGTAGTAATCAATATCCTGCTAGAGCCAGAATGGAACTCCCTCGTGATTACATCTCATTCCTCTTGGTCCATATCTCCATGTATGGCAGAGACGGTGAAGTCTCGGGCATACATCTTCTCAGTGAGCTAACCAACCTTCGAGTGTTGATGAAGATGACTGCCTGGGTGATGGTGAGGGCTTCATACAAGTCACACAGGGTATCCAACTTCCACTCCTCTCATTCCACATTGATGTAGAATTGGCGAATACCCTCCAGAGTCAACCCTTACTTCTTGACGAGAGGATCCCTCATGAACTTCTTGGTCACCTCAAGCACATCAGAAGGCATTGTAGCTGACAGAAAAAATACCTGAATGTTGCTATTGAGCTTTTGGAACATATCATAGATCTTGTCCTTGAATCCATGACTTAACATTTCATCAGCTTCATCCAGTACAAACATCTTGATGTATTTGGGAGACAGGTATCTGTGGTTAAGCACATCAAACACACAGCTTGGGGTGCCCACAGTGATGTGAGGAACTTCCATGTGCAGCTTCTGCATCTCAGCACACACGTCGGTACCCCCAATGCAGACATGGCAGGGGGCATCCATATAATCTCCTAAAGCCATAACTATCTTCTGTATCTGCAGCGCCATTCTCTAGTGGGTGCCAGAACCAAGGCCTGGGTGGCCTTTAGGTCCAATTCAATCTGTTGCAGAATTGATATGGTGAAAGTGGCTGTTTTTCCTGTCCCAGGTTGGACTTGAGCAATTATATCATAACTCTTGATACAAGGAAGAATGGTTCACTGCTGGATGGCAGAGGGCTTCTCAAAACCACATGCATAGATGACAAAGAGGACAGACTCTGAGAGTCCCATGTCATAAAAGCTGTCAACAATCTCTTTCCAGTTACTCTTGATGACACCTTCAGGCTCCATTCCATAGGGGCCATTGTTTCTGGATTGGGAATCCTGACTTGCAGACATGATCCTCAGAAACCAGAATAAGTTCTTGATGGTAATGCAAAATGTCTCCTTTTAGTAAGGTTGATCCATATGTTCTTTTATCTAGATGCACAGGGTGACCAGTGACTAGTAAGAAGAAAAGCTATATGTTTACCAAAACAAGTAGATTTCAGGTTGAGGAGGACCATACGGAGAGTTTTTGGCCAAGAAAGATTAAAATCTTCTGAAAATTTACCTAGTTAAGTTTTAATTGTACCATTTGTATGGTCAACCTATATCATGGGGTGATAGGCATAAGGGAAATACTGCAGAATAGGCCAAATATTACAAATGGATTGCATTATTTGCCCAGTCAAATGAGTCCCTCAGTTCTTGTAACTCAGAGAAAACTTCCCAATTAAGAATTATTTTTTCCTAATAATAATTTATCTCGCAATAAGACTGTTGGTCTCCTGCAATTTAATGCCTCATCCCAGTGAAAATAACAAGAAAATTATAACTAACATATATTTGTATTCTTGAGATAGTGGCATTTGGATAAAATCCAATTGCCATACCATAAATGGATCTACAGGGAGTGGGAAATGTCTTTGGGACCTGTGGTTTCCAGGATTATGTTTGGATAGGTAAGAATTTGCTATGCACTTTATGAGCTACAGTAGGGGAAGGTTTCCAGCAATATTGTTTACTTCATAAAATCGTCTTTTTAGGAATCCAATGTGTTGACCTATGTACATATTAAAATATAGGTAGCTGAGTCACTATAGATAAGATTGGTTTCTGATTGGGACCATATCTGTTTGTCTGGGTCAAAAGTTCCCCTTTTTTATTGCTGTGTCCTCTTTTCTTCAGCTGCTGTGGCCCACAGAACTGTAAAAAAGTGTTGTTTATTAATTTAATAAGAAGGAAGAAACATTCTCAGGTCTAGATAATTTAGCTGTTTAGTGCTACCTTTCTAGATGTAGCATTAGCTAACTGATTTTCTTTTGATTTCATGGTGGCAGTTTTAGAATGTTCTGGAATTTTAATAATTGCCAATTGTTTAAATTTCTGTGTGACGTCTTATAATTCTGCAACTTATTTTCTATTCTTTATGCACCACCCTGAGAAAGTTAAGAAGCCTCACTGCTTACACAATATTCTAGAATTCTGAGCTACACCAAAGGCATAACTACTACTAATGTGAATATTTGCTAGTTAGAACAATTAATTTTATTTGTTGGGGAGATCTTATTAAGATAAATAAGAACCTTCAATTGTGCTCACCATGGAAATTATCATATATTCAGCTTGATAACATCCTTATTCATCTTTCAAAGATGCATCTATTAACCAAATTAAGTCAGCATAATAAACAGTTTTCTGTAAAACATTCCTAAGAACAAGAAGATGGTCAGTAAGCAAAAAATAATCATGGATGTCTTTACCCTATAAAGAAGGTAGCAAAATTGCTGGGTTAAGACTGTTACATTGAGTTAAAGTAATATTAGGTGCAAAAAGCAAGAGCCAATTGATTGACGGAAGTATTGAATATTATGAGAAGTCAGTGGAGATTCAACTGAATGAGAAACATAAATAAAAGAGAGCTCATAACTATCTTTTCTGTTTATTTGCATAACATGTCTATAGCAAAGATGAATGTCATACAGGAAGGGAGCCCTTTAGCTATTTAGTCTAATTGCTGATTACAATTTCCTATAGGTAAATGATGATCTCTATGTTTCTGAGTTAAAATTTTCAAAGTGCTTCCTTTACTTTTACGTTTAAAAATTAGTTCATAATTAAGGTGTCCCACAGTGGGAACTATAGTTAGTTCTTGAGAGATTTTATAGCTTGTTTCCACTCTGGGTTTCACCAAATTGGATTAGGTCAATTTGACTTTAATAGGACCTACAAGGGCTGGGCCATTAATGAGAAACTTATAACCCAATTGTGACAATAGCAAGTCAAACCCAGGAATTCTCTAAGCTGCTTTCTTGTTTTTAGAAGAGAAAAAGATAGAATTTCTCTGATTCTTTCTCTATTATTCAGTAGCCTGTCTTCAGACAAGAAATGGTCAAGGTATTGTACTTGAGGTAAGCAAAACAGCAGCTTATCTTTTAAGACCTTATGTCCTTTTATAGCTAGTTGTTAAATAGATAAATTGTGTTCTTTGGGGTTCTAGTAATGTCCTACTGTTACAGAACACAACAAGGGGGGCCTGGGACAATATACTATTATTGAAAGAAGGCCCCGGGTCCGTTATGTCCGCCGCCCTAGGAAAGACGTCTCTCAATGCCAGAGATTCGTGAAAAGGAAAGGACATGTTTATTTAATGCTATACAGACTTCAAGTAGTGACCTAATGTCTTCATCAAAAATCCTAAAGTCCCTTAAAACACCCACAAACAGACACAGTTCTTCCTTCCTTCCCCCTTTGCCCAGTCCAGAGTACCGTATCTCAGGAAAGGAAATAGAAGTCCATGGCTCAGGCAGTCCTCTGGTTCTTCCCAGTTAATACTCCATCTCGACTGGGAGACCTCCCTGGGTTCCCGGCACCCTCAGTTGAGTCGCCGGGATCTCTGCTAAAACCAGGTGGTGGTCCCCCTTCTAAAGCTGTGGGGTTCCCCGCTCTGTCCAGGCCTCGTGGTTCTCCCTCTCAGGGCTGCGGGAGTCTCCACTCTGTCAAGGCCGTGTGGTTCTCTCTCCTAAAGCAGCACGGTTCTCCCCCTCTCAGGGCTGCGCATGGTTCACCTTCTCAAAGCAGCATGGTTCTCCCTCCTAAAGCAGCACGGTTCTCTCTCCTCTCAATGGCCGCCAAGTCTGGGTTTTAAATCCCCGAGGCCAATCTTCCTCTGCAGCCCCATTTCTGTCTCCTCCCACACTCGGCTTCACATGCCAGAATTCATATCCTTCCAGCTTTACTGGGCTGCCATCATGAGTCTGGGCAGGTGTGGCCCCATGTCCTGGAGCCAATCTTCTCCGAGCTCCCATGCAGGCTCTGTAGCTTGGGGGATCTGCCCCCAGTCACATCTTGGTGGGGAAGTTACTTCCATTCCCCTGGCTCAGAGATGATCACAGCTATTTAACATATCCATGCAACCAGCCAAAGGATATAGATATGTTAAATGACCATGCCAGAGAGTAGCTGCAAGGCTGTTGCTATGCAAAACAGCTCTCAATGGCCCTGCTCCATTTGTCCCTTCCCCCAACCCACATCCTGGGGTGTGGGGGGTGGAGACATCTTAAAATCTCCTGGACACCTTAAGTTCTGGACCCCATTTCAAATGCCCATTTGGGGCCCCCCCTCTTGGCTGCACCCTGTAACACTACAGCATAAAAGTAAATCATCCACATATTGGATTAGAGTGGAATCTCTAGAAAATTTAACATTATTTACATCAGCTTTTAATATCTGGGAGAAATAGGTGGGACTCTGTATATCTCTAGGGGATTACATTCTAAGTAAATTGGCAATCTTCCCAGGTGAAGACAAAGAGATATTGACTATCTTCTGCTGGAATACTGAAAAAGTCACTACATAAATTTACTACAGAAAAATATTGGCAATCCACAGGAATGGCTAATAAGGTATGTGAATTTGGAACCAGAGGATGTCTAGGAAAAACTACCTTATTTATAGCTCTGAGATCCTGTAAAAAAATTCATATTTTCCCATTTGATTTCTTTACTGGAAGGATAGGATAATCACAGGGGCTTGTACATGAAATTATAAGTCCTCTTTTTAAACGATTTTGTGTAATGGTCTTAATTCCATGTAGTTCATCAGGTCTTAAAGGACATTACCAAATATTACGCAGAAGCAAAGTATTATCAATAGTTATTTTAATAGAGATGACTGGCTTGTTCTTGCCAATATTCTGTACTGGAAAGGGCCCAAAGTTACACTGGAACATTCTGCAACAAACATTTAGTCTCAAGATTATTTTCTTCTTGTGGAAATTTCTTTTCTTTTTTTTTAATTTCTTTAAAATTATTATTTTCCCAACTGGTTCAATATATGATTCATTGAATTCTAAATACATTTTATCCTTCCAGGAAAAGGATATGTGTGTATTTCATGGATTTTAAGAAAATCTCTCCTTTCCAGGTGAATTGGGGGCAATTTGACCATTAAAAACATATGTTGCTCCATAACATTCCTTAGCTGGAAGGAGATTTAAAAACAGTCATTAGTTGATTAAATATCCCTACCATTTGCACAGAAGCTTTTATTCTGATGGAGAAGTCAACTTATTTGGGTAAGGTTAAGAACAGATAAAGTAGCCTCAGTGTCTATAAAGGCCTTAGTAATTTCCCCTTTTATGGTAGTTTTAATTTCTCCTAAACTTTAGGAAAAGAGAAAATACCCTCCGATAGCCCTTGAAGCAATCATATATTTGCTCCTGTTTCTTTTTCTAAATTGCATTTCAGTTTCTTATAACCCTTCTTAAGGTGAATAGACTCCTCTACAAGAGTTTCCCAGAAAACTTTGTTTAGTAATCGTGTCTCTTTGCTCCTAGAAACCAGCAGGTATATTAATTTGAATAGGTCAGAACAGCAAGGAACACATGTTCTAACAGTTAAATAAATTTCTTTGTGAACCCATCAGGGTTCCAGACAAAAGTGGGGAAGTCTTTACGTAGATTCTTTAATTCTGTTCTTGTTCCAGGCATATATTCAATATATAATAACCAGTTGCCCTCTTCCTGAGACTGGCTTTCCCCTGAAGGGAGCTGCTAGAATTCCTGGATTATCTTTGCCTGAATTTCTGTTCTTCTTTTTTTCTTGGGTCAATAGGGAGTGGTAATGGAGGAGATATATAGAGGAGATATAAGGGGAAGAAAGAAATGAGAGGGAGGGCAAGTCCAGACAAGGAAGTTCAGAGAGAAAAGGATAGATAAGAGTAGAGGAGCCATGGAAGGGGAAGAAATTGGGTGTTGGCATTTATTAGCTTCAGAAGCTTTCCTTAGTTCAGAGGCAGTCTGTAAAATTTCTTATTAACTATTTTTATAAAAAAAAACAATTTATATGTGCTCCCCCTAGAAGTTTCAAATTTCTAAAAAAGATAAGCTTCCCGTTCATTCAGTTTAATTTCAGAGCTGGCTTTTTAACTAATTTTTCATGCAAAAATTAATTAGGTGTCAAAAGAGTTCCATTTTGGCCATCACGTGTTGATATCACTTCTAGTTACATCCTCACATTTCTGTAAGTGCTTGCAAGTAAAGTCTCACCATTTAATGTATATCTGTAGGAATATTAGCGGGAACTGGGGCTGGAAGTTTTTGGACTTGGAAATCATTAACACGATTTCCTATGTTAATTTTAGTCTTCTTTGGATGTATAAAGAATCTGAACAAATTTTTGGGATAATGTGTGATGGGCTGAAGTATGCTGTTTATGGGTTGATTTTAAGGGGCTGTCACCTTCCAGCTTGCATGAAGCCCTCTTATATGTCTCAGTTTCTCTCTCCAGCTATTTAATACAGCCATGAAGACTTAGAAGTAGGTCTAAGTAACCAACCTTTATGTGTATGCCCCTGGATGAGTCAATTATTTAATTAAAGTTGAGTTAGAATTTTCCACGTGGCTTTTGCCATCATAGTGGACACACGACACCTCAACAAAGAGTCTTAGTCACCTAAGAATTCCAGACATCTGAGCTGAAGAGAGGAAGTGCCCCTTATCTTCAGAGTAGAACAAGTTCAGGCTCTCACTTATCCAGCAAAAGGCTTTGTTCAGACTCTCAGAAAGCAATTCCAATTGAAAGTAAAAGTTAAAAACCAGCAACCCATTTTTCTCCTGTCCTGAGGTCTCCAACCCTTAACCTTTAGCCTCACTTTGAGGATTAAAAAAAAAGTAAAGAAAAACTCAGCTCGAATAAATTCAAGCCTTTTACCTTAAAACAGGGATGTCAGGATTTCTGAGAAAAACTCACCCAAGCTTACCTGATGCAAAGGGGGAAGCTGGTAGGGCCCAATGGGCCACCTAGCATGTGTTCGGGTCTGTAAGGTGGGTCCTGGGTGGGCTTCTCTGGAATCCTTCCACTTTATGCCAAATAAATGTCAATGTAAGATATGTTTAAGCCTGTAGAAAATTTTTATAAGTTTATTTGAGCCAAACTGATGAAAATTGCCAAGAAATAAAATTTCCACAGATTGAGAAAATGATAATGGCAATTTTGAGTGTTATTTTATACATTACCATCAAAGAAGGAAGCATGAGGTTTTACATAAAATTTATTAATGATAGATTAAGGAGGTGGGAGAAAGCAAAGCGGGGAAATCTCTGGGATTGGATAAAAAGTAAGATGAATAGACACATATTTCTTTTATATTTGTGGCTATAAGATAGCTAGCAGTTAACAATGAACAAAGTAACAGTAACAATGAGAGGTTTTGTGGTCTCTGCTCTGGCGCAATGAGGGGTTCAAAAAAAAGAAAAAAGAAAATCACCCTGGCATACTAAGGGTATGTGATCATAGATACAAAAAGACAATATACAAACTCAGTTAATGTAAAGATCGACCTTTGTCAGGGAAGATACAGGCCTACGACAGGACTACCTGCCATGGCTCATTTTTAGTTAGAAATCTTTTATTTCAGACCATCCTGTGTGGTTACCTTAGGTCTCTGTGTTTGTAAGGTCTGCCATGCAGACTTCTGCTGAGCATGTCAGGTTTACTATGTGGCCCCCTTTTTTCTTCACAGGCTCTAACAATGTGTTTGATTTGTTAACTGAAACATAAAACAACATTTTGGGGGGTCTGTTGGGAGGTCAACAATACCAGAATTTGGGGGATGCAGCTAAAGCAGTGCTAGAAGAGAATTTGTAGCTTGAAATGTAGACTGCAGTAACTGAAGGTGAGGTGCCAACAGTTGCCTGATATTGTAGAGAAAATATGTAAGGGCTATGTGAATTTGAAATGCTAGAGTGAATTTAGCATGAAAGACCAGCTCATCTACCCCATAACCATGTTTCACAGGAGGGTGGAGAGTGTACTCCATCTTTTAGGCCTTCAAAGGGACATTGGTAAGGGGAATACTGTCATTCTTGAAGTGGTTTATAGTGGCCATTCTTTTGGCCAAGAATGATAATGAAAAATGCTACTATTGTAGTGGGTTCTCTGAATTCAGTGAGGATCATGATAACTCATAGTAGCAGGGCCAAATGGTCTTACTTAAACATTAAAGATTCTACGTACAAATATATTAAACAAAACATATCAAAAAATGGTGAACCTAGAGTAACTATATATATTTATATTTACATTAAATGTAAACAGACTAAATAGTCAAATAAAGGAGAATTTGTCAGTTTGGATAAAAAGGCAAGGTCCTCCAGCTATATATTTTCAACAGAAGACATGGTCTAATTACAAATACCAGAAAATTTTAATGTAAGTTGGAAAAGTATAAAGCAGAAAAAACTGTAAGTATAATAAAATTGGAATGGCTAGATAATATTAAATAAAATAGGCAATAAGAGCATCAGTACTTCCAGCCTTAAAGGAGACATTACATAATGATAAAAGAGTCAGGCTTCAAAATGCATCAAGCAAAACTAGCAAAGTAGAAGAGAGAAACAGGCTAACCTACAATTATCATTGGTAATATTACCTCATCTTAATAGCAAGACTAAGAACAATGTTGAACTAAATGATATTTATAAAACATTATACAAAACAATTCTAGAATAGATATCTTTAAAGTACACATGGAATCCCTGGCTGGCGTAGCTCAGTGGATTGAGCGCGGGCTGCGTACCAAAGTGTTGCAGGTTCTATTCCCAGTCAGGGTACATGCCTGGGTTGCAGGCCATGACCCCCAGCAACCGCACATTGATGTTTCTCTCTCTTTCTTCCTCCCTTCCCTCTCTGAAAATAAATGAAATCTTTAAAAAAAAAAGTACACATGGAGATTTAAAAAGGAAAGCCACATAGTGGTGATTAAAGATTGAATAGTTCTCAATAATTTTTACTTTAAAATCTTGCAAGTTCTTATCATAAAAAAATGAAATTAAAAACAAATATCAATAAGAAACCTAGGAAGCACCATATATTTTGTAATTAACCTTACCCTTAGAAATAATATGAGTTAAAAAAGAAATCACAAGAAAATTTAAAAAATATTTTGAACTAAAAATGAAAATACAACATAGCAAAATTTAAGAGATGAAACTAAAGTAGTGTTAGAGGGGAATTTATAATTTCAAATGCTCATATAGGAAAATAAGAAAGGTTTGAAATCAATTTTCTACTTAATCTAAAATAAAAGTTTCCACTTAACAATCTAGAAAGAAGCAAATTAACCATAAAATACATAAATGAAGGAAATAATAAAGATTAGAGCCAAATAATAAAATGGAAAACATGTAACAACAGAGAAAACTAAGAAAGTTCAAGTTGGTCTACAGAAAAATTAGTACAACTAATATAACCCAAACAAGACTAATCAGAAGACACCCACACTACACACACAGACACACATGGGTGGGGGCTGGGGAAGAGAGAATTATTAATATCAGAAATAAAAAAGAAGGCATCATTACAAATTCTACTGATTTTAAAAGGATAGTGAGAAAATAGTACAAATAATTGTATGTTAAGATATTGATAATTTGGATGAAATGGTCAGATTTTGAAAACAAAAACATAATATATCAGGTAGGTTTAAATAAAGGGTTACAAGTTCAGTTCAGCACTTGCACATTAAACAATGCATATCCCATTGCAAAGATTTCAACTCTAGTGGATAACTGAAAGGACTCACAAATTCAGGTCATACAAAGAATATGGTACAGTAAGAAAAATGGTGTTCAGGTAAGCATCAGGGCTCAAGAAGGTTCCAGGAATAGCTCCCTAAGATCTTTGTTATCTGCACAAAGATGCCTTTCACTTGTGGAGTAAACCACTACAATTTGTGTGGTGAAACTTGGTTTTAGGAGAGTTTTCTAAACTTTCCAGCAGAGATTTTTAAATGAGGCTGTCTGATTATGCTAAGTATATATTGTTAATAAACCAGTTCAAGGTGTTGCCAGGGGAATTTGAAATATTAAACTAAGCAAAAAATCATTACATATACCACTGTCTGCATCTTTGTCAAGAGTCAGTGGCAAATTTTCAGGCATTTTTGCATATAAATGTGCTATCCCAATCCAGAGGTAAAATATCTCTATCCTTTACATTCATATTAACATAATGACAGAATATAGCATATTTTATTATAAATGGAGGCAGAAAGCATTTGAAGAGGAACTTTGATTAGATGTATATAAAGAATCTCTATAAACCAATAAGGCAAAAACAAAAAATTGGAGTAAGCTTGAACATAAACTTCCAAAAGAGATTTATAAATGGCCAATAATCACATAAAGAAGTACACAATATTATTAGCAATTAGAAAACTGCAAATTAAAACCACATTAAGATAATATTGTACTTCATACTCACAATGGCTAAAATTTTGAAAGGTGAAAACCCCAATAATGAATAAAATGTGGAATAAGAACACTCATACATTGCTGGTAGGCCAGTACATTGTTCAATCATTTTAGAAAACTGCTTGACATCTACATCTAACTTATGACTGAATAATTTTATGGGTTCAGTCAAAAGAAATTAAAATGTGTGTCCAGAAATAAATGTGCATAAAGGTGCTTAAATAAGACTTATTTATGATGACCAAAATTGAGGGGTGGAAAATACAAATGCCCATTAACAGGAGAGTGCTTAAAGAATTTGTCCATACAGATTGATACATTAGAATACATCTCAGCACTATAAGAGATTGAACTATTGGAACATGCTATAACATCCATGAATCTCTAAAACAATCTCAGAATAAAGAAGCTGTATACAAAGAAGTACATACTATACAATTCTGCTTACATTAAATTAAAAAGGGAGGAAAACTTATGTACATGATATAAATCAGAAAACTGGTTGTCTAGGGTTACAACCAGGGCCTTTCTGAAGTGATTGATTTTTCCTTATCTTGATTGTGCAGATAGTTTTAGAATTTGTCAAAATTCATTAAATTACATACTTCAAATCTGTGTATTTCACTGTTGGAAGATTTTATCTCAATAAGAAAAAATAAACATTTAAAAAGATCAATAAAATGCAATATGTTGAAAGAAAGAAACAGATACAAATACTATATACTATATCATTCTATTTATCTAACGTTTGAACCAAGCAAAATTTATAGGCTTAGAAATCAGAACAGTGATTGTCTCTTGGGGTTGGAGAAATACAGGAAAATATTATGTGGAAAATTTCTGAGATGTCAGAAAAAATGTTCCATATTTTGATTGTGATGATGGTTATATGAGTACATATATCTGTCAATACTCATCAAAATGCAAACCAAAGATCTATGGCTTTCACTTATATTAATTTAACTACAATTTAACAAGCACATTTTAAAAGAGCAAATCTTAAAAAAAATTGTTCTATGTACTGCTGTTGAGGCCAAAGGACAGCAAATTAAATTCAAATAATGTACGAAGGAAAAAGTAAAGCAGATAAAAAACAGAAGTAAATGATGTAGAAGGCTAGTGACAATAGAGAAAATGCACAAAATCAATATGACAAATTCCTACCAAAGCTGATAAAAAATAATGAGAGAAATCAAATTATCAGTATCAGGTGTAAGTAGAAATATCAGTGTAGATTCTTCAGACATTAATAATAATCACAAGAGCATTATTTAAAAATATTTTAAATCTAAATACATAAACACTTTATTAGGAAATACAATTTATAAAAGGTGACACAAGAAGAAAAAGATACTTTAGTAATTTATATAAATATATAAAATTATAGAATAGAAATTTTAAAACATTTCTACAAAGAAATTTTCAGTTGCAGGTAGTTTTATTGGTGATTTTTTTCAAATGTGTAAAAAATGTAATATCTCAATGCACACAAATCTGCCACTTAATGAGAAGACAATCTGCTTATCAACTTATTCCATGATATCTGAATGACCTTAGTATAAAAACATGAAATGGATATTATAAACAATAAAAATAACAGGCCAGTCTCTTTCATGTAGAAATAACTAAAATCCCAAAAATTAAAGCACATGATTATTTAGTGAAGCATTCAAGTAATTATATGGAGTAAGGCCAGCTATGTTCAGTGTGGGCAACTTTGCAATTTTCCAGGAACGGGAAGTTGGTTTAACATGTCAAAATTAATTAACACCCCTAAAGCAAGGAACATAAAGGAAAGAAGAAACAAATGGGAACTCATCAAATTAAAAAGCTCCTGCATGGCTAAAGAAAACAGCATTAAAATGAGAAGAGAACCAACTATATGGAAAAACATATTTGCCAATGATACCTCAGAAAAGGATTTGATCTCCAAAATATATAAAGAACTCACATGAGTCCACTCTAGGAAGACTAACAACCCAATTAAAAAATGGGCAAAGGACTTGAACAGACATTTCTCCAAGGAGGACATACAGAGGGCCCAGAGACATATGAAAAGATGCTCAGCATTACTAGCTATCAGAGAGATGCAAATTAAAGCACAATGAAATACCACTTTACGCCAGTCAGAATGACCATCATAAACAAATGAACAAACAAGTGTTGGAGAGGTTGTGGAGAAAAGGGAACCTTAAGGCACTATTGGTTGGAATACAGATTGGTGCATCAATTGTGGAAAACAGTATGGAATTTCCTCAGAAAACTAAGAATGGAACTGCCTTTTGATCCAGCAAGTCCACTGCTGGGACTATATCCTAAGACCCCTGGAACACCAATACAAAGGCACCTATGCACCCCAATGTTCATAGCAGCACAATTTACAATAGCCAAGTGCTGGAAGCAACCTAAGTGCCCATCAGTAAATGAGTGGATCAAAAAACATGGTACATTTACACAACCAACGGAATTCTGTGCAGCAGAAAGAAAGAAGGAGCTCCTACCCTTTGCAACAGCATGGATGGAACTGGAGAGAATTATGCTAAGTGAAATTAGCCAGATGGTGAGGAACAAATACCATATGATCTTACCTTTAACTAGAACCTAATCAACAAAACAAACAAGCAAAAAGAATATACACAGAGACATGGAAATTAAGAACAATCTAACAATAGCCAGAGGGGAGGAGTGAGGGGACAATAGGGGGAAGGGTTTTCAGGAACTACTATAAAGGACACTTGGACAAAACCAAAGGGGGCAGGGTAGAAGCAAGGGAGGGCTGTGGGTTTGGCTGGTGTGGGGGAAGTGGTGAGGGGAAATGCAGACAACTGTAATTGAACAACAATAAAATAACTAAAATAAATCAGTTAATATATTATAATATTAACTGAGCTTGTAGAAATCTATAAGAAAAACATAGAAACAAATTAAAAATAGGCAAAAAAAACCCATCAGATACTTCACAAAGACAGTATCCAAGTAGCATACATGTATGAAAAGTAGCTCTATGTTTTTATTATCAGGAAAATGAAAATTAAAATGAGAAGAAAGTCACAGTATGCACACAAGAGAATTATTAAAATTTGCAGACAGCCAGTTGCAAAACATTGTAAAAATATTAAGTGATGGGATTCGTATACATTGACATTGGGAAAGTAAATTGTACAGCTACTTTAGAAAATGAAGTGACAGTAGCTACTAAAGCTAAATTTATTGTTAAGTGTCTAACCAATATACCCATATAAATATATGCAGTAAGGGACATGTACACAGGTGTTCATCACAGAACTGCTCATAATAGTCCCAAAATTTTCATCATTAATGGAAGGGAGAAAAAAATTGTGGCTTATTTATACAATGGAATATTATTCCACAAGGAAAACAATTACTTCTATATGCATAAATATAGATACATCTCATGAAATTATATTTGGGAAAAAAAGCCAGACATAAAAAAATGTATTATATGCTTCTATTTTACTAAATATATAAACAGATGAAATAAATCTATCATGACTGAAGATCAAAATAGTGGTTATCTTTGGGAACATTAGTAGCAGAGAAGAAGGACAAGGAGAACTTCAGTGTTCCCCATATATTTTAATCTGGGTTGTGCTTACATAGGTGTGAACATTTGTTAAAATTCATCTAGCTATGCCCTGACTTGAGCACAGGCTTTGAACCAGGGGTGGGTGGTTCAATTCCCAGTTGGGATGCAAGCCTGGGTTTCGAGCCATGTCCCAAGTACTGGGCACACAAGAGTCAACCACACATTGATGTTTCTCTCCCTCTCTTTCTAAAAAAAAAAAAAAATTCATCTAGCTATATAATTATAATGTGTACCCTTAAAATGTGTGTTGATATGCATGGTATGTTTCAATAAAATGATTTTACATTTTACCTAACCAATACAAAGATGACTATGAATTATAGGTTCCCAGTCACATTTGGTATGTTCTAGTGAGAATGTATTTTTTAGACCTCTGCTCCTTTGCTACAGGAAGACTGTATTGAACTCTAGGACCCGATCGTTTGATTTTCAAGATACTGTAGATATGTTACAGGGTGCAGCCAAGAGGGGAGACCCCAAATGGGCATTTGAAATAGGGTCCAGAACTTAAGGTGTCCAGGAGATTTTAAGATGTCTCCACCCCTCTCCCCCAGGGTGTGGGTTGGGGAAAGGGACAAATGGAGCAGGGCCATTGAGAGCTGTTTTTGCATAGCAACAGCCTTGCAGCTACCCTTTGGCGTGGTCATTTAACATATCTATAGCCTTTGGCTGGTCACTTAGATATGTTAAATAGTGTGATCATCTCTGAGCCAGGGGAATGGAAGTAACTTCCCCACCAAGATGTGACTGGGGGCAGATCCCCCAAGCTACAGAGCCTGCGTGGGAGCTCGGAGAAGATTGGCTCCAGGACATGGGGCCACACCTGCCCAGACTCATGATGGCAGCCCAGTAAAGCTGGAAGGATATGAATTCTGGCATGTGAAGCCGAGTGTGGGAGGAGTCAGAAATGGGGCTGCAGAGGAAGATTTGGCATGGGGATTTAAATGGAGGTGCGGCGGCCATTGGGGGAGAACCATGCTGCTTTAGGAAGGAGAGCCATGCGCAGCCCTGAGAGGGAGAGAACCATGCGGCTTTAGCAGAATGGGGAGGACCTCAGCCATGGAGGGAGAACCGTGCTGCTTTAGGAGAACCACGTGGCCTTGACAGAGTGGAGACTCCCACAGCCCTGAGAGGGAGAACCATGAGGCCTGGACAGAGTGGGGACCCCCACAGCTTTAGAAGGGGGAACCACCACCTGGTTTTAGCAGAGATCCTTGCGACTCAGCTGAGGGTGCCGGGAACCCAGGGAGGTCTCCCAGTCGAGATGGAGTATTAATTGGGAAGAACCAGAGGACTGCCTGAGCCATGGACTTCTATTTCCTTTCCTGAGATATGGTACTCTGGACTGGGCAAAGGGGGAAGGAAGGAAGAACTGTGTCTGTTTGTGGGTGTTTTAAGGGACTTTAGGATTTTTGATGAAGACATTAGGTCACTACTTGAAGTCTGTATAGCATTAAATAAACATGTCCTTTCCTTTTCACGAATCTCTGGCATTGAGAGACGTCTTTCCTCTGGCGGCAGACATAACGGACCCGGGGCCTTCTTTCAATAATAGTATATTGTCCCAGGCCCCCCTTGTTGTGTGTTCTGTAACAGATATAGGATGCAGTCATTTCAGCATTCATGATCTTCCTTTTTTTATACCCTTAGCAATGGTTGCTTATAAATTTAAAATAAAAAGAAGCAAAGCATCTTCCTTTTTTTTCTAGCCCATTATGGAAGATAGATCTTTCAGTTTAAGAAAACAAAATTTAATTTTCTTCTTGAAATTTTTTGTTTCTATTGGTTTGTTTTCAGAGTTCATTACAAAATATTATTTATATGCCCATTTTTCAAAATCATAATTATTATTATTGATTTTTTTTTAAAGCAGATCCTGGTAAAATGCCATAAGGAGGGCCAACATGGTAAGACAGAACAGCAGAGAATCCCTAAGAAAGAGAAATTCCTTTCTGTGGATGTGTAGCATGGGCATGTCAGAAGACAACCCCAACTGGCAAGATAAGAAATCAGGCTTTAGGGTGAACTAAATGGGGGTGTCAGAAATCTCAGTGTTGTTAAGTGTAGTAAGGTTGGGCAGGAGGGTGGGAAAAGTGATGAGGCAAGGAAGAAAGGTGGGCTGGGATCAATTTGAGGAGGTCATAAATGTCATGTTAAATTACTTAGACTTTTTTTTTTATTGTTGGGGTGGGAGAATACTAATAAAATATATCTGAGAGTCAGCTAGGCATGAAAAAAGATTACCTGAGTTTTAAATGGTTCTTCATTAGTTCCGGTTAAAGCAACTCTGTATTTAAAATGCTTGTCTGTCTCTGGAGAAAAGGTCAATCTAGTGTTTTGAAATTTTAAATCAGAGTGACTAACCACATGACTGATAATCCACTTCTAAAGAGATCAGACATTAAGAAATTTGGAAAGACTACAAAGTAATATTTTAAAAGAGAATTTAGTAGTTTATATTTGTGATAAAATCCTTTTCTGACACAAAATTTTTAGTAAAATATTTCTCACCCAATTTATTTGTGAGGATATTTTTATAGAATAGTATTTATATTTATAATCTGAGTTTGTCCTATGAACTTGGGTTATTATCATAGGACCAATGGAAACCAATTATTTAAGAGGAGTTTCCAAAATTTTTTAAAGTAAATTCACTATCTCCTTTTGTTTTAATACCCCTTTTTCTTACAGTTTATAGCTGTGTTCAAGAGAGAAAAGGTTTCCCAACATTATTGTTCTTTTATTTTCAGCAAACCGTTTGTAAATACAGATATGATTGTTGATGGAAATACAATAAAGAGTAAGTCATGATTCCTGATCTGTCCTTTGTCTATTATTAAAATCTGGTTTTATTTTTTCTGCTAATAATTTCTTGTTCCAATGTCTTCAAGACTAGTATTTTGGCCTTCACTTCTCATTCTAGTAAACCATCTACTTTAAATAGGCATAAATTTCCAGCTGCCTTGCTTTTCCTGGGCAACTGAAGAAAATTAGTTGGATCCACTCTGTTTATGATCATTGTTCTCTATTTAATCCCCTTTCCCATTTCAAGTCCTATTTCCCACAAAACTCTGATTCTTCTACCTTCTTAATTCTCAAAAGAGGATTGGCCATAAGATTGGACCTTCCTCAATTATAAGCCAATGACCTATATAACCAACCTCTATCTGTACCAATTCTCAATTCTCTCTCTCTCTTCCCCCTCTAGTAAAGAGATATAAATCCTTCTATTTATGGCTAGTCCATTGAGCATCTTCATTCCAAGTCTGCTCTCTTCCTTCTCAGGAAACTTACACCTGTATTAACCCTTCTTTTTTATGTCAACTCTGTCCCATCATAACAATTATAAAATAAAACCAAACCAAAGCAAACACATCTGATGTGTGGACCACTAGCCAGCAGTGACCACAGAACGCTGCGGATGGCTCAATGAAAACACGCGAGAAAAAACATGCACAGAGACAAACTAGTTTCTGTGGGGAAGTAGGGACGGAATGCCCCCCCCCCAGTGGGGAGCACGCCTGATTTACCATCCATACCTGCTTTTATTAGGCTCATTTTGCATAATAATTCAGGTAAGGTACAGTACTCATTAGGGGAAGTAAGGAACCATAGAAAACAAAGAACTCTGCCGGTCTATTTTGAGTTGGGGTCAAAGAGCTGTAAGACTTTGAGGAACAAACTAACTTCCTCCTTGGACCCTTCTCATTCAACTGAGAGCATTCTAAACAAAGAAGGTTTCACAGTAATTTACATATTCTTTCTTAGGCCTGATCACCTGGGGAATCCGCCCTTTTCAGCACAGAGCTGCACCACCCTGTCATTGTTTCAGGCTTAGGTGAAGCAAGGGAACTAAGGCAACCAAGAGACAAGATTTTTCTCCCAGACGAGGAGAACTCAGGCTATGTCAAAGCCGAGGAGAGAGGGTCCATCACCCCCTTTTGCTGCAGCCCCCCAAGTCCTTCTTTTGGGGGGCCTCCCAAAGTGATCGTGCCTGTCTTAGTCGTTCCCCTCGTGGGGAATCTTACCCGTCTTTGGCTAACCGACCAAGCTTTTTGGGGTTCAGTTATGAATAAAGCAGCAGAAGCAGCATTCCTGCCAGGGAGATAAGCTTTTGTCTCCTTGCTAGCTTACGGTTCCAAGGGCGCTCCCTTAGCCTTAGCCTAGGCAGGGGTTTCAGCTTCTGATACCAGTCAGGGCGGTTCCCAACACACATCTAGACTTTATTCCCTACTTTAGCTATGCTTGATCTTTCCCATTTTTATAAATAAAAATTGTGTATAGGTTGTACAGCATGATGTTTTGGGACTTTTTATTTTTATGTTTTTCAGCTTTACTAAGGTATAATTGACAAATTATATAATGATGTTTTGATATACATATATAATGAAATGATAACTATAGTTAAGATCATTGATATATGTATCTCTTCACATGAAGTTACTTTTTTTTTCCTTTAGTGTGTCCTGGTATCTGCTTTCTTAGAAAATATCCATTGCTATGATACAGAATTATTAATTGCAGTTACATGATGTGCATTAGATCTTCAGAACTTTTTGCCCTATATAACTATAACTTCATACTCTTTGACCAACATTCCCTTATTTCCCCTACCTCCCCACTTCTGGTAATCACTGTTCTACTCTCTGCTTCTATGAATTTGACTTTTTTAGATTCCACATATGAGTGAGCTTATGTAGTATTTTTTTCTGTGTCTGGCTTATTTTACTTAGCATAATGTCCTCCAGGTTTATCTGTGTCAACACAAATGACAGCATCTCCTTGGATCTCCTTTATTTAAGACTATTATATATACATACATACCTACCTATATATGTATATGTATGTGTATACAAATACATATATGACTACATATTGAAGGGACAAATGGTCTATATATCGAATAGACAAGTGTATATATGATATATAATATACAATAACCACTTATTATATATATTATATAGTATTTCATAATAATATATATTTAATAACCATTTATCTATTCATCAGTGGATGGACACGTAGGATGTGTCATGACTATTATGAATAATGATGCAGTTAACATGGAAGAATAAATACCCAGAATTGGAATTGCTAGATCATATGGTAGTTTTACTTTAGTGTTTTTTCAGGAACCATACTTTTTTCCATAATGGCTATACCAATTTTACGTTCCTACCAATAGTATACAAGGTTCCCTTTTCTCAACATTCCCTTCAATATTTACTGCTCATCTTTTTGATAGTAACCATTTTAACAAGTGTGAGGTGGTATCTCAGTGTTTTTTTTTTTTTCATTGTGGTTTTGATTTGTGTTTCCCTGATGATTAGTGATGTTGGGCATCATTTCATATACCTGTTGGCCATTTATATGTCTTTATTGGAAAAAAATCTCTACTTAGTTTATGTGTTCATTTTAATAAGGTTTTTTTTCTATTGAGTTGTACAAATTCCTTACATATTTTTTGGATATTAACTACTTCTCAGATATATGGCTTGCACATCTCTTCTCCTACACCATAGTTTACTTCTTCATTTTGTTAATGGTTTCCTTTGCTGAACATAAACTGTTTAGTTTGATGTAGTATGACACTTATTTTTGTTTTAGTTTCTTCTGATTGTTGTGTCATATGCAATACAAATATTCATTGCCAATGTCAATACCAAAGAGATTTTCTACATTTTATTCTAGAAGTTTTATGGTTTCAGGTCTTACATTTAATCTTTAATCAATCTTGAGTGTTGATTTTTTTCATGGTATAAGGAAAGGGTCAAATTTTATTATTTAGTATGTAGATATTATTTTTCCCAATATTGTTTATTTAAAAAAAAACCTGTCCATTGTATTTAAAAAATGTCCATTATGCAATCATAAAGTCATTCCTTGACTTTGAAAATTAGTTGCCCATATGTGCTTGGTTTATTTTGGTGATCTTTCTTCTATTCCACTGGTCAAGATGTCTGTTTTTATGCCAGTGGCATGCTGATTTGTTACTGCTTGCTGTTTTGTAATTATCATTTGAAATCGGAAAGTTTGTTACCTCCAACTTTGTTTTTCTTCTTCTTCTTCAAGATTGCTCCAGTTATTCTGTTTTTTTTTTCATGGTTCCACATGAATTTTAGGATTTTCTATTTCTGTAAAAAGTACTGGTGGAATTTTAATAAGATCACATTGATTCTATACATTACATTGGGTAGTATGAACATTTTAGCATATTAATTCTTTCAATTCATTAACATGGGGTATTGTTCCATTTATGTGTGTCCTTTGCAATTTCTTTCATCAATGTCTTATAGTATACAGATCTTTTATCTCCTTGGTTAAATTTATTCCTAAGTATTTTATTCTATTTGATGCTATTGTAAATGGGATTATTTTCTTCATTTCCTTTCAATAAAGTTCCAGGATGCAAATTTCACGTACAAGAATCATTGGTGTTTCTTTATACCAACAATAATCTACCTGAAAAGGATATTGTCCTTTTGTTCATTCTCAGACTTCTCAAAAGAGAGAGGTATGTATTTTCTCAATTTATTCTATACTTACACCTGTACTTCTTCACCAAGCTTCTACTTTAAGATCATCAAGGGCCTCCATGCCAAATTCCAATAGATATGTTTTAGTTGGCATTTTACTTAATCATCCAGGGAATTCCAAAAATTGAGTATAATTCATCTCTGGAAACTTGTTTCCTTTGTTTTAAATGACTAATCACTCTTTTAGTCTTTATTGTATTGCTCTAAACTTTCTCCAGATACTTTAACCAACTCAGTATTCTCTATATGAGCTTTGACTGTGAGAGTCCTTCAGGTGCTAACCTTTGGCTTAGAGTCTTAAGCTCAGTCTCTTGTCAGTCTGCTTCCTTTCACTTGGATTCAAGAAGTCGAATGGTATGTTATCACCTGTATGCTATTATTCCTCAATTTTTATCACTAGCAAAGACTTTCTTTCTAAATCTCAAATTCATATATCAAATACTTTTTTTGACATCTCCACTTAGAAATATAACAGGAATCTCAAACTCATGATGTCATCCTGTGCCTCAGCTTGGTCAATCTCCTGCACCTCTTTTTTAATGAATGTAATCTCTGAATCCACCCTCTTCTCACTCATAATATCCAAAATCTGAGAAAATTTTTCTCCTGATATTTTTCAGAATACTGAATAAATTACTTCAGTGTTACAATGGTGCTCTAGTGGACTAAACAAATGTGCAAGATTCTGGGAGCTGGATAGGAAATAAAATACCATTTGAAATCAGAAAGTGTGGTAAAACCTGGCTTTGAAATAAGAAAAAAATGACTTTTTAACATTAGTTTTAAAATAAGCCTTGAAGGTACTTATATGTCTTCAAATTTGTTTCTTTCTTTGTCTTGACAGGGAAGTGACTCAATCCCTGAAAGGCAAACCAATCTTCCATATTGTTTAGTTCTTAGGATCAACTCAGTGGTGTTGATCCTAAGAGCTAAACCTTCTTTGGTTCACTTCCTGAGCTTTTTGATTTCCTCATCCTATAGAAATAAATGATGTTTGACTCTCATATAGAATTATGGATCAGAAATGATGAAGTCAAAGGTAGGTACAAGGGAACTTGTTTACAGGCAACCATAACATATACTTATTTTAAGAAATGACAGTGCAGTGACAATCTGAATCACCTGACAGTTTAGTAGCTTATGGTTAGAGTTATAACCTTTGTGCTTCTAAAAGCTTTCTCCAAAACTATGTTCTTTTGATCTAAATGGTTGTATAGGTGAACCCTGTTTAATGATGTTCCTGAGGACATGATATTGCTGTTATATTCAAATCTTAAAATGGAAATCAATTGTAAGTTTACTAAATATGTGCACCACAAGAATTTTTATTCTTGTCAATCAATGTTTGAGAGATGTGGTGTTTGCATACTATTTTGGGTATATATGAGGGGGGACCCCCAAAGATAATTATTTTTTGGAGGGCCGTCTCCTTGTAGCACAGGATTCCCCTACTAGGTGAGTGTTCTACAGACCCATCTGTATTAGCCAGTGTTGTGAGAGGCTGCATTCCATTTCAGTGAATTTATTTTGAAGACTCTGTGCCCTACCCTCCCTATCTCCTTCTCTCCTTCTTTAATTGATATGTCTCTTTTAGTTATTTATTCACAGAGCTTATATAATATCTATATTCTGGTTAATTCTAGAGCTTTACTTTTAGCTTTTACTTCATCTAGATTTTCTGTTTGGGTGTAGGTGTGTATATCCAAGTGCCTACCTAAACTTTTTCTTTCTACTGAAAATCTAATAATATCTTAAACTCAACCTCACTTAGTGAAACTTTTGAATCCTGCCCTCCTTCTCCAAATATACTTAGCCTGTATATTTTTCCACCTCCATTATTGGCAACTACTTCCTTCATGGTGCTTAGGCCAAAACCTAGAAATCTTTATTGACTACTATCTTCCATTTATAATAATATTCAAGTATCAGTAAATATTGCTGGTTTTACATTCAGAGTGTATTGAGCATCTGACAACATACTACCACATTCTCTGCTATTATATTGACCCAAATCAACAAAGTCTGTAGGCTGAATTTCTGCAATAGTGTTCAAATTGTCTCTGTGCTTCCAAAACCTTATCACCACCACTGAAATTGTGACTGGAAAATGCAGGTTGGGTTGTCTGTCATGATGAAAGCCAAACTTGTGAGACAGGTGCTGGTGCAAAAGAAAAGAGGTTTATTTAGGTGCCATGACCTAGAAGAAGGTAGACTCCCATCTCAAAGACTATCCTCCCCTCTTGCTAAAGCCCATGGCTCTTATGGGATAGGAAGGAGAAGGTTTTTCTTTCCTATCCAATTGTCTTGCTAGTTTTTGGCATGCTGGGGCCCTGTCCATTCATCTCTCTTGCTTTTGGTTCTCTGGGGTCCTACTGATTTATCTTTATAGCTTTTGGCATTGTCAGTGTAAAAATCTCCTCCTGTGCCATCTTAGTCAATGGGGGAGACTCCCTAGAGCTTCCTGACTATCTAAGGTATCAGGGTCAGTGAGGAGGTCACCTCTCACGAATCCTGGAGGATGCTGAAGCCCTTACCTGTTTCCCAAAGTGGGACATGTAACCCACACATTCAGGGTTGGCACCCTTTGGGGCATACCATTCATTCCTGTGCACCTGTGTCCTCTGCACAGCCCCAGTGCAGCCTACCCCTCCCAAGTGGCCAGCTCAACATTCCACCAGCTTCCCATGCTCCAACTGACTGCCTATGGGGACAAAATGATCTATTTTAAACACAGCAGCTGCAGTGTAAAAATCAAGCCAAATATCTCATCACCCCACTCAAATTCTCCCATTATTTCCTTGTCTTGCTCAACATACACGAACAAGTCCTACAGTAACTCTGCATAATTTATACTCCTTTTACTCTTCTGATCTTATCTTCTTTATTTTCCTCTTGGACTCTGCTCCAGCCATATGAATACACTTTCTTGCTGTGTCTTGATTCTGTCAAGCATGCTCATGACTCAGCATTGGCTTTGCACTGGCTGTTTCCCCTTCCTGGAACTCTTATCCTCTGATATCTAAATGGTTAGATGTGTCACCACCTTCTAGTATTTGCTCAGATTGTATCTTCTCAAAGAGGCTTACCTTGACCATCCTAATTAAAAGTGAAATTTGCATCCCATCCACATCTCTTCAAATCTCCCTATGCTGCCCTGCTTTCCATAACACTTTTCAACTCCTAACATATCAAATAAATTATTACTTTCATTGTTTATTCTTTAATTCCCTCTCTAGGAAAATGAGATTCAAAATTTTTGTGTATCTCATTCACTATGTATCCCAAATGCTTAACAGTGTCTGACATATAACGGTGTCATCTATATATATATGTATATATAAATGACCGAGTGAACTCACAAAATGGAAGGAAAAAGAAGTCAAGGCCAAGAAAAAATGTCAGCTCTATAGGCTCAAAGAACATATTTAATGGTTTTAAAGCAATATCACCAAAGGTTTTAAATGCTTATATGTGTGCACTTATCTTTTCTCTGGTTATCATTGAGATATAGCAAAGGAAACTTCAGTGGTCTGGTTTAAATGAGAGTCTGCTAAATAATGCTGGTGTAGAGTTTGACCTAGAAGTAGGTACATCCAGTGTGTGACTGTGCGAGGGGGATTCATAAATAAGTCACTTAAGGGGAAACACATACTCACACATGCATATACCACCCCCCCAGCACATAATGCAAACACTTCTACCCACACTCATAACTCAAATAACGCTTAAGTGAGCAACAAGTCATTTTCAGGAAGAAGCATGAGTTTGAAGCCACACTTGAATTGGTGATAAGCACAAATTTGTTCACTATTAGAAAAGAATTTGGACAAAATTTTAGCTTTTCTAGGCCACAGTTTTCTCAACTTTATTATAAACTTATTGGTCAGTATGACAGTATTACAATAACAGTAATACCAAAACTGTTACAAGCTTAAAAAGATTAAAGTAGGTTATATACATGAAACAATATTCATGATGTTTTATTGTGAGGAATTTGCTCTAGTTTTATTTCATTTTAAAACATACTTTATTGGTTATGCTAAAAATATGCTCTAGTTTTATATCAGGCCAGTTAAAAGTGGGCTAATAGCTTATACTTCATGCTTATATGCCCCATATTCTAAGGAACCCCTAAACTCTGGAGCCAGGAGACATCTCTATTATGCTTCTCAACACAGTGCTCCTGAAACCAGCCTTCATCCATGCAAGCCGACATGCGAGATGATATATATTTGCTTTCTTGCAGCTGGGAGAGTTACAAAGTTTTCTCCAATTCATTAATAATTGTTGCTGTTAAATGGGCAAAGAACTGTCAATAATTTTGTCCAGAAGGAGCCCTGGCTGGTGTAGCTCAGTGGATTGAGCACGGGCTGTGAACCAAAGTGTCGCAGGTCTATTCCCAGTCAGGGCACATGCCTGGGTTGCAGGCCACAGCCCCCAGCAACTGCACATTAATGTTTCTCTCTCTCTCTTTCTCCCTCCCTTCCCTCTCTAAAAATAAATAAATAAAATCTTTAAAAAAAGTTTTGTCCAGAAGGAACAAAATATCTTTTATTTGCTAATAACTTCATACTTGCAAATTAGTTTTAGTATAGGTTGTTGGCCAATGGATGGAGATAAAGTCTGAAAACTAGTATTTACCTTACAATATTTCAATTTTGGTTTAATTGTGTTTCTGTTGCAAGATATGTGATTATGAATATTAAAAATAATTATGTTCCCCTTTCTTTATGCCCTTCCATGGGTCAAATAATTTAGTGTCCCATCAGTTTAGGGAAAAAAATAGCATTTTGTCCAGTCAAGTAAAATGGAAATTTCTCATGTAAAGTAGCTACATTGTTCTTCTGATCTGTTGATTAATTTAACAAACGTGTAGCATTTGTCTCCTGGTGTCAGAGAAACATGATTTCTAGTACAGACTCTGGTTATCATCTGGGTGTTTTTATGCATGTTGATTAACTTCTCAGATCCTTGGAGATTTATTATTCCTTCTCAAAATATGTTTTAATAAAATAAAGTTTATAAAAATTGTTTTGAATAATATATGAAGTATTGTTCATGAAAGTACTCAGCACCGAGCATAGGACTAATAATCATTTATAAGCATTAAATATCTTCCCTCCTTACTGTTTTTATTTTTTTCACTACCTGCTCCTCTATTGTTTTAATGTACCTATGCTTGCTTATGATTGTGTTCATTAGTCACACCTTACTTTTAAAGTGTTTGATTTTTGGTTTCTGTATTTTCTCTTACAGTTCTTGCCCTGCCCCACTACCTTTGCTGAGGGGTTTGGGTAAGGATCAGCCTTCCATTGTGCCTAGATGTTAGGCTCTCTTTCAGGCTGATAATAGGACTCTTTCCAGTCAACACTGCTAGGACAATGACTTCTCAAGTACAAATCCAGCTTCTCTGCCTTTCTTTACTCCACACTCTAGTAGTGTCTCAATTTTAATGTCCAATCAGTATAAGTATCTAGAATCAAAGCGTTCTTTGTCTGTGGAATGTGGAAAAAGTGAGTTCTTAATTTCCCACTATTTTGTTTTGTCAAATATTTATTAAATACAAATCTGATCCTATCCCCTTCTGTGTTTGGCAGAAGGGGTAGTTGGTTGCTTGACTAAGGAGTAGGTGCATTGCTGTGCGGTCTTATTATACACAATGTATACTCAGTTATTAGAGACTACAGAGATGGAAGGAAAAAATAAAGCTGAAAAATTATGTGAACATTGAGGCTCAAGAAGTAGGATGTTTAGAGAAACCCTACTGGTTCAGAGACAAGGCTTGAAGTTGGCAAAGGAAGCCAGAATTTGGGGACCAAGTATTGCATGTGAGAAAAGCTACAAATAATCTCAAAAACCTGTTTTATCATTTTGTTTGTTTTTATTAACCACCTGAGTTGTACTACAGTGTTGTATAGTCTAGCTTGAAGCAGCAGGTATAATTTATTATTATTCCTATCATAATTATTAATGTTAATAGCTTTTGAGACACTTCACTCTAAAGAGAAGCACAGAATTGGGAGTTGTGGGAAGGTTATATAGGTTTAAATGTGATTCTAGTTCTTTTTGCTACAACTATGAGGGGGGATCCCCAAAACTGGAGTTTATTTATAAAAAATTGTGTATTTATTCTTACACTATCAACTCCTATGAGGTCAAGGATTCTGCTGAAACATCCATCCCTTCATTTATTCAATTTGTAAAGCAAAGCGAATCTAAGCTCTAAGATGTCAAGGACTCTGTTTTGTTTGCTTCAATTTCCTCAGCTTCTATAGGAGTGCTGGCACAGAGTGGTACACCATAAATTTCCCCAGAGAATTGATATTTGGGGGTATTTTCCTGAGTGTAAGGAGGACTCTCTGTTTAGGACTTGCACTCTTTTCCTTGTTTGTCTACTCTGACATCACACACATCCTGACCAAGTTGTGCCCCACTCAGCTTCTGCCACATGTCTTGAATGGGAGGACAAGCATATCATCTTCACTGAGGAAGGCTTAGTGCTCTAGCTCAGTACTGCCAAGTGACACTCTGGCAATAATGAAAGGCCAGGACCCTTTGGCCACTGCTCAGCTGGAGGAAAAAAGCCTGCACACCCTTTCTGTGTCATTGACAGTATGCTGGACATTACAAATCAGAATGAAGGGTTGCAAAGAATAGTGAAAAAATTTATATGATCTGCCTGGAAATAAGGGAGGCTTTCAGCCAATTCTTCATGGCACTCACTATGATTACTTCAAGATGGAGGGAACTGTAAATACGGGAGATGAGAGTGATCTGCAATTTGAGCATTTTAATTCAAAGCAAGTAAATATGTGGACCTAGCAGGGGCCATTGCCTCCTGATGATTTTTTCATTGTCATTTGTCATCTCTCTGGCAGCTGTGGAAATGTAAGGTATAGAGATACAGCACTGAGCCCATATAGGGGCACTGCACTAGGATGCTTCCCCATAAATTTCAGATTTATAAAACCTGGGAAGAAAGATCTTCAAGATCAGCCTGCCTAGCCCTTGATTTAATTCAGGTAACATTAAAACATATACAGTATTTGGTTTTCTTCTACTCACATGACTTAAAACCCTCATTTATTCTTTATTCCACTGGGTTTTTACTGTGCTGTGTAGCAGGTTCACTTTGATATCTAATCACCATTTCTCTTGCTTCACTTAACAGATAATTTTTTGCAGGATGTCATATAAATTGCTTATCATCTTCCTGGGGATGGTGGTGGAAAATACACACTTTTAAGCTTAGCAGTAAAGTCATCTTTTATCTTTTTGCCTCCCTCCCCTTTATCCCATTCAATAAATATAAAAACTATACCATTTTCCAAGTAGTTTTTTGTATACAAAGTTATATGATAAATCCATTATGGTCTATGGGCTAAAACTTTAGCTAGCCTTTCAGGAGGAGTAATATTATAACAGCCAACAATACTACAACATAATGGAGTCATTAACAGGGGTGTTTGGAAGGTCAGAGGAGCAAACTACTGACCACTGAGCCCTGAGTAACTGGAAGGTGAAGTAGCACTTTTGATACAAGTAAATTGTTGAGGTTGCTTTGATCTTGGGATATTTTGATGCGGCCAGTTTGATGCTTCAAAATGTAAAAACACTATAAAAATCTTATGAAATAATGGTCACAATAAATGCTCCTAAATCATATATTTTCAAATTCTTTCCTCATTGATGGATAGTGGCAGTGATATGGGTTATAGTTTGAGGTTGGGTTGCCATACAGGGATAAGATGAAGATTTTTATGTTTCTATTATATATTATACAGCAAGTATAATATATATATTATATGTATCTACAGACTTCTTAGAAATAGTTTATATATTATAAAGTTCACCCATTATGATGTTCAATTCGATGGTTTTTAAGTATATTTACAGAGGTATATGACTAATGCACAGACAAGTCTGACCCCTCCAGCCTCAGCAACCTTTAATCTCCTTTCTGTCTCTATAGATTTGTTTCTTCAGGGCATTTCATATAAATGGTATTATTTACCATGATCTTTTGTGATTGGCTTCTTTCACTTAACATAACATTTTTACATTTCATCTATGTTATCACATGTGTCAGTATTTCATTATTCTTTATTGTCCAATAATACTCCTTTGTGGGGCTATGCCATATCTGTTTTTCCAAAATACTCAGTTGATAGATATTTAGGTTGATTATACTTTTTTCTGCTATAAAAATGCTACTATACATAGGCCTACAAATCAAAGGGTTGCCAGTTTGATTCCTGGTCAGGGTACATGCCTGGGTTTCGGGCCCAGGTCCCCTGTGTGGGGTGCTCGAGAGGCAATCACACATTGATGTTTCTCTTTCTCTCTTTCTGCTTCCCTTTCCCTCTCTCTAAAAATAAATAAATAAAATATTTTTAAAGATGCATGCTACTATTAACATTCATATACAAATTTTGTGTGAACATGTGTTTTCATTTATCTTGGGCATATACTTAAGAGTAGAATTGGTATATCATATGGTACCTCAAATATTTGAGGAAATAAAGTTACTATATTTTTAATATTGAAAATAAATTGGTTTTTGCTTTTAGAACTTATTGAAATTATCATGTAATACAGCCAAATGAAGATATTACATTCTCATTGAATTGGGTTTCACAAATGAGTAGGACTCATACTTTCAAAAAATACATAAATCATGATGCTACCCACAGGAAGCTCATGATTTAGAAGGGAAGATAAACTATGATCTTGCAAGGTACTAGGAGGCAAGAAAGAGCAAATGGAGGGGAAATAGCCTGGGAGATCAAGAAAGACATCTTGAGGAGATAAAATATTGTCAATAGTCAGAAACTGGTGGGAGTGGGGCAGCTGGGGAAAATGTATTGTAAAGCAAGAAAGCATCATATACCATGGCATGACTGGGTAAAAAAAGATATAGACCAAACAAGACAATCTAAATGGGGGCTGGTTTGGAAGGAGGTAGCAGATAACCTCAGACCTTTAAGCATACTTCAGGAGAATATTTTTTAATCTATTTTCTCTTATTCTGAAAGAAATAAGAATGGGAAACACTAAAAATCAGAACTGTCTATGGAAATGCTTATTCTTATTAAAACATTATTGGAAAAACCAACATCTTATTTTCAATTCAAACTATCCTATACTCAAACTTTACTTTTCATTTTAAAATATATAAATGTCTATTGTAGAAAATTTGGAAACTATGGAAGAGTATAGATTAGAAATCAATAGTAAACTCATAATTTAGAACTATAATTTTTAAAGTTTTGGAATGTATTTATATTAATTTTTATTTTTATAACTGCTTATGTAGTTAAAACTTTAAATGTAGCTGTATGTATATAATATGAATTAAATTATAAAGATTATTTTAATTGCCTTTTTACATTAATACTTCTATAAATATTTCCCTGATTCCCAACATATTCTACAGGAAAAAGATTTTCAAGGCAACAATATCTACTTAAAAAGTAGATATTTAAACAGCAATACTTTATTAAATTTTTTAAACAGGTATAGTATTCACCCAATACTGAAGAAATGTTGATATCCTTACTATAACAGGACCAATATATATATTACAAGTAGTAGTAGAACTCCTAATATGGTAATAAAATAAGTAAAGAATATGAATAGTCATCTCTCAAAGAAAGTCAAGTACTTAATAAAAATATTAAAAATAATTTGTTACCTGTAGTCAAAAAAGCATATTAACAAAAATTAGATGTTATTTTGCATATCTAATTAGAAATCAGTTAAAACTAGTACTTTGCAATCTGAGGAGGTTCAGCTACAATTTGCATTTCCTGCTTTCTTAGTGAGATTACAAACTAGTCAACACTTTCTTGAAAGCAGTTTGACAATATGTAATGCATGCCTTTAAAATGTGTGTGCTCATTAACACAATCTAAAGACATTCCCAGCAACCAAGACACAGATTTATGATCAAAGATATTCACATCAGGCTTTCTTATACTGTATCATGAATTTTCATTGTTACAAAATAATGACTACAAAGAGAGTTAAATAAAATCATGGAGCCTATATACAACGAAATTTGGTCTTCTGTCAAAAGCAGTAACTTAAAGAACATTGTTTGACATGGGCTATATATGAAAAATTGAAGTACAAAACTACTTATTTAATATGATGCCTCGGCCCGCGAGGCAGTCAACGGGGTCCGCCGATATACCTGCAACGGATGAAAAGGGATGGGACAGGAGGCGCGAAAGAACGACAGCAAGTCAAAGGATTCTGATCAAGCTGCCAGTTTTATTTTAAAATGGAGGGAGTTATATAGAGGAGGGTAGAGGAAGGCAGATAGGGGAAGTAGCTCTGGTTGGTAGCTTTGGGGCGTGCTCTTAACTGGGATAGGCTAGGGGGCGCATGATAGGCGCATGATCAAGGCACTGATTGGTGTGCCGCCCGTGTGCTCAGGCTAGGCACCTACAATGTTTCTAATCGCAGATATCCTGTTGTGCAGGAAACTTCTGACCACAGATGTCCTGTAATGTACGCGCAATTTCCATCTCTGGCTGCATCAGCCTGCTTTAGGCTTATCCCTGCCCCCAACAATATGATGCCAATTTTAAGTAAATAAATAAATATATACATATGCTTATATGCATTTATGTGTATTTACATATACATATGCACACAGAGACTTAAAAGAGACATTTTGAATGTTAATATTGGTTTATTTCTAGGATGTAAGCTATGGTTAGCTAGGAGTTCTCTTCTGTATTTCCTAAAGCTGTTTTTCATTCTGGTAAGGTAAGAAAAGCATATACATTGGGAGCGCTGTGCAAGGAGATACTTACAAGAAGTGTTCAGAAGGATATCAAGAGTATCTTCTTGATTCTTTTCTTTTTAAGGTTTGGTAGGTCCTGAATTTGCCAGGTATCTTCAGTATGATGATTACATTCTTGCTCTGGGTTGATATATATCTTTCCTCATCTTCATGGTATTCTACTCCTCATCCCAGCCTCCAAGCATTTCTTAGCACATAGCAGACTCTCAATAAATGTTTACTGAAAGATCAAAATCAAAATTTCTGGCAAACTGGACACTGTTTTTGTGGTGTTATTTTTGTCACATTAGAAAGGTATGCATCTTTTATAGCTTGTCCTTGCCTTGGCTAGAATCTCTAGTTTTCAGGGTTTTATAATACTTATTATAAATTCCATCTGGATAGAAACTTGGCTAAGCTTCTTGGCTTTGCATTTTTAATTGATGCTATGTATGTTGGAATGTGAAAAATTATGAGCTCTAGCCTTTACAATGCTCTTTTATGCCTATATAATTTAGAAATAGTTTGTTGCCACAAAATGCTTTTTTCAACCAGTCATCAGTTTTTACAGAAATGAAATATAGATGACTTAAGGATAGACCTACAAAATAAGCACCAGGGGCTCTGAAGTGGCAGTGTCTTGAGCAGCCAATTGCTAATGCTGGAATGTCTTTTTTTTTGGGCGCCCTTAAGAGAGCCCTCATTCTGCCATATGTTGAGCTAAGGAAAGTCCATATCTAGACACACAGTGCTGCTTTCTCATTAAGGAGTTCCAGGCCATCCTTTAACATGGTACTACCTGTTCACAAACACACTTACAAACCTTGATCCAGGTGACTGAATTTTATTTCAGACTCTCTGTAGTGGAACACAGATTATTGGCCTTAGAAATACTAATGTTTATTTTGTGAGAGATATAATATACTTGATTCATCAATGTATTAAAGTAATTTATTTAGCACCTATTGTATGCTCAGTGCTGGGAACACATGTGAGACTTTGAGTTTTCCCTTGAAGATTTGAAATCTATAGACATAAACAATTCATACTTCAATCAGTAAAGGTTAACAGAGTTAGGACATGACACTCTGAGGTCAGAGAAAAAGAGTCTTTTTACCATGAACATTGAAAGGAGGTGGATGGGGATTCAATCTAGCTCTATATGAACTTCAGTTATGATTTTGGAAAATATTGGCAGATTTAGAAATATTAGCATGAAATAGAGAGCACTACAGAAATTAATAATACTTCTATCTAATGGTGAACATTGAGACAGGGCTTTTAAAACCACATCTGATGGCTTCACAGTAACTGAGCCAGGTCAGGTCCATTCTGGGGCAAAAGACTACCACTTTAACAACTCTAAAAGTTCTTCCTCCTCTCCCCTTCCTTCATATAAAAATGATGATACATGCATTTTTTACATTGAACTTTGAAACACTTCTATATAATTTTCTCATGTAATTATCATCCCAACAGTTTGATGTAAATTTTACCATATCCATTTTAAAGACTAGAAAATTGTAGCTTGGGGAGATTATATGATTTATCCAAGACTGCATGGATATTATGCAGTTGTATTGGCCAGCACACTAGCTTTTGAAAATGATAGAAATCCAAATTGGAATTAACCTAAACAGAATGACCATTTATTGATCAGCTCCTTGGAAAGTACAGGGGTAGGTGTCCTGTCAGGAAGGATTAGAAATAGGGGGCATCAGGACTTTAAGTCATCAGGACTTTACACTGAACTTGTGCCTTTCTGCAGGCTGGCTTCCTTTTCTTAAGCAGGTTTCTCCTTGCAGTAGTTTACCCTTCCCCTGGCAATTCTGAGGGTACATTCCAATGGCTTTGAATGGCACAGGGTCTTTCCAATCATCTTCAGATACTATGTCCTCCAGGTAGGTTCTGACTGGCTCATTTTGGGTCAGGCCACCCCTCACAATAGCAGGGTTATCTCACAACACAATCACATGTTTGAAACAATTCTTAGAAGAAAGATGACATGATTTTATGCAGTCAGAAAAATAAAATTCTATTACAGTTGTAGAGCTGGATCTGAAATTCATACTTTATGACCTCAAATCCAGCATTGCTTCATTATTTTTGGACATTGAGAACATCATAGTAATTTTAAGTTGCATGCTAAGGGAGTTTTTGCCATTTGCACTTGGATGTTTCACAGATACCTCAAGAACTTGAACTGATGTCAGAACAGACATGTACTGTGCTGTCACAGCCCTCTGGCACCCACCTGGTCTTCCTCCAGTTTTTTGTCTTGGTGACAACTGGCCCAGAGCCCCATTATAACTTTCATGGACCCTAGGTATTTTTGCTCCCATAAAAATATTAAATATTACATTTTACTGTATTGGTATAAAGATGGAGTTATTAATATTATATATTTAAGCCCTCTCCTTGAACTAAAGACTCACTTTGCCTTTATTATTTAAAAAGAATTAAAACACTTTTGTGGGACCAAGACACTATGCCCACGGAGCCTAATGTATAAATTGGAACAGAATTGGCTTGATTCAATCTGAATGGTGCAAGCCAGACATTTGAGATTTATCCTTAACATTTTCTTCCTTCATCAGCACATCTAAATTACCATATTCCATCAGATTTACCATTTAATTTTTTCCCAAAGTTGCTAACCTGCATTTCTTTTTTTCTGTCTCCATTTTCCCCTTCAAGTTTTCAATAACCACACCAGCTTGACTGGTCTCCTTGCATTCATTGGTACATTTCTTCAATCCATGATCTTTACTGCAGCCAGAATGATCTTAAAAAAATATCTGTTTTAGTTTTTGCCCATTGAGTATGATGTTGGCTGTCATTCTCTCATATATGACCTTTTTATTATGTTGAGGAATGCTCCCTCTATTCCCACATTGCTGAATGTTTTTTATCATAAATAGGTGCTGTACCTTATCAAATGATTTTTCTGCTTCCATTTATATGATAATGTGATTTTTGTCTTTGCTTTTGTTTATGTGATGTATTACATTTATTGATTTGCAAATATTGTGTCATCCTTGCATCCCTGCGATGAATCTCACTTGGTCATGGTGTATGATCTTTTAAATGTATTGTTGGATGTGGTTTGCCAATATTTTGTTGAGGATTTTAGCATCTATGTTCATCAGCGATATTGGCCTGAAATTTTCTTTCTTTGTTGTGTCTTTATTTGGTTTGGGGATTAGGATGATGCTGGCTTCATAAAAAGACTTTGGGAGGCTTCCATCATATTAGAAGCCTTAAATGCTTTGTAGAATTCTCCTTAAATGCTTTGTAGAATTCTTCCTTAAATGCTTTGTAGAATTCTCCTGTGAAACCATCTGGTCAGGGCTTCAATTTCACTTGCTGTTATTGGTCTGTTCAGGCTTTCTGCTTCTTTTTCATTGAGTTTTGGAAGATTATATTTTTCTAGAAATTTGTTCATTTCACCTGTATTTTCACATTTCTTGGTATACAGTTCTTCATAGCAATTTCTTACCATCCTTTGTATTTCTCTGGTATCAGTTGTAATCTCTCCTCTTTCATTTCTGATTGAGTTTATTTGGGTTCTTTCTCTTTTTTTCTTAATGAGCCTGCTTGAAGGCTTGTTGATTTTATTTTTTCAAAGAACCAGCTCCTGGATTCGTTGATCCTTAGAATTGTGCTTTTAGTCTCTATGTCATTTATTTCTGCTCTGATCTTGGTTATTTCCTTCCTTCTACTTGCTCTGGGCATCTTTGTTGTTGTTCCTTGAGTTCTTGTAAGCATAGGGTTAGGTTGTTTGTTTGAAATGCTTCAGTTTTAGGTAAGCCTGTATCACTATGAACTTCCCTCTCAGAACTGCCTTGGCTGTGTCCCATAAGTTTTGGGTTGTTGTGAGTTCATTTTTGTTTGTTTTCAGAAACTTTTTGATTTCTTCCCTAATTTCATTCTTGACCCATTCATTGTTTAATAGCATGCTATTCAATCTCCACGATTTTGAGTGTTTTGGGTTTTTTTCCTTGGGGTTGGTTTCTAGTATCAGTCCCTTGTGGTCATAGAAAATGCTTGATATGATTTCAATTTTCTTGAATTTGTTGAGGCTTGTTTTATGTCCTATCATGTGATCTATCTTTGAATTCCACTGTTAAGATTATATCCTAAGTACCCTGGAACACCAATACAAAAGCACCTATGCACCCCAATGTTCATAGCAGCACAATTTACAGTAGCCAAGTGCTGGAAGCAACCTAAATGCCCATCAGTAAATGAATGAATCATAAAAAACTATGGTATATATACACAATGGAATTCTACACAGCGGAAATAAAGAAGGAGCCCCTACCCTTTGCAACAGCATGGATGGAACTGGAAAGCATTATGCTAAGTGAAATAAGTCAGGCAGTGAAAGACAAATACCATATGATCTCACCTTTAACAGGAACCTAATCAACAAAACAAATAAACAAGCAAAATATAACCAAAGACACTGAAATTGAGAACAGGCTGACAATGACCAGAGGGGAGAAGGGAAGGAATTTCAGGGGAAAAGGTGAAGGGTTTGCAGGAACAAGTATAAAGGACACATGAACAAAAACAAGGGGGGTTGTAAATGGGTGGGAGATGGGGAGGGCTGGAGGTGGGCTGGGATGGGGGTAAAAGGCAGAAAACTGAAGTTGAACAACAATTAAAATAAAATAAAATTTAAAAATCCCTGTTTTATAACTTTTCAAGGATTTCCTCTTCCTCTTTGGATAGTTAAAAAATAATCTTAACATAACCTGTAAGTTCCTGGAGGGACTGGCACCTGCCAGCTTCATCAACTGCATCATGTAAGACTCTGGTTCATTCTTTCTATCTGAATCACACTGGGATTCTCTCTGCTCATTGAATATAGCTTTATTATTTGTCTCTCAGGGTCCTAAAACATATTTTTTTCTTATAGAATGTCCTTTATTCTCCCTGACCTAATTATCTGTGTCATTGTTTATATTTGGCCTCATGTCACTTTGCTTGGGAATCTTTTTCTCTGGGTCCTACTCACACAGCTTGGATCAAGTAATATGTTTTCTTGGTAAACTGTATTTCTTCTTTGTAGTAAAACATCTATAATTGTAATTATACATCTAATTGTGTAAATGATAATTCAGTGTTCATTTTACCCACCAGAAGTTTATGTCCATGTTTTAAGTTATTTATTCCTGTTTCCTCACTGTGCCTGCTATACAATAAGTACTCAATATCTGCATTTGAATGAATGAAAAAGTGTATGTTGATATGATCTCAAATATTTTTTTGAATGCCTTCAAATATTTAATTTAAAAAATTTACAACAGAATTTTTTGAGTTTCAATGACAGGCACTCTCATAGGCTCTGACCACATAAGATATCCATAATCACCACCCTTTTGGATTTTACTTTTCCTAAGCAGTGAGAAATATAGATATTAGGTCATTAACAAATTAAGTTCCCCTCAGTTGTGTTTAGTGTTCTAAAGGAGTGAGAAGGATGCTGAGTTACCTTTAAAAACTTCATTTGTAATAGAGAAGTAGTTTATTTATTTTGTAATGATTTTTAGTGTATGTTTTCCCATTACAATTTAGGCCCCTTAGAGCTCCTCCCCCCAACGATTGCCACACTATCTTTGTCCATGAGTACTTTATCCTTTTTGCTGAATCCCTCCACCCCTACCATCCCTCCATCCCTGCCTTACCTGTCGTTCCACTCTCTTTCTATGAGTCTGTCTTCATTTTGCCTGGAAGTTCAGTTTGTTCATTAGATTCCACATATGAATGAAATCATATGGTATTTGTCTTTTTCTGACTGGGTTATTTCACTTAGCATAATGTTCTTCAGGTCCATCCATACTGTCACAAAGGGTAAAATTTCCTTTTTCTTTTTTACTTCTGTGTAGTACTGAATTGTGTAAATGTCCCATAGTTATTTTACCTACTCATCTAACTGTTGGCCACCTAGGTTAATTCTATATCTTGGTGATTGTAAATAATGCTGCAAAAAACATAGGGATACTTAGGTTCTTTCAAATTAGTATTTTAATTTGGATTTATTCCCAGAAGTGGGATCACTAGGTCAAAAGGCAGATCCATTTTTAATTTTTTGAGGTATCCCCATGCTGCTTTCCATAGTGGCTGCACCATTCTGCATTTTTACCAACAGTTAGATACTGGAATATTATTAGTTGCACTGAATAAAAGTCTAGCCAATAAAAGTCCATGGGCCAAAGACCATGAAGGCTTTGACCCTTTGTACTGGATTTCTTCCACTTAGTACATTTGAACACTACTCTGATGTTAATTCAGAACTGATCAGATTAGTGGTTATGTAAGTAGAGTGAGGCACATTCAAAATGTAAATTGAATACCTCAAAGTAAACACAAATATTGATTAATACAGTATGTGAACAAACCAGTATGGAAAGATTATACCTGTCTTCCTCTTAGTGACTGGTCTTGTACATCAGAAAGTGTCTGTGCATGTTTCAAAAGTTGCACATTGTTTTAGGAGCATGAGACAGTCCAAAACTTCGAATGGTAAATAAATTACTGCACAGAAAATTTTTTAAAAATTGTCTTCTTATGTAATAGTGACCTCACTATCCATTTCATATTCCAATTTCTGATATAAAAATGTGAAGTAATAGTTTCATTTTATAGGTGATGCAATGGAGACTTGGTGAAATGATGTAATTTACCCAATGTTGCAAGATTTCTTTTTTTAAAAATATTTTATTTATTTATTTTTTTTAGAGAGGGAAGGGAGGGAGATAGAGATAGAGAGAGAGAGAGAGAGAGAGAGAGAGAGAGAGAGAGAGAGAGAGAAAGAGAAACATCAATGTGTGGTTGCTGGGGGTTATGGCCTGCACCCCAGGAATGTACCCTGGCTGGGAATCGAACCTGGGACACTTTGGTTCCCAGCCGCGCTCAAAGGATTTCTTAATGATACAACTCAGTCCAGAGATTGGCTAGAGATTGAGTGATCTTATTTTACTATTCTACCTTGCTCTTCCATTATTAATTAATTCACAATCAACTCTTACTCACTTTCACATGTACTTAGCACATTATGGTTTTCATAGAGCAAATCACTTGTCACAAATTATATGACACTGATGTACTAGCATATCTTCTTCTCCTCATTGTGAATTCTTCTTTCCCAGAAGTCTGAATAATAATAACAGCCTGAGGAAAACAGAAGTAGAAAAATAAATAAATTAAAAATACCCTCACCCAAATACAGAGGCAGACTTATGTACCATAAGATGAAGAACTAAAACTAATCAGTGAGCATCCTTAAGACTACCACAACAATGTAAGGTGTTAAAATGAAGGGAGTTTGTTTTTTGAAGTTGGAATAAAATTAGAAATATAACTACTATTTGTTTTTTGGTGAGCTTGGAAAAATTAATTCCCTATTTTAGAGTCTTTCCCCTATTAATTCAAGACAATAAAACCAACTAGCAGAGCTGTTTGTGAGAGTCCCTTTCTCTCTATCCAAAAGGTGATTGGAAGGGAGATGGGAACTGTAGCATTGCCTCTTCACTCATCTCCTCGTTAGTCCTCTTGCAAGAGGGTAACCATTTCTAAATTAATTGTTGAACTCATGAGATATTTATTGGGCCAAATAGGAATCAATGTGCATTAAATTGTCTTTAGTGCATGCTTCAGCATATTTTCCACTGCACAGAGTGTCAGAATCATGCAGCCCACATAAAAGTGGCACCATCTCAAGATGTAGATACATAGTTCAAAGAGATACAAGTGTCTGCTTAGATTCAGAGCCTAAGCCACGGCTCCAACCCTGATTCACTAACACATCCTGCATTGTAGTATTGGTCACTAGGCCAGCTTTTAATAATATGGTGCTTTTCTATCATTTATCCACCTGCAAAATAAGATAGTATTTATCTTGGAGATTGTTGTGGGATAAACTGGGTAAGTGGCTTACAGGAAAACTGATGTAATGTTAGTGCAATAATATACATAAACTGAATGAACTGAACTGCCTTGTGATATAGGATTATTATTCTCAACACTTTCAATAAGAGAACACTGGAGGCCAGAGACGTTAAGCCACAAATAGAAGATACTAGAATAAGTACTTGAACCAAGTCCAACCGACTATTAGTTATATTAGCAAATATACATTTCTTAATAGGAAGGTTATATAAAAAGTGTCCTTTAAACACTGCCTTTCCAAATTCTTTACTGCACAGTCAAAAAGACAGGGGGAAAAGAAGGGGCATCTTAACCTTGAGTAGTACAATATAGCATCTAGAGGCTTATTTCTATATTTGGGTTAATCAGTTGTCAAACAATATGAACAATTGAGTGGGTATGGGTGAGAACTAAGCCTGAAAGACTTGTAAAGATAATCTCTGGTCTCGATAATCACTGGCTATTTTTTCTAAACTTCAATTATATTAGTGAAACAAGAGGTGTGCTCTTATCTGAAGGTGAGGAAGAGGAAGTGAGTTTGGAAGCTTAAGAATTCTTAAAGAAGCCACTAAAGTCACTGCAGAGAAATATCAAATATTGTTTGGGGTCCTGCAAAAGAGCCATGCCATGATTCATGGTGCAGGTACTAGTGAAAGGTCAAGGATATAAAGAGGGTGAAGGAAAGAAAGAGAGAGAGAGAGAGAGAGAGAGAGAGAGAGAGAGAGAGAGAGAGAGAGAGAGAGAGAGAGAAAGGCAGAGTAAGAGAGATTGTGCGAAATAAGTAAGACATTTTTCATATGAAAATGTTTACATTTCACCAAAATGCACTTGATAGAAGGTACTTACCAAAGATAATCTAAACACCATGTTTTAGTTTTATCTTTGTCATATGCATAACCTGAACAATTTGCCATGAGCTCAGAAATGCACAAGACACATTGCAGAGTTCGGTTCTGCATTTCCTCCCTACTTCCTTACCTGAGAGATGCACTGCTTTCCCTGACTCTTGGCCGATACTGTGATAATGTAGCCCAGCCAACAGAGAGCTGTACTTGACATTTTTCTAAGAGCTAGTTCCTACACAACATGGTTAATCCTGTCCTATGATTTAAAAGCATAATGTTGGCCAAACCAGGAGAGAATCAGCAACCTTACATGAGTTACATAGATCACATGATTCTTTGCATCAATCAGCCAGGACTTTCCAACCTGTATATAACTGTATCTCCTTCATATTGAAATATAGTAATAGTGGAAAACAGATGCAAATATGACCCCCTTCATAAGTTTAAAAGAACCATTGTTATTATACTAGACAAATAATGCTCAGATCTCCCATTTCTTTTTACTTCTGTTGCAAGATAACTAATTGCCTAGGACTTTATGATATTTTGCCTTGTTGATAATCCTAGATGTGAAATGACATTGGTCAATCCATCTGTCACTTCTGTTCACCTCTTCTTCAACTGAATAATGGATGACTCAAGAATTAATCTTCAACAGTCTATAGCATTGACAGTTCTCAGATGAAAATATCTTCAAATTGTGATGAGACAGAAAACAATTCACATTTTCCATAGTGATTTGCTGACGCTTTATTTATATAATATAATCAGACATGGGTAGGTTCTGTGGATCAGAGTAAAATTTCAATCAAGAAGAAAGTCTAGGAAAGGCATAATTTGGTTAATGAAATTTTCAGGATAAATTAAAGTTAACAAGAAAAGCATTTTTTCTACATTTTCTTGTTAAAAACATTTTAGAAAGAGAGTAAAGTCCTCAATTTCCAGTTACTCAGCTACCCAGGTTGAACTCCAAACTTCTTCCATGAAATATCCCTTTGCACATCAAGGATTGATATTTTTCAGGTCTCTGTGTGACTTTGAATAGGTAACTTATTTCTCTTTCTTTCTTTGTTATTATCTATTAAAAATTTCCGTAACTAGATAGGCTGAAAGAAAGAAAGAAAGCTCTCCTCATCTGGGGGCCAGGAGTTCAAAGCACATGTTGTAAAAAAAAATACAAATTAGAGAAAATTTTCCAACCTGGATTATAATTGTGATGGGGATTAGAGAATATTTAGGAAGAATAATGGAGACAGAAGAGTCTTGTTAAGCCTACAGCAGTTTGAGCTTGTTTATACACTGAGGGCATAATGGACAGAAAGGTTGCTAAGGGAGGAAACATACTATATTATACTGTATTTCTTTCTTAGAGGTTGCTAAGAGAAGAATATAGTAAGGCTCCTCAAAAGGATGTGAAACAAGGGAAAGGGGAGGGGTTAACCTAGAAGTAAAGAAGAGCCCACTTTATGTGATTTCTGGATTATAGGATGGTTTCACGTACAAATGAGCATGAAAGCAGAGGTGTAGGAAATTGAGGATGTGCAGCCTAATGGACCTACTCTGCCTATATTGCCTGAAGATGCTCATTTTTTAATGGCCAGGTGAGAAGAAAAGATCAGAAAATAATTGTTTTAAAAATATTTATTACATAATGCATTCTTATATAAGGCTTATGATGTTCTAGATACTATTTGAGATAACTTACAAATAGTTTACTTTATTCTTTATAATAACCCCAAGAAGTAGGGATTGTGATTAACCCCACTCCACAGGTGGAGAAGCTGAAACAGAAAGAGGTTAACTGGCTCAAAGTTACACAGCAGGTACATATAAAGCCAGGATTTGAACCCAAGCAGACATAGGGTTCTGTAGTAGATGTTCTTACCTATTCTGTTTCTTAGTGAAGTGAAAATGGTGCTCCAATATGTTGCCTGTGGTTTTACCAGGACAAGATTCGAGGTTGCAGCCTTTATGTGAGTTGCATTCTGAAACTTTTTCTGGTCTATACACAAATCAACTCTTTTTTGTTTGAGCCAGATGGAACAAAAAACAACACAATAGCTACCAGGAACTCCAAAGTTGTCATCCCAAACACCTAACGTTGTCTGTCCTTGCTGGATGAGATCTTAATATGCTACTGCATCCTATAAGAAAATTTATCTCTAATTCTCCAAAACTATATTACATTAACTTCTTCCATTTCTTTCCCAACATTATGATTTTAAACTACCCTCCATTTGAGTTCATTGATGGGTCCTAGAGCTGGAAACCTTGCAAACATAAATTTCCTTTGTTAAAAGAAGTGGAATAACTTGCTAGTGCTCCCCCTTCCTGACATGAAACCCCAAAAATTGGAAAAGCCTCTGGTCATGATGGTTTTTTGGACAGGTTTTAAAGGACCTTTTTACCTTTGTCCAGGTCCATTACTGACCCATTCTAGTTGACAGCCAGGCTAAGTCTGAAATCCTGGCCACAGCTGGTCAGAGGGCTGTATCAGCTACACTGCCAGCAGCAATACTAACTACAGTCTTTGGGATCTCATGAAAGGGAAAACAGGATCAACTGGCATTTAGGGAATTAATTTCCTCCAGCCTGATCATTCCTGTTAATTCAAACAGCTCAGACTGCGGGCCATTGCAGAAAGGTGCTGGTTGCTGGGGAAAATAAAATGCTGCAGCGGGACGGACTGATGTGTTGAGGCCTATTTGATAGGAACGATTCTCTTAAAAGGGGTCATGGTTACAAAAAAAAGAGAAAGATTTTGGTTTTATGTTTTGTAATTGGCAGGAGCCAGATAACTTTTAACTCTTTGCTTCTCTTCTGCCAAAGCAGCCCATGTGAATACTCTGAGAGATGAACAAGTTGTAAGAAATGACATGCATATTTTAGAACTGTATTATACTTTTGCTGAAATCATTTAGTTGCTGTCACCTGCTAATGTAAAGTACAAACTTGCATTCAGATACTCCTGAGTTCAAATTCTGGTTCAAATACTTCTTAAAAATATGTATGATATTGCATATCTCAGGATTTCTAGGACTACATAAGATACTGTGTGTGTGTATATATATATAATCATATGTGATTATATATAATCACAATTTTTAAAGATAAAGAATTTGGGTTTAGCAATGTTCTGTAATTTACATAAGGTCAGCAGCCAGGATGAGGAAGAGCAAGAATAGAAATGTCTGTCTATCTTTAATGTTGTCCAAACCATTAGCATATAATTGGCAGTAGGTGCTTCGGTTATGTTGGCCAATACTCTAGCCATTGACCACATGTACCTATTTAAATTGAAATTAATTAAAAATAAACAAAATTAAAAGCTAGTTTCTAAGGTATACTAGCTGAATTTCAAGTGCTCTATAGCCACGTGAGGCAAATGACTACATTTGGACTGTGCAGGTACTGAAAATTTGTACCATGTCTGAAAGTTCCAGTGGCCAACACTGTCCAAAGCTAGAGATTCACAGATCAAAGAGATGACTGATAGTTTATCTGAGTTGTCACAGAAAGCTTCATGATGGCAGAAGTAGGAATTAGTCAGGAAAAAGGGGAATGAAATTTGTTTTTAATATCTTTGCCTCTCCTTTCAGATTTCTTCTCTAATCTGTTTTCCTCATGTAGCCCATATCTTGATAGCTACCTTTTACTTTCCATGATCACAGTCCTGAGTTCTATGCCAGGAACCCACACTCTGGTCCACTGATACTAGTTTCCCTTCCCAGGATACTCAGGTCTTATAGAATTTCACTGATAAAATGGAGTGAAGATCACCTTTGAATTTAATAAAAACAAGGTAATGAATGTAATTGCCTCAATTAAAATATTTTATCCATAACTATTGTTAAACATTCATTCTTGACAATTAATTTCTGTTAGGAGTAGTTGTAGTTTGCAAAAGGAATGACTCCTCAAAGACCTTTCTTTCCACAGAGGTAAAGGCTAAATCTTTCCCATTGTTCTCAGATCACTGTTCTTCCCAGCTCATTATGGGGCTGCCAGATAGGGTTGACCAATGACCGACACTGTAAAGACTGAAGATCAAAAGAAGAGGAAAAGCCAGGGAAATTCTCTCCATCTCCTCCTGCCCTCTGAAGCATTTCTGGTGGCAGTTGTGTGGTTTTAGCTCTTGCCAGGAAGTCCTACTCTGGTTCTTGGATTTACCAGCTGATCCCAGTTTCTGGATCTTCCATTTACTTCTTCAGCCGAGAAGACACAGAGGCTTCATAATGTTGGTGAGCTCTAATTGCTTCCTCTCTCCAGTTCTTCATCCCTGTGTTTCATTCTGTTGGGTTGAAAAAATTTAGAGTGGTTTTTGTTATCTTGATTGGATATAACAAAATATTTCATGGCCTGTCCCTTCATAACTTCTCCAGCCTCATATGCCATTTTTCTCCACAATTTCTGAGCTCCAGTCATATGATGTTTTCTTCCTGAATGTGCCCTTCTTCCCCTCATTTGAATAATTCCTACTCATACTCAAGAACTTAATTTTTTCTCCAGAGTAACCATCCCAAAGCTCCTAGACTATTCTACCACTTACCACATATTAACGTAACTCTCCCATAGAATCCTATTCTACCCCTTACCACGCATTTTAGCACAACTCTTGAGTTGTCCATCTCTCCATTAAGCAAACAAGTTCTGTGAGGGTGTGGGCCATGACTTCCCTTTTTATCACTGCTCATCTGGCTTCTGGCACAGTGCCTGATACATAAATGATGGTCATAAATATTTCTGAGTGAAAAAATAAATGGTATACATTAAGTGAATTTTAATGGGAGCCAATCCATGTTAGTGGCTGATTTTGTATTGCAAATACAGAAGTCAAATTTTAAGCTCTTGAAATAATTATTTGTATGATGGAGTTCTGAACATTTCATGAGGTTCTACAAAAAGTACCTTGACTTCTAGGTGCTCTTGCACCCAAAGATACCTTAGGACTACTATTGTCATATTTTTCTTTCCTCATCCCCTGTCTTGGGCCTTGTTTCACTAAACATTGCTCTAGTGATTCATTCTAATGGATTTCACATTACTATACTTTTGAGTAAATGATAGCATATATTGAAAAGATCAAAGATTTTTTGGAGAGCACTCCTTATTCAAAAGTAGATGAGAAAACAGTGGAGTATTCAGGCCTCAACAAAATAGTACTGTTGAGAATATAGTTTGTAATAAAAAAGTTTCCTGAGGTCCTCTATCATATTGGTAACCCTCCTTGACTGTCCAGGTGTGACTAACCACTGTATGTATGTGTGTATAACAGACACAGAGATTTTTAGATGGGGACAGAAAGAGAAAAGACAGAGACCAAGAGAGACAGAGAAAGTGATACTGACAGAGAGAAAGTGGTTTTGTTTTTGTTTTTTTCTTAAACTATTTATTCTTATTTAGCCTTTGTACTAAAAGAGGTAGCATATTATAAAACTACAAACATGAGTTTTCATTTAGATAATTAAATTAACTTGAGAAAGTTAGTAAACTATGATGCATTCTTTCTTCATATATAAGGTGGTAAATTGCTGGGAACTACCCTGCCTAGTTTCAGAAGCTGTAATCCCCTGTAGCTAAGGCTGAATAAAAACACTTTGGGACCATAAACCATTAAGGAGACAAAGTTGATCTTCCTTGTACAGACGCTGCCTCTGACTGCTTTTTCTTCACCCTGCTTGACTCCAGGCAGATGACTGGCTAGCCAATGACAGGTAAGATTTCTCAAAGGAGGGATGACAAGCATGGTCTTGAAGGGGCCTTCAGGGAAGGACTTGGGGGGCTGTGGCAGGAAAAGAAAACTCCAAAGGTTTCTTATGCTCTGTAACTGTAACACTTGCAAAGTTTCACACAGGACTGTAGAAGCTGACAAGTCGTAACCAAAGCAACGGCCAGTTACTCAAGGTCGTACACAGACTCGCATGATAAGCTCCTCGCTCCTTGCTTCTGCAAATTCCTCCTGAGTTTTTTCTTTGTCTCCCATATAAGATAGCTGGACCTAACTTCCGCATTCGGCTTCTGTAACCTTGCTTCGCCACGTAGGTAGGAAGCCCGGGACTATTTAAACCCCGGGAGAGTGAGGATCGGTGCTCAGAGGATTTGGATGTTAGCCACCCCCTCTGGGCCCCCGGGTAATAAAGTTCATGCTTCATTATCTCCCCGCGTGTGGGTGGATTTTCCACAACAGGGCTACAGAAAAAGGGGGTGTTGGACCCTCACCCCTCGCTTTGACATAGCCTGAGTCCTCATGTTACAGAACAACAAGATGGGGCCTGGGATGATATACTATTACGGAAAGGAACCCCCCAGATTCATTATGTACGCTGCCAGAGGAAAGACATCTCTCAATGTCAGAGATTCATGAAAAGAAAAGAAAATGTTTATTTAATGCTATATAGACTTAAAGTAGTGACCTAATGTCTTCATCAAAATCCCAAAGTCCCTTAAAAGACCCACAAACACACACAGTCCTTCCTTCCCCTCTTTGCCCAGTCTGGGGTACCGTGTTTTCAGGAAAAGAAATAGAAGTCCATGGCTCAGGGAGCCCCCGGTTCTTCCCAGTAATCCATCTCAGCTGTTAGGCCTCCCTTGGTTCCCAGTACCATCAACTGTGTCACCAGGATCTCCAGCTAAAGCCCAGTGGTGGTTCCCCCTTCTAAAGTTGTCGGGGTTCTCACTCTGGCAAAGCCATGTAGTTCTCTCTCCACTGCCTCAGCCACATGGTTCTCCCTTTACAATGGCTGCAAGGAGGGGGGGTTCCACTCTGACAAAGCCGAGTGGCAGTACTCTGGTAAAACCACATGGTGATTCTCTCTCACAGGGCTGCAGGAGTCCCCACTCTGCTAAAGACCAAGTGGTTCTCCCCTCAATGGCTGCTGTGTCTCAGTTTAAATCCCTGCACCAATCTTCCTCTGCAGCCCCATTTCCCACTCCTCCCACACTCGGCTACACTTGCCATCAGTCTCAAATCCTTCTAGCTTTACTGGACTGCCATAATGAGTCTGGGCAGGTGTGGCCCCTTGTTATGGAGTCAATCTTCCCCAAGCTTCCACGCAGGCACCGTAACTCGGGGGACCTGCCCCCCAGTTACATCTTGAGGGGAAGTTACTTCCATTCCCCTGGCTTAGAGCATGGCCACAGCTATTTGACATATCTATGTAACCAATTAAAGGTTATAGATGTGTTAAATGACCATACCAGAGGTTAGCTGCAAAGCTGTGGCTATGTGAAACAGCTCTCAATGGCCCTGCTCCATTTGTCCCTTCCCCCAAACCCACATCTGTGAGGGGGGGGGGCAGTGAGGACATCCTAATATTACTGAGCACCTTGAGTTCTAGACCCCATTCCAAATCCCTATTTGGGGCCCCACTCTTGGATGTACCCTGTTACACTCACTCTGTCTGCAAGAAGTCTCCTAATGTCTTGGCTGCCTTACTTACCCTATGCAATTTAAGTCTGAAACAACACCTTAAGCCTGAAACAATGCCTGAGGTGGGTGCGGCTCTGTTCTGGAGAGAACAGGGTTCTCTGAGGTGATCAGGCCTAGAAAGAAAGCATAAAATCCTATGAAACCTACTTTGCTAATACCCTCAATTTAAATGATAAGGGTCCAAGCATGAAATGAGTTTGTTCTCCAAAGTTGTATAGCCCTTTAGCTTTCTGACTCTGACTCAAAATAAGCCCTCAGAGTTCTTTGAATGTTATCTATTGTTTAGTCATTACTGCCTGACAATGATTGATGAGCTTTATGTATACATCCTGTATTGCTATGCAAATTGAACCCAGTAAAAGCCTATTGAGGAAAAGGCTCCTGACCCTTCTCCTTTGAGAAATTTGCCACTTTTCCTTCCCAAGCAGATCAAGTCTTTGTGGGTTTATTCTCATCTGTTGCAGCTGGTGGGGACCTGTGGGCAGAGTCCCCCACAGTAAATATAATAACTACATTATAGGGTTGTTGTGAAGATTAAATTATATAAATATTGCAGTAGTAATGTCAAAAGTTAAAGTGTCCTATAAATATGTTATGACTAAAAGAGGCTCATTTTATTTTATCAATTTTTATTTTATTTTATTTTTTATCATGCTTCCTCTGCTCATACCATTACTTCTTCCTAAAATTCCCTCCCCCATTCATTATCTGCCTATTGATCACCTTTTTACTATTATTCTTTCCTAAAATTATTTGAGAAGAATTAGTTATCTTTTCTTTGGATCACCAAAACCCTTGTTTTTTAACCTTTCATTAAAGCATACAGCACTTTTTATTAATATGCTCTTAATTGTTCACACATATGTCTAGGATATCATTCCAGGTAATAACTAGGTTCTTTAATACAATGCCTAGCAGGTGTTCAATTAACATAAGTTAAAATAATAAATACAGCAGGCAACTCTCCTTTCTTTTTGGAATGTTTGCTTACTTCTTTTTAGTCATTAATTTGACAAATACATTTTTATATCTAGTATGTATTAGTCATTAAGCATCACCAATAACAGAAACCTGCAATTTCTTCCAAAGCATCACACTGTATCTAAAGCTACAAGAACCAAGTGAGAACCACTTTAAGTTTTATGTAAACATTTCAGTGTTATGCTTCCTTCTGTGTGTGAAGGAACTGTAAATGAAGTATTTGGTTTTCAGTGAATTTTGGCACAATTCTTGTCTCACTTTGATAAATATTGATCTTTTATAAATTACTCAGGAGAAGAAGCTGATGCTTCCCTGAGCAACATACACAACCCCCCACTTTACTTTATACAAACACGTAAATCATTTATGAATAGAGCCCCACATGCCCTATGAATAAGTCCCTTGGATTCCAAGATAACTTACACGTATTTTTCTCATTTGAATGTAGACCTAAATGTAAGTGAGCAGTTAGACTACATTAAGGTACAATGCCCCTTTTTAAAAATTTAATTTTTATTGTATTTTTCCATTACCATTTAGTTTCTCCTCTCCGCAGCAATCAACACACGGTTGTCTATAGTCCTTTTCTCTTTTTTAAAGTCTCATTTAAAGACTCAAATAGAAGGGCTCAGAGATGACACTGAATAGCCATCTCCTGATCAGCTGTCCAAGGAATGGGTGATACGGGAAAAAACTTCCAGTGTAGGTCAAATGACCTATAGTATTTGAATATATCTCAGGTGACAAATGTCCAAATAACTTCATAGTAGCTTCCAAATGCAAAAGAAGGACTGAGTTTGCTCTGTGTGGCTTTAAGAGGCAGTACTGATTCTCCTCTGGGAAGTTTTTGGTGCATATGTGTTTTAGCTAATGTGTTAATCATTCACTGACTTTGGGAGGCATAACTCTGGATTTCAGGGGGACATAAGAAGAAACTGTTGAATAGATAAGAATGCTGTTCATATGTTTTGAGCCTTTCTAGAGCATGGACCCTGAGAATTGCTTCCATACCTGAGTTTATGTCCACTTGTGTCCTGCCCCAGAAGTCACATTTTGTGCTCTGACATATAGATATTATAGGGTCCATCTTGTCTGTCATAAAATCAACACTGGCTTGTCTGGGACAGAAGGAGTAAAGACACTTAGGATAAAACTTCTTAGGTACCACAGCTTCTACTAAATATTTTACATGCATTTTCTCAATGAAACCCTACTTTGTTATAAGGTATAACTTTGGATCATGATTAATGTTAATGATTTATCCTCTGAAAATTTGCAAGTGTAAGTGCCATTTCATCTCATGTGTATACTGCTTTTTTTAGTAATGATAAGAAGCTGGAGATCAGAAATATTCCTTTATGAAAAGACATTTTGTTATATTTTTCAGCTATGACAATAAGCTCTGGTTTGATGTCTGATTCACTCACTGCCTAGGTTTCACTGCCCTGAGCTTCTTTAGGTTTGGAATACACAGTCTTAATCTTTCAGGTTAGTTTTTTCTTCTGAGGATTAATTTTTTTCTTCTGAGGCAGGACTATTTTGCCCATAAAATGTCCCAGAGAAAAAAAAATGTTCATCCTTTATGGAAATAAAACCTGAGGAAGATCACAGAGAGGAGAAAGGTCCATGCATATAGCCCTTTTTCCCTTTCATGTGACAGCAAAGCTGAAAATCTCCATCTAACTCATTTAAGCCATGACATTTAAATAAGATAAAATGTTTTTTCAAGTAAAATAGAGACAGAGTCATAGAGAGAGCAGGATGACAGCTAAGGGGGAGGGGGAGGGGAGGTTAGTGGGTAGAAGGACTGAGCAAATAGGAAAAAAGACTCATGAACATGGACAACAGTGTGGTGATTGCAGGGCAAGGGAGTATAAAGGGACTAAATGGAAATGAAAATAATAAACTTTTAGAAACTAACTGAATAAATAAATAATTTCAATCATTCAGCATTCATACACCCCCTCCCCCCCCAAAAAAATGGTCACCCTTCTACTACTAGATGGCATTTGTATTTCATAGTCTGTGTTTGTCATTTAAAGCTGGAAGATGGTCTCAGCCTTTCTAAAATGAAATCTGTCTGTTAAATTTGGCCACATAGGTAGGTGGGAACAGAAATGGTCTTAATGGTGCATTCAATCTCAATTAAATGTGCATTAAATCTCAAGTTACTTGAGGTTATTTATTAGAGCTCAGTTGTACAATTTTAACATTGCAGATTTTATATTTCATACTTTCTGGACTGAAGTGCCATTTAGAATTCAAATTGTCTTTCTTTCAGCAAATGTCAAAATCAAAGCCGATTACCCCTAAGGTTTTTGTTACAGACTTCCAATTATCTCCCCCCTCAACTTCCTCTCTCTGATAAACAAGACCCCCTGGAATGGAAGCTCTAGTGATATCATCATCAACATTATAATCAATTATTTCTATTGTAATTGTTACTATTGTTACTTAGCCCTGAAATTAACACTACAAAGAGGTCATTGTATATGATAACCAGTGGAAGGCATGTGGAAATGCCAAGAATCTAAAAGGAGCAAATTTTAGGCACTGTTTTTTCTAAGCTAGGTCTTAGCAGTTGGAAGTTTAAACATAAAGATACACTTAGGAAATTAAGATACTTGAGGGCAAAGCATACTTGGTGGTGGGCAATGTAATGTGTGCATGTTCTACAAGTCTTGATTTCCTCCTTTTGCAGGCAGTTTAAGGTTATACAAAGGCCTTGAAGTCTTTTCAAAGGTAGTTTGTGTCTTGCTCTAGTCTTGACTTAAATTTTATGATACTCAACTTTTCTCATATTGTTACAGGGTGCAGCCAAGAAGGGGGACCCCAAATGGGCATTTGAAATGGGGTCCAGAACTCAAAGTGTCCAGGAGATTTTCAGATGTCTTCACACCTGTGTGGGAAGGGGTGAGTTGGGGGAAGGAGCACACAGAGCAAGAACATGCAGGGCAGCTTTGCAGCTAATCCATGACATAGTTATTTAACATACCTATAGCCTTTGGCTGGTTGCTTAGATATGCTAAATAGCTATGGCCATGCTCTGGGCCAGGGAGGATGGAAAGGGACCCCCCTCCAAGATGTGACTGGGGGGCAGGTCCCCCAAGTTACAGCGCCTGCGTGGGAGCTCAGAGAAGATTGGCTCCATGACATGGGACCACACCTGCCCAGACCCACGATGGTGACCAGAAAAGCTGGAAAGGAGAGCAGATTGAGGACAAGTGTGGTCGAGTGTGGGAGGAGTCGGAAATGGGGCTGCAGAGGAAGATTGGGGCAGGGATTTAAAGCCAGACACGGCAGCCATTGAAGAGAGAAGCACATGGTTTTGGCTGAGTGGGGACTCCTTTGGCCCTGGGAGAGAGGACCACTTGGCTGGAACAGTGGAGAGGACCACATGCCTTTGCCAGAGTGGGGACCCCCACAGCTTTAGAAGGGGGAACCACCACCTGGCTTTAGCAGAGATCCCAACAACACAGCTGAGGGTGCCGGGAACCGAGGGAGGCCTACCAGCCTAGCACAGAGTACTGGGAAGAACCAGGGACTGCCTGAGCCATGGACTTCTATTTCTTTTCCTGAAATACAGTACTCTGGACTGGACAAAAGGGGAAGGAAGGACTGTGTGTGTTTGTGAGTGTTTTTAAGGGACTTTGGGATTTTGATGAAGACATTAAGTCACTACTTTAAGTCTGTATAGCATTAAATAAACATTTCCTTTCCTTTTCATGAATCTCTGACATTGAGAGACATCTTTCCTATAGATGGCGTACATAATAGACCTGGGGGTTCCTTTCAGTAATAGTATATCATCCCAGGCCCCCCTTTTTGTTCTGTAACAATCTGTCATATCCAGTCAATGATTGCATTATTGGGAAACTTGAACGAGGGAAAAATACACAGAAGTGTTTATCACCCACTTGACATATTTCATAGAAAGTGTTTTATAAATGTTAGCTCTTGGTTTTATTAAACTGATAGTGCATGGATCCTGAACATTCCATGATAATCTGACTTACCTTATAGAAAATACTTTGTATGTCTGTATCTCATAAGTAAGAATTAACTGGCAACTAAATAAGTTAATAAATAATATTTTTTGATATTTAGAAATGAGGTTCCTTAAAATATTTCATCAGTAAATACGGTGAAGGCAAACAAGAAACTTAACAGATTCTTGCTCATTAATTTCCTTAAGATTTCTAGTGTGAGAAAGCTGGAGTGGGTGGGTGGCTTTTGGTAACAGTGGTATCCTGATGTCTTAGACAGGCACTCTGGTTTGTCACTTTTGAGCTAGGTTTTATATTTTATATCTATTTTTTTGTTTAGTATTTCCATAACCCTGGGCAAGTAATATGACCTTTCTGAGCCCAGCTTCCTCATTGGAAATGACACCTGCTTCATATGAATTGTGGTAACAGATAAATTAGGTAACTGGACACTGAGCCCCTGATGCAATGCTAGGTATCTTGTAGATGTATAAAAAATATTCTTGGACTAAATTAAAATTATTAGTAAGTAAGAGATGAGAAATAATATATAAGAAGCATCTTTATGCCAAATAGGTTGAAGAAACAGAGTGTGGGAAGGTGATAAGATAAGCTCCAGGAAATGAAGCTGTACTGTCATTCCATGATTTTTCTAGTGAGTTTTTAACTGTACTAAATTGCTTTTCTTAACAAAAACAAAACAATTGCATCTTTGGTTTTCATAATAGATTTTGTGTTAATTTTTTTCAAATAAGACAGGTGTTATAGACGGAATATTTTTGTCCCTCAAATTTGTATTTTGAAACCTTATCCCCTGTGTGATGGTATTAGGAGGTGGAGCCTTGGGAAGGATTAGTTTATGAAAGTGGAGCCTTCAGGATGGGATTAATGCTCTTAGAAAAGAGACACTGGAGAACTGCCTTTTTCCTCTCACCATGTGAGATCACAACAAGAAGACGAATGAATGTCTATAAAGGTGGAAATGAGTTCTCATCAGACACCAAGTCTGCTGGTGCCTTGATCTTGGACTTCTCAGCTTCTCGACCTATGAGAAATGCATTGCTGTTGTTTACAAACACCAAGTCTATGGTATTCTGTTACAACAACTTGAACAAACTAAAACAGGAGGTCATTAGGATATTTTTAAAATAAGCCCTCTGGCTTTTTTATAAATTTGCATACAAGCAAATTTGAAACTCCTTTGGTTTAAATATTACTTTGCATAATTTCTTGGCATTAGACTGTGGAAAGGTTGTAGAGAGACAAGGGTTCTGACTATCTAAATTGAATCCTGAGTAAAAATACTTGGTGCCCAACAGGGACTTGGTTTCTTACCATGAAGTCTGGTAGTGCAGAAATCACACTTTTCTATTTCAGACATCATTTACAATGTGTCTTATGAACCACAAACACACCTAAAACCATGACATAGCATAAACACAGCTCCATGCAATTCTATGCTTCCCACAGAAGCCTTCAAATTAGGATGCCTAATTTTAAACACCTAGAGAAATTACAGACGTAATGCTAGGACTACCTGAGGAAAAATGTGGGCAACTTACCCTTCACCCTTCCCCTGAGCATGACCCTACAAGATACCCATGTTCCAGAGGACCCTGTGATATTTTGATCGTAGAAGCTCATGGGATACTAGACTTGACTTGGCCATTAAATAGATGCATGATCTTGAAAAATCTGTTTATCTTTTCTGAACCCCACTTCTGACATCTAGAAAACTGAGATGCATGTTATTTATAAACAGCATTGTTATTAAGTGAACATATGTGAATTAGAAGCTGTAACAGGGTTTGTAGATGCTAGTTATTATCTTTAAACAGCACTAATTGTAAAGTGGGTTCTGTGGAAGTGGGAGTAGTGGTGGATGCTTTTTGGTTTTGTGTTGTTTTGTTGCTATTGTAGATTGTGAGAGTGTGGGTACAGGAAACTAATGAAATGCCAGAACTCTGGCAGTATGGGATTATATGTGTCAGAAGAGGCAGCTCTGGTCTGGCTTCCCAGGGAACCCTAGAGTGTGGGGCATGGAGCTGAGAGAGTGTTTATGGAACAGGCCTATGATGGAAGCTGATTTGACACATGTTCTCTGTGGACCTGCCAAGTGCTTTTATTTTCATGAGTACCATGAGAGATGGGTGGCAAAAAGAGACATCTTCCTTGTTCTTATGTTGCAGACATATATTAGGGTACTAGGAACAAACCAGAAAAAAGACAAAATCAAGCTGGAATTCAAACAAGGATATAGAGATAAGAAAAATGAAATGGCATGGTGATAAGGAGTTAAGTAGAAAAAAATTTCTGAGATTATTAGTTCTAACTTTCTCATGGTACTGAGCTAATGGGACCATAGACAAAAAAAGAATGTGTTCACCAGGAATCCTCAATGTATACAAAGTAATTCTATAAAATGGCAGCATCTTGCTTATCATAGGGAGACATATAAAGTTGCATCAAAATATATATATGATAGCCCTGTTCAGTGTGGCTCAGGTGGTTGGAGTATCATCCCATAAAACAAAGTTTGTGGGTTTGACCCCTGGTCAGGGCATGTGCCAGAGTTTCAGGTTTGTTCCCAGTCAAGTTATGTATGAGAGGCAATAGATTAATGTTTCTCTCTCACATTAATGTTTCTCTCCCTCCCCCTCCCTCCCTTCCCCTTTTTCTAGAGTCAGTGAACATGTCTGTGGGTAAAGATAAAAAAAAATCTATATACTTTACACTATTAAGTCTCCAAAATGCTGCTTTACCTTTTCTTGGTTTTTAAAAGCAGGGTCAGAAGTACTATTATTACTGAGAGCAGGGTTCCCCCAACCAAGCTATGCCATGTACTAGCATATCATCTGAACCCTTCAGGGACTCAGGAGCCAAGGACCAGAAAAAGAAGAAGGATGAAGCTGAGCTGAAGCTACTGCTCCAGAAGGTGAAGGCAAAGCAAGGGTTTAAAACAAACAAAAACAGTCTCAGTAGTTAGAGGACAGACTGTTCAGGAACCATAAAGTACCAAGGGCCTGTTATGACTCCTTTGGGTAAAACTTATTTCTATTCCACATAAGACGAAATAAAATGTGAAGCATGCCTACTTTTTACTTAGATTGCATGTTTTGGGATTCATTTTGATGGGCCTACTAATAAATACAATCAGATGGTTAAAGCTGCTTCCATCCCAAGCTACTCTTAAGAATTACAACTGTTCACATCTTGGAGATACAATTCTGAACAGCAAAGAAATAAGATTTGATGTTCTATGTTATTGCAGCCTCAAGGTGGGGCATCAGAGGAAAGGTTTCAGTGCTTTCTAACTCACGCAGTGTTAAAGCTCAGTTTACCAATGTATAAAATAGAAAAATTTGTTATCTTATTTGAAACACTATAACATATATTATTTATATATCTGTTATGTAAGTAATAAACACTTTAATTAATACTAGCCAGAATATTCAGACAGACTTTAAGTTGGAGGTTGAACTTGAGCAATGAAGACCATTTAGAATATGGCTGTGAAGGAAGTACGAAGTGGGTAGTTGGTTTGAGTGAACTGCAAAAACGAAGCACAAGGTGGTACACTGATGCTATATTTAATGCAGTATGTCATGTCAATTAATTACTTTAAGACTAGTTTTGTCTTTTTCAGATTAGAAAAATAGTAACTTTTGTTTCCAGCAGTATAATGAAAAACATAGCTTGGCAGACCTCTTTTATAAAAACAGTTTAAAATGCTAGATTAAAAAAAATGTGTGTTGTGTAAACAAAAAAAAAAGTAAGAAATCCTGAAATCCTAGAAGCTTATGTCAAAGTGGGAACCCACAGCAACTTTTACATATGAGTCATTTGCTGAATCTTAGTGCTTGGGCTGGCTTTTAGTGACCTTATGGTCCAGGGTGCAGGGCTCAAAAAAACCAAGCAAGCAAGCAAGCAAGCAACCAACCACATAAAACAAAAAAACAGTCTCAAATGAGGGTTTAGTAGGAGAGCCCACATAATGTTGTCAACGTGAATGAGTCAGCTGCCCCTGCACCTCCAAAGATGTCAGGAATAAGTACACTTAAACACAAATGTTCTTACTATGTTTAAATAAATTAAAGAATGAATTTATGTCAAGGGGTTTGATGCTGGATACAGTGGGCAATAATTTTTCCTGGGAATAAGTAAACCACCACGAAAGACTTATGTGAGTTTGAAGTCCATATTCACACTGCCTAGAGGGTAATTAAAACTGTAAGCTGAGAATTTGGGTAAAAGTGGTTCTGAGATGGTATTAGCCCTGAGAGCCTGAAAGGGGCAAATGCAGATGATCTTCGGAATAATCCACCTTCATCCAACACATCAAAATATTCCCATCAGCAAAGTTTTAAGGATATGGAAGCTCATAATTAGAAGAGAAATTAAGAAAAAAATACATAAGGCAGGAGGATAAGTGAAAGTGAGAAAAAGCAGCAGAGAGTGGACTCACACCATCAGTTTTCAGGAAAAGTGCTACAGAAACACAACAAGGGGGGCCTGGGATGATATACTATTATTGAAAGAAGGCCCCGGGTCTGTTATGTCCGCCGCCCTAGGAAAGATGTCTCTCAATGCCAGAGATTTCTGAAAAGGAAAGGACATGTTTATTTAATGCTATACAAACTTCAAGTAGTGACCTAATGTCTTTATCAAAAATCCTAAAGTCCCTAAAAACACCCACAAACACACAGTCCTTCCTTCCTTCCCCCTTTGCCCAGTCCAGAGTACTGTATCTCAGGAAAGGAAATAGAAGTCCATGGCTTAGGCAGTCCTCTGGTTATTCCCAGTTAGTCCTCCATCTCGACTGGGAGACCTCCCTGGGTTCCCGGCACTCTCAGCTGAGTCGCAAGGATCTCTGCTAAAACCAGATGGTGGTTCCCCTTCTAAAGCTGTGGGGGTCCCCACTCTGGCACAGGCCACGTGGTTCTCCCTCTCTCAGGGCTGCGGGAAGGGAGAGTCCCCACTCTGTCCAGGCCGCATGGTTCTCCCTCAATGGCTGCCATGTCTGGGTTTAAATCCCCTGCGCCAATCTTCTTCTGCAGCCCCATTTCTGACTCCTCCTACACTTGGGCACACTCGCCCTCAATCTGCTGTCTTCTCCAGCTTTTCTAGTCGCCATCGTGGGTCTGGGCAGGTGTCACCCCATGTCATGGAGACAATCTTCTGCCAGCTCCCACGCAGGCACTGCAACTCAGGGGACCTGCCCCCCAGTCACATCTTGGGGAGAGATCCCTTTCCATTCCCCTGGCCTTGAGCATGGCCATAGCTATTTAGCATATCTAAGTGACCAGCCAAAGGCTATAGGTATGATAAATGACCATGCCATGGATTAGCTGCAAAGCTGCCCTGCATGTTCTTGCTCTGTGTGCCCCTTCCCCCAACTCACACCTGTGGGGGAAGGGGTGAAGACATCTTAAAATCTTCTGGACACCTTGAGTTCTGGACCCCATTTCAAATGCCCAATTGGGGTCCCCCCTCTTGGCTGCACCCTGTAACAAAAGATCTATTTTGAAACAATAATCTTACTATGTTTACCTAACTTAGAGGATAAGCAAAAGATTATGAAAATAAAAAAATTAGATTTTAAAAATAATTAACACAACTCCTGGAAATAACATGTAAATATTGAAAAGAATAATATAAAAAAGCAGGTTAAGAAAAACTGCAAACAGAATTATAGAATTGGAAAGAATAATAAAATATTATTTAGAAAGCAGCACAGAAAGAGAAAATGTTGACTGGAACATTACACTGAAATTTCTAACAATGTTACACAAATGCCAAACTATAAAATATTACATTACATATATTAAAATTATATAGTCACTAATATTACTTGTTCCCCCAAACAATTCACTCATTCAATTCACAGTCAGTGTACTAGGTTTTAGTAATACAACAATGGGGAAAAAAACCCCAAGAAAAGTAATGTTAAAAAATTGGCTATATAATAACAAGTAGTTTGGGCTGATAGTACACTTCACATTCACAGAAGAAAAATTTTTTTAAAAGATTTTATTTATTTATTTTTAGATAGGGAAGGGAGGGAGAGAGAGAGAGAGGGAAACATCAATGTGTGGTTGCTGGGGGCCATGGCCTGCAACCCAGGCATGTACCCTGACTGGGAATCAAACCTGAGACACTTTGGTTCGCAGCCCACACTCAATCCACTGAGCTATGCCAGCCAGGGCAAGAAGAAATACTTTTAAAATGAAATATATATCAGTATTTGGTAGGTTATATTAGAAAAGAAAGCAGGGCCTTAATAAACCAGATATTGTGAGAATTTCCTAAAAAACAGTAAGCAGGTAAGAGTTTATTGATGCAAATAATATCCTATAGTAAATTCAGGAAAGATTTATACCAAAAAAATGGAAGGCTAGGAAAAGTCTTCCAAGCTAAGAGATGGAGGGGTCACAGGGAACAGGAGGAATTATGGAACCATACATGCAATACCTACATGATTGTCCAGACTATTTGACCCCTTGCCTCCAATGCCCTCTGTGCAAAGTCCTGGATCTCAGGAGTATCTCTATCAGACAAGGACAGAGGGTGGGGTATGGGACCTGAAAGTCAGAATAATGTCTTAGAATGCTAGAAAGTGCAGGTGGCATTATCCTCACTACTCATTGAAATTTAGATACTTTATACATTGCTGAAAATTGCCACCTACCACTCAAAGTCAGTCACTAAAAGAGGATGGCAATACTAAGTTATACTTAGTATACTTATAGCATTCACACACACGCTGACAGGACATCGAAAAAACAAAGATGAGAGCCCTCATATAAGACCAGCATATACCTGAGAAGACTGATATAATTAAAAGAGGCAAGCAGATTCAATACAATAATGAAAAGGAGACTTTCATAAAGTACAGACATTTAAGAAAAAATATTGTATCTTACGATAGACCTATCTTTCCATACACGTATTAAAATAGTGACTTCATAAAGAAAAATTATAATTGTAAATGTTAAAATCAATAGCTATAATAAATAGCAAAGGCATCACTGAAGAGCAAATTGTTAAAACAGAAATAACAATTGAGAAATCCTTCTAGAATAAAGAATTACAAAAGAAAGATCTATAAACTTTAATTAAACAATTGAGAAACATATTTCCATACCCATCTGTTAGGAGTTCTAGAAGGAAAGACTAAAAAACATACTTAAACAATTAGTAGAATTTTTCATATATTGGCCTAAATGCAAGTCCTTACGTTCACCAACTTCTCCGAGTGGTGAGCAGAAAGAAGAAAGATATAATTTCAGACATATGAATATAAATGTGCATACACACACAAACACACACACATGTACACAGATAAACATACATATATATGTTTGAATGTACTGATGAATAGAGATAAACAAAAACACACATATCCTTGTATATATACTTATGGCATATACATATATACAAATGATTGTATGCATGCAATCACAAGTATACACACAAAACATATATGCAAACATGCACACATGGACACATAATGTACATGCCCATCCATAGGCACACATCTGTGCATACATATGCACATATCTATTCACATATATACCCATACACACATTTACATATACACCTATACATATAAAAATACTATACTCATTTATATATAATCTGAATTTATGGAAATAAATGCATTTTAATATATATTTATATATAGAAAAGTTACTGAATAAAAATAATAAAAATATTAGCAATAGTTACCTATGAAGTGAGATTAGAATGCATTTTTTAAGTGATTTTTTAAAGATTTTACTTATTTATTTTTAGAGAGGGAAGGGAAGGAGAAAGAGAGAGAGAGAGAAACATCAATGTGGGATTGCTGGGGACCGTGGCCTGCAACCCAGGCGTGTGCCCTGACTGGGAATCGAACCTACGACACTTTGGTTCACAGCCTGCACTCAATCCACTGAGCTACGCCAGCCAGGGCTAAATGATTTTTCAATATCCTCTAAATTTTTATTTAGAGATGAACATTTTCAGTAGATTTACGTAGCAAATATGATGTGTTTTTTTTTCTGTAATAAAATGATTTGGTCAACCTCACTGTTGGTGACCAGGGTGGTTGGTGATGTGGGCTGTGAAAGAATTCACAAAAATAAGAAAAAGGCAGAGAGCAAAATTTTATTCACTTTCTAAAAGGGGAAAGGGGTATAATGTGGAGATAAACCAGCAGTGAAATATAGGAGCTTTGAACTTTTATTAGGTAATCTGGGTGGTTGTAGAGCAAGATGTTTCAGTTCATCTCATATAGGCTGCAGCTGGTTTCCATGTTATCTTTGGGTACAGGTTCAGTGGCTACAATCTGGCACGTCCTATTTCATACGTTCTTGGAGCATCTGTGCCTTTGGGGCACTTCCAGTAATTTTGTAGACCTGAGGGTAGAGGCTCATAAAACAAGAGTTGGTCAAGCTAGCTCTTGGGCCCAAAAAGGAGGCTTTTGTGGTATACCTAATCATTTCTTTCTTTTAAAAAAAGATTTTATTTATTGATTTTTAGAGAGGGGAAGGGAAGGAGAAAGAGAAGGAAACATCAATGTGTGGTTGCCTCTCAGGCTCCACCCCTACCCAACACTGGAGATTTGGGCCAAAACCCAGGCATATGCCCTGATTGGGAATCAAACTGGCAACCCTTTGGTTCGCAGGCAGGCACTGAATTCACTGAGCCATGACAGCCAGACCACTAACCATTTCTTAATCTGTCCTTTAGCTTTCTGATTTTTTATAAATATAATTGCACAAAACTATCTTCTATATACTCTACATTGTTTGAATTTTTCTGTTGTGCCTTTGAATATTTTCTCTGAATGGAAATACATTTCCCTTTTAAATTCTTTTTTACTCTTAATAAGCTCAAAAGCTGAAAAAATAAAACTAAAGGATTAGTTACATAATATTAAAATCATGGAGCCCTGGCTGGTGTAGCTCAGTGGATTGAGCGCTGGCTGCGAACCAAAGTGTCTCAGGTTTGATTCCCAGCCAGGGTACATGCCTGGGTTGCAGGCCATGACCCCCAGCAACCGCACATTGATGTTTCTCTCTCTCTCTCTTTCTCCCTCCCTTCCCTCTCTAAAAATAAATAAATAAAATCTTTAAAAAAAGAATGTATTTAAAAAAATAAAATAAAATTATGTTGTTTGCAATATTTGAATTTTATGAAAAAAAGTACTTTTTGACATTTTTGTAATTTAATTAGAGAACTGGGTTTAACTAGTTCAAAATTTTTATGAATTATCTGTGGAAGAATCCCAGGGAAGGGACCTTTAGAGAGAAAAAAGGTCAGAATAAAAAGGGAAACTTGAATGTCTGCACTGCCTCTTAATGATAAAGGCTCTTTGCATACTTCAAATCACTTAATTTAAATGATAAAGAGACCTGGCAGCTATGCAAGGAAATGGAGTGTAGTTTATACCTGTCTGTTCAACTTTGAAGCTGCTCTGCAAATTCTCCAGGGAATTGTTATTTAACTTTAGAAAACTACTTTCTGTGTTCATTTACAGAACCCAAGTGCATTTTGAGAGAAAATCAATTTTAAAATGTGTTTTCCTACTTAAATGAAACTTGAATTCTGTAAATAGTTGCTCAGTTCTCCCTTCCCCCACCTGCCTCAGGATGATAAAGCTTTGGGCTTGTTGGTGTTTCTTTGGGGAAAGGTCCTTGGCCTGAGTAATCACTAGTTTCTTTTGGGTCTTGGTGACCTATTAGAGAGGCTGGCATATGGATCCACCACACATAATATATTAACTTGTCAAAACAAGGCAGCAGCATTTAATGTCTAAATGCCTTTGCCACCATATGAAATATCTTATAGGTAAGGTTAGAGCTAGATTTAAAAGTGTATGCTGCTTCCTATCAATCCATTGGTGAGTACTGAGTGAACTGTGTGTGGTTTTTTTTTTTTTTTTTTTAGCAGTGGGTCAAAGTGTCTGAACACTTTGCAGGCTTAGTGAACACTAAAAGAGCAAGAACACATTGATTAATTAGCTATGTTTATCGTAGGTGCAGAATATAGTAGTATTCATTGTCACCATCACCATGACTTTGGGCAAGGCACTTGCCTTCTTTAGCCCAAATTTCCATTTTCTAAAACCCTAACCCACAAGGTTCCTGAAAAGATTAAATGACATAATGAATGTAAACCTATACTAAGAGTTGTTCATTCAGTTAGCATACTTTTTTCTTCATTGAATTGATCCACTTATTTTTAAGTGATTTCCTATACAAATATTGCACATTTGGTCATCATTTAATTTAGCTTTTTATTTCTAAAGCAGGCATATAATAATTTTTACAAAGTCATATTTTTTTCTAATGTCCTGAAATTTTTCTTGGGATCAAAATACAGAGAATGCCACTAAGCTTGAGAACAATGAATACACACCCATGCCAATAGTGAGGTTAATACATGGGGAATTAACATTTTTAGACCTGTAATTTAAGTTTCTGTACACAGATGATTCATAGCAGAAATCTGAACATTGTCAAATAATTTCTAACAAATGACCAAATGCACAGACAACTCAGGATCCTTACATGGAGATCTAAGTTTCTCATACCCAGCTTCCTCTGCAGAACCATGGGACACAACAAACATCCCAGCCACTCACATGAATAATCAGAACAAAACAATCAGCTTTCCTGAATTGGGATAGATGTTACTTTTAGAAAAGTTTACCCATTGGGAGTGGGAGAAAATATATAAGAATTCCAAAAAGGATTTAAAGTACATGGAATTTGGGATTAAAACAAATTTTGAATCTCATTCCTGGCCCTGTGACCTTGGAAGAAACATTGAATAACCCAGGGTTCTAGTTTCTCACCTGTAAAGTGGAGCTATCAACTGTCTTTTGGGGTCATTGTGGAGATGATAGCAATGTGTATAAGGCATTTGGCACACACCTAATACACATTTGGTGTTCACAGAATTGAGAAATACTACCGATGGGTCTTAGTGTTACCGAGCATAAGGGGGGGGGGCAGGCAAAGTACTATTACCCGAAAGGAAACCCCCAGGTTTGTTATGTCTGCTGCCAGAGGAAAGATGTCTCTCAATGCCAGACATATGTGAAAAGGAAAGGAAATGTTTATTTAATGCTATACAAACTTAAAGTAGTGACCTAACGTCTTCATCAAAATCCCAAAGTCCCTAAAACACCCACAAACATACACAGTTCTTCCTTCCCCCCTTTGCCCAGTCTGGGGTACTGTTGGGAATCATCCTGCCTGGTATCAGAAGCTGTAACCTCCACCAAGGCTAAGGCTGAGGGCGTGGCCTTGGATCATAAGCCAGCAAGGAGACAAAAGCTTATCTCCCTGGCAGGAGTGCTGCTTCTGCTGCTTCATTCATAACTGAACCCCAAAGCTTGGTTGGTTAGCCAAAGACAGGTAAGATTCCCCAAGGGGGGAACGATCGAAGACAGGCATGATCACATGGGAGGCCCCCAAGAAAGGACTTTGGGGGGTACAGCAAAAGGGGGTGATGGACCCTCACTTCTTGGCTTTGACATAGTCTGAGTCTGGGAGAAAATCTCCTTATTTCTTGGTTGCCTCAGTTCCCTTGCTCCACCTAAGCCTGAAACAATGACAGGGTGGTGCAGCTCTGAGCTGAAAAGTGCGGATTCCCCAGAGTGATCAGGACTAAGAAAGAACATGTAAATTCCTGTGAAATCTTCTTTGGTTAGATTGCTCTCAGTTGAATGAGAAGGGTCCAAGGAGGAAGTTAGTTTGTTCCTCAAAGTCTTACAACTCTTTGACTCTGACTCAAAATAGGCCCTCAGACTTCCTTGTTATCTATTGTTTGATCCTTACTTCCTAGCAATGAGTAATGAGCTTTTACCTGAATTATTATGCAAATGAAACCAATAAAAAGCCTCTCCGGAGGGAGGGTGGCCAAGTGGCGCGCTTCCCACGTGAGGAGTGGCCGTGGCGCCCTCCAGGAGAGAGGGTGGCCAAGCCGCTCCCCACGTGTGGAGTGGCCCTGCTGTTCCTATTCCCCCACAGGACCTGGTTGTGTCTGTTTTTCTCGAGTTTCGACGAACCATCTGCAGCGTTCGGTGATCACTGCTGGCCGGTGACCCACGCATCAGGATACTGTATCTCAGGAAAAGACATAGAAGCCCAAGGCTCAGGCAGCCCCCGGTTCTTCCCAGCAATCTGTCTCAGCTGGTAGGCCTCCCTCGGTGGCCTACCATCAGCTGTGTCGTGGGGATCTCTGCTAAAGCCGGGTGGTGGTTCCCCCTTCTAAACCTGCGGGGGTCCCCACCCTGGCAAAGCCGTGTAGTTCTCTCTCCACTGTCCCAGCTGTGTGGTCCTCTCTGCACAAGGGCTGTGGGAGTCTCCACTCTGGCAAAACTATGTGGTTCTCCTGGCTCAATGGCTGCAAGGAGGGGGGTCGCCACTCTGCCAAAGCTGAGTGGCGGTTCTCTGCTAAAGCCACATGGTGATTCTCTCTCACAGGGCCACGAGAGTTCCCACTCTGATAAAGACTGAGTGGTTCTCTTACATGTCCATAGCCACATAGTCCTCTCGGCACAATGACTGCAGGAGTCTGGGTTCTTGGAACCAAATGTGCGGTTCTCCCCCCAATGGCTGCAATATCTGGGTTTAAATCCCTGCACCAATCTTCCTCTGCAGCCCCATTTCCAACTCCTCCCACACTCGGCTACACTAGCTAGTACTCTCACATCCTTCCAGCTTTACTGGGCTGCCATCGTGAGTCTGGGCAGGCATGGCCCCATGTCATGGAGCCAATCATCTCCAAGCTCCCACATAGGCACTGTAACTTGGGGGCCTTGCCCCCCCAGTTACGTCTTGGTGGGGAAGTTACTTCCATTCCCCTGGCTCAGAGCGTGGCCACATGTTTTTAACATATCTATGTAACCAGTTAAAGGTTATAGATATGCTAAATGACCATGCCAGAGGTTAGCTGCAAAGCTGTTGCTATGCTAAACAGCTTTCAATGGCCCTGCTCTATTTGTCCCTTCCCCCAACTCACACCTATAGGGGGGTGGTGAGGACATTCTAGTATTTCCTGGACACGCTGAGTTCTGGACCACATTCCAAATCCCCATTTGGGGCCCCCCTCTTGGCTGCACCCTGTTACATTAGGTGCCAGAACATATAGTAATTTCTTTCAGTTTTATTTTTTTCTTAATTTGAGTTTCGTTTTCTATGTTATCATTCTTTAGAACAACCTTTCATCCTGAAATTTCATTACATAGGTAAACCTGAGTCTTTTCTACTTCCCGATAGGATTAGTACATTGCCAAATCACTAATTACTGAATTAGCAAAAACAACTGGTTTAAATCAAATCATTGATGGAAGTTAAGGTGAGGAATAGCAATGTCAGGGTAGCATTGATTTGAATAACAGCCATGCCATGTTTAACTGTAAAGCTCAAATCACACCATTAGGAAATCCACCATTGATGCTAATTGGGAGGAGAAAATCAAATAATCCATTTGCTGAGTAGGAAAAAATAGATCAGCATTATTGGACAACAACCCTCTTCAAATGAATTGTGTAACTAAATTTAGAGCCTGTAAGGCCAAAAAGCTCAAGGCCAAAAGCTCAAGGTGAATGGTTGGTTACTCTCAAACAATCAAACTGGGCTTGTACCCAGCAATTTTGAGCCTTTCCTGTGTGCAAGGTGGAGAGGCTCCTGGGAGTCTGATTCCTGGAGTTGCTAGGATAATGGCTTTTTATTTTATTGGCCATGAAGAGAAATACCCACCCCCACCCCATACAGAAAGATTAGCAGGCAGTTATTATATTTTTAATTTTTAGAGAGAAGGGAAGGGAAGGAGAAAGAGAGGGAGAGAAACATCAATATATGGTTGCTTCTCAGACACACTCCACTGGGGACCTGGCTGGCACCCAGGCGTGTGCCTGTAGCATCCAGCAAACGCAAGAACAAATATCGGAGACTTTCAGGGTATCAAAGATGTTACTTTATTGGCCAAGTTTAACCTGCGCAGGGGCGAACTCTCAAAGTGTCCAGCGACACAGTGCCCACAAGGAGCTGCAAACGAGAGCCGCGCGGAGAGCTTACAACTACGTCCTTATATAGGGGCGGGCAAGCAAGCGTTATACAGAAGCAGACGTGGCAGTTAGCAATTCGCTTACAAAGACCACGCACAGGAATTTCAAACCAAGCATTCTTGTATAAGGCGGGAAGGCAGGATGTTTGTTCATTAACCTAGTAATCTCCTGGCTCTAGCTAGCTAGGTTCCTATTTTCTCATGGTCTAAGTTTTTCCCTACTCCTTACAGTGCCCTGACTGGAACTCAAACCGGTGACCCCTTGATTCACAGGCTGGCACTCATTCCTTTAAGCCACACCAGCCAGGGTACAGGCCGTTAATTCTTAAAGGACCAAACACGTCTGGTTTTATTTTTAATGATTTGCCTTAGGTACTCATAGGTAATGAGTACCTATGTTATTCCTCTCATTTATCCTTAGGATTTGAAGGAGTCTTTTTTCTCCAAATGCCTGTGAGACTGGAGATTATTGAGTATCTGTGTTTAGCAGGATATTAGGCAGACCAAAAGGATAATAATGGGGCAAGGGCTTGTCGTCTATGACAGTGCCACAAGAATATGACATTATGAACAGAGATTGGTGGTTACCAGGTGAATTTAGGACCCAGTGCAGCAGACAAATAATGGAGGCTAGATCAATCGCTGAGAATTTCTGCTTTGATGTGGACCCATAAAGGGTGTAAAAAATGCTTGAACTGTGAGCAATGAGTATATGACAGTTAATTATTTGTGTCAACTGGGCCATGGGGTATGCAGACATTTGGGTGTTTATGAGGATGCTTCTGAACAAGATGAATGTTGCGTGTGGGTCACCGGCCAGCAGTGACCACGGAACGCTGTGGATGGCTCGACGATAAACACGCGAGAAAAAACATGCACAGAGACAAACTAGTTTCTGTGGAGAAGTAGGGACGAAATGGCCACCCCTTCTAGTGAGGAGCACGCTGACTTACCATCCATACCTGCTTTTATTAGGCTCATTTTGCATAATAATTCAGGGAAAGTACAGTACTCATTAGGGGGAAGTAAGGAACTATAGAAAACAAAGAACTCTGCTGGTCTATTGAGTTGGGGGTCAAAGAGCTGTAAGACTGAGGAACAAACTAACTTCCTCCTTGGACCCTTCTCATTCAACTGAGAGCATTCTAAACAAAGAAGGTTTCACAGTAATTTACATGTTCTTTCTTAGGCCTGATCACCCTGGGGAATCCGCACTTCTCAGTACCGAGCTGCACCACCCTGTCATTGTTTCAGGCTTAGGTGGAGCAAGGGAACTAAGGCAACCGAGAGACAAGGAAGTTTTCTCCCAGACGCTGAGAACTCAGGCTATGTCAAAGCCGAGGAGCGAGGGTCCATCACCCCCTTTTGCTGCAGCCCCCCAAGTCCTTCTTTTGGGGGGCCTCCCAAAGTGATCGTGCCTGTCTTAGGTCATTCCCCCCCATGGGGAATCTTACCCGTCTTTGGCTAACCGACCAAGCTTTTTGGGGTTCAGTTATGAATAAAGCAGCAGAAGCAGCATTCCTGCCAGGAAGACAAGCTTTTGTCTCCTTGCTGGCTCACGGTTCCAAGGGCGTTCCCTTAGCTTTAGCCTAGGCGGGGGTTTCAGCCTCTGATACCAGTCAGGGCGGTTCCCAACAGATGAACATTTGAATCAGAAAACCTAGTAAAGTGGATTTCCCTACCTAATTCAGGAGGGCCTCATCAAATCATTTTGTAACAGGGTGAAGCCAAGAGGGGGTCCCAAATAGGGATTGGAATGGGGTCCAAAACTCAAGGTGTCCAAGAAAGATATAAGGGATGTCCTTACCCCTTCCCTCAGGTGTGAGTTGGGGGAAGGGACACATGGAGCAGGAACATACAGGGCTGTTTTGTACAGCAACAGCTTTGCAGCTAACCTCTGGGATAGTCATTTAACATGTCTATAACCTTTAAATGGTTTCATAGATATGTTAAATAGCTGTGGCCACACCTTGAGCCAGGGGGATGGAAGTGACTTCCACCCAAGATGAAACTGGTGGGGCGGGCGGGGTGGGGGGTGGGGCAGCTCCCCCTGGTTACAGTGTCTGCATGAGAGCTTGGAGAAGATTGGCTCCATAACATGGGACCCCACCTGCACAGACTCATGATGGCAGCCCAGTAAACTTGGAATAATACAGGAATGCTGCTAGGTGTAACTGATTGTAGGAGAAGTCGGAAATGGGGGTACAAAGGAAGGTTGGCTTGGGGATTTAACCCAGACTCGGCAGCCATGGGAGGAGAGAACCACGTGGCTTTGGCCAGGGTGGGGCCCCCACAGCTTTAGTGAGGAGAGAACCACGCAGTTTTGGCAGAGTGGGGACCCTTGAAGCTTTGGCAGGGAGAGAACCCTGTGGCTTTGGGGTGCTCCTTTTTGCCATGTGGCTTAGGAAGCAGGAGAGACTTTGTCTGGAAGAAAAGGGGTGAAAGGACTCTTGCTGGTGAGGCATGAGAAGGTGCCACTTGACTTTGGATTAACTGGAGATCCTGACAGCAACACAACTGATGGTGCTGGTGTTACAGAACACAACAAGGGGGGCCTGAGACAATATACTATTATTGAAAGAAGGCCCCGGATCCATTATGTCCGCCGCCAGAGGAAAGACGTCTCTCAATGCCAGAGATTTCTGAAAAGGAAAGGAAATGTTTATTTAATGCTATACAAACTTCAAGTAATGACCTAATGTCTTTATCAAAAATCCTAAAGTCCCTTAAAGCACCCACAAACAGACACAGTCCTTCCTTCCCCCTTTGCCCAGTCCAGAGTACCGTATCTCAGGAAAGGAAAACGAAGTCCATGGCTCAGACAGTCCTCTGGTTCTTAGTTAGTCCTCCATCTCGACTGGGAGACCTCCCTGGGTGCCGGGTACCCAGCACCCAGCTGAGTCGCCGGGATCTCTGCTAAAACCAGGTGGTGGTTCCCCCTTCTAAAGCTGCGGGGGTCCCCACTCTGTCCAGGCCTCGTGGTTCTCCCTCTCAGGGCTGCAGGAAGGGGAGAGCCCCCACTTTGCCAAAGCCGCGTGGTTCTCTCCTCAAGCAGCACGGTTCTCTCTCTCAATGGCCGCCAAGTCTCGGTTTTTAAATCCCCGCGGCCAATCTTCCTCTGCAGCCTCATTTCCAACTCCTCCCACACTCGGCTTCACTTGCCAGAATTCATATCCTTCCAGCTTTACTGGGCTGCCATCATGAGTCTGGGCAGGTGTGGCCCCATGTCCTGGAGCCAATCTTCTCTGAGCTCCCACGCAGGCGCTGTAGCTTGGGGGATCTGCCCTCAGTCACATCTTGGTGGGGAAGTTACTTCCATTCCCCTGGCTCAGAGATGATCACAGCTATTTAACATATCCATGCAACCAGCCAAAGGCTATAGATATGTTAAATGACCATGCAAGAGGGTAGCTGCAAGGCTGTTGCTATGCAAAACAGCTCTCAATGGCCTTGCTCCATTTGTCCCTTCCCCCAACCCAAACCCTGGGTCGGGGGATGGAGACATCTTAAAATCTCCTGGACACCTTAAGTTCCAGACCCCATTTCAAATGCCCATTTGGGGTCCCCCACTTGGCTGTACCATGGAACACTGGGAGCATGAATCACGGACTTCTACTTCTTTTCCTGAGATACAGTACCACAGACTAGGACAGAGGGAGATGGAAGGACTGTGTGCATTTGTGGGTATTCTAAAGGACTTTAATATTTTAATGAAGACATTAGGCCACTAATTTAAGTCTGTATAGCTTTAAATAAATATTTCCTTTCTTTTTCACAAATCTCTGGTGTTGAGAGACATCTTTCCTCTGGCGGGGGACATAGCGAACCTAGTGGGGGGTCCTTTCAGTAATAGTACCTCTCCCCCCCTCCCCGCCCTGTTCTGTAACAATTTGAGGGCCTGAATAGATTCAAAGGCTGAGAAGAGTAAACTTCTCTTGCTTGACTGTTTTGAATTGAGACATTGGTCTTTTCCTGCCTTTGGACTCTAGTTGAAATATTGTCCCTTCTTGGGTTTTGAACCTGATGGCTTTCAGATTAGAAATTGTACCATTGGTTCTCTTCATTCCTAGCCTTAGGACTCAGACTAGAGCTACATCATCATCTCCTGAGTCTCCAGCTCACTGACTATAGATCTTGGGACTTTTCAGCTTCTATAATATCATAAGCCAGTACCTTAAGATAAATATTTCCATATCTATCTATCATCTAGTGATTAATCTATATGGTTTTTCTCTAGAGTACAAAGATGCAGAGTGATTTCCAGGATTACTTATATGAGCCAATCTAAAATACTACTAAGATCATTTTTATTATTCCATCCTTTCTTCACTTAATGATGAATTACACATAGGTTCTCATAAGCTTCACAATGATGATGTGAGATATTATCTCTTGCAGATGGGGAAACTGAAAATCCAAGAGGTTTTTGACTGCCGGAGTACATACCTATTAATTCAGAGTCAAATTTCAAATCTGTGTCTAGGAATTGTCTTTCACTGCCTTCAACACTAACTACTAGTCCAAAAATAGCCCTCTGAACTCTCTGACTTATTCCATACACTATTTCTTGCTTTTAAACAAAAGAAAAAAAATAAAATAATTGAATCTATAACTGTTCTTGAAGCTTTTAAAGTTTCACAGATTACTTTACCCCCACTCCCTCTTCTCAGTACTTTCAATAATACAGTGCAAATTATGTCATGACAGTGGACATTGTGATATTCCACCTACATATATCCTGAAGACTGATGGATTTATTCACATACTTACTCTACTACAGGGAAGACAGCTGTGGGCATACAGTGGTTAGCATCAGCACTTTCCAGGAATTGCCTTAGTGTAAGGGAAGCTGAGTGCCCAAGTTTATATCCCCTCATGGCCTACTGAATTAAATGATTGGTCCACATTGAGGTATGTGGATCTGAACTCATTGTCCTCACACAGACAGTCTTGAAGTGCCGGATCAGTTTCAGAATTTTTTGAGGAGTATGTTGAGACCTTACTGAGACTTCACCATGGCTCATCTTCTCTCTCCTTCCAAATGACTCCTTCTCTTTTATAGGTGTCAATCCCCAAAACACTTTCTGGAGGACATCCTATACTTTAATCTCAATGTATTGCTAGGGAACTCAATTTGCAAGAGTCATAATGATAGGAATTGAGTAAACAAGATAAGCTATTCCTTGGGGTTCCCCTGCTCAATGTTCTGTATAGAGTATACCAAGTCTCGGGAAAACATTACTGAGAAAAGGACGTTTAAATTGAATCTTGAAAGATGAGAAGTTTCTAGGTAAAGAATAAAAGGTGAAGACAATTATAGAGAAAAAATTATTAAAAATAAATACCCAGAGATGGGTCTGGGTCAGTCTGTGAAATGCCATTTATTTAATGCAAGGATAATGTCCTCTACTGAAGGCAACAAGTTTTCTCGAAAGAAATCTCTTTCCCATCATCTCACTCAAGGCCTGGCAATTTCAGATCTTGTTTTAGAAGGATAACTCTACCAATAGAGTTAAGAAGAGTTAAGAAAAGATTATACACTGAGAAGGATAGATAAAAGAAATCATAGAGTCTTCTATGAGTTCCAATTTATTGTCCTTAGCTTTATGTTTTCCTACAACCCAAGTCTGTATCATTACAGTGCCAAGAAAATTGCAGTAGCGATTTTTAAGAGTTATAGCACATCAAAACTTTATGATATCCAAAACTTGAGGGAACTATTTTAATTTTCTATATTTTTTAACATCAAAATTTGATAGCTTTCTATTGTAATATAGTTAGGCATATGGAAACACACTGGGATATTTACCATTAAAATAGTCATTGAGCTTTGGTAAGATGGAGTTTCAGGGTTAGAATAGTTTCAGAGCTTCAGTATTTAGATTGTTTATGTAGCACTCCTGATGAGGGTATGTGCACTGGATGAGACACAAGGAGAGTGTCTCTTTAATTCTTCAGGAAGCCCATTCATCCACAGGAGAACTCCAACTCTTAGAGACAACTTCCTTGGATTAAAGTTTTTAACTTAAAAAAATATTTTTCAAGTACAGTTTACCTTCAATATTATTTTGTATTAGTTTCAAATGTACAGCATAGTGATCAGACAATCATATACTTTACAAAGTGCTCCCCCCAATAATTCAAGTACCCACCTGTCACTACAGTTATTATAGCATTATTGACTATATTTACTATGCTGTAGTTTACATCCCCATAACTATTTTATAACTACCAATTTTCAGTTTTAATCTCTTTACCTTTTTCACCTAGTCCCACAAGCCCTTTCTCTTTTGGCAACTATTAGTCTGTTTACTGTGTCTATTGTGTGTGTTTCATAAAAAAAAATTAACTTTTAGCAAGATCTTTCAACACAAGATTTCTAGTTCTAAACCTTGGAGACACGGATGAAAGGAATTACAAATTTTCACATGATAGCATCTGGGCTACATTTGTCCTTGGTTCTCTAATTTCTGTATTTCTTTCTCTTTTGGTTTCACTCATAATCAGAGCACAACATGTCACATACCAAATCCACATCTTAGCCTGAGACTCTATCTGATATCCAAACTTCTATACCCGATTATCCTCTGAATACCTCTGCGTGAGTGTCTTTCGTATAAACTCCAAATATTCAAAACTGGGCTACTTTGCTCCCTCTCCCAAAGTGTTCTTTTACCTTTCTGCCCTATTTTAGTGGTGGTCACCTGGTATAAAACCAATCACCTATTTGCTCATCTTATCTACAAATACGGTATATATCATTGAAGGTATTTTTTCAACTATAATGTGCATAAAAATCTCCTTGGTGGGGATTATTTTTAAAATCTTGATTTTGATTCAGTTGCTTCTAGGTTGTAGAATCTGCATTTTTAACAACCTTCTAGATGATTCTAATGCACTTGTTCTTAGACCCTACTTTGAGTAGAAGTTTCTACACTTATCCTTGTCTTTCAGTCGCATGTAGATCTTAATGGTTTGGTAGGAAAAACACAGGGTTTGTAATTATACAGCTTTTAGTTTAAATTGTGGATCTGATCAATAGTAGTCATGTCTCTGGACAAATCATTTAACTTCTGTGCTCCATCACCTTCCCTTAAAATGGATATGGCTTCTCTCATGAGGACCTTAAATTATACAAAATAAGTAAAGTGTACATCTTGACATCTGCCATACTGTAGAGATTCAAAATATTCATTTTCTGCTTTTGATCAAAGCTGGAGTCTAATAAAAATAAGTTAGTGATCATTTGGTGACAAAATTTCCTTGAGGGATAGAGCCTTAGTTTTCACCAGAGAGAAGAACTCCTGGCTGAGTGGAAGCTGAGGTTTCAGTAACCTGATTAGAAAATGGACTCAGACAAGGTAACATTTTATGTCTTAGTGCCTAAATTTAGCTGCTTAGAAGGGCTTTCCTTCAAAGAGGGAACACAGTGATTCTATTCTTGGAGAAACTCTGTGAGTATTCAAAACTCTGTGCCTGTTAAATCTGTGGGTCACTAGAATCATTGTCCAGATTAGAAAGGAAACCATAGGGTCCCACCTGATGATATTTCAACATCAATAAAGGCTCAACTACAACAAGACAGTGCACACAACCCAAGCAGGAGGCACACCTGGAGCAATCAGCTTAGGTGGCTGGTAAGGCTGTGCCACTGGGCCCTATTGGACACCTAGTATATAAGACCACTCTACCAAGACCAGGAGATATAGTAGTTCTACCTAATATACAAAAAGGGGAGCAGAAAAAATGAGGAGACAAACAAACATGTCCCAAATGAAAGGATAAGAGAAATCTCCAGAAAAAGAGATAAATGAAATGGAAGTGAGCATAATACCAGAGTTCAATACAATGATTATAAAAATGCTCAAGAAAATTAGTAAGGACTTGAACAGCATAAAAATAGATATGAAAAACATAAAAAAGAGCTAGTCAGAAATAAAGGCTATACTAACTGAAACAAAAAATAAATTATGGGGAATCAACAGTAGAGTAGATAAAGCAGAGAAACAAACTAGCAATTTGAAAGAAAGGAAGCAGGAAATACTAAATCAGAAGAATAATGAATCTAAAAAATTAAGATAGTATAAGGAGTCTCTGGGACAACTTTGAGTATACAAACATTTGCATCTTGGAGGTTCCAAAAGGAAAAGACAGCAAGAAACTGAAAACTTATTTGAAAACAATAATCACAGAAAACTTCCCTAATCTGGTGAAGGAAATAGTCATACAAATCCTGAAAATACAGACAATCCTAAACAAGATCAACACAAAGAGGATCATACCAAGACACATCTAATTAAAATGCCAAAGTTTAAAGACAAAAAGAAACTCTTTTTTAAAAATGTTTTAAAGATTTTATTTATTTGTTTTTAGAGAGGGAAGGGAGGGAGATAGAGAGAAACATCAATGTACGGTTGCTGGGGGTTATAGCCTGCAACCCAGGCATGAACCCTGGCTGGGAATCGAACCTGCGACACTTTGGTTCACAGCCCACGCTCAATCCACTGAGCTACTCCAGCCAGGGCAAAAAGAAACTCTTAAAAGCAGCAAGAGAAAAGCAGCTAGTTACCATAAGGGAGCTCCCCTAAGACTGTCAGCTGGTTTCTCAACAAAGGGGTTGGTGTGAATTTTTTTTTAAATTATGAAAGGGAAGGACTTACAACCAAGATTATTCAGCAAAGTTATCTTTTAGAATCAAAGGACAGATAATGACTTCCCAGATTAAAAAAAATGCTAAAGAAGTTTATTACCACCAAACCATTATTACAAGAAATGTTAAAATGTTTTCATTAAGAAGAAAAAAATGATAAAAATATGAATAATAACATGGTAATAAACACATATGTATAACTTTAAATTTAAAGGATTAAATGCTCTAATCCAGGGGTGTCAAACTCATTTTCACTGGGGGCCACGTCAGCTTCGTGGTTGCTTTCAAAGAGTTGAACGTAATTTTAGGGTTGTATAAATGTAACTACTCTGTAACAATTAACCAAGAGCTTGGCGCTGTTGCCCCGTAGAAACAAAGGGCTAGGCCAGATAAAACAAGGTGGAGGGCTGGATTTGGACCACAGGCCTTGTGTTTGCCACTGGTGCTCTAATCAAAAGATATACAGTGGCTGAATGGATAATAAAACAAGACCGTTACATATGCTGTTTATAAGAGACTCACTTGAGATAAAAAGATACACACAGACTGAAAGTGAAAGAATGGAAAATATATATTTCATGAAAATAGAAACAAAACAAAGCAACTAGAAAAGCAATAATTATACCAGACAAAATAGACTTTAAAACAAAGGCTATAACAAGAGACAAAGAAGGACCCAGATACTCCACTTTTGGATATTTATACAAAGAAACCCAAAATGCTAAATTGGAAACACACGTACATTCATATATATATTGCAGCATTATCTACAATAATCAAGATATGGAAACAATTTGTGTCCATCAATAGATGAATGGATAAAGAATTACATATATACAATGGAATATGATTCAGCCTTGATAAAGAATCAAATCTTGCCATCTGCAACATGGTTGGACCTGGTATCATGCTAAGTGAAGTTAAGTCAGGCAGAGAAAGACAAATGCCAGATAATTTCACTTATACATGGAACCTAAAAAACAAAAACAAATAAACAGAACAGAAAACAAAGTTAGAGATACAGACATTTTGACAGTTGCCAGATTGGAGAGATCAGGAGGATGGGTGAAAAAGGTAAAGGGATTAAGAAGTACAAATTCCTAGTTACAGAATAGTCATAGGGATATAAAATAGAGCATAAGAAATATAGTCAATAATATTGTGATAACTATGGTGTCACATGGGTACTAGATTTATTAGGGTGACCACTTTGTATGTTATATAAATATCTAGTCACTGGGTTGTATATCTGAAACTAATATAATATTGTACATCAATTTTAATTTTTTTAAAACTGAAAAAGTAAAAGATAAAACTTTTAAAATTCTAATTTAACTGAACAGCTTATTTAAAATATTTTTAAACTTTCTGAAATGATAAATGTTAGCTGGCCTTTTTTTCCTCATTATTGTTTAATTTAAAAATTCTGGCATTTTCTCCAGTGAACTGGTCTATATTATGTCTGCTTTGAAGTTATGAGGACTATTATATAGTCAATTATTGTGAATATTCCCAATTTTTGTATTTTCTTTCTCTGTAAAATAAAATGGTAAATAAATATGGAGTGACTCAAGCCTATCTATTATATATTCAAATCCTTTATTTCATACACCTTTTGATCTACTTGATTTGTCAGTGTCATATATGTTGTGATAAAATCATATGTATTATGTTTGCAAATTTGTCAATGAATTTCTCATACTTTTGACATTATATTTTATAATCATATTATCTGTTGTGATTATTGTGATTTTTATAATGTTTATCTTTTAATTTTGAAATTTTCAATGTGATAGATGCTCCTTTAACCCTTTTATATGTTTTGTATTATATTTTCTCTTGTATTATTATACCTGTCATATTTTTCTTGGGTCTATCTTTTTTACTTTTTAGCTTTTCCAACTTCTTTCACTTTATGTTTACTTCTTTTAAATAATTACACAGCTTTTATTTTTGAATGCAAAAGTAACCTTTTTAGTAAAATGTGAAAGATTTATACAATCTGAAGAGAAACCGAAGTACGAAAACTAATGTTTTTAAAATATGTCATAACATAAGGATGGATACCGTCCAGCAGTATCCATCTTGGCTGCAGATGCTCATCAAAACACGAGAAAAAACATACACAGAGACAACTAGGTCCTGTGGGGAAATAGGAACAGAAGGGCCACTCTCTCTAGTGGGGAGAGCACCATGGCCACTCTCTCTAGTGGAGAGCATGCTGTCTTCATTCCCAAGCAGGTTTTTATTGAGAATACAGACTTAGTTTGTGGATTCACAGTTTGGCAGACAAGATCAAAAGAAGTAGGTGACTTACAAAGGTGCAGACAGAACTCCTGCTGTGATTCTGGGCAGAGATTGGGGTTTTATCTAACAGGGCTCAAAGGGCAGTTTTGGTTTCCTGTCTGTGCCTTCAAATTCTAATCTAATAACATCTTCCCCAAACGGATCTCACAGGATCTTGCATATACTATGTCCCAGGCCTGATTACTCCTGGGGTCTGTCATTTCTGGTCTGGGCCGCTTCCCCCTTGCAGACCTGAGTTAACAGAGAAGACAAAGGCAGCCAGGAGACTTGGATTTCTCACATCTAAGAATAGAGACTCAGGCTTTAACAAAGCCGAGGGGGCAGGGGTTGATGCCATCACCCCTTCATATGCACAGCCCCGAGTCTCATCCCTTAGGGCATTCCCATATGATCACGTCTGTCTTAGATTCATTCTCCTTCTTAGAGATGTTATCTGTCTTCGACTGCTGATCATGCCAGGGAGATAAGTTTTGTCTCCTTAGTGGCTCCTGGACCGGAGGTCTTTCACTCAGCCTAAGTCACGGGGGGGTACAGCTTCCTGAGACCAGGCAGGGCGGTCCCCAACAATAACAGGGACATTTAAAACATTTAGTTTTATTGCAATTAATGACAATTTTTAACTTTAAGCCATTTTATTCAATATTATCTGATTATTATATTATCTGATTATTTATGGCCTTTTTCATTTTTCAAAATTGTTACTCTATCACTTATTTTCTCAACTTTTTATTATAAAAAGTTTAAAATCTACAGCAGAAAAGTCATAAAGATAGTAACGTGAACACCCCTATGCCTCTGCTTAGATTGCTGAATGCTAACATTGTAAATTTCTTATCACTATATATGTAATATTAAAAAATTAATTGTTATTATACTAGAATTGTCCTATTTTCTCCCCCTTTGCTCTCCTCCACACAGCCCAACACCACTCCCACAGTCAATCCCACACAGTGTCCATGTCCATGGGTCATTCATATATATTCTTTGACTAGTATCTTCCTTTTCTTTCAATCATTATCCCCTTCCCCCACCCCTCCAGTCCCTGTGAATCTGTTCCATGTTGCCATGCCTCTGGTTCTTTTATTGTTCATTAGTTTATTTTTGTTCATTATATTCTTATAGGTGAGGTTGAATGGTATTTGTCTTTCACTGACTGGCTTATTTCACTTAGCATATTATTTACCAGATCTGTTTGTGCTATCACAAAAAGTAGGAGTTCCTTTTATCTTTCTGCTATGTGGTATTACATTGTGTAAATGTATCACAGTTTTTTGACCCACTCATTTACTGATGGACACTTAGGCTGTTTCCAACACTTGCTATGGTAAACCGTGCAGCTATGAACGGAGAGGTGCAAAGTTCTTTTGACTTGGGGTGTCAGAATTCTTAGGGTAAATACCCAGCAATGGAATCATTGGGTCAAAAGGTCATCCCATTTTTAGTTTTTTAAGGAAATTCCATACTGTTTTCCACAGTGGCTGCACCAGTCTGCATTCCCACCAATAGTGCACTAGGGTTCCCTTTTCTCCATATCCTTGCCAGTACTTGTTTTTTGTTGATATATTAATGAAGGCCATTCTGACAGATATGAGGTGATATCGCACTATGGTTTTAATTTGCATCTCTCTGATGGTTAGTGATGTTGAACATCTTTTCATATGTCTATGGGCTATCTCTATGTCCTCCTTAGAGAAGTATCTATTCAGGTCCTTTTCTCATTTTTAATTGGATTGCTGTCTTTCTGGTATTGAGTTAAGTTCTTTATATATTTTGGAGATCAAACCCTTGTCTGATACATTATTGGCAAGTATGTTCTCTCATACAGTCAGTACCCTTTTCATTTGGATGATGGTTTCTTTCACTGTGCAGACTCTTTTTAATTTGATGTAGCTCCATTTGCTTATTTATTCCTTTATTTTCCTTCCCTTAGGAGATGTATCCACAAAAATATTGCTAAGAGATATTTGAAATTGTACTGCCTATGTTTTCCTCTAGGACTTCTATGAGATCACAATTTATATTTAAATCTTTTATCCATTTTGAATTTATGCTGGTGTATGGTGAATTTGATGGTCTACTTTCATTTTTTTTTGCACGTACCACTTCAGTTCTCCCAACACCATTTTTAATAGAATCTTTATTGTATTTTTTCCATTACCATTTAGTCCCCTTATACCCTCTGCCCCCAGCAACACCACACTGTTGTCTATGTTCATGAGTCCTTCTTCTTTTAAAGAGGCTATTTTTACTCCATTGTACACTCATGCTCCCTTTGTCAAATATTAATTGACCATAGAGACATGGGTTTATTTCTGGGCTCTCTATTCTATTTCACTGATCTATGTGTCTGTGTCTATGTCAGTACCAGATTGTTTTAATTACACTGTCCTTGTAGTATAGTTTGATATCAGGTATTGTGATCCCTCCTACTTTGTTCTTTCTCAAGATTGCTAAGGCTATTCAGGGTCATTTTTGCTTTCATAAAAATTTTTGAATATTTGCTTTTGATCTGTGAAATAGACCATTGGTATTTTAATAGGAATTGTATTGAATCTGTAGGTTGCAATGGGTAGTATGGACTTTTTAATGATGCTAATTTTCCCAGTCCATGAACACAATATATGCTTCCATTTATTTGTATCTTCCTTAATTTCTTTCTTCATAGTTTAGTAGTTTTTTCTTAGCACAGGTCTTTTACTTTTGTTTAAATTTGTTCCTAGATACTTTATTTTTCTTGTTGCAATAGTAAATGAGACTTTTTTCCTAGTTTCTGTTTGTGATAGGGCATTGTTGGTGTACAAAAATGCCCTCAATTTCTAAATATTTACTCTGTATTCTGCTATATTGCTAAATTCACTTATTAGGTCAAGTAAATATTTGGTGAAGACGATAGGGTATTTTATGTACATTATCATGTCACCTGCAAACAACGACAATTTTGCTTCCTCTTTTCCAATTTGGATGCCTTTTATTTCTTTTTCTTGTCTGATCACTGTTGTTAGAATGCCCAGTACTATACTGAATAAGAGTGGTGAAAGTAGTCACTTGTGTCTTCTTCCTGATCTTATGGGGAAAGCTTTTATTTTTCTCCATTGAGTATGATGTTGACTATAGGTTTCTTGTATATGGCCTTTATTATGTTGAGGTATGCTCTCTCTATTCCCACTTCGCTGTGTGTTTTGATCATGAATGTGTGCTGGATTTTATCAAATGCTTTTTCAGCTTCTATTGATATGATCATGTGATTTTTGTCCTTCATTTTGTTTATGTGGTATATTATGTTTATTGATTTGTGAATATTGTACCATCCTTGCATCCCTGGGATGAATCTCACTTGATAATGGTGTATTATCTTTTTAATATATTGCTTAATCTGGGTTGTCAGTATTTTATTGAGGATTTTAGCTTCAATGTTCATAAGAAATATTGGTGTATATTTTCTTTGTCTGTTGTGTCTTTATCTGGTTTTGTAATTAGGATAATACGCCCCTCATAAAGAGTTAAGGAGTCTTCCTCCTTGAATTTTTTGGAATAGTTGCAGAAGGATAGGAATTAGTTCTTCTTTAAATGTTTGATAAAATTTGCTTGTGAAGCCATCTGCTCCAGGGCTTTTGTGTGCCATGAGTTTTTTTTATTACTCCTTCAATTTCAGTAGTTATTGGTCTATTCAGGTTTTCTGCTTCTTCTTGATTCAATTTTGGAAGATTGTATGTTTTTAGAAATTTGTCCTTTTTTCCCAGGTTGTCCAATTTCTTGGTATATAGTTCATAAAATTTTCTTAGAATCCTTTGTATTTCTGTGGTATTGGTTGTAACTTTTCTTGTCTGATTTTAGTTATTTGGGTTCTCTTTCTTTTTTCTTGATGAATCAGCTTATAGATTTGCCAATCTTGTTTATCTTTTCAAAAAACTAGCTCCTGGATTTATTGATACTTTGAATTGTTCTTTTAGTCTCTATGTCATTTAATTCTGCTCTGATCTAGGTTATTTCCTTCTACTCACTCTGGGCTTTGTTTGTTATTCTTCCTCTATTTCTTGTAAAGGTGGGGTTAAGTTGTTTATTTGAGACTTTTATATCTCCTTTAGTAGGACTCTATTGTTTTGAACTTCCCTTTCTGGACTATTTTCACTATGTCCCTTAGGATTTGGATTGTTGTGTGTTCATTTTTGTTTGTTTCCAGAAACTTTTGATATCTTCTTGACCTTATTGTTGACCCATTATTCAATAGCATGAGTTATTTATTTATTTCATTATTTAATAGCATGATATTCAGTTTCCATGTACTTGAATGTTTTTGAGTTTTTTTTTTCTATAGAATGCTTTCTAGTTTTAAGCCAGTGTTATCTGAGAAGGTGCTGAATATGGTTTCAATTTTCTTGAATTTGCTGAGGCTTGTTTTGTATCCTACCATGTGGTCTATCCTGAAAATATTCAATGTGCATTTGAAAAGAATGTGTACTTTGCTTCCTTGGGTAAAAGTTTCTGTATATATCAATTAAGTTCATTTCATCTAGAGTGTCATTCAATGCTGCAATATTCTTGTCGATTCTTTGTTTGGAAGACCTGTCTTTTGTTGACAGTAGGGTGTTAAAATCCCCTGTGATGACTATGTTGCTATTAATATTTTTCCAATGTCTTTCAAGGCTTTCTTATGTATTTAGTTGCTCCTATGTTGGGTGCATATATGTTTATAGTATTTATGTCTTCTTGATGGAATCTTCCCTTGAGTACTATGAAGTGTCCTTCAGTGTCTCTTTTTATGGCCTTTTTTTTTGAAGTCTATTTTGTCTAATATAAGTATTGGTACTAAAGGTTTATTTTCAGGTCCATTTGCTTGGAATTTTTTTTCCATCCTTTCGTTTCCACCCTGTGTAGATCTTTTGTTCTGAGGCGGGTCTCTTGTAGGCAGCATATATGTGGGTCATATTTCCTTATCTATTCAGCCACCTTATGTCTTTTGATTGGAGGATTCAATACATTTACATTTAAAGTTATCATTAAGAAGTACTTATTCATTGCCATTTTCTCCCTTTATACCTTTGTTCCTCTCTCTCTTTTTATTCATCTTCTTAAAGCATTACCTTGAGCATGTCCTGCAATGCTGGTTGGTGGAGATGTACTCCTATGGCCTTTGTATAGGAAGTTCCTTATTTCACCTTCCATTTTAACTGAGAGCCTTGATGGTTAGAGTGGTCTTGGTTGTAGGCTTTTGCTGTTCATTACTTGGAATATTTCATGCTATTCTTTTTTGGCTTGCAGTGTTTCTGTTAAGAAATCTGACGATAGTGTTAATCGAGCTTCCTTGTATGTCTCTGGATGTTTCTCACTTGTTTTCCTTAAGATTCTCTGTCTTTAAATTTTGTCAATTGAATTATGATGGGTCTTGGAGTGGGCCTTTTTGGGTTCATCTTGATTGGAACCCTCTGTGCTTCCTGGACTTGCATGACTTTTTCCCTCACTAAGTTAGGGAGGTTTTCTGTGTTTACTTTTTCAAACTGTTTTTCTATTCCTTAATCCTCTTCTTCTCCTTCTAGTATCCCTATTATATGAACAATATTATGTTTCATGTTGTTCTGCAGCTTCCTTAAATGATTGTCATTCTTTTTGAGTCTTTTTTCTTCTGTATATATTTTAAACGTTGTCCTCCAACTTGCTGATTCAATCTTCTGCTTGAGCTAGCCTGCTTTTAATTTTTATTAGTGTATTCTTCACTGCAGATATTGTATTCTTCATTTCCTCCTGGCTCTTATCCATGGTTTCTATGTCCTGTTTCATGCTGATGTGGTTCCAGTAAGTTTCTTATAATTTCCATAGAGTTTCTTGTAGTTCTCACTGAACTTTTGAGCTTCCTTATAACTATTAGTTTGAAATCTATGTCTCATAGGTTGTTTGCCTCAATTTCATTTAGCACTCTTTTTGTAGATTCCTGTCTTCCTTTTGTTTTGGGTTTTTTTCTTTGTTCTCCATGTTAGCTGATTTATCTTGTTTGTTTTGGCATATTAGATTGATCTGCTTTGACTTCCTGTTTTCATGGGGTGGCCTTCTGAGGTAGGAGACCTGTAGGACTCAGTGGTGTAGTCTCCTTGATCTCTTGAGCTGGATGTTTTTGAGATACCCTTTATGCCATTTATATGGTCTCTCTTGTTGTAATTGGGTTTTGGTTATTGTTGGGTTGTTCTTTGGTGGATTCTTCCTTCTGTCTGACTTACTGAGAGTCACACCACCCACATCTTGTGTGCTGTTGTACAGATTCTGCCAGAAGAAAACAAAACAACCCAGGAAACAAAATTCACACTGTAAAAATAACTGCACTCACAATCACACTATCAATAACAAATGAGCAAATATTAATACAGGTAGAAAGAGATTAAGACTATTATAAGAAAGAAAAATGAATATGAGATGACTAATGGAGAGAAAAATGATTTTGAGAATATATAAAGAGGAGAAATGATAAGAGTAAGGAATAGAAATCAGGCAAAGAAAGAAATATAATAAAATGTATATCATATAGAAAAATGAAAGAAAGAGGAAAAAATAGAGTAAGAGGTTTAAAAAATTAAAAATAGTGAAAAAATAGGAATAGAATTGAAGAAAAACATCCACCACAGCAATATCAATGACAAATGAGCAAAAGTTGATATGACTGTAAAGGAAATAAGGAGGAAAAAGAGAGAAAATTAAAAAAAACAGCTTATGAGATGTCTAAAGGAAAAAAATAGTTACTTTGAGAGGATAGAGAGAGAAGAATTAATAAGAGTGAGGAATGAAAACAAGACTAAGATAGGAAAAAAAATAAAAAATAATGAATGGGTAGGAGGAAGGCAACATGGAGTATGAGAGGGAAACAGTAAAATTTGACATTTGAAATACAACTATGTTGAACATCTAGGAATTAAATGGAAGAAATGAAACAACAACTATATCAACAACCAATTGGCAAAAAATAAATGTGGAGAGAAAATAAGGATATTATAAGAACAGTAAAAAGAATATGAGATGACTAATGACAAAAAACATGGTTTTGAGAGACTGGATGGAGGAGAAATAGTAAGAGTGTGGAATGGAAACAAGATGAAAGAAAAAATGTAATTTAAAACAAAAATAAGGCAAGGATGGGAAATGCAAAATGGAGTAAGAGAAGGGAAGAGTAAAACATGAGATTTTTAAATAAACTAAAATAAAAAATAGTAAAATGACAGGAAAAAACTTGAAGGAAAAACGTTAATGAGCTCTGCAGGTGAAAACTAAAACAAATAATGAAAAAGACTGTGGTGGAATTCATCTCAGTTGAGTCTAGTGTTTGCCACTGTCTTCTCTTTCTGGATCTACCCCTGGTAATGTCAGATGGTACCCTAGTCTAGCTTTAGTCAACCTGTTCAAGACTACAAGTGATGTGCAGTCTGCGGCTGTCTCCTTCAGACTTGCTGGTCCCCGCTATTCTGCCCTGCTGGCTTTCCATCAGCACAATGCCCAAGAGTGGTTCATCTATTGTCCAATAGCACTGCCCTTACCATCTTTGTCTGACTCCAGAGGGGGGCCTCTGGTTTGAGTGAGAGGAGAGAATACCTGGGTCACCCCTGGGGGGCACTGTTCAGTTTTCAGGGAAGTGGGTATGTTTCCCTGCCTCCTTGCCACACATCTTGGTCTGTCCCAGATTATTTTCAATAATGTATGGTTTCTGTTGAATGAGCTGTCCATTTCCTATGAGGGGTCAATCTGTGTAAAAGACATATCTCTCTCCTGCTTGGTGCTGTTGGCAGATCTCTCTAAGAGCAGAGGCTGGGTGGGGCCATGGACATCTCTTGTTGGACCTGTCTCTAATCTCTCTGCTCTGTTGGCTTCAGTGATCAGGGCCCAAGGAATCAGTATATTTTGTAGTGTATGATAGAAGTTCAGAAGGACCCTTTTGGAGCTGCTTCTTCTTTCTCCTGTGAATATGCACCAAGCAGGGGGCTCCTGAGCCTTGCCTCACTGATCTGCAGAGCCTGCAATCCCACAGGTGGGGATTGGGTATGCCTGCCTGTGAGGGGACCTTCCTGGATACAATAAATCTCAGGTGTTCAGCTTCTGGCCATCCAGTCTCCAGCCTGCCACTCTCATAGGAGACTCAGGCCAGAACTCTCTACTCTGCACAGTACCTGCTCGCCAGCTGTACTGGGTCAGCTCCCACAGTTCCTTCAGTGTGACACTTTCTGCTCTTCTTGTGCGGTGGGACTCATTGGGACCAAACTGAGTTTTCACTCTGGTTTCTTTGTAGGCAGAGCTGTTGTACACAGAGCATAGGGTCCCTGCTGTGTCTGAAGTCTTGCCTCAACTCCTGTTTTAAAAGTATCTATGTTGCCCTCTCACTGCAACACCAAGTCCTGGGCCAGTTTTCCATGTGCACTACCTCCCAGGGAAGTACAAAGTCTCTTTCAGTTAGTGTTGATCACAGTGTGCCAGTGCATCTGACAGTTTTAGATAGAATTTTTCTCTGGTACTCTCCTGGATGGCTCTGCCGCTATGGATGTGCTGCTTGATATGTATGTGCTGCTTGTGCTGTGTATGTGGCCTTAGTCTCCCAGACTTTGTATGTCTTTCCAAGTCTTTCCTGATTATGATTGGTGGTTTTCCTGTGTGGGACCAGGGCTCCACTCCAGGACCAGAGGGAGTCACTAAGTTGCATTTTCTGACTAATCCTTCTTTGTCTGTAAGTGCCTCACACAGGGTATTTTCCCCTTAGCTTATAAAATCTCATACCAGATAGTGCAAACCATCTGTATTCCTTGGCTTCAAATATTCATATCAACTGATATTCTGATGATTGTTCAAGTCACTTGTCAAAAATCCATTCTGGGGGCAAAAGTGAGTGGGATCAGCTTCTACCTACTTAGCTCCCATCCATATATCTGTTTCTTTTTTCATATTTTGTTTCTATGTTTAGAGTAATCAATTTCTTGTTCTTCCTTTTTCACTGCAATGGTTTGAAAATTATACATTTAATTTATATTGTGTTATGATTATATTAACATTATTTTTCTAAGTATATTATTTTAATTATTATTTATATTGTCCTTCAAAGGATGTAAAAACCTTAGCATTCTTTTACTTATTTTCTATGTCTATCTGGTGGTCATGAAGGTTTAGTGTATTTAAGATTTCTTTTGTTAGATTTTAACATTTATTTATTTATTTATTTAAATTTTAAATTAAAAAATAATTTTTAAACTTATTTTTAGAGAGAGGCTAAGGGAGGGAGAAAGAAAGGCAGAGAAACATCAATGTGTGGTTGCCTTTTCTATATCCCCTACTGGGGACGTGGCCCACAACCCAAGCATGTGCTCTGACTGGGAATCGAACCAGTGACCCTTTTCTCTGTTCACAGTCTGGTGCTCAGTCCACTGAGCAACACTAGCCAGGACTATTTATTTATTTTTGATATACAAGTTGTCTTTTCTTTACTTTTTTTCCCAGAATAGCACTTATCTAGCACTGATATAATTTATACTTATTTTATTATTTAAAACATTTAATTATAGTTGGTATGTAATATTATATTAGTTTTAGACATACAATATAGTGATTTGACATTGATATACCTGACACTGTGATCCCCACACTAAATCTAGTAGTCATCTGTCATTATGAAAATTTATCACCATATTATTAACTATATTCTTTACCTTTTTTCTTTTTTTAACTTCTATTTTATTGATTATGCTATTAAGGTTTTCCCAATTTTCCCCCTTTATCTCCCCTCCCCTGTGCACCCCCGTTCTCCAGCATCACCCCTTAGTTTATGTCTATGTGTTGTACATGTAAGTTCTTTGAGTTCTCTATTTCCTACACAGCACTTATTGACCTCCCTGTCTATTCAATGCCTACCAATTATGTTTCTTCTTTCCTGTACATTTTCCCCCTTCCTCTCCCCCTCCCCACTGAAAACCCTCCATGTGATGTCCATTTCTCTGATTCTGTTCCTGTTCTAGTTTGTTTAGTTTTTATTTTCATTGCTTTCTCTTATTTTTTAGGTTCATTTGTTGATAGTTGTGAGTTTGTTGTCATTTACTGTTCATATTTTTGATCTTCCTTTTCTTACATCAGTCCCTTTAACATTTCATATAATAAAGGCTTGGTGATGATGAACTCCTTTAACTTGACCTTATCTGGGAAGCACTTTATTGGCTCTTCCAATCTAAATGATAGCTTTGCTGGATAGAGTATTCTTGGATATAGGTCCTTGCCTTTCATGACTTCAAATACTTCTTTCCATCCCCTTCTTGCCTGTAAAGTTTCTTTTGAGAAATCAGCTGATAGCCTTATGGGCACTCCTTTGTAGGTAACTCTTTCTTTCTTTCTTGCTGCTTTTTGGATTTTTTCTTTGTCTTTAATCTTGGTTAATTTAATGACAATGTACCTCGGTGTGTTCCTCTTTGAGTCCAAGTTCTTTGGGACTCTCTGAGCTTCCTGGACTTTCTGAAAGTCTATTTCCTTCACCAGATTGGGGAAGTTTCCCTTCATTATTTGCTCAAGTAAGTTTTCAACTTCTTGCTATTGTTCTTCTGGCACCCTTATAATTTGGATATTGGAATATTTCAGGTTGTCCCAGAGATTCCTTAGCCTCTCTTCATTTTTTCTTGGATTCTTGTTTCTTCATTCTGATCAAGTTGGATGTTTATTTCTTCCTTTTATTCCAAATCGTTGTTTTTGAGTCCTGATTTCCTTCCTGTCACTGTTGGTTCCTTGAATTTTTGCTTTATTTCATTTGTTCTTTCATTTTTTTTGACCAAGCTTATCAGTTCTGTAAGCATTTTGATTACCAGGGCTTTAAATTTTCCATCAGATAGGTTGGCTATATCCTCCCCTCTTAGCTCTCTTTCTGAAGTTTTGCACTGTTCTTTCATTTTGGCCCTATTTTTTTTGCTCGGGGTCCTTGATAAGTTGTAAGGGGGCAGAGCCTTCAGAAGTCACCTGGGCAGAGCAAAACTCCTTGCTGTGCTGTGGTGCTGCCTGTTGGGGAGGGGCCAGAGAGGGAACAGTGCACCTCACCTGCGCATCTCTAGTACACTTTTCCATGAACTCTTGTGTGAGACTGGGAGTTTCTCCTACCTTGGCAACACCCACCGAAGTCCACAACCACCTCTGAGTCTCAGTTTCCCCATAAGTCAGCCCCTCCATGCAGCCTGCTGCCACACTGCAGCCATCCCCATCCTCACAGTCTGCCACCTCACCATGGTTTCTCTCTGTTTGCCACCTTACCAGTCTGGTTGTTCTCTTTGACTGTTTCTTTAATTCCGTGGTTATCAGGGTTCCATGCAGTTTGATTTTTTTGGCACCTCTGGTTGTTTATTGACTTTAGGTTGGTTGTTTTTCTCCTTTTAGTTGTGTGAGGAAGTGAAGGGTTTCTACCTACACCTCCATCTTGGCCAGAACTCTCTAGACCATGACTTGATTACATTCAGTTGCCATGTGTGCAGTTCTGCCCAAAATATGTAAATTGTCTCCTGTTAAGGAATATTAGTTTGCTTGTGCTGTCAAAATTTAGTGCTATGTTGGTGGGTGTAAACAGTGTACTTTTTTACTTACAGTTCTGGAAGTTCGAATTTTGAGATCAGGTGCTGGGCTGGATTGTTTTCTCCTGAGGACCCTTTCCTTGTCTTAACATTTATTTAGAGTTGATAATATATTTGCCTGTTACTTGTCTTTTTATACCCTCTTACCTCTACTTTTACTTAAATTATTTTCCTTTTAATTTTGGTAGATAATTTCTCAATATTTATTTACTTAAGATTTATGGTTGCTAATTTTTTTACATCTTTATATGTTTGAGAATAATAATTTTGCAAATATATCTATGATGGTGTAGCTTTTAACCAACCAATGCTGCCCTTACCAAGAACTACCAACCAAGCTGGATTAAAAAAAAAATTAAAATCTGACTGAAAGTGTTGAATAGTTTATGGGACAGAACTTGAGAACTAAGATCCTAGAGAGATAGGAGATACATTGAGATACAAATAGAAGACATCATTTATACTATAGTTTGCTAAATTAATAAGTCAATTTGGTAGTTAGTAACTAGTCATTTAAAAATCACATTATTTTTATGTTTTTGTTATCCTCCTTGCATTGTAAAAGATGTCCTAGTTCAAATGATAAAACACTTGCTTCTTTCTGGCTAAAAGTATATTTAATTTTGCAAGAAACTGCCAAAACGTTCTTCTAAAGCAACTGTACCATTTTGCATTCCTGCCATCACGAATGTGATTTCCCATTGTCCACATTCTCCACAGCATTTAGTGTTGTAAGTCTTTTTCAGATTTTAGAAATTCTAATGTGTAATGATATCTCTTTGTTGTTTTAATTTTCAATTTCCTAGTGATATATAATGTTGAGTACTTTTACAAGCTTACTATGACCACTGTATATATTTTTTTGGTCAAGTGTCTGGATCCTTGTCCATTTTTTATTGGGTTGTTTATTATTGAATTTTAGGATTTCTTTGTAAATTTTGGGTACCAGCCATTTATCAAATATGTGTTTTGCAAAGTTAGTTTCCCAATCTGTGGTTTGGGTTTTTATTCTCTTAACAGAGTTTTTGCAGATTGGAAGCTTTTAATTTTAGTGAAGGCCAAATTACTAATTTTCATCGTAACATATTTTAGACATATTTTCTACTAAAAATCAAATTCTCAATGCAGGACAATGGCTCTAGTTTGTTAAAACAAAACCAAGTGACAAATTTTAATTCACAAGGAATAAAATACAAGGCATTGATATAACATTACATACAATTTTAATAAACTAATTAGCTGTAGACTAATAAATCATTTAAATCTCATATACCCATATATGTACTTTAAAATATAGTTTTAAACAAATAAAAATTTTAATTTTTAATAAATCATCAATTTAAATATTATCTTTTAATTGGTATATTTCAAATATTGGAATTAAAAAATATTGATATAGTTAAGTTGAAATATCTACTATGTTTCTATTATTTACTATGTATTGTCCGTTTTATTTTTTTGCCTTTCTTTCTTTTTATGCCTCCTCCTGGTTTTAATTGAACATTTTATACAATTGTATTTTTCCTCCTCTCAGCATACCATATATATTTTTATATATTTTTAGTGGTTATCCTTGAATTTGCATTATATTCTTATAAATAATTCAAATTGACTTTCAAATAACACTGTGCCATTTCTTATGTAGTATAAATACCTTTAAAAATAGTATTCTCAATTCTCCTCTTCCATCCCTTATAAATTATTGTCATTCATTTCATCCATGCAAGCTATATTCTAATAACATTGCTGCTATTATTAGTTCAAATAAACCATTATGTGTTAGGTCAATCAAGAATAAACAAATGGAATTACATCAAAGCAAAAAGTTTCTGCACAGTAAAAGAAACCACCAACAAAATGAAAAGGGAACCCACTGTAGGTGAGAACATATTTACCAATGATACATTGGATAAGGGGCTAAATTCTAAACTATATAACTTAAAGTAAATAACTTATATAACTCAACACTAGGAAGATAATAATCCAATTAAAAAATGGGCAAAGGACCTGAATAGATACTTCTCCAAGGAGGACATACAGATGACCCATAGATATATGAAGAAACTGCTCAATGTCACTAATTATCAGAGAGATACAAATTAAAACCATGATGAGATATTACCTCACACCTGACAGAATGGTTACCATCAATAAATCAACAAACACCAACTGCTTCTGAGGATGTGAAGGAAAGGAACCCTTCTGCACTATTGGTGGGAATACAGACTAGTTCAGCCACTTTGGAAAACAGTGTTGAGTTTCCTCAAAAAATTAAAAGTGGAACTGCCTTTTGACCCAGAGATCACACTTCTGAGAATATATTCTAAGGAATCCTGAAGCACTAACTCAAAAGAATATATGCATCCTTGTGTTCATTGCAGTGTTATTTAAAATACACAAGATCTGGAAAGAGCCCAAGTGCCCATCAATAGATGAGTGGATAAAAAAACTAGGGTACATTTGAACAATGGAATACTACTCAGCCATAAAAAGAAGGAAATTTTACCCTTTAAGACAGCATGATGGACCTGTAGATTATTTTACTGAATTAAATAAGCCAGCTAGAGAAAGACAAGTATCATATGATCTCACTTGCATGTGGTATCCAATGAACAGAATAAACTGACAAACTTAATAGAAACAGAGACATGAATACATGGAACAGACTGACCACTGTCAGAGGGGAGGAAAGAAGAGGCACTGAATGGAAGAGGGTGAAAGGATTAGCCAAAGAACATATATGCACAACTCAAAGACAGACGACAGTGATGACAGCTAGAGAGAAGTGGAATGGGGACTGGATGGAGGTGCACAAAGGGAAGGAAAGGGGACATCTATAATAGGGTCATCAGTAAAAATAAAGTAAAATAAAAAGAATAAGTAAAATAAAATATTCTATTTTCCTTTTTTTAGAGGTCATTCTTTCTTTATGCATATCTGGATTTCTGATTTATATCATTTCCTTTCCTTTCTGAATAATTTAACATTTCTTATAAGCCAAGACTAGGCTGGTAACAAATTCTTGTAATTTTTATTTGTCTGGTTGTAAAGTCTACTTTTTCTTCACTTTTGAAGGATAGTTTGCTGGATAAAGAATTTTATATTTTGGTTCTTTTCTTTAAATACTTTAATTATTTTATTCTATTCTTTTTTTTACTTGTATGATTTCTGCAGAGAAGTATGATATAATTCTTATTCTTGCTCCCCTATACATAAGATTTTTTTCCTCCATCATCTTTCAGCATGTATTTTTTTCTTTGTGTTTGATTTCTTGCAGTTTGAATATGATATGTACAGGTATCAATTTTTTAGTATTTATTCTGCTTACTGTTATTCAAAGTTCCTGCATCTGTGATTTGATTTCTACCATCAATTTGGAAAATTCTGTTATCATTGCTTTAAATTTTTCTTCTGTTCCTTTCTCTCTTTCTTCTCCTTATGGTATTTCCATTATACATCTGTTATACCTTTTAAAATTTTCCCATAGGTTTTGGATATTCTGGTCTTTTAATCCTGTTTTACCTTTTTGTATCTCATTTTTGGAACTTTCTTCTGACATTTCTTCAAGCTTACTAATTCTTTCTTTTCTGTTGATGAATTTATTAAAAACATTATTCAATTATATTACAATGGTTTTAGTTATTAGCATTTTTAGTTTTGTTTTTAGGGATTTTTATCTTTGTGCTTATATTCATCTGTTCTTGCATATTGCTCTTTTTTTTTTTTCATTAGAGCCCTTAGCTTATCAATCATAGTTGTTTTAAATTCCTGGTCTGATAATCCGAACAAGTCTCTGTAAGTGTGGTTCTGATGTTTGCTCTCTTCAAACTGTGTTTTCTGTCTTTTAACATGCCTGTAATTTATTTTTGAAACCCTGGCACAATGTACTGAGTAAAAGGAAATCAGTAAATAGTCCTTTAGTGTGAAGTTTTATGTATATCTGACTAGGGGTTAGGCTATGTTTCCTCCTCATTGTAGCCATAGTTGTCATAACTTAAAATTTCCTTTGATGTCCTTCTTTTTGTCTCACTTATAGTCTTGTTTTCCTAGAGACTCCTTCTTAAATAAAGCCTAATAATGCAGTTTTTTTTTTCAGTTGGATTCTGTTGTTACTGTACAGGGGCCCTATTGATGTGATGGTAAGGTATAAGAACAGAGATGCATTCTATTGTACTAGGATTATGCATGAGCCTTTTAGTGAGCCTGTGCTCCTGACCTGTGACCTTTTCATAGGTGCTTCTCAGTTCTGTTTTGCTGTGTTACACTTAGGTGAGACAGGAAGGCTAAAAGGACCTGAACTTGAGCTTATCCCTTCCCTCAGTCCATTTAGCCTGTTATACCACTCCAGTCAGTTATGCTTTGGTAATAAAAAAAAAATATTTTAATGTAAGGCCTTGTTGAGAAGAGCAGAATGCTCTGGGAAAATTTCATAACAGCAACTTTTCTCCTTCTCTGCTGGAAGGAAATATGAGAGGAATTTTCTCTGCTCTTCACCTTGAGAATCTGGTAGTGCTTATGCAGGTAAAACACAGACTATGGTTCCCCGCCAAGACTAAGCCTTCTTGCAGTTTCTAACTCTTAGACTTGTTCACATTAAGCTCCAAACAACTCATCAAAATTTAGACAAAGTGAAAACTTTTAGCTCCTGACATGCCAAACTAGAAAACAAGCTTATAATGCTTTTATTTTTCCCTTAATTTTTGCTTCTTTTCACAGTTGCATTGGATTCAAATGTAATCCAAGATGCATAGTTAGCACTGGCTCAAACTTCTAATCTATAATTTAAAAAAAGTTCAATGTTCATTCAAAGATTTTTAATTTTTTAAGGGGCTCCTGCTTTACAGTTTGTGGTTCATACCTTTGTTTCCCCTATTAAAATACTTATGCATTCACACAAAGGTCTGTGCATGTGGTCCCATTTATTACACTTACATAAATGAATAAGTAAATAAATACATAAATAAATTAATAAGCAAATAAACATGCTCTACTAACTGAAGAACTTTTGATGCATAGAAGATTTTAGTAATTTTTATGGACATCTTAAATGCAACTAAAAGAATGAATATTAGACACTTCTGGTCTTTCAAAAATGCCCTAAATTATTTTCACCAACTAGACTTTTAAGATTCCCACCAAGCCCCTGAATTTATTTCCCTTCTCCTCTCTTGCCTCTTTGGAAGCAATAGAAATATATATATATATATATAAAATTATATATATATTATTTTAGCACTCTACTTTCTCTGTACATCATCATTCTACCCACCTGCTCTACCACATTGAAGGATATGGTCCTCATTACTTGCTTTCTAGACCCTTGCTACTCACAGGGTAATCCATGTAAGCATTGATATCACCTGGGTGATTGTTAGACATATCAAAGCTCAAGCTCCTTTTCAGGCTGGGTCAGAAAAATATAGCCTTTCTCACAACCCTCAGAGAAATCCTTATGTCTCCTTGTCCAAAATCATGACACATGGCCACCCCTGACACAAAGCTGTACTATTAAAAGGTATAGTTGTAATTTGGGCATTCAAGAAGATATAGTAGAAGATGATTGAGAGGAGAAACTTGGAGTGGGCATTAAGTGAACCAAATTTATGGAACCTGCCTTTTGAAAATGAAGAAGTTGAATGCAGAGCATTTGTGTCTCTCCCAAGATTTTACATGAGATGTTTCAGGATCAGAAATTGAATTCAGGTCTAACATAATATAACATCATAGCTGCTGCTGATTTTTTAAAAATCCTAACTTGAGGATATATTTACTGATTTTAGAGAGATAGGAAGGAGTATATATAGATAGATGATAGATAGAGAGAGATGGAGAGAAAGAAACAGAGACAAACATTGATCTGTTGTCTCTCATATGTACCCCAACTGGGGATCAAACCCATAACATTTTTCATGGATGATGTTCCAACCAACTGAGCCACCCAGCCTGGGAGATTTTCTTAAATATTGATAATAAAAATCATGTACAAATAACTTGGGTAACAGAGAAAAAATAGAAAACCTTTTTAAAAGTTATAAAATTATTTCCTTTTTTACTGTATTTTTCCAATTCAAACCTTAGTGAACAAATTATTTTAAAAAGAACCCTTTTTATCCTTATTCTGCCCACTCACTAGCTTTATATGCACTGGAATATAGAAACTCAAATTGGAAACATTTTTGTAGCTGGGCTGGGTTGTGGAACTGCTGACTGGCTTCCAATGAAAACAAGGCTGATGAACTTATCAGATGCCCTTGTATTAAAGAGAGTGGCAGAATGGATTTTATGTAATGCTATTAAAGTATGAAAATCAGCTGTTCAGATGAATATTAGTAAGTTGCTTATTTTCACAAAACTGATAACTATTAGGAAGTTCATAACTTTACTGTGTGGTATGCTGGGGTGAGGGTGGGTATGCATGTGTGTTTTGGTCATGGAGCAGGAGACAACTCATGTCTCCACAATATGAAAAACTGTGTTGCCTTGGAGTTGTCAGAGAGGAAAGAGCTTGCTTTTAAAAATGCCTTTCGCACCTCCTTTACTGTGATGTGGAAATTTCCAGAATGTTCTACTTCTTTTTGGCTCATTTCCTCTGAGGAAGTCCATTGAATCACTTAATCAGAAGAGGAAGGAACTGAAGGTGACCTATTAGTGGCCTCAATTTCTTGACCACTTGAGAGAGAATGTTGTCTAGCTGCTCTCTATTATTATACCAGGTGCACTTGATTTCTTTTTCCCATAGGAAACTAGGAAATATTTTACAACTTTAAGACTTCCTTAGTATTTGGTTAGGTAATTATATTTTACAGTGGTTCAGCTATGAGACGCTAATATCATGAGTCACTAAGAAACAAGATAACATGGGTAAAATATGACATGTCACCTGTCATATTCTTCTTTAGGAAATTCATTTAGCATATCAGTATACAAATGGCTCTATGCAACCCCACCAAAAGGAGAATCCATTTAGTTTTGTTTAACACTATTCACTATTGTAATAAACAAGCTCTGTGAGATACAGCCACATACAACAAGGCCTGTCCATAAAAAGTCCAGCCATTGTTAATATGATTATGGTTTGTGTGACATCAATATTACCTGGCAGCCAAGGAGAGTGGACTGGAATACACATGCATGAACAATGACGACTTCACTCTACTAGTCATCAATGATGACTAGTAAATGCCATTGAATGAGCATGTGTAGTATGTGGCCATCACACTCAAAATTTCTGAGCAAACAGAGCAATGAATCTGCATCAAATTTTGTATTAAGCTTGAACATTCCTCCGTGGAAACTATTCTGGTGATTGGTAGCTACATCATGACAACATGCCTGCTCATGCACCATGTCTCATGCAGAGATTTTTGGCAGAACATCAAATCACCCAGGTGACTCAGATCCCTTATAGCCCAAATTTGATATCCTGCAACTTCTGACTTTTCCTAAAGCTAAAATCACCTTTGAAAGGGAAGAAATTCAGACCATCGATGAGATTCAGGAAAATGACAGGGCAGCTGGTGGTGATTGGGAGAACTGTGTGAGGTCCCAAGGTGCCTGCTTTGAAGGGGATGAGGCATCATTGTCCTGTGTACAATGTTTCTTCTATCTTATATTTTCAATAAGTGTCTCTATGTTTCACATTACATGGCTGGATACCTTCTGGATAGACCTCATTTAGGTCTGTGGTTAGGGAGTTGAGAAAAGCTGTTTGCAACACAGGGTCTGAAACTGGGGGTACAGAGGGAAGTCAACATAGCCCTTTCCTCACTTTTAGCATGACTGGATCAAAAGCTAATGTTTTTTTTTCTTTTAATTTTTGAAAATTTCAAGTTGTTTAAGATTATAGAGTTTGTGTAATAAACCAGAGTTAAGTTATTGATTTGCAATTTTATTTCCAATCTAGAGTGTGTTTCCCTTAGTATAGTGACTGTGTTAGGAGTCTGATTATGGTTGAGTGAAATGAAATAAAAGCACAGTTACAGGGAAACATGAGGTACATGTCACTGAGGTGACATTCACCAAGGCCACATGATTCAGAAGGCCATAGAAAACAAATAGCACCATTTTCACAACTCGGATGAAACTGCTGCCTTGTGCAGTGCTTGTTTGTTTTTTACTTAAAGGCACAGGAAACAGAGAAAGTAATGAAAATCATGCTCACGTTCCTACTTCCTGAAGTTAATTAATGTTCACATTTTAGAATTTTTGCTTGTGATATTATGTATACTTATAGAAAATGTTATGATTATACTAAAAACCATTGCCTCTCTCTCTTTCTCTCTCTCTCTCTGTGACTCTTTCTGTATACATATATATACCTGTCTAGGTACTATGGTCCAGCAATGTTGACACATAAAATTAATCAGCACATACTACATATTATTTTATGCTATATTTGGGGAGAGTTAATATATACATTTCTTTCTATATTTCTATTTTAAAATTTTACAGAAATCATTATTCTTTGTGGAACTTACATTTATTGATTGAAATTAGGTTTTGAAGTTCTTTCTATAGTGTTATATATAAAAATGTCCATTTGTTTTAAATGCTATATAGTATCTCAATGTATGAAAATTCCACAGTTTATTTTATTGATGAACATTTAATTTTTATTGACTTTTTTATTACTAACATGTTAAACAAACATTCTTGGCAGGTCTGCTATTGTTCATGTATAAGAATCTCTTTAAAGTAAATATCAAATGTAGGAATGAGGAGTTACCATTGAAGATACAGTCAGGTTTTTAAAGTATACTAGACTAAATAATATCATCCATAATATATATTTCCACTAGTAAGAAGGGAGACTCTGGGTTTTTTTTCTTAAAATCCTAGCAAAGCTGAGATATTTCAGACTCTTTCCTACTCTGTGAATGGAAAAAAATTGCTTTTTTTAAAAAAAAAACAATTAAAAATGATGGGCTTTCTTCTCATCATGAGTGATATTTTTTCTCATGTTTTCTGATTATTTGATTTCTTACTTTGTAAATTGCTTTTCATGTCATATACTCAGCTTTTTCAAATGACATGAAAAATTGGGTATAATGTTTGTTTTTTTAATTGAAATTTTAGAGTTTTTTTCATGTCCTTGAAAATGACTATTATATATGTAATAAATACCCTTTCCAAATATATTTTTATCTTTTTTATGATGCCCCTGATATATAGAGGTTTTTGTTTCATCAATATTTCTCTTCATGGTGGGGCATGTGTGTGAATGTGTGTGTGTTCCTACATTACTTGCTTGTAGGTTGCAAAAATACTATCCTACATTTTCTTCTAACCGTTTGAAAGGGGTTTTTACTTGCTTATTTTTGTAGAAAATCAAGAATTTGTATTGTGTTTTTAAGTTAATCTTTTAAAATTCACTTGTTAAGTAATTTTTAAGGGAGAAATGATTTCATATACTTTTTAAATTTTGTAAGTACCAAACTATATTTTATATTTGTTAAGATATTTTTATGAAGATAAGTGAGTATATATCCAGTACACATCACCAAATGTGTAAGAGTAAGCTCACATGGAAAATAACTTACAATTGTTTGTAGACAAACACATTTTTCTATAATAAACACTTTTGACACACAGCTCCTATTTTTATTTATAAAAATTGTGTATTTATTCTTTTTCTTGTTTTATTCTTGAACTATTGCAGTTGTCCCAAACTTTACATTGTTGATCTCCCATGCCCCACTCTCCCCTTACTCCCACAGTCTCTCCCCACTCTCTTATCCTGTCCATGGTTCATCTATACACATTCCTTGACCAGTCCCTTCCCTTTCTTTCCTCACTTCTTCTTCTCTCCATTCCCCTCTTGTCATGTCAGTCTGTTCATCTTTTCCATTCATTTGGTTCTATTTTGCTCGTTTGTTTGTTTTGTTCATTAGGTTCCTCTTATAGGTGAGATCATATGGTATTTGTTTTTCACTGACTCACTTATTCCACTTAGTGTAACGTTTTCCAGTTCCATCTATACTGTTGCAAAGGGTAGGAGTTCCTTCTTTTTTTCTGCTGTGTAGTATTACATTATGTAAATGTACTACACTTTTTTGATCCACTAATTTACTGATGGGCACTTAGGCTGTTTCTACCACTTGACTATTGTAAATTGTGCTGTTATGAACATTGGGGTGCATAGGTTCTTTTGAATTGGTGTTTCGGGATTTTTAGGATATAATCCCAGCAGTGGATTCACTGGATCAAAACACAGTTCCAATTTTAGTCTTTTGGGGAAATTCCATATTGCTTTCCACAGTGGCTATACCAGGGCTGCCTTTTCTCCAGACCCTTGTCAACACTTGTTGTTTGTTGATTTGTTAATAATATGCATTCTGACAGTGTGAGGTGATATCTCATTGTGGTTTTAATTTCCATCTCTCTGATGGTTAGTGACTTTGAACATCCCTTCATATATCTATGGGCTCTCTGTATATCCTCCTTGGAGAGGTGTCTGTTCAGGACCTTTGCCCATTTTTTAGCTGGATTTTTTTGTCTTCCTGGTGTTGAGCCATATGTGTTCTTTATATACTTTGGAGATCAAACCCTAGTCCAAGGTGTTGTTGGCAAATATGTTTTCCCATATGGTTGGTTCCTTTTTAATTTTGCTGAAGTTTTCTTTATCCGAGCAGAAGCTTTTTAGTTTGATGCAGTCCCATTTGTTTATTCTGTCATTTATTTCCCTTGTGCTAGGAGATATGTTAGTGAAAATATTGCTGTATGGAATATCTGAAATTTTACTGCCTGTGATTTTTCCCTCTAGGACTTTTATGGTGCCACAGCATACAGTTAAGCCTTTCATTCACTTTGAATTTGTTCTGGTGTATGATATAAGTTGGTGGTCTAGTTTTAGTTTTCTGCATATAGCTGTTCAGATCTCCCAACACCATTTACTGAGAAGGCTATTTTTACTCCATTTTATGCTCCTTCTCCTTTTGTCCAATATTAATTGATCATAGAGACATGGATTTATTTCTAGGCTCTCTGTTCTGTTCCATTGATCTATGTGTCTGTTCTTATGCCAGTCCCATACTCTTTTGATTGCAGTGGGCTTGAAATATAGTTTGATATCAGATCTTGTGATTCCTCTTGTTTTGTGCTTCTTTCTCAAGATTACTGGAGCTGTTTGGGGTCATTTTGGTTCCATATAAATTTTTGAAATATTTATTTTAAATTTCTGAAATATGTCATAAATTTAGGAATTAAAATATCCCTAATCCCTATCACAAATAGAGATTAAAATATCAATGACATATTGATATTCAATGCATTGAATCTATAGATTGCTTTGGGTAGTATGGACATTTTGATGTTAATTATTCTGATCCATGAACATGGTCTATGCTTCCATTTATCTGTATCTTCCTTAATTTCATTTTTCAGTGTTCTATAGTTTTCTGAATACAGGTTTTTTTACTTTCTTGGTTAAGTTTAACCTAGGTACTTTATTTTTCTTGTTTCTATAGTAAATGGGATTTTTTCCTAGTTTGTTTTTCTGATGTTTCATTGTTAGTGTACAAAAATGCCTTTGATTTCTGAATACTGACTTTGTATCCTGCTTTTTTGCCAAATTCACTTATTAGGTAGTTTTTTTATGTATGCTATCACATCATCTGCAAATAATGACAGTTTTACTTCCTCTTTTCTGATTTGGATGGTTTTATTTCTTTTTATTGTCTGATTGCTATGGCTAGAATGTCCAAAATTATGTTGAACAAAAGTGGTGAAAATGGATACCCTTGTCTTGTTCCTATCTTAGGGGGAAAGCTTTTAATTTTTTCCTGTTGAGTATGATGTTGGCAGTAGGTTTCTTGTACACAGCCTTTATTATGTTGAGGTATCCTCCCTACATTCCCACTTTGCTGAGTGTGTTTATCATAAGTGTGTGGCTGTACACTATTGAATGTGTTTTCATTATCTATTGATATAATTGTGTGCTTTTTATCCATCTTGTTTATGTGGTGTATTACATTTATTGATTTTTGAATATTGTGCTGCTTTTGCATCCCTGGGATGAATCCCACTTGATCATAGTGTATGATCTTTTTAATGTATTGCTGTATCCTTTTTGCCAATATTGTTTTGATGATTTTAAACATCTATGTTCATCAGAGACATTGGTCTATAGTTTTCTTTCTTTATTGTGTCTTTTCCTGGTTTTGGAATTAGGATAATACTGGCCTCATAAAAAGAGTTCATGGATCTTTCCACTTGAACTTTCTGGAATATTTTGAGGAGCATAGGAATTATCACTTCCCTACATGTTGGTTGAAATTCGCCTGTGAAGCCATTGGTACAGGGCTTTGTGTGCCAGGAGTTTTTTGATTACTGGTTCAATTTCACTAGTGGTTACTGGTTTATTCAGGTTTTCTACTTCTACTTGATTCACTTTTGGAAGATTGTATTTTTCTAGATTTTTTTCCATTTCACCTAGGCTATCCAATTTCTTGGCATATAGTACTTCATAGTAATGACTCACAATCTTTTGTATTTCTGTGGTATCTGTTGTACTTTCTCATCTTTTATTTCTGATTTCATTTATTTGGGTATTCTCTTTCTCTTGATGAGTCTGGTTAAAGGCTTATTGATTTTGTTTATCTTTTCAAAGAACCAGTTCTGGATTTATTGGTCCTTTGAATTGTTCTTTTAGTCTCTTTGTGATTGAATTCTTTTCTGATCTTGATTATTTCCTTCCTTTTACTCAGTCTGGGCTTTGTTTGTTGTTGTCCCTCCAGTTATTGTAGATGTAGGGTTAGGTTGTTTATTTGAGATTTTTCCATCCTTTTTGGGTAAGCCTGTATTGCTATGAACTTCCCTCTCTGGACTGCCTCCACTGTGTCCTCTATGTTTTGGGCTATTATGTGTTCATTTTAACTTGTTTCCAGAAACTTTTTTTTAAAGATTTTATTTATTTATTTTTAGAGAGGGAAGGGAGGGAGGGAGAGGGGGGGAGAGAGAGAGAGAGAAACATCAATGTGCGGTTGCTGGGGGTTATGGCCTGCAACCCGGGAATGTACCCTGGCTGGGAATCGAACCTGGGACACTTTGGTTCCCAGCCCGTACTCAATCCACTGAGCTACGCCAGCCAGGGCTGAAACTTTTTAATTTATTTCTTGATTTCATTGTTAACCCATTCATTATTTAATACTATTTTGTTCAGTTTCCATGTGTTTGAATGTTTTTCAGTTTTTACCTTGGAGTTAGTTTCTAGTTTCAAGCCATTGTGATCTGAGAAAGTGTTTGATATGGTTTAAAATTTCTTGAAATTGTTAAGGCTTGTTTTGTGTCATACAATATGGTCTATCTTTGAAAGTGTTCCATGTGCATTTGAAAGGAATATACATTTTGCTTCTTTCAGGGGAAATTTTCTATATGTATATCAATTAAGTCCATTTGATCTAGAGTATTGTTCAATAGCACAATATCATTGTTGGTTCTTTGCTTGGAAGGCCTATCCATTGTTGACAATGGAGTGTTACAATCCTCTGTTATGAGTGTGTTGTTATTGATTTCTTTCTAAAAGTCTTCTAAGATTTTCCTTATATATTTGGATGCTCCTATATTGGATGCATATATGTTTATAAGGGTTATATCTTCTTGATTGATCTGACACATAGCTTCTTAAGGTAAATATTATAATTGCAATATCAGAACTCAACAGCCCTTGATATTTTAAAAACAAAATTTATGATATTAGGAAAGTTATTTGCTTGCTTTAAGAAACAGTCTTTGGCCAAAACTAAAGCTTATTAAAATAAGTTATAAAATGATAAACAATCTTTTCATTTACTTGTGCAAATACTAATATTTAATCCAGGTCTTTATATTCTCTACAGTACTATAGCCTCTCAATATTCCTAATATTGAACTTGTACTCTTTGTTCAAATAAATGTATTTAAAATATTGACATTTTGGTGAGGAACTCTTGAGCAGTGGCTGGCTCACCCTGAGGGTGATTTCAGCTGCACATGATGAGAGATTGTGTGGCTGAGTGGAAACGCATGCCTGAGCTTGTCTCGTGCTACACGCCAGAAGCTGAGTGGAACAGCACACTCAAGATAGATTCACACTGTGTGCCCACAGACTGACTGGCTGATTTGAGCATGGCAGCTCATGGAGGACCTGGGCAGGAGGCTGGGCAACTGTGAATATTGCGGCCCAGACCTGGTCATTATTCTCTCAAAACCATAGGAAGGGAGAAAAGCGAAGCCCAGCCCCCCTCTTCCTGTGGCATCCAGGAAGACCAACAGAATTCGCTGAATGGGTTTCAAGTCAGCAGGAGGTTTTTGTTGTTGTTGTTGTTGTTCTCTTTTTTCCCCCTTTTTTTCTTCCCCCAAGTGAGACAATAAGATATGCAGTTATGAAAGGTCCAGAAACAGATCCAAAGGGGGGAGCATAAGGTTAACCCTGAAAACTGAGAAACTGAGACAAATGTCACTTTACTATTCCATAGAGCTGGCATTTCATTGTTTATGTGCATTATTATTATTTTTCGTTATTTTTGCCACTTTTATTTTATTAGTGTTTTTAAACTTCTCTTCCTTATGTTTAGTTTTCCTCATTTTATTTCTCTGTTTAATTGCATTATTTGACTGGTTTTCCTTATTCTATCTTTATTGTATTTTAATTTCCCTTTTTTCACTTCACTCGTCTTCCAAAACCACACTACTTTTGATCATCTACTTTCTATTCTGGTTATCCAAATCATGTATTTCTTCTCATTTTATTGTTTTTCCAATACTATTGTAAATAAACTGTTGTTCCACATGATTGTATATACTACATAGCAACCCTCTCTGATGTTAGCCCACTTCACTTTATTCCTGAGCATTATTATTGTTGTGGTTAACTGTATTCTCTCTCCAACTGTGCTTACTTTCTATCCTTTACTCTCACTGTATCTCATCTAACCTTGCACAAGTGCCCTATTTTCTGGATTCAGCTCACAATCCTCCACCCCTATAATGAGAGTCTTATCTCTTTTTTACCATTTATAAAAAGTGGCTAGTTGGGTGAAATATCACAGTTAATGCTACACTTATCCAAAGAATCTCCTATCACTTTTCTACTTGCTGGTACTTTAAACCCTATAAAATACTCTCCTGCTGTCTTAGTCCATTTTGCCTATGCCCTGCCACTGATCACATACCAGAATATGAGGGGGCTGTAAACATCAGTATACCTTCTGGAAGAGAGAAACTACCAACAAAGGAACTGCCAAAACATAAAAACCCAAGTACAGTGAAAGAGCCCACACAGACAGAGTGTCCAGACCTAGAGTGTCCAGACAAGGAGATCAAAGACACCACACCACTGAATCTCATAGAATTCCTACCATAGGAGTTTACCCTACAAAGACAGCTAGCAAAGCTAAATGTCAGGAAGCTCAGAAACAAACAAAAAAGTCACCTAAAATGGGGAGACAAAAAAAGAACATGCAATCCAAATGGAAGACTCCACACTAAAAGAGCTAAATGAAATGGCGGTAACCAAACTACCAGATATAGATTTCAAAGTAATGGTTATAAAGATGCTCAAGGAACTCACAGACAACTACAAGGAACTGAATGAGAACTACATCAGCATGAAAAAGGAAATAGAAACTATAAACAAAAACCAGGAAGAAATGAACAATAAAATCTTGGAACTAAAAAACATACTAGAAGGAGTTACAAGCAGGCTGGATGAAGTAGAGCATTGAATCAGTGAGCTAGAGGACAAGGTAGAAGAAAACACCCAGAAAGAGCAAGAACAGGAAAAGAGACTCAGAAAGAATGAAGAGGTGGTAAGGGAGATGCAAGACAACATGAAATCTAATAATATCCATATAATAGGGATATCAGAAAAAGAGGAAGAAAAGCAAGGGATAGAAAACCTGTTTAAAAAAGTAATGATGGAAAACTTCCCTAATTTCATGAGAGAAAAAGTCACACAAATCCAGGAAACAAGAGAGTCCCATTTAAGAGGAACCAAAAGGCCCACTTTAAGACACATCATAATTAAAATGGCAAAATTCCAAGACAAAGAGAGAATGTTAAAGACAAGGGAGGAACAGAAAGTAACATACAAGGGAGCCCCAATAAGGCTAGCAGCTGACTTCTCAATGGAAATGCTCCAAGCCAGAAGAGAATGGCAAGAAATACTACAAGAAATGAAAACCAAAGGCCTACAACCAAGACTACTCTTTCCAGAAAAGCACTCATTTAAAATGGAAGGTCAAATAAGGAGTTTCCCAGATGAAAGAAGTAAAAAAGAATACCAAACCAGCTCTGCAAGAGATGCTAAAAGAACTACTTTAACAAAAGGAAGAAAAAGAGTGAGAGAGAGAGAGGGACACAGGTACAAAAAAAAACGGCAATGAGTAAGTACTTAGCAATAATAACCTTAAATGTAAATGGATTAAATGTTCCAATCAAGAGACATAGAATAGATGAATGGACAAGAAATCATGACCCGCACATATGCTACCTATAAGAGACCCACTTGAGAACAAAAGACCTACACAGACTGAAAGTGAAGGGTTAGAAACAAATATTCCAAGCAAATGGACAGGAAAAATAAAAGGCTGGGGTAGCAATGCTCATATCAGACAAAATAGCTATCAAAAAAGGCATAAAAAGAGACCCAGAAAGTCACTTCATAATACTCAAGGGAAGAATCCGTCAAGAAGACATAAACATTGTAATTATATATGCACCCAACATAGGAGCACCCAACATAGGAGCACCCAAATACATAAAGAAAGTCTTGGAGGAATTCAAGAAAGATATTGACAGGAACACAATTACAGTAGGTGATTTAAACACCCCACTGTCAAAAATGGACAGATCTTCCGAACAAAATATCAACAAAGATATTATGGCATCAAACAATGTTCTAGATCAAATAAACTTAATTGATATATATAGAGAGAGAGACTTTCATCCCAAAGAAACAAAATACACATTCTTTTCAATGCACATGGAACATTTTCAAAGATAGACCACATGATAGCAGGCAAAATAAGCCTCAACAAATTCAAGAAAATTGAATTTTCATATCAAGCATTTTCTCTGACCACAAGGGAATGAAACTAGAAACCAACCCCAAAGAAAAAACTCAAAAACATGGAAACTCATAGAGTTGGAATAGCATGCTCTTAACAATAAATGGTCATGAATGAGATCAAGGAAGAAATCAGAAAGTTTCTGGAAACAAATGAAAATGGACTTGCAACAACCCAAAACTTATGGAACACAGCCAAGGCAGTCCTGAGAGGGAAGTTCATAGTGATACAAGCCTACCTAAAAAACACAGAAATATTTCAACTAAACAGCCTAACCCTATGCCTATCAGAACTGGAAGAACAAAAACAAAGACAGTCCAAAGCAAGTAGAAGGAAGGAAATAACCAAGATCAGAGCACAATTAAATGACATAGAGACTAAAAGCACAATTCTAAGGATAAGTGCATCCAGGAGCTGGTTTTTTTGAAAACATGGACAAAATTGATGAGTCTTTAAGCAAACTCATAAAGAAAAAAAGAGAGAAAACTCAAATAAACACAATCAGAAATGAAACAGGAGAGATTACAACTGATACCACAGAAATACAAAGGGTGGTAAGAAATTACTGTGAAGAACTGTATGCCAAAAATTTTAAAAACCAAGATGGAATGGACAAATTTCTAGAAAAATATGATCTTCCAAAACTCAATGAAGAAGAAGCAGAAAACCTGAATAGACTGATAACAGCTGATGAAATTGAAGTAATAAAAAAACTCCCAACGCACAAAAGCCCTAGACCAGATAGTTTCACGGTAGAATTCTAGACAGCATTAAAGAAACACCTAACTCCTAGCCTTCACAGACTATTCCAAAAAATCCAGGAAGGTGGAAGACTCCCAAATCTTTTTTATGAAGCCAACATCGTCCTAATCCCAAAACCAGATAAAGATACAACAAAGAAAGAAAACTTCAGGCCAATATCACTGATGAATATAGATGCTAAAATACTCAACAAAATATTGACAAATGCATACAGCAATACATTAAAAAGATCATACATCATGACCAATTGTGATTCCTCCCAGGGATGAAAGGATGATACAATATTCACAAATCAATAAACATAATACATCACATAGACAAAATCAAAGACAAAAATCACATGATCATATCAATAGATGTAGGAAAAGCATTTGATAAGGTATAGCACCCATTTATGATAAAAAGCTCTCAGTAAAATAGGAATATAGGAAACATTCATTAACATAATAAAGGCCATATATGAGAGACCTACAGGCAACATCATACTCAATGGGCAAAAACTTAAAGCTTTCCCACTAAGGTCAGGAACAAGACAAGGATGCCTGCTTTCACCACTTCTATTCAACATAGTATTGGATGTCCTAGCCACAGGAATCAGACAAGAATACAAAATAAAAGGCATCCAAACTGGAAAAGAAGAAACAAAACTGCCATTTAGGTTGAGTTTTTTTGGTGGAATCTATAGGATTTGTTATGTAGGTGACATGATAGGGTACATAACAAATCCTATAGATTCCACCAAAGAAACTCAACCTGAAAAATGAGTTTGGCAAAACAGCAGGATACAAAGTCCATATTCAGAAATCAAGGTCATTTTTGTATAGTAACAATGAAATATCAGAAACAGAAATCAGAAACATAATCTCATGTGATATAGCAATAAGAAAAATAAAGTACCTAGGAATAAACTTAACCAAGGAGGTAAAAGACCTGTACTCAAAAAAAACACACAATATTGAAGAAAGAAATAAAGGAAGACACAAACAAATGGAAACATATACCGTGTTCATGGATTGGAAGAATTAACATTATCAAAATGCTCATACTACCCAAAGCAATTTACAGACTCAATGCAATACCTATTAAAGTACCAATGGCATATTTCACAGATATAGAACAAATACTTCAAAAATTTATGTGGAACCATAAAGGACCCTCAAATAGCTGTAGCAATTTTGAGAAAGAAGAACAAAGTAGGAAGGATCACAATATCTGATATCAAACTGTATTACAAGGCAACTGTAATGTCATAAGAACAGACACATAGACCAATGGAACAGAATAGAGAGCCCATAAATAAACCCAAGTCTCTACAGTCAATTAATATTTGATAAAGGGGAAGCAACATAAAATGGAGCAAAAATAGTCTTTTTAACAAATGGAGTTGGGAAATCTGGACAGCTACATGCAAAAAAAAAAAGAAACTTGACGACTAACTTACATCATATACAAAAATAAATTCAAGGTCGATAAAATACTTAAATAAAAGTCATGACACCATAAAAGTCCTTCAGGAGAACATAGGCAGGAAAATCTCAGATATTCCATGCAGCAACATTTTCACTGCTATGTCCTTTAGAAGAATGAACATGAAGGAAAGAATAAGCAAATGGGATCTCATCAAAATAAAAAGCTACTGCATGGCTAAAGAGAACAGCATTAAGATGAAAAGAGAACAAACCATATAGGAAAATATATTTGCCAATGATACCTCAGAAAAGGGTTTGATCTCCAAAGTGTATGAAGAACTCACATGATGCCACACTAAGAAGACAGGCAACCCAATTAGAAAATGGATCAAGCACTTGAACAAACATTTCTCCAAGGAGGACATAGAGGGTCCAGATACTTATGAAAAGGTGCTCAGTATTGCTAGCCATCAGAGAGATGAAAATAAAACTACAATGAGATACCACTGCACACCGATTAGAATGGCCATCATAAACAAAGCAACAACAACAAGTGTTGGTAGGGTGTGGAGAAATGGGAACCTTAGGGCAGTGTTGGTGGGATTGCAGACTGGTTCAACCACTGTGGAAAACAGTATGGAATTTCCTCAGAAAACTAAAAATGGAACTGCCTTTTGACCTGACGATTCCAGTGCTAGGATTATATCCAAAAGAACCTGTGTTATGTGGACCCTGGTCGACATGGTCTGTGTGTTGTGACTGTGATGAACAAATTCACAGGCACTGCAGAAGTTCTGTGGTGAAAAAGGGATGGCATGGCCACTCTCTGAGTGAGAGAGGGTCAAGAGACCCCTGCCTGAACAGGCTCTTATTGCTTTTCTGGGCACATTACATTGAGGATGGTCCTCATTTACTATGCAGAGTTTCATTTAGGCGGTTACTTTTACAGATAACAAAGGAGAGTATGTTACTAATTACATCAAAGAAGAAGGATATTTGCAAATGCAAGGGAAAAAGTGGTTGAACTGGTTACCCTCATCCTTTGAAGGTTTAGCATAGATTTTAGGAAGTTACTTTCAAGATATGCAGTAAACATTTTCTGCCTTAATTCAGGGTGAGGGAGTTTTAGCAAAAAGCAAGCCTCAAAGCAGCCTAGGTACAATGCAGGCCTGATTCCCCATGGGAAAACCTATTTTGGGGCTTGGTTCTTGTGTGCCGACTTGCTCCCTGTTGGTTTTCCAAGTCAGGTGCTGGGCTACATTCCCTACACCACACGAACAGTTCCCTATACCTATGCACTCCAATATTCATAGCAGCACAATTTACAATAGCCAAGTGCTGGAAGCAACCTAAGTGACCATCAGTAAATGAATTGATAAAAACACACTATGCTACATTTACACAATGGAATTCTATGCAGCAGAAAGAAAGAAGAAGCTCATACCCTTTGCCACAGCATGGATGGAACTGGAGAGCATTGTGCTAAGTGAAATAAGCCAAGCAATGAGGGACAAACACCATATGTTCTCACCTTTAACTGGAACCTAATCAACAGAACAAATGAGCAAGCAAAATATAACCAGAGACATTGAAACTTGAAACAAGCTGACAGTAATCAGAAGGGAGAGGGGAGGGGATAATGGGCAAAAAAGGTGAAGGGTTTACAGGAACAACTATAAAATACACATGGACAATAACAAGGAGGGGTGGAAACGGGAGTTAAGTGGTGAAGGCTGGGGTGGTGGGGGGTGGGGAAAAGGCAGAAAATTGTATTTGATCAGCAATAAAATTCAAGAGTATTAAAAATAAAATAAAATATTGACATTTCTATTTTTCATATTTTTATTTCATTTGAAATTTATTTATAATCTATGACTTTAATTGATAGACATTTTAACCTATTATATAATATAAGGTTTTAATTTTATTTTTATCATCATTTGCTGTGTAAATGTGTAAAGCCAGTTGTCTATCTCCCTTTTTATTTTTTAATATTCCATTTCCCCTATGTTTCCTTTCAAATCTGATAATTATTCCAAAATATTTGTAAAAACCATTCAAAATTTTTTAAAAGGTTTTATTTATTTATTTTTAGAGAGAGGGGAAAGGAGGGAAAAAGAGAGGGAGAGAAACATCACTGTGTGGTTGCCTCTCATGTGCCCCCCACCAGGGCTTGGCCCACAACCCAGGCATGTGCCGGACTGGGAATCAAACTGGTGACATTTGCTTTGCAGGTTGGCACTCAATCTACCGTGACACACCACCCAGGGGAAGACAAATTTTTTGAATAAAATAGGGATAATTATTGCAATAGGGGACAGATACTGAACTAATCCCAAATACACCCAGGAGTAGTAGAAAGTTTTAGCCAGGGGACAATTTCAGAAAAAGAATGAAAAATCATTAAGAACATGGTTAGGTATCATGGGTGGAAGGGAAGAAGAACTTGGTTAGATGTTAATGATGGAGGAAAAGGATTTTGATTTAATTTGAAGAGTTAATAGCAAGGAGATTTTTGATAAGCTGGCTTAAGAATATTCTTTACTAAAACTGAACTCAGCTAGCCAAGGATGAGGTCTAGTGGAGAAAAGGGATAAATGAAGCCTGGGTTCAGTCTGGTCAAGTTTTTGTCATCACAAACCAAGTTCCCATGTATGTGTATACTTGTTTCACATGTATACCATATATGTGCTGTTTTGTCATTGACTGAATTGTGCTTCACCAAATGTACATGTTGAAGCCCCAATCTCCTATGTGACTATGGAGATAGGAAGGAAATAAAAGTTAAGTAAGATCATAGGGTGGGTTCCTAATCTGATAAAACTGGTATCCTTATAAGAAGAGGACAAGATAACAGATCTTGCTCTCTCTCTCTTTCTCATTCTCTCTCTATACTGCTACAAAGGGGACTATGTGAGGATGTATTAAGTAGGTGGCTGTCTTCAAACAATGAAAAGGGCTCTCACCCAAAGTTGAATCAGCTGATGCCTTTACCTAGGACTTCTAACCATGAGAACTGTGAGAAAATACATTTCTATTGTGCCAGCCACACAGTCTATGCTATTTTGTTATGGCAGCCCTAAAAGATCAGTACAATCAATTTTTTTGGTTTGTTTGTTGACTTAATCCCCCTTTTCAATTACTATATTAATTATTATAAAGGAAGATTCCATTCTATTTTTATTCTTTTAGATTACCTAAATTCTCTCCTTATTGGTATAAACTGATTTTAGAATATTTTTTTCTCACTCTACAAACAATAAATACCATTGAAATCTCATTGGTGTTAGAAACTACTTTGGGGAGAATTGAAATTTTTAGGACATTGGTTCTTCCTACCCATGAGAATGGTAAATGTGCCCATTTATTCAAATATTCTTTTGTAATTCTGTGAAAGGTATCCAGTTATGTAATATGAAAAATACAGACACTTAGTGGAGAATATACAAGATACAAGAAACATTGTACGTAGCATAATGATGCCTCAGTCCCCTTCAAATTAGGCACCTTACGACCACACACAGTTCTCCTAGTATCCATCAGCTGCTCCTGAATCTCATCTACAGTCTGACATCTCTTTTTCAAAGGTGATTTTAGTTTTGGGAAAAGCCAGAAGTCACAGGGTGCCAAATCTCAGCTATAGGGGGATTAAGTCACCTTGGTGATTTGATGTTTCACCAAAAAACTCTGTATGACATGACATGTGAGTGGATGCATTATTGTAATGAAGCTGCCAGTCACCAGTTTCCCAGATCTATGGATTTCTGAATTATCCAAATAGTTTCCATGGAAGAATGTTCAAGCTTAACACAAAATTTGATGCAGATTTGTTGCTCTTCTTGCTCAGTCATTTTGAATGTGATGGCCACACAGGACACATGCTCACTCAGCGACATCTACTACCCACTGACCAGTACAGTCAAGTCATCACTGTTCACCCATGAGCATTCCAGTCCACTCTTCATGGTTTCCAGATTACATCAGGGTCACACAAACCATCCTCATTATATTAACAATGGCTGTAATTTTTGGGGACAGACCTTGATATTCTTTGATAGCTTAGAGTTTGTTGCAGTTGTAAGTGCTATATTTTTTCCTGGTACATTTTCTACTTGATATTTGATACATATTGTTGACATGATGACCTCTTTTCTTAAATACTTAAGTGTGTATTTCTTATAAACACAGGCTATTGTCTTATAATTACAATGCAATTTAAAGTTTGCAAAATTCACCTTGGTGGTTATTATAATTTTCTATTGACCTTTCTCAGATCTCACCAAACTATCCTAATAATACTGTTTATAGCTAAAGTTGGGGGGATTAAATAATTATTTTTCTCGTCCTCAAGTTACTCCAGAATAGTTGTCATGTTCCTTTAGATTGATTTACTTTAGAATACTTCTTTAGTTTTTCTTGACTTCAATGAGGTTGCCATTTGTAAGAGTTCAAAACATATTTTGTGGAACTATCTTCATTTCAATTGTTAGTTTTAATGATGAGATTAACATTAATTTTTTTTTGCAGAAATATCATAGTGGTGATGTAGTAAGCATACTTTTGAGTATGCCACAACAGTGAACTGGTAACTTGCTGGTAAGACAAGTTACACATGCTGGTAACTTGTCCCATTACTGATAATAGCTTTGATGCTTGGTTAACATGAGTCTGCCAGATTTCTCACTGTGAGATTACTATTTCTTTTTTTTTCTTTTCTCTTTTTTATTGTTCTTTGAGTATAGTTGTCTCCATTTTCCCTGCCACTACCAGCCATCTGTACCTTCCACCTTCAGTCCTACCCCCATTTGGCTTTGTCCATGTGTCCATTATGCATATTCATGACAACACTTTCCCTTTTCTTCCCCATTATCCTCTGCCACCTCTCCTATACTTACTGTTAGTTTGTTCTTAATTTCAGTGTCTCTGGTTATATTTTGCTTGCTTGTTTGTTTTATTGATTAGGTTCCACTTATAGGTGAGATAATATGGCATTTGTCTTTCCCTATCTGCATCATTTCATGCTCTCCAGATCCATCCATGCTGTTGTGAAGAGTAGTAGTTCTTTCTTTTTTCTGCTGCATAGTATTCCATCATGCAAATGTACCAGTTTTTAGATCCACTCATTTACCGGTGGCATTTAGGTTTCTTCCAGTACTTGGCTATTATAAATTGTGCTGCTATGATCATTGGGTAATATAGGTCTTTTTGAGTTGCTGTTTCAAGATTCTTCAGGTATAGTCCCAGCAGTAGAATTGCTGGGTAAAAAGACAGTTACATTTTTGATTTTCTGAAGAAATTCCATATTGTTTTCCACTGTGGCTGCACCAGTCCAACCAACAGTGTACTAGGTAGGGTTCCCTTTTCTCCACAACCTCACCAACACTTCCTGTTTGTTGATTTGTATATGAAGACCATTCTGACTGGTGCTAAATGGTATCTCATTGTGGTTTTAATTTGCATCTCCCTGATGGCTAGTGATGCTGAGAATCCTTTCATATGTCTCTGGGGACTCTGTATGTCCTTCTTGAAGAAATGTCTGTTCAGGTCCTTTACCCATTTTTTAATTGGGTTGCTTGTCTTCTTAGAGTGGAGTTATGTGAGTTATTTATATATTTTGTAGATCAAACCCTTGTCTGAAGTATCATTGGCAAATATATTTTCCCATACAGTTGGTTCCCTTTTCATTTTGCTCGTTTTCTTTAGCCATGCAGAAGCTTTTTATTTTGATGAAATATGATTTGTTTATTCTTTTTAAAATATATTTTATTGATTATACTATTAAGTTGTCCCATTACCCCCTTTCATTCCCCTCTACCCTGGACACCCTCTCCCACGCACATTCCCCCCTTTAGTTCATGTTCATGTGTCATAAGTTCTTTCACTTCTACATTTCCCATACTATTCTTGCCCTCCCCCTGTCTGTTTTCTACCTATCATCTATGCTACTTATTCTCTGTTTATTCTTTCCTTTATGTTCATTCCTCTAGGGGACATATTGGTGAAAACATTGCTGCATGGGATATCCGAGATTTTCCTGCTTATGTTCTCCTCTAGGACTTTTGTACTGTTGTGACTTATACTTAAGTCTTTTATTCACCTTCAGTTTATTTTTGTGTATGATGTAAGTTGGTGGTTAAATTTCATTTTTTTTTTTGCCTGTAGCTGTCCAGATCTCCCAACACCATTTGTTAAAGAAGCTATTTTTGCTCCATTTTCTGCTTCTGCCCCCTTTGTTGAATATTAATTGACCATAGAGACTTGGGTTTATTTCTGGGCTCTCTATTCTGTTCCATTGATCTATGCATCTCTTCTTATGTTGGTACCAGGCTACTTTGATTTCATTGGCCTTGTAATATAGTTCAATATCAGGTATTAGGATTCCTCCTACTTTGTTCTTCTTTCTCAAAATTGCTGCAGCTATCCGGGGTCATTTATGGTTATATATAAATTTTTGAAGTGTTTGTTCTATATCTGTGAATTATGTCCTTGGTATTTTAATAGGAATTGCATTAAATTTATAAATTGCTTTGGGTAGTATGGACATTTTGAGGATGTTAATTCTTCCAAAGCAAGAACATGGTACATGCTTCCATTTGTTTTTGTCTTCCTTAATTTCTTTCTTCAGTATTGTGTGTTTTTTTGAGTACAGGTCTTTTACCTCCTTGGTTAAGTTTATTCCTAAGTACTTTGTTTTTCTTGTTGCTATATCAAGTGGGATTTTTTTTCCTGATTTCTGTTTCTGATATTTCATTGTTAGTATACAAAAATGCCTTCAATTTCAGAATATTGACTTTGTATCCTGCTTTTTTGCCAAATTCAATTATTAGGTCGAGTAGTTTTTTGGTGGAATCTATAGGATTTTCTATGTATACTGTCATGTCATCTGCAAATAATGGCAGTTTTACTTCCTCCTTTCTGATTTGGATGCCTTTTATTTCTTTTTCTTCTCTGATTTCTGTGGCTAGGACTTCCAATACTATGTTGAATAGAAGTGGTCAGAGGGGACATCTTGTCTTATTCCTGATCTTATGGGGAAAGCTTTAAGTTTTTGCCCATTGAGTATGATGTTGGCTGTAGGTTTCTCGTATATGGCCTTTAATGTGTTGAGGTATGCTCCCTCCATTCTCTTTTTGCTGAATGTTGTTTATCATAAATGGGTGCTATACCATATCAAATGCTTTTTCTGCTTCTATTTATAAGATAATGTGATTTTTGTCTTTGCTTTTATTTATGTGATGTATTACATTTATTGATTGGTGAATATTGTACAATCCTTGCATCCCTGGGATGAGTCCAACTTGATATGGTGTATGATCTTTTTGATGTATTATTGCTGGATGCAGTTTGCCAATATTTAGTTGGGGATTTTAGGGTCTATGTTCATCAGTGATATTGGCATGAATTTCTTTCTTTGTTGTTTCTTTATCTGGTTTTGGGTGAATATGATTCTGGCTTCATAAAAAGACTTTGGGAGTCTTTTGTCTTCTTGGATTTTTTGGAATAGTCTGTGAAGGATAGGGGTTAGCTCTTCCTTAAATGCTTTGTAGAATTCTCTTGTAAAATCATCCAGTTCAGGGCATTTGTGTACTGGGAGTTTTTTTTTTATTACTGGTTTGATTTTGTCAGCTGTTATCAGTATGTTCAGGCTTTCTGTTTTTTTTTTTTCATTGAGTTTTGGAAGATTATATTTTTCTAGAAATTTGTCCATTCCATCTTGGTTTTCAAATTTCTTAGCATACAGCTCTTCACAGTAATTTCTTACAATCCTTTATATTTCTGTGGTATCAGTTGTAATCTCTCCTGTTTCATTTCTGATTGTGTTTATTTGAGTTCTCTCTCTTTTCTTCTTGATGAGTCTGCTTAAAGACTTGTTGATTTTGTTCATGTTTTCAAAGAACCAGCTCCTGGATTCATTTATCCTTAGAATTGTGCTTTTAGTCTCTATGTCATTTAATTGTGTTCTGATTTTGGTTATTTCCTTCTTTCTACTTGCTCTATTCAAAGACAGCCATCTTTGCCATTGTTCCTCCAGTTCTTGTAGGTGTAGGGTTAGGTTACTTACTGAAATGTTTCCATCTTTTTTAGATAAGCCTGTATCACTATAAACTTCCCTCTCAAGACTTCCTTCACTGTATCCCATCAGTTTTGGGTTGTTGCAAGTTCATTTTTTTTTCAGAAAGTTTTTGATTTTTTCCTCGTTTTCATTCTTGACCTATTCCTTGTTTAATAACATGCTATTCATTCTCCATGAATCTGAATATTTTTGAGTTTTTTTCCTTGAGGTTGGTTTCTAGTTTCCTTCCCTTGTGGTTTGAGAACATGCTTGATATCATTTCAATTTTCTTGAATTTGTTGAGGCTTGTTTTATCTGCTATCATGTGGTCTATCTTTGAAAATATTCCATGTGCCCTTGAAAAGAATGTGTATTTTGCTTTTTGGGGATGAAAGGCTGTACATATATCAATTAAGTTCATTTGATTTAGGGCATTGGATAGTGCTGTAATATCCTTGTTGATATATTGTTTGGAAGATCTACCCACTTTTGACAGTGGGGTGTTAAAATTCCCTAAAATTAGTGTCTTGCTGTCTATATCTTTCTAGAAGTCTTCCAAGATTTTCCTTATATATTTGGGTGCTCCTATTTTGGGTGTATGTTTATAATTTGTAATTAATAAAGATATTCTATTTTAATTGATACACTTATAACTAACTTATAATTAATAAACTTCAAGACTATGTAAATATTTTAATTCTTATCACACTTTGCCTATGAATTTTAGAAACTATTCATGATTTATGCTTCACTAAATTATATATTCTTATAAAATGATGATTTCCTAATTTCATCATTTCTTCAACATTTATTAGTTGGTATTATAGATTTCCCTTCTACCTAACTGATTGATGTATTTATTTATATTTGTTTGTATCACAACCAACTCCTCCAATTTATTTTCTTCAATAATCTGTAACTATTATTTTATTGGTCAAATTTTCCTTAATTTCGCCTGTGGGAGCCCCTTCAATCTAGTTTTTGTGTTCCACATATTCCACTATTTGAGCATTTACTTCCTTTCTGGCACAAGATACTTCAGGTTTGTCTGAAACTTGCCATCAGGTCTGAAATCAGCCTTTTTCTAAGGATCACAGAGTGGCATTTAGAAACTAAAAACTGGGTACTAATTGTACTCATTACTATTAAGGTGTCCTTATTGCAAACCCTTCTCTAGCAGACAAAACTAGGAAATATACTTACCAGTATAAAGTCTCTCTATTTTCACACTATGGCTCACCTATATCAAATTCTGAATTTTTACCATACCTCCATTTCTAATACAACACTACTACAAGGTACATTTTAACTCTTCATCATTTCCTACTTGTAATGCCCCTCCTTTACTCCCATTCTGGCACTCTGATGGCTTGAATATTGCACTTTTTGATATTTTTTCTATAGGTCCCCAAGTTTCTGTTAATTGTGTCATCTTTTTCTCTCTGATGTGTAGATTGTATAATTTTTATTAATTTAATTTCAAGTTCACTAACTCTTTTTTTCTGGTATCTCCATATTGGTATTTAGTCACTATGCATAATTTTTAAAATTATATACTTTAATTCTCAAATCTGACTCTCCTTTATAATTACTATTTCTTTGTTGAAAGTTTCATTTTTCTATTATATTCAAGAGTGTTGCTCTGTCAATTTGGAATATGATTATGGAATCTTCTTTAAAATCTTTGATAATTCTAGCATTTGTATCATTTCAGGGTTTTTATCTGTTAAGAGCTGGGCTTTGCTTGTTCTTTTTGTGGTTAGTAATTTTGAATTACAAATTGAACATTTTGAATAATATGATATCCAGGATCCTTTAAAAGTCTTCTGAAGAATATTGCTTTTTGTTGTGTTTTAACAGCTTTTCAAACTGAAGGAGGCAGTGTTTCGAACCCTGATCTATAAGGATTGGTGAAGGGACAAGGGGTGCCTAGGTAAACTTCTCTAAATGCTATTTTCTGTCTGTGCTGAAGCAGCTCAAGTTAGGGTTCCACCATTTAGACATGTATCCCAGAATTTGGGAACTCATGGTCCGATGTTTTATCATCAGTGGTGTTAAAATGGACACTATGTCAAGGTCAGGCACTTTTGTGCATATATTCACCAAGCCTTTTCTGCACCAGCTTGCTTGATGATTTACTTCCTTCTTGTCTTACTTTGTTGCCCACAACCTACACTCCATACTACACATACCACCTTGCCTGCCTTCCAATGTCTGCCATTCTACTGCATGATATGATCTTTTCTGACTGGATTGTCCAATATTTTTATAAATTCTTATAACAATTATGAGCGAGTTTTAGCCTTCTTTGCCATGATTTTTGTCAATTTCATTGTGTGGCAATATCTGTTTATAAAACAGTGTCTCTAAAATGATACTCTGTATGCTTTTCAAATCAATATTTTTAAGGTAAAATTTACATAAAATACAGGAGCTTATTTAAAATCTATAGTTCAGTAAGTTTTGACAAATGTAAGTATTTTCCCTTAAGTATTATGCTAAGTGAAATAAATCAGATAGAGAAAGACAAATACCATATGAGTTCACTTATATATGGAATCTAAAAAATGAAATAAACAAACCAAACAGAAACAAACTCTTAGATACAGAGAACAAATTCGTGGTTCTCAGATGGAAGGGGGATTGAGAGATGGGTGAAAAAAGTAAAGGGATGTAGAAGTACAAATTGTTAAATATGGAAATATTCATGAGGATATAAAGTACAACATAGGAAATATCAATAGCATCATAATAACTGTATGGGATCAGATGGGCACTAGACTTACTGGAGTGATCACTTCATAAGTTATATAAATGTGTAATCACTACATTGTACACCTGAAACTAGTGTAATAGTGTATCAACTCTATTTGAATAATGAATTTAAGAAAATAAAATACTAAAAATAAATGTATGCCCTTGTATATCTATAAATGTAATTAAGATATAAACATTTCCATAATTTTAGAGAGAGGGCCAGTGTCACTTGAGGTGGCAGCTGAAGGGAAGAGACAGAAAAATCTCTTGACCTATACTGGTTGATCTCCCCTCCCACCTTACCATTTTCCCTATGCAGTCATCCTACCCTCTCCTTTCTCTCTATCTACTTGACCTTTCCAACAGCTAGGTCTATAGGCAGGTTTTGAGTTGCTTCAAAGCCCTGGCTTGGACCTGAGCTGTCTGCCCCCTTGTGACCCCCAAGGGCCAGGGTAGGTTGATGCAAAGACACGCACACTGCCGAAGTTACCTCACAGGGCCAGCCACCAAGAAGCCTGCAGAACCAGCATCCTGAGGGTGCTAGCTCTGCCACTCAGTCATACTGGTCAAAAACATTCTGCATACAGCACAGGGCCCACATGGTGTCAAACATCTGCTAAAACTGGAAGTTTGAAGCATTGGTGAGTCCTGCAGAGGCTGAGGCTGAGCTGCTGGCCTTGCACTTGCACATTGGTGCATTTTCTTTATGCCCTTGGCTAGAGAATTCTTTCATGATCATGCATCCAATAATGGTCACAAACGTGACAGATCAGTGCATGCTTGTCATCTAAGGAGACTTCTGGCTATTTCATATACAACACTCCAAACAGAGAATAATGCACTAACTGTGCTTTGTAGGCAACTACCTCAGCAGCTGCATCCCTGTCCAGATAGCACCCCCCTTCACCTCACTGGTAGTGTGCCCCTATCTGGGCCAGGTCACTCCCTACCCCTGAGCTTCTCCTCAGCTTTGTGCATAGCCATTGTACTGAGATGGCCTATCTTTACTTTTCCGTTTAGTACCCCTCCAGAAAGACGGTGTGCCACAGGGCCAACTCAGTGCTTTTCTCTGGGTATCGTACCATTGGTGTCCTAGATAGATTCTGCAAAGCAGCCAGTGCTATCTGCTGGGAACTCCAATATATCTAGGTGCTCAGGAATGGTAGACTCCTTCTCCAGAGCACAGATAGACTCCTTCTGTCTTAAGAGCTTCCAAATGTCTCTATGAGGGCCATGCAATCCAGTTATCCAGACTTCCTTAGCAAAGGAAACAACCTGAGGCCCCAGAAAAGTGTCAGAAAGGCATAGCAAAAGAGGAAGACAATTAGGCAATTAGTGTCCCTTCCCCAATACAGTCATAATGTACCATCTGCATCTAGGATCTGGAGACTTAATGGGGTTTCCAGAGCCTTCAAGGCTGAGGCTAAGGCCTTTAAGGTTGGACCTGAGTTCTAAGTTCCCAGAAGACAGTTTAGCTAAGAAATCCCAGATGTCTGCTACCTCCTTCCCCAAAGGCACCTGCCATCACCAGCTTATTACAGCCAGACCAGAAGTCCTGGAGTTTACAGAAATTAACCAGGTGCAGCAGGACTGTCCAGTGACTGTCCTGCATCCTCCTCCCTACTGCCCAAGAGGTAGATAGGAAATGCTAGGTGAAGGCCAGATCTTTGGCCCAGCTCTCCTGTTTCAGTGATGTCATGGAAGAAGACACAGGGAGGAGAGCTTTCGGAGACTCTGTGCAGCAGGAATTCTCCACTTGCATCTTCCATTTGAAGGTCCTATAAGTGGAAATTTTCAGGGTCACTAATATACTCTTGGCATGCTACTTTGTGAGGTCAAAGAGAGCTAAATACCCTCCTTTCTCACCTCCAAGCTTCCTTGTATAGTCTTTCACAATGTCATCTTTTCTTATCTTAAAAATGTAAAAATACTCCCTGTGTTCCAAAGCAGGTAGATTGTAACCAAGTGATTTTAGAAATAAGAAATGCAAAAGATGGTTAGTCAGAAAGCCTGAGCTTGAATCCTGCCTCGAGCACTCAGTAGATCCTGGTAGAAAGAATATTTACTATTTCTGTGAAATGGAACTAATAATGGTGCCAAATTTATTTATTTGTTGTGACAATTAAATTTGTTATTATATCTAAGGAACTTAGAACACTGCCTGGAACATAAAAGGTAAAATATAGGCATTTGCCATTTTAGTATAAAATGTTAGTAATTCATAGAAATTGCTAACATGTTTTATTAATATAGGATCCTTTCAAAATCAGTGTGATGATGCTGTAAGCCTGAGATCCTATAAAGACTTAATTGGCTAGCCAAAAAGTTTTGTTGGGAAAATAGTTGATCTTTATCACTTTCTTTTTTGTAATTACCATTTCCTCCCAGCTCCCCAGGAAACAGATTAATTAATATCATTAAGAGGTAGCAGAGAACCAAATCTTACACTTTGAAATGCTTCTCTCATGGAGAACTCTACCTCCAGCTGAATTTGTACATGAAATGTGAAGAAAGCCTGCCCCAAATTGTGCTTGAAATGGGACCCAGTGTGATGTCATGAGGCATCAAGAGCAGAGCACCCACAGTATGGAAGCTGGAGCAGTTGGAGTGGATTTGCTGGGTTTTCCCCAGGAAAGACTTGTTAACAGAGCTACATGCTTTTTGCTGAAAGGTCAAGTACAAACAGATTTGACAGAAAAGTGTGGTTCCACATTAAAAGCCTAGAGGAGAAATATCTGTCACTTCTCTCAGTAGTTTCCATCAGCAGTCTGGTGCAAGAGTGATATGTTTTTTCAGACATTTTGAACCTGAGCTATAGACTGGACTCATGAGGGACTCTTCTGGCTCCAGAGATGAGGTAAGTTAAAGGGAAAGAACAACTTTTGCCTCATTTCAATAAATGGACATATGATGTCCCCATTCCAACTTCTTCCTCAATATTACTGACAAAGAAAAAATGCAGACATGGAGCCATCCTGGTAGGTGTGGGACACAGGACAGAGCCCTTGGTGGGTGGTGTAGTGGAAATAGCACTCTATTCCCTCTTCTAAGAGTTCTTGCCACCTTTCCTTTCCAAGCAATAGAATGGTACTTTTTCTAAGAGATGTTGCTGCTAAATTGGATTGTGAAGTCTAGTTGAGAGAGGAGTGAAATGGTAGCTGGTCTGCAAACACAGCCTTCCTTCCCTTCAGTATCTATGTTCTCTGTACTTCCTCCTACTTTGTTGATTTGGGGGAAGGGAGATGACACTCTCACTCAGGAGCTGCAGTAGTCAGGAAACTGAGGCATTAAAGTAGAAGACAAAGATTATATAAGAAAAGAAGTATGGGGTTAAAAGCACAGTGGTCTCAGGAAGCTAGAACAATACACAAATCCACACCTATCAGTTCAGTATAAGTACCTGAATATAAGATTCTGCATCTCAGTAACCTTTTTTGTGTTTGTCTTAGAGCAGTGATTCTCAAAGTACAGCATCAGCATCATTTGGGAATTTAATAGAAATACAAAATTTGGAGCTATACCCTAAGCCTACTGTCATATACCCCCTGGAAAGGGCCAGAGTTTCATAAACCTGTGTTTAACAAGCCATCATTCTGATGTTCATAAACGTGTGAGGACCAGTTGCTTAGAGAATCAAAGTGTAAACCATGGTGCTTGTTAAAAATGTAGATTTAGTATGAATCAGAATCTGCTTGTTAGCAATATCCTTAGATGAATCATGTACACTTAATTTTTGAGAAGCATTGGCTTATAATGTTCATACCAAACTATAGATAGTTCCTTCAACCATGTAGTGTTGCAGAGCAGAAAATGTTGAGAATGTGAATGGGGTTCCTATCTGAAGAAATCCTGACCCTGAGCATATATGAGCCCTCACTGGGTTGGTGCTTGAAACTTCAGTTTAAAATCCTTACCTAGAAACACTAAAATATAAACCAGACTCAGGCTTGGGACAGAAATTACACCTGAGCAATCTTTCCAACAGGAGAGGGAAGTATCCTTGCTGCTGGACTCAGGTATAGCCCTGAAGTTATAAGTAAGGCTTCTTAGCAAGGTTTCTCAACAATATCTTGGGAGTTGGCCGAAAGACTAGCAAGTTAGGGCATTTCCTTTATTCACATCTTGTGTGCCTTACTTACAGCCCTTTTAGCAGTGATAGCAGCCACTATTGTCCTAGGGAAAGGGAAAATGAACTTTTCATTTACAGAGCTCTGTTATGTGTGATGCATTATGATTTCTTTGTATGCCTCATAACCTTGTTCCTTTTTAAAATTATATTTTATTGATTATGCTATTATAGTTGTCCCAATTATTACTCTTTTGCTTCCCCCACCCAGCAACCCCACTCACTCAAGCAGTCCCCCCACCATTGTACATGTCCACGGGCTATGTGTGTGTGTAAGTTCTTTGGCTCCTCCATTTCCTATACTGTACTTTACATCCCCATGGCTAGTCTGTAATACTTATATGTATTTCTTAATCTCCTCACCTCTTCACCCATTCCCTGAAACCCCTCTTCTGTCTGCCAACCATCAAAGTGCTCTCTATATCCATGATTCTGTCTCTGTTCTTGTGTGCTTAGTCTTTTTTTTTAGTAAATTCAGTTGTTGGTAGATGTATATTTATTGCCATTTTATTGTTCATAGTTTTGATCTTCTTTTTCTTGCATAAGTCCCTTTAACATTTCATATAATAATGGTTGGGTGATGATGAACTCACTTTTTCTGAGAAGCTCTTTATCTGACCTTCAATTCTAAATATCTCTGCTGGGTAGAGCAATCTTAAACATAGATCTCCACTTCTTATGACTTTGAATACTTCTTGCCAGTCTCTTCTAGCCTGCAAAGTTTCTTTTGAGAAATCAGCTGACACTCTTATGAGAACTCCCCTGTGGGTAACTAACTCCTTTTCTCTTGCTGTTTTAAAGATCCTCTCTTTATCTTTAACATTTGGCAGTTTGATTATGATGTATCTTGGAGTGGGCCTCTTTGCATCCATCTTGTTTGAGACTCTGTGTGTTTGCTAGACTTGCATGACTATATCATTCACCAAATTAAAAAAGTTTTCTTTCATTATTTTTTCAAATAGATTTCCAATTTCTTGCTCTTTTTCTTCTCCTTCTAGTACCCTTATAATGTGAATGTTGAACCTCTTGAAATTGTCCCAGATGGTGCTTACACTGTCCTTGTTTTGAGGGGTTCTTTTTTTAGTTGTTCTGATTGGTTGTTTCTTGCTTCCTTAAATTCAAAATCATTGATTTGATTCTCCGCTTCATCCACTTTACTGTTGTTTCCCTGTAAATTGTTCTTCATTTCAATTAGTATACCCTTCGTTTCTGATTGGATCTTTTTTATGATGTTGAGGTCCTCACTAAGTTCCTTGAACAATCTTATAAATGGTCTTTTAAATTTTTCATATAATAGGTTGCTAATCTCCATTTTGTGTAGTTATTTTTCTCGAGTTTTGATCTGTTCTTTCATTTGGGCCATGTTTCCTTGTGTCCTCATTTTGGCAGCCTCCATGTATTTGTATCTATGTATTTAGTTGAGCTGCTATTTTTCCGTGTCTTGGTAGTGTGGCCTAATGTAGTAGGTGTCCTGTAGGGTGTAGGGTCCAGTGGCACAGACTCCCCTATCACCCAAGCTGGTTATTCAAGGTTACCCTTAATGTGGGCTGAGTATACCCTCCTATTGTAGTTGTGCCTTGATTGTTGTTGGCGGGTCAATGGGAAGGATTTACCTATGCCAGGCAGCTGCAAGGACTGGCTGTTACCACTGACCACCAGCGTCTGCCCCCCATGGAGGATCAGCTGTATAGGAGCAGGGTGGTGGTGTTCTGACATGGACCATAGCTGACCACTGTGTGCACAGGCTCTTGGATTTCCCAGCTGGTGCAGGCTAAGTTCAGCCACAACCTCGGTTCTGTCTGGGGACACTGTACATGAGCTATAAAGCAATCTAATATGCTGCTATTTGTGCTGGGCTTGGAGATTCCCAAATGAAGCCAAGTTGTGAATCTAGGCTGGTGCTGGTAGTATGGGGTCTGGGAACACTTAGCAAAGGGTGTGGGGGCTGGGGGCTTACTGAGACCTGCTGTTGCTTATTTGACAAGATTTAGAAATTTGTGAAGCATGTGCCAAGACCAGCCAATCCTTGGAAAAGTCAAGGTTAATAGTTTGGGTGGGCCTGTAGTTGGGTGGGGTGGAGTCGCAGGGGATCTCCATGGCAGGGCAAACAGTGTTAACCATGTTGATGGAGTATCAGATATTGCTCCTGCCTGCTAGGTCTGTGGCTTTATTGGGGGGAGGGCTCAGAAAAGGTATTATGGCCTTGGTTGATTTTCTGTTTGGGAGAAAGCAGTCCCCCAACTGGAGCTCAGAGGGAATTGAGTAGGTCCATGCATGGGTTCTTTAAGGGGAACTGCTTGGAACTCTAAAAGTTTCTTCCATTGACTCAATCCATGCTGGTTTTCACAGCCAGAAGTTATGGGAACTTATCTTACTGGCACTGAAATCCTTCCCAGGGAAGCCTGCTGTGGGGCTGGGACTCCTTGCTCCTGAGGTATCCCTCTCCAATTTTCAACCTCCACATGTGGGTATGGTACCAGCCCATTCCTCATCTCCATTCTTCCTACAAGTTTGGATGGATGTGGTTAATTTAATTCCATAGTTGTCAGATTTCCATTCAACTTGATTTCTGATGTTTCTTAGTGATGGTTGTTCTATATTTTTGTTGTAATTTTGATGCAGATGTGCAAAGACACAAGTTGTGTTTACCTTTGCTGCCATCTTGACTGGATGTCCCATATCCTCTTTCTTTATAACCATCCTCTAAAGTAAAATACTGGGTTAATTTGTATTAGGTTTAAAAGTGTGTCCATGTTCCCACCATAAGAAGTTTATTTTCTAGGCTCTCTCATTTTTTTATGTGACTTGCAGATCTTTTCATTATTAGGTAATTCAGGGTGACTGTAATAGCATTCTTATTAGAAAGCAGGGAAGGATGGGTTTTTTTCGTATTAGGATGTTTTATTATCCTCTCAAAAAGTATCTAAGAAGAAAAATGATCCATAATCCTCTCAAAATGCATGCAGTAGGACTTCAGATCAGTATATGTGACAACTACATAGGCTTTGAAAGATAACTAAGACTTTGTTTTAGGTGTAAAGGTGGTAAGGCAGTAGCACTAATAAGAAGAAAGAATTGAGTTTGGATTCAGGCTTTAAGGTATGTCCCAGCTTCTCAGTTTATTAGAGGAGTGACTTTGGTCAAAGTTAAAGTCAACACACTTGAGCCTCCCATTTTTTTTTTTTTACAAAAAATGTCTCAGACAAAATAGATCCCAAAATAATGTTAGTTTCTTTTCTTTCCTTTTGTGGTTTCTTTATATATTTTTTCTTCTAGAATGGGCCTTGGAGGGAAAATGTGCTAATAATTTCAACTTGACCTCATTCCTTCAAGACAGATTGTTAAGCTTATTTTTCTATTCATTCGTTCATTCATTCAGTTTTCATTAAGTAAGCTGTTCCAGATTCAGGAATATAATGGTAAACAAAAACAGACCCCAGTGACTTAGAATCAAGAAGATTGGCAGACACTTAGCAAATAGATCATATAGGATGCATAAATATAAACTAGGTAAAATATGGGATACGGTATAAAATGCTTTAAAAATGTATAACAAAGGGATCTGATCTTGTCTGGGCAGTCAAAGAAGATTACCTTGAAAAAGTGACATATGAAGAAAAATTAAGAGTGAAAATACAATTAGACCCTTAGAAAAAAACAAACGAAAAAAGCCTTATGATCTTGGGTAGGCAAAGAGTTCTTAGACACAACACCAAAATAATGATTGATAAAAACCAGATATGATAAAATGATATCATCAAAATAAAAAAAAATCTTTGGTCTTTTAAAGACCTTGCCAAAATAAAAAGAGAATAAAAGGATAAGCCACAGACTGGGAAAAATATTTACAATGTATATCAATCAGTATGTATACAAAACTATCAAATCTCAAAAATGAGAAAACGACCCAATTTAAAAAATGGACACAATATTTGAGGAGACACTTTACCAAAAAAGTATACATGAAGAGGGACCCCCCAAAACAAAATTATCTTCCAAAGGGTGGGCCTCTCATAATACAGGCCTCCCCTACTAGATGAGTGTTCTAGGAACACATCTGTATCACTATAGAAGCTGCCATTGTTGTGAGAGGCTGTGTTCGTCTTCAGTGAATATGTTTTGAAGACTCTTTCAACACATTTGCCTATTTCATGGTGGGTGATTTACACGTGCACCTGCCCACACCACGCTGAGTGTTCAGCAGTTTTTGACCAAAAATGGCAGGGCCCCTATTCCCCACCCTTCCTATTCACTGGATCTCACCCTGAGCAACATTTTTTTTTTGTTTTCCCATATGAAAAATCTTCAAAGGAAAACATTTTGCCAATGTGGAAGAAGTGAAACAAAAAATAGTAGAAGCACTAAAACGCATCAAAATTGTCCTTTTCCAAAACTGTTTTGAGCAGTGGAAAAAAATGTCCAGTTAGGTGTATTGTATCAAGGGGAGAGCATTTTGAAAGTGACTGAAGTTTAAATATGTAAGAATAAATAATACACAATTTTTATAAATAAATTCTGTTTGGGGCTTCACACCTTATAGACGGAAAATGAGCATATTAAATTACATTAATCATTACTAGTCATTAAAAATTTAAATTAAAACCACAAGTACAGTCAAGAATACAGAACTAGGGGAACTCTTAGATCTTGCTGTTTAGAGTAAAATAATGGTACACTTATAAAAATTTTGATAGTTTTTTCTAGAGTGAAACCTATGTTTACCATATGACCCAGCAATCCTACTTCTAGATAATTATACTTAAAGTGAACACTTATGTTTATACAAGCATCTGTGTATAAATGTGTTTAGATATTTTTAGTAGCATTACACATAATCACTGAACAGTGGAAACAACTCAAAGGAACTTTAATGGGTAAATAGATAAATAAACTGAAACTGAGGTACAACTAACAATAAAATACTACCCAGAAGCAAGAGTAAAGAAACTTCTGATACACATGACAACTTAGCTGAATCTTAAATTCACTATGCTAAATTAAAAAACACAGTCTCAATGTTACATCATATGATTTCATTTATATAACATTCTGGAATTTGCTAAAAGAATATATTACCACATGTATTTTTTAAAAAGTATATATTTGTAAGAATTCAAACAAGTGTGGTAGGACTGTAAAAATAAAGAAAAAGTTATGATTTTTTGAACAGTAAGCAAGACAATACAGAACTAAATAAAAATAAATGACCATTTTTAAACTTTTACTTTGTGCTAAGCATTTTACATGGATTATCTCATTTAATCTTTATCAAAGAACTTTCACAACTATTAGAACCTATAATAAAATAATTATTATTTTATGGTGAGGTTAAGAAAAATGAAATAACTAATTTATCAAATAAGGACTGTTAAGTAGGAAAGCCAGGATTTTAATCTAACTGTCAGGCTTTAGAGTTGGCTTTATAAAACATTATGCTGTACTATCAACCTTGTAGGTCTTGATGAGTATTATATTTTAATCCTAAGGTCAATAGAATCCATGGAAAGATTCTAGGCATGTTCACTGTTTTTTCAGATTTTCATTTTTTGAAAAGATCACTCTATAATTTTGAGTATAAACTGGTGGAGGTAGGACTTGATGGATAGTATAGAGTAAGACATGAGTTATATGGCTGTTACGGAGTGATTTGGGGATAGAACCTTTAGAAAGGTAATTAAGTTATAATGAGGCCATTAGAGTGGGTTCTAGACAAATCTGACTGATGTCCTTGTAAGAAGAAATTTGGACACAAAATGAGACACAAAGGAAGCATGTACACAGAATGAAGCCCAGGTGAGTATGCAGTAAAAAAGGCAACCATCTGCAAACCAAAGAGAAGCCTCAGGGGGAAACAAACCACTGACATCTAGCCTTGGACTTCTAATCTCCGGAACTGTGAGCAAATAAATTTCTGTTGTTTAAACTACCCAATCTGTGGTACTTTGTTATAGTAGCCCTAGCTAAATAGTAATATTAAAAATGTAGTATGTATAAAAATAATACCACAGGAGGTGGAGAAAAAATAGAAGTAACATTTCTTTATATTACTTGATGTGAACTAGTATAAATCTGATAGGCTGAGTCTGATAGAATGTAATGGTAATTACTGGAGTAACTTTATCAAAATCTTATGAAAGTATTCACACTTTACTCAGGGAGAAATGTGCACTTGTTCATGAGTACAGTCTTTTTCATATCATTTGGGTATACCCTTTACTCCCCCAGATATGCAAATAGAACATCCATGGACTTCACTTTAAATTTCTTTGATCTGGATTAAGGGACGCCACCATTTTTCAATATTGTGTCTCCTAGCATGATTCAGTTTAGAAAAGTGAAATTCAAAACAAAAAAACATTTTAATAGCATATGTTCTTTGAGACAATGACCTCAGTAATATACATATCCTAGTTGGCTAGAGATTCCTTACAATTTGGAATCTGACTCCTTAGTGTAAACGTTGGAGCAGTCAGTCTCTAGTTCTTAAGTGATGGAAGCAAATGCCATATTGAAGCCAAGCTGGATCAAACATTATAGAAATAGGAAAATCTGGTTATATCTTCAATCTCCCTGATCCCTGTAAATGCTCCCAACACTGCACATCTCCACCTCAGACAATGAGGCTACATGAAATTACAGAAAGAGTGTGGTCATCTGGGTCAGACTTACCCAATCTCAGACTTACTCCTGCCACTTCCTAGTTAGTTCTGTAACCTTGAATGACTTGCTTCAGTTATTTCTTTTGTGAGACAATGAAACAATGTCCTTTTTTATAGGATTATCATCAAGATTACATGAAATTATGCTACCTGGCATTTGGTATAATGTACAAATAGAAAATATTCATGACACTGGACTTGACATGACACAACAAAATATAAGACAATGGAATTCTGACCCACAACCTCTTCAGGAAACAGTCCAGGAAGCCAAACCATAACCTCTATAGCCATTAGTTCAGTAAGGCCAGGCCTTGCTTACTGACTTCCAGCTTTCCTATATTTTGCCTCCTTTTCTAACTCAGAACCAACCAGCAAAAGTCAAGTGCAATATTTTTACCAATCACATAGGATGTACCTGCTTCTAGTTAGCCATCTCCAACTTTCACACCAACAGCTTCCAACCACGGCACACCTAAAGCCTGCCCTTTGTCCCACTATACTATAAAGCTTTTCTGCTCTTCTGCCTGCCTCTAGTGCTTACCAGTCATAGGTGAAAGTGGTTGACTCCTTTATTTTAAGGAGCTCTGAATAAATAAACTTTACTTCTTCTTACTTCAGTGGTCTTTATTTCCACAAGTAAGTATTTAATACATATTAATTTTTTCCCTTGGTGTTTCCATTTCTTCTCTACCTATGTGTACTAAAACATCCTTACTGTCCTTCCCTTTTATTTTTAGGAATCAATCACAAATGCTTCTTTTGAAGTTTGAATAGACCCTCTCACTTAACCTTAATGATATATCTCTAATGTATTTACCATTTTCCAGAGCAGATGTTTCCCAGGATACTGTTAGCTAAAGAATCTTCTACAAATCTTGATCTTCATGCTTGTAAAGATTGGAGAGACAGGGATTGAGGTTAGGGAGGCAGGTTTTGCATGATCAGAGACAAAGTTTAGCATATATTTTGTAAAGTAAAGACTACTTTTATTATTATTATTATTATTCTTTTTTGACTAATCAATGACCAGTATAAAAAGAAAGAGGCTTCAAATAGAGAAGCTGAATTCACTTTATCCTTCAAACATATTTAAAAAATAACCTTCCATAAAACAACCATTTAAAGAGTCTAAGTTGAGACAACTATGAAACTTCTGTTCAGGGGTTCTTCTTTTCTAAATACAAAACTAACAACTTGTGGAAAAGCTGTCATGTGGAACTGAGCTCCTTGGCTTCAATTTGCTCAATGTAGCCTGGGTGTTATTTACAGAGTGGTTTTACAGATATTACAAACATTGGCAAAATTTCTTTGGAGTCCATTGGGTGGAGGAGATGTACATGCATCAACCCTTCCACAGCTTACCAAGGGCTGGGAAGATGGATGACTATTCACAGGGGCCCAAATTATCTTGAAAACAGCTTGCTGGAGTTCGTGATTAAGTTAATAAGATGAACACCGTATGCTGGCTTGGCCACGCTAATACCTTTGTCCCCTGAGTGTTGTAAGAGGATGATGGTGCTGACCACTAAGATGGAGATGGTTTCCAAAGTCAGGGACTGCTTGTTTGCACTCTTCTAAGTCACTGAGGGAGAGGCTCTGTGCTTACCCAGGCTGCCTGACCTCAAAGCTCCCTGTAATTTGGAAAGCAAATGATTCATTTTCCTGTTAAGCAGGACCCAGGTTTTGTGAATCAATTGTGCACCTATTAAAACGTAAATTAGGCAATGAGAACCCTTCATGTCAGGATATGTAGTGAACTTTGGAGGCCAGTTGCTATGCTGGGCGACAATAGAATCAGACCTCTTGAAGCAAAGTGAAGAAAGAATAGGCCAAGCTGGTTTGGGATGGTCAAACTACTAACTTGGCATCCTTTCTGTCCCTGCATACCCCCCAGCATGTCACAGCTGTCCACAAAGATTCTGCCATCCTCACTGAGATCAGTGTACCTTAAAACACTACCTCTCCAATAGACATACTGACCTCCCTGAGGTTAAAAAAAAAGTAAGATGCAAGTGTAGTCTAACTTAATAGAGAACTCTAGTTTTTCTCATTCTGTTGTGTCATGAGTGTTTCTAAGAGAGAAGAGTACCTTCCTTACCATTCTTCTTTGGTTTTGGTCAGAATGATTTCAGTGGGGCAACAGACTAGAGTAGTGTTTGGACTGAATATTTGTGTCCCCCCCAAATTCAAATGTTGATGCCCCCATGTGATTCAGAGATGGGGCCTTTGAAAGTTAATAAGGTTTATTTAAATAAGGTCATGAGAGTGGGGCCCATGATGGGATTCATGTTTTTACTTGAACTTCTACACTCTAGAACTGCAGAAATAAATATCTGTTGTTTAAGCTACCCAGTCTGTGCTATTTTCTTAGAGCAGCCTGAACTAATACAAGCAGTCATTTCTAAAACTGCTTATTCTAATTTTACCCATTATATTATTCACTATTTCAGTCATTTATTCAAATACCTTACATATTTATTGTATGTTCACTTTATGTCAGTCATGGACTCCATGCACTGAAGTTTTTAACAGAGAGGTATGAAGGTGGCAGCAGAATCACAAAGGAGGGAGTGCTATTTTTCCTAAAGATAACATAACACATGTATATATAAATAACATGTGTGTATAAATCAGTTAACACCCAAAGATTTCTAATGAGGAATTTAGGCCTGGGTGTAGTAAGTTACTTCTACCCAAAGAACTTTATACTCTAGAAGTGTGCATTTCAAATATCAGTATTAGAATATGCTCAAGGGAGTTTGGCAATTACATAATATATGCTAGAAATAATTTTTAATTAGTGAAAATTTATGGTGTTTAATATATGTGCTTGGCCATTAGTGCACTTACATCCATTCTTGCATAATTGGTGAATAAGAATCTCTTGGACCAGACAACTCAACCCCTCACACTTGTGCCTCAGAAATGGAATTTTATTTGGTCCTGTGTCTCCCTCAAATAAACAGAAAATTCTGCTACTAGACCTTACAAGAATAATATTTTATCATGCTGTCAAATTATTTGTTTCATTTGCCCTGGGGTGAATCTTTCATACTTTCAAACAGTGGCTTAAGGTCAAGCCTCTGTGCTTCTGAGTCAGGAGTTCCAACTAGCTTACCAAAATTGTTAGTGTTATTGTTATATGCCTGCTTAGCTAATAAATGTCCCTTTGTGTAGCAGCGTTTGGTCTGAAATTGGCTTTCAAACTACCCAGTTGAGCTTATGGGAAGAACAGACATAGAGTTTCTACTCACCTCTAATTTTGGACAAGATGACAATATTCACCATGGCCAGCTGGATTTAAATAGGCTTTCAACAGAAAGCTTCACAGAGGAAGTGATACCTGTGTTGGGGAATCAATCACTTCCTCAAACCAGATAAACAGTGCTGTGTAAAGGACACCTGCTTGAAAACGAAGTGTGTACCATTAGAATTCTAGTCCCCTCACTAGCTCATCTATGATCTCAGGGAAGGTTTTCTTTTCTAGTTACATCTCGTTTATTATTTTTTAAACTTTTTTATTGTTGTTCAAGCACAGTTGTTTCTATTTTCCTCCCACCACTCCCCACCACTCCAGCCACCGCCACCTCCATCCCTGATCCCAGCCTCTCTTAGTTTTGTCTATGTGTCCTTTACAGATGTTTCTGAAAACCCTTCTCACTTTTCCCCCTATAATCCCCTCCCACCTCCTCTCTGATTACTGTCAGTTTGTTCTTAATGTCAATGTCTCTGGTTATGTTTTTCAGGAAAGGTTTGAATGTCCCCAAGTTTGAGTGCACATCATCTCTGAAGCTGTTTATATGTCTTCAAGATATAAACAAGAAATATTTTGCTTGAGTGATCTATTAAGTTGTTCTGCAATTCTTTGGTGGTACCTATTGAAACACAACTGGGTTAAAGAAACATATCCTAAAAGGAAAGAGAAGCCTGTGATATTGGGTAAGAAAAGAATCAAGGGCCAAAGAGGAGGCTTTTTGGTATCCTTCATATCTTTGGTGAATAGCTGTTTATTGAATGTCAGCTCTCTCACACACTTCTTTAAGTATAGTCTAGAGAAGAAAAATAAGGAACTGTACTAAATAATGTGCCTACACAATCCTCTTTCAACTTTATTTTCCTCATCTAAAATGGTAGAATTATTTTGAATAGTAAGATAATGTTTGTAAACAGTCCAGTTTTTGGCAAATAATGTACACTTAAACAATGATGGTTATTATTGTTAGCATTAATGATAAAATATTAACTATAGTAATGGAACTATATCAGGGCAGCAGTGATGTGGAAGGGGCAGGAGAGTGGTGTGGAGAGTATCTGTTACTTGAGAGAGAGAAAGGGAGTATGAGAGAAGATTTCACTTAAGTGCTGAGGTATGTGGGGCTTTTCCCCCCCAAAAGAAAAAGGCAGTATCAGTTTTAAGATAGATTTTATGTGAAAAAACACAAAATTTGAAAAATAGTTGAAAAATTCAAGTAGTTTGTATTCTCATCCCTCAACTAAGTGAGGGATGAGAATAGTAGAAAATAAGCTTCTAAATTCTATAAAGACCAGATCAGAATGTAGGACAGAAAACTGGTAATTCTTGAGTATCTTCATTTACCATACAATAACCTACTTGTATTAATAGGTTATTTAATTTTCAGAACAACCTTGTCTGAAAATTGTCTCTGCACTTTTCCATGGTTTTACTTTCTGTGGCTTCAGTTATCTTGGATCAACTGCTGAGCAAAAATACAATGAAAAATTCCAGAAATAAACAATTACGAAGTTTTAAATTACAGGTCATTCTAAGTTAGCATTATGAAATTTCACATAATCCTGCTCTGTTGTGTCTGGGACATAAATCATCCCTTTGTCCAGGGTACTTACACTGTATATGTTTCTGGCCCTTCAGTCATTTAGCAGCTGTCTCAGCTATCAGATTGGTTGGCAGTGGAGCAAATTAACATAAGTTTTATTTTAGTATTCCCTTACACTGGTTCTAATGTATTCATTATTATTGTTAATCTCTTTCTTTGCTTAATTTATATATTGTTTTATCCTTGTTATGTATGTATAGAGAAAATATATCTAGAGTTAGTACTAGCTGCAGTTTCAGGCTTCCATTGGGGACTTTGCAACATATCTACTGTGGATTGGTGTGTGGGGGCGGGGGGCTACTGTATTATTTAGGTGATAGGAAGCCTGTGAGAACCTTTAAGCAGGGCAGGGGGAATGGTATAAATTATGCAGTCACTAAGAAAGCTGACTTCCCCGGAGATCCTCAGAGAGGAGGCCACAGAGCTACCTTGCAGACCTCTTCAAACAACATGTCAGCAGACACATGGCTGAAAGCAGGAGCATCTGTCAGCAAAAAGGCTAGGCTTGGTTGGCTCCAGCTGGGGAAGGCTCTCTTGGGGCTGCGGGCTTGTTCCATATCCTCTCCCTGCCAGACACAGTTCCCAAAGGATGACTGCAGTAAGCCTGTAATTGTGGGGAGAAAAGTTAGTCTGAGCTAAATCAATGCTGTGGAACAGAAACAACCTTGACTCAGAACAGCTGTTCCTACACAGTAGACTCAGAGTTTTCAAAGTAGTCTTTAAGTACAACTTGGAATAAAGAGTGGGGGTGGGGTGCAAAATAGAAGTGTGAACAGAGCCTAGAATTTCAAAGTGAGACCGAAATTATGGAAGGGAGGTTTTGAAGTACAGAAGGGCAGAATATTTAGGTTCTGAAAATGTGGTTGGAAGGATTTTTTTATAGTGACTGGCTAGCTGATACCAAGAGGAAATGATCGTGGAATTGCTTTCCCATGCCTGACCTCAGCTGTTTCTTCATGGCTGTTTGTCTTGTACATAAATAAATTGGTTCCATTTGAAGAATGTGGAGCTGAGAAAGGAGATGAGAATGAATCATAAAATGCCTTAGAATTGGCCCCACACTAAATAGTTCATCTAGTCTTCCCTTCTTTACATTTAAGGAAACTAAGGCTCAGAAAAGGGAATTGCTCTAGGTCAGATAAATTCATTGCTTTCTTCACTGGGTTATAGGTAGTCAATGAATCTTACATCTAGCAGGATTATTTTGTAGTTAAAAATCACCCTTTGTTGTCTGTGAAAATATTATAATAATCAAAGATTAATAAAAAAGGTAGAGGCCCATGATTACCAAGAAGCAGCAGATATACTCCAGGCTACTATTAGGTAGGAATAGGGCTGGAGGTGGGGGTAGATGGGAGGCATGGAAGGATTCTGGGTCTCAGGGGGGTCCATGTCTTGGCAGAATGTTAGCCCAGCAGCTCTTTAGTTCTGCTCTGCTCCTAAAGCTGGACAGAGGTGTTCTATCATAATATACATAGAACTAAATAATATAAAATTGGCTTATATTAAAGTGCCTACAAATTCTTTTTGATATCTTTATTGTGATAATCTCTAATTTTGATAAACAGACTATAACGATGTAAGACTATATGACAGGGTGAATTCTGCTTTGTTTTTCAAAGCATACAGAAGATTGCTAATGCAAAAATAATCTTCTCTTTCTTTTTGTATAGCATCTTTTTATGCTATTGCTTTTCTACCCTGGAAACTCGAAGATGATTTCTGATTTATACCCAAAACATACATAGTGTTTTCATAAGTTGGCAACTTCAGTATTCAATAACAACAAATACCCTGGCCACATGTCTCATCATTAGATCCAGTGGTTTGAAGAATCTAAGGCAAAACTCTAAACAACTGATTTTATAATTCATGAAATTCAAGAAGATGAAAGTTAAAAACCTCCTAAATTCAAATAATTGTATCCATGTTGGAAACAGAGATAACAGTTTTGCTAACATTTCTTGAATGTCTTCCATTCTGTCAATCAATGAGAACATTCATAAAAGAGGCATGATCTCTGCCTTCTAGGTGAAATAGCAGTGACATTATTGAGCATGTAATATTAGACATTTTTCTTATATATGCATGTTACTTACTTTCATTGCATTAATTTATTGACATTTCAAGCACCCTATAAAGTATTCTCCACATTGCAATAAAAATTAGGAAACAAGTTCCAAGAGGTTAACACACTTCAGCAAAGTCACACTATCAGTGTCAGAGCTAGAATTAAACCCAAGTCTGTTTGATCCCAAATGAAAAGAGTATCTAATACATCATTTTGGAGAAGTGCATGACAGCTGCAAGAATCCAAGTGAGAAAAGAAGTAGATGCCAGGGCTAGACACTGGACACATCTGTCACCTACTGGCAGATACACTAGACAATATGGTAATGGGGCTTAAATATTCCCTTTGGTATCTTTGTATCTGCAATCTATAACTTCAACGAATGAGATGATCCCAATGTGAGATGTTGTGATAGGGCTGAAAGGCTCGATTTTTCTCTTCTGTGATTAAACCAAGCAGCTAAGAATATAGGATTAAAATCTTCTTCTCCATCCAGGTATGGAAGCCCAGATGGATATTGTGTTGTTCTTTGAGGTGAAGAGAACATCAGTGAGTCCCTTGGCATGGTTTTCTCTGGTAAGTCCTGATATACAAAATTGTTCATACTCAGAGAAAATAAGATGATATGTTTTGGATCCAAATTGTTGAATAGGATAATATACTATGTCTAGTACTATACCTCTGAAGCCTGAATATCACAGTTTTTTGGCCAAAGTAGGGTCATTTCTGTTGCATATCTTTTGAGCACATGACAAAAGATGCATGTATATCTCCTGAATTATTATTTTTAATAATAAATAACTGTTATAATATATAGTTTACCAATTATATTCACTATATTAATAAGTAGATATTATAAATATTGATTTCTCATTTTATAGCTCTCCACTATACTATACCATAACTTGTCAATCTATAGGGATCCTGTCTACATGGTATGGTGAATGTAGCCCAGCCCCTGATTCAGAAAACTGATGGGGAGCTAGTTAGCACACAGGAGCCAAGCCCATGGATCAGTTTTCTCGTGGGGAATCAGGCCTGCATTGTATGTAGGTTACTATGAGGCTTGCTTTTTGCTAAAACTCCCTCACCCTGAATTGAGGCAGCAAATGTTTGTGCATATCTCTAAAGTAACTTCCTAAAGTCTGCGCTAAACCTCCCAAGTATGGAGTGTAAGTAGTTCAACCACTTTTCCACTTGCATCTGAAACATCCTCTTCTTTGAAGTAATTAGCAACATTCTTTCCTTTGTTATCTATAAAAAGTAACCACCTAAAGCTAACCTGTTCATCATAAATGAGGACCATCCTTGATGTAATATACCCAGAAGAGCAATAAAAGCCTGTCCAGGCAGGGGCCTGGGCCCTCTCACACTCTCTCTCTCTCAGTTAGAGAGCATCCGTGCAGTACCTTTTCTCCACAGGACTTCTGTAGTCTGTGTGAATTTGTTCATCACAGCCATAACACATGGACCTGCTGGCCAGAGTATGCATCATTAATCCATGAATGTTTTAGGTCTCCAGTCAGTTACAAAATATCTAGAAATAGTAGTTTCAGACAATGACCATGGGTGTGATAAATTCATGATTACCAGATTCCAGATAATTATTTTTAATCTTATACTTGAATGACATAGCTCAAAAGAGCATCTAGTTCAACCCACTTTTTAAAGAAAGTAACTATTTAATACTTTTTAGATTAATCTGTTCATTGCCACTAAGAATGAAAATTTCATGATATTTAAAATGTTATATCAGCCCTGGACAGCCTGATCAGTGTGGCTCAGTTGGTTGGGAGTCATCCCACAAAGTGAAAAGTTGCCAGTTTGATTCCTAGTCAGAGTACAGCCTGGCTTGCAGGCTTGTCCTCAGTTGGGCTGCATTTGAGAGGCAACTGATGGATGTTTCTCTCATATATCATGTTTCTTTTTCTCTCTTTCTCTCTCCCTTCCCCTCTCTCTAAAAATAAATAGTCTAAAAATAAAAATAAATAAAATGTTATATCATTTATTTCGAATTTAATTTGTTTTCAAGCTGTCAGTGGCTTTTATCTGTGTTAATCAGCTTCCACTGTTAACCTCTACTTTCAGTCTTGCCCATTTCAATCTATCTCACCACTACTTTCACTCTAATTTTTGAAAATTGTAACATAATTATTTTCTTCTGCTAAGTTTTTTCAGCAGTTTGTAATTTCCTTTAGCATAAATGACAATGTCAAAGTCTCTGCAATTTTAAGTACACTGTGAAAATTGAGAACAGCTGGGAAAAACCATTAAAAGTAAATTACAATAGCTTTGATTATTTATGTTTTATTTCTTGTTTTTAAATTCAGCTTTTTCAATCTAAACATTATTAAACTAAAGAACATTGATTCTGTAACAAGTAAGTTGTTCCTACACATGCTATAATGGGTATTGTGATGTTTTGAAAAGAATATGGGTTATGGGGCCATGCAGACCTGGTATCAGATGTCAGCTTGGTTATTATTGCCAATTAAACATTATAAAATAATATACATCCATTTTTAGTATACACCAGGAATATGAACAGGGTAGTGAAGTCTGGACATTGATGTGATATGAGGCATATAGAAAATGAAAAGTTTGCCAGCAAGGAGGTTGAATATAACTTTTGTAACTAGACAGACATGCAAGAGTCTCCAATCTTTTGGCATCTCTGAGCCACACTGAAAGAAGAAGAGTTGTCTTGGGCCACACATTAAATACATTGTGATGCATAATCACAAAAAAACCCTCATAATGTTTTAAGTGAATTTATGATTTTGTGTCGGGCCTCATTTATAGCCATCCTGGGCTGCACGTGGCCTATGGGCCACAGGTTGGATGCCCCTGAAGGGCCTTAAATAGTCCACTTGTGTGATTATTTTTGCCCATTAGAGGACTTTCACAGATGATTGCATGAGGGTAGTTTTGGGTGAAACAAGACCAGTCAGCAATCCACTGCTATTTAGAAGGTGAGAGATAATGAGAGAATGAATTGAGACAATGATGGATGAAAAAGTATGACTTCAATTGATGCTTATGTAATAAAATAAAAAAATAAGATTGAAATTTTATTTTAATAAACAGGTTTAGTTTAATATTACATATATACAGAAAAGTGCACAAGTCATGTGCATAGCTTGTAGATTTTCATAAAGTGAACACAGGCTCATGTAACTAACACTGAGACCAAGAATTAGATAATTTCAGACTCCAGCAGCATGTTCATGGCCCCTCCCAGTCACCATCAGAAACTCACCTCTGAAATCATGGGTTAGATCAATCTGTTTTTGTGCTTATGTGAATATGACCATACACTGCATACTCTTTTGTGTCTGACAATTTTAAGCATTTTGTTATGAATTGCTCTTTTTTTAATTTAATATTTGTTTCAGGTGTACAGTATAGTGGCTACATAATTATATAATTTACTGAGTTACCTCCCTGATAATTCTAGTACACACTGAAACTATACATAGTTATTTCAATATTATTGACTTTATTTGTTATGGAATGTGTGTAATAGACAGTTTCTGCTCATAGTTTCTCTTTCATATAACTATCCCATATATATATATATATATATTCTACTGTTAATAGACATTTCCATAGTTTTCAGTTTGGGGCTCATAAATAATGTTGGTATAAATATTCTTATATGTTTCTTTTTATTAAATATGTATGTAGTTTTGTAAAATATATAGCAATGAATGATATCGTTGGATCACAGAATATGCATAAACTCTAGTATATACAGTGAAAGCTTTCTGAAGTATTATCTATATATAAATGTGGTGCCTGAGTGCTACATGAAAGTTGAGTTGCCTCACATAGTCACCAGGTGTCATCCAGCTTTTCCATTTTCTCCAGTCCTGTTCTTGTTTGTGAGGGGAGAGGGTAGTCAGTAAAACCTAATTGTTTTTTCAATTTGCATTTCCCTCGTGACTAATGAAGTTAAACTTCTTTTTATATGTTTATTTGCCGGTTGAATATCATCTTTGCTGAAGTGCTTAAGTATTTAGTTCATTTTCTATTGTGTCACTCTCTCTCTCTTTTTTTTTTTTCATATTTCTTTCTGTATAGGACCTTTGGTTAATTACAACATTGCAAATACCCTCTCCCATTTTTGTTGGTTGCTTCTCTACTTTCTTGCTGGCATGTTTTGATAAACAGAATTTTAATGTAGACTAATGTATCAATCATTATCACTAAGGTTAATAATTTTTGTATTTCATTCATACTATTTTTACCTAGGCTATGATGCTCTGCTATTAGATTTTCTGGAAATTACTGTTATCATTTCATCTTTTTCATGTAGATGTACAACTGTCCTTGAATTGATTTGTCTGTAGAGCATTGCACATTTTTAAAATATGCATAACCACTGACTAGCATGATATATTAGTAAGACCATGCTTTTCAACTCTTCTGCAATGACATCTTTGTTATAAATCAGGGATCTGTGTACATGGGGCTATATTTCTGAACTGTCTGTTCTCTTCAGTTGATGGGATGCTTATTGTTATTTCAGTACTATGCTGTCTTAATTTCCTGAACTTTATATCTTAGTATCTATTGTATTTCCTCTAAGCTTTTTCCTTTATGAATGTTAAAATTTTTTATGAATTTTAGATTTTGTATTACAGTACTAATTTGGGTAAAAATGTGTCAAAATTCTCCCCCCAAAACATGTGCTTTGTTCATGATTAAGACTGTTCTCTGTTATCTTATAGAGGAGGCATCTTTTGTGAGTGACATCATAGCATATGGGTGGGCCTGAGAAAATTAATTTGCTCTGGCAGACAAATGCTTGAGCATTCATATACTGCCATGATATGAAGAAAACTAGTGATATATTGCTACAGAAACACCAAATGACTGGCTAAGTCACCAAAATTCACACCTCACAGGGATCTAGAAAGATAAAGCATGTGTTTCAGCATCTGGGAAAGCATGTTTCTAATGTGAGCTCAGGACTCAAGAACATTTATTAAGTTCAAAATTATGCAGACAGCATTTTATAAAGCCAATTGAATTTAGTTGGGAGAGACAAATTATCAGGGAAACAGCCTTGAAAACTGTGTCTGGCACAGGCCAGCTCTTGGATATACTGGAAAGTTTACTAATACAAAGAATAAATAAAGTGTGTGCATAGGAAGACAAGAAATTTGAGAATTAGGGATGTTACTGCAAGTCAGAAATATGGCTGCACAGATTTTTCTGGGTCATAAGCAAGATTTGTTTGCATTTTTCTAGTGCAGTAGGCAGTATCCTACTGCATGTGGGAAAGAATTCCCACATGGATTCATGTTCTTGAAAGTCGCATCTTCTATCTCTGTAAGCCATGCTTCTATATAAACTTGTTTAATTGTCCACAGAACACATTTATGACAAGTGAGCTAATTATGAATTTTTCAGCTCTTGTCACAGATTCATTACTTTAAATCATGAAATTGAATTGGAGTCTACTTTCCTGGTATGGATTTTAAAGGAGCACTTAGGCCCAAATTTTATGTCACACAAAACTAATTTCAGAAATGTAAAAAAAATTATTTACTGCAATATTAGTATCTGTTGTTATAAGATCTATTTAGCCTAAAATATTTTGGGGTTCAGAGGAAAGGGATAAGGAAAAGTAGAAAAATGGACTTATAACTCAGCTTCTCTCAATTTTGTAAGAATATTTTTGATACTTTATTTGTAGGATGGAGGCAGCAAAATAAGCATGTAAAACAATCTTGTCCAAGGGAAATCTAGCATACTGGATTCTTGTTTCAGAAATTTTTGGAAAAGATTACTTCATGTGTTAGTATAACCATACAGATGAAAACACTAGCAAGCCTAATAGAAAATCCTAATTATGGAGCTTTATGGGGAAATCAAGAAAAATGAAAGAAATATTTACTTAATATGGATTTGTGGTATATAATAATAAATTTGGAGGAGACATGAGTTGAAATGGGAGAAAAGGAAGCCCAGATAGAAAAGTAAGACCAGAAAACAAAGAATCTGCTGATTCACTTGATTAGTTAAGATTTCATTCTTCTGATCTTCTGGCCAAGATGGAGGCATAGGTGGTCACACTGTAGCTCCTCACACAACCAAAACTAAGGATGACAAGAATTTTCAAATGAAAAACAACCAGAACAGAGAGAAATGAACTGAACAGAAGTCTGAATACCATACATCCAGTCTGGTAAGGAGGGGCAGAATAGGAGGCCTACGGAGAGGGGCCCAAGCGTACCGGCAGGAAAAATTGGTGACTGGCAGATGTGGGTGCACAGGGTGCAGATGGCAGTTGGCGGACCCCAGAAGTGCAGAGGCAGCTGACGGACTGGTGGCAGACCCTGGGTGCGGGAGGCAATGAGCAGACCCAGTGAGGTGCACAAAGCAGCTTGCTGTCTGCAGCCCCACATCCACGCAGACAAACTGAATGGAAATGGGCAGCAAAACAGACCACGCAACCCAGGGATCCAGCTCCAGGAAACAAAGACTAAAGGCACCAACTGAAAACACCTGTGGAAGTTGAGGTCAGGAGATTCTCTCAGCCTCACAGGAGGCTCCTTGGAGAAACCCACAGAGTCCGAGAGAGTGCACAAGCCCACCTGCCTGGGAGCCAGCACCAGAAGGGCCCAATTTGCTTGTGGGAAGTGGCAAGGGGGACTGGAGTCCTGGTGAGAGCGGAGCAGGTGCCATTGTTCCTTCTCGGACCCCGCCCCCACACACAAGTCACAACCAAGCGACTGAGGTGCCCCACCCTGGTGAACACCTAAGGCTCTGCCCCTCATACGTAAGAGGCACGACCAGACCAAAAGAAAAAAAATAAAATAAAAAAGATGGCTCAAACAGAGTTAAAAGCCCCAGAGCCAGTTTTTTTAAGCAACCAAGAAATAGCCAACCTATCAGATGCACAGTTCAAAGCACTGGTGATCAGGGTGCTCACAGAATTGGTGGACTTTGGTCATAAATTAGATGAACAAATACAGACTACAGTAAGAAAAATGAAGGAAAATGCACAGGGAACCAATAGTGATGGAAAGAAAACTGGGTTTCAAATCAATGAAAGGGACCAGAAGGAGGAAAGGAACAACCAAACAGAAAAGAATGAAGAAGCAAGAATTCAAAAAAATGAGGAGAGGCTTAGGGACCTCCAGGACACCTTTAAATGTTCCAATATCCGAATTATAGGGGTACCAGAAGTGGAAGAGGAAACACAACTAGTGGAAAAGTTATTTGAACAAATAATAAAGGATAACTTCCCCAATCTGGCAAAGGAGATAGACTTTCAGGAAGTCCAGGAGGCTCAGAGAATTCCAAAGAAGTTGGACCCAAGGAAGAACACACCAAGACACATCATAATTACATTACCCAAGATAAAAATGAAGGAGAGAATTCTAGAAGCAGCAGGAGATAAGGGGACAGTTACCTACAAAGAAGTTCTCATCAGAATGTCAGCTGATTTCTCAAAAGAGACCTTACAGGCAAGAAGGGGCTGGAAAGAAGTATTCCAAGTCATGAAAGGCAAGGACCTACATCCAAGGATACTCTATCCAGCAAAGCTTTCATTTAGAATGGAAGGGGAGATAAAGTGCTTCTCAGATAAGGCCAAGTTAAAGGAGTTCATCATCACCAAACCCTTATTTATGAAATGTTAAAAGAACTTATCTAAGAAAAAGAAGATAAAAAATATGAACAGTGAAAAATGACATCCAACTCAGAGTTAGTAACAGCCATACCTAAAACAAAAGCAAACTAAGCAAATAAAGAGAACAGGAGCAGAACAACAGAAATGGAGATCATATGGAGGGTTAGCAACAGAGAAGTGGGAAGAGGAGGGAAGGGAAAAAGATATAGAGAATAAGCAGCATGGACAATAGGTAGAAAATAGACAGGGGGAGGGCAGGAATGGTGTGGGAAATGTAGAAGCTAAAGAACTTATGACACATGGACATGAACTAAAGGGGGGAATGTGGGTGGGAGCGGGTGGGCAGGGGGAGGGGAGTGAAGGGGGAAAATGGGACAACTGTAATAGCATAATGAATAAAATATATTAAAAAAAGATTTCATTCTTCTTTACATGGTACACCAATATTTCCTAATCTAAAGTATAAACAGGCTTTCTTTTTGGTTCATGAGATGGGAAATAAATAAGGGGAGAAAGGAAAAGAGAAAAGAACATAACAAAGTGACTGTCAGAGGGAAAGGAATGGAAAATCAGTTGAGCTGAGGGGATAAATATGTAGAGTGTTTCCCCTCACCCCTTATATGCATTTTGCTTTCCCAGGTTTCAGTTACCTGCCGCCAGCAAAGGTTCAAAAATATTAAATGGTGAATTCCAGAGATAGGCAATTCATGCATTTTAAATTGCACATTGTTCTGGGTAGCGTGATTAAATCTTGGGATGTCCCCCCAGCGATGTGAATTATCCCTGTATTCGGTGTCTCCATGCCGTTTACTCTGCTTGCCCATTAGTCACTTTACTAGCTGTTTTTTTTTTTTTTGTTATTAAGTCATCTGTTGTGGACCTCTGATGGTTATGTTTAAGTAACCTTTATTTTACTTAATAATGGTCCCAAAGCATTAGAATAGTGATGTTGGCTATTCAGATTCACTACAGAGAAGCCCTAAAGTGCTTTCTTTAAGTGAAAGGGCAAAAGTTCTTGTCTTAATAAAGTGTTTTATCATCTTACATTACCATAAAAAAGTGAGTACAGTACAGTAAGATATTGTGAGAGTAAGAGAGACCACTTCATATAACTTTTATTACAGTATATTGTTATAATTGTTCTATTTTATTATTAGCTATTATTTTTGATCTCTTATTGTACCTAATTTACAAATTGAACTTTATCATAGGTGTGTATGTATAGGGAGAAACATTGTACAGTATATACGGGGTTTGGTACTATTTGCAGTTTCAGGCATCTACTGGGGGAAACTGTTGTACCTCTCAGGGCAATAGGCCAGTAGCTGGTAAAATATACTACTGATACAAATACAGATAACCCTTAAACAATACAGGTTTTAGGGGTCCCAGACTCCCTTCCTCAACCACTGCTGAAAATCCATGTATAACTTTTAACTCTACAACTGGCCCTTTGCATCTGCAGATTCAACCATCTGGGAACAAAAACAGTATTCATCATGGGCATTTGGGAATCCACAATCAAAAATGTGAAAGTACTGTTTTCAGTCTTTGGTTGAAACTGCAGATGTGAACCCTGTGGATAGAAAACTTGAGGATAGGAAAAATCAACTGTATTTGCTGAAAATTTTCTGCCTGCAAGTGGACTTTAGCAATTTAAACCAGTGTTGTTCAAGGATCAGATGTACTTCTACCAACTTTAAGTACTTGCTGACATCTTGCCCTGACTGGTGCAGCTCAGAGAATTGGGCATCAAGTTTTTCTCCCTCTTTACCCCTACCCCCTAATCTAAAAATAAATAAATGAAATCTTTAAATACTTGTTGATATCTCAACTTCTTTTTGTTCACTATACACAAGATTCTACTGAAGGTATTTTGTCAAAAAGAACAAAATAAATTTTAAAGATTGTAAAAAGCTATAAAATGTTAAAATTCCCATTGAATAAATGGCATTGTTAATTAGATAGTGATGAGAGTATCATCAGTGACTAAGGAATCAGTGTTTTGGACCTGTATACTACATTTTTCCAAAATAATATTTTGAGGAAGGTTCAACTTTATACTGTAAGTTGTAATTCTCCCAGGAATCCTTCAAAGTATTTATATTTCCTGTTTACAGGTCCCATTTATCATTGCTTGTGTCAGTATTCTGATTAAATCATAGCTTTCAGTTCTGACACTGGCCTCCAGAGAACATGGCTGGAGTGACCCTAGCTTCGAGGCTCACTGTCCACTTAGGTGCTGTTACCTTTTCCTACTCAGATCTATATCTGAAAGTTATATGGTAGGTATTTCTATCTATTCTGGTTTGCCATGTCAATAAATATTGTTTGGGGTTTTTTTGTATGCAAATGTGTTGGAATTAATTCCAATTGAACCTACTTTACTTTGACAGTTTAATTCTAGAAAAAAAGCCAAACAAGTAAATGTTATTTATAATTCTCTTTGTATCATGTAGAATGTGAAAGTCTAAATAACCCAGAATAAATTGCTCCTAAATTCAAAGTTGGCTTCCTTAGGAATCTATATTTACCATTTTGCAGCATATGACCTTATACTCCTCTCTTGTTCCTGTAATGTAAAATGCTGGGGGTTGTGGAGCCAAATGCATGTAAGAAGGGTTGTTAAAGGGAAATAGAGAGGTTATTCTTGTTCTGACTGGCCCAGCTGACACCACTCATGTAGGCTTCCCTCTGGTCAGTAACCACTGTGTCAATGAATCTATGTTGAGATTGTGACTCGTGTTTGTCTGATTTCTTTGGAGGCTGTCCATGGTGTTGTCTTTCAAAGGAAAAAGAATATGGTATGTGGTTCAAAATGTTCTTTTTAATCAATTCCTGATAACTCTCCTGTTTACAATGATAGAAGCAAATGTTTATTGAGCAACTAATGAGTGTCAATGCCTCTCCTAGATTCTGGGCACACACTAGTGAAATAAAGTAGACACAATACCTACCTTCATAGCACATAAAATTGAATTAGCATAAATGAATTCCAGATTCTGGTATATTGCCCTGAATTATTTTTGGTTTACAGTGTGTTGTTTATCTTTGTGTTACATTTTAGCATACCTTCATGGAAATTTAAATGAGAAATTTAGAAGACATATATTGGTACTGTTCATTCATTGCCGTTTTTATCTGGAACTGTCTTCTCAAATCCTGTCATTTTTATTCCATACAGTTTTCCTCCCATACTGCAAATGCTAAAAAAAAAAAAAAAGAATGCATTCTTTTGGTTCTTCTCCATTTTTGAGCTCCTAAACATAATTTTATACTGCTTTAACATTTGAGAATTTTTTATTGCCACTTAGGCTAAGAAAATAGCCACAATAGCAAACATATAAGAGTGATAAAAATTTAAAATTTTTATAGTCTCAAACATTGCTTTATAGTTCTGTATTACCTTTTTGAGATATATTTGAAACCACTTTAAACTCTTCCTCTTAGATTTTATTTTTGAATATGGAATTTACCTATCCTTTGTCAATATCTGACCTCCAGATGTATTGGGGACCCACAAAACTCACATTTAAGCAAGCTGTATTAGTTAGCCTAGGCTGCCATAATAAAATGGATTAGGTAACTTAAACAATAAGAATTTTCTTTTCTTTTTGACAGTTCTGGAGGCTGGGCAGTCCAAGATTAAGGTGAAAACTGATTTGGTTCTCTAGTGAGGTCCCTCTTTCTGAGTTACAAATAGCTGACTTCTCACTTTGTCCTCACATGGTGCAGGGAGGGAGGGAGGGAGAGAGAGGGAGAGAGAGGGAAGGGGAGAGAGAATTCCCATCATGGGGGATTCTCCCTGATGAATTCATCTAAACCTAATTATTTCCCAATGGCTCATCTCTAAAATGCTATCACACTGGTCACATTGGGTGTTAGGGCTTTGACAAGGATTTGGAAGAGGCACAATTCAGTCCATAGCTCAAGCTATACTATTATTATCCTTGAGAATAATTGTGCAGACAAAATAGTTGATTGTTTAAGCTTTGATTTTACCTGAATATGTATAAAATTTATAAAATATTAAAATTGATATATATATTTTGAAAGTTTTAAATTTATTGTTGAGAGCCTAAAGTGTTACTGAGTTTTTAAAAATTATTTCTTTGTAAATTATATGTCAACATATCTGGGGATAAGATTTGTTCAAGAAACCCTTAGTCCTTTGTGGCTCCTGTTTCTATGTCACCAAATAATTTTTTTATATCCCTGCTCACTAGAAAATGTTTGGAAATGAGCAAGATGGAACTTGATAAAGCATCTAAATGGAAAATTCTCACAGTAGGACCTGCTAACTTGATTGCATCATCACCATGGCAACACTATCTATTAATACAGCCAGGTAATGAGATGACTTAGTTCAATTAGAGTTAAGACTATTTTTCAACCACTGAATATGAAATTTATAAAGTATTTGCCTGGGGCAACACAATAGGTTATGTTCTTCTATGATTCAAAAGTTATTCTGTGTTCAATAGAGTGCACAGACAGAGGTAAGTGAGCAAATCTATTTATTTTGTCTTTCAACATTGCAGTATATTTAAATATGTCTGAAAAATAACATTTATAGATATTTCATGTTGCCCCTTTATGACTATAACCCCTTTTCATTCCCAGGCCTGCATTAACTCCAGCAACCTCTAATCTCTTCTCTATGTCTATAACATTGGCATTTCAAGATCATTATACAAATGGCGTTTATTTTATATAATTTGGGGGTATTTCTTTTCTGTTAAACATACTTTTCTGAAAAGTTACCTAGTTTGTTGTGATCATCTATATCAATATTACAGTGTGTTTTTTTCCCCTGGAACAGTATTTATTTATGAATACACCACACTTTATTTTACCACTCATCTGTTGAAGGGCATCTAGGTTGTTTACATTTGAGGGTTATTACAAATAAAGCTGCTCTAAATATTAATGTAGAGGTTATTGTATAACCATAAATTTTCATATATCTTTTCATTAAGTATAAATGTTCAGGAATGCAATTGATGGGTTGTATGGTACTTGTATGTTTAGTTTTTTAATAAACTGCCAAACCAAATAAAGCCATTTTCTTATACAGTGACTTTACTATTTTATATTCTCACCATCAATATATGAATAATCTACTTGCTCCACATCCTCAGCAGTAGTTAGTGGCCTCATTATTTTTTATTTTACTCATTTTATAGGTATGTAATGATAACTTCTTGTGGTTTTATTAGAATTTTCTAAATAAAGGTGATGAATATCTTTTCATGTGCTTATTTGCCATCTTCTTTGGTGAAATTTCTGTTCATGTATTTTGCTCATTCTCTCTTTTTAAAAAAAATTTTATTGATGGATTTTATAGAAAATGAACAAGGGGTCAAGGGGAGAGAGACAGATAGAGATAGAGATGATAGAGACAGAGATAGAGATAGACAAATAGATGATAGATAGATAGATAGATAGATAGATAAATAGATAGAGAGATTTGTTGTTCTATTTGTTCATGCTTTATGCATTCATTGTTTGCTTCTTTCATGTGCCTTTACTGGAGATTGAACCTGCAACCTTGGTATATGGAAATGATGCTCTAATCAACTGAGCTACCGAGCCAGGGCCCACTCATTTTCTAATTGTATGTTTTATTTACTATTTTGAAAGCTCTTTACATATTCTAGATATTGGACTTTCTTGTATATTTAGTTTATAAATATTTTCTTCCAATCTGTAGTACTTTTCTTCAAAAGGGCCAGTTTATTATCATTAGTTTTTTTCTTTTATGGGTCATGCTTTTGCTATCAAAACTATAAATATTTGGTCTATATCCCAAAGATTTTCTGCTATTTCTTTTTATTTAAATATATGATATGTTAAGAGTTAAATTTTATGTAAAATGTAAGACTTAGGTTAAAATTGTTTGTTTGGCCTATGGATACAAAATTTTATTTCTTGGAAAGATATCTAGCCTGCATTGAATTGCTTTTATGCCTTTGTAAAAAATCAGTTGGAAATATTTGTATGGCTATATTGTGGTTCTCTGTGTAACTGCATTTATCTATGTTTCCATCATTTTGCTATTATCACAGTATCTTGACTGCTGTCACTATGTAATACATTTGAGAATCAGGTACACTGGTTCTCACATTAATTCTTTTTTTTTGTTTTATTTTTAATTGTTTTATTGAGATATAATTGACATATAACATTGTATAAGTTAAAGGTGAACATATTGATCTGATACATTTCTATACATATTACAATATGAGTACCATGGTATCACTTCATAAATTATCACAGATACAAAGATCACATATGTCTTTTTTAGTGGTGAAAACATTTCAGATCTAGTCTCTTAGGAACTTTGAAGTATGTAATAGTGTGTTTTGACTATAGTCACTATGTCATGCATTAAACCTTCAGAACTTATTCATATTGTAGTTGCAAGTTTGTACCTTTTATCATCTCCCTAGTTCCCCCATCCCTCTCCCTGGGTCACCATCATTCTGTTTCTATGAGGTCAGCTTTTTTAAGATTCTGCATATTAGTGATATCATACAGTGTTTGCATTTCTCTAATTATGTCCCTGATTGTAACAATCTTAAGGTCTATCCGTTGTTATCACACATGGCAGAATTTCTTCTTTTTATGTCTGAATAATATTCTGAGATATATAAGGCCAAAGGAAAACCCAGAAAACTCACCACCATATTTTTCCTTAGGTTTCAAGGTCCCTAGCCAGTCTTCCTATTCTCTCAATATTTCAGTCTTTATATGTTTTTACTTGTATTTAGTGGAGGGAATAGGAAAAACTATGTCTATTCCATCTTGCTAAAAGGGTTACCTCCCTATTTACTTTTCATTAAGAACTTAATGCAGAGGAATCTTATTTAATATTTTACCCTTCTTCTTTTTATTGAAACACATTACCCCAGAGATCACAGGGCTTGTCAATAAATACAGTTAAACTGCATTTGGTAGCAAACACTGACCCCTGGTAGTTACTCGGAAAGGCTGGTAATTTCAAGTAAGCACAGGTGATTTTGGAAATCTTTGTACAACACGAGTTCAGTAAAGTAAACACAGATCAGAATGGCGTGCTCCTGAGCTAAGTTGGCCTGAGCTGGATTTCATTTTGAGAAAGTGGCATGGGCTACTTGATCTTACATTTGGTATTTTCAGTGGGAACCCATCACGGACCACAAAGAATGTATGTGCAGAAGTGCTCTAAGGCAAGGGCCCATTTCCTTTCCCTCTGAGTGTTTCCATGCCATGAACAGCTCCTGTCACAGTTGCTGCCATAGCTTTAAAACATCATATTACATTATGGTACATGAGGTTTTCCTGTTAGACATCATTAAGTATTATAACTAAACCCATGTTTTATTAAAAATATTATAATTTGAGTAAATGGGTTTCTTATTTTTTATCATAGATTTTTGTTTTTGTTTTTAGTTGTTTTTTTGTTTTAAGTATTTAGTGAATATTTCAATGAAAATTTTATTTAGATTTTATTCATCTATGTATTTTATGAATTAATACTTTATTAAAACAGAATGTGAGAAAAATATTAAAAACTAATGACAACTTGCCAATCAAACATGAATATGAGGACCACTAGCTATTGATTTCAATCATCAGTATGAAGCATTAAAAATAGTTTAACAACACCTACACTGTGCCACCAGTGAACACTGAATTAATATCAATGTGCAAATCTGTTGATGAGTTTTTTTAACTTATAATTTTTATTTTTAATGTGGTCACATTATTTGTAACATTGTGATTCTTTTACATGCATATATATTTCCAAATCTTCCTATTAGAAACTTTCAGGCTATTCTTGGTAAGTGTTAGAATCTTTCCTAACATATACATAAAATAAGTGGCTTGAACAAATGCAATCAGTCAATCAGTTGTCATTTTGCTGGAATTAAGGTATCCATTTCCCATTTCAGTTTTACACTTTATAATATAACACTGCATCAATTTATAACTTGTCTTCATCATTAAAATTATTAACTTAAGTCATGCCCAAAGATCACAAGTAAATGAATATTTAGAATGAAGTTTATGTATATAACTATAGTTATATCAATATGTAATTTAATTTTTGCTGCTAACTACAATGTATCGAGAAAACTGCACACAAAAATTGAAGATATTTTGCAATAGCAAAGTACCTTAATTTTCTCAATAGTAGCTTTTGGTATCTTCCTTCAATATTTCCTTTGGTGTGGGGTGTTATTTAAGAAATTGGCTATTAATCCCATAGAGGGATTAATTTATGAGCGCTCCCTCACACCAACATACATGATTAAACTCCATCATGAAAATCCCATTGCATTGAAAGATGAAGTTAAATGTATAAATTATTGCTAAACCAGTAGCATATGTAGCCAATTTTTATTTTGTCCATATTTTATTTTTTATAATTGCTTTATTATTGTTCAAGTACAGTTGTCTTCATTTTCCCCCCATCACACCACTCTGCCCCACCCATCTCTACCTCCCAGCCTCGAACCTGCCCTCTTTGGCTTTGTCCATGTGTCCTTTATACATGTTCCTTGATGGCCCTTCTGTTATTTTCCCCCTTTATCCCTCTCCTTCATCCCCTCTGGTTACTGTCAGTTTGTTTTTTATTTCAATGTCTTTGGTTATATTTGCTTGCTTGTTTGTTTTGTTGATTAGGTTCCACTTATAGATGAGATTATATGATATTTGTCTTTCACTGCCTGGCTTATTTAACTTAACATATATTCCCCAGGTCCATCCATGCTGTCTCAAAAGGTAAGTTTTCCTTCTTTTCTTACAGCTTCATAGTGAATGCATTGTGTAAGTGTACCACAGCTTTTTTATCTGATCATCTACTGTAGGCACTTAAGCTGTTTCCAGATCTTGGGTATTGTAAATAACACTGTTATGAACATAGGGATGAATATTTGTGTGTGTGTGTTGGTGTTTTAGGATTCTTAGTATATATTCCCAGATGTGGATTCACAGTGTCAAAAGAGAGTTTCATTTTCAATTTTTTGAGGATACTCCCTCCATACTATTTTCCACAGTGGCTGCACCAGACTGCATTCCCACCAATGGTGCACCACGGTTTCCTTTTCTCACATCCTGGCAAACCTTGTTTGTCGGCTTATTGATGACAGCCATTCTGACATGTGTGAGGTGATATTGTGGTTTTAATTGGTATCTCTCTGATGTCTATAGTGATGCTGAACATTTTCTCATATGTCTCTGGGCCCTCTGTGTATCCTCTTTGTAGAAGTGTCTACTCAGGTCCTTTCCCCATTTTTTGATTGGATTTTTTGTCTTCCTGGTGTTGAGTTGCATTAGTTCTTTGTATATTTTAGAGATTAAATCCTTACCAGATATATCATTGGTGAAAATGTTCTCCCACATTGTGGGTTCCCTTTTCGTCTTGCTGATGGTGTCTTTAGCTGGCCAGAAGCTTTTCAATGTGATGTAGACCTGTTTGTTTATTTAGTCCTTTATTTCCCTTGACTGAGGTGATATACCAGCAAAAATACTGCTATGTGAGATATCTGAGATTTTACTGCTTATGATTTCTTCTAGGACTTTTATGCTTTTGCAACTTACATTTAAGTCTTTTATCCAACCACTTATTTCTAAAAATGTTTTTCACACAGTATAATATACAGGCATATATATTTATATATTTTTCTAAAAATAGGAGTAATCTTCATAATTTTTTTTGTTATATGATGCCAATTCTCGTCAATGAAACAGCTTGCTAGTGTGCTAAACTAAGCCAGTATGCTGTTTTCAATAAAAATATTGTCATCGTCTTAAGCCTTTTCTGCTTTCTCCTCTGAGCTATCATTACAAATTCTGATTAATTGTTATATGTTAGGAATAAGTCAGATAACTAATTTTATAGGAACTTGTAAAATGAATACCTAACCATACACTTTGATGATTCATTTATAAATAAAGTACATGGACTTAAAAAAATACAGTTCCCTCCATCATAAAATACTGGCAACAATTTCAGTTTTAGAGCTTTTTACATGCATCTTTGTTTTTATGCAGAAGGTAATAATAGTACATAAATCATTTTAAATACTATATTTCTTAATGAATACTATCCCATATAATTCATTATGTTTCTAAGTGATCTTCATATATATTTTGAAAATGAAAATTTCAAGAATATCAGAGAAATTAGTGATAATATAACTACAGGCATGACAAGATATAGAATTAACACACATTAGTATTGTTAAATAATATTTGCTTCACACAAATATGAAATAACTATTGAAGATAAAATAGAAACTATCCCCTTTTAATCCAGTTTTTTGGAATATAATAAAGAAAATTACATAAATATAAGTGGGAAGTTTAAACATTTATTTTGTAGTGAATGTTTTCTCTACAGAGTCTTTTAAAGACCAGCTTTTTTAAATTTTGGTAATATAACATCAATATTTTTCTTTTATGCGTCTTACTTTTTGTGACCTATGGAATCTTTTGTCTACACTAAAGTAGCAAAATTTTCCCTTGTATGTTTGTTTTACCCCCTGGAAATTGAAGAGGTGCAGCTTTTACATTTGGACTTTGAACTATTTAGTATTAAATTTTGAGAGTTAAGAGTGATATTTTACCATTAAATTTCCTTGGCACCTTTTTTCAAAAATCAAGCTACTATACATGTAAGTTTATTTTTGGACTCTTTCTTCTGTAATAATCTATTTTTGTTATGCCAATACCACATTAACTCAACCACTTATTGTAAGTTATGCAAATTTTGATATATTATGCTTAGATTTTCATTCAGTTAAAATGTGTTATTTCTTATTTTAATCATTACTGTATAGGTGTGTTTTGTTTAATTTATAGTTATTTGTAGATTTTGCATATATCTTTGTAATTTAATTGTGGTCAGAAAAATTATCCATATAATTTCAATTTTTTAAAATTAATTAACTCATTTTACAGGTTAGTATATGGTCTAATTTGGTGATTGTTCCACATGCAATTGAAAATAACTTGTATTTCACTCTCATTGGGCAGAACTTATAAATATCAACTAGATATTCAAGAGTCTTTTATACATGTATTGATTTTCTGACTACTGTTAATTACTGAGAGAAGTGTACAAATTTTTCAACTATAACAGTAGATTTTTCTATTTCTTCTTTTGTTTTTATCAGATTTTTTTCCTCATGTATTTTAAAGGTCTATTTTAAGCTTCAAAAGGGGCATTAGTAATTTTATGTCTTCTAGACTCTTTTATCATTATAAAATAATATCTTCCAAAAAAAGATAAAATAACACTTTTTACCCCCGATGATAATTCTTGTTCTGTAGGCTGTTTTGTCTAATATTAATATGGTAATTCCAACATTCATATGGTTAGTATTCGGATGTTGTTTATTTTTCCATCCATTTTGTTTTAGCCTACTTAAGCCTGTATATTTCATATAACCAATTTGCTATTTCATATAGCCAATTTCATATATATATGCAAGTAATATGGTTGATTTTTCCTCTTTAATCAGTCTGGAAATATCTGCCATTTAATTGGAGCATTTTTACCATTCATATTAAATATAGAACCAACATATTTGCATTTAAATCTATTAAATGCAAATCTGTATTTTGTTTATTTCTAAATCTTATTTCTGTTTTTTAAATTTCTTACAATGTCTTTTTCATTTTCCTTATGCATTGTTTTAGGGTTTCATTCTGTCACCAGTGTTGGTTTATTAGGTATCTCAATGTTTGTGTACTGTTTAGGATATGTATGTTTAACTTAGCACAGTTTATCTTCAAATCATATGGTACTTCACTTGTAATGTGAGAACCTCACAATAGTATATTTCCTTTTGCTACCTTTCTGCTATTATTTATTTTTCTTTAATGTTTTAATCCATGTAATGCACTAGTACTTTTGCTGCACTCAATGAATTACCTTCCAAAGAAATTTAAACATATGCAATATATTTATTCATTATTTGCCATTTCTGGTTATCTACATTTTGGGGAATACACCTTTTTTCTCCCTGATATAATTTCTCTTTTTCCTGATGAATATTCTTTTAACATTTCTTACAGATATGCTACTGTTGAATTCTTTCATTTTTTCTCATCTATAAATGTCTTTATTTTTTTGAAGGATACTTTCATTGGATGTAATTTTTTCCTTTTTAACACTTTAAACATGGCATCTACTAAATTCTGGCTTTCACAATTCGGATACAAAATCTGCTTAAGTTCTTTTTTTTATTTTTGCATGACTTCTCAGAAACTATTTTTAATTATATTTTATTGTATTTTTTCCTTTAAGTTCTATCTTTTTTTCTCTATACATATATGCTTTTGCTTTCTTTTAAGATTTTCTTTCTATATTTACTGTTCAGCAATTTGTGCATTATATGTCTTGATGTATGCTCTCTGTGGTGTGTATACACATGTGTAAATCTTCTGGTTGGGATTTTTTGAGCTTTCTGGATTTGTTGCCTTAGAGTTTCTATCAACTTTGGAAAATTATTAGCCATTTTTTCTTCAAGCATTTTTTTCTGTTACCCCTAGTCTTCTTCTACTAGAATTCCAATCATATGCATTAGGCTGCTTGCTATCTTCTGTTGATTCCCAGGGTCTTGTATACTTATTTTTCAGTCTTTTTTTTAATGACTCTGTCTTTATTTTAAATAATTTATGTCACTATGTCTTCAAGGATACTTTAATTTTTCTCTGGCATATGTAGCCTGCTATTCATCTAGTAAATTTTTTTTCAGGATTTACATTTTGTAAATCTGTAGCAGACCTTTAAGTTCTTGATAGTATTCTTTATTTTTAAGTTATATTTCATGTCTTCCTTTAAATCTTTGTGCAAATTAACATGTTTATGATAACACTCCCAATGTTCTTATCTGCAAATCTTATCTGTTATTTCTTGATTTTACTTCTATTATTTTCTTATGTAGGTCAAATTCCCACATATATTGTAGACTATTATATCATCAATATATTTATTACATTATTATACTATTGTATGTTATTTATCATTCCCATAAAATACCAAAAAACAAGTCAAAAAACTTAAAATTTTCAGAACAAATTCAATAAGCAGGAAGTTAATATTCAGAGGATACATATAGGATTTTTAGAACTTAATATCAAAGAAAACAAAGGGAAAATGAACCCATAAAATAATAGGTAAATTTGCACACACAGAGAAAGAAACTCCAGTGCTAAAAACAAATCAATACAAAACAAGAAATAACTCAGGCAGAACCTCCCTAGTAACAAAGAAAATGGAAAAACAATATATTCTATCAGAGAGTTGGAATTATCAAAAGTTTTGGTGAGAATGCCAGAATGGCCTTGGTGGGGATAAGTGAAGATTAAGTCATTTGGAATATTGTCTGATGGTACTTAATAATTTTGAAGATATATATTCTGTATGATATATTAATTCCAAAAGTCTTTGTATATGATATAATAACAATGACAACAAGTTGTTAGTGGCCTAAAATTATAAAGCTATACTTTTAATTCAGGTCACATATTAATAAGAGTCAGAAAGCAGGCAGGAGTTTTGTTACATGTGTGATTCACATGAATGAGAATATTTCCATTCAATGGTTTGTCGTCCCTATAGTCTGAATCATTGAAAGGCAGCCAACCTTGTTGTGTCTCTGGGCCACACTGGAAGAAGAGGGGTTGTCTTGGGCCACATATTAAATACATAAACACTAACAAAAACTGATGAGCAAAAACAAGATTTTAGGTAAATTTACGATTTTGTGTGGGGCAGCACTTATAACCATCCTGGGCCACATGTGATCCATGGGCCACGGGTTGGATACCCCTGACTGGGTGATGAGAGGTGAAAAAAAGAACATAGATGACTTCATGAGATGTTTTATGGACCTGTTAGGTAGGATATCACTTCCACTAAGATTCCTTTGGTCACAATTAAGTGACATGACTCCACCTAAGGGGAGTGTCTAGAAAATGACCTAGTTTTTGCACTGAGAAGGAAAATAAAATGGGTTCTCTGTGTCAGACTATTTCTAGAGAAATTAAAATACATGTGCAAAAGAAAACATAAAAGAATTCTGTTGTAGCATTGTTTATAAGAAAGGAACCACCACCAACAAAAGCAAAAATAAACTATAGGTTTAAAATTTTGTGATTTTTTTTGTTGATTAGGTTCCTGTTAAAGGTGAGATCATATGGTATTTGTCCCTCACTACCTGGCTTATTTCACTTAGCAAAATGCTTTCCAGTTCCATCCATGCTGTTGCAAAGGGTAAGAGCTCCTTTCTTTCTGCTGCATAGAATTCCATTGTGTAAATGGGCCATAGTTTTTTGATCCATTCATTTACTGTTGGGCATTTAAGTTGTTTCCAGCACTTGGCTATTGTAAATTGTGCTGGTATGAACATTTGGGTGCATAGGTTCTTCTGGATTGGTATTTCAGGGTTCTTAGGATATAATCCTAGCAGTGGAATTGCTGGGTCAAAAGGCTGACAGTGACCAGAGGGGACAGGAGAGGGAATTTCAAGGGAAAAGGGGAAAGGTTTGCAGGAAAAAGTAGAAAGGACACATGGACAATAACATGGTGGGGGTGGAAACAGGAGGGAGGTGGGGAGGACTAGGAAGGTGGGCTGGGATGGGGGTAAAAGGCAGAAAACTATACTTGAACAACAATTAAAATTTTTAAAAATTATGATTTTTTGAAACATCGTCTTATGTAGAGTAGATTATATAAAGTAGAACAAGAGACATGCCTAAAACAAATGAATGAACAAAACCATCCAGGATAGAAGTAAAACTTGTTAGTTTAAAAAACTAGTGAAAGAAATTTCTCACATCATGACTAACATTACTAGCATCTGGACCCTGTAGCTAACATTTCTCTCTCTTTGCAGTTGCTGTGAAATCTTACAGTTTGCAGAGTGAGCATGCTTTTTCCAATTTCAACTAAGTTAGATTTTAGGAAGGATAATTTATAATTGTTAAAATCATTTTAGTTTTAGATGTCACTTTGGGGAAAAAAGGCAAGAGTGTCTTGGTACTTTAGCAGAGCGAACACTGATTCAAATTTAATGTAGAAGTAAATAAGAAAACTAATTAAATCCTTTAGGATGAAGTTATGAACAAATTATCTCATTTCTTTGATATTTGGTGTTTATATTTTTTCTAAGCATGATAGAAAACATAGAAATAAAATATTATTTTAAAATACATATAGTGAAAGTATAAATATCATGCTTAATACACACATATCTTTCAAAGAGTACATATAATAAATTATTTTGCCATATCAGGAATATATATCTGCTAAACTACTATATAATGTTAAAAATGTCCACACAAAAGATGTTTGTCTGCTCTGGGCAGTGAAGCTTCTTGTTACGAATACTGAAACTTGCTCAAAGAATGCTTGATTGATGAAGTATGTGTTCTCATGGGGTAGGACCTGACTTTTATTCATGATTAAGAGTGTCTGGAGAGCAATAGACTAGAAGAGAGTCACTGAGTCCTGGAAAGAGGATTGTAGTGAAAAATAAAAGAACAAAACCCTGAAAAATGGTGAAGACTGATCACAAGGCGGTTCTGATAGGAAGGAGACATTGCTCCAGGTATAGATCCTGTATTAGTGCCCTAGGGTTGCTGTAACAAAGTACCAGAAACTAGTGGCATAAAATAATAAATTTATTCTCTCTTGATTCTGGAGGCTAGAAGCCTGGAATCAAGGTGTCAGAAGGGTTGGTTCCTTATGAGAGCTCTATTCCATTCTTCTCTCCTATCCTCTAGTGATGGCTGACAATCCTTAGTGTTCCTTGGCTTGTAGATGCATCACTCCAATCTCTGCCTCCATTTTCACATGGCATTCTCCTCATGTTTCACATAACCATCTTCCCTCTATATTTCTTTCCTATGCTAAAAGAATACAGTCATTGGATTAAGGACCCCATGCACTCCATTATTAAGATGTAAATCTTAATGAGTTACATCTGCAGTGATCATATTTCCAAATAAGATTGTGTGATATACTTGGAGTTAGGATTCCAATATATCTTTTTGCGGAGGATACAATTCAACCCATAACAAATGCCTTTCCAAAATCTTCTTTACTCTAGAGCAGGAACTATAGTGTAAAAGAGAAACTTATCTTACATTGCTAAGACCTCAGAAATTCTGCTGAAGGAAACCCTGTTAAATACCTGATCACAAGAGCAGAGGCATTTCTCTGCTGATCTTGACTGGGAGGCATTGGATTTTGGTGGTCTAGAGGAAGTTGATTTTGTAGGGTTAGTTTTTTTCCCTAGAAATGAGAGCAGGAAGAGTTTTCCATGGGAACAACGGGATGAAAGAATGATAGTAATGAGAGGAGCAAAAAGAAAGAATAATGAGAAGAGAGTGATGTCATGCCTTTGATTTACTGTCTCTAATGAAGGTTTTATTTTCTGCCTGCTTTACAAAATTTTAATTCTAGGTCATCTTTTCTAAATCCACTATCTCTGATGCTTGTCTTATAATCCAATCTTTTTGCCTTTTCATTTTTGCTTTCATTTTCCCTAAAAGCATCCTCAGGACCAGGAAGAAATATTGGCACAGTACACATCTGGTAAATAGATACATTTTGTTGCATATATGTCAAAGGTTGCTCTCTTTTTTTGGTTAATCATTGTTGGAAAATAAAAAAAAAATAAAACAATATTTTCCCTCTGTACATGACAGGGGAATTGCCCTTCTCTATATGTTTCAATTGGTTGATGTCCACCTCCCCTTTACATATCTAGAGAAGGTCAATTAGCCCATTAATGAACTTCTTTCTTCTGAATCTAATCAAATTTTAATTTTTATAATATGGAGTTCTGTTGGACTAAGAAGAGATTTCTCCTACCCCTTGTGCTTCCCTGACTTACTGAATCAATTTTAAACACATAAAAAGCTAAAACTGTTAGATTCCAGTGCTTGAGGTTTATTCTCTTATTATTTTGCCGTGTTTCAATTATATAGACTCTGTTTCCCAGCATTTGGCATGACACCACTAGCTCCCACTGCTTTGGTTGACTTGTCTTTCTATTTCCTTGTCTCCATGTGGTTGTGTATAAAGAGGTAGTCATGGATGACTGGGGAGAACAGCACTCTGTCCCCCTCACAGAGGGACAGCCTTGCGTTACAGTGATAGCCCCCAGGTTTTCTGTTCAGTGGATCTTAAATTTCTGAGCATGGGGAAGAGAGTGGAAAAAAATGAAACATCTTTTCATGTTCTTACAGACAAGATCAGATTCTTTCCTGTGGCTCTGCACATGCAGGAGTCCCTTAGTATATAATTCATTGTCTTGCAGTTAGAGAAAATGCCTCTTTCTTTCTAAAAATAACTGGATAAACTCATATAATATGTGTGTGTGTGTGTGTGTACACACACACATAAACTCATATATCTGCATATATGTATGTACACACATATGAGTATATACATGTATACATACATCTATATGTGTGTATATGTACACACACACACGTATATTATATTTTGGCCTGTCCAGAAAAAGTCCAGCCATTGTTAATATAATGACAACAGTTTGTGCAACATCAATGTAACCTGGCAGCCAAGGAGAGTGGACTGGGATTTGTATATGTAAAGAATGACAATGTCACTGTACTAATTAATGGGGGTGGTAGACTCTGTTGAGTGAGCATGTGTACTGTGTGGCTGTCACATTCAAAATGACTGAGCAAGTGAAGCAATGAATCTGTATCAAATTTTGCATTAAGCTTGAACATTCTTCCATGGAAATTATTTAGATGATTCAGAAAGCTTTGGAGGCAATGCAATGAGTTCAGCACAAATTAAAGAGTGGCCCAAATGCTTCAAAGGTTGTTGAGAATCGGTTGAAAGTGATACATGTTCTGGAAGGCCTGCAACTAGCAGAACACCTGAGAATGTTGAACATGTATGGACTGCAATGAACAAATAATGGCGACTGACAGTTTGAGAAGTAGAAGCTGATTTGGGGATTCTAAACACTACTGTCTCCAAAATATTGATGCAGGATCTTGGCATGAAATGTGTTGTGGCAATATTTGTTTCATGGCTTTTGCTAACAGGAACATTGTGCTGCAGTTGCTAATGACTTGACTCAAACAGCTACCAATAAACCAGATTTCCTTAAGAAAGTCATAACCAAAGAGGAATCATGGGCATACTATTATTCAGAAATGAAGCCTCACTTGTCCCAATGGAAGTCTCCTAGTTCTCCACACCCACAGAAGGCACAGCAAAGTCACAGCAAGAGCAAGACCATATTAACTGTGTTTTTTTAAAAGATTTCATTTATTTATTTTTAGACTTAGAAAGGGTGGAGACCTGAAAAGGACTGGCCCCACACCCACATGTGGTAATTGAAAATCTGAAGGGATAGCTCAGCTACAAAAGTCCCCATGAGGAGCAAGAGGTCTCAATCTCCTGCCTGGCTCCCCAGCCCTGAGAACTAGTACCTGGAAGAGAAACCCACATACATCTGGCTGTATCTGAGAGAGGAGAAGGGAGGGAAAAAGAGAGCGAGAGAAATATTAATGTGTGGTTGTTTCTCACGCACCCCTACTGGGGACCTGGCCTGCAGCCCAGGCCTGTGCCCTGACTGGGAATGGAACCAGTGACCCTTTGGTTCTAAGGCCTGCTCTCAATCCACTGAGCTACACCAGCAGCCAGGGATTAACTGTATTTTTTTATTGGAATGGTATTGTCCATCATGAGTATGCCCCTCCAGGCCAAATGATTAATAAGTAGTATTACCTCAATGTTCTTCTTTGTTTGAGAGATTCAATATGATGAAAATGGCTGCATCTATGGGCAACAGGTGACTGGCAGCTTCATCATGATAACATGCCTGCTCATGCATCTCGTCCCATGCAGAGTTTTTTCACAAAATATCAAATCATCCAGGTGACTCAGATTCCTCCAGCCCAGATTTGGTGACCTGCAACTTCTAGCTTTTCCCAAAACTATAATCACCTTTGAAAGGGAAGAGGTTTCAGACTGTCAATTAGTTTTGGGAAAACACAGTACGGCAGCTGATGGTGATTCCAACAAAAGATTGTGCAAAGTGTTTTGAACAATGGAAGAGATACTAGGAGAATTATGTAAGGTTCTAAGGTTCTTACTTTGAAGGGACCTGAGACATCATTGCCCTGTGTATAATGTTCCTTGTAACTTGATTCTTCCTCAAAAAATGTCTCTATTTTTCATATTACATGACATGAAAATATTTTCATATTACATGATAGGAAAAATAGAGACATTTATTGAAGAAGATATAAGATACAAGAAATATTGTACATAGGAAAATGACACCTGAGTCTCCTTCAAAATAGAGACCTTGGGACCTCACACAGTTCTGATCACCATTAGCTGCCCCATTGTATTTACCTGAATCTCATCAATGATCTGAATTTCTTCCCTTTCAAAGGTGGCTTTAGTTTTTGGAAAAGCCAGAAGTCACAAGGCACCAAATCTGGGCTGTAGGGGGGCTGAGTCACCTGAATGATTTAATGTTTCACCAAAAAACTCTGCACAAGATGTGATGCCTGAGCAGACTCATTGTCATGATGAAGCTGCCAATCACCAGTTGCCCATAGCTGCGGCCTTCTGAATCATCCTAATAGTTTCTGTAAGGGAATGTTCAAGCTAAATGCAAAATTTGATACAGATTCATTGCTCTACTTGATCATTTTGAATGTGAAGGCCACACAGTATACATGCTCACTCAACAGAGTCTTCCGCCCCTACTGACTAGGCACAATGAAGTTGTCATCATTCACACATGTGCATTCCAGTCCACTCTCCTGTGCTGACAGGTTATATTGATGTTGTACAAACCATTTTTATTATATTAACAATGGATGGACTTTCCCAAGACAGACTATGTATGTATATACATACATACATATATTCATATATGTGAATATATATTAATATTTTAATACATACATTTCATGTTTCATAAATATATATCACACTTAATATAAATTCAAAGAAAATTATAAATTATAAAGAAATAAAACAATATTCCTTTCTATATAATATATAGTACATTTTATAATATGTTATATATAATATATATGAAAAGAGAGAGAGAGAAAACAATTGGTAGAAAGATGAAATTTCTCAAGGGAAATTGTAAAGTCCATTAAAATATACTTCAAAAATGTCCCAGGATGACATTTAAATCAGGAGGGTTGTGAATTATTTTTAGAAGCATAAACTTAAAAAATAAACTTAAATCTAGGAACAGATAAGCCTTCTAGAAAGAAGTGGATACCACTACATCACAAGGCACAAACATTGCACCAGAATAAGCTGCTTTATTAGAGAAGGCAGCTTTTTGGCAACACTATCAAAGCATTTTGACAAAATATTAGGTGAATTTGCATGGGTATCATTACAGTGACAAGAAAAAAAAACATAACTTCTGAATAGAAAAAGATAAAATGACTATGATTCACCCTTGATAAATATTCCAGAAATTCAATACTTTTCAAAGAAATATTATGAAGTCATTGAAGTGAGAGAAACTAGTCATTTATTATTTACAAACTTTGTAAATACCATGCTCCTCCTGGTTTTGTTGGACAACTTATTTAAGTTTGTTCCCAGTGGCACTGGAATAGTCAAGATCCTAGTGGAACAAGCTCAGGATTTTGACATTTGGATTTCTTCTCCATTTTCATATGCCTTTATAAAACAACAGATAATTGATCTTAGCATGAAAAATACTTTAAAATATCCACATATTACTACATATTTATAAATGTGTGGAAATTCACATAAAGTATAACAAAGGGCTTAGTAGGAAATGGGTCACTTTACATGAAGGGTAGTTATTATTTACAAAAGAGAGATATTATAGGTACTAAATTTTTTCAATTAATTTTTTTTTTACTTTCTTAATTGATGTTCAAATACAGTTGTCTCCATTTTCCCACCACCACTTTCCTCCACCCCACCCATTTCCACCCTCAATCCCACCCCCCTTGGCTCCGTCCATGCTACTAAAAATTTTGATGTCTGTTCTGAATCAAATATCTTCAGATATATTTGTAAGTTACCTTTATTTTCAGAAAAGACAAAATAAAGAGCTTGTTGTATTCCTTATTTTGATCCACCTGTACACTAAAGGGAAATTTTACAATATATTTATTATATTTAACTACTTATAAGATCCTTCTCATATATTTTATTTCTCTTTATTTAGTATGTATTGCTCATTTCCATGCACATTCATTTTTATAAGAAAATGATCATTTAAAAATTAGTGTCAAGAACTTCACAGTAATTACTGTTTAACTATACTTTTCCAAACTTTTTCAGGTCCTAAGAATTTTTTTTAAATTTCATTTTTTAATTACAGTTTACATTCAATGTTATTTTGTAATAGTTTCAGGTGTAGAACATAGTGGTTAGATAATCACATACTTTACAAAGTCTTTCACACCATATTCCCAGTACCCACCTGGCATCATACATAGTAACTGCAGTATTTCTTATTGTACTCCTTATGCTGTACTTACATCCCCTTGACTATCTTGTTAACTACCGACTCGTACTTCTTAATCCCATCACCTCTTTCACCCAGATCTCTAATGCCCTGCTTCTCTGGCAACTACCAGTCTGCTCTCTGTGTCTGAGTCTGTTTAAATTTTGTTTGTTCATTTATTTTTGTTCTTTAGTTTCCACATATGGTTGAAATTGTATCATATTTGTTTTTCTATGACTGACATTTCTCTGAGAATAATACCCTCTAGGTCTATCCATGATGTCACAAATGGTAAGATTTCATTCCTTTTTATGGCCAAGTAATTTTTCATTGTACATATATACCACCACTTTTTTACCCACTCGTCTATTGATGGGCACTTGGTTTGCTTCCATACCTTGACTATTGTGAATAATTCTACAATGAACACAGAGGTGTGTATATTCTTTCAAACTACTGTTTGGAGTTTTTATATATATATATATATATATATATATATATATATATATATATATATACCCAGATGTGGAATTGATGGATCATAAGCAGTTACATTTTTAATTTTTTCAGGACTCTGTATGATATTTTCTATAGTGGCTGAACCAGTCTGCATTCCCACCAACAGTGCATGTGGGTTGCCTTTTCTCTACATCCTCGCCACACTTCTTATTTGTAAGTTTATTGATGATAGCCATTCTGACATGTTTGAGGTGATAGAACATTATAGTTTTAATTTGCATTTCTCTGATGATTATTGACACTAAGCATTTTTACATACTTGTATGCATCTTTTCCTGTGCAGAGCCCTCCCTTCGCATGGCCAAGTCTTAATCTGTTTTAGCATAATGAAATCTACTGGCCTTGCTTTTCTGACTCCTCCCTAGGAGGATTCTGCACAGTAATGGTTGGTGCCAGTTGAGGGGTGAGGGGAAATGGCCCTCATACTAGAGCTCAACAGTCAGTCTCTCCTTATGCATCTCTGATACCCCCAGAGTCTGATGAACTTCCAGAATCTTCCAAGAAAGGCATTACCAGAGTCCCAGTCTGGTCACAACTATCTTATTCCTTTCTAGGGCTCAACCATGGCACTGCAGGACTACAGAGAGTTGGGAGGGTAGGGCTAATGTATCTCCTCCAGTCTGATGCCCTAAGGCAGGGGTCTCCAACCCACAGTAAGTGTCCATGGCTTGTAAAGAACCTGGCTGCACAGCAGGAGGTGAACAGCAGTCAAGAGAGTGAAACTTCATCTTTATTTATAGCCACTCCCCATCACTGGCAGTACCCTCTGAGCTCTGATTTCTGTCAGATTAGCAGCAGCATTAGATTCTCATAGGAGAATCTATACTTTTGAATCACTCTGAATCATCCCTCACCCATGGTCAGTGGGAAAATTATCTTTCATGAAACCAGTGCCTGGTGCCAGAAAGGTTGTGGACTGTTGCCCTAAGGGAGTGCTTGACTCAGGAAAGACAGCATCTGTGGGCAGTGTGGGAGAGGGACTCAGCACAGGGACATTTGAGATTGTCCTTACTGCCTTCTCACTGAGGCCATACAGTCTAGTCTCTCCCAATATGACTCCAGTCACTCTGATCTCTCCCTCCACGAGAGCACAGGGTGAATGGCTGCAAAAGGGACTTTGTGCACTGGCTCTTTACAAGGGTGTCTAGGTTTATAGCAGATTTCTGCCTCACCTGGGTAGACTGAATCCCTGTTGCTTTCTACAGCCAGATGTATGTGGGTTTCTCTTTCAGGCACTAGTTCTCAGGGCTGGGGAGCCAGGCAGGAGACTGACACTTCTTGCTCCTCATGGGGACCTTTGTAGCTGAGCTATCCTTTTAGATTTTCAATTACCATATGTGGGTGCGGGGCCAGTCCTTTTCAGGTCTCCATCTTTTCTGCCAGTCTTGATGTGGTTTCTTTTGTAAATTCTTGATAATAAAACCTGTTCAGCTAGTCTTCAGTTGGTTATTCAGGTTAACTGTTCTATAATTTAGTTGTATCTTTGATTTGGTCCCAGGAGCAGGCTAGTTTAACTTCCATCTACTCTGTTGCCATCTTAGAACTCTAAGAGGTTTTTTTTTTAAACTTAAAATCATTTAGTTCTTCAGAGCTTAGACAGTGTTTTCTAACCATACTATCTTAAAAAAATCTCAGAGTAACCATGTGAAGAAATATCTGCCCTCCTTTATATGTAATTATTGATAATTTTACCAAGATGACATAGCTCAAAATTGATGGCAACTAGATATTTAAAGGTCATCCTAAATTCTAAATTCATACTTTTAAAAACTGGATTATTACCCCTCTAATTGCTTGCTTTTGTTCTTTCTGTTGTTTTATTTATTACCATCTAGGACTTTGGCTAATATAATAGTTTGGGAATGTTATGAAAAAGTGAGATAAAGATCCTAGAAAAATAGAGAAAAGAGTGACAACATAAGCAGAGAGGGAAGTCTAGATCTTTGAAGAAGAATAGGTAGATAATAGCTGCATAGCAGTGGGGAATTATAACCTACCCTGATATTCTTTCTCATTGTATTTTTCCATTACCATTTATCCCTTTTATAACCTCTTCCACCTCCACCCACCTCTGTCACCCCTGCAATAACCACACTTATCTGTGTCCACGAGTCCTTTTCATTTTTTCCTTTATCCCTCCACCCCACAAGTCCACTCCAGGGCTGCCAGCCTGCTCTCTATCTATGAGTCTATCTCTGTTTTGCTGGTTAGTTCATTTTGTTCATTAGATTCGACATATAAGTGAAATCATGTGGTATTTGTCTTTCCCTGACTGGCTTATTTCACTTAGCATAATGTTCTCCAGAACCATCCATCCTTCTTTTGACATTGTTTCTGTAAGTGCTGAGTCTGACTAATATGTGGCTTGTAGATAAACAACATGTTTGTATAAGAATCCTAGGAACTAATGTTAAAAGAAACAGACTCCAACTTACAGGCATCCTAACTCCAGAAGATTTGCTGACCTTCAAGTGTGGAGCCAGGATGACATAAAGCCAGGAAAACTAAACCAGAATGATGCACACTGGACTATCACTTGCTATATGGGAATGAACTGTGCTCATCTGCATGTAGGGAACTTTACAATCTCCTACCTTGATCTCTTTGTTCTATTCCCTCCTTCCTCCTTATAAAAACTTGTGCAATGCCAGAGATGTTGAGATGGGCTTTAAGAAAAGCGTCCCCCATCTTCTAGGTACTAGCATTTCCAATAAAACTCTTTCCTTTACATCAGCACCTGTCCCTGGAGTATTGGCTTTCAAAGCTGCCAGCAGCTGAACCTGCATTCAGTTACATAGCTCCAACCTGTGGTTTGGATCTAAATGGAAATACATTACCCAAACAAAATCATGATAGAGGATTTAAATAATGAGCAAAAGTGAGAGGAAAACAGGAGATTAGTTTACCAGGTCATGAATATAAAAGAGACATTATCAGGTATTTGCTAAAGTTTATAAGGTACTAATCTACCTTGAGTGGACATTGTTGTGGCCATATCTTGTTGCCTTTATGACACCAGCCCCTCCCCTTTTGCCACGCCACAACTCTTCTATCTTATATCAACAGGGCAATTCAGGAACTACCACCTGAAAATGGAGAAAGAGGCAATCTTTACCAGCATCTGACTTCTCCCTTTCCTCTAAAATGTGGATTCAGCATGCTAGTGATTGTAGGAAGTTGAAAAAAATGAAACACGGAGAAGTGAACAAGTTTTAAAAAATGTAAAACAATTTTACTGTAATCAAGCCGAAGCAGCACTGAAATGTGGCCAACTGTCAGCAGAGACTCTGAGTCTCACATCTTCCATCACTAGATGGAGATCATACTGACCCAACACAAGCACTTCTCAGGGCACCTGTGTGTGTTTAAAGAGGTAATGCATTCTTTGGCCTATTAAATGATAAAAAACAAAACAAAAACCAAAAAGCACTATTTCTACTTTCTCAGGCTTTGTGATAAATCTAACAGTAAAACAATAAAAAAGACAGGTTTTCATTCAAATCCAATACAATCAAATCAACTACTATATTTAATGATAGAAACACCTTTGTAGAGAAACTGCATTAAAAAGCAAGGGGAAAATAAACATAAAATTAGGAATAGTGATTAAGTTTGGAGTGAAGGGGATATATTCTCTCAAAGAGAGTATGTAGGAGCTTTGAGATATTGATCATGTTTTATCCTATAAGCTAGTGCTGAGTACGAGTGTTCATTTTATCATTCTGTATGATACCTTCTAGACTTACACACAATTTAGTTTCATGTGAGAAATATTTCTTAATTTTTAAAAAGAAATCTTAAGAATGACATGGGGCTATTCATCAAAGTACATCATGTATTTGGAAATAAAGGCATAAAAATAATGATAAATATTAACTATAGGCTGAGTGTTGGCATACATTGATAAGGGTATTGGGGTTAGTGGGTCAAAGGGAAGGTTTCTCTATGATTCTGACATTTTAGGTTTTCAGAAGAAATAGAGGAGAAAGCATCAATAGAATACAAAATGAGAAAGAAAAAGAGGATAATTTTTTTCTATGTTTGGGGCAGCTAATGCTTAGGACTGTAAAAAAGCAAGCTGTTGAAGATAAAATGCCTAGGAGAAACACAGAAACTACAGAATAAAGAGGGAAATGGATGAGTTGAGAATCACACTCAACATACTGTTTTGGGGCAAGATTTGGGGCAAATTACTATATTTCTGGGATTCAGTTTTCTTATCTGTTAAATCAAAGAACACACTAAGGGATAGAAAGATCAGAGAATTCACCAGCCTTAAAACTCAGCTTGTTCAGACACTGTCCTTAGTTTTCACCAGCCAAGCTGGGTGCTAAGGGCATTGATTGCAAAACAATGGAAGAAGAGGAACAAGAATGCATGCCCTTGCTGTGGCCACCTCCCTGAGCTGCAGCTCCTTACTTTAACAGATTGTTGGGACAAAAGCAGCTTACTCTTAGAGGTATTGCTACATAATTCTAAAGATTATCACACCCGGTTTAATTTTTCAGTAGCTTTGGCATTAATATTTCATTACTATTATCTGAGAGGTAGGTTAGCATGGCAAAACCCTTACCCAGTAAGTAATTACCTGCTGGGTACTGAAGGGATGAACCATATGGTGAGGCAATAGGGACATGAAGGAGGAAAGAGGTGAAGAGTTTACATTCCCAGTGGGTATATTTTCATATGCCAGCAAACATATAAAGCTTATAAGCTTGAAGGCATGGAGGAGCAGAAATAAACAAAAAATCATGAATGTGCTATGCAGAAAATTAGTTGTGATAATTTGGTTGTAAAGAAAGTAAGATAAGGTGTGAGTAGAAGATGAGTGAAATGCCTGCTTGATTGTGTTTAAAAATAATGCTTAAAAATTATGCATGCTATGCATTAGACACTTGGATAAATACTTTTCATATATTATGTCATTTTACTTTTTCTACAATTCTTTGAGGTTAAATATTACTATATATCACCATTTTAAAGATGATAAGATGTGATTTACCAAGATTAAGTGATTTATACAAGGTCATACAACTGGTAAACAGCAATGAAAATGTTTGAATATAAGTAGTCTTTCAAAAATTTATCTTTCTTGGATTAAGAAGTACACATTGGCAGTTACAAAATAATCACAGAATGCGAAGTGCAGTATAGGGAATATAGTTGATAATTGTAGTGACTATGTGTGGTGCCAGGTGGAAACTGGACTTATTAGGGGAGCACTTTGCAAGGCTTATGACTGTCTAACCACTATGCGGTACACTCAAAACTAATACAAAGTAACATTGAATGCAAACCATTATTGAAAAATAAAATGAAAAATATATTAAAATATTGCATTAAAAGTTTATCCTTCTTAATGTTACCCTATTTTGTTTATTTGTTTTCTCTTAACTCACTGGTTTCACTATATAAATCTATGATCAGCCAGAGGAACAGCTGACCACTGCGGGCAGTTAATCAGAAATGAGACTGTTTACCCCTGTGTGTGTCACTCATTCATTGTACATCTCTTACAAGTAGTCAGCTGGGAAAATCCGAAGTATGTTAGGTAGCTAACAGTTATATTAATTTCAAGCCTAAGTTATATGCTAGGCAAACTATTCACCAATCATTCTATTGTTCATTTCAGGTTTGTGCCAAGGCTGCCAACCAGCCTTGCTCACTGGAGAACTGTATGGTGAGCTCCATGTTACAGTACCCTTTCCAAAAATCTGCATCAGCTCACTTCTTATCAACTTCAGGGTGCATGAAAGCTATGTGCAAGGCAGTTTACTTAGCTCTAAGCAATGAATATGTATGTGTGTGTGTATACATAGGAGTGGAAGAAAACTAAGATTTACTTTTCTGAGTCGTTTTCCCGGCTCCCATAGGTAAATGAATTTGGCACATGCAATTAGTCAAACTGTCTTCAGTAGCATGTTTTATTGAATTTGCACAAAATCATAAAATGAATCAGAATTAAAGCTTGATATGATAATACCACAAAGTCAGTAACTCACAAAGTGGGTATTCACATTATATTATTGATTGAAGTGTGGTTTGATCAAAATCATTCATTGTATAGACTGGGAATCACATAGAAACCAAGTCTTGTCACAGCAACAGGGGCTGAATAGACCACAAGGGGACTACATCCAGTTCTAGGGCTGAAAAGAGTTACTTAGGCTGGTGATAGAAAGCCTGCTGCACAAAGAGGGATGGCATTATCCGATCACAATTTATGAAAGCAATCATCATTAAGATGCCAAAGATGAATAAATGGGTTTCACAACAGATAGGAGGATTATATTGATGAGAAGCCCAGAGCAAATGCTATGTGGAAATCCAAGAAATTATTGTCAACTAATGTAAGTAAGTACTAGGGACTCAAGCACAGGGCTACAGTCTTTCTATATGGAATTAAACTGATCCACGGGATGGGGTAAAAGGCATAAAATTGTACTTGAACAACAATAAAAATAAAATAAAATAAATAAAACTGATCCAGTCAAATGATAGTATTAGAAAGGTTTATAAAAATTATATTCAAAAACATAAAACAAGGCTGAAGTCTATTTACTTCAAATGAAGGCTGGCTTAGTATACTAGTCATTCTATGGTAGATTAAGCTCTAGTGATAAAGAATCTCCCAAATCTCATTACTTTATAGCCATTGGGGAGGGGGTTGGGCAGGGGGGAGTTCAGGGATTGAGGGAAAACAAACCTCATGGACGTGGACAACAGTGTGACAATTTCCTGGAGAAGTGAGGGAAATGGAGGATGGTACAGGAGGGTAAAGGCGGGATAAATGGTGATGGACAAGATATGACTTGGGGGTTGAACACACTATACAGATGATGTGTTGGAGAACTGTGTGCCTGAAACCTGTATCATTTTGTTAACCTGTGTCACACTGATACATTCAATAAAAATTTAAAAAAATATATTTATTTTCTGTTTCTGATATATTTCCATTGAAAGTTGTCTGGGAACCCTCACTTGTGTTATCATTGTGTCCTTCTTTTGGGACCCAGGCAAACAGAGAGGCCACTTTCTGAAAAATTTTTAGTCATAAAGAGAAGGGAAAAAATTGTGTGACATAAGATTGGCTCTTAAAACATTTGCCATGAAGCAAATATATAATTTCTTCTCAAATTTCACTAGTCAAAGCATAACATGTAGCAGGCCTGAGTGCAATAGGTTGAGGCACATATACAGAAAGTAGAACTGGAGAGAGATGAAAAATGGTAAAATCTACTGGGACTGGTTGTAATGTAGCTTGATTGTAAGCCAATAGAATGTGGGAATTAGTCAAGGTATGGATTCTTCATATACTTTTTAAAGTGGGCTTCAGCCTAGAAAGTGGGAAAGATGAGCTTCTATTATAAGTCAAGATTCCTAGCCAGATTTGCGTATCGACATGTGCTGGTGTTTGTGTGTGGCTTGTGGGAGGGCAGGATGCAGAATGAGAATGGACTGAAAAAGGATATAACGGATTAAGTGGTACAAGTGGATGAGGAAAATAATATATAAAATCATGAAGCCAGAGAAGAATCCTAACTTTACTCTCTGGGCCTTAAAATATGTTCTCCTGAGAAAAAGAAGGGAAGAAAATTGGCACAACGCCAAGGGCCTTTTATTTGGTAAAGTTGTTACAATAAATTTCTGTTTAATTCCACCAGTAGCCCTCCCAGATTAATACAAAGATTCAATATCAATATCCCCCATTCTCAAGAGGAAGACATTTGAATCTAACAGAAGACTGCAAAGTTGAAGGTCCAGGATTTTAACCTCACTGCAAGTTATTTTTATAATCTCTTAATATGATGACCTGTCATTTCAATTACCTACATATCTCACAAACATTCCCTAAACAGTATGGGATGCATATAAAGCTATAGCTAAAAAAAAAGAAATCCCAATCCAGTAGGAAACTCTCTTGAAAGAACTGAAAACTACAATTTCTGAAATCACTTTGTTAACTGGATATCAAATTTTAGATGGGCTCTCAAGTTCCAGATTGTAACATACTGCTTATGTCTAGCTTTTACTTTTGCTGCACAGTGAACCCCTTCTCCCAGGCTCAGCAAAGCTGCTTGTTCAAACAAGAGTTTTACAGAAATACTGTTTCTTTTTGAATGGTAGATGCTTGAAGGTGCCTATTATTTGTCTTGTACCAGGTAGGCTGCCTTGCAGATGGTCATCTTATGTAAATTTATCCAGACAGCTGGGATCAGCTTTAATCTAGGCACACAGATGAGAGGTGTAGCATGTTCCTCATCCCTGTGCATTTGGTATTCCACAGTAGTTCAAGTCCTGAGCCTTGTTAGAGAAAGATGCAAGCTTCAAAAAGACCCTGGATATGAAACATAGCATTCTCCCTCACCTTTGTAAAGGTCTGTCTATTCCTATTTGGCCTCCAATGCTGTATTGGTGCTATCCATTGGGGGGATTTTTGAATGGTGAATGAATAGTCAGATATTTTGCAGTTTATTGCTCTGTATGAACATAGGCCATTTGTCAGATAGCCAACCAACAGCCATTTTGGACAAAATTCTCTGTTAAAAGATTAAGCTGAATTATTGATATGGACAATTCTGGCAATAAAAGAAAACCATTTATTGGTTGCTGATAGACTTTGGTTTCTGATACATTTTATGTGAAATGCCACGTAAAAAAATTGTAAAATGCTCCTTAAGGGTTCAGAATTACTGAGACATATTAAATAAAAATCTACATTCCAACATCTAACAAATTTAATTCATATTTCACTAACATTAGCATGCAATCCATTAACCTCAATAATTTTTTAACTGGATAATTTTCATGCAATAATTTTGCTTATACTAATACAATAACTGGAAATGCATTGCATAAACTCTCTTATTCTTACATTCATAGTTAAACTTGCTGACAAGTATTAAATTTACCAATATAAAAACCAAAATTTTCCCAGTTCATTCAATTTGTAGATTCCAAAAACCACTTTCCTTGTAAATGACAATGTTCATTATCTTGCTCTGTACAGTGACTTCTACTGGGAAAAAATATTTATTTTTTTTAAGATTTTTATTTATTTATTTATTTTTAGAGAGGGAAGGGAGGGAGAAAGAGAGAGAGAGAGAAACATCAATGTGCAGTTACTGGGGGCCATGGCCTGCAACTCAGACATGTGCCCTGACTAGGAGTCGAACCTGCGATCCTTTGGTTTACAGCCTGCGCTCAATCCACTGAGCTACGCCAGCCAGGGCAGGAAAAAATATTTCTTGAGAATTAATAATGTTACTGGTGCAATCCACTAAACATATAAAAGTAAATTTATTTTGTTAAACACTGAAGAGAAGAGCAGCATCACTTGTTTTAAGTGGTCACAGAGCTGAGCAAGCAAGAGCATATAAGTGGATAGTGAAATTATGCTACAAAAAAACACTTTCCCTAGTTTTCTAGGATTCGCAAAGATGGGAAGTGTATACCATGAATTCCGTAACCTTGGATGATCAATTTTAACTAATTTTAGATAGATAAATCGTAGAAAAATTATATTTATTTTGTGTATCTATTTCCATAATTTTAAATATTTTCAACAAGTACTCATTGCTTTTATTTTTTAATTGTTTTAGATGTCACAAAGAACTTTATTTTATTCTTTTAAAATTTTTGTTGTACTTTTTTCCATTACCATTTAGTCCCCTAACACCTCATTCCTGCCTGCAATCACCACACATTGCTTTTAAATATATTTAAAAATAGTGTGTAGTACATAACATTTTATAAAAAGAAATGCATATGAATTATGTAAGCATTGAATATTATAACAAGCATAAAATAAAATACTAAAATATTATATTTCTGTATAATGAAGTTGTAGGCATTTTTGCTTTTTGATATGTCTTTTCTCCTCTAATTTTATTGAAAAATAACTTATATACAATAAAATTTAATAACTTAATTGTACAGTTTGATAAATTTAGATAATTCTATAGTGTTACGTAATTACCATCAAAACAAATAAAATATAAAAAACGCCCATCACCCAATGTTTGCTCATTGTTCCTTTGCAGTTGATCTGCTCACCCTAACTTTGGCGCAATCAGTCATTTACTATCTTTTGTCTGTTATTAAATTTCATAAATATAGTAATTTTGCCAAAGAGACAAAAACTGTGTTCCATTCTCTGGATCAGCTGTCTATCTGCAGGAAAAACAGAGTACAGAGGAACATGTTAAATTGCATCAGGAGTGTGCCAGGAGCAAAATCCATACTATGGGACTGAATAGGTCAAAGGTCTGTGTCTTCCACAAATGAAAAGAAACAAACAAAACTACATAAAGTGGACCCATACATTATGTAGTTAATTGTTTGACTTCATTCACTTACCATAATGTTTTTGCGATTCATCCATTTTACCACATACATCAATATTTTGTCTCTTTTCATTGCAGGGTGTTTTCTATAGGATTGATATCCTACAATGTGATTATTTATAATTTGATGTATATTTGGATTGTTTCCAATTTCTATTATAAAAATTATGCTATGATCGTTTATATACAAGTTTTCGTGTGAATATATATTTCCATTTTTCTTGGAAAAAATAATTAGCCGTAGTATTCTTTTTTCTTATGATACATATACATTGAATTTTATCATTATAATGCTGCAAAACTGTTTTTCAATATGACTATACTAGTTTATATTCCCACAGCAATAAATGAGTATTGTGGTTGCTTCATATCATCACCACACTTAGTATTGTCAGTTTTCTTAACTTTAGCCATTCTAGTGGGTGGGTAACTGTATCTTGTTGTTTTAATTTTTATTTCTCTGATGATTGGGAATGTTGCACATATTTTAATGGGCTTATTTACTATTTATATCTATTATTTACTAAAGTTCATGCTCCTACTTTTCACACACTTTTAAAATGGGTTTGTCTTATGATTACTTTGTGTTAGTTCTATATCATAATGTCAATACAAGCCGTGTATCATATTTTTTCTACTAGTCTGTAGATTGCCTATGTATTTTATAATTGTCTTTTAAAGTGAAAATTTCTCAATTTTGATAAAATCTATGTTCGTCATTTTTAAAAAGTTGAATGAGTCATGCCTTTGTGTCCTATTTAAAAATCTTTTCTTAGCCCAGTTTCTAAAAATCATCTGTCTTTCTTTTAGAAGTTTAAGCAATGACATTTAGGTCTGTCATCCATTTCAAGTTAATTTTCTATTTGGAATGAGGTTAAGAGTCAATGTTTATTTTTCCTACACAAGTTTCTATTTGCTCCAATGTTATTTTTTGAATAGACCATCTTTCCACCGTTGAATTATCTGAATGCCTTTGTAGGAAATCAAGTGATCATTTAACAGTCTATTTCTAAGTTGTCTATTATGCTCCATTTTTCTATATGTTTATTTTTACATTAATACCATACTTTCTTGACAACAGAAACTTTATAGTAATTCTCAAGTCAGCATAAATCCTTTGCCCTGGCCAGGTGACTCAGTTGGTTGGAGTATCATCCCCTTCACCAAAAGGTTATGGGTTCAATTCCTGGTCATGGCATATACCTAGCTTTCAGGTTTAATTCCAGGTCAGGAAGAGTAAGGAGGCAACCGATCAATGTTTGTCACATTGAAGTTTCTCTCTCTTTCTCTCCTTTACTCTCTCTCTAAAATCAATAAACATAGCCTCAGGTAAGGATAAAAAAGATAACATAAGCTTTCAAGCTGTTTATATCTTACAAAAGTTTTTGGTTATTCTAGGTCTTTTGGTTACCATATATAGTTTAGCATGAGCTTGTTAATATTTTCAAAAATCTGACTATGATATTTTTGAGAATATATTCAATCAATAGATCAATTTGGGGGGAACTGCCACCTTAACCACACACACAGTCTTCCAATTCATGACTATTTATGTAGGTCTCTAATGTCCCTTTTCAGTGTTTCCTACATTTTAGGGTACAGGTCTTATACATTTGTGATAAATCTATTTCTAAGTATTTTTGATACTCTTGTACATACACTCCTAAAATTTCATTTTCTATTTGTTTGCTAGTGCATAAAAATACAAATTGAAAGCCCTGGCTGGCGTAGCTCAGTGGATTGAGTGCAGGCTGCAAACCAAAGCATTGCAGGTTCAATTCCCAGTCAGGGCACATGTCTGGGTTGTAGGCCATGGCCCCCAGCAACTGCACATTGATGTTTCTCTCTCTCTCTTTCTCGCTCCCTTCCCTCTCTAAAAATAAATAAATAAATAAATATTAAAAATTTTTTTAAAAAATAAAAAAATACAAATTGAATTTTTGGTACTGAACTTGTATCTTGAGGCCCTGCTAAAATCACTAGTTAGTTCTGATAGCCTCTTTGTCACTTCTTTAGCATTGTCTGTGTATATGATCATGTAATTAAAAACACTTTTTTTCTTTCCTTTCTTTATGCCTTTTATTTAGTTTTTCCTGCTTTATTTTACAAGCTAGTATCTCTAAAACAATGCTAAATAGAAGTAGTGAGAGTAAACATGTAGCCTTGTTCTTAATCCTAAAATGCTGTTAAGAGTATCAAACCCTTTTCTAAAATGTATTTTCAGTTACTAAGGTAGAAAGTTTGAAATGATATCCAAATACTGAGAATAAGCTGAATGTATTGTATGATACTGTATTTTCATTTGTTTTATGTTGTTTGTATATGCACACTGGTATGCATATGATATATATGTGTACAATATATGAGGTCTGTCTGGATAAAATTCAGTCATTGTTAATATAATGAAATGGTTTGTGCAACATTGATTAACCTGGCAGCCAAGGAGAGTGGACTGGAATGTGCATGCATAAACAATGATGACTTACTGTAGTAGTCAGTGGGGGCAGTAGATGCTGTTGAGTGGACATGTGCACTGTGTTACCATTACCTTCAAAATGACTGAGCAAGTAGAGCAATAAATCTGCATCAGATTTTGTGTTGAGCTTGAACATTCCTCCATGGAAACTATTTGGATGATTCAGAAGGCCGCAGCTATGTACATCTGGTGACTGGCAGCTTTATCACAAAAATGTGCTGCTCATGCATCACGTCTCCTGCAGAGATTTTTTTGTGAAAAATCAAATCACCCAAGTGACTCAGCCTCCCTACAGCCCAGATTTGTTGCCCTGTGACTTCTGGCTTTTCCCAAAACTAAAATCACCTTTGAGAGGGGAGAGATTTTGGACCATTGACGAGATTCAAGAAAATACAACAGGGCAGCTGATGGCAATTGGGAGAACTGTGTGAGGTCCCAAGGTGCCTACTTTGAAGGGAACTGAAACAAGATACAATATTTCTTGTATATTGTATCTTCTCCAATAAATGTCACTATTTTTATATTACATGGCTGGATACTTCCTGGCCAGATCTGGTATATAATGATTAAGTGATTAATATGACCCAGACTAATATGACTCAGACTTAGTACATATCAAGGGATATGGTATAATGTGGTATATAATTTGAACAAAGTAGTGGATAAAAATTTTTTCACACATACAGCTGAGAAGTATGTTAATGAATATAGTTCTTGGCAGAATTCCCAGTTCTTACAGAACTGTCATTTGTTTTATCTTTGCTTGACAGAAATGGGATATTTTCTTTCTTCACTGAGTGATTTTTTAACATACTGAACAGATGAATTGCATGGAAACTACAGCCCTCAAAATATATTAGTCTCCAGTTTCTGTCTAATGCCTAATCAGTTCATTGAATATGGATTCTATATATTGGTATTTAAAGGCACATGTTCTCCTATGTCCAGTCTTTATGAATTGGAATCCATATACCTTTCTTGCTTAAGTCTTAAAAGACTCATTTAAGACTTAATAGATAATCACAGAATAGCCACGGGGATATAAAGTACAATATAGGAAACCTAGTAGCCAAAGAAGTATACACGTGACCCATGGACATGAACAATGGTGGAGGGATTGCCTGAGGGGGTGGGGAGTGCTGGGTGGAGGGGGCAAATTGGGGAAATTTAGGACAACTCTAATAGCATAATCAATAAAGTATAATAAAAACATAAAGTAATAGAAAAAGGCTTTAGGGAACCTGGAGAACAGATTTAGTCCAAGACTAACAAGGAAAATAAAAACCTTGTGATTTCCAGGATCCATAACTTATGCTGGATTATGGGCTACATCTTTTGCAGCCACACTGGTGAAAGTTTGACTGTGTGACATCTTTGCATTTGGAAAAGCAGATGAATGGGTGCATTTAATGTAGATGAGACACATGGTACTAACCACATACCAAGTATCCAGACCCACCATGTGTGATTTCTAATGACATATGGAAAGTTTTCACTCCAAAAAAAAAAGATATACTCTATATTAGAAAATTGCTGATTTACACTAACACCCTTAAGAAATGAATTTTCTATTCTCAACAGAACTATTGTTATGTGTTTATTGACTTAGTGAAAAATACTAAACAAAAATATCCACATAATTCCTTTCACATAATCTTCAAAAAGATATAAGCTATATAGTCAAAAGTACTCTCTGCAATGTGATTACACAATGAGCACATTTTGGTTTTCTTGGTTTTGAAGTGTTTCTTTTGTTTTAGAGAAAAAAAATTGAACACTTTTGACTAAGAAAATAAGCATGAGAGAAAAAATATGGGTAAGTATAAAATAACAGTTTAGGAGACCTTTGGGATTAACTTTAGTGTGTTTTGCAACTATATAATTTATCCATGTTTGTAGAGGGAGAATGAAAAAGACAGTCCAGAGTAGTCTTCCATGCACCTATTTTTTTTATATGATCCCTGATTCTGGTTCTGTGTATCCATTTAAATATTGAATAACTATTTTGGCTAAGCCACCATGAATTTTTAAGAACTACCAAGTTCTCATCATTTACTACTCATACTAATGTATTATTGCCTCTTGTATTAAGATAGCATTACCTGATAAAAATATCTAAAATTTCAGACATTTTCTATAAGACAATTGTTGAAGACATATAATAGTCAAATGCTTTATTTGCACTATCTGAAATCAAAATAGAAAGCAAGAATATGCATACTTTCTTTTTTATATACCTTGACCTGAAATGGCAAACATAACTTTAGTTGACCATTTTGACTAGTGCTAATCACTGGAACATACCAGAAAGTTGGGAAATGCGGTTTTCATCTGGAAATCTGCCTCCCAGCAATAACACAAGGTGGAAGAGTTACACAAATTAAAAAATTATTGGTTTCAATATTTTCTTTGGTAAAAATTCTATGTACACACTTATGTAGCACATAATTCTATTTTAGGTACTAGTGACAGTGACATATCCATCCCCCCAATATGGCTGCTTTTTTTACAAAGTGAATAACAACTTATTTTTAAATACTTTGTTTAGATATAATTCAATTACCTTATGGTTAACCAACTTAAAGTGCACAAATGCTTTTTAAATATATTTATACAGATATGAACCATCATCAAAAAGTCATTTCATAACAATTTGGTTATGCCATTTTGAAAACTCCATGCTAATTAACAGTCACTGCCAATTCCAGCTATCTCCCTCATCCCCAGGCAACCACTAATCGACTTGCTGTGTCTAAAGATATGCCTGTTCTGGCCATTTTAAATAAAAGAAAATACACAATATGTGGTACTGTGTGACTGTTTTTTTTTCACTTAGCACTTCTTTCAAGTTATATGAATATTGTAGAATGTATCAGTAATCTATTGTTTTTATTGCCAAAAGGCATTATGTTGCATGGATTAACTAGATTTTCTGTATAATTTATCAGTTGATGCACATTTGAATTGTTTTCATTTGGAGGCCACTGTGAATAATGCTTTTATAAATATTTGTGCACAAGTTTTGTTTGAATGTATTTTTCCATTTCTTTTAGGTATATACCTAGGGCTGGAGTTGATGAGTCATATGGTAACTCTATGTTTAGTATTTTGAGGAATTACCAAACTATTTTACAAAGTGTTATAAAAGTGGTTGCACCATTTTACATTCCCATTAACAAGACATGAGGGTTCTAACTTCACATCCCTGCCAACATTTGTTATTATTAGACCTTTAATTAGAGTCAACTTAGTATGTGTGAAATGGTATTGTATTGTGGTTTTGATTTGCATTTACTAATGACAAATGATGTTACACATATTTTCATGTGCTAACTGGTGATTGGCATATAATTATTGGAGAATTCTATTCAGAACTTTAGCCCATTTTAAAATTCAGTTGTTTCTTCTTTTTGTTATTACATTGTAAAGGTTCTTTATGTATTCTGGGAGCATGACTCTTATCAGATATGATTTGCAAATATTTTCTTCTAGTATGTGGGTTGAATTTCAATGTTCTTCAAGGTGTATTTTTAAAGTATAATTTTTTTTTAAATTTTATGAAGTTCAGTATATCTTTTTTCTTTTCTCCCTTCTACTTTTGACTTTCATGTGGACCCACTGGGGACCTGGCCTGCAACCAAAGCATGTGCCCTGACTGGGAATCGAACCAGTGACCTGTTCACAGCCAGCACTCAGTCCCATGGGCTACAACAACCAGGGGCTCTCCCTTCTACTTTTGATGTCATAAAATATTATCTAACACAGTCACAAGATTACACTGCTATAATTTTTTCTGAGTTTTAAAATTTTATTTCTTATACTCAGCTCTATGATCAGCTTTATATTAATTGTATGTGTTTGTGTGTATGGTGTGAGAAAGGGATTCAAATTTATTTTTGTGTATGTGGATATAGATTTGTCTCAGTGCTCAGTGCCATTTTTGAAAAAAAAATCCTTTCTTAATTAAATTGTCTTGACAATCTTGTGGAAATACAATTTATCAGAAGTGTAATAATAAGGTATATTGGTTGATTTTTCTTTTTGCTTATAAATGTTAAAGTGTTCCAGCACCATTTGTTGAAAAGAGTATTCCTCTGCCATTATATTGACTTTGATACCTTGTCAAAAGTTAATTGATCATATTTCTGTGAGTTTATTTTAGGACTTTCTTCTGTTTCATTATCTTTTTCTCCAATACAATACAGTCTTGATTACTGTTGATTTGTATTTTCTTGAAATGAGGTGGGATGAGTAACCTCCTTTACATAAAAAACATAAGAAGAACACAGCAGTATGAAGGAGTACTGGGATCAGTTGCTTAAATATGCTTTTAGACTGCTAAGAAGGAATTATGTTTTTCAGTGTTAGGAGATGGTGCAAATTATCTCAACAAGTAGGTGATGGCATTGAGGATTTGGGGCCAAAATTTCAAGTTGTAGTAACTGCAGTTATGTACCCTGCTTAATTCCTTTTCATGTGGCGTTGGGCAACCATACTGGAATGGCTTGCATTAAGATTAGAGGTTGGTAGAAGTTCTTAGCATTTAAGGAAACAGATCTTTCTTTTTTATACTTTAAATTTCTATTGGAAGCAAAAATAATCATAATGATAATGCTAATATTTTGCATGCTTATGATGGTGGTATTTAGTTTACAGAGTTCTTTTATAAGTAGTATTTATTACAACCAATTGCAATTTAAAAAGTCTACAAAATAAGAACTAGTTCACTATTTTAGGATAAGAAAGCTAATGTTGCACTATTTATTAAAGACATGTGTATAAGTGAACACCTTTAGTGTTTTAGAATGTTCCCAAAAATAAAGCATTAGCCAAGATAGTAGGAAATGACTTATGAGCAACACGGTATCATCAAAATGAATGCTTGCTTAAGAGTTAACTGAAAGAGGAACCTGTTAAGAAATCCAGACAGGTTAATATAAACAACTGCGGGTGGAAGTGGTAGTGTTATATATGACAACATAATTAGAGTTAATAAGATGAAATTATGGGGATTATGGAGGAACCTAAAGTTAATAAACTTATATAATTAAGAGCAATTAGCAATAGAGCTAAGCTATCTTTTCTGTTGTGTTTTAGGAAAAAAAAAAGCATGTCCAATGTGTGAGAATGATTAGTTTATGGGCTAATTCTCAACAGCTGGTTTAGAGACTATGCCAAAAAAATGTTCAGTTTCAGAAGACATGTATCCAGTCGCAAAACAACACATGTGAATACACACATAGCCTAATTTAGATTAATTTAAAAAAAACTTTTAAAATACTCACTGTGTGCTGAAAACTGGTCATTAAATTAAAAAATAGTGATGTTTTGCTTCTCCCTTCATTTTTGTCCCTTAAACTTTGGTAAGAGTAGTAAAACTTTACAATGTGTGTCCATAAAGTATCCAGTCATATAATATTAAAAATGCAGACATTTATTGAAGAAAATACAAGAAACATTGTACATAGGAAAATGACACCTCAGTTTCCTTTAAAGTAGGTACCTGGGGACCTCACACATTTCTCTTAGTATCTCTTCCACTGTTCAAGCTCTCTGCAAAATCCTTTGTTGGAACCACCATCAGTTCCACCGAATTTTCCTGAATCTCATTGACAGTCTGAAATCTCTTCCCCTTCAAAGATGATTTTTACTTTTGGAAAAGCCAAAAGTCACAGGGCACCAAATCTGGGCTGTAGGGGCTAAGTCACATGGGCAACTTGATGTTTGATCAGAAAACTCTGTATGAGTTGTAATGCGTGAGTGGGAGCCTTGTTGTGATGAACCTGCCAATCACCAATTGCTCATAGCTGTGTCCGTTTTCACTGTATTGCATCTCTCAACTAATGAAGAACATTGAGATAGTATTCCTTATTAATTTTGGTATTCCTTATTAATAATTCCTTATTAATTCCTTATTAATTAAGTTTGGCTTGGAGGGGCATACTCATGATGGACAATACTTTCCCAATCAAAAAACACAGTTAACATGGTCTTGATCTTGCTGAGACTTTGACACACCTTCTTTGGGCATGGAGAATTAGGTGACTTCCACTTGGACAACTGGGCCTTCATTTCTGGATCATAGCCATAGGCCAACAATATATCTCCAGTAATGACCTTCTTGAGGAAATGTGTTTCATTGTAGTGGTTTAAACCAAATCATTAGCAACTGCCTCATGACATTCCTTTAGCTCTGGTAACAGAAGCCATGAAATTAATTTTGCTGTGACATGTTTCATGAGAAGATCTTGCATCAAAATCTCAGACACAGTAGTTTTTGGAATCCCCAGATCAGCTTCTTGTTCTAGCACTATCAGTCACTGATTTTTGTTGATTGTAGCCTGTTAAAGTTCAACATTCTCAGACTTTCTGCTTGTTACAGGCCTACCAGAATATGGATCAATTTCAACAGATTCTCAAACATCTTTGAAACATTTGTGCCACAATTTTATTTGCACTGCACTCATTTCATTGTCCTGCAAGCCTTTTGAATCATCCAAATAGTGTCTGTGGAGGAATGTTCAAGCTTAATGCAAAATTTGATGCAGATCTGTTGCTCTAGTCACTCAGTCATTTTGAACGTGATGGCCACACTGTACACATGCTCACTCAACAGTGTCTCCTGGTCCCACTGACAAGTACAATGAAGTTGTCATTGTTCATCATGTGCAATCCAATCCACTCTTCTTGCCTGCAGGTTACATCAATGTTGTACAAACCATTCTCATTATATTAACAATGGCTTGACTTTTTCTGGACAGACTTCATTCACATATACACAATTAACATTTTTCTTCTCTATGCTGTGTATTTTATAAAATCAAGGTGATAAATTAAGGTATTTTCTAATATAATCTAAAAACTATTCAAAAGGTAGGAATAAAAATTATGTCAACTTCACAATATGATTTTTCAGTATTACTTTAACAATCAAAAATAATTTGTTAGTTTCAAAGTCAGTTTGTTCCTGAGGTCAACACAATTTCATGCAAATTTTAAATTATAAATAGTCACATTGTGATCAACTATTTAAACTTCTCCATGAATAATATGAGAAAAACACCATGCATTTCTGATCCATTAAATAATTAAATAGTATTTTCATAAATAATCTGCAGGGTAACTGTTGGGAACTGCCCCGCCTGGTTTCAGGAGCTATAACCCTCCATGGCTAAGACTGTGTGAGAGACCTTTGGACCAGAAGCCACTAAGGAGACAAAGATTATCTCCCTGGCAGGAGCTCCACTTCTGCTCCTTTCACTTCATCCATAACTGGCTCCCAGTGCTTGGTTGGTTAGCCAATGATGGGTAAGATTTCCCAAGGGGGGAACAATCTAAGACAGGCATGATCACATGGAGGCCCCAGGGAAGGACTTGGGGGCTATAGCAAAAGGGGGTGATGGACACTCATCCCTTGCCTTTGACAAAGCCTGAGTCTTCATTCTGTCTGTGAGAGGTCTCCTAATCTCTTGGCTGCCTTACTTCCACTGCCTGACTTAAGCTTGAAACAATGACAGAGGGTGGTGTAGCCCTGTGCTGGAAAGGGCAGGCTGCCTGGGTGATAAGGCCTAAGAAAGAATTAATAAAATCCTGTGAAACCTGCTTTGCTAAGAATGCTCTCAATTAAATGATAGGGGTCTGAGTAGGAAATGAGTTTGTTTCCCAAAGTTTTGTAGCCCTTTAGCTAACAGACCCTGACTCAGAATAGGCCCTCATTGTTCTTTGTATGCTATCTATTGTTTGATCCTTACTGCCTGACAATGATTAATGAATTTTACCTGTATTTCTGTGCAAACTGAAAGCCAATAAAAACCTGTCAAGGCAAGGATCAGGGTGCTCTCCTCTTGAGGGAGTGGCCAAGCCGCTCTGAGGCGCTCTCCCCTTGAGAGAGTAGCTGCACCATCCCTTTTCCTCCACAGGACTCAGTAGTCCATGTGAATTTATCTTGTATCTCATCCATAATGCCACGGACACTGCGGGCTGGTTTCCGCATCAGGTAACACCTCAACTGAAATGAATGTGATGTAGTAGAATGATTTTCACACAGAAATGGGTAGGTTTATGAGAAATGTAGAGTAGTTTTTTAAAGGTACATTTGTCTCCCATGCACAGTGACAATTTTCAAATTTGGAATAAAGGTAAACAACTCAAATATAGTGTAAGTACTGTGTATGTATGGATAAATAAATATATATAATTAATACTTTTTTTTCTTTTCAACATATAATCTCTATTGTTAACAAGGAGGAAACAGGGAGATCCAAGATGGTGGAGGAATGAATGGAAGCCACACTAACCACCTCCCACGACCAACCTGGAATTACAACTAAATCGTGGAGAAATTACACAGAACAAACAACTGAACAACAGTGAGACAGAATCCTTATAATCTCAAACAGGCAGAAGAATCAGCATCAGCACAACCTTACTGGTAAGGAGTCCAATGGAGACATGAGAGGCCTGCCTGGGTGCCCACAGGTGTCAGGGAAGCACCAGAGGGATATTTAAGCAGCTGGTTGGATCTCCCTGAGAAGTGGGGGTCTAAACACAAAGCTGGGATCCCCAGGCTACAGCACTAGAGCATGAAAAGTACACAGACAACATCCAGCTGTGAAAAACAGCAGGGTTGCTCTTTGCCAGAGACAAATGACTGGAGACACAAAGAGATGTTTGAAGAGCCAACATATAAATTTTCATTTGCAGCCACTTAACCCAGCAAGAGGGAGGACTAGAGATGCTTGAAGAGATACTTGGGATGGAGGTTTTGGGGAGAGAACCAAGGGAATAGATGCCAGGATCACAGTGCTGAGTCATCCCCTGAAAGGCAACATCTATCTTTCTTAGGCAGACCGCTCCCTTCTGAGAAGCAGCAGCCCTGTTGAAGGGAAACAATAGCCCTGACCCCAGAAAGGAGTCTGCCCCACCCTGTGGTGCATAAGTCTGACTGTTGAGTGCAGAGTGACTAGATTAACAACTGAAGGAGTCAGTCACAGACAGTAGATCCCTGGAAGTCTCAAACAGGCTGCCTAAGGTCAGACAGGTTCACCATCTGACATCAGCAGAGTCAGATCCATAAAGAAAAAACTGGTAAATACTAGATGCTATGAATACAAAATCCACCATGGTCTTCTCTATGATTTTTGATATTTTCTCTCCTGCATAACTTTTTAACATTTATTTCTTGTCCATCAGGTTTGTGCATATTGAATCAGTAGATTTTATACTATAGTTTATTTTATACCTCATTTTACCTTTTTCTTTCTTCTTCTTATTTTCATTTTAAATGTTTTATTCTCTCTTGCAACAACTTGTTTCCATTCTGCACTCTTACTATTTCTTCCCAATCCAGCCTCTCAAAACCAACTTTCCTGTCAATGGTCATCTTACATTCTTTTTCACATTATTAAAATAACTGTGTTCTCTCTCCACATTTAGCCATCTTTGCTCATTTGTTGTGAATAGAATAGTTGCTCATTTGCTTTGAATAGAATAGTTGTTGCATTTTTTAATTTTATCTCCGCATCTTCAGTAATTTTGTATTTAAAATCTCAAATTTTACCATTCCCTTCTCCTATTTATTTTTGTCTCAAATTTTAATTTTTCCCTGTCTTATCCTGGTTTTTGTTCCTCACTTTTAGTATTCCCTCTCCTTTTATCATCTCAAAATCACTTCCCTTTCCTCCAGACATCTCTTAATCTTTACTTTCTTCCCCCCACTACTGTTATTCCCATTCCAGCTATAATAATTTCAGCTCATTTGTTGTTGATAGTGCTGTGGTAGATCTGTTTCTCCAATTTCATTCCTGTTTTTATTATTTATTTGTTTTTCATTTTTCTTTCTCTTTATTTTATTTTATTTTATTTTATTTTAATCTCTGTTTTAACTTAATATTATACACTTCCTTTCTCTTACTCCATTCTGCTATCTTCATTCCCATTTTTTATTTATGATGTAAATATTACTTCCTTTCTTCACATTGCTCTAATTCTCAACTCTTCCCAAGTGAGGTAGTGTTCCTACCTCAAACCTCTAAAAATCATGTTTCTATTAATAGATTATCTCATATCCATTTCTCCTTTCTTATACTAGTTTTAATCTCTCTATACCCTTATTAATACTGGCTCATTTGCATTGATAATAGTATTGCAGGGGATAGTTATTTTTGTGGGTGTGAGTTTGTTTCCTGGGGTTTGTGGTCTTGTTCTGGTAGCACCTGTAGAACAGCATTACAAGACATTAGAGGCAGAGTGACACTCAGTAAACTAGTTGAAGGGAAGGATCCATCAAAGAATGACCCAACAACAATCAAAACCCAATTACATCCAGAGGACCAACATAAACAGCACAAAGGGTACCAAGTTCAAAAAATAAAGGAGACTATACCACTGAATATAGCAGGCCTCCTACCATAGAAGTTCATCTAAATTGATGATTGAACAAGCAGAAACAAACAAGAAGAGTCTGCCCCCAAAATGGGAAGACAAACAATAACCCCCAATTGAAAGGAAAGGAAGAATTCCCAGAAAGAGTACTAAGTGAAATAGAGGCAAGCAAACTATCAGATAATGAGTTCAAAACAATGGTTATAAGGAAGCTGAATGAACTCTGAGAATTACAAAAAAACTGCACATAAGATACAAGGAACCTACTGCGAATTACACCAGCATGAAAAAGGACATAGAAACTATCCATAAGAGCCAAAAGGAAGTGAAGAATACAATTTCTGAATTGAAGGACACAGTAGAAGGAATTAAAACCAGGCTAGATAAAACAGGGGATCAAATCAGTAAGTTGGAGGACAAGGTAGTAAAAAAACTCCCTGAAAGAACAAGAAAAGGAAAAAAGACTAAAAAAGAATGAAGAGGGGTTAAAGGAAATGCAAGGAAATATGAAAAATAATGATATCTATATAATAGGGACACCGGAAGGACAAGAAGAGGAGCAAAGGACAGAAAATCTGTTTGAAAAATTAATGACAAAAAACTTCCTTAATTTGATAAGAGAAAAATTCATACAAGTCCAGGAAGCACAGAGAGTCCCAAACAAGAGGAACCAAGAGAAGCTCACTCCAAGATACATCATAATTAAAATGGCAAAACTCAAAGACAGACTCTTAAAGGCAGCAAGGGAGAAATAGAAAGTAACATACAAGGGAGCCCCAGTAAGGCTAGCAGCTGACTTCTCAACAGAAATACTACAAGCCCCAAGGGAACGGCAAGAAATATTATAAGTAATGGAAAGTGAAGTCCTGCAACCAAGACTACTCTACCCTGTAAGTCTTTCAATTAAAATGGATGGTGAAATAAGGAGTTTCCCAGAAAAAAGAAGACTAAAAGGATACATTTCGACCAAACTACTTTTGCAAGATATGCTAAATGAGCTTAAGAAGAGGAAGAAAAAGAGTGAGAAAGAGAGGAACACAGGTATGAGGGGGTAAAATGGCAATGAATAAGCACCTATTAATAATAACCTTAAAAGTAAATGGATTAAATTCTCCAATCAAAATACATAGGGTACCTGAAAGGATAAGAAAACCCACAAATATGCTGCCTACAAGAGACCCACCTCAGAACAAAAGTCCTGTGTAGACTGAAAGTGAAGTGTTAGGAAAAAAAATATTCCAAGAAAATGGACAGGAAAAAAAGCAAGGTAGCAATACATATATCAGACAAATAGACTTCAAAATAAAGGCCAGAAAAAGAGACACAGAAGGACACATCATAATACTCAAGGGAAGACTCCATCAAGAAGATATAAACATTATGAACATATATGCATCCAATAAACAGCAACTAAATACATAGGGAAATTCCTGGAGTACTTCAAGAAAGATGTAGACAATAACACAATTATAGTAGGGCATTTTAATACCCCACTGTCAACAATAGATAGATCTTTCAACAAAAATATCAGCAAGGATATTGTGGAATTGAATGAAACACTAGATCAAATGGACTTAACTCGTGTGTGTGTGTGTGTGTGTGTGTGTGTGTGCATGTGTGTGTGTAAGCTTTCATCACAAACAAGTAAAATACACTTTCTTTCAAATGGATATGGTACATTTTCAAAGAGAGAATATATGATAGTACAAAAAACATCTCAAAAAGTTCAAGAAAGTTGAAATCATATCAAGCCTTTTCACAGACCACAAGGTCTTGGAATTAGAAACCATTCAAAGGGAAAACTCAAAAACATTCAAAACATTCAAATATATGGGGACCGAATAGCATGCTATTAAAAAATGAATGGATCAAGAACATCATGGAAGAAACCAAAAGGTTTCTGGAAACAAATGGAAATTAACACACAACAGTTCAAAACATAGAGGACACAGCAAAGGCAATCCTGAGAGAAAAGTCCATAGTAATGTAGGCCTACATAAAAAAGGTAGAAACATTTCAAATAAATAATCTAATCCTACATCTACAAAAACAAACAAACAAAGCCCAGAGTGAATAGAAAGAAGGAAATAATCAAGATTGGCACAGAATAAAATGACATAGAGACTAAAAGAACAATCAAAGGTTCAATAAAATCAGAAGCTGATTCTTTGAATAGATACACAAAATTGACAAACCTTTAATAAGACTTATCAATAAAAAAGAGAGGAGACCAAAATAAATAAAATCAAAGAGGAGATATTGCAGTTGATGCCACAGAAATACAAAGGATTGTAAGAAATTGCTATGAACAACCATAAGCCAAGAAATTTGAAAACCTGGGTGAATTGGACAAATATCTAGAGACATATAATCTTCCAAAACTGAATAAAAAAGTATCAGAAAGTCTGAACAGACTGATAACAACTATTGAAATTGAAGCAGTAATCATAAAGCTCTCGGCACACTAAACCATCCTGGATTGGACCGTTTCACAGGAGAATTTTACCAAACATTTAAGGAAGAGCTAACCTCTATCCTTCTTAAAGTATACCAAACTATCCAAGAAGAGGGAAAACTCCCAAACTCTTTTTATGAGGTCAGCATGATGCTAATCCCCAAACCAGATAAAGACAAACAAGAAAAGAAAACTACAGGCCATTATTGCTGATGAACATAGATGCTAAAATCCTCAACAAAATATTGGCAAACCAAATCCAGAAGTACATTAAAGTGGTCATACACAATGATAAGTGGGATTCATCCCAGGGATGCAAGAATGGTACAATATTCACAAATCAATAAATGTAATATATCCCATTAAAAAAGGAAAGACCAAAATCACATAATCATGTCAATAGATTCAGAAAAGGCATTTGATAAGGTATAGCACCCATTTATGATAAAAACACTCAGCAAAGTCAGAAAGTATGAGTGATCATACCTAACATAATAAAGGCCATATATGAGAAAACCTACTGCCAACATCATACTCAATGGGCAAAAACTGAAAGCTTTCCCACTAAGATCAGGAACAAGACAAGGGTGTCTGCATTCACCACTTCTGTTCAACATAGTATTAGAAGTTCTAGCCAGACTGATCAGACAAGAAAAAGAAATAAAAGGCATGCAGATTGGAAAGGAGGGAGTAAAACTGTCATTGTTTGCAGATGGCATGATAGTGTACATAGAGAACCCCATGGGCTCCACCAAAAAGCTACTTGACCTAACAAGTGAATTTGGCAAAACTGGGGAATACAAAGTCAATATTCAGAAATCGAAAGCATTTTTGTATACTTACAACAAAATTTCAGAAACAGAAATCAGGAAAAAGATCTCACTTGCTATAGCAACAAGAAAACTAAATTATCTAGGAACAAACTTAACCAAGGAGGTAAAAGACATGTACTCAGAAAACTACACAACACTGAAGAAAGAAATTAAGTAAGACACAAATAAATGGAAGCATGTACCATGTTCATGGATTGGAAGAATTAACATAATTAAAGTGGCCATATTATCCAAAACAATTTATAGATTCATTGAAATACCTATTAAAATATCAATGACATATTTCACAGATATAGAACAAATATTTCAAAAATTTATATGGAACCATAAATGAGCCCAAATAGTTGCAGCAATTTTGAGAAAGAAGAACCAAGTAGGGAGGATCACACTACCTGATATCAAACTATATTACAAGGCCACAGTAATCAAAACAGTCTAGTACTGGCATAAGAGCAGACACACAAACCAATGGAACAGAATAGAGAGCCCAGAAATAAACCCATGTCTCTATAGTCAATATTCAATAAAGAGGACAGAAGCAGAAAATGGAGTAAAAATAGCCTCTTTTAAAAATGATGTTGGAAAATCTGGACAGCTAAGTGCAAAAAAAATAAAACTTGACCACCAACTTACACCATGCACAAAAATAAACTCAAGATGGATAAAAGACTTAAATATAAGTTGTGACATCATAAAAACCCTAGAGGAGAACATAGGCAGGAAAATATCAGATCTTCCACTCAATAATATTTTCCCTATATGTTCCCTAGAGTAAGGGATATAAAGAAAAGGATAAACAAATGGGACTACATCAAATTAAAAATCTACATGGCTAAAGAAAATATCAGCAAAATGAAAAGGGAACCAACTGTATAGGAAAATATATTTGCCAATGATATCTCAGACAAAGGTTTGATCTCCAAAATATACAAATAATTCATCTGACTCCACACCAGGGAGACAAACAGTCCAATTAGAAATAGGCAAAGGACCTGAACAGACACTTTTCTGAAGAGGACATACACAAGGCCCAGAGACAAATGAAAGGATGCTCAGCATCACTAGCTGTCAGAGAGATGCAAATTAAAACCACAATGAGATACCACTTCAAATCGGTCAGAATGGCCATCATAAACAAGTCAACAAACAAGTGGTGGCAAGATTGTGGAGAAAAGGGAATCCTAGTACACTGCTGGTGGGAATGCAGACTGGTACAACTACTGTTGAAAACAGTATGGAATTTACTCAAAAACTAAAAATGGAACTGCTTTTTCACCCGGCTATTCCACTGTTGGTATTATACTCTAAGAATCCTGAAACAACAATTCAAAAGGACCTATGCACCCCAATGTTCATACCAGCATTATGTACAATAGCCAAATTCTGGAAACAACCTAAATGCCCATCAGTAAAGGAATGGATCATACAAACTGTGGTACATTTACACAATGGAATACTATATAGCAGAAAGAAAGAAGGAACTCCTATCCTTTGTGGCAGTATGGATGGAACTGGAGAGCATTATGCTAAGTAACATAAGCCTGGCTGTGAAAGCAAATATATGATCTCACCTGTAAGTGTAACTTAATCAACACAACAAACAACCAAGCACAGAACCAGATAAATGGATATAAAGAACAAACTGACAGACGCGTGGCAAAGGGGGATAACGGGGGAAAGAAGAGGAAGGCTCAAGTTAATGAACATGAAAATGACCCACCGACAAAAACAACAGGGGCAGGGGCAGGATTGAAAATTGTAGGTGGTGGGTGGGTAGGGGCAAAAAGAATAATGGGAAGAAAATAGAGACAACTATAATTGAATAAGTTAAAAAAAGAAACAAGGGGGAAATAATATGAAGAATGTTGATGCTTTAATAAAAATTCTTATTCCTACTAGGAATATAATTCAAATTTATCTAAATGGAAGGCCAGTAGCTTTATGTCCATATGTGAGTTATCATACATCCCTTTGCACAATGCTTGTTCAGGATGTGAGTGGGTAGCTGAAATATGCTTCATCAGGTCTGCCCATAAGGACACTATGGGCTTGACAGAGTCAGAGAAGAGGGCATGCTTAAAAAATATTACCCTTTATTAGACTTCAATGATTTGAAGTAAAGTGGGGAGAAAGTAAACAGTAGTTGAAGAGTCTGAAAAAATGAATGCAATAGATTAGGATTTAGGAATGTAGTATCTTGCTGGGAATGGTACCAGCAAGGAATTGGTACCTTGCCAAGGAATTGCTAGATGGTGAGCAGAGAAACTAGATATCTGAAATTAAGTGGGGTGTTGGTAGTCAGTTGCTAATCCTATTGACCTTTGCTAGATTCTGGACAGTCATTTTACATGAGCCCCAAGGACATAGGTTGTATTGTTACTGTCTGAACAGCCTAGTACAATAGCAATGCTACACTTTGAGTGAAATATCAGATCACCCTTCTCTCTGATCCTTGGCTTCCTGATATTAGACTAGTATAAATAATACCACAAACTTCAAGGACCTGCTCTACTTGTGTGGAAGCAAGAGTCTGCATTTTTGTGTGGCAGGCTCATTGGCCCAGAACAGTTATTTAAATAGTTGAGAGAACAATACTGAGTTACATTTTTCCCCATAGATCTTTGGATTTATTTCATTCACTACTTTTCAAATGTAGTGAATGAAATAAACATCAAATTCCCCAGGTTTTAAAAATAAACAAAACACTCTCATGAAGAATAAGGATAATTGAAGTAAATGGGAAATTTGTTAAGGCCTATAACATAAAAAACTGTAAAATGACAAGAAGCATGTTTGTATGTTTCCCCCTTTGGTTGGACAAAAGTACATAAAATTTATTTTCTATGAATACAGTTATCAGTAGTATTTATCTCAGCATGAGTCGCAGTGGAGAGCGAATTTTCTGTGTCCACATCATAACCTTTTAGGGATGATGTAGTATTACATTCTATATGTTGGAATTGCTTTTGGTGTGTTTTTCCCATTCATATTTCTTTGTCTCAGTAGTTCTACTCTCTTTCTCTGGAATGCGAAGATCCAGGTAACAGAAAAGGGTGTGCCATTCTCTGGATTCCTGGGATTGCTGGACCTGCCAGCCAGAGGGCTTCCTTATTTTCTCTCTGAGTTAGGAACTAGAGGAGCTCGTCCTTGGGTCTACAGGGACTCATTTGTGGAGATTCAAGATTTGTTGGAAAGCTCTCAATAGCTCTGTTTATTATCAGAAACCAAATCAGACAGCAATTGCTGTCACCAAAACCACAAAGAGAGAGCACTTGTGATTCTTTCTGACAGCTCCTTAGTGATTGCCTCAGGCCATTGGGCTGTGACTATGCTGCTTCTACAAAGTGTATCTGTACACTCTTCTGACTTGGAGTAACTAAGGAGAGAGGCAAATTCTACTGTCAAATATAGGAACAATAAATTTTCCACACATTAGCTACCCACATCTAACAGGTGAAAACTTCCATTGGGATTGCCACTGTATGTGAAAACATGTGCTAATTTTACTATGAAGAGTGTTCAATTCAGGAATACCAAGTGCCCGGAAGATAGGGCCCATATGTATTCACAGACAAAGGGAGATGGCAGGAATGGTAAACTGAGTCAGGATGTTGCTGTTTCTTTTTCCATTTATTGCTTTTGGAGATTCTTTTCAGTCATCTGCACTAAAAATCATCCAAGAATTATAGGTGGCACATGATCAGAAAGAAAATTAGCCAATAGCAAAATGGGCCACTTAGACTTTGAAAGAGAAAGATGCAAAAATCAGCATTAGGGCATAGGGGGAAGTTGGAAAAGAAAATCAAATTACTCAATCTGAAAAACTAGAGATCAATTTATTCCAACTCTTAGCTGCAGAAATTGAGAAACTCAATTAAAAAGAAAAGAAAAGAAAAGAAAAGAGAAAATGCAAGTACCCCTTACAAAAAATAAAGTACAGGTTTTTTTGTGAAATATGAAGAGGGTGAAATTTAGTCACAAAAACTTAAAAAGCGTTCTGGTTAATATATTAATCTAAAAAGCTAATTGAGTAAATCTGACAATTTGTCCAAAAACAACTTGTGGATGGTGAGGATTCTGTTTCTGGATTTGAAGATTTTTATGTACAGGTGGGTCACATCCTGCAAAAGAGAGATTACTTATAGTTTTCTCCTGGGTGTTGGTCATTTGATTTCTGAATTATTTTTCTAATTACCAAAGCTAATAAAGATCAACAGTTTGAGGGGTTGATAACTGCATGTTCACTAACTTTCTAGTTAACCTAGGCCAAATCTTGTTTATTAAAGTAAGTGAAAAAGGTGAGTTTTATCTTTGATAAACTTTAAGTTGAACTACCCTGTAAAAACTAGTTAATAAATAATTTAATTGTGTGAGATCACAAATAAAGTGAAAAGAACTCTTGTAGGATTTTAAAGGGCCCAGAGATACAGGTGTATTTTGATTTGCTTGTTTTGGGTTCTTACAATAACCAATTTGCTTTTAGCATTTAGTGGAAAACATTTGGATATGCAACCATCCTAGATGTTTGGGACAGCTCCACACAATTTCTCACCTCAAATGCCCATAGTGCCTCCTAGAAATATGAGGGGATTTAAGAAATTTTCAGGAGCAAAATGGTGCCTGAAATGCTTCTTTTGATCAGATCATAATAGAAGATTATGTCTCAAAGACCAAGACAAGAATTACTGGGCCCAGAAAATAAAATATCTTCTTTAGGGATACAGGGATTCAGGCTTAAAGATAAGAAACATTTAATAACATCAACTGGACAGATACTGCTTGACTTTTCCACATTGAACAATTACATCAGTTCAACATCCTTATGAGAAAGGGAAGATTGCCTTTTATAGACATAAAGAAACTGAAGCCAGAAAAGAGAATGACTTGCCCAAGTGCACAGAGCTAAAGAGTGGCATCTGTCAGGAGAATGAGAGGGCAAGACCTAGGGGCAAACTTCTAGGAACCTCCCTATCCCATTTTATTTTTCTTTCTTTTTATTTTTAAATTTAATTTATTAGGGTGACATTAGTTCACCAAAACATGCAGGTTTCAAGTAGACAACTCAACAACATAGAGTATTTCTAAGTGAGACTCATTTAAAGAAGCAAAACGGAAGTTCCGGAGCTAAGACTTTATCATTGAACTATGTTTTTTGACTAAGTGAACTAGCTTTGAGGGAGATTGTTCTTCCAAATGGGACTGTTAAAAAAGAATTTTATATGAACAATTTATATTCTTGTCAGGAAAACTTATCATGAAATTATTCTTTGTAGTTCTGTTGCCATGATAAATCAAAAGTTTTTTTCTTTCTCTTTTTTGGTTAATTCGTTCATGTTGGTCTACACTGAATACTGAGAGAATGGTGTGGTATTTATGCCAGTCCTAAAGACATAGTTACAGAAGAATTGGAAATGATTAGCCTCATAGCCATCTGAAAATGCACTATTAAATAGTAAAAACTAATTCTGAAAGCTGGAAACTCTTATGAACAGCCCATTATTGTAATTGGCTTTTGAGCAATAAATGGAGTATGTTCCTCAGGGCTTTGTAGGGTAATGAAATAAATTGAATATAAACTATATTACCATCTCTTAAAGTACTTTTAAGTACTTTGTATACTCTAGTACTACAGAGATACTTGCCAACATTATGGCCTCCTCACATGTCTCATTCATTTGTTGTTTTTCTTATTAGAATATAGTAAACACATCATTGAAGAACATCAGAGAGCACTAATTTAAGTATGCACATTATTAGATTCAATTTTACACTAAATAAAACATGGCAGTCACTTCTTTATCAGGATGGATGTAAGCCATTACTTTGTATTACTATAAACTTTAGAATGACTCTCCAATCCTACAGTTTTGAGGCGTTCTAATCTATCTTCACTACATACATCTTTAATGTAGGTTTGTATATGTATTAATCCCTCCTTGTGCAAATTTCACTTATGTACAATGTTTTGTTTTATTTGAAGGGAGGTGGCAAAGTTATACACAGAGATTGATTCTATCTGCCAGCAATTTATTTAGCATAGTTTAGCTGTGGGAATTATAGTAATTTCACAGGCCAATAGAATACAGGGTAATGTGTTTTAATAAGCTAATATCAATAAACAAATAAATATCATACTCCAAAGCAATGAACAACAATGATACATTATTGCTCCAGGCAAGGGGAGATAAAAGGAGAACATCCAAATTCAGCTGAGGTTTACCTTTTTATATGAATTTGGTCACTGGGACAGACAACTTAGCCAACTGTAAGCTGACTTCCAGCTGCTGGCAAAATAAAAAGTCCCTGTTACTAGAGCATATCTCAGGCTAGGTAGTGGCAGTACTGGTGTTGGGGAGCAGGGCAGGCCTGCTCCAGGGGTTAACACTTCAGGGACATTGCACTTTTGAGCACCACTGCCCACCCAAGAGTCATCTTGGCCAAGGCAAGGACAAGTGTCTGAAAATCTTCAGAGAGCTGTTTAGGTCAGCAAAACGTGCCTCGCCCACACTGAAATCTCTGCAATAGTCTAAAGGTCTCCTTGCCGTGTTTTCTTCTCCACATGCTGGGTGCTTATCAGTGACAGCAGATAAGATGATGACATCCTGACACAATTTACTTCATTCTTATATCAAAACAACTTGACTTCTAAAACAAATATTTTTGTCTTTGTCATAAACAAGTGAATCAAAACAATTTCATTTAAGTAATAAACAAGTGGCCTTGAAATAATATTAAACCAATGCACAACATACAATACGATAGTTGCATAATGCAACTTCTTTCCTGAACATTCATACACAACATAGGTGTCCATCCTGACACATGCATCCTTGCATTTTCTCTTTATAACCAGGAAAGTATTTAAGTGGAATTATGCTGCATAATTTCTAAGTCAATTTTGTCTTTTCTCTTAATGAAGATCTCTTTTCATATCAGTAGAGGTAGAGCCTTGTCATCCTTTTATACTACTGTATTATATCTCAGTAGAATAGTTAGTTATACCTCAGTTTATAGAGACATTCCCTTCTAGATAAATATTTGGGTAGTTTTCAGTCCCATGATAGACATCCTAATAAGCACATCTTTATGTACATGTCAAAACTAATATCCCAGGATATGTTTTTAGAAGTGTATATTAGAGTTTTACCAAGTTGTGATTTATGACATTGATATCACATGGGAGCTTTCTGGAAATAAAAAGTTCCAAGCCCAAGTCCAGACCTGCTGCTTCAGAATCTGCATTTTAATGAGAAATGCAATCATTTGTATTAAAGTTTGAATAGTATTTGTCCTAAAGAATCATATGTATATCTTCAATACTGATAGCTTCCTGACATATTATCAATCATATTTTAATTTTTCCCAGACTGATATTGTATTTTAATTTTGTATTGTATTGTATTGTATTAATTTTGTATTGTATTGTATTTTAATTTTTCTTTATTTGATTACTTATAGATATCTTTTCTTATGTTCATTAACTATTTATTTTACTCCTTGAGTTGAATATTCATATAACTTTATTTTTTGTCATGTATTTTTCTTTATAACTTTATAACATAAATTCTGAATTACCAGTTACATGTTACATATATTTTCTCCAAGCTGGCTGTTTAATTTTATATATTTATTGAAATCTATTTTATTCTGGAAAATAAGAAATGTTAGCACAATTAATTTATCAGCCTTTACTTTCCCAGCCTTGGTTTTCTCAATTCAGATGGTCCTTTCTATCTAAATTATTTTGTTTAGTTTTTTACATAGATATTGTAATATTTCTAAAATTTGGAATTTTTATTTTGTGAATTATTTTATTTTTTCCAAATGTGTATCCAATTGTCTCTAACCATTTTTTAAAATCTGTTCATTTCTGCATTGAAAAGCTAAAATGTCACATATATAAAGGGTTTATTTTCATACTCTGCATTCTGTTCTATTGATCAATTGCTATTTGTTTTTATTTCCATAGTTGTATAGTAAATTTTAATCTATGTCATGGAAATTTCTCTCTCATTGCATATGTTTTAATTTTTTTCTTGACCAAATTATTTTCTTTCAGATAGAGGTTGTAATTACATTGTCTAGTTTCATAAAATAGCCCTTTTGGGAGACTGGAATCACAATTAATGTAACAATAAATTTGGAAAGAATGGATTACAGTCTTTTTTAATATATAAATATAACACTTTTAATTATAGAACATTATATATTGTATATTTTTTTGGAAACCAGTGTATAAATCCATTTTATGAACTATAAATGCAAAATGATAAATATAAAAGTATAAACAAATAAAATCATTATACAATTCTCATTTCCATATAAAATTTGTTAAAATCTGCTGTATTTTCTTGGAGTTTCATTTTTTAGATGTTTATAACTTTATAAATTCATGCATGGTACACTTTAAAAGAAGTGAAAAATGTAGATAAAAAGACATCATATTACCTAACATATCTCCCAAAGACATCCACTTTTGGCACTTAAATATATAATATTTTAGACTGATCTGTATATGTATACATATATTTTTTAAAAGGAAAAATAATTATGTTGACAGTAGCAGCTAGAATTTATTATTATAAAGTGTAGTACAAATGTAAACTGCTTAACAAAATTTTCTTATTTAGCTTCACAGCAACTCTTGAAGGAAAGTATTAATCTTATTATATTTATGAATACATATGGTTATTATATATTCATTCATAACTTTTATTAATCCATAATAAAAGGATAATTAACCCAATAAATAAAAGACATGGTTATGCAACTTCCAGAAGAAATACACATTGATAAAAATATGAAAATATATATATTCTATTTTAGATTCTCAAGTAATGGGAAAAAAATGAAGATTTTAGTGCCTCTCATGTTCTTTTTTAGAAGAAGCAAAATTTATTTTAATATTTTATATAAACATTATATTGAAATGAAGTATACATAAAAATAGCAATCATATGGTATTTGTCTTTCTCTGACTGACTTATTTCACTTAACATAATGTTCTCCAGGTCCATCCATACTGTCACAAAAAGTAAAATTTTTTTTTTTATAGCTAAGTAATATTCCATTGTGTAATGTCCCATAGTTGTGTTATCCACTCATGTATTGATGGACTCTTAGGCAGCTTCCATATATTTGCAATTGTAAATAATGCTACAGTGAACATAGGGGTGCTTACATTCTTTCAAATTAGTGTTTTGGTTTCCTTAGGACATATTTGCAGAAGAGAGAGCTGGGTCAAAAGGCAGATCTATTTTTAATTTTTTGAATTATCTGCATACTGCTTTCCACAGTGGCTGCACCAACCTGCATTCCTACCAACAGTGAAAAGGAGTTCCCCTTTTTCCATATCTTAGTCAGCATTTGTTGTTTGTTGACTTATTGACTGTCGCCATTCTAACAGGTGTGAGACAGTAGCCATTGTGGTTTAATTTGCATTTTTCTGTTGATTAGTTCATAGTGCAGGAGACAATTCTGTGTGGTATGGGCCCAACTCCCACTCAGAGATGCACAGGACCCACGCCCAATGATATGTTCTCCTGTGGGGAATCAGGCCTGCAATGTGCCTAGGCCACTATGAGTATTGCTTTTTGCTAAAACTCCCTCACCCTGATTGAGGACATTTACTGCAAAGCAACTTCCTAAAATCCATGCTAAACCTTCCAAGGATCAGTGTAACTGGTTCAACCACTTTTGCCTTTTCGTTTGCAAATATCCCTCTTCTGGGATGTGATTAGCAACATTGACTCCTTTGTTTTCTATAAAAGGTAACCACCTAAAGCAAATCTGTGCATAGTAAATGAGGACCATCTTGTAATGGGCAGGAGAAACCTAATAAAGTCCTGTCATAGTGGAGGCTGCAGCTTTTGCTCCCCTTGAGAGAAAAGCCATGCTGTCCCTTTTCCTTCACCAGACTCAGTCGTCTTTGTGAATGTCTCATTTCATTCATAATGATGTGAACACTGTGAGCCAGTGTCTGCATCAGTTAATGAGGACCTTCTTGTAATGTGCCCAGTAAGACAATAAAAAGCTCATTGGAGCAAGGGCTGAGGCTTTTGCTTCCCATGAGAGAAAAGCCATGCTGTCCCTTTTCCTCCACCAGACTCGGTTGTCTGTGTGAATGTCTCATTTCATCCATAATGACATGGACACTGTGGGCTGGTGTCTCCATCACATAGAGCATCTGTTTATATGTATATTGGTCATCTGTACACCCCAAATCCTATAGCACCAGATTTTGAAAGGAACTCAGATAACCTTCAACTGTGAAAAACAGCAGGATTTGTGTCTGCCAGAGAGAGATGGCTGGAGACTCAAAGAGTGTTTTAAAGGAACAACACACAGTATTTTGTAGGCAGACACTCACCCTGGCCTCTAGCAGAAGGAGGACAGAGTAGACTAGAGATGCTTGAGAAGAGTTGGGGTTGGTGGCTCTGGGCTACCACCCCAGGCAAAAAGCATACATGAATTCCAGAGAACTGAAAGAACAGCCACCAGTATTCATGTGCTGAGTCATTCCCCATACTTCAGAAGCCATGTTTCTCAGGCAGAACACTCCTCTCCAAGTGGCATCAGCCTGAGAGGAAGCAATAGCCCTGTCAGCAGTAAATACTCACCCTGTGGAGCTTAAGCCCAACTTCTGGTTACACCTTGATTAATTTAACAACTGATCAGTTCTAACAGCTGATTAGTTTAACAACTAAGGAGAAAATTACCAAAAATCAGCCAAAATGGGAAGATAAACAAACAGACCCCAAATGAAAGAACAAGAGAATTCTCTAAAAGAAGGACTTGATGAAATGGAGGCAAGAAATTTATCAGATGGTTTAGAGTAATGATTATAAGGATACTAATCAGCATCAAAAAAGACATAGAAACCATAAAAAAGCACCAGTTGGAAATAAAGATGCTAATATCTGGAATAAATAATATACTGGAAGGAATGAACAGCAGGTTAGATGAAGCAGAGGGTCAAATCAGTGATTTGGAAGACAAGGTAGAAAAGAACATCCAGACAGAGCAGCAAAAAGAAAAAAGAATTTTTAAAAAATGAGGAGAGCTAAAGAAACATTTTGGACAACATGAAGCATAACAACACTCACATCATGGGAATACCAGAAGGAAAAGAGAGCAAGCAAGGAATCAAGAACCTATTTGAAGAAATAGTGACCAAAAACTTCCCTAATCTGGTGGAGAAAAAAGACACACAAGTCCAGGAAGCTCAGAGAATTCCAGACAATTTGGACTGAAAGAGGCCTACACCAACACATCATAATTAAAATGACAAGGAGAGAATGCTGAAAGCCACAAGAGAAAAGCAGGTAGTTACCTATAAGGCAGTGTAATGTAGTTCAGAGCAAGGGGTCCCAGAAGTCCCCATAGACCATGGTTGGGGATGGGAGTCAGAGATAATACAGCATTTAAGAATCTTTGCATAAAAAGATAAGATAATAACTGTGCTACCACTCCAGGCAAAAAGCATACATGAATTCCAGAGAATATTTAGGGACTTGTGACATAGCTGGGGGTTTGTACAGCACCTTTGCAGGAGGTAGGGATGCAGAGGTACATGTGTTACTGAATCACTCTTGCCCTGACTAAAGATGCCAGCCAAGAGAATGTAAATGATATGGGGAAACTGGCAAATGTAGTACATGGTGGGAGTAGCTGGATAGGAGGTCATGTAGGAAGCTCTGGGTCAACATTTAAAATAAGAGTGGGCAAGGAAAGGAAGGTGGGGCTGCCATGTGATAGTGAGAAAGCAACAAGTAGCCAGCTGATCTGTAGTTAAGAGGGCAACTATGTGAGAGACATACAGCAGTGCTGCCAGTAGTTAGGGAGGGGCTACACTTTCTCTTCTGAGAGTCCAGCCATAGGGCCTAGTGTAGTGAGAAAGCAGGCATGTGGTCTGTAGTGAAGTAGCAGCTGTGCAGGAGAGAAGGGCATAAGGAGAGAGCTGATGGAGATGAGCCAGGATCTGGCAAAGATGATGAAGTTGTGCGGGAAACTGCCTAACCAAGCACAGCTAAGTGGGAAATGCCTAGAATGCCGAACTGAGACTGCAGACTGTAGAGTTCCACTTCAAAGAGATGTCACTTTGTTGGGACATATGCCTTGCTGGACTGTAACATGATCCAGTGTAACATGGCACAAGATTTCCTGGAATACTACATGGAGGCTGAGTACAACGTACCGCAGGTGCTGAAGGACAGAGCTACTGCAAGAGGATGCCACCTTGATGCATGACCCAGCAATTATTGTTGGAGCAAACAGGTTTTATTTACAGGGGTGAAACCTTGGGGCTCTGAGAGTGCTTCTACTCAGTTCCCCCTGAGACCCAGTACTTTCCTTGCTTCCCACAAGGCTATAAGTCAAAATCAAGCCCAGTAGTTTCCCATATCCTTATTTGTTCTTAAGCTGTGCAAAAAGTTCTCCATCTTCTTTGGAAAGTACTCATTGTTCCTTGATTTGTTAATGATGGCCATTCTGACCAGTGTGAGGTGATATCTCATTGTGGTTTTAATTTGCATCTCTCTTATGGCTAGTGGTATTGAGCATTCTTTCATATGGCAATGTGCCCTTTGTATGCCCTCCTTGGAGAAGTATCTGTTCTGGTCCTTTGCCCATTTTTTAATTGTATCTTCCTGGTGTGGAGTTGTGTGAGTTCTTTATATATTTTGGAGATCAAATCCTTGTCTCAGGTATCATTGGCAAATATGTTTTCCCATATGTTTCCCTTTTCATTTTACTGATGTCTTTGTTAGATGTACAGAAGCTTTTTAGTTTAATGTAGTCTCATTCATTTATTCCTTTATATCTCTTACCCTAGAGATCTATCAGTGAAAATATTGCTGTGTGGGATATCTGACATTTTAGTGCCTATGTTTTCCTCTAGGACTGTTATGGTGTCAAGGCTTACACTTAAGTCTTTTATCCATTTTGAGTTTATTATGGTGTATGATGTAAGTTAGTGATCTAGCTTCTTCTTCTTCCTTTTTTTTTTTTTTTTTTGCATCTACCTGTTCAGATCTCCCAGCACCATTTATTGAAGAGGCTATTTCTTTTTCTGTTTTATACTCCTGTCCCCTTTGTTGAATATTCATTTACCATGGAGACCTAGGTTTATTTTAGATTCTCTATTCTGTTCCATTGATCCGTGTGTCCATTCTTATGCCAGTATCAGACTATTGAGATGACAGTGGTCTTGTAATATAATTTTGATATACAGTATTGTAATCCTTCCTACTTTGTTCTTCTTTCTCAAAATTATTGAGATTATTCAGGGTTGTTTATGGTTCCATATAAATTTTTGAAATATTTATTCTATCTTTGTGAAATATGTCATTGGTGTTTTGATAGGGATTGCATTGAATCTATAGCTTGTGTTGGGTAGTATGGACATTTTGATTGTATTAATTCTTTCAATACATGAACACAGTGTATGCTATGATCTATTCATGTCTTCTTCAATTTCTTTCTTCAGTGTTCTGTAGTTTTCTGAATACAGGTCTTTTACCTCATTAGTTAAGTTTATTCCTAGGTACTTTATGTTTCTTGTTGCTATAGTAAATGGGATTTTTTCCTACTTTCTGTTTCTGATATTTCATTGCTGCTGTACAAAAATGCCTTCAATTTGTGAATGTTGACATTGTATCCTGTTGTTTTGTTGAATTCATTTATTAGGTCAAACAGTTTTTTGGTGGAGCCCATGGGGTTTTTCATATATACTATCATGTCATTTGCAAACAATGACAGTTTTACTTCCTTCTTTCCAATTTGGGCCTGTTGTTTATTTTTCTTGCTGATCACTGCGGCTAGAATTTCCAATGCTATGTTGAATAGAAGTAGTGAAAGTGAACAGCCTGTCTTGTTTCTGATCTCAGGGAGAAAGCTTTTACTCTTTGTTCATTGAATATGATGTTGGCTTGTATATAGTCTTAATTATATTGAGGTATGCTCCCTCTATTCTCATTTTGCTGAGTGTTTTTATCATAAATGTGTGCCAGATTTTATCAAATGCCTTCCAGTGTCTATTGATATGATCATGTGGGTTTTGTCTTTCATTTTATTTATGCTGTGTATTATGTTTATTGATTTGCAAATATTGTACCATCCTTGCATTCCTGGGATGAATCCAACTTGATCATGGTGTATGATCTTTTTAATGTGTTGCTGGATCTGGCTTGCCAATATTGTGTTGAAAATTTTAGCATCTATGTTCATCAACAATAATGGCCTGTAGTTTTCTTTCTTTGTTGTGTCTTTACCTGGTTTTGGAATTAGGATTAAACTGGCCTCATAGAAAAATTTTGGGAGTCTTCCCTTTTCCTGTGTTTTTTGGAATAGTTTGAGCAGGATGAGAATTAGCTCTTCCATAATGACTAGTAAAATTTGCCTGTGAAGCCGTCCCATCCAGGACTTTTGTGTGCTGACAGTTTTTTTTTTTAAATTTCTGTTTCAATTTAGCTATTATTGGTCTTTTCAGGCTTTCTGCTTCTTCTTGATTCAGTTTTGAAATATTAGGTGTTTCTAGAAATTTATCCATTTCATAGAGGTTGTCAAATTTCTTGGCATATAATTGTTCATTGTAATTTTGACAATCTTTTGTATTTCTGTGGTATCAGTTGTAATTTCTCCTCTGTCATTTTTGAATTAATTTATTTGGGTCCTCTCTCCTTTTTTCTTGATAAATCTGGTTAAAGGTTTGTCAATTTCATTTATCTTTTCAGAGAACCAGCTCTTGGATTTATTGATTCTTAGAATAGTTCTTCTAGTCTCTATGTCATTTAATTTTGTTCTGATCTAGATTATTTCCATTCTTCTACTTGCTCTGCATTTTGTTTGTTGTGGTTCCTGTAGTTCTTGTAAATTAGATTTAGGTTGTTTATTTGAAATGTTTCTATCTTTTTTTAGGTAGGCCTGCCTTTGCTATGAACTTCCCTCTCAGGTCTTCCTTTGCTGTGTCCCATAGGTTTTGCGTTGTTGTGTGTTCATTTTCATGTGTTTCCAGAATCCCTTTTATTTCTTCCTTGATCTCATTATTAGACCATTTATTGTTTAATAGTACGCTATTCAGTCTCCATGTATTTGAATTTTTTGAGTTTTTTTCCTACAGTTGGTTTCCAGTTTTAAGCCATTGTGATCTGAGGAAATGCTTGATATAATTTCAATTTTCTTATATTTGTTGAGGCTTGGTTTGTGTCCTACTATCTTGTGTATCTTTGTAAATGTCCCATGAGCATTTGAAAATATATATTTTGCTTAATTGGGGTGAATCATTGTGTATAATCAATTAAGTCCTTTTTGATCTAGATGTCTTTCAGTTCCACTATATCCTTGTTGATATTTTGTTTTGAAGATCTACCCATTGTTGACAGTGAGGTGTTAAAACCCTGTACTATAAGTGTGTTGCTATCTATATCTTTCCTGAAGTCCTACAAGATTTCCCTCATGTATTTGGGTGCTCCTATGTTGGGTGCATATAAGTTTACAATAGTTATATCTTCTTGATGGAGGGTTCCCATAATTATGAAGTGTCCTATTCTGCTTCTTTTTATGGCCTTTGTTTTGAATTAAATTTTGTGTGATATAAATATTGCTACTGCAGCTTTTTTTCATGTCCTTTTACTTGGACTATTTTTTTCATTCCTTCACTTTCAGCCTGTGGAGATCTTTTTTTTCTGAGGAGAGTCTCTTATAGACAGCATATATGTGGGTGATGTTTTCTTATTCATTCAGCTATCCTATGTCTTTTGATTGGAGCATTTAAGCCATTTATATTTAAGGTTATTATCGATAGGTACTTATTCACTGCTGTTTTTTTCTGTACCTGTATCTCTCTCTCTCTCTCTCTCTCTCTCTCTGCTTCTTTTTATAACATTCCATTTAGCATCTTTTGTAGTGGTGACTTGGTGGAGACATACAATTTTAGCCTTTTGTCTGGGTAGCTCTCTATTTTTACCATCTCTTTTAAAAGAGAGCCTTGCTGGATAGAGTAGTCTTGGTTGTAGGTCCTCATTTTTCATTATCTGGAATATTTTGTGTCAATCTCTTTTGGCTTGTAGTGTTTCTGTTGAGAAATCCACTGATAGCCTTATCAGAGCTACCTTGTGTTACTTGCTGTTTCTCCTTTGCTGCCTTTTAAAAATATTTTATTTATTTATTTTTAGATGGAGAGGAAGAGAGGGAGAGAAACATCAATATGTGATTGCCTCTTGCATGCCCTCTACCAAAGACCTGGCCTGCAACCCATGTGCTTTGACTAAGAATCGATCCAGTGACCTTTTGGTTCACAGGCTGGCACTTAATCCTGTGAGCCACACCAGCCAGGGCTCTTGCTGTCTTTGAATATTTTTTCTTTCTGTTTAACATTTGGCATTTTAATTATGATTGATCTTGGAGTAGACCTCTTTAAGTTCATCTTGATTGGGACCTTCTGTGCTTCATGAACTTTTGTGACTTTTCCCCTCAACAAGTTTGGGAAGTTCTCTGTCATTATTTTTTTCAAACAGGTATTCTAGCTCTTGCTCCTTTTCTTCTCTTTCTGGTACTCCTATAATGAGAATGTTGTTATGTTTCATGTCGTCCTGAAGTTCCTTTAAACTATCCTCATTCTTTTTGATTCTTTCCTTTTATTTTGCTGCTCTGCCTAGGCATTTCTTTCTACCTTGTCTTCCAGCTCACTGATTCAGTCCTCTGCTTCATCCAGCTAGCTTTTATTTATTTTTTTAAGATTTTATTTATTTATTTTTAGAGAGAGAAGGGAAGGGGGGAGAGAGAGAAAGAGAGAGAGAGAAACATCAATGTGCGATTGCTGGGGATTATGGCCTGCAACCCAGGAATGTACCCTGGCTGGGAATCGAACCTGGGACACTTTGGTTCCCAGCCTGCGCTCAATCCACTGAGCTATGCCAGCCAGGGCACCCAGCTAGCTTTTAATTCCTTCTAGTGTATTTTTCATTTTGGATACTGTATTCTTCATTTATTCCTGTTTTTTTCCATAGTTTTTATTTCCTTTTTCATGATACTGTAGTTCCCACTCAATTCCTTATAGTTGTCACTGAGTTCCTGGAGGATTCTTACAACTACTTTATTTTTTAATTCTGTGTCTGGTAGATTGCTTGACTCAATTTCATTTAGCTCTTTTTCTGGGATTCCTCCATTCCTTTCAGTCAAGAATTCTTTCTTTGTCTCCCCACTTTGGATGATTCTTTTTATTTGTTTCTGCATCTCAGGATGCTCTGCTTTGCCTGCCTGTCTGTGTGGGTTGGGCCTCTGTGGTAGGAGTTCTGTGGCCCTCAGCAGTGCAGCCCCTTTGATCTCCTTGTCTGGATGCTGTAGGGTTTCCCTTTTTTAGTTTGTGTGGGCTCTCTTGATGTGTTTGGGGTTTGCTTGTTGGTGGCTCATTTGTTGGTGGGATCTCCCCTCCAGGTGGCTGACTGACAGTCACAACGCTTGCCACATATTGTATACTGGTGTACAGGTGTTAGTTAACAGAGCATAATTACCAGAAAACCAGACCCATGTCAGAAAAAAAGCCCTGGTGTATTACTGATACAACATCAACAATATCAACAGTAATTGAGCAAATATTAATAAAGATGGGGAGAGATTAAGAATATCATAACATAATAAAAAGGGAATATGAGATGACTAAAAGAAGAAAAATGATTTTGAGTGGAAAGAAGGAGGATAAATAATGATAGTAAAGAATAAAAGAAAGATAAAGAAATGGAGGGAATAAAATTTAAAATGTAAGTAAAACATGGGAAATGTCGTGTTAAAAATGGAGTAAGAAAAGGGAAGAGTATACTGAGTTTTGAAGTAAAATTAAAAAGGTATTGAACCAACAGGAACAAAATTGCACAGAAACCATAGCAGGGTCAATAACAATGATAGCTGAGTGAAGATTAACAAAGGTGGAAAGGGAATAAGAATATTATACAAAGAGAAAAGTGAATATGAGGTGTCTACAGTAAAGAAAAATTATTTTGAGAAGATGAGAGAGAATAACTAATTAGAATAAGGAATGGAGCCCAGGCTCAGAAAGGGGAAAAATAAAATTAAACAAACAAATAAATAAATAAATAAAATTCCTAAGTCAACTGATCAAGGGCTGGAGGAAGGCAAAATGGAGCAAGAGAGGTGGAGAGTATCCTATGGGATTGAAAGTATAAACAAATAGTGAATACCATGAGAGAAGAACAGCAATAACCATGATATCTTCACCCAACTAGCCACAATTTATAAAGGTGGAAAGAAAATAAGACTATTAAAGGAAGGGAAAAAGAATGTGAGCTGACTTAAGGAAAGAAGAATGCTTTTGTGAAGATTACTGAAGAACAAATACTAAGTAAGAAATAGGAACATGTCATAGTGTGGGAAAAAAATAAAGTTTACAACAGCAACATGAATGGTTAGGAAGAAGGTAAAATGGAGTAAGATCAGGGAAGAGTGCTATGTGAGATTTGAAATAATTGTAATATGAAAAAATATACATAACCTGGATAAAAAGAATAAAAATAAAAGACCAATTATAGTGAGCTAGTTGGAATACAATTGAAGCAAAATAAGACATTAAAAGGCTGTGGAAAAGAAGAAAAAAAAGAAAAAATATGCAAGTTCTGGGGAAGAGCAAGGTGAAATTTGTCTCAGTTGTTGGTATTTGCCCTTGTTTTTGGATCCATCTCTGTTTTTTTTTTTTTATCAGATCAAGGTCCTGGGGTGGGTCATCCAACTTCTAGCAATACCATCTGTATCTCCTTTACCTGACTCTGTTGCCTGACTCATTTGCACAGAGTGGGGACTCTGTGTCTCCCCTGGGAGGCACTATTTAGAATTCTGGGAAAATTGTGAGTATCCCCCACACCTCCCCCTACACCTCCCATCTTAGTCTGTCCCAGTTTATTTCCAATAATTATAGGTTCTGATTAAATAGCTGTCTGTTTCATGGGGGGTGGGAAATCTGTATAAGAGTATCAGCTCTCTCCTGCTTTGATTTCAGCTCCATGTGCAAGGTGTGGCTGGGCAGAGCCCTGAATTCCCTTTTTTGCACCACTTTCTGAACTCCCTGCCTTGATGTCCTCAGTGAAATAGGGCCCCAGGACCCACTGTACTTTGTTTTCCTGTGAGAAGTTCAAAATGGGCCCCTTTAGGCATTTCTCTTGCTGTCTGCCTCTAGCAGAAATGCCGCTGCAGGGGCTTTCAGATCTTCCTCTGCTCCTGCAGGAGATGGGGGGCTGGGTGCAACCTTCCCTTCCCAGAGGTTCTGCCAAGGAAGGGGGCTCAGTCTGGCTTTAAATAACCTTAGGCACACAGTTAGCCCACTAGTCTCACAGCATACAGTGGCCTGAATCTTTACTCTGTGCAGCTGTGCCAGCCTGGAGCTGAGAAACCACCTTGCTTTGCACCTTTTTAATCAATCTGTCCAACTGTTCTGAATGGGAGCAAATCACACCTTCAGTTCTTTTACCTTGTTGGCATGGCAGCTATATGAATGGGGTCCCTGCCCAGCACACCTCAGCTCCCCGCTCAAAAAAGGCTCTTTGGGATCTCCCACTGCAACACTGAGCCACTGTCTGGCTTTCAATACATGCCACCTCCTCAAAAAGTAAAGAGTCTACCACAGTCATTGGCCAGCTATGGCTCTCCTCCTCTACAAGATCCAGATTCTGACAGTATCTCTCTCACTCTCTGGCACTCTCCTAGGTGGTATTTGCTGCTGCAGCTATGCCTATGTTGCCAGCTGTATGTGTGTGTAGCCTGGTTCTCCCTGACAACTTGACAACTTTGTGTATCCAAGTCACTCTTTGTCTTGGTCTGGAGATTCCCTGCCCTGGGAGGGGAGGGAGCTGTTAAGCTGCTCTCCCTGAATAGGCTCTCTATGGGTTCAGTCACCTCAGCTGCAGATGCTGCAGCTGCTGGCACCATAGCTGCTGGTGTCACACCTGGGGATTTCCCCATCCTCCTATAAAATCTCCTTACCACTCATTTTGAAGTGTCTTCTGTACTCTTTGCCTTCCAAACTACATATCAGCTAAGATTCTATTGATTGTTCACTTTACTCTTTTTGAAAGGTCAACTAAATGACTGAGTTGGGTGAAAGAGCCAGTGGGCTCAGTTTCAGCCTATTTGGCTACCATCTTCCTCATCTGAATCTAATTTTTAAATTCAGTTCTTCTGAAGCAAATCCTATTTATACCACAAGGTAAAGCCAGTTGTTTATTCTGAATCCAACCTCACTTGTCTAAATTGAATGGAAATTTCTCCCAGATTCTGATCTGAGCAATCTCAGTATTTCTGATTTTGCTCTGGCCTTTTATTATCTTCTTTAGCTTGCCAGGTATTTTGAAAGCAGGATGAATGACATAATCCTAGCTGCATTATCCAGAAATAATTTAAAACTTGAAGTTTATTCAACATATTTTCTAGTTTTCTTGTAACTGTATATATTACCCAAGCGTTTGTTTCAAATTTTGAAGGAGACTTTAACATGCAAATGATAAAATTCAACCAGACATTAAGACATTAAGACAAAGATAGCTATAAATGGTTACTAGATTATCTACACTACTAATCCCCAAGTAAGAGTTTTCAAGCCTTTATTAGGAAACTTGCAGATAATGATGTGTAGTTAACTTCATAAGCTCATTTTTGTTAGTCATAGCTTCTGAGCATCAATGTCAACCCCAACAAATGTGGCTATAATTGTGACAAACTCTATTGCTGCTGTTTTTGGAGGCACCAAGTATTTGACTGGGCAGCTCTACAAGAAACGCAGGAACCATTTTCTTTTCCTGGAAAATACTATGACTACTGGTGCTCATATATACATGTCTCGCACTCAGATAAATCTGCCTACTGAGCATGGAATTTTTAGAGTACTTTCTCAGGTTTAGTTGGTAAGCGAAATATTCATATTTTAAATCTGATTCTTAGACTTGGGAAAATAGTATCTTCATCTTTAGTTATCCTAATAAATCTCAGGGTTCTTATGAGTGCTCATTTTGTAGCTTTCTTATTTGTTTGGTTTTTGTTTTACTTATTTTATCATTTGGAAGTAGCTGATTCTTAATTTAGTTACTTTGCATTTAGATGTCTTTTGTGAAAGATCAGTGATTATTGAGCACCAATTAACACTAAATGGTTTCTGTTCTCAAATGTTACTATCTTAACTACGTTACCCTATTATATGCTATCTACAAGCACAGATAGAAACTAAAATTAATTACATTGAGACCTTATCATAAATGTCTGAAGTGTTCTACTCTTTTAAAAAGTGACTTGTAAATTCCGGCCAAGATGGGGGCGTAGGTAGACACACTGTGCCTCCTCACACAACCAAAATAAGGGCAACAACAATTTAGAAACAAACAAACAACAACAACAAAAAAAACAATACTGACAAAAAATTGAACTGTATGGACAGTTCAACCAAGAAGTTAAAGTAGACACATTCATCCAGACTGGTAGGAGGGGCAGAGTCAGGCGGCTAGGCAGAGAGGGGTCTTGCTTGGCAAAGCGGTGGCTGGCAGACCCTGGGTGCACAAGGCAGCAGCTGGTGAACCAGGTGAGGTGGCGGACTGTGGAGGGGCACAGTGCACAAGGCGGCTGGTGGGCCTGGTGGGCCCACATTCACATTCAGATAAACCAGGCGAAACTGTGGAGCAAGACAGACCTCGAAACTCAGGGTCCCAGCACAGGGAAATAAAGCCTCAAACCACCAATTGAAAACACCTGTGGGGATGAGGCGCCGGAAGAAACTCCAAGCCTCACAGGAAAGTTTGTTGAAGAGATCCACAGGGTCCTAGAATGTATACAAACCACCCACATGGGAATCAGTACCAGAAGGGCCCAGTTTGCTTGGGGGAAGTGGGAAAAGTGGCTGAAATTCAGGAGAGAGTGGAACAAGTGTCATTGTTCCCTTTCAGACCCCTCCCCCACATACAGCATCACAACCCAGCAACTGGGTTGACCTGCCTGGGTGAACAACTGAGTCTCTGCCCCTCACTACTTAACAGGCATGTCAAGGCAGAAAAAATGGCTCATACAAAAGAACAGATCAAAGTTCCAGAAAAAATACAACTAAGTCACAAAGAGATAGCCAACCTATCAGACGCAGAGTTCAAAACAGTGGTAATCAGGATGTTCACAGAATTAGTTGAATTTGGTCACAAATTAGATGAAAAAATGAAGGCTACACTAAGTGAAATAAAGGAAAATGTACAGGGAACCAATAGTGATGGGAAGGAAACTGGGACTCACATCAATGGAGTGGACCAGAAGGAAGAAAGAAACATCCAATCAGAAAAGAACGAAGAAATAAGAATTTTAAAAAGTGAGGAGAAGCTTAAAAACCTCCAGGACATCTTTAAACATTCCAACATCTGAATTATAAGCATACTAGAAGGGGAAGAGGAAGAGCAACAAGTGGAAAAGTTATTTGAACAAATAATAAAGGAGAACTTCCCCATTATGGCAAAGGAAATAGACTTCCAGGAAGTCCAGGAAGCTCAGAGAGTCCTAAAGAAGTTGTACCCAAGGAGAAACACACCAAGACACATCATAATTGCATTACCCAAGATTAAAGATGAGGAGAGAATCTTAAAAGCAGCAAGAGAAAAGGAGACGGTTACCTACAAAGGAGTGCCCATAAGACTGTCAGCTGATTTCTCAAAAGAGATATTACAGGTAAAAAGGGGCTGGAAAGAAGTATTCCAAGTCATGAAAGGCAAGGACCTACAACCAAGATTGCTCTATCCAGCAAAGCTTTCATTTAGAATGGAAGGGCAGATAAAGCGTTTCTCAGATAATGTCAAGTTAAAGGAGTTCATCATCACCGAGCCTTTATATGGAACGTTAAAGGGACTTATCTAAGAAAAGGAAGATAAAAATGAACAGTAAAATGACAGCAAAGTCCCAATTATTAACAACCACACCTAAAGCAAAAACAAAAAGAAACTAAGCAAACGACTGGAACAGGAACAGAACCGCAGAAATGGAGATCACATGGAGGGTTAGCAACAGGGCAATGGGAGGAGGAGGGAGGGGGAAAAGGTACAGAGAATAAGTAGCACAAATAGTAGGTAGAAAATAGACAGGGAGAGGATAAGAATAGTATGGGAAATGTAGAAGCCAAAGAACTTATATGTATGATACATGGACATGGACATGAACTAAAGGGGGGGAATGTGGGTGGGAGGGAGTGTGCAGAGTGGATGGGAGTGAAGGGGGAAAATGGGACAACTGTAATAGAATAATCAATAAAATATATTTTAAAAAAGAAATATATAATAACACTTTTTCATAACTCAGCAGCATTTGGAGTAGCTCATAGTGTGTAAATATGCATGTAACTGAAGTCTAACCTTATGCAATAAACTCATTTACAAAATTTTTAAAAAGTGACTTGTGACATAGACCAATAATTTAAAGGGATTCTGGTCTTCCTTGTTCTTTCTTCTTTTTATTTTGGGAAAACTTATTTTTTTAGATATTATTATTTTTATTTTTAAAATATATTTTATTGATTATGCTATTACAGTTGTCCCATTTTCCCCTCCTCACTCCCCTCCACTCTGCACACCCCCTCCCACCCACATTCCCCTGTTTAGTTCATGTCCATGTGTCATACATATAAGTTCTTTGGCTTCTACATTTCCCATACTATTCTTATCCTCTCCCTGTCTATTTTCTGTCTACCATCTATGCTACTTATTCTCTGTACCTTTTCCCCCTCCCTCCTCCTCCCATTGCCCTGTTGCTAACCCTCTATGTGATCTCCATTTCTGTGGTTCTGTTCCTGTTCTATTTGCTGTGTTGTGATGCTGTATGTGGGGCAGGGGTCCAAGAGGGAACAATGGTGCTTGCTCCACTCTCTGCTGGATTTTAGTCACTTCCCCTGCTACTCACAAGCAAGGTGAGCCCTTCTGGTGCTGATTCCCTTGTGAGTGTGTTTGTGTACATTCTAGGACCCTGTGGGTCTCTCCAATGAACTCTCCTGAGAGGGTCAGAGTTTCTCTCACTGCTGCCTCAGCCCCCACAGGTATTTTAAATCAGTGGTTTGAGGCTTTATTTCCTATCATTGTGTAGTCTGTCCTGCTCCCCAGTTGTTTCTCCCAGTTTATCTGTGCACAAATGTGGGACTGCCTACTCCACCATCCATTACCTTGCTGGGTCCGCCAGCCACCACCCTGCCCTAGCTGACTGACTCTGCCCCCCTACTGGTCTGTATGAATATGTCTTCTTTAACTCCTTGGCTGTTGGACTTCCATACAGTTCAATTTTCTGTCTCTTCTGTTTGTTTGTTTTTAATTGTTGTTGTCCTTCTTTTGGTTGTGCCAGGAAGCACAATGTGTTTACCTACACCTCCATCTTGGCCATAAGTCCTGGGAAAACTTTCTGACACATCAGATATTAACTTTCTAGAACTCCAATACCTTTCCCTATGCCTGAGAAACTTTCTCTCCTGAACCTGTTGCTTCGCTAGTTTTTCCTTCATTCAAACCCTTTCTTAGCTATAGCTATTTACTTTCCATTGAGTTCTCTATATGGTACCTTATTTAGAAAGCTATTAAGACTTCAAGTGTGTTATTTTGTGGAGTTACCTGCCTTTATTCTTTTATTAGCCTCTCTGGTCACCTCTTACCAGACAGAGAGGCACATGTTTTTTAAAACAAAATCAAGTTATACTTATCCATGATACTTATAAAACTTCAATTCTATGTATTTTCTGGAAGTGAGAAGTCACAGAAGTAGACAGGCTAAACAGACTGTTGGGTAATAAACAAATAAAGAGAACAATAGCAACAAAACAACATTCAAGAAAAGTAGAAACATAGAAATTAAAAAGGATGTAAGTCAAGAAAGTGTTTTCCCTTCATTGTGTATCCTTACATGTGTATGATGATAGAAACTTTATTTGGTAAACAATATTGTAGGACTAGAGAAAAGAAAAGCTATTGGAAGGACAAGGGTTTGGTGAAGTTCTCTCCATTTTTGCCTGAGACTGTGGGAAAATGTCATCCCTAATTTCCATAAAAATACCTATGAAAATTTTCAGAGAATACAAAGTAATCGAAAGTAATTTAGATTACAAAAATCTAAAGTAATTTCTGTGGGTTATTGAGGTTATTCCTTATTCTGGGTTTAGTATAGTTGAAGATGAGGATAAGGTCCACCAAACCACTTTGCATTCTATTATTGGGCTTTGATGAGTGCAAAAAATGGAAACTTACCAGAAGTAGGCTTTCCAGATTACTTTATATATTGGGGCAGGGATTCTGTGGGCTCTCTGTGCAGAGACCTGTGTCATCCACCTTGGATGAGAATAAATCTACCAAGACATGGTGTTCTTCAGGAGTGAAGGTGGCAGATCTCCCAAAGGAGAAGGGTCAGGAGCCAGTTCCTCAGTGGGTTTTTATTGGGTTTAATTTGTGTAGGAATACAGGGAGTATAGATAAAGCTCATCAGTCATTGTCAGGCAGTAATGATCAAACAATAGGTAACATTCAGAGAACTGTGAGGGCTTATTCTGAGTCAGGGTCAGACAGCTAAAGGGCCATAAAACTTTGGGGAAACAAACTCATTCTATGCTTGGACCTTTATCATTTAAATTGAGGGTATTAGCAAAGCAGGTTTCACAGGATTTTATTCATTCTTTCTTAGGCCTGATCACCCTAGGGAACCTGCCCTTTCCAGCACAGGGCCACACCCACCTCAGGCATTGTTTCAGGCTTAAATCAAGCAGGGTAAGTAAGGCAGCTAACAGATTAGGAGACTTCTTGCAGACAGAATGAGGACTCAGGCTATATCAAAGGTTAGGGGCAAGGGTCCACCACCCCCTTTTTCTATAGCCCCCAAGTCCTTCCCTGAGGGCCCCTTCATGACTGTGTATGTCTTAGGTCATCCTTCCCTTGAGGAATCTTACCTGTCATTGGCTAACCAGTCATCCCCCCGGAGTCAAGCAGGGTTAAGTAAAAGGGGACAGAGGTGCTGCCCCTGCCAGGAAGATAAGCTTTGTCTTCTTAGTGGCTTATGGTCCCAAAATCTCTTACTCACCCTTAGCCAGGGGGGTTACAGCTTCTGAAACCAGGCATAGCAGTTCCAAACAATATATTATTGAATTATTTATTGTATCAACGAATTCTACTATTATCTAGTCTGTCTAGATTTAGGTTTTCATTAATATGCACAGTTCTTTGGGGAAATTATTAAAGGCCATAGAGAATTGGCTATAAAGATCTATTATTTGAATCTGCCTAAGGCAAAAACAAACTTTGAGCACTACAGAAGCAGAGAAGAAATCTATATCCCTGAAGGGGAGCTATGAAAGCTCTCCTTTGTAAGGAAATTCTTTTCTGTGTTGGTTTTTCCTCCGAAGTAGTACTGTTCATATCTTGTTGTGATTAGTTATATGTAAATTGGTGAATCATGATTTTGAAATGGATATATTTATATATTACTTATATATAAAATGTACATAATGACATAGTATATATATATATATATATATATATATATATATATATATATATCTCTCTCTCTCTCTCTATATATATATATATATAGAGAGAGAGAGAGAGAGTTGTCCTCCAGCATTCACAGAGAATTCACAGAGAATTGGTCCCAGTACCCCCTCTAACTCCATACCAAAGTCTTTAGATGCTCAAGTTTCTTACATAAAATTCATAGTATTTGCATACAACCTATAAAAATAAGTCTACATGTTCAGTAGATAAGCAACCTTTGTAGGCCTAATTACATAGTACACAACAGCAATAGCATAACTTTTTTTGAAATAGTTTTGATCTATGATTGGTTGAATTTGCAGATGAGGAACCTTCAAATATGGTGGGCTGACTATATTTCTTATGTATTGCTACTAACACATCACCTCAAAACATAGTGGCTTAAATTAACACCAAAATTTTAAGACCTCTTATGCTTTCTCTCATTCAGGAATTTAGAAAGGTCTCAGCTGGGTAGTTTGGGCTTTGAGACTCAAGAAGTATCAAGTCACATTATGAATGGAGCTCCAACAACAGGGTGGGACAGGTCTAGAAGACCTGGGGGATGGCTTAGTGGAGATATCTCTGTCTGTCCTACATAGTTATAGAGTCTCTTCATGGGAATTAGTTTGGGCTTTGATGTCTTTATCATGTTGTTTTGTGTGATCACTACAGAATTTTCCCTTGCAGTTATCATGATAAAATATCTTATATAAAATCTCTTATACTTGTAACACCCTGTTTTTATTATTAATTATTATTATCATATATTTTCCATTATCATTTATCTTATTCTCCCCACCCCATGCAATCAACACACTATTGTCCATGTCCATGAGTCCTTTGTCCTTTTTGCTTGATCCCTCAACCTCCTCCCATCTCCCCATTAGCTGTCATCGTGCTATCTATGAGTCTGTTTCTATTTTTCACATTAGTTCAGCTTGTTCATTAGATTGCACATATGAGTGAAATCATATGGTATTTGTCTTCCTTTGACTGACTTATTTCTTAGCTATGTAATATTCCATTGTGAAAATGTCCCATAGTTGTTTTGGCTACTCATTTATTGATGGACACTGGGGTTGCCTTTATATCTTGGCATTTGCAAATAATGCTGTAATGAACATAGGAGTGCTTATGTTCTTTTGAATTAATGTTTTGAATTTCTTCAGATACATTCCCAGAGGTGGCATTGCTGGGTCATTAGGCACTTTCATTGATAATTTTTTGCGTTATCTCCGTACTGCTTTCCACAATGGCTGCAACAGTCTGCATTCCAACCAACAGTTCAAAAGAGTTCCCCTTCCTCCACATCTTCACCAGCACTTGTTTGTTCATTTGTTGATGATAAACATTCAAACCAATGTGAAATGGAATCTTTAGGGTTCTCTATGTAAAGTATCATGTCATCTGCAAATAAAGGCAGTTTTACTTCTTCCTTTCCCATTTGGATGCCTTTTATTTTTTCTCATCTTATTCCCATTGCCAGGAATTCCAGTACTATGTTGAATAATAGAGGTGAAAGCAAACATCCAAGTTTATTTCTAATATTAAGGAAAAAACACTTGTAGTTTTTGCCCATTGAATATGATGCTGGCAATGAGTTTGTTATATATGGCCTTTATTATTCTTCAGTATATTCCCTCTATTCCCACTTTGCTGAGAGTTTTTATCATAAATGGGTGCTGGATTTTATCAAGTGCTTTTTCTGCATTTATTGATATGATCATGTGGTTTTTATATTTCATTTTGTTTATGTGGTATATCACATTTATTGATTTGCAAGTGTACTAACCTTGAATCCTGGAATAAATCCTACTTGATCATAGCTTATGATCTTTTTGATGCTTTGCTATTATTGATTTATTAATATTTTGTTGAGAATTTTAACATTTATGTTAATTAGTGTTATTGGCCTATAATTTTCTTTCTTTGTAGTGCCTTTACCTAGTTTCAGAATTAGGGTAATGCTGGCCTCATCAAATGACCTTGGGAGTTTTCCCTTCTCTTGAATTTATTGGCATACTTTGAGAAGGAGAGATGTTAGTTTTTGGAATGTTTGGTGAACTTTATCTGGGAAGCCATCTGGTAACAGCTTTCTGTTTGTTGGGTCTTTTCATTACTGCTTCAATTTCACTAGGTGTAATCTGTCTTTCAGACTCTCTGGTTCTTTCTGATTTAGTTTTGGAAGATTGTATGTTTCTAGGAATTTATCCATTTCATCCAGGTTGTCCAATTTGTTGGCATATAATTTTTCATATTTGCTTGCAATCCTCTCCATTTTTTGGTGTCAGTTGTTATTACTCCTCTTTTATTTCTCATTTTATTTACTTGGGTTCTCTCTCTCTTTTTTTCTTGGTGAGTCTGGGTAAAGATTTGTCAATCTTGTTTATGTTCACAAAGAACCAGGTCTTAGATTCACTGATCTTTTGTATCATTTTTTAGATCCTACTTCATTTATTTCTGGTCTGATCTTTATTATTTCCTTCCTTCTATTCACTTTTGGGCTTTGTTTATTGTTCTTTTTCAAGTTCCTTTAAGTGTAAAATTAGATTGTGTATTTGAGCTTTTTCTTGTTTCTTGAGGTAAGCCTATAATTGTAGGAGAACTTTTTGCATGGCATGGGCTCAGCTCCCACTCGGAGATGCACAGGACCCATGCCCATGGATATGTTCTCCCGTGGAGAATCAGGCCAGCAATGTGCCTAGGCTGCTTTGAGTCTTGTGCTTGCTAAAAAACTCCCTCACCCTGAATTGAGGATATTTACTGCAAAGTAACTTCCTAAAATCCATGCTAAACCTTTCTAGGATGAGTGTAACCAGTTCAACCACTTTTGTCTTTTCATCTCAAATATTCCTCTTCTGGGATGTGATTAGCAGCATTGGCTCCTTTGTTTTCTGTAAAAGGTAAACACCTAAAGTGAACCAGGGCATAGTAAATGAGGACCATCATGTAATGTGCCCGGAAAAGAAATAAAGGACTGTCATGGCAGAGGCCAAGGCTTTTGCTCCCCTTGAGAGAAAAGCCATGCTGTCCCTTTTTCTCCACCAGATTCGGTAATCTGTGTGAATGTCTCATTTCGTCCATAATGACTTGGACACTGTGGGCTGGTGTCTGCATCAATAATGATATAAATTTCCCTCTTAGGATTTCTTTCCCTGTGTCCCACAGATTATGGGTTGTTATCTCATTTTCATTTGTTTCAAAGTATATTTTCATTTCTCCCTTGATCTCATTGTTGATCCATTCATTGTTTAATAACATGTTATTTAGCTCCCATATCTTTCGGTATTTTTCAGTTTTCTTCTTATGATTGATTTCCAGTTTCATAGCATTATGATTACAGAAAGTGCTTGATATGATTTAAGTCTTCTTGACCCTGTGGAGATTGCAGCTGATCTGAGAGATACAAATTCTTTTCTTAAATATTGTTATATATACCATGTGCATAGGTTCAAAGTCATGACTAGCTTGAATATTATGGCTTCACATTAGTCATGTACAAATGCATATGCACCTGATATATGTAACAATATTTAAGAAAAGAATTTGTTTATATCTCTCAGATCAGCCATGACATCTACTGGGTTAAAATTATTGAGGCTTGTTTTGTGTCCTAACATTCATCCACCTTAAAAAGTGTTCATGTGCAGTTGAAAAGAATGTATATTTTGTTGCTTTGTGGTGAAATGTTCTGTAGATATCAGTTAAATCCACTTAATCTAATGTGTCACTTATGTGACTATCTACTTGTTGATTTTCTGTCTGGAAGATCTATCCACTGAAGTCAATGGAGTGTTAAAATCACCTACTATGAATGTATTTCTGCAGATCTCTCTCTTTATGTCTATTGAGCTTTGCTATACATGTTTATATTCTCCTATGTTGGGTGCATAAATGTTTACTGAGGTTATATCCTCCTGTTGGATTTTTCCTTTTATCATTATGTAGTGTCCTTCTTTGACTCTTACTATAGCTTTGGTTTTAAGTCTCTTTTGTCACATGTAAGTATTGCCACCCCAGCTATTTTTTTCTTTTCCATTTGAATGAAATATCTTGTTCTGTCACTTTTTTTTTAGTCTGTGTATATCTTTTGATCTGAGATGGGTCTCTGAGAGATGCCATATATTTGGGTCTTTGTTTTCTTATTCATTCAGCTATCTATGTCTTTCAGTTGGAGCATTTAATCCATTTACATTTAAAGTGATTATTGATAGATACATGTTGATTGCCATTTTATTTTTTAATTATTTTCCTCTGTTTTTATTATTTTTCTTCTTAAAGCAAATCCCTTAACACTTGTTGCAACACTGCTTTTTTGTTCACAAACACCTTCACCTTTTTTTTTCTGGAAAGCTCTTAATTTCTCCTTTAAATGATCATTTTTCTGGGTAAAATAGCCTTGGTTGTAGGTCCTTGCTTTTCATCATGGTAAATATTTCATGTCAGTCCCTTTGGCATGAAAAGTTTCTGCTGAGAAATCAGATGACAGTCTAATGTGGGCTCCCCTGTAGGCAGCTAACTGCTTTTCTGTTGTGGCTTTTATAATTCTTTCCATGTCTTTAAGTGCCATTTTAATTGTGATGTGTCTTGGAGTGGACCTCTTTGGGTCTTTGTTGTTTGGGACTCTGTGAGCTTCCTGAACTTGTGTGCCTTTTTCTTTCACCAAGTTAGGGAAGTTTTTTGTCATTATTTCTTCAAATAGGTTCTCGATCCCTTGCTCATCTCTTCTCCTTCTGGTATTTCCATGATGTATATATTTTTACACTTCATGATGTTCAAAATGTTTCTTAAGATCACCTCATTTTTTTAATTCTTTTATTATTTTTACTACTCTGCCTGGGTGTTTTCTTTTTTTCCTAGTCTTCCAAATCACTGATTTGAAACTTTGCTTCATCTAACCTACTGTTTATTCCTTCCAATATATTATTTATTTCAGATACTGGATTCTTTATTTCTGACTGGTCCTTTTTCATGGTTTCTATGTCTTTTTTTCATGCTATTGAATATCTTTATAATCATTACTCTAAACACTCTACCTGATCACTCACTTGCCTCCATTTCATCTAGCTCTTCTGGAGAATTCCCTTGTTCTCTCATTTGGGGCCTGTTGTTTTTGTCTTCCTATTTTAACTGCCTCTTTGTATTTGTGTGTATGTATTAGGTAGATATGCAAAGACTCTTGTTTACACCTATGTCAGATGCTGCGTGTGACTGGCCCTGGACAACCTTTTGGAGCTATCCGTGATCCGTAGTTTGTGGCTCTTTCTGCTAGGCTTGGGTGTGTGTAGAAAGAACCAAGCTGCACACCAAGGCTTGCTTTTACCAGGACTGAGGGAGGGTCAGCTAAAGTCTCAGAGCTCTCAGAGATTTGCCTCTGCCTGTAGGCTTTCTGTCAGGCTTCATCTCTGAAATACCCTCCAGCTGTACTCCTCAGGAGCTGAGCTTAAGTTCCACAGGGTGGGGAAAGATGGATTCCTGCAGGTGGGCCTATTGCTTCCCCTCAGGCTAATGTCACTTGGATGGGAGTTCTCTGCCCAAAAATGATAGCTTCTGCAGTATTGCATGTGAGCTGGGAAATTGTAACCTTTTCTAGAAGAAAGCACGTTGTGGAAGCACTTTGTGCTTTCTTCTGCTTTAAGCAATTGCTTTCATGCCTTTTCTTATCCTATTATCATCTTAAAAATTACACCATATCTGGACTGTTGAATTTTATTCAATGACAGTATCCGTCCATTTTGATAACCACACGATCCAAGATTGTACTATGATACCATCAATCCCAATTAATATCCAATTAATTTATTGGAAACCTAAACAAATGTACATGTTCTATTTGGGTTAAAGAAATAAACCAAAGAGATAGTTTAAAATTACATTTAGCTAGCTGGCCATAGATATACATTCTACTTCTGTATTTGTGAATCATCAGAGAAAGGTAAAAATAAAATAGCCCCCAAGAGTAAAACCCAACTTCTTGTCTATATCTGGAAAGAGTATTGACTATATAAGCCATGAAACTGATATGAGGATTGCAATTAACCTTTCACAAGCAACTGTGGGTTAAAAATGTTACCTTAAATGAATATAACAAAATATTTTTTCCTTCTCTCTGCCTCTACAAGTTGTTTCATCTCCATAAATTGAGGGCTGTACCAACTAGAAAATGGAACTGCTGTCCCTTCCTCCATGAATGACTGCTTTAGAGGCTATTGAAACCTCAACATTTACTCCCACCTTTAACTGAACCGTTTTACATGAAAAACAGTAGTAATATTAACTAAGATGTGGAATATTAGAAGGGGAAATTTCATGGGAGAGAAGGGTAAAAAGGCAGAGACAGAGTGAGTTTGATTTGTGATATATTAGTTTCCAAGGTATGTTCATGTAACACAAAGGAGATATAAAGTAAGATTTGTATACAGTCAAAATTTGGTACTTGTTGGCTTCAGACCTCATCAAACCTGGTACTTGTCACATTTTGACAAGAAAAAAAATGTTACAGCACTTGGCACTTGCTTGGGACCTGTAGCACTTGCTGGAACACGTATGAGTCAAAACACCACCCTGAAAAAGAAAATCTTCTTCACTTGCTGCTTGCTTGCCACTTGTCAGTTTTGGCATTTGTCATGAGTTCTGAAACAAATTAACAAAGATATCAAGTTATCACTTTACTTGTTTCTGGATTACAGGAAAAAATGGGCATGAACTCTACCATTTCTGTAACATTATATTTTTACTCACAACAATCTACTACATTCTCAGTTCTTTTACTTACTCTACTGAAATTTATCTGGGCAAGGTTACCAATTGGTCCCTATTGATTAAATGCAATGACTGCATCTCAATTTTTACCTTAATAATCTCTTTTCCATTTGAAAATGTTGACTTATCCCTCTTTTATGAAAACCAAGATTCTTTTGGCTTTAACATTAAATTTTCTGTTTTATATTAAGGTTTATTATGTATGTATGTGTATATTGTTGATGTTGAGAATATACCTACCAAGAAGGACACTATGGTTAATCAGGCTCAAATTCATAACCAGAGTCTAGCCAGCATTGTTTACAGAGGCCCGTTCTGCATGCTGAATTTCAGGGAAATGCTACAGACTGGCTGCTAATCCTCCTGCACTGGGCTCCCACTGCCTGAATCAAACCTTAAATGAGAGCTCCTGTGATTGTTTTGAACCAACAGGACTGAGATACTTCCCATCCAATCAGAGCTGCACAGCTATATCCTCATTAGCATCTTCACTGACTGATCAGAGGAGCTTCATTCTGACAAATCAGGAGAGTGCTTTTTGGACCCCTCAAACTGTGAGAATTTGGAGTCCTCATTTTTCGTTAGACCATACCAATCAAGGACTAAGGGCAGGCACTATTCTGTATATATGTCAGCTTGTCCCCTGTCTTAGTGGAGCTCACTTTCAGTTTCCATGGGAGATTGTGTTTCCTAGCTGGAGTCAACACCAAGGCTGCCTCATCCAGGCCACCTCATAGCTGTGCTGCTTCTCAACTGAACTGTTTACACTGAATAAAGTCTCTCCCCTCATTGAACCTCAAATTGGAGGCTCTTGCTGTCATTCATTTGGTGACAATGACTTTTGGTTGACTATATATGTGTATATATACATGTATACATGTATGTATGATGTATGTATGTATATGTATAGGTACTTGTACATGTATACTCTTTTTTTCTTTCCAATGTCTATAGCAGCTTCCCATTTTGTCACTCCAATTTAGAATTTTCTAAAGTTATCCCTATATTTTCTTCTTTCCCAGGCTAATTTTATATGTCCTTATCTGTATTTTATTATCTGATAATTCTCTAAATTTTATCTCTAGACTTTTTTAAATAATATATTTCCAATTCCAGGAACATTTCCCTTAATAATACTATTAATTTAGGGGAAGAAAAGCTCCTTAGTTTATTCTGGTTTTGGATTGGTTATGACTTTTGTTGCATACATATCCAGTACCTGTTTTTGTCTTTCAAGTCCAGGCAAAGAGATATAAAAAAAGTTTCTTGCCATTTAATGCTAACTGGATTCCATTTCTGGCAATCTGACAGGTAAGATATGCTTTCTCTACAAACACCTTAAAAAGCTTCACAACAATAATCTGAGGAAAACACCCTTCTTATTTCTACATTTATAGATGATGCACAAAATGGCAAAGTCATTTACCTAATTCTATACACATTAGAAGATGTGAATCGAGCATTAAAACTGGAGCAGTATATCCCTGATATTTTTTCAGTTAGCTATTATTAGAAATTTAAAACACATAAAAAGTTGAAAGAATAGTTCAATGAACATCCATATGCTTATTGCAAATTATTTTATGTATTCTTGTTGAATAATTTAAAAATATGTTTCAGGAATAATGACATTTCAACCTTAGGTATAGGGTATATTCTACATATAATGATAACACCAGTAACATACCTAAGAAAGTTAAAACTGTGTCACAATAGCTAATATCCAGTTCATATCCAAATTTTCCTAAATTTCAAATGTAGTTTTAGAGCTGTTTTTTTTTCAAATCAAGATTCAGTCAATGTTGATACATTTTGAATGCCTTCTTAGTGTCTTTTGAAACAGAACAATTTCTCCATCTTTTTTCTTCTCTCACAATATTGACTTTTTGAAAAACTCAGGCCAGTTGTTTCATTGAATTTCTCACATTTTGGATTTGTCTCATTTTCTCATGGTATTGTGTAAATAACTCTTTTTAGAGCCTGGGTTTTATCTACTATCTTACTTTTCTTCCTCTTTAGGCTTTGGGAATTGAATCATTTCTGAAGGAAACTTTCATTTAAAAAATGGTGTTGCCTCTTTGTCTTTCAATAGAATAGATAATATTTTAAAAGAAAGATTGTATTTCGAAACTGTCACAGTGACTGACACCAGGGCCTGACTTCATTGAAAACATTAGGAACTTTTAGAGGGCAAGTTAGGCTGTTGGTTTAATCTCTTCTTCCACAATAACCATACTGGCAGCAGAGTGTGCTGCTGATGTGTATAGTTAAGATGAAATAATATGAGTTACTACTGTTATACTTGGTTCATTGTGTGAGTCTGTTCCTGGTGTGTATTTACGTGCTTGCACATACTCATCAATTCCTCACAAAAACCTTATATTGTAGATGTTATCTTATCTGCGAATTAAGAAGAGTTACATAGATATTCAGAGCCACTACTTATAAGAGATTTCCCTGATTATAAACCCTATAACATTTCCACAATCTAAAATGGTAAAACAAATTTCAACTCTCATGCCAACTATGATTGGCTATTGGTGGAAGAGTATAGTCATGAGGAGGATTCTGAGGACATAATTCATCCTAGTGAGAAAGAGTGTCATAGAAAATACTAATTCATATGAAAAATATTTGACAATGCCCCCTGACCCACAATGAGCAAGCAAATCTCATAGTTTTCTATCTGGGAACACCAGTTCTTTCCTTCTCCAAGACGGTTGTGATTCTCTAAGATTTTATTAATACAAGTTATCCAGGTGTTGAGGCACTAACTTCTAGTCGTATGTATGTTGAGAGGTGGGGTGACACCTCAAGGTAGTTGGGAGAATAGAATAAAATAAAATGAAGTTCACAGTAGTCCTCTAAAGTAGACAGAGGTTACTATTTACACCTGACTAGAAATAATCACTATGCAAATGGTCTCATAATGTGTTCTCTAAAAGATTATACACAATAGAGCATTCAATGTAAAACAGCTTCATGGGTCAATTAAATGAAATCAACACTTCTGCAAGTGAGAAGTTCTGAATAGATGCTTTCTATTAAATTCTTAGAAAGCCCCAGACTCATGAAAAGTGTGAGAAAAAAGTAACTTTGTAAGATGCCTCACCCATGCTTTATTTACTCCACTGTAGTGAAGGCACTGTGACATGGTAGAGTCATTTCTTTGGAAATGGTAGTTAGGAATAGAGGCAGATGATTTGATTGCATTATTAAGTCTGAGGTAGAGACATAATCTGATTCCTTATAATTTGGCTGCTAAGAAGGCCATCAACAAAACCAAAGATACTGGCATTGAATAATAAATTAAACAATAAATATTTACTTCCATCTTTTTTCAAATCCTGTTGTTATATGCTATTTCCCAACCCAAGGCATCATTTTAGCATTTATACTTAAAATACTATGAAAGATTTTATTTAGGTATCACTTTACACTTTTTAATATGGTATGCCAGCAATTCCCTAACCCTAATTCAATAGTCTAACATAGAGATATAGGGAAGCTCATTCCATAATAATTTTATGTTTGAAGTAGACATTTAGTGAGATTAAATGATTGATCCATTATTATCTGAATTTGAAGAAAGAGTAATTAAAATACACATTTTTTCTTTCTTTTCCTCTACAACATGAAAAAATAACACATTATAAAGAAATGTTGGATAACCCAATATTATTATGCAGTTTCAAAGGCTTTTTCACTTCATTGGCTATTTTTACTTCATTTTTTCATACGTCCACATTCATCCTCACAACCACACACACACGCATACACACATACACACAAGACCAGTCCTAGGGACCCAGATGTTTTTCATCACATTGATGCCCGATCATCTACTGTATTTATTGGTGTGTAGACATCCCCCACCCTTCCCCTCACCATCACCAACATGACTTTTAAAACAAATAAATGTATAGTTTTTATTTTAGGATTGTTTTCTCCAGCTAAAGGGGAAAATTTAAACTGTGTAAACTTCACTTGAGGAACTAGTTAAGACTACAGATTCTGCTTTTAGAGAATGACACTATGTTGGTCTTCATTTGGCTCACAGAAATATACATTGTTTACAAGTAATTTAGAAGAATTTAATTCAAGGTACTTTCAGAACTGAGAAACATTGCAACTAGGGGACTAACAAAATAGCAAAATGTGTAAGTTACAAAATGGCTTCAATCTTTCAAAACTTTGTAGCTAGTGTTCTTCATCTATGTTCTCCTCAGTCTTATGATAAGTTTGTTCCTCTCAACTATATCCCCAAGAGATCTCTCTAACTTCTGTGCTCTAATACCACCTTAGGACAGGCCCTAAAGACATGGCTAGTAATAATCATGCTGGATAGAACAGCTCTAGAATCTTGGGACATGCTTGATGCTAGGCTTTTATCCTTTATTTGAAGACCCTCTCTGAGACATTATAGTTCAAATAGGTACATCAAAGCAAGTCAGCAGTTCACTATTTTCTTCTATTACTGACTAATATTTGAGCTTCAGTTTAGTATTGTCACCTGTAATATGATACCATAAACTTATTTTGTTGGTGATTAACAGAGGATCATTTGAGATGACATTTTCTATTTTTAAATAGACTTCAGTTTTAGAGCACTTTTAGGTTTACAGGAAAATTGAGCAGGTAGTTAGAGTTCTCATATACTCCCTCTTCCAATCACCCCCTCCTCAAGTTCTCCCTATTATTAGCATCTCCCATTAATGTGTCATGTTGTTACAACTGATGAACCAATAATGATATATTATTAACTAAAATCCATACTTTACATTAAAACTTATGTTTTGCTTTGTACATTTGTGTGAGTTTTGACAAATGTCATGCCATGTATCCACTAGGATGGTATCGTATGGAATAATTTCTATTTTAAAAGTTGCCCTAAAAATCCTTTCTGTTCTGCTTATTTATCCCTTTTTCCCACTCAACCCTGGTCCACCATTAAACTTTTTACTGTTTCTGTAATTTTGCTTTTTTTAATAATAATTTTTGTATTATACAGAGTGCAGCCTTTTCAGGCTGACTTCTTTCATTCAGCAACAAGAATTTAAGATTTTTCCATGTATTTTTATGGCTTCACATCTCACTAAATTTTATTGTTAAATAATGTTCCCTTGTATGGATGCACCTCAATTTGTTTGTAAAGTCAGGTAGGTAAGGACATCTTGGTTGCTTTAAGGTTTTGGCAATTATGAATAAAACTGCTATAAATATTTATGTTCAGGTTTGTGTGGACATAAGTTTTCGACTCATTGCATATAAGCCCATGTTTCTCTATGTAGGAACTGCCAAACTGTCTTCCAGAATGGTTATGAGTGACAATTTTTGTTACTCCACATCATTGTGAACATTTGGTGGTGTTAGTACTTTGAATTTTAGCCACTCTAATAGGTACATAGTGGTATCTCATTGTTATTTTAATTTATAATTCCTTAAGGACATATGGTATTGAATATTTTTTCATATGGTTCTTTCCATCTGTAAATATTCTTTGGTGATATATCCAGATCATTTGAACCTTTTTCATTGGGTTACTTTTTTATCGTACTGTTTAGCTTGGGTAAGTCTTTTATTAGATTTTTTTGCATTTTGTAAATATATCCCCCTTCTCCATGGCTTGTCTTTTTCTCCCCTTAGATGTGTTTTTCATAGAGTGGATTTTTTTATTTTAAGGAAGTCTAACTTATTAATTTTTCTCTTATGGATCAAGTTGCATTTAAAAATCATTAACTATGTATGGTGTCAGTTGGTACAATAGTTATCAGATGATCACTTACTAAGTTATATAATGTTTAATCACTGAGTTGTATGCTTGAAACTCATAATATTGTATGTCAACTATAATTGAAAAATAAAAAACAATTTAAAAAATAAAAAAATTAATTGCCAAAACGGTCACCTAGATATTCTCCTATGTTATCTTCTACAAATTTTGTGTGGTATATTCAAGTCTATGACATATTTGGAGTTAATTTTTGGAAATGTGTAAGGCCTATGTCTAGATTCATTTTTTTTTTGCATATGTATGTCCAATTGTTCCAGCACCATTATTGAAAAGACTATATTTTTTCTTCACAAACTTGCCTTTGTTCCTTTGTCAAAGATGAGTCAACTATATTTCTATATGCCTATTTCTGCATGTCTATTTTGTTCCATTGACCTATTTGTCTATTATTTCACCACTGCAGCTTTACAGTAAATCTTGAACTTGAAGAGTGACAGTCCCCTGACTCTGTTCTTCTTCAGTACTATGTTGGCTATTCTTGATCTTTGTCTTTCCATATAAACTTTAGAATCATTTGTCAATATCCACAAAATAATTTGTTGGGATTTTGATTGGGACTGTGTTGTATCTGTAGACCAAGTGAAGAAGAACTTGTTACGGAAAAGACAACTCAGACGGCCTTGGAGTTTGCAAAGTGGGGTTTATTCACACATGTGGACCCAGAGGAGATAAAAAAATCCAAATTCTGGGCCTTGAGCTCAAGCTGGAGTTTCCTTATATGCTTGTTACACAGGCAGAAGGAGGAGGGGAAGGAGTGCAGCTGCTAAAATGGGGGTTAGTGTACGACCTTGAGATAACTGCTTATCTGGGAATGGCTGCTGTCTGGGAAGGGCTGCTGGTCAGCTCCTACCTAAGAATAGCTACTGCTCAGCTATGTCCTGTCACAATCCTCCCTTTGATGCTATAAGGTATTTTTAGCATCACTATATACCTGGCTATATGGCTGAGATCCTTGGGAGGGTTACAACTGCTGATACTGGTGTTGGTACCACTGGAGGGCTAACACTTTGGCAACTGCCCTATGAGTCACTGTGGCCCCAGGTGCTGGACCAAGGTCCAGAGGGTGCAGGGTCCCATAAGCCTTACACCTCCAGGTCTAGTATCCTATGGTTCTGGATATCACTCCAGTCTGGTATACCTTCCCTCCCCAAGTGCAGAGGGATTGCTGTGGCTGAACACATCCCGATGGCATGTCAGTGGAGGAGCTGAAAGCTGACCCTGGAAGATAGAAAGAGACCACCCTACTGCTGAGCATAATCCCATGCCCGGGGGTATTACATTTGCAGGATGGGGCTGAGACAGGGGCCGCATTTGTTAAGCGAAGCATACAATAAACCCAAATGCAGAGACCAAAAAGAGATAAACTATTCCTAGGGTAATCCGCTCCATGGGATTCCATTCCGCAGGGGTCACAGTCACTAGTCCAATTCCCAATGCTCCTGCGAAGGTGCCAATTAAAGTCAGGTACCCTGTGGAACAATGGTCCATTCCTTGGTGTCTTCTTTACTGGCTGGCGTCCTCCGGTGCCTCAGCATGGGTATTCTAGGTGCAGGCCTAGTCCTCAGGTCCTCGGGATCTGCTGCTGTTTTGGCCCAGCTGTAGTGGATCCAAGGGGTGACTCCTGCAACCTAGGCAATGCTAGCAGCAGCAAGTCTGTCCAGGGCAGTCCAGTTTCCTGGTAGAATTTAGCTAAGGTTCCATTTTTCGTCCATGCCCCTGATCATACCGTGAGTACTTCCGACAGGTGTGGTTGCTGAGCGCTGTGCTGGGTGATGCACTGGAACCCCGAGGGAGCTTGTAGGCTGCTGGGGCAGGTGAACCCAATGGAGCACCATGAAGGGCCATGATAGAGGACTGCAGGGACAGCTGCAGGGGCACTTCAGATACACAGCATATGCCCTCTGCAAGTCGACGTGAAGAGTAGGAGTGTGTTCAGGATGTGCTTCTGGTGTTCTTTCCTTAATATAGCCAGGCACTTCAGCAGCGTGTGCGTTCCCTCCCAGCACCATTCCTGGGATGGGGCCACCAGGAGGAGGTCATCCATGCACTGCAGAATCGGCAGGTCCACCCCCCCCCCTTAGTGAGGGGCTTCAGGTCTCCTGCTAGGGCTTCCCCAAATAAGGTTGGGGAGTTCTTAAACCCTTGGGGCAGTCTAGTCCAGGTTAACTGAGTCTTGACCACTGTGTGCAGATCTTTCCATTTGAAGGCAAAAATGGGTTGACTAGAAGGTGCCACAGGAATGCAGGAGAAGGCATCCTTCAGATCAAGGAAGGTAAATCACGTTGCTGTTGGGGGAAGCTGGCTCAAGAGGGTATATGGGTTCAGGACGTCTGGTGGAGGGTGACGGCTGCTTCACTGACAGCCCACAGATCCTGGACTGGCCAATACCTGCTCCTGTCTGGCTGCCATCATGGGTCTGGGCAGGTGTGGCCTCATGCTATGGAGCCAATCTTCTCCAAGCTCTCACGCAGTCACTGTAACTTGGGGGACCTGCCTCCCAGTCACATCTTGGGTGGGGGGAGTCTTTCTTTATCTCCCTGGCCCAGAGCATGGCCACAGCTAATCAGCATATCTAAGTGACCAGCCAAAGGCTATAGGTATGTCAAATGACTATGCAATGGATTAGCTGTAAAGCTGTTGCTGTACAAAACAGCCTTGCATGTTCTTGCTCTGTGTCCCTCCCCCAACTCACACCTGTGGAGGAAGGGGTGAAGACATCTTAAAATATCCTGGATGCCTTGAGTTTTGGGCCCCATTTTAAATGCCCATTTGGGGTCCCCTCTCTTGGCTGTACCCTGTAACAATCTCTCATTTCAGATATACACCCACTTTAAATTCTTTTAAAGGACAATGGACGAATGTCTCATCTTCTTGTAACTACTTCTGGCTGGACATGGACGTCATCCTACCTATCCGTGGGTCAGAGGTGCCCTGAAAAGGAGGAGGGGTGCAGCATGGAGGGAGTCCTTCTTATAAGGGGAAGGACCTTACAGAATCCTGGTTAGTTGGTTGTCACCAGAAAGTCGCAGGCTTGGTGCCCAAAGACTGGCATTACTGGACCATTGGCATCCTGATCATATTCTGGAGATGACAGATTTGGAAAGAGTTGGAAGGTCCAATTAAATCATAACCACTAAATGACAAAGGCAGGAACTTAAGTAAAGAATGGCTTATCTGGAGGAAGGTGTATAAGGCATGCTACACCTATCCAAAACTCTTGTGGCCCATTATACTTCACTCAGGCTGAGGGGAATATATTAGGATTTCCCTCCTTTCAGATATCTGAACCCTTCCTGTCCAAGCCATCAAGACAGAAAAGGGAAAATCAGTTCTAAAGGGAAGCCCACAGATCGCCCAAACTGCTCACCAACCCAACCACTTAGTTCAGCCAAACCATTGAGTTTCAGGGGGCGATGATGAAGAATGGGGTCCTTAAGTGAGGCCTATGTTGCAACCAATCACTCAGGTAATGAAGTCATAGGCATACGTCCTATGAAAACAGAACACACAGGTTAATTCACACAATAGTCCCCAAACCAGTCTCTGTGCCTGTGAGACTGTCTTTTGGGAAGACATTCAGTTGCAAGATCCTTCCTGCAATGACATTCAGCAATGGCAATTTGACAGGTCCTCCATACCAATAAACTGTACATCTTTGATGATATTACAAAACCAGTTTCAACTTTCAAACAAAAAGATGCTTTCAAGACAATTAGATGCGTCATTCTGGTGTTCAATACTGAGCATTGTGATTTTCCTTGAACCACAATTTTTCTCCTTAAGATCACCCTCACTGTTATTAAAGGGACTACTTTGAGTTCCGCTTTTCATTTTGACTGTTCGTTTGCATAAACATACCAAGAACAGCCTGGATCACTTATGATCTTTAATTCTGCTTTGCTGGAACTCACACAGGGAACCTTTAGATTGACTTCTTAGTCCGCCCCTTGAGGCACAGAAGCAGAGCCACACATCCACCATCTGGCTTCACCTGTACCAGTTGTTTCACTCAGATCCTTGAGGCTTCCATTGTGCCCACAGGTTCCTTTTTGGCCATCTTTCATGAAAGCAACCTTTGTTCCTTCCCTGGAAAGACTGCCATGAACTGCACAAGCAACCAAAGTACCAGGTTTTTCTTGTGGGCTTACACTAGCTTCGCAAGTCAATCCCAGTTCCTCAGGGCTTTCTGGTGACAACCAGAACCCATACATGCCTGCTTCAGACATGACATTCCAGTCAAAGTCTTGGTTAACAAAACCATGATTAACAACTGATCTTATTGGTTTTATGCAAAGAAACCTTATGTCTTCACTCACTCCTTCAGAATGCCAAATTCTGGAGGGATCATATAGGGAGAAAAATACAAAGCATGAAGGAAAATCCTTTCCCTTCTGATATCCACCTGGCTTCTCAAAACCTTCACTTCCAGACATTCTGCAACACTCACAAACCCTCTATTCTTTCTTTCATACAGCTTCTGATATCCACTAAGATTGCATCTCCATGCCTTATACCTTCTATTATTAACTAACACCATGTAATTCCTTCCTAAAACTTTTACTTTTCCATTTATTCTTGCAGTTTCCCATGGGCCTTCTTCATTTACATATACATTATATTTTTATCTACTTTCCTACAGAGTGTGAAGTTTCAACCTTCCCTGGAATCCTCAATTTCCTTTTTAGAGCAGATACAGAGCAAAATCCAAAACACAGAGTTCCAGAACAATGCACAGGTAGGGGCATTCTCTTGCACCAATGCGTCCATTGGTGTCTCGCAGAGACATGCTCCTTCAGGCCCGGTCTCATGGCAGAGACATTCTGCTTTGCCTCTGGCTGAAGCACTCATCAGCCCCAAATGACCCTTCCTGGGTCCCGACTGGCAAAGGCCTTCTCCCCGACTGGTTACAGGCGACCTTTCCTAGGTCTTACAGGTGACCTTAAACAGGTCGTTAAGTACAGAAGGTTTCTGATCAGAAACAACACCAATGTCAGAAATTTGCTCTTTTCCCACAAAACCAGAAAACAAATAGTTGAGGTTTCCTTTATTCCAGGTTTAAAACTTTACATTCTTTATACATAATTTTACTCATTCATATTTAACCATCATTCTCTTTTAATCCTGGTTCCTTTCCCACACTGGAAACGACTATACTTAAACTCAGCACGTGGCAGCCAAAAATCCCTGGCACTGTAGATACCTTCCACTAAAATTCCCTAGATTTGCAGGGACATCCTACAGTTTTCTGAAGCTCAGACCCTGCAAACACCCCATAGATCAGATGCTCACCCTTGGACCTCAGTTCATGTCCTTCAGAACCAGAGCCATTCTTATCAGAACAAGTTACACAGAGAACAAGACTGATGCAGTGCCCACACAGCAGCAGCATATAGCCTATAATCTGAAGAGAGCCTTAGCCTGGCACCTTGCCCAGTTCCAAGATGGAGGGGCTCTCACGTGACCCGTCATCCAAGACGGTGACAACCATGCACCCTCCACCCTCCACAGTGGGGCACTCAAGTCGCTCGTCCTCCATTTTACCCAAAATGGCGGTGCACCCACATGGCTTGCTGTCTGATCTCCAACATACATGCAATATAGTACTGTGGCAGAACCCCCCCCTCCAAGATGAATTCTCCCAATAGGCTCTGACAGACAAGGGAAGGGACTCAGGTCGCCAGCCTGGCCTCATCCCTCTAGGGGTACTTAGGTTCCATCTTAGCTAAGGCTGCCTGTGTAGAATTTGGGTTAAACTCCCAGCCGTTATGCTGCATGACAGACTGAGAAAGCACAGGTTAGGGCTCACTCATGCTCCATAGGCTTCCACCTATGAGGCAACAAACACAGTCATTCACACAAACACACTGAGTATATTACGTTCCCATCCACCCGAACTATGGGAGCCCTGCCTGGGCCTTCTGGCCTGAGGTGTGATCAGTCCCTCCTTCCACTCCAAGAGTGGGCCTGTTTTTCGGGCTCCTGGTCCCCATGGGGCACTTACCAGATTCCAGATTGGTGCCTTCCCAGATACCACCAGTTCGCACGCTGCCAGCATGGGTCAAAGAGCAGTCCAGGGGCCGAGCCTGCGGAGCCCGGGATGTTCAGGACCCGAAATCACAAAGGCACACACGCCTCCTTATCACCACTGGACCCCACTGACCACCCCAAGGCTGCCTTCACCGGAGGCAACAGCCTGCTCTTGTGAGTCGCTTCCTGGTCAGGGAACCAAAATGTTACGGAAAAGACAACTGGGACAGCCTTGGAGTTTGTGAAGTGGAGTTTACTCACGCATGCGGAGCCAGAGGAGATAAAAAAAAATCCAAATTCTGGGCCTTGAGCTCAAGCTGGAGTTTCCTTATATGCTTGTTACACAGGCAGAAGGAGGAGGATAAGGAGTGCAGCTGCTAAAACAAGGGTTAGTGTACAACCTTGAAATAACTGCTTATCTGGGAATGGCTGCTGTCTGGAAATGGCTGCTGGTCACCTCCTACCTAAGAACAGCTACTGCTCAGCTATGTTCTGTCACAAACTTACCTCTTAACATATTAAATCTTCCTATCCATAAACATGGGATACCTCTCTGTTTATTTAGCTCTCCTTTGATTTCTTTATTTAGTGTGCTATTGTTTTCTTCTGATTCATCCTGTGCATATTTGGTTAGGCTTACATCTAAGTATTTGATTGTTGGTGCTAATTGTGTTGAGCACCAACAGTGCTATTGTATTTTTAATTTCAAATTCTTATTGTTCATTGCTGGTATATAGAAAAGCAATTTAATTTTTATATTAACTTATTTTCTGCATATTTACTATAATCACTTAGTTTCAGGAGCATTTTTCTTCATTCTTCAGGGTTTTTTTACATAGGCAATCATGTCATCTGTGAAAAAGAAGAGTTTTATTTCTTTGTTTTAATTTCCTTTTCTTTTTCTATGTGTAAGTTGGAATTTTCAGTACATGATAAATAGGACTGGTGTGAAGGTATATCCTTCCTTGTTCCTGATCTTAGGTGTATAGCACCTAATTTCAGACCATTAACTATATTACATAAAGATTTTTGTAGATATTCCTTATCAATTTATGAAAGTCTCCCTTTAATTCTAGTTTGCTCAGTTTTTATCATGAATGTGTATTGGGTTTTATCAAACATTTTTCTCCATGTATTGAATTACTATATTAACATAATAGAATACATAACTTAATTTTCAAATGTTAATTGAGCCATATTTAAAATGTATTTTCACAATGTAACATTTGAACATAAGGCGTTTTTATGTGTACTGTCTTGTCCTACCAACATATTACCAGTTACAAGGAAAAATGGGAATACATAAGAGAAAGAGAAGGCCAGAGAAAAGTAGACTGAAAATAGTGTCCCGTTCGGAGCTCTGCTTCAGTAGTGTTTCTTGCCTTATGTTGAGCAGAGGAAAACTTGTCTTAAATAAGCCAGCATAATTGCTTTTAGACAGCAAAGATTCCTTTAAGAAAGACGAGAGGAGAAAAAAGACTTCAGGTTATGTAATTTGGCTTATTTGACTTTCATCTTTCTTTTTTTCAGAAATAGTACGTCAAGGTTGGTTACAGAATTTTAGATTTGATAAACTGGTAAAACCAAAGGATTTCAATTTTTCAAATTTTGCCAACTGTGGTTTTGCTATGAAAGTTTTATGACAAATTGTGAAGGGCAACAAGGAAAGTGAGGAGAAGATGCCACAAAGTTCTTACATCATTTACTACTTTAGACAATTAGAGACTCAGATGGTAACTAGACCATCCTCATACTTTCCACTCCAAAATGTATACTGCAAACTATTGGGTTGGGTCTTGCAGCTCACATTCAGAATTAAGAGTAGTCTTTTCTAAGAAAGGACAATTTTGAAATGTATTATATTTGCCTTCTCACACATATGCTCTAAATCATGCTAAGAACTGTGAGATATAAGTGGACAGGAAGCTAAGATGGCTAAGATTCACCAGTGTGAAGCCAACAGCCTATCTGGGCAGACAAGTTAAATAGGAACTATCTAGGCAGGAGAGGAGCTTTATACAGAAAATAAACATCTTAAGGGTCAAGAAAATAAAACCAGTGTGGCCTGAAGAACAGCAGGAAGACTCTGTGAGAAGTGGGGTTTGACTTGGACTTTAAGGAATAGCAGATTTTTCAGTAGATAGAAAAGGTGTCTCAAAAACTTTTGATGTAAATGACAACATAGTAATAGATTGTGACTCTTCTGTACTGCTTCTGAAGATTTCTTCCTTCCATCCTATAGACAGCTTTGACCTGTATAGTTCACATCTCTCACTGTCACTCTCTTCGCCTTTTAGGTAACTGTCTCTTACTATCCTCTGTCCTCATCCAAGGTGAATTCAACGTACAGGTGCAGTCATTCTAGGAATCTGGAACTCTGTTGCAAGGTCATTAGCAATGTTCTCTTCTTCCATCCAGTCTCAGCCATAAACCCCATGATCACAACCTCCTAAGCTATAATCTCTGCTCACAAACCCCCACATTCTAGCTTCCTTATGGAAGTGTCCCCTACACAACTCTTCTTTAACTTCATAACCACTGCTACTTTCACTGCTCTGTTTTCCACAGGACTACTCTGAGTTCACTCACACAGCTTAGAGTCTATGGACATTCATCACAATCGCATTTTTACAAGCCCTTGGCTAATGCCCATCATCCCTGTGCTTCATCAAAGTGGCTAAACTTGGCTGAAAAAAAAAATTTCAAGACTAAAAATGTTCTTAATCACCAAAATTTATAATTATGTTACCTTTTGTATGCCTGCAAAATTTTTGGGAAAAGTCAGACTAAACTCTATTTATGGAGGGCTCATCAAGGCAGGTTTGCCCTTATACTTTCAGGTCCTATGGGCTAGAGTACAAACAGAGGTCTACAGATCCTGGGTCTATGTATCTGAAAGTATAAACTCGCCTAACAAACTGTTAAATAAAATATGGCCTATCCTTCTGTCTTGACAAATACACCTTCACAATGACTTAAAAGGCAAGGTTTCAATCCAGTATTTTAGGATTCTTCAGAATTCTGTGCGAGCTAGTAAAATAGACAAAAGAAAAAAAAGGCAGATGGCCTCCCCTTTCTGTTATTAATACCAGTTCCCTCCTCCATTACAAAGGCCTTGAGTTTTTAGACAACCTAGTCAGCATGCCCATCTATATTGCTCATAACAACTGCCCCATGGTCTCTCCTAGGGCCTCAAGGTGTACATAGAGTTTTATCTGCTCTCAGTAGGGCAGGCATGTGGAAGAGAGTAAGCAGGACAAGGACAACGTCTTGGGCCATTTGGAAAGGGAGTTCTGGGATGCCAGCTATCCAAATGCTGGTTTAGAGGCTCAGGTTGGGTTTTGGGTATGCATATGCATATGCACTTGACCCATGGCTCAGGGCCTGAGTGGGGCCCCTAAAGCATGAAGTTGTTGGTAGAGTAGGATCTTTTTGTCAGGGTATAATGAGAAAACTCTAAGGATATAACTCATCATATAGGCACAATGAGCTGAGCCACCAAGAAAGCCTCTGTCATTAAAAGATTATAAATTGATAATACAGTAAGCCTGACATTCAAACCCAGTTTACATTCAGAGAAGAGAGAAGATTTTAAGCCTATCTTGAGATTCCCAGGAGCCTCTGCAAAAGATAGGGAAACAAGAATCTATGTTTTGGGACCTCATATGATATTAATCAAAGATGGCCATCTCTTATCAGAACTTTTTCAGGTTCTACCACACAGCTTCTTGCAGTGTTGGCATGTGAGGGCTCCACTCACTCTATGCATGGAAATATCCAGAGAAAGGGAAACAGTGGCAGCGAGGCTTGCTGAGAGACCACAGTGAACACAAGACCAATGCTATTTCCCAGAGTAGTAATGGCAACTTCATTTAGAGAAACATTGCCAGAGCTCTTGAAAAACAATCCCAGGGCCTTTTTGGATTATTTGGGGACAGAGCTAGTTCCTGCAGGGATTTAGACACCTAGGAAGCAGGTTATGCAAGAGACCAGAAGCCAGGGGATATTTCCAGTTACTTCTTACTAGTTTTCAGGTTGTGGTGTAGAGGCTCTATGGCCTAACAATTTTCCACCAGAAGTAAATACAGATGCACATGTTTAGGACAGGGATAGTGAAGAAATGAAATCATTTGACTAGAGGAATTCCCACACAGAGTAATAATGCCAGCTGTTTTCTCAGGAAAGAGACAAAGTAACATTTTTTGATGTCTGCTATGAGTTAGGCATTTTACGTATAAAGTTTAATTCTCAAAAGAATCCAGTGGCATAGGTCCCCATAACATCCTGAGGCTCAGTCAGGTCAAGAAATAGGCCCTAAGATACGTGATAGAGATATGGTTTCTGAGCAGTGTTTGTCTCCTCTCCTTTGCTGCGTTCCGCAATTGCAGAAGTCTCTTTCCTAAGAGTCTCCTAGAATCCTGGCAGTGAAGGTTATCTCATAAAGAAATTCTTACAGTCAATGTAAATAGGAGCACTCTTTTGACCGTAGCTTTCTCATATGTTTCATAGTTCTAGATTTTAAATTACATTCCATTATGTGTAAGTCTGAAGTAATATTAGTTTTTTTTTTGTGGGGGAGGTGGATATCAGAAGTTGCCACAAAGGGACTTGTAATTAAATTGGCATGTCAAATTTCCAATAGTATCATTTTCACATAGGCATTTAATAAGTAATATTTGGGGATAAAATAGAGTCTAAAGGGTACTTTGAAAAAATATAGACTAGCACTTACATCCCTTTTAGATATTCCTTCCACTTCTGTCTATTGAACAGCTTCAATGCTCTGCTACCCTATCTCTGAATCTCATACCCAGGCTCTGTCCCTGCTGCTTCTTGAAGATCCATAGAAGAAAATTCAAAATTGGCTCTCTTGGTTATTGCCAGTGAACAAAAATCTGGATGATGATGGAAAGATAATATCATTTCTGCTGCTTAGAAAAATTCACATGTTTCAGTGCCATGTGTATAAAAAAACCTGTGGTTGCTGATAGAACTGTGGATTTTTTAATGTTTTTAGTGCCAATTTTATATAGCTATGCAAAACTAATGCTAGCTTTCCAGGGTTGCCACAAATAAGAGTGACTCCAATATGCCCACAGGTGAGGAGAGACAGAGCAACGTGGTCATGAAATCACTCTTTTATGATCACATTAAAAAAGCCATGAAGTTTCCCCACTTGCTTTTATATTTTAATTTACTGACACATTTGTGATCACACATATAAATCAGTGTGCATCTTTGAAAGATAAATTGCACACCAAATCCAAGCAAACTACTGCATCCTGTTTTATGGAACCTATGTGACCTGACTGCAAAGAGTATATTTGATTAATCAGAACTAAGATTTTAATAAAGAAACAGCAGGCGGGCCAACCACAAAATTAAAACTCCCAACTGTCTCAGAGCAATAAAGTCATAAATATAAAAGTGCTCAAAATACCTCGTTTGCATCTTTGAATAACGTCCCTGCTTAACAAGGATGGAACACTGGCTTGACCAACAGAGGGCAGCTTTCCATGTATGTTGCCATTTCCGGGTTCAGTCTTGTCCCAGTATCTCTGTCAATCTTTCACTGAGTTATACAGCAGGGCTTGTGTGCTAGTTAATTGTCATCTGCAGTGTGTTTTTACCAGTGATTTTTGCACCCAGTTGCTCAGTTGCAGCATCATATGAACTGCATTTCAACACATGCTGAAATACAAAAATATGCATCTGGTTTCCTAATCAACTTTGGCAAATTTAAGGATTTATTTTTTTTTTATTTTTTGAAGAAACTATCAATTTATTTCTGTGACCGTGTATAGCCTCATTGTTAGTAGTAAAAATTTTATGGCTTTTTGAAGAAGCCAGATCCAGATCTGAAATCAGGCTCTGCTGCTTTGTGGTTGTGTGACCCTATATTGGTTTTGTTAGTTAATCTAGTTACTTAAACTAGAACTATTTTCTTACAGTAAAATGTACATAACAATCACAGCCCAAGGTTGTATTGAGGTTTAAACATTTTAAGAATTCGTGAAATATGTACTTGAAGATTTTCAGCCAACCTACATAAGTTTCATGTGTACTCAGAATACAGCCTGCCAACAATTTTACCTCAGGAATTTCTGAGCACCATAACCATAAGCTACACTAACTACCTCTAGGGAGACAGTTGAATCAATATGTACATCTGTTGTTTTGGTGACTCTAAACTTGGCAAAGGAATGATAACAAATATACCTTATAGTTCATAAAATGTTGTTATGCACATCAGTATTCATTCTTCATGGCAGCTCTTTAGCTATGCAGGAGAGATATTAGGATCTTTTTACAATGAAGAAATTGGGCCTCAGAAAGTTAAACAATTTGCTCAACTTGACACGGTGTTGATAGATACAAAGCTTGAAGTTAGTTCACTTTGACATCCAGTCCAGAGCCTTTCCAACACACAGTCTGGAATCTCTGAAGTGTTCCAGTGATTCCATTACAGAGTGTCTGCCTCTACATTTGTAGGTAAGATAATTAGGCCAATTACCACCAAGTTCCCTTTCAGCTCTGGTATTAAAAGAAGTTCTAAAACAATTTCAATGGAAAGAAATGCTTCCTATATCAGCAGAGAATTATAATGATATTTGTATAGTTTGCAGAGAATGAGGTTTTAAGATTTAAAAATACTGAAGAAATTTCTTGGAAGAAAGAGGGTTAAAGAAAAAGTTGGTGAGGCTCTATTGGTCCCTGAGTCAGTGAATCATTAGATTTTTAAAAATTCAACTGCTTCATTCCCCTCTTTCAATATTCATTAAATATCACCTACCATCATTCTAAATACCACCCCCAAGACAATACACCATAATATAATTACAATACGACATATAAACTTACTCTTCCTCACTGCAATCCAAATACTACCCCTAAAACCAAACTAAGTAATTGCAACAATATTAGTGGTAATGATGCTGCAGTAATAACAATCAACATGCACACACTCTAGGTGCCAGAACTCTCCTTTGTGCTGTAGAGGCATAATCCCAAATAATTTTGTTGTTGTTGTATGAGGTAGTTATTGGATTGGCCAAAATGTTTATTTTTTTCCATAAAATGACTCTAGTAGCACTTAGTTGTCTTCAACTTTATTAAAACCAATTTTGTTAGATTGTATTGTGACAGCTGTCCTACCAGCATGCCTTTAAAAAAATTCATGAAAACTGATGAATTTTTGTTTAACCATTTTAGTACTGAAGATGGAAGAAAATGTGCAATATTTTCAGCATATTATCTTTATGCTTTATGTTTTCTTCATTATTTCAAGACAGGTAAAAATGCAACTGAAATGAAAAATATTGTGCAATGTATAGACAAGGTGCTGTGTTAGATGAAACAAGTCAGAAGTGGTTTGCAAAGTTTCATGCCAGAGATTTCTTGCTGGATGATGCTCCACAGTGGGTAGACCAGTTGCAGTTGATAGTGATCAAATTGAGAACAATCAACATTATACCACATGGGAGATAACCAAGATACTCAAAATATCCACATCAATAAAATTATTGGTGAAAATGAAAAATGAGTCCTCTATTATATGGAAAAAAACTGAACAGAATTTTTGGCCAACCCATACTTATAACATCCGTGTTATACAACTGAGTAATTTATTGAGGAATTCTTCATCTCTTCTGTAGCATTTTTTTCAGGATACTATTAGTTATTTCATACTTACTGTATTTGTCTTTTAATCAGTTTTCCTTTTCCTACACTATTACCAACACATCAGTCTACAAAGCATCTGGACTGGTCTTTTAAAATGTAAATTTAATCATGCCATTCCCATGTTTAAATCCTTTATAAAACTTCTATTTCTAAAAGGCATTTCTGACAATTACCTAACTTTTTAATTTCATCTCATTTTATCTTCTCTCATCTTGTTTCATGCCTCACCTTTCTTCCATCATGAGACTTCAACCACATTAAAATTCTCTGTATAACTTGGCAGGATCAAAATTTTTCCCAGTGCAAGGTTTTACCCCATGGCATTTCCTAACTGGAGTGCTGTGTTTCCTATTCTTCCTTTTGTTATTCTGATGCATGTCTCTAAATTAATGTCATTTCTTTCCTGGATTACTTATTCTCAAGTAGGACACATTTAATTCTTTGGCTCAAATACATTGCTTTTTTATTTTAATTAATACAAGTGGTTACTTATATATACATTTATTGTTGTGTTTATTATTGTGTTTTTTTTCATTAGGGAAAGTTCATGTCTGTTTGATTATCATGACACATCCAAAATTTTGCACAATTACTTGCAGAGAGTAAAAATGAATTAAATAACAAAGTCAAGGACTCAAAGTTTTCTCTATTTTTTAATATATTTTGTTGATTATGCTATTACAGTTGTCCCATTTTTCCCTCCTTTATACCCCTCCACTTGGCACCACCCTCCCACCTGCATTCCCCTGCCCCCATTGGTTCATGTGCATGGATCATACATATAAGTTCTTTGGCTTCTACATTTCCTATGCTATTCCTAACCTCCCCGTCTATTCAGTTCCTACCATTTATGCTTCTTATTCCCTGTACCTTTTCCTCCATTCTCCCTTCTCCTCCCCACTGATAACCCTCCATGTGATCTCCATTTCTGTGATTCTGTTCCTGTTATAGTTGTTTGTTTAGTTTGTTTTTGCTTTTTTTTTTTAGATTCGGTTGTTGACAGTTGTGAGTTTGCTGTCATTTTACTGTTTGTATTTTTGATCTTCCTTTATTCTTAGATAGTTCCCTTTAACATTTCATATAATAAGGGTTTGGGTGATGATGAAACTCCTTTAATTTGACCTTATCTGGGAAGCACATTAGCTGCCCAAATGTGCTAAATGATAGCTCCGTTGGATAGAGTAATCTTGGGTGTAGGCCTTGCCTTTCATGACTTCTAATACTTCTTTCCAGCCCCTTCTTGCCTGCAAGTCTTCATTTGAGAAATCAACTGATAGTCTTATAGGAACTCCTTTGTTGGCAACTCTTTCCTTTTCTCTTTCTGGTTTTAAGATTCTCTCCTTATTTTTAATCTTGGGTAATGTAATTATGATGTGCCTTGGTGTGTGCATCCTTGGGTCCAAATTTTTGGGGACTCTCTGAGCCTCTTGGGCTTCCTGGAAATTTATTTTCTTTGCCAGATTAGGAAATTTCTCTTCATTATGAAGAGAAATATTTTTTCTTCATTGTGTTTTCAAATAAGTTTTCAATTTCTTGCTCTTCTCCTTCTGGCATCCTTATGATTCAGCTGCTGGAACCTTTAATGTTGTCCCAGAGGTTCCTAAGCCTTTCCTCATTTTTCTGAATTCTTATTTCTTCATTCTATTCTGGCTGAATGTTTATTTCTTCCTTCTGTTCCAAACCATTGATTTGAGTCCTGGTTTCCTTCCTGTCACTGTTGGTTCCCTGTACATTTCCTTTATTACACTTTGCATAGATTTCACTTTTTCCTCTATTTTTTCGACCATACTCTACCATTTCTGTGAGCAGACTGATTACCAATGTTTTGAACTGTGCATCTGATAGGTTGGCTATCTCTTCATTGCTTAGTTATATTTTTTCCTGGAGCTCTGATCTGTTCTTTCACTTGGGTCATTTTTTTTTGTCTTTTCATGCGTGGTATGTAGTAAGGGGCAGAGCCTTAATTATTTGCCAGGGCAGGGCAACCCACCCTACATTGCTATGCTGTATATGGGGGAGGGGTCCAAGAGGGAACAATGCCACTAGCTAGGTCTCAGTAGGGTTTTAGTCACTTCCTCTGCTACCCATAAGCAAATTGTGCCCTGATGGTGCTGATTCCCATGTGAGTGGTTTGGTGTCTGTTCCAGGAGCCTGTAGATCTCTCCAAAGAACTCCCTTGTGAGGCCAGGAGTTTCTCCTTTCACCTTAAAGCCAACAGATTTTTTTCAGTCAGAGGTTTTGAGGCTTTGTTTACCAGCACTTGAACCCTGCGTTGTGTGGTCTGTTTCTGCAACCAGTTGTTTCTCCTGGTTTATCTGCACAAAAATGTGGGACTACCCACTCCTCCAGGTGCCGCTGCACCCACCCCCAGTCCTCCATCTGCCACCTTGCCATGAGTCCCCTCCATGCCGGCTGCCTGTATCTGCCCCTCCTACTGGTCTGGGTGAATGTTTCTCCTTTAACTCCTTGGTTGTCAGACTTCCATACAGTTCAATTTTTCTGGCAGTTCTGGTTGTTTTTGGTTTTTAAAATTGTTGTTGTCCTTCTTTGGGTTGTGTGAGGAGGCACAGTATACCTACCTACACCTCTATCTTGGGTGGAAGTGCATTTTTATTCTTATTAAACATTCTTATTACTTTCCCCTCAATTTCTTCCTCAAAAAAGGCAAGACATTTAAACAATTTCTTAGACCAAGATGAGAATTACAGAATACCTGAAGCCATAATTCAAACAAGTCAAACAAAACAAACAAATAAATAAAAACTGCTCAAGGATAATAAAAGAATAAATGGAAGTTAAACAAATGATTCCCACATTTATTATATAAGATTTCCACTCTCATTTTGTTTTTTTTAATAATACTAGTATACCTGATGTTAACATTCCATGTATTCTGCATCTAATAAAGAAATTATAGAAAAATTACTAGGGGAAGCAAATGAGCTTCCACCCAAGAATTAGGAAGGTACTCAAGGGTGAAATTGAGAATCTACTGGGGCCAGCATTTAATTGGAAAGGCCATATGATACAAGTCATAAAATTACAATTACATGGATGAGGTGAATGGTGACTAGTTCATCCAATTCTAGAATAATAGAACTAGTAAACACTCTCTACAATGCATAGCTTTGAAACTTGAAACAATTATTTATTACACCTAAGGAAAATAAAGTAACAAATTTTAAAATAGAGATGCATTTTAGAGAATTCATGTAAGTTCATGGATATTAGTATGATGATATCTTGAGGGGTATAAGGCCATTAATCATCTATCACTTAGCTTTTTAACCAGGTGCCCTGGACCAAAGGCATGCTTGTCTTCAGGTCATGTTCATGTCATAGATTAAACACCTATTTGATGCAATGTATTTTATTCCACATTTTGATGTCAAATACTTTTTAATATTTTACTAAACTCATGGCACCAACTTCCATTCAAGTAGGGCAGACCTACCATTTATCAGGTGTCTGCAGGACTGAGTGATCCTGTAGGGCATATTGCTTTCAATTAACTCCTCCCTCAACCTATCTGAGTTGCCATCACAGGAAAATGGTTCCCTACTCTATCCCAGTGACCACCACTAGACCTGTTCTTCCAGGGCTTTGTTCTTACCATTATTCATTTGATTATCTGTAAATATGTACTGAATGCCTACTACAGACATGCTAGTTTTTTGAGAAATGGAAAAGAAAAGAACGTGGTTACACATATTGCAATGTGTACAAGAGAAAGGAAAATGGAGCAATCCCTGTAACACATGTGAAGTGCTGCAAGAGAGACACATGCAAGAAAAACAGCATAACTGGAGATGGAAAATCTCATAAAGGAAATAACATTTGAGTTAAGTCTTAAGCATTTATAGGGCAACACTTGAGAGGAGGAAAGAACTCATTTATGCAAGAGAGCTGTGCCAGACCACAACATGCTTTAAAAAATAGAATTCATTAAAAAGAGAGATAAACATCAACTTAAGAAATCATACTTAGAAGTTGACACTCTGTTCTGAAGCTGTAGAGATCAGGCCCACTGAAAGAAAAAGGATTTCCCAGATTTTGAGAGAGAGAAAGAGTCTAGGCAAACCTTGTGTTTTCTAACCTGTTTAGCTAGATGAATTATGGTGACATATGTTGAGACGGGAAGCACCAGAGGCAGATCATTTGGGAGTAGGTGTATCTGTATGTGCGTAATGGAGAGGGAGAAAGTGTAAGGTGATAAGTTTATATTTGGACATGTTAGTATTGAGGTACTGTGGGTCTTTTAGGCAGAGATAGACACTGGGCAACTCGATACGCAGTCATGGAAGTGAAGACTGAAGTCTGGCTGGAGATAATGAATTAAAAGTCATACAAGTGAGAGTGAAAGCCATAGCAGTGGATGAGAGTGTGCAGGGAGAACATTTATAATGGAAAGACAAAGTGATTTTATTTAATCAGAGGTTATGGAATTATGTCACTTTCATAGAGGAAAGTTTATCTAATTCTGCTACAATGGCCTTAATTTAGCAAATGGGAAAATGTGAGCACAGAGCAGGCCTTCATTCAATGAATGTGTACTTACCACTTCCTCTGCCAAGAAAGACATGGCATATTTATACAAATATTATGAAGTTATTTTTTAAGCAAAATTGAGCCTCATAGAACTACAAAGTGTGTTCCTTTCTAATTGCTGTGTGCTGAAATCCAGGACACATAAGCTTCCATTTCTGGTGCAGCAACATTAGGAGAGGGAAATTAAACAGGTGTGGTATGACCTCCTTGGAAAAGCTGAACCAGCGTGGAGCAGCTCTTTGCTTCTAATAATAGGTAGGGGGAGGTAGGAGGGTGAGAACAGTATAAAACTGAGACTGCTCATAGACAGAACTCTTTTGTGTTATATGTCCAGCTGTTTTGAAAGATGTCTTAGTATCTGCCTCAGCTTGTCTTGTAAAAGCAATTGAGCCAGGAGCACAGCAACAAGCAACCAATGGTATACAAGTAGTGGCTATATGTATTGCATTCACACCAGGGACAGATGCCTGGTATTTGAGAATATCCTTCCTACTGTGGATGGACATGACTGCAGGAAGGTGACTTCTGCCCATGTGTTCTTGTTAGATTGAGATATAATAGCAAAATAAGTAGAGAGATTGAGGTAGACAGCTCAATAGGCAGACACACAGACATATGCTTAATGTGCAGGAGTCAAGGATCAAGGAGGATTGGAATAATGCTGCTATCCTATATCCCCTCACCTTGTTCCCAATATTCTGCTAACCTCTGAAGCCATCTGGGGATTTTAATATCTGAAGTTCTTCATACCTAAGCATGCTTAAAGCTATTGGATATTTCTCTGAATATACTAAAACATAGTATAATTTAAGTAGCGATAAGCTTGGGCAAGTCAGAAGGATTTTGATTAATGTAAAAGGAAGGATTTCAGAGTTCTCTGGCCAAAGAATCATTAAAAAACAATTGTCTGTTCGTCATAATATACCCATAAGAGTCCCTCAATATTTGAAAACTTGAATAGAGTAAGAAAGTAGATTTCAAATTGGGATATGACCAAAGACTGAATTCCAATTATTTGAAAAATAATTAAAATTGATTTTTTATATATTTTTATGCTAAGATTTTAGTCATATTTCTGGGCCTCCTCTTAATCACTTTGTAAATTAAGGCATGTCTGTGACAGAGTCATGTGTTTATTCCCTCAGTATATATCAAAGTCCTCTCATGTCCTTTATTTCTTAACTCTATAAAGTTAAGCTATAAAATATATGATAACTAAGCATTAAGGGATTGAAATTTTAAAGTTTAGGAAAAATTTAGAAAATTACAATATGGCTCTATGTACACATAGCTTAGCATTTTGGAGAAACTTGTCAAATAATGCTAGTATCTGTCAATAGCAGAATAATGAGTTAATTTAGCATTGCCGTCTACTAAGGTAGCTTGGTAACTATCATAAAAGAGTAATGTTGTGGGCCTTATGAGACCAATGTTCTCACACAGACCTTTTTTGAAACTATGTGATTTTGATGAGCTATACCCTTTCAGGTCTCATTTTCGCCACCTCTGAAATAAGATAAACTTATTTCCTCAACTCTAATATTCCATGAGTCTATGAAATAGAGTGGATTCAAGGGCACCTATGAAAACCTTGGCAGGAGAGAATGATGTCACCCTCAGCTCAGGCTGATCAATACAGTTGCGACAAATGCATGATAAGATCTGCAGGGTCCAGCAACATTTTTATGCCTGAATGTAGGGATATTCTCATTGTAGTAGATCTCAGAAGCCAGGAGCTGACAACTTTTTTAAGTCACCAGATGCCCCTATGCCAGTCACCCTCAGTTATCTGCACTCTGAAACTCGCAGGAGCAAAGACTTCAATCACATTCACATGGGTATCTGGGCCCACAGGGTATTAGGTGTTAAGTCTCTAAATAACACTCCAGTCAAAATCGAGTCAGAGAGCCAGCATTACAATTGTCAAAATATCCACTAATTATCTGTGTGCTGAATAAATATTGCACTCCCTGCAACACAAACTTGCCAAGATACCCCTAAGTCTTTTTCAGCAAGAGAGCTCCCAACTAGAAACTGTCTTGGGAGATCACAGCAAGCTCTGTAACTCACCATTTTGCATGCCTGCTTTTGTCACCATAAATTTGCAATTAGTTTTCCTCAGACTTAGACTGATTAGAGCATTTTTCTTTCCTTCCAGTTGTTATACAGGCAGTTCCAATGTGAATCAGCTCAAATGCCAGAACATGTTAAGTCTTGAACTTCCAGGTTCCTCAGTGAGCCTAATTCAAGTATGAAGAGAAGCCTTTAAACCTTGCTGTGTAATACTGTCTCCTTACCTCTGAGCAAGAAACCAGGAGAATTAGAAATGATCACAGAAGAGAATTTATTAAGTTGCCCTAATTGAGGACTCCAGAGAGGGGGGAGATTAGAGCCCACAGTTTGACCTGATTGAGTCTAATGACTAGAGTGGTAAGATATCTAATATTTTATGAAGCATCTAAGAACTAGAGGCTTAAACATTTTATTTTACTTTTATAGCATCTCTCTAAGATAAGAATTATTGTCATATTTTTACATATGGTTCAGAGAGGTTAAATAATTTGCCCCGGGGTCATATATCTACAAGTAGAAGAGCTATTATTAGAATGCAAATCTGTCTGTAGACCAGTGTTTGTTTTTTTCTCCTGTTCCCTAGACTTCTGGGGAGAAATACCCAGGTTTAGGGAAATATAAAGGAACATGAAGAATGATTTGGTGGGTCAGTTTCCTATGAAGCTGATGGAAAACTGTCATCACAGAGTTGGAGCCACAGCATGGAAAGGAGCAGAGTGAATCTGAATAAATTACAGGTGGGAAGGGCAGCCTGCAAGAGTAAGCAGCCAGGGGTCAGGCTTTGCAGAGAATTAGCTGGGGCCTCAAGAGTCTCCACAGAGAAGTTTCAACTTAAATTTCTCTTACTAGCAATCAAGACCCTCCAAAGCTAGCCACAATGGTGTTCCAATCTTACTGCTGATTGCTGAACTTCACATGTTCTGCATTAGAGTTGACTAGCATGACAGCAGGTACAATATCTCTTCCCTGACCTTCATATACCAGAGGGCCTTCCCCCAGACTCTGGAGATTTGTGTATTCTTACCTGCCCTACTCCCTTCATCAAGGCCCAGATCAAATGTCTGTAGCTTTTTCTAAATCTCCAACATGAAAAATGAACTTTCTCTCACTGAATTCCCTCAGCATATTAATCAAGTCCTAACCACATGGCAGATTCTGCACAAGTCTTACATTTCCTGCTAAATCCTCAAGTCTTAAAGGTTGGGACAAGAGATAAAGTAGAAGAAGCATATATTTGAGATTGAAAATCTTCTCCTTTCCCCTCTCAGTCTTCTACACAGAGACAATACTCAGAAAAATATGTACAAAATAAGAGAATTTATCTCCATTATTATGCTTTTTTATTTTCTTTATCTTAGCAGAAAACACTGATCACGCATTGAGTGTTTTTAATAACTACTGGCTATAAGGATATTTCTGTAATAGTCAAGGTAATGGAAGACTTTTTCTGTTGTGCTAGGTCACTGTGTTACTCATGTTTTAGGGGAGACATGAATAGCTCTGAAGCAGGGATGACCTAAGATTTGTTTTCAGATAGGTTCATCTCCATGCAATGCTAAAGATAAAGTGGAGAGAGGTGCCTAGGCAGCAGGAAGAACATAGGATGTAGGCAGCATCACAGGTATGAGATAATAATGACTTAAATCAATCTTTATGATGGGGAGGAAAAGGACTAATGAAATAATAGGACTGTGGGTGTCTATTCATAGACTTTTCAGTTCAGGCTTCATCATTTGACCATTCACAGCTGATTCTTAGTATTTGACTATTTCTTCACTTCCACTCCATGGGGTTTGGCTTTTCTTCTTTGTATATTTGCCAAATATGATAGAAATGAAATTTAAAAAACTATTAAAATAGGGAAAGAACATGTATTACATTTTAACTAATAGAAAATACATATGATTAAATAGAAATGAGTTCCAGAATATGGTGGTCTTAGAACACTGTAATGAAATTGCTATGAACCATGGCCAAAGGTAATTATATTTGCAGCTATGTGAAGAACTGCCAAACTATTTTCTACAAGTGGCTCAGCATTTTACATTCCTAACAGCAGTATAAAAGGGTTTCAATTTCTCCACATCTTCACCAACACTTGTTTTGTTTTGTTTTTAATCATAGCTATCCCAGTAGGTATGAAATAATATCTCATTGTGGTTTTGGTTTCCATTTCCCTAGAGTATTGATAATTATTATAATTTCCTATAATTATTGTGCATTTGAATATTTCCTTTGGATAAATGTCTATTTAAAATTATATGCCCAATAATATTTATAATTATTTGTATGTATATGTTTTAAATTGTGAGAAAAACTAGAGTTAGAAAAAATACAGAGATATAGGCTTTTATATTTTCCCATATATTTACCATTACCACATATATTTATATTTATTTAGATGCCTTCAATTTACTGCCTAGTGTCCTTTCATTTCAATCTAAAAGACTCCCTTTATGATGTCTTATGAGACAGATTTATTGGTAATGAACTTCAGCTCCTTCTTTCTTTCCTTCTTTTATGTTTTCCTGCTTTCTTTCTTTCTTATCTAGGAATATCTTACTTGTCGTTCAAGAGGAGAGGTTTTCCAAATATAGAATTGTTTCTTGAGAGCTTCCTTTCAGCTCTTTAAATATGTCATCATACTGTGCTCCTGCTTCCATGGCTTCTGATGAGAAACTCGCTGTTAATCTGACAGGACATCTCTTTTTTTTCTTGTTGTTTGTAAGGGATTTTTTTTGTCTTTGGCTTTAGTTAATTTGATTATAATGTGTCTTGATATGAGACTCTTTGAGTTTAATTTATTTAGAATTCATTGAGTTTCTAAGATTTTAAAAATTTATATAATCCATCAAATTTGGGATATTTCCAACCATCAGTTTAAATATCTTCTCCATTTCTATCTCTCTAATAGTGCATATGTTGGTCCACTTTATGGTGTCTCACAGAGTCCTTAGGCTTTGTTCACTTTTTGTTTTTTTTCTGCTCCTCAGATTCAGTAACTTCCTATCTTCAAATTTACTGTTTCTTTTTCTGCCTGCTCCAATCAGCTGTTAAACACCAGTGTTTTTTTTATTTTAGTTTTTATACTTTTTATCTCCAGAATTGGTTTGATTTTTATAACGTCTATCTCTTTACTGATATTTTCATTTTGATTCTGTAATTTTCTGATTACCTTAAGTTTTCTTCTCCATATTTTCCTTTAGTTTTGTGAGCGTATTTAAAACAGTTGATTTAAACTCTTTACTTAAGAAATACAATTTCTGGGTAACCTCAGTGATGGTTGGGTAAATTTTTTTTGTTCTATTTAATTGGCCATATTTTCTTCTTTCATTGTATTATTTGTGATTTTTTTCTGTTGTTAAAAAATGACTTGTTTAAAATATAAAACCTCTTTAGTATACAAACTGTTATCACAACAGCATCCATGTAGCAGCAAGGAGATGGGGAACATGGAAGAACACTTGGCATGGAAGGGAGGTTTTCAAGGTCTCTACAGTTTCCCATGCCTGCAATCACTTGGTAACCTATGAGAGCATGAGGTTTTAGCTGAGGACAGATCAAGGAAGCCAGAGGCAGAAGGGCCCTGATGCCAAAATGAAGACAGAGCATGGCAGACTGCTCCAACATGCCATCTCCCCACAGTGGCAGTCTCCAGAGAAATCCAGATGCAGTTAGGAGGCAACAAGAAGGTGTTGAGATTAAGAGAAGAGACAACCATCATTTCTCAGCATCGTATTGATCACACTGTTGGGAACAGAATTTTCCAGAGAAGATGAATTGAAAAGACCTAAAAATTGTCCTGGGAAGAGGACAAAAATTGTATCCGAGTCTACCTCCTAACCCAGATTCATCCTAATTCCAGAAAACCGTGTGAATCTACTCAGGTGTTTGGGAAGGGAAAGGAATGACAGAAATTTTGGCTAAAAAGGACCAGAACTTTGCCAGTCATTGGCCAAGAAAGCCTCAAGGCAGTCCAGGGACATCTGTGGGAAGAACTGTGGGTCAACTGTACTCATATGAGAGATGGTACTCAGTTGAGCTGACATAAATGATCTTCAACTCCAGGTCAACCATCAGAGACTCATTGCCCTCAAAGCAGATCTTGAACCAAATAGGACACTGGAAAGGCCTCAGACTCTCCAGCACTGCCATGTTCAGCACCAGCACCGTGGCCATCACCTCACCTGGCTGTGGGTGAAGTCAGACCTGGGCCTGGGCCTATGTCTAGGTCCTTTATGGTCTGCAGGACAGCATTGCCCATGGAACCTCCCACCTCCTCTATCCATGGATTGAAGTGCTGAAAACTGGATCCTTGAATATTATAACATGGTATCTCTGGAAATCAGATTCCTCTCCTTCCTGCCAATCCAGGACTCCACATTTTGCTGTTTTATTGATTGTTGATGACTATAGTAGTTCATCTGTTTAGTGAATTTTCCAAAATATTTTGCAAAGATGGTATGTCTTGTTATGTGTTGTCACTGAATTTGGCAATTTCTTGAACATTAGGAGCTAAACAAAATAGAGAGAGAAAGAAAAGAAGTATCCATGTGCCAGGAGGGTGATACACGCCAAACCCCAGAGGACAGAAGCTCCTATGCTCAGGACCCTTCTGGACATTCCTGTCAAATTTGCATTGAGAAGTGTGTAGGTGAAGACTTCCTGGTGCCATTGCTGCAAACAGACATCCTTTTTTGTGCTCCTGTGATGGTCAGCTTCCCCAAGAGGGTGAAAACTGTGGGTCTGTGCCATCAAGCTGTGTTAATTCCTGGAAAACAGAGGCAGCAGGCATACAGCTAAAGGTAGGGCTCCAGGTACCACCTGCCCACTGCAACTGTGTGGTTTCAGGCCAGCAACTTGACTTTCAGAATCTGCTTTCTTGCCTATAAAATGAAGTTCTTTCCAATTCTCAAGTGCTCAGTTCTATGTAAATAATGACACATTTGGGACTTTAGGCCAAGATGGAGGCTTAGGTAGATATGCTTCACTACTTCACACAACCAAAAGAAGGACAACAACCAATTTAAAAACAAAAATCAACCAGAACTGCCAACATTGAACTGTATGGAAGTCTGATAACCAAGGAGTTAAATAACATTCATCCAGATTGGTATGAGGGACAGAGATGTGCAGCTGGGGTGGCATGAACATGTAGCAATATGGTGGCTGGTGGGCCAGGTGGGCAAGGCAGTGGCTGGGAGACTAGGAGGTCCCACATTCATATGTGGATAAACTGGGAGGAATAACTGAGGAAGGAGACAAACCTCATAACTCAGGGTTCCCGCACGGGAAAAGAAAGCCTCAAATCCTCTAGCTGCAAAAACCTGTGGAGGTTGTGGTGGCGGAATAAACACCTAGTTTCACAGGAAAGTCTATTGGAGAGACCTGGAATGTACACAAACCCACCCACCCAGGCATCAGCGCCAGAAGGGACCAATTCACTTGTAGGTACTGGGAGAAGTGACTGAAAGCCCGGCAAAAGTCAAATAAGCTGCATTGTCCCCTGTATGATTCCCCACCCATATACAACACCATGATGCAGTGAAATGGGTTGCTCTGCCCTGGCAAATAGCTAAGGCTCTGCCCCTTACAACATAACAGCTGTTCCAAGACAAAGAAATATGGCCCAAATGAAAGAACATATCAAAACTCCAGAAAAAGAACTAAGTGATGAGGAGATAGCCAACATATCAGATGCACAGTTAAAAACACTGGTAATCAGGATGCTCACAGAAATGGTTGAGTACAGACACAAAAATAAAAGAAGAAGTGAAGGCTATGCAAAGTGAAATAAAGGAAAATATTTAGGGAACCAACGATGAAGGGAAGGAAAATGGGTCTCAGATCAACAATTTGGAAAAAAAAATAAATAAATATTCAACTGGAACAGAATGAAGAAACAAGAATTCCAAAAAAAAAAAAAATAGGGAGAAGAGGAAGAGCAAGATATTGAAAATTATTTGAAAAAATAGTGAAAGAAAACTTCCCCAATTTGGTGAAGCAAATAGATATGTAAGTCCAGGAAGCTCAGAGAGTCCCAAAGAAGTGGACCCAAGGAGGAACACACCTGGGTCATCATAATTACATTACTCAAAATTAAAGATAAGGAAACAATCTTAAAAACATCAAGAAGAAAGGAGGCAGTGACCTACAAAAGAGGTCCCATGAGCAGCTGATTTCACAAAAGAAACCTTACAGGCAAGAAGGGGCTGGAAAGAAGTATTTCAAGTCATGAAAGGCAAGGACATACATCCAAGATTACTCTACCCAGCAAAGCTGCCATTTAGAATGGAAGGGCAAATAAAGTACTTCCCAGATAAGGTCAAGTTAAAGGAGTTCATCATCACCAAGCCCTTATTATATGAAATGTTAAAGGAACTTATCTACAAAAAAAGAAGATCAAAACTATGAACAGTTTGATGACAACAAATTCACAACTGAACCTAAAAAACAAAGCCAAAAACAAACACAAATTAAGCAGAATCACAGAAATGGATATCACATGGGTGGTTATCAGTGGGGCTGGTGCTGGGGGAGAATGGAGAAAAAGGTACAGGTAGTAAGAAGCATAACTAGTAGGTACAAAATAGAAGGGGGGAGATTAAGAATGTATAGGAAATGGAGAAGCCAAAGAACTTATATGCATGACCCATGGACATGAACTAAGGCAGGGGGTATTGCTGTAGGGAGGGGGAGTACAGGGCAGAGGGCAATAAAGGAAAGAAAAAATGTGACTACTATAATGGCATAATCGATAAAATATATTGAAAAAAGAGGAAAAATAAGCAGACAAAGAAAACCAAACATCTCTTCAAATTTTTGTGGATTCTCTCTATGCTGGGATTCTCAGTACTCAGCTAGCCTTGCACTAACCTTACCCTGGGTATCAATCAACTCAAAGTGAAAGCTTAGAGTCCTCTCAGGTCTTTTATGAATGCACATCTTGCATTTGACATGCATATGGCTTTTTAAAATGTACCATACATATAGGTACTTTTGAATGTTCTACTTAAAAAAAAAAAAAAAACAACTCTCCCAGCTTCTTCCTCCAGGGTTTTATACAGTCAAATATATTTTTAAACCACAATCTTTTGCCCTAGGCACCTGGGGGTTGTAGTTCACCTTGAAGTGTTTTTGAGCAATTCTTAACCACTTTCTATCCTGAGCTTCAAGTTAGATTAAACAATGGTGAAGAGCTCACATCAGTCTTTTAGGTGGCCTATACACAAATTTGAACAGATATACATAATAATTTGTTATGCTCTGCTGCTTCTAAGGGACAGGGTTCCACACAGGGCTGCTGCAGCTTCAAAATCTGCTGCCTGGAGAAACTGTGGGGCAAGGGCAAGTTAAAACACACACATACACACAACACTTTCCTGCCATTTTAAAGTTGCCTCTTTTGGTATTCATCATTTGCTTGGAGTTCTGACAAAGTAGGTTTTGACAGTTTCCGCTTGTTTAGTAAAGTTTCAAAAGGGAAAGAGGATGAGACCTTGAGGCTGTACATTCCACCATTTTGCTGACATGCTTTTATTTTTAAGTAAAATTTTGTTGAGATAAAGCATACATTCAGAAAACTGTACTAAGTGTAAGTATAGAGCTTGATGACTTTTCACCTGGTTATACCTGCTTCACAAGCAATGAAATCAAGAAATAGGGTATTATTTATTTTTCCGTGCTCCCTCTTATGCCCGCGTTCACCAATTCTCAAGTGTGACCACTCTGTAACTTTTAACAGTGTAGATTGGTTAATGTGCTTTCTAAGCTTGTATAAATGGAATTATATTGTGTACAGTCTTATCGGCACAGAGTGATCTGATTAACGTAACTCAGATCACTGGGGAGAAGTAGGGGGCAGGGCATAGGAGGAGTTTGTCATGCAACTGTGGGCAGTCCAGGACAGGATTGGCTGAGAAGCTGAATGCCGCTAGAGCACAGGGAAATAAAAAGAGGGAGGGTTCTCTGGATCCTGAGCTGGTTCTCGCTCAGGCTCTGGTTTTCGGGCTCGGGCTTGGGCTGGTGCTCTAAGGCTCTTCCTCCAGGATTCCTGGATGATCATCGTGCTAGGGTGCTTGCATTTTCCAATGGGCAGTATTTTGTATGGGAAGGAACTCTGGGTACAGCCTAGGATCAGGCTGGCCTGGCAGAGGGTGGCAGGTTTATTTTTGGGGTGTTTTAGAGGGAACAGGTTCTGAGACACAAGCCTGACATTCTTCCAAAATTGTATAGATTTTGTATATTATGTTGTTTTAATTTGTAAACGAATCCTATAGAAATAAGATAATTAAAACCTAACAAGGGGAATGATAGAAGATTCTGGGAGCTAAAGTTCAGCCTTAATTGATAGGCTTAAGTGATTAAAGCTGCAACTAAAGAGTTAAAGATGATTTTTTAGCCTTAATTGATGAGCCTAAGTGACTAATTCTTGTGGAAAGCTATTCCAAAATTGTGAAGCTTTGAATGAATTTCTTTCCTTTATCACCAAAACTTTGCCTCTGGAATTTTGCCTTGGGGCAACAGGACCCCAAGTGCTGTTTGGTTACATTATGTTTTCCACTATATTTTACTCAACACTATGTTTTTAGGTTTATTCATAAAATTGTATGTAGTTGTAATTAATTAATTTTCATTTCCAAACAGTTTTTGCTGCTTTTATTCTTTCTCTTGTTAATAATCATTCGTGTATGTGCATTTGTTGACTAGTATCACCTTTACTACTACGTGCATTTCAGTACACATCTTTTTTTTGTATATACATGCCTATTTCTAGATATGTTATAGGGCATGTGTTAGTTTAGCTTCAGTTTTTCAAACTGGTTTTGATAAGGGACAAGCCCACCAACAATGGATGAAAGCTGTGGTTGCAGCACATTCTCATTAACATTTGCTAGAGCCTGTGATTTGTTTTTTCTTTACCTTTCTGAAAGTGTGAATTGTGATTGTCTAGCACTTTAACTGTTGCCAGCAGAGTATGAGTGTTCTGGTTCCTCCAAATCCTTATCAGCCATTGGTACTGTCAGCCTGTTTAGTGTTAAGTGTTCTGGTGAAAGTATTATGGATTTTATTGCTGTGTTAAGTTGCATTTCCATGACAAATATTAACATTGAAAATTCTTTCATATGATTATTGGCTATTCATCTATCTTGCTTTGGGAACTCTCTTAAAATATTTTCCCATTATTTAATTGAGGTTTTTATCAATATAATATGTAGTTGTGTGGATTATTTATAAACACTAAAAGTAATATTTTCTCAGATACATTTTTGTATTTTTTTTTTGTTTCTGGCATATTTGTTCATTTTATAAGCCAGAGTTTTATATTTTAATGGAATATAGTTTGCTTTTTCTTTTCCTATTTATGACCTAAGAAATATTTGCATGCTTCCAGGTTATGAATGTAGGCTTCTATTTTTTATTCAAATAGCTTCACAAATTTAGCTAATGCATTCATATCTTATATACATATTATATTTGTTTTTAAGTGTGAGATCAAAGTTAAACTTTACTTTTTTCATATATGAGTATATCCAAGTGTTATAACACCATTTGTAGAAAAGGCTGATTTTTCTCCATTAGATTGCTTTAGCATTTTATTAAAAATCACATGATTGTATAAGTCTATTTTGGGGTTCACTATTATCATTCTTTATGTCTACTTTAACTATCATGTTCTTTTGATTTGTGTAGATTTATAGAAAAACCTGAAGTCAGATAGTATAAGTTCTCTCACTTTGTTCTTTTTCAAGGTTCTTTTAATATTTAATGTCATTTTTATATCCACATCCTGCTTTTAGTTAGGCTTTGATAATGCCCCAGTAAATTAGGCTCTGGTTAACTAGTTTCCTCTCAGGGCAGATCTTTTTATAAAGAACAGAGTGTTCAGGTGTATAGTCATGTGCTGCTTAATGACAGGAATGTGTGCAGAGAAATGCATTACTAAGCAATAGTTTGCATTGTGCAAACATCACAGAGTGTATTTATACTAACCTAGATGGTAAAGCCTACCACACACCTAGGCTATATGGTTCTTAGGCTATAAACCTGTACAGCATGTTAGTGTACAGAATACCACAGGCAATTGTAACACAATGGTAAGTACTTACATATCTAAATATAGAAAAGGTACAGTACAAATATGATATAAAAGATAAAAAATGGTACATACCTTTGTAGAGTACTTACTATAAATGTGGCTTGTAGGATTGGCAGTTGCTCTGGGTAACTGAGTGAGTGAGTGGTGAGTAAATGAGAAGACCAAGAATATCCCTGTACACTAATGTAGACTTCATAAACACCGTACACTTAGACTACACTAAATTTATATAACAACACTGGTTTAAATCAAGTACAAGAGAAAATGATGTTGTGTAGAGAAATAGTAAACAGGAAATATATGAGTCTGCTGCCAGCATAACACAGAGTACTATTTCACAACAAAATTTGTTTTCAGTAGAAAGAGCACACCTCAAATAAAAGAAAAATTATAGTAAATACCTAAACCAGTAATATAGTCATTTATTATCAAGTATGTACTATACATAATTGTATGTGCTATACTATTATACAAGTTTTAATGCAGTAGATTTGTTTGCAACAGCATCACCACAAACACTAGTGATGCATTGCACTATGCTGTTTCCATGGCTATGATGTCACTAGGAGATAGGAATTTTTTTAGCTCCATTAAAACCTTATGGGACCACAATTGTATATGTGGTTTATCATTGACCAAAACATCCTTATGTGGCATATGACTATATTTCAAAATAGTTTATGTTTCCATTCTGTGAGAAGCAGAAAGGGATTTTTCTCAGATATTTACTGCAGGAATCGGGCCAAGCTCCTGGAGGTAAATCTTAAAATATGGTAGAGACCCCACTATTAATGGGTCCTCCTAGAGTTTTTAACTTTCAGAGCTGTCCACATTGGGGTTGCAGCAATTTGTCAATTATAGTTCAGGTTTTCCTACTCTGACACTGGTTCCCACAGCAGTTCCTGCTAGTGCATCTGCTCTAGTAGTCAGAATGCTGTGCTTTTCACCTGTGTGTCTAATTCGGGGGCAGCAGTTTGTCTTGTGTCCTTACTTCTCTAATGGATCCTAAAAGACTTGTGGATTTTTCAGTCTGTTTACCTTTTTAATTGTCTTTAGTGACTTCCAAGCTCCTTATATGGAAAATTAAAAACATTTTAAAAATAGAACATATTAGATGTTGGTAGGGTTTAGAGACAGAGGGGAGAGGACATGTGGATGCAGTTATGAAAGGTCAGTATTACAGATCTTTGTAGTGATAGAACTATTCATTATCTTGATTGTTATGGCATATACATGAGTCTAAATGTGATAAAATTGCGACATGCACACTCATACACACAAAATATAGTTCATTCTTGAGCTGGAGATTCATGGGAGGTAAATTGATAGATGACAATATATGACTTTTAAGGGTTATCTTACCTCTCTAAGATTCCAAAATTCAGTGGTTCACTGTATACTCCAAACAATGAAAAGTAATTTGATATTAAATTATAACAAGAGCAAAACTTGAATTGTGTTCATCTAAGATTATTGCTTAGGTATCAGCAATGAACTGATGCAGAAACATAGAATGAATGAGATTAGTTTAGGTATCAGTAAGGTACCTAACTGATTCAGCAATATAGAATAAATGAGACTAAAAGCAGAAGCAAGAACAAGGGGCAAATGCAAATAGAAACTATTTAAAATAAATGTGAGAATAAAACTTAAAATAAAGAGAATATGAGTTAATTAACACAAATGTGTTGATATATGCATTCTAGGAATCCCTGAGAGGACAGAAAAGACAGAAAAAATATTTGAAGAAATGATGGCCCAAAACTTTAAACTAATGTTAGTTTTATTATATTTATATTATGAATATGTATAACATTTCACTCTATTTTGTAAACATTATTTTCACATTTTAAAAACATTAATTTTTTCTAACTAAATACATTAATGCTCTCAACCTGTTTTTTGTCTCTTATTTTCTTGGTTGGCAAAATCACATCCTCTAGTGATTTCTTTAAAATGGGCTGAAAGTAATATGCATATTTCCACAGTGTTTGAATGTTACAAAAATGTTATTTGTTCCTTTATGTATGATTATATATATAATTTTTTAAATTTAAATTATATTTTATGGTTTATGGTATTACAATTGTCCTAATTTTTCCCCCTTTGCCCCCTCCTCCAGGACCTCCTCACTCTCTCAGGCAATCCCCACACCATTATCCATATTCAGGGGTCATGCATATCTATTCTTTGGCTACTATATTTCCTATGCTGTACTTTACATCCTGATGACTATGTGGTAATGTTACAGGGTGAAGCCAAGAGGGGGGACCCCAAATAGGCATTTGAAATGGGGTCCAGAACTCAAGATGTCCAGGAGATTTTAAGGTGTCTTCACCCCTTCCCCCACAGGTGTGAGTTGGGGGAAGAGGCACACAGAGCAAGAACATGCAGGGCAGCTTTGCAGCTAATCCATGGCATGGTCATTTAACATACCTATAGCCTTTGGCTGGTCACTTAGATATGCTAAATAGCTATGGCCATGCTCAAGGCCAGGGGGGATGGAAAGGGATCTCCCCCGAAGATGTGACTGGGGGGGGCAGGTCCCCTGAGTTACAGTGCCTGCGTGGGAGCTGGCAGAAGATTGGCTCCATGACATGGGGGTGACACCTGCCCAGACCCACGATGGCGACCAGAAAAAGCTGGAGAAGACAGCAGATTGAGGGCAAGTGTGCCCAAGTGTAGGAGGAGTCGGAAATGGGCCTGCAGAAGAAGATTGGCGTGGGGGATTTAAACCCAGACACGGCAGCCATTGAGGGGGAACCACGCGGTTTTGGACAGAGTGGGGACCCTCCCTTCCCGCAGCCCTGAGGAGGGGGAACCATGCGTCTTTAGCAGAGTGGAGACTCCCGTGGCCCTGGGAGAGAGGACCACGTGCCTGTGCCAGAGTGGGGACCCCCACAGCTTTAGAAGGGGGAACCACCATCTGGTTTTAGCAGAGATCCTGGCGACCCAGCTGAGGGTGTCGGGAACGCAGGGAGGTCTCCCAGTTGAGATGGAGGACTAACTAAGAACCAGAGGACTGCCTGAGCCATGGACTTCTATTTCCTTTCCTGAGATACGGTACTCTGGACTGGGCAAAGGGGGAAGGAAGGAAGGAAGGACTGTGTGTGTTTGTGGGTGTTTTTAGGGACTTTAGGATTTTTGATAAAGACATTAGGTCACTACTTTAAGTTAGTATAGCATTAAATCAACATTTCTTTTCCTTTTCACAAATCTCTGGCATTGAGAGATGTCTTTCCTAGGGCGGCGGACATAACGGACCCGGGGCCTTCTTTCAATAATAGTATATCGTCCCAGGCCCCCCCACTTGTTGTGTTCTGTAACAGTAACAAATTTGTACTTCTTAACCCCTTCACCTTTTTTGCCCAGCCCCATGCCTCCCTCCCATCTGGTAGCTATCAACATCTTCTCTGTATCTGTGATTCTGTTTCTGTTCTGCTTGTTCATTTGTTTTTTTGTTTGTTTGTTTGTTTTGTTTTTGAGATTAAACTATTGATAGATATGTATCTATGGCCATTTTATTGTTCATATTGTTCACTGTTTTATAGTTCTGATCTTCTTAATGAAGACCCTTTAACGTTTCATACAATACTGGTTTGGTGGTGATAAACTCCTTTAGATTTTTCTACTTTAGGAAGTTCTTTATCTGACCTTCAATTCTAAATGATAGCTTTGCTGAATAGAGTCTCTTGGTTGTAGGTCCTTGCTTTTCATCACTTTGAATATTTATCACCAATCCTTTCTAGCCTGCAAAGTTTCAGTTGAGAAATCAGATGATAGTCTTATGGAAGCTCCCTTGTAGGTAGTGGCTTTTATCTTGCTGCTTTTAAGATTCTCTCTGTTTTGGGCCCTAGCTGGCATAGCTTAGTGGATTGAGCACAGGCTGCGAACCAAAGCATTGCAGGTTCGATTTCCAGTCAGGGCACATGCCTGGGTTGCAGGCCACAGCCCCCAGCAACCTCGCATTGATGCTTCTCTCTCTCTCTCTCTCTCTCTCTCTCTCTCTTCCTCTCTCTCTCTCTCTCTCTCCCTCCCTCCCTTCCCTCTCTAAAAATAAATAAATAAAATCTAAAAAAATAAATTAAAAAAAAGATTCTCTCAGTTTCTTTAACCTTTGGCATTTTAAGTATGATGTGTCTTGGTGTGAGCCTCTTTGAGTTCAACCTGTTTGGGATTCTTTGTGCTTCATGGACTTGTATATTTATTTTCTTCATATAGGTAGTGAAGTTTTCTGTCATTTTTTCCAAACAGGTTTTTAATTTCTTGCTCTCTTCCCTTTCTTCACACCTAGGATGTGAATATTGGTATGCTTAAAGTTGTCCCAGAGGGTCCTTACACTATCTTTACTTTTTTATTCTTTTTTCTTCTTGATGTTTTAATTGGGTGTTTTTGTTTTTGCTTGCTTGATTGTTTGTTTTTGGCTTACTTAGATTTCAAATTGCTGATTTGATTCTTCATTTACTCTACTGTTGATACCCTGTAAATTGTTCTTCATTTCAATTAGTGTAGGCTACCTTTCAAACTGGTTCTTTTTTATGTTTTCATGTTCTTTTTGCTGTTGAAATTTTCTCTGAGTTCATCTGCTCTTCCCCTATGTTCACTGAACACCCTTATAACCCTGAAACCCTTTTTAACTCTGTATCTAGTACCCAGGTGGCAAACACAAGACCTGTGGGCCAAATCCGGCCCTCCACCTTGTTTTATCTAGCCCAGCACCTTGTTTCTACTCAAGATCTTGCTTAACTGTTCAGGGGTAGTTACATTTATACAGTCCTAAAATTACATTCGGCCCTTTGATGGCAACCACAAGGCTGATGTGGACCCTGGTGAAAATGAGTTTGACACCCTTGATCTAATATATTGCTTGTCTCAATTTTGTTTAGTTCTTTTTCTGGAGTTTTGTTCTTTTCTTTCATTTGGGCCATGTTTCTTTGTCTCTTAATTTTGGCAGTCTCACCATGTTTCTTTCTATTAGTAGACTGGCCTAATATAGAAGGTATCCTGCAGGTTCCAATGGCACAGCCTCCCCTGTTAGTAACCTAGGCACTTGAGGTACAACTTCTCCTATAGTTGATCTTTGATTGCTGTTGGCAGGCCAATGGAAGGATGTACCAAGGCTGATCAGTGGCAAGCACTAACTGACCACTGACCTCCGACCATTGTAGAGGATCAGTGGTACAAGGGCCCATTCCACATAGCAGGACTTACTTGAGTAAGGCTCTGGTGTGTGCTGAGTTTGCTCCTTGAGTGTGTGGCTTAGAGAGGTGGTTGGGTGGTGGTACTCCAATGTGGCCTGTAGGTGTCCATTGGTACACAGGGTCTTAGGTCTTCTAGGAGGTACAGGCCAAGGTCAGCCACAGCCTGTGTTCTGTGCAGGATGCCTGGAATAGTCTACAAAGTCATCTGTAGATGACTTGTGCTAGCCTTGAAGGTGCCCAAGTGAGTCCAAGCTGTGAAGTGAAGCCAGTTGCTTCTAGTGCTAGGCTTGAGGTCACTTAGCAAAATGTAGGTGGCTTGTTGAGGCCATATGCTGCTTGTTTGAGAGAATTTAGGAAAATCTGAAACATGAGCCAAGATAAGCCATTCATATGGAAAAGCAGCTGGGTGGCCCAACAGTTGAGTGGGGTGGAGCCTCAGGGATCACCACAGTTGTGCAAACAGTGTGAGCCAGGTTGATGGAGTATCAGGCACTTGCCTGCCAGCTCTGTGAATGAAAGGCTCTGAAAAGTAAGAATGGCCTCTGCCCTCACTTCTGAGAGAAAGCTGCTCCTTTCCTCTGCTCCTGTCCTGATGCCAGACACTTCAGTTTCTCCCTGTATGTCTCTAGTACCTTCCATGCTGCTACCCTGGTGATGGAGCTCAGGGGGAGTGATTTCAAGTAAGTCTGTGCATAGGCCTTTTAAGAGGAACTGCCTGGGACTCAAGAAGTTTCTGTCTTCTACAGCCTCAATCCCACTGGTTTTTACTGCCAGAAGTTAGGTGGACTTATCTTCCTGGCACTGAAACCCTGGGCTAGAGGCCCTGTTGTGGGGTGGAACCCCTCATTCTTGAAATATCCCTCCTCATTTTTATCTGCTGCACATGGGGATGAGATCAGCCTGTTCCATGTCTCCAACTTTCCTACCAGTCTTGCTATGGTTTCTTTTTTAATTCCGTAGTTGTAGGACATCCATTTGACTTGATATCTGGTGGTGCTGAACAATAGTTCTTCTGTAATTTAGTTGTGGCTGTGCAATGAGGTGAGCCATGTTTACTTATGCTGCTACCTTGACCATAAGTCTTAGAAACAGCAGAATTTTAATCTGACATCATGTAGACAGAATTACAGCATTTTTCTTCATTCAGGGAAAAGCAGTTGTGGATTTTGAAGTTGTCTGTATCTGAAAACTAGATTGTGGTTTCAATCCCAGTCTTGGCATGTATAGGAGGCAACTGAACAATGTTTCTCTATCAGGTCGATATTTCTCTGTCTCCCTTCCTCTCCCTCAACAGCCAGAAGAGATTCATATGATGAGGTCTTGAACAAAGAGCTTCAGTTTTCTTGAGAGCTGGTATGGAAACATGTTAATTCCTCAACCTGGAAGCTTCTGTGTATATAATTCTTGAGTCAGTCTTTTTTTTCTTGAGATTTTTTAATCATTCAATTATCTTCTGTCATTGAATATCACTATGGGGAATTCAGAGGCCAAATTTATTTTTCTGCTTTTAAGTGACCTGATAGTTATCTGGTTGCCCAAAGCTCAATTTTGTAGGGCATTTATTTGTGTTAACCATCTGTCAGGTTTTCCTAGGACACAGAATATATTTTAGTCTCTATTTTAAGACTTTGTTTCTAGAAAGTTTTTGTGAATAATATATTTAAACATAGATTTTATTCTATTTTTTCTTTAGTTACCCAATTTACACAATTTTTTTTCTTCCTTATATTTTATTTTCTCAAATTTCTTTCAGGAACACTTATTTATATCCATTCATTTTGTTTGCCTTTTTAAATCCTGTTTTTTTATTACCATATTTAGTAGAGTATATTCTCCTGTTATTATTAACAATTTTGCCTTTGTGTTTTTTATTTTTCTCTCATTTCTTTTCTTAGTTCTTGTATACATATTCTATCATATTCCAATTTTAACACCTTGTCCTAAATTAATGTATCTTTGCCTATATTAGCTTGTAACCCAGGCATGTGCCCTGACTGGGAATAGAACCTGCGATGCTTTGGTTCGCAGCCCGCGCTCAACCCACTGAGCTACACCAGCCAGGGCATGATTTAAGTTTCCAAGTTTTCTTTTGACTGAGATCCAAGGCCAATTCTGTGACTATAGAGAGCAATTTATTAGAGCAAATGATTAGCTGAATGTGTCATACACAGCAATCAAAATGGAAGTCTTTGGTTTTGCATGCATGTGTAGGTGTATGTAGGCTGATCCTTTGAAACTGACCTTGAGAGACACTATGATAGACTCTCAAGAATGTGATGATTAATAAGATATGGGTGGGGAAAAATTTTAGAATGATGCCTAGATGTCTGGTTTGGACATCTGAGTGGATAGTTATATCTTAAGCAGAATCAGATATACAGAAAGAGCAGCAGGCCTAAGAGTGCAAAATAAAGGGTACAGCTTTGGACAAATTAAATTCCATGTGTCTGAGGGATATCAAAGTAATGTCCACTAGGCAGTGAGATATATGGTCTAGTGCTCAGGAAGGAAGTATGGACTAGAAAAGAGATTTGGAAGTCATCAACATCTTGTCAAGGGCTTGTCAAGTGGAAATTCAAGTGAAAGCTCCAAGATTCATTTTATATACAACAGACCAAACAAGTACCAGGGAATTTTTATGTGTGTGTGTAAATGGTGCTTTTCTCTCTGAGGAATGGCATTCCTATGTTAGAAAACTTTAGCATTTTAAAACTCCTTGCAGTCCCCCTGTGAAGTGACACAAGGGGGACTGTGTCAATCAAAGTTTTTGATATGTGATAATACTATCTCTGTCCCTGTTCCATGAAGTCTATATTTAACCAGGTAAAATAATAATGAAGATAATAAAAAATAGTATACAATATTTTAACTTAATGAAACCAGCTTAGGTATTTCATCCTGAATTCTGTAATTATTGACATAACTTTTAAGGAAAGGCAGTTGTGAGAAAAAGTGGGACATGAAAAACTGTTTAAATGTGTGTGTGTGTGTGTGTGTGTGTGTGTGTGTGTGTTTATGGTAAAATTTAAAAAACATAAAATTTATAATTTTAATCATTTTAAAGTGGAATTAATTATATTCACAGTGACTCCACTATGAGAAGTCACTATTAAATGGGTATAGGGTTTCCATTTGGAATGAAAAACAAGATTGTGGTACATGTATTTTCAGCAAAAGTTTGTCTTGAAAAGAGGAGATAAAGTAGAAGTGAAGAGACTTGAGATCTCATCTTGTGCTTCCAAGAGTAAGAGCTGTGTAATACATCTTTCAAAGCTGAGTTTCACACTCTGCAAAATGGTATAACAGTATCAAAAGTATAGGGTTTTTGTGATGAAAAAATCTTACTCTGTATGTGTGGTTTATTACAAAATGGATATTTGATACATGTCAGTTTATTCCAACTACCAATCTCTACCTGAGCCTAAAGTGGAGTTGGCTTGTATTGGTCATTGACTGTCTAGCAGCTCTCCCATGGAATTGACCTTCCCTTGGAAGTTGAGCAGCTCAACAGGGAAGTGAAAACAGTGGAATGACAATAAGCAGTTAAAGGAATGGCAAAGATTTATTATGCTTTAATGGCTAAAATCAAATTCACTTGTAACACAGAATATTATGTAAATAGATTTTTAAATGTAGCAAAGTGGTTTAGGAAGCTCCAAAGGACACTCACAGAATTCAGGAAGAAGCTGCAAAGAGATGTGTGATTTAATCAGTAAGAAAAAATGAGTCTATAGTTGAAAAGTCAGAAGCAAGGTTAGGTGCCACATTGAGGAATTAGGAGAAAGATGAAAGACAGGGGGTGTAGGAGACAGAAAAAGGGAGAAGGAAAGGGAGGGAGAAAAGGGGGTATTGATTTAGTCAGATTTAGTAACACACGGTGTCTTCTTTTCCTAGGGAAAATTACAAAGACATTTTTATCCCCAAACCGGTAAAACAAGAGGGAAAGACTGGCTAATCAGGAGGGTGGCCTAAGTATTCAATTTTCTGGAATCATAGCTTTAAGGAGGGGGGGTCCTGGAAGCTTGGGATGGTGGTGTATCTCAAAGAAATGAAGGGAATAAATGCCACCTATAGACCACAGCAGTTTCATTATAACTCTGTTCCTGTTCTTCAATGCTCAAATTAAGAGTATATTTCAAATTAAGTGAAAGAATCAACTGTTAATTTTATTCATTCATTCATTCGTGTGGGCATTTATTTGGTTAATCAACAAATAAAATTTGAAAACCTATTATATGCAAAGTCAAAGATACATCAATTTTTTTTGTTAAGTGTTGGGTAATGGGAAAATAGGAAGATGAAAGACAAATTTTTAGTGTGAAAGGAAGGGCCTGACAAGAATATCAGGAATGCAAGAACTTGAATCTGTTTTTACATATATCTAAATGTGAAATCAGTAGGCTTACCTGAGCTTCCCCAAGTACCGTTCTCATACAGGTAGAATTCACTTTAAGGTAAGGATAAATTATAAAGCTTGGTTATAAATTCTTTTGAACAAATTATATTTCTTTAAAAACACAATGTCATGTACAGTAGAAAGTTCTAATGTTTTCTTAGTAAATACATCATTAATCCCCAATATGGCAGTAAATAAAACTATCAGTGTTACAACAAATATGCAATGAATCTTCCCATGATGTCCCTGGGGCTCCATGTTAGAAATTCTGCATTAATTGGATCACAGTGCAGTTTCACTTTACTGTGGAAATCCAACTAAACAACACTAGGGAAAAAGTTATAATGGGGAAGAACTGAAGAGAAACATTTAAAATGGCAATCATTGGTCCTACAGGAGAGGAGGAAATCTCTTCTATCTTACAAAGGTTCTTTTGGCTAGTCTAATAATCAGATTAACATGAGACATATTAACAGGAGAAAATCAAATTAAATTTTATATGTATGAAAACCCACACACACCTGAGAGAAGCAAAAGCCCCACATAAATGAAAGATTCAAAGACAAAAAGGTGAAATGAGGTATGTATGATATCCTGAGCTAAGGGATAAGGATTAAGGGCCTGGGGCTTTAAGCAGAGACCAATTCACAGGATTGTAAGAAGAAGTGTGTGGTAATTAGATGGTTGCATGGCTAAAACAGACATGTTTAACCCATTTGTTGGTTACTCAGATAAAACATATCTGGTAACAGTTTTCATTCTGGGAAAGACCCCAATTTAGATTCCTCTAGGTAGTTAAGGCAGGGGCAGAAGCTTCTCTGAGCCCACAGAATCTAAATTACCTTCAGTTCAAAACAACCTATGTGCCAAAGTGGCATATTTTGGGGTGACATATCTGCTCCCTCACAGTCCCATCTGACAATTCACTCAGAGAGATTCTGTCGAAGAGTGAACTCAATGAGATGGTGGCATGAGACTGGTGCCTTCAGTGGGTCTCATCTCCGTGTACCCACTCTTCATAACCTGAGTGTCTCCACTGCTAAAAGTGATTCCTGAGTTTCAGATATATAGAAGACTTTTGAGTCAGCAGTGTAGGGGGAGTTCTCCTGTATATGGAAGCCAAAGCCATTGTTCCATTTGTAGGAGCTGCTTTTAGTTGTAAGATTTATCTCTTGGAAACTGTTTGCTTTCTTTCTAACTATAATGGATTTTCTTTTCTTTTTTTTATTTTAATCATTGTTCAAATACAGTTTTCTCCTTTTTACTCCCAATCCATTCCCCCTCCCACCCTCCCCACTTCCCTCCCATTACCACCCTCCCCTTAGTTTACGAACATGTGTCCTTTAAGTTTGTTGCTGTGAACCCTTCCCACTGTCCCCTTAAATTCCTTCTTCTCTCCCTTCCGGTCACCGTCAGCCTGTCATCTATTTCAATGTCTGTGGTTATATTTTGCTTGTTTCTTTGTTTTGTTATTTAGGTTCCTGTTAAAGGTGAGATCATATGGTATTTGTCTTTCACTGCCTGGCTTGTTTCGCTTACCATAATGTTTTCCAGCTCCATCCATGCTGTTGCAAAGGGTAGGAGCTCCTTTTTCTTTCTCCTGCATAGAATTCCATTGCGTAAATGTACCATAGTTTTTTGATCCATTCATTTTCTGATGGGCATCTTGGTTGCTTCCAGTATCTAGCTATTGTAAATTGTGCTGCTATGAACATTGGGATGCATAGGTTCTTTTGAATTGGTGTTTTAGTATTCTTAGGATAGAGTCCCAGCAGTGGAATTGCAGGGTCAAAAGGCAGATCCATTTTTAGTTTTCTGAGGAAGTTCCATACTGCTTTCCATAGTGGTTGTACCAGTCTGCAGTCCCACCAGCAGTGCACTAGGGTCCCCTTTTCTCCACAACCTCTCCAACACTTGTTGTTTGTTGCTTTGTTTATGATGGCCATTCTGTCTGGTGTGAAGTGGTATCTCATTGTGGTTTTAATTTGCATCTCTCTGATAGCTAGCAATCTTGAACATGGTTTCATGTGTCTTTGGTTTTTCTGTATGTCCTCCTTGGAGAAGTGTCTGTTCAAGTCCTTTGCCCACTTTTTAATTGGATTCCTTGTCCTCTTAGAGTGCAGTCGTGTAAGTTCTCTATATATTTTGGAGATTAAACCCTTGTCTGAGGTGTCATTGGCAAATATGTTTTCCCATACAGTTAGTTCTCTTTTAATTTTGGTACTGTTTTCTTTAGCTGTGCAGAAGCTTTTAATTATGATGAGGTCCCATTTGTTTATTCTTTCCTTTATGTCCCTTGCTCTAGGGGACATGTCAGTAAAAAGTTTCTGGGTGAAATATCTGAGATTTTCCTACCTACATTCTCCTCTAGGACTTTAATGGTGTCACGTTTTACCCACCTAGGTCTTTTATCCACCTTGAATTTATTTTTGTATATGGTGTAAGTTGGTGCCCAAGTTTCATTTTTTGGCACGTGGCTGTCCAGTTCTCCCAACACCATTTTTTGAAGAGGCTCTTTTTATTCCATTTTATGTTGCTGCCTCCTTTGTCAAATATTAATTGACCATAGAGACTTGGGCTTATTTCTGGGCTCTCTGTTCTGTTCCATTGGTCTATGTGCCTGTTTTTATGCCAGTACCAGGCTGTTTTGATTACAGTGGCCTTGTAGTATAGTTTAGTGTCGGGTATTGTGATCCCTCCTACTTTACTCTTCTTTCTCAGAATTGCAACAGCTATTCGGGGTTGTTTATAATTCCATATAAATTTTTGAAGTGTTTGTTCTTTGTTTGTGAAATATGCCATTGGTACTTTAATAGGAATTGCATTGAATGTGTAAATTGCTTTGGGTAGTATGGACATTTTGATGATATTGATTCTTCCAATCCATGAACACGGTATATGTTTCCATTTGTTTGTGTCTTCCTTGATTTCTTTCTTCAGTGTTATGTAGTTTTCTGAATACAGGTCTTTTACCTCTTTGGTTAGGTTTATTCCTAGATATTTTATTTTTCTTTTTGCTATTTCAAATGGGATTTTTTTCCTTGATCTCTGCTTCTGCTGTTTCATTGTTGGTGTACAGAAATGCCTTTGATTTCTGGATATTGACTTTGTATCCTGCTGTTTTGCCAAATTCATTTATTAGGTCAAGCAGTTTTTTGGTGGAATCTATAGGATTTTCTATGTATACTATCATGTCATCTGCAAACAGTGACAGTTTTGTTTCCTCCTTTCCGATCTGAATGCCTTTAATTTCTTTTTCTTGTCTGATTGCTGTGGCTAACACTTCCAGTACTATATTGAATAGAAGTGGTGAAAGTGGACAGCCTTGTCTTGTTCCTGATCTTAATGGAAAAGGTTTTAATTTTTGTCCATTGAGAATTATGATGGCTAAAGGTCTCTCATATATGGCCTTTATTATGTTGAGGAATGCTCCCTCTATTCCCACTTTGCCGAGTGTTTTTATCATGAATGGGTGCTGTACCTTATCAAATGCTTTTTATGTATTAATTGATATGATCATGTGGTTTTTGTCTTTGCTTTTGTTTATGTGATGTATTACATTTACTGACTTGCGAATGTTGAACCATCCTTGCATCCCTGGAATGAATCCCACTTGGTCATGGTGTATGATCTTTTTAATATATTGTTGGATGCGGTTTGCCAGTATTTTGTTGAGGATTTTAGTGTCAATGTTCATCAGTGATATTGGCCTGAAGTTTTCTTTCTTTGCTGTGTCTTTATTTGGTTTTGGAATTAGGATGATGTTGGCCTCATAAAAAGAGTTTGGGAGACTCCCATCTTTTTTGGATTTTTTGGAATAGTCTGTGAAGGATGGGGGTTAGCTCTTCCTTAAATGCTTTGTAGAATTCTCCTGTGAAACCATCAGGTCCTGGGCTTTTGTGTGTTGGGAGTTTTTTGATTACTGCTTCAATTTCTTTTGTTTTTAGTGGTCTGTTCAGGCTTTCTGCTTCTTTTTCATTGAGTTTTGGAAGATTATATTTTTCTAGAAAGTTGTCCATTTCACCTAGGTTTTCAAATTTCTTGGCATACAGCTCTTTGTAGTAATTTCTTACAATCCTTTGTATTTCTGTGGTATCTGTTGTAATCTCTCCTCTTTCATTTCTGTTGTGTTTATTTGGGTCTTCTCTCTTTTTTTCTTGATGAGTCTGCTTGAAGGCTTGTCGATTTTGTTTATCTTTTCAAAGAACCACCTCTTGGATTCATTGATCCTTAGAATTGTGCTTTTAGTGTCTATGTCATTTAATTCTGCTCTGATCTTGGTTATTTCCTTCCTTGTGCTTGCTCTGGGCTGCCTTTGTTGTTGTTCCTCGAGTTCTTGTAGACGTAGGGTTAGGTTGTTTGTTTGGAATGTTTCTAACCTTTTCAGGTGGGCCTGTATCACTATGAACTTCCCTCTCAGGACTGCCTTGGCTGTGGCCCATAAGTTTTGGGTTGTTGTGAGTTCGTTTTCATTTGTTCCAGAAACCTTTTGATTTCTTCCCTAATATCATTCTTGACCCATTCATTGTTTAATAGCATGCTATTTAATCGCCATGATTTTGAGTGTTTTTGGTTTTTTTCTTCGGGTTGCTTTCTAGCTTCAGTCCCTTGTGGTCTGAGAAAATGCTTGGTATGATTTCAATTTTCTTGAAATTCTTGAGGCTTGTTTTGTGTCCTATCATGTGGTCTATCTTTGAGAATGTTCCGTGTACATTTGAAAAGAATGTATATTTAGCTTCTTTTGGATGGAGGGCTCTGTATATATCAGGAAAGTCCATTTCATCAAGGGTATTGTTCAATGCCACAACATCTTTGTTGATATTTTGTTTAGAAGATCTGTCCATTTTTGATAGTGGGGTCTTAAAATCTCCCACTATAATTATGTTGCTGTCCATATCTTTCTTGAAATCCTCTAAGATCTTCTTTATGTATTTTGGTGCTCCTATGTTGGGTGCATATATATTTACAATATTTATGTCTTCTTGATGGATTCTTCCCTTGAGTATTATGAAGTGACCTTCTGGGTCTCTCTTTATGGACCTTTTTTGGAAGTCTATTTTGTCTGATATGAGTATTGCTACCCCGGCTTTTTTTTTCCTGTCCATTTGCTTGGAAGATTTGTTTCAAGCCCTTCACTTTCAGCCTGTGTAGGTCTTTTATCCTGAGGTGGGTCTCTTGTAGACAGCAGATATGTGGGTCATTTTTTCTTATCCAATCAGCTATTCTATGTCTTTTGATTGGAGCATTTAATCCATTTATCTTTAAGGTTATTATTGATAGGTAATTATTCATTTTCTTTTATGTACGTGTGTTCCTCTCTCTCTCTCTCTCTCTTTTCCCTCCCTTCCTTAAAGCAGTCCTTTTAGAATCTCTTGCAGAGCTGGTTTGGTCGAGGTGTATTCTTTTAGACTTCTTTTGTCTGGGAAGCCTCTTATTTGTCCTTCTATCTTGATCGAGAGCCTTGCTGGATATAGTAGCCTCGGTTGCAGACCTCTGGTTCTCATTACCTGGAGTATTTCTTGCCATTCTATTCTGGCTTGAAGTGTTTCTATTGAGAAGTCAGCTGTTAGCCTTATTGGGGCTCCCTTGTATGTTACTTCCTTTTTCTCCCTTGCTGCCTTTAAGATTCTCTCTTTGTTTTGAAATTTTGTCAGTTTAATTATGATGTGCCTTCGGGTGGGTCTCTTTGGGTTCCTCTTGATTGGGACTCTCTGTGTCTTCTGGATTTGTTTGACTTTTTCTCTCATCAAATTAGGGAAGTTCTCCTTCATTACTTGTTCAACTAGGTTTTTGATCCCTTGCTCTTCTCCTTCTCCTTCTGGTATCCCTATTATACAGATATTATTACGTTTCATATTGTCTTGCATTTCTCTTAATCCCTCTTCATTCTTTCTGAGCCTCTTTTCCTTTTCTTGCTCTTTCTGGATGCTGTTTTCTACTTTGTCCTCCAGCTCGCTAATCCAATCTTCTGCTTCATCAATCCTGCTTTTCATTCCTTCTACTGTGTTCTTCAGTTCAGAAATTGTATTCTTCATTTCCTCTTGACCTTCGTTGAGAGTTTCTTTTTGCTTTTTCATGTTTATATAGTTTGCAGTGAGATTGATGTAGTTTCCCTCTAATTTCTGAAAGCTCATTGTGAGTTCATTGAACTTCCTGGTAATCATTGTTTTGAACTCACTATCTGATAATTGAGTTACCTCTATTTCATTTAGCACTTTTTCTGAGGCTTCCTCATTTCCCTTCAATTGGGGGTTGTTTCTTTGTTTTCTCATTGTTCGTGGGTTTCTTCTTTTTTCTTCTTGTTTGTTAATTTGATCTTTTCTGATTCCCTGTAATTATGGTATGATCTTCTGTGGTAGAATACTTGTGAGATTCAGTGGTGCAATCTCCTTCGTGTATCCTGGTGTTCACAGCTTCCCCTTACTCTCTTTTGTGATCAGCTGGAGGAGTAAGGAAAAATGGTTTAAAACAGCAAGACAGTATACTATGATATTTACTTTAGCAGCCAGTAGAGAAGAGATGGGTTATCCTTTGGCTCCTTATAGTGTTAACCATGATCCTCCACCCCACTATCCACGTTTTAGAAAGGATGGAAAGAAGGTAAGACTCTTATTGGGGACGAGAGGATTGTTAATTGGATCTAGAAAGCTGTGAGGCTGTGGGAGGTCAGCTTCTAAGGTAGGGTTGGACTAAAGATTAGTATATAGGAGTAGTGAGTAAAAGAATAGAGACCACCCCCACAATAGTATAGTTCAGAAAATTGCAAAGTGGGCTGAGATCAGGTAGGGGTATTGAGAAGCATTTACAATTGTATAGACTAGGTCTTACTAGCAGTAATAATAAAGTGACAGTCTTGTGGCAGAATCTATGAGGTCTAGATAACAAGAATAAAGAGTATAGAACCTTGAGAGGTGTATTAATGGAACACAGATGAAGGATAGTAACTTATCAACACCTTGTGACTGAGATACCAGAGGGAACCTATCAAATGACAGTATAACCAGCCAAGCAAAGAAGATTATACAGAAAGAAAAAGAATACCAAAAGATTATTAAAATAAAAAATGTCGGAAAAGTGAGAAAACAATACAAATTTACAGTAACTTGCAAGATTAAAAAAAAGGAAAGAAAAGCAGAAGATGTAGTGCAGGAGAGATAAATTTGGAGTGGAAAGAATAATATTAGGATGAATGGAAGAGAAACATAAGGGATTGCGAGATAAAAATAATAAGAATTGAAAAATAAAATGTCACATAAAACACAAGATAAAATCAATCAACCAACAGCAGCCAGAGAAACGAAACCAAACCAAACCAAACAAACAAACAAACAAACAAACAAACAAACAAACAAAACTTCCTGTTGTTTTCTAACTGGCCAGACCAGTTTTTCTGATCTTGCTGGCTTCCGCTGGCTGAGGGACCTTTGAAATGCTTCTCTCTCTCCCAGCCAGATCTCAGCAAGTCTTTCAGATACCCTGGGCGCTCCTGAACACACTGGCCCATGAGAGTCAGTCTTCCTGATGGTGTGCCAGCCAAGCCGTTTCCAGCTCCGTGTCACCCACTGAACCGCACTCTGACTGGGTGTTGGCGCCTTTCCCAGCTCCCTGGTCGGGCTGGCTGGAAATTTCTGAGCCACTACTGTAGGAACACACCAAGCACCACGTCCCTCCTGGGATCGCAGCACGCGATTCCGGCCTCCCTATGGGTCGCGAGCAGAGCATGGTCCGGCTAGTACTCTCCACTGATCTGCACTTCCACCGGGCTAGGGTTGCGGGCACTCTTCCAGGCTGCCCCTGGTCCTGTCGGCTAGAGGTCCTCACTTCTCCCTGGTCACTGGGTGGGTGTTCATATTCCCTGGCTGATTTTTTCCCAGTCCAACTGGCCAATCTGTTCCTTCTAGCAACACATTCTCCCCTGGAGTTGCTCCCTGCCATATTCAGGGGAGGGAGCAGCGACTTCCCTCTCCCAGGAGCCCTGGGGCAGACCCCGGAGCACCGGGTGGGCCTGGGGTCTGCACACCCCTAGACCCCATGCTGATCCCTGGGCCCCTTTTGTCCTGTAGCAGACTCCTTACCGTCTGGTTTTCCAGTGAGTGCAATAATTTTTGATGTCCTGCTTTCAAAAGTGATTCGGTAACCTAGCCCACTTGCTCTGTTTCTCCACTCATCCTCAAGTTTCCCCCCTCTTCACAGAAGCCGAGAAAAATATTGCCTAGAGTAAAAGCCGCCATCTTCCGTCTCTATAATGGATTTTCCAGTGAGAACATCTTTCTGTTTTTCTCTGAAAACTTTCACTTCCCTCTTTGAGGGAAATACCCTAACTTTCATCTCTGGATTCTTATTACCACCAAAATTCTATGGCAACTGTCAGAGTGGCCCTGCCATGTTCTTCCCCTCTCAATAACAGCTGCCAGGGCCAGCACTGTCCAATTTTTTCCTCTGTGCTTTCTTTGACCACATGTACTCAAATTGCATTTGTTTCATCTCTGTACTAGAGGTTTGATATTAGCACTGCATTTACATTGTGAATTTAATAGTTATGTGAAGATAGATGAAGTTTATTAACTCATAGTAAGTAACATCTTATCTATGAGTAAATATATTGTTTGTCAGGAATCAACTCCTCTATCCCAGTGGCAGGATTCATTTGTAAAGGCCACTGCATCAAAAGCAGACTCCAGGTGAATCATTAAATCCTTTTATTCAAAAGGGCAATACAAGTCTAGGAATTACAAGCAAAATTACAGCCAGTGAAAATAATGGTGAGAGAAAGGTCTTTGTTTTGGATAAAGTGCAGCAGAAAAGGCTTTAACCTCTGGTGGAAAGGAAACAGTACCCATTGGTGGTCTTGGCACATGGTATGTGGTCAGTAGATATTGCGTTGGAGTACCATGGGCCAAGGTGAAGTTGGAAACGCCCAGGGTGAAGAGGGCTGCCTATTTTCTAATGTCAATTAATATATTTATTTGAATCTAAGTTATTATCTAGTATAGTGTCATTATTTTATGAACTACAAAGGAAGAAATGTAGTTAACTTTTGATACAGTGCTTTCTGATGTAGAAATTTTATTTTAGATATAGAGTTTTAACATATATCATGCTGGTCTATTCTGTTACTTTGAATATATAATATCTTCTGTTTCATTGCTTGATTATAATGTATTATTTTTTGAAGACATTTTAAATGACAGCTAAACTCAACATATCTCATACCAGCAATGCAAATAACACATAGTAAAGCCATATTTTATAGACAGCTATGGTGAAGTTTGCCCATGTTGGGCAATAGCAACCTACAACACAAGCAGCTCCTGGCCTGCTCCCTGGTTGATGCATATTGAAACATTCTACGACTCTGAGAGATATCAGATTTCAGGAACTTGTGCTATGTAAAAAAAAATGCACATTAGAATTTCTGAAATACAACAAGCTCTCTGCTTTTATTATGATGAATTTAATAAACTTAAAAATAGCTCTACTCCAATCAAATGATGTGCAGATATGTGGGGCAAGAATTAATTCTGTGGAAATTGATTCTAACATGTTGAAATTTCTCACCATGACAGGAAAATCACTATTCTAAGGGACTTGCTGTCTCCACCTGGTAAGAGGTACCAAATTTGACAGTAGAGAAAGAATACAGTGGTGTAGTGGAATCTTGAGCACCTAGAGGACAAGCTGCCTCTAATAACACTAATGGCTAACACTTGTGTAGGTAGAGTGTATCATATGTGCCAGATCTTGTGATGCATTATTTGTACTAAATTTCATAGCAATCTTAGTAGTAAAAAGTCCTTGTCAGGACATTTTATGGATGAGAAACTGAGGTGCAAAAAGGCTACATAACTCACTGTGTACTCCATAGTTCGTAAATACAGGGGCAGAATTCAAACTTAGGCAGTTTGATTGCAAAACTTTAGCATTTTCTACTCTGCTAAGGTATCTCCTGGCAAGTTAGCTTGGGACAGTAGCCTTTGTCTCTATATGACAGGTGTTCATAAATTAGGCATTTGTGGGATGGAAAGTTCTGCATCTTTGGCCTTCTACCAGAAACAATCATAATTCTCTACTGGCTTCCTTGTGGGTCTAGTTAATGCAAGTAAACTTGGTATCAGAACATTTAAGAGTGAGTGGTTGCAAAGTACTTTTTAAAAAAATAGTCTTTCTAGAAGTGTTTAGTTCATGGACTTATAAAATTACTTATCAAATACTAAGTTAATGGTTTATTATTACAATTTAGTCAATATAAAAGTATATAAAATAAAAGCAGACAAATTTTCTTCTCCTGTTCCCCACTACTGGAAAGAAAAAAACAGTGTTACCACTTTGAGGTGCTTTTTATATGATTTTTATATTTATATACACATAAATTTTAAGTTTTACAAAAATTATATCAAAGTATTCAATTATTATGAAACTTGCCTTTTTAAGATTTTATTTATTTATTTTCAGAAAGGTAGAGGGAGAGAAATGTCATTGTGTGGTTGCCTCTCGCACACCTGCAACTGGGGACCTGGTCTGCAACCTAGGCATGTGCCCTGATTGGGAATCAAATAGGCAACCCTTTGGTTCACAGGCCGGGACTCAGTCCACTAAGCCACACCAGCCAAGGCTGAAATTTGCCTTTTTACACACCAGTGTATCAACAATATAAGCTCAGTCTGATTTATTTCAAGTAAAAGGGGAAATTATTGGTTCATATATTCCAAGGAAAGATTGGGTAGTTGAACTATAGGATCAGAAGACTAGAACTGGAACCAAGAATTTGTACACTCTTCTTACCTCAGATTAGTGTGTATTTTCAGCTTGATTGTTCTCTTTTGTCGCAAAGTAAATTATTTCTGTGGGGTGGGAACTGTGGCTCCCAGGAATTCCCAGTTCCATTTTAAAAAATCTATAGCATGACTCAAATGCATTGCACTTGATTTAGGTATCCACCTCTGGATCAATCAACTGCATGGGGGAGACTGGGAAATTACAGTGCTTATGCATTTGTTCAGGTACCCAAACCTTCAACAGTGGTCCACAAACCAGTATAATTGCAAATATGCCAATTTCCATTTTGAACCACATAGTTGAGGGCAGAAACTGGTGTAATTTCCAGAAGTATTGATGGTCTCTCCACATCCCTAAAAAATTATTGCAAAGATAAGGTTATCTGGACAAAATGATAGGAACTAATTAAGCAAAGTATGAATGTACTATAATATATCACTTGTCATCTCTCTGTGGATAGGCACTCATCTTACCTCATGTTTTGGATTATTATAAGTATTTTCATTATTCCATAAATGCTGGTACAATCATTTTTGTACACATATTTTTGAATCCCTATAAACATTTCTATAGAATGGATTTGTAGAAATGGAAGTGCAAGTTAAAATATATGCATGTTTTAATTTGATAGATACTGTAAAATCCCCACTGAAAAATATTTGTACCAATTTATAGTATGATTAAAAGTGAATGGTTGTGATCTTCTCAGGTCCCCTACAAACATTATGTAGCATTAAGTAAAAGTAAATTAAGCATTTTCAGAAGTGGATTATAAATTCATCACCACAATAAAATTATTAAACTTTCTAGGCTCTCTTTTCACATTATTGCAAGTTATGTGGCCTTGAGAGTAAATTGGCACTGAATATAGTATTAAAGGTCAGACATTCAGGGCCCTGGCTGGGTAGATCAGTTGGTTAGAGTATTTTCCAGGTGTGCCAAGATCTCAGGTTTGATCCCCAGTTAAGGCACATTCAAGAATCAATCAATAAATAAGTGGAACAATAAATCAGTCTCTCTCTCTCCCTCCCTCTTTCCCTCTCTCTTATCAATAAATAAAATTATTTTAATTGTTAAAGAAATGTAAGGATCTTGTTTAACCAAGAGTGAAAGAACAATTTAATCTTAAAGTTGTGCAGAGAGATGGCCTGGGTCTTTCTTGGGAAACAGAAGCTTATGAAAGGATCTTTTAAAATATGGCTTTAGCTATTAAGGTCCAAGTCCAACATTTATTTGACTTGATAACTTTCTCAGTTCATTAGCAGTTGTCAGTCTTCTACATCAGAAATTGTTGCTTGTAGTGAGGGCCAGTGGAGAAAGGTGTACTAAAGAGCTTCCCACAGATTGAGAATACATTTGTGTATTTAATTTCTTAGATGACTTAATTATGTTCTGAACACACATAAAAATTATAGCATAACTTTTTCTCAACACATTTTGTACAATGACTCACGTGGAAATCTTGTTAAAATGCATATTTCAATTCAGTAGTTTAGAAATGGGGCCAAGAATCTACTTGTCAACAAGCACTCATGTGACACTGAGGCTGCTGGTCTGTGGATCACATTTTACCAAGGAACTGGCTTACAGATACCAAAAGGGAAGGGATCTAAGATTTAAGCATAATTTCTATTTTTGTATAAGGAAATCTGTGCATAGATAAATTATTGGTCTAAGGTCACAATTCTTAAATCCTGAAGCCATGATTGAACCACCACTCAACCTGAGGGAAAAAAAATCATTTTTTTTTTTTTTTAGTCACAGCTGAAACCCAAGTCAAGTCTCAGAGTCAGAGTTTGGAATGAAGGAGGCAACTTAAGGAAAATTTCACATATTTACTATCAAAGACTTTGTGAGCTAGTTGGAGAAACAAAATATTAATATAATACAATATGTTCTATAATACAAGGATATGTAAGTAATAGTTGTGGTTTATAGAAATTATATTTTAATAACAGTTATAATTTACATTAGATAAAAATTAGAAAATGTGCAGATGAAAAAATAAAATTACTTGTAACCTCAGTATCCAGAGGTTATAACCAATATGTGCATATCATTATGTTTTATAGTTTTGTTACTTTTTTTGTATAAATACCTAGATTTATGTCAAGATATCTCAGAAATAGTTTCTGGGAAAAGACTAAAAGGTATTCCCAGACATCATTTTAACACTTACAGAAACCTGCACTTGGTTGTTTTACCTATGAGTCACAATTAGCATCTACTAGCCTTATCTGCTTAGATATTTCTTTCTACTGTTCATGTGACTGTCTGTCTACTCTATGATATTAATTCTTACAAGACAATAAATATATTAATTATATTGTGTTTTGTATTTTTCTGTTGTATTATCTTGTATGCTTCTTCCTTACCTTTGAATTGCCCTCAAGAATAGTAGCAGTAATAAAATTATGCAATTTAGAATGAAATAAATGGCAGAGAAAAGGATGAGCTTCAAAACTTCCCTTCTTTTTCTTTCCCATCAATTCAAAGATTATGTGTCATTTTATTGTTTTAAGTTCCAAGGTTTCCAAGAATATTTACATAAGTAAAACAGGAATTCCCCATTTTCAGAGAAGGCCAGTCCCTGCCAGGACTATATCCAGAAAGCAAAAAGTCTCACCATCCTGGGGCCTGGGGCTTTCATGGCTTCTGCTTCTGCCGCACATGGTGGAGCCTTGTCTGCCTGCAGTAGAAACCCATGACAGCCACAGACAGTAATGGTGAGGTGCCTTAGCACATCTCTGTGGCTTTGTCTTTTGCCTGCATGTCAGCAGCAATGGTGAAGCCCCAGACAGAAAATTCCTCCCATCCCATGACAAGCACCACCAGCAGAATTTGCCCTGTGGGAAGATGAAAGCCTCTTCCCTGACAATAGTTGGGGATAGCAGGGGGCCACTGTGAACTGCTTCAGCAAATTCAAATTCAAGCTTGCAGAGACGTCTGTGTTTCAGGTTTACCAGAAGGAGACAGGGTGAACCTGAAAGCAAAGACTTAGAGAAGACACTCAAACTTCATCTGGTGGGCAGCAGAGGACGTAATAAAAGAATTTCAAAAGACCAAGTGGTGCTCACTATACTTACATGGAGTATGAAAATCATAAGCTCCATGGAGTCTATTGCGATATCTGCAAGGTCCTATGCACATGCTGCCAGTGCAAGCTAAACAAAGAAGACATTGTGCTATGTATTCATAGCTCCCAGGGCCAAGAGGACTGCACGTAGTGCAGAGAGAGGCATGTCAAATTCCACAGTGTGTTTAATGTGTTCAACTTAAGGGGTTGTCTAGTCTTTCCATCGCATTCAAAAACATTGCTTTTATTCACACTGGTCAGAATGGCCATCATAAACAAAGCAACAAACAACAAGTGTTGGAGAGGTTGTGGAGAAAAGGGGACCCTAGTGCACTGTTGGTGGGACTGCAGACTGGTACAACCACTATGGAAAATAGTATGGAACTTCCTCAGAAAACCAAAAATGGATCTGCCTTTTGACCCAGCAATTCCACTGCTGCGACTATATCCTAAGAACCCTGAAACACCAACCCAAAAGAACCTTTGCACTCCAATGTTCATAGCAGCACAATTTAAAATAGCTGAGTGCTGGAAGCAACCTAGATGCCCATCAGAAAATGAATGGATCAAAAAACTATGGTCCATTTACACAATGGAATTCTATTCATCAGAAAGAAAAAGGAGCTCCTACCCTTTGCAATAGCATGGATGGAACTGGAAAGCATTATGCTAAGCAAAATAAGCCAGGCAGTGAAAAACAAATACCATATGATCTCACCTTTAACAGGAACCTAAACAACAAAACAAAGAAACAAGCAAAATATAGTCAAAGACACTGAAATAGAGGACAGGCCGACAGTGACCAGAGAGATGAGAGAAGAGGGAATTTCAGGGGAGAATAGGATGGGTTTATGGAAACAAATATAGAGGACACATGGACAAAAACTAGTGGGGGGTGGTAATGGGAGGGAGGTGGGGAGGGATAAGTGGGTGGGCTGGAATGGGAGTAAAAGGCAGAAAAATGTATTTGAACAATGATTAAAATAAAAAATAAATTGAAAAAATTAAAAAAAAAACATTGCCTTTAAAACAACCATGAAGCTTAGGCTTTGAAAATCTGCCAGGGGCCACCAGGGAGACAAAAGAAGTAACTGACCCTAGCTGCCAGGCTAGCCATTCTGCCCTGAACTGGGAGGAACTGCACAGACTGAATTGGTGTGTTTCTCCTAGATATTTCTCCTTTCCCTCTCCCCTGACTTATCTGTATTTTCTGTTTTTGTGGGGTAGGAGATAGTTTTATTCAAATACAGACAGACCATCCAAATAAAAGGACATACCTCTCCCTCTCTTTCTCACCCCCTACCCCTTTCTTTCATATCCTTAGATTAGTTTATAATGTCTGTTACCATTTCTTTGAGCTGACTAGATTAAAACATTCTTTATAATAAACTATGTGTTACATAGTAAATGCATTCACATTATGCCCTCTGGTGCAAAAGGGAAGCCTATAAAAATATCTGGGCCAGATGGTATAAACTGGAATCACTTAAAATCAAGGATGGCATGAGAAGACAAGAAAGCACTGAGCTACTTCTGAAAAAACAAATTTCTCTGGAATAATATAAGCCAATAAAGCTCAGCTGTATGACCTTATGAGCATAATTGTATTCAGACAAACACTATAAAGTGCTAAGATGAACACATCTAACCTGTTGCAATAAGGTTTTTCCATAGTAAGAGCCCCTGAATTCCATAGCTCTAGGCTAGCTTAAATATTTTACTTTCTAAAGGAAACTTAATGAGATAGAAAGAATAAAGGAATTGGCTTTATCTGATGTTTGATTTACTTTCCCAGCCATTTTGATGAGTCACCTTTTGGTGTTGATTTTCAATTCAGCTGCTGTTGTAGCACCATAATCCTGAATTACGAACAAAAAGAGTGGTTTTATTTAGCAGAAGTAAATATTCCAGCAGCTGTGAACTCAGGATTTAAATATCATTCTAACTCACTAGAAGCAAACAGATACAGCAAAGAGTCTATCTAATGAGAAGTGAATGGCAGACATACTTGTATGAGTCCATCTCTGGGCATCTAGTGTAGCTGAGCTGTGGCTCACCTCTTGTAATCTGCTCATGTCTTCCCCCACTTTTCCTAGGATTCCTCTAACCACTGCTCCTGCTCCTTCAACTCTATCCCTATAGACCAAGTGACTGCTTCATTTTTCATATTTATTCATTTAACAAATATTACCAAGTGGCTACCAAGTACTATGCTGATTTTAAAATAATTTGTATTAGACAATGAATAAACAAATACAGTACTGGGATAAGTGCTATTTTAGGGTATCTATTGATAACTATTAAAACAGAGAAAATGGTATCATTAATTGTGGGTATAAATAATGGTATAAATAATCAGTGGATGAGTAGAAACATGAACTGCAAATATGTAAGGAACCACATTCTAGGAAGAAAGAGATAGAGTTAAATCACAGAATCTGGTAAGGTTCCCTGAAATAGGTAATGACAAATAATTGGTTATGGCATAGGATGACACAGGGTATGATATGTGGCAGAAATGGTGTGACATGACACAGAAGGGTAAATAAGATCAGACTATGAAGAACATTGGAATGAAAGAGCTTGGTCTTTATTCTGGAGGTGAATCACCAATGACTGGTTAGGTGAAGTGCATATTCTAGGATGATCACTCCAGTTGCAGAATGGAGAATTTGTATTTAAAATCCCAGATTCTAGATTTTTCATAATATGTACAAAAAATTTTTAAGACCATAGTTTTTGCTAACATATTAATTACTGTTTGTTGCTTTTAAAAGCAATTATTTTTTAGTGAAATTATAGGTGAATACAATTCATCTCACTCTACAATAGGGTATAGGAAAATGAGATTATTTTTGCATCCCTTAAAATTAGAACAAGAGGTAATATGGTAAGTAGGGATGCTCTGAATATCTCTCTTTTTGATCTTCAATGATGATACTTACCAGTAGACAAAGAAACTAAACTAAAACCAGTTCTCAATGGATAGTAACAGTTTATAGGTGGCATAATTTAGAGTATCAACCCAATCCCAGTCCCTTTTTCAGTAAACTTCCCTCTCACAGCCCCTGTATGTTTGATACAGTAAGGGACCTATCCCTATACCCTGACCTCAGGTAATTGGACAAATGGTAGACACATGACCAAAGGACAATCAAGGCTCCAGAATGATCCACTTAGGTTAAAATGGCCTAACACACCTATTGCTTGACTTGGTAAGAAACTCTACCTTGCTTCCCAAACCATAATCTGTGGACCAGCTTCTTAGAAATGCAAAAGTCTCAGGCTGTATGCAAGACTTCCTGAATCAATCCTCATTTTACCAAGACTCCCAGATAGTTCATATTCCTATTAAATTTTAAAAAGTAAAACTTAAAAAAAAAGAAGCACAAGTGTATACCAGCAAGTCTGACTATCTTGAGAATTTAAGAAACATGGAAAACACATGAGTTATTAGCAAACTAAAATGAAACAGACACATACAAAGTATAATTGTGTTCATGTTCATAATCTATTACTTCTATGGAAACCCCTTGAGTACGTCTGTGACTGAAGTAGCTGTAACTACCCCAAGTTTAGTCTCTCTTTCTAGTTCTAGGTGCTCAGATTCCTCCTGTAATCTTTCTGCTCTTAAATTCCCATGCAAGTCACATCTTCATGTGGATATTTATAATGAACTTCCTTACTCTTTGAACCAGCTTGAGATTCTTTGTTTCCTACAACAAAAGTTGCCAGTGTAAAAGACTTTGTAGTAGCAATCACTGAGGAGTTAGCATGTGCAAATCTCCAATTCAATCCAGTAATTCTAGTAAAAGTAACAATGGCTCTTGTGCATAAAATTGGCAGCAATTCATTTCTACAGTCAGAGGTGGTCAATGAGGGAAAAGCAGATGACTCCCATTTAGGGCATGCATTGATCTCCTCAGGCTAGCAGGATGGAATTTCTTGTACAGAAAAAGAACGTTTCCTCCTGACTTGTAAGAAGGAAAGAAGTTGTGTCAAGAGATTGTCTTCTGGTTTTAAAGGCAGAATTGGCAATCTTTGCTGATGTTTCTCTAGGGAGAAGAAGAGGTGGTTTAAGGTAGATATTCCAATTTTAAATTCAGAAAGTTTGCCTTTTTAGCCAAGACCCATGCCAGGAGAGTCTGTCTCTTTATTGACATATATTCTTTTGTTTACATAAACTTCTTCAAAGAAAGTAGTATTCTCCTTAAACATTCTGCCCTGCCTCATTACAAGTTCTCTGACCTTGAGCAAGTCATTTAAACTTTCTGCTGTTTCACTTCTTCATTTATAAAGGGGACACATAGAAGCCCCATCATTTCCTCTATATGATATTATGCCATAGTCAAATCCAGTTACATATATATATATAATATATAATCATATATATGTAATTTTCAATGTTATATAAATGCAAGATATTTCTAAAATGTCCTGTGGTGTCTTAGTACTGTAGTAGTGGAATTTTTATTCAGAGAAAATAGTGCATTTTAAATAAATATAAGAGGTTTTTGTTTGTTTGGATTATCTTTGTGGTGATGAGATGCTCAGTGATCTGAGGAATTGACTTCAAATACTGTAACTAAATCCAGGGTTTCATGAAGAATAGTGTAAAAGTCAGATTTCTATGTAACTTAAGACATCATCTATTCATTTTGGCAACTATTTACAGAGTTCCTGAGCACTCTATCAGCAGCACATCAGAGATAGAAAGATCTCAGTTTAGTTGGAAGGAAGATATTATATATATACAGGGTCTGGAAGAAGTAACACCTACTAAAGTGTGGTTGATAGGGTAATAATGTGGGTGTGATAATTTATATTTTTAATTTGAATATTTCACTTAAAATGTCATGGGCATGCTTCAGTGTGATATTGTTATGTTACAGAATTACATGCTTACAATTTTATAATAAAACATTTTGTAATGAAAAAGGGGCGTTATTTGTGCCAGACTCCATGTGTGTATGTGTGTGTGTATCTTGGGTTGGTCAAAAAGTCCATTTGGTTTTTTCCATAAAATAAGAGACACATTTTTGTTTTAATTTTCACCAATAACTTTATCGATTTGGATATTTTGAGTATGTTGGCTATCTCCTGCTGTTGGCTTCTAGTGGGTAGAGGCCAGGGGTGCTGCTAAACATCTTCCAATGCGTAAGACAACCCCACAGCAAAGAATTATTGGGCCAAAATGTGACTAGTACCAACAAACTTCACAAACCACCTTTGATATGTTTGATCAGTCACAATAACTTCTCCATATACTGCACAAATCTTTATTTGTACTGCAGTTGCATTTTTTATCTTTCTTAAAAAAATAAAACATAATATGTAGAAAAGTTATGTATTTTCTTCCATCTTCAGTATTAAAATGGCTACACAGAAATTCACCAATTTTGTTAAGTTTTTTTTTAATGCTCACTGATATGACAGCTGTCACAACATAATCTATCATAATTGTTTTGAATGAAGTTAAACACAACTAATTTCAGGTCAAAAAAATTTGCTGGATTGTCCTCTTTTGCTTCTATAGGTCCACAATAAATTTTATCATCCTGCTACCCATTTCCCAGTGATCTGACCTGCATAGATTGGATTAGTCTGTTGCCGTGACCTCTAGCTTTTGGTAAGAACACATCAATGGAAGTCATGGGCAAGAGATTGGGGGTGTGGAAGAGTGCTGTTGGGCTATGTTTTGCCTTCCAGCTTTCTTCCTTCTGGGTCACCATTGGTGAAATGATCCTTATACCAAAGGCTATACTTACTGTATGGCTTTCTACAGGTTCCAGTAATTATTTCTTCCTTTTCTCTCTGTCCTTTCTTTCTTCCTCTTTCTTTTTCTTTTTCTTTCTTTCTCTTTCTTTCTTTCTTTCTTTCTTTCTTTCTTTCTTTCTTTCTTTCTTTCTTTCTTTCTTTCTTTCTTTCCTTCCTTCCTTCCTTCCTTCCTTCCTTCCTTCCTTCTTTATTATTTATACCATTGTGGATCAAGCATTTAATTTTTATTCAATGGGGTTATAATCTGCTACCATTATATTATTGTCAAGTCATATTTTTAGAATTTTGGCTATCAAGAGGCCCTCAAGCTAGCACTAATGTCCTCTTGACATGTTTCACCATTCTCTGATTCCATCTTTACTTTGAGACTGAAGAGAATATTCTAGGTCCTTCTCCCACTTTCAGTATCCCAGTCCTAGAATTGGGCATTTCTCCATGGACATCTAGTTCCTCTTAGTGATTCAGGGTGTGCTTATTGCTCTTGTGATGCAACTAGGTCCTTTCAGCAAATACACCTGGGGAAGGTCTATCAGTTTACATTGACAACTCTACACCTAATCCAAGACCATGGGATTCATTGTAGTCTTCCCCTTTCCACATGTTTAATGTTCTTCTCCAACTGTCAGAAATTTGTTTGCAATTATTCTTAGTATCTATTTATTTATTTGTCAAATCCCAGAATATATAGAAATTAGTTTTAGAATTATTAACTCATATTACTGAGAAAAGGAAACCTCCTCAGGTTTGGTGAATTATGATATGCCTCTGCTATTGCTGGTCCTGGAATATTGTATCATTTTTTGGCTTCCCTAAAACTCTGTGACATGTTAGCTAAACATGGTTTTTATTAGATGCTCTTTTAAGTATCCAATTTTATTCTGCACTCTGCTCTCTTCTGGGACAATAACTGATAAAATGTGCTAGAGTAACTACTTCCAAGGGGTTTAGAATATGTACCAAGAGTCAATGTGCCATAGCTGTTATGTCTCTGCAGGCTTTGAGCACAGTGTCAACATCAATGGATTTATCCACTTTCTGACTTAATCATTAACAAAACTGTAATGAACCATGCAAGAAGTTTATATTATGAAATGTATGTAGACAGGGATCTAGGGAAAGGCATATACTATTTACACACTTAAAAAAATAAATACATAATTGTTTAAAGTAGCTAGTTATTCCCATTCTAATTAACATTATATTACTTTTGCTACTTCACCTGCATCTGATCTGGGGGTTACATGACTATTCTTCCATAGCTACCTCTAATTGGCAAAACTTGTGAAGAAATCCAGAACATTTCTTTAAGAAGCTTTGTCATAATGTGCTACAAAAAACACTTTTGGCTAGTGTAACATTGTGATTTACAATAAGAAATATATATTTGGTCTTCATCCCCATTTCAGGCACATGGCTTCCAAAAACTTTGAAATTTCCTGTGATGAGAGCAATAAAGGTGTTTTGGTTTTTAGCAGAGTCAACCTTGTGATTATAGTTGGAACTTTGAGTCCTACTTTCCTTCCACCCTCACCTCTTAGGAGGGAAAAGGGCCTAGAGATTGAGTTCAATCATCTATAACTAATGGTTTATGCATATGTAAGGAAATCTCCATTAAAACCCCAAAGGACAGAGTTCTGAGACCTTCAGTGTTGGTGAACACATGGAGATACACAGAGAAAGGGTGTAAAACTTTGCGTTTTTCTCATACCTTGCCCTATGTATCTCTTTATCTAGCTGTTGATTCATAACATTTAATAGCCTTTGTAATTAATCAGTAATCTAGTGAGTAAACTAGTTTTCTGAATTCTGTGAGCTGCTCTAGCAAATTAATTGAACCCAAGAAGGGGGTGGTGAAAAAACTCCAAAATAACTACTTGGTCAGAAGCATAAGTAACAATATAGATTTGCAATTAGTATCTGAAACAAAGGGAAGTCTCATAAAACTGATACTTTAACCTGAAATATGATGCTGTCTCCCAGTGGATAATGTCAGAATTGGGCTGAACTTCAGGATACCCCACTGCTGTTGAAGAATTGCTTGGTGTTGTGGGAAAAGGAAAGCCCACACTTTGGAACTGGGTGCAGAATTAAACCTGGAAGACCTAAAATTTATCTAGTATCAACTTGAATATTCATGCTAACCATGTTGAATGTTTATAGAAATTTATGGAAAAAAGCAAAATTAGAGCTATTTTAAGGCTGAGAAAAATTAGCTACTTAAATAATCAAAGTTTATATTAACCATGTGACATTATGTTTCATATAATTTATTTTGTCATAATTAAAATAATATATTGATAATACTACAGAAAAACATGAAATTTCTCATCCCTACAGTTCCGATTTTTAAAAATTATTTTTATTGTAATTCAATTACAGTTGTATGCATTTACCTCCCACCATTCCAAACAACCCCAGCCAAACTCACCTCCCTCCCTTGCTTCCACTCTGCCCCTCCCTTGGTTTTCTCCATGTGTCTTTTATAGTTGTTCCTGAAAACACTTTCTTCCATTATCCCCCTCTCACTTCCCCTCCGGTTACTGTCAGATTGTTCTTAATTTCAATGTCTCTGGTTATATTTTGCTTGCTTTTTTCTTTTGTTGATTAGGTTCCAGTTAAAGGTGTGATCATATGGTATTTTTCCCTTACTGCCTGGCTTATTTCACTTAGCATAAGGCTCTCCAGTTCCATCCATGCTGTTGCAGAGGGTAGGAGCTCCTTCTTTCTCTCTGCTGCGTAGTATTCCATTGTGTAAATGTACCATGGTTTTTTAATCCACTCATTAACTGATGTGTACTTAGGTTGCTTCCAATACTTAGCTATTGTAAATTGTGCTGCTATAAACATTGGGGTGCATAGGTTCTTTTAGATTGGTGTCTTAGGGTTCTTACTATATTACCCCAATAGTGGTATTGTTGGGTCAAAAGGCAGTTCTATTCTTAGTTTTCTGAAGAAATTCCATACTCTTTTCCACAGTGGCTGTACCAGTTTGCATTCCCACCAACAGTGCACTAGGGTTCTCTTTTCTCCACATCCTTTCCAACACTTGTTTGTTGATTTCTTTATGATGGCTATTCTGACTGGTGTGAAGTGGTATCTCATTGTGGTTTTAATTTGATCTCTCTGATTGCTAGTGATGCTGAGCATTTTTTCATGTGCCTCTGGGCCCTCTGTATGTCTTCCTTGGAGAAATATCTGTTCATGTCTTTTGGCCATTTTTTAATTGGATTGTTTGTCTTCTTGGAGTGGAGTCCTGTGAGTTCTTTATATATTTTGGAGATCAAACCCATGTCTGAGATAATATTGGCAAATATGTTTTCCCATATAGTTGGTTATCTTTTCATTTTAATGCTGCTTTCTTTAGCTGTACAGAAGCTTTTTATTTTGATGAGATCCCATGTGTTTATTGTTTCCTTTATGTCCATTACTGCAGGGGACATATCAGTGAAGATGTTGCTGCATGGAATGCCTGAAATTTTCCTGCTGATGTTTACTCTAGGACTTTTATGGTGTCACGACTCATATTTAAATCTTTTACCCACCTTGAGTTCATTTTTGTATATGGTATAAATTGGTGATCAAGTTTCATTTTTTTTTTAATGTAGCTGTCCAGCTCTCCCAACATCATTTGTTGAAGAGGCTATTTTTACTCCATTTTATGCTTCTTTCCCCTTTGTCAAATATGAATTGACCTCAAAGTCTTGGACTTATTTCTGGGCTTTTTGTTTTTGTTCCATTGGTCTATGTGTCTGTTCTTATGCCAGTACTAGGCTGTTTTGATTACAGAGGACTTACAATAGAGTTTGATATCAGGTATTGTGATCCCTCCCACTTTGCTTTTCTTTCTCAGAATTGCTGTAGCTATTCAGGGTCATTTATGGTTCCATAGAAATTTCTGAAATGTTTGTTCTGTATCTGTGAAATATGTCATTGTTACTTTAATAGGAATTGCATTGAATCTGTAAATTGCTTTGGGTAGTATGGACATTTTGATGATGTTAATTATTCCAATCCATGAGCATGGTACATTTGTTTGTGTCTTCCTTAATTTCTTTCTTCATTGTTGTGTAGTTTTCTGAATAGAGGTCTTTTACATCCTTGGTTAGGATTTTTCCTAGGTACTTTATTTTCCTTGTTGCTTTATTAAATGGGATTTTTTTTCCTGATTTCTGTTTGTGGTATTTCATTGTTGGTATACAAAAAATGCCTTTGATTTATGAATATTGACTTCATATCCTGCTGTTTTGCCAAATTCACTTATTAGGTTGAATAGTTTTTTTGGTGTAGTCCATAGGATTTTCTATGTATACTATCATGTCATCTGCAATCAATGGCAGTTTTGCTTCCTCCTTTCCAATTTGGATGCCTTTTATTTCTTTTTCTTGTCTGATTGCTGTGGCTAGCACTTCCAATACTATGTTGAATGGGAGTGGTGAAAGCAGACATCCTTGTCTTGTTCCTGATCTTAGTGGGAAAGCTCTAAGATTTTGCCCATTGAATATGATGTTGACTATAGGCCTCTTGTATATGGCCTTTATTATGTTGAGGAATGCTCCCTTTATTCCCACTTTGCTAAGTTTTTTTTTTATCATAAATGGATGCTTTACCTTATCAAATGCTTTTTCCACATCTATTGATATTATCACATGATTTTTGTCTTTTTTTGTTTATGTGATATATTACATTTATTGATTTGTGAATATTATACCATCCTTTTGAACATGGGATGAATCCCATTTGATCATGGTGTATGATCTTTTTAACATATTGCTGGATGTGGTTTGCCAATATTTTGCTGAGTGTTTCAGTATCTATGTTCATCAGTGATATTGGCCTTATGTTTTCTTAAGAAAGTTTTCTTTCTTTGCTATGTCTTTAACTGGTTTTGGGATTAGGATGATGCTGACTTCATAAAGAGTTTGAGAGTTGTCCATCTTCTTGAATTTTTTGGAGTAATCTGTGAAGGATAGGATTTAGCTCATCCTTAATGCTTTTTAAAATTCTCCTGTGAAACACCCTGGTCCAGGGCTTTAGTGCTTTGGGAGCTTTTTGATTACTGTGTCATTTTGTCAGCTGTTCTTGGTCTGTTCGTGCTTTCTGCTTCTTCTTTTTGGATTGTTTGGTTTTATTTTATTTTAATTTTTGTTCAAGTACAGTTTTCTGTTTTTTACTCCCATCTGCTTCTTTTTCATTCAGTTTTGGAACATTATATTTTTCTAAAAATTTGTCCATTTCCCCCTAGGTTTTAACATTTCTTGGTATGTAGTTCTTCATAGTAATTTCTTACTATATTTTGTATTTCTGTGGTATCAATTGTAATCTATCCTCTTTCATTTCTGATTGTGTTTATTTGGGTCCTCTTTTTTTCTTGATGAGTCTGCTTAAAGGCTTGTTGATTCTGTTTATCTTTTCAAAGAACCATCTCTTGGATTTATTGATCCTTAGAATTGTGCTTTTAGTCTCTATGTTGATTAATTATGTTCTGATCTTGGTTATTTCCTTCCTTCTACTTGCTCTAGGCTGTCTTTGTTGTCGCTCCTTCAGTTCTTGTAGACGTAGGGTTAGGTTGTTTATTTGAAATATTTCCATTTTTTTTTAGGTAGACCTGTATTGCTATGAACTTCCATCTCAGAACTGCCTTTGCTGTGTCCCATAAATTTTGGATTATTGTGAGCTCATTTTCATTTATTTTCAGAAACTTTTTGGTTTCTTCCTTGATCTCATTCTTGACCCAGTCATTGTTTAATAGCATGCTATTCAATCTCCTTGATTTTGAGTGTTCGGGGTTTTTCCCTTGAGGTTGGTTTCTAGTTTCAGTCCATTGTGGTCAGAGAAAATGCTTGATATGATTTCAATTTTCTTGAATTTGTTGAGGTTTGTTCTGTGTCCTTTCATGTGGTCTAGCTTTGAAAATGTTCCATGTGCATTTGAAAAGAATGTGTAATTTGCTTCTTTAGGATGAAAGTCTCTCTCTATATTAGTTAAGTCCTTTTGATCTAGAGCATTGTTAAATGTCACAATATCTTTGTTGATGTTTTGTTTGGAAGACATTTTTGACAGTGGGGTGTTAAAATCCCCTACTATAATTGTATTGCTGTGAATATCTTTCTTGAAGTCTTTCAAGATTTTCTTTATGTATTTGGGTGCTCCTATGTTGGATACATGTATATTTACAATGTTTATGTCTTCTTGATGGATTCTTCTCTTGAATATTATGAAGTGACCTTCTGGGTCTCTAATTATGGCTTTTTTGAAGTCCATTTTGTCTAATATGGGTATTGCTACCCCAGCTTTTTTCCCCTGTCCATTTGCTTGGACAGGGAAATATTTGTTTCCAGCCCTTCACTTTCAATCTGTGTAGGTCTTTTGTTCTAAGGTGGGTCTCCTGTAGGCAGCATATGTGTGGGTCATGATTTTTCATCCATTCATCTATTCTGTGTCTTTTGATTGGAGCTTTAATCCATTTGTGTTTAAGGCTATTATTGATAGGTACTATCAATTGACTTTTTTTTTGTACCTATGTTCCTCTCTCTCTCTCTCTCTCTCTCTCTCTGTCTCTCTCTCTCTCTCTCTCACTGTTTTTCTTCCTGGTCTTAAAGCAGACCCTTTTGCATCTCTTACAGAGCTGATTTGGAGGAGGTGTATTCTTTCAGACTTCTTTTGTCTGAAAAACAGACAAAAGAAGTCTGTTTTTTTTTTTTTGCCTTCCATTTTAATTGAGAGCCTCGCTGGATACATTAGTCTTGGTTGCAGGCCTTTCATTTTCATTACTTGGAATATTCCTTGCCAATCTCTTCTGGCTTGGAGTGTTTCCATTGAGAAGTCAGCTGGTAGCCTTATCGGGGCTCCCTTGTATATTACTTCCTGTTTCTCCCTTACTGCCTTGAAGATTCTCTCTTTGTCTTGGAATTTTGCCATTTTAATTATGATGTGTCTTAAAGTGGGCCTCTTTGGGTTTCTCTTGATTGGGACTCCGTGTTTCCTGGATTTGTGTGACTTTTTCTCTCATCAAATTAAGGAAGTTTTCCATCATTAATTTTTCAAACAGGTTTTATATTCCTTATTCTTCTTCTTCTCCTCCTGATATCCCTATTATACAGATATTATTATGCTTCATGTTGTCTTGCAGTTCCCTTATCACTTCTTCGTTCTTTCTGAATCTATTTTCCTTTTCTTGCTCTTTCTGGGTGTTTTTTTCTACCTTGTCCTCCAGGTAGCTGATTTGATCCTCTCCTTCTCTAGCTTGCTTTTGATTCCTTCTACTGTGTTCTTCAATCCAATTGTATTCTTAATTTCCTCTTGGCCCTTGTTGACAGTTTCTATTTTCCTTTTTATGTTGACATAGTTTGCAGTGAGTTCATTGTAGTTTCCCTGTAGTTTTGGGTAATTCTCTGTGAGTCCATTGAGCTTCCTTATAACCATTACTTTGAACTCAATGACTGATAGTTGACTTGCCTCTATTTTATTTAGCAATCTCCTTGAGGCTTCCTCCTTTCCCTTCATTTGGGGATTATTTCTTTGTCTTCCCATTGTTTGTGAGACTTTTCTTGTTAGCCTCTGCTTCTTACATTGATCTGTTCTGACTCTCTGGGCTTATGGTGTGAACTTCTATGGAAGGAAACCTGTGAGATTCAGTAATGCAGTCTCCTTGATCTCCTGTGCTTGCTGGTCTTGGGCTGTCAGTTATGTTGGCTGTCTGTATGTCTTTGGGTTTTGATTGTTGTTGGGCCTTTCCTTGGTGGGTCCTTCTCTCCAGCTGGTTAGCTGAGGGCCACTCCATCCACCATGTCTTGTATTCTGTTGTGCAGGTGTGGACAGGTTATGTTGAAGCTGGGTCTTCTCTCTGTATGAGGTTTTGAGGCTTCTCTCTCGCTATTTTTCAGCTGTTTGTTCTGGGTGATTTCTATACCATTTAATTGTATTTCCAGATCTGTCCTGGGTGGAAGTAGTGTGGCTTCCACTCACTCCTTCAATTTCTTCCATTATTATCTGTTGATGGTTCCTTTGTTGGTGGGTTTCCTCTTCCAGGATGCACACTGGTGTTCATAGCTCCCAGGTACTCTTGTACATGATCAGTTGGAGGGGGAAGGTAAAATGAATTAAGACAGTGAAAGTGTATTCTATAGTATTTAAAGTACCAACCTGCAGAGACAGGAGATCTTTTGGATATTTATAGTGTTAACCATGATATTTCACCCAACTAGTCATTTTTAGAAAGGGTGGAGAAAAGAGAAGACTGTTATTAGTGGGAAGAAGGATTGTGAGTTGGATCTAGAAAGCAGTGAGCTTATGGGAGGTCAGATTATGAGATATAGTGAGAGTAAATGATAGAAAATAGGTATAGTGTATGAAGGAATAGAGTTAACCACAACAGTAATAAAGTTCTGGAAACAGTGAAGTGAGCTAAGTTCTGGGAGGTGTGCTGTGTAGTATTTGCAACTATAGGGAACAACAGTTAGTTACAATAATAATGGAGTAACAATCATATAACAGAATTTATGTGATATGAATAACAAGAATAAGAAGTACATGACCTAGAGTAGTGCACTGTTGGAACGTAAGTGAAGTAAAAGAAAAAAAATTAAAAATACACTATGAAGCCCTGGCTGGCATAGCTCAGTAGATTGAGCGTGGGCTGCGAACCAAAGTGTCGCAGGTTCGATTCCCAGTCAGGGTACATGCCTGGGTTGCAAGCCATGACCCCCAGCAACCACATATTGATGTTTCTCTCTCTCTTTCTCTCTCTCTCTCTCTCCCTCCCTTCCCTCTCTAAAAATAAATAAATAAAATCTTTTAAAAAATACACTACGAAAGAGAGAACAAGGAAAACCAGTCAAACAATGCAATTTAACAAAGCAAAGAAGACTAAACAGAAAGAAGAGAAATAAAAAATACTAATAAAATAAAAGGTGTAAAATTAATGCAAATGTACAATAACTTGCAAGTTCTCTGGAGTAGCAAAGTGAAATTTATCTCACTGTCTCAGTTGTTGGGATGACCCCTCTTTGGGTGTAACTCTGATCCTTTCACAGCTTTGGGTTTTATTGACTCACTTGTGGGGATTTAAAAAAAAAGAAAGGAAGGAAAGAAGAAGGAAAACAAAATAGGCCTCCTGCTGGCTTTAAACTGGCCAAGCCAATTCTGCTCATCTTCCTGGCTACAGCGGGCTCTGGGTGGATTGGCTTAGCTTTTCTCCCTTCATGTGGTTTTGAGAGGATAAGGGCCAGGTCTGAGCCTCACTCTTGGCAGTTGCCCAGGCTCTAGCCAAAATCCTCAGTTCACTGCTCGGCCCCCAGTGCCCTTCTGTGCCCAGTCTATGCCTTCAGTCCACCAGTTGCACAATCCTTGAGGTGCACCAATTAGGGGCAACTCACATATCACCTTCTAGCTCTTGGCTGTCCTAGATGTTAGGGACTCTCAGAGTCTCTTCAGGGTAGTTTGGCTCTCCCACTGCATTAAGTCTGTCTGGGGATTGCTGACTCCCTGAGCCCTGCTGCTCTCCTCTGGGAGGGGTGTCTCGGACTTTCTCTTAGCCAGCCAGTTGCCCCCCCACCATCCCACCCTACAGATGGGGGCGAGGCAGTGGCTGTAATGGTGGAAGTGGGCTCATGCCTCCTCTGATGCTGCTGCTGGGGGAAGTGGGGTTGGGCATGTGTGCCTCTGGGAGGCAGGGTTGAGCACATGCCATTCCTGGGGCTGCGGGTATGAGCACTTGGCCTCCACTGCTGGTACAAGCTGGGTAGCTTCTGGGCTGAAGATTTGGGCATGTGCTGTCCCTGGGCTTCAGGTGTGAGTGCGCAGCCTCCGCTGCTGCAGTGGGAGTGCAGTCACCTGCTGTGGTGTCAGGGGCAGCTGCAGGAGGTGGAGTAGTAGGGCAGTTGGGTCCCTGGCACACCACTGGGGTCGAGGGTGGGGTTGGGTGCCCTCTGCTGCTTTGGCCAGGAATAGGGTAGGGGTGCAGGTGCTGTGGGAGAATTCCCTAAAGAGCCACTGAGTGCCTCTTTTTCTTCTTTTTGAAAAATTCCTCCTGTTCAAGCCTGCGCCTCCAAATAAGCACCTGGTCTCTCATATAGCCCAGCTCTCCACCAAGACTGGAGACTATCAGGATCAGGGTCCATCACAGCCCAACTCTTCCCAGCTGGCTTCCACAGTCTCTGCAGGTGCACACCATTCCTGTGTGTTTGCCACTTAGTCCTTCCCCCCTACCCCCAGCAACTTCAAGCATCCAGTTCCATCCTAGTGCTGCTGGAACCTCCCTGTTTGGCAGGTTGACTCTGTTGACCTGACTCTCTCCCAAGAATCCTGCAGCAGACCCATTGGGTGCCAGGCCTGGGGCTGCACCTGCCCTGGTCCCCTCGCTGGTCTCAGAGACCTTATTGTCACAAAGCACTATCCTTACCATCTGATTTTTCAATGTCCTCTACAGTTTTTGGTCTCCAATCTTCTTATATGCTGGGGTGCCATTGGCTGTTCACTCTGTTCCTCAGAAGATTGGCTAGGTGTTCCACCTGTGTGCAAGGGAAAGTACACTCTGTTCTCACCTATTTTGTTGCCATCTTTAAAAAAAAGACATTTGAGAATATGAAGTTTCTAGGGAAAAATGTGACTATTTTACAATGCATTTGGTGTAAATTGCTTATAATATTTGATTCAGAAATATATTTTCTCTGACTTGTTTTTTAAAATCATAAGAAATGAATTAAGAGTAGTGTTAAGTATTTTATCACATCTTTATGTTTAATAATTAAATCTTGAAACTTTGTAAAAATATTCAACATTGATAGACTTCCAAAATCTACTTTGATGAAGCTTTTATAAAGTTATACCTTAGTTCAACAAATAATGGTGGACAATTATAACATATTCAAATGAAAAAAAGGTAGGACACAAAATAAGAAATGTATGTATTAATACATACATTTCATATTAAGAATTATGGACTGTTATGTTCTTATGAACTCATAAAAACATAAAGTAATGTTATAAAATTTAAGTAAAAAATACATTGTTCATTTTGGGAGAATGCTAGTGGGAGTATTTAGGAATGCTTTGGGAGAATAATAATCAATATTATTATTTTGAATCACATGTAATCAATTGGAAAAAGTAAAGATTTTGTCTACGTCTTTTCTATTGAAAGTATACAAGTAGATAACCAAATAGGGAGGTTATTTATAGAAACATCTGACTAATGTATGAAAAAATGATAAAACTAGATTATCACTATTTTACAACATTTTTTAGTGGGTCTAAGCATTGTTTCTCAATAGATGTTAATATCATAAAATGAAAGATAACTAGATATTATGTATGCCTTGATGCAGGAATGCAACTCTGAAGTATTTTCACTCTCTCAAAAATAAGACAACAGAGTCAGGTCAAACCTGTCATTCCAACTATTAATATAGAGGACACACAGATGCAGAGGAACATATCAAACCACCCTTTGATGATACAGTCACTTTGCAATCTCTATAGAATTTTATTTTTAAATTAAAGAATGACACCTAGTAGGGGCAAGGTTAAGGGATGAAGAGACTGAGGAAAGAGGAAAAAAGACTCAGACATGGACAACAGTGTGGTGAGTGCTGGGAGAGGGAGGCAGAAGGGGATTCAAAAGTAATGTAAAAACAATACAATAAAGATAAAATTAAAAATTTAAAAAGTTAAAATTAAAAAATTACAAGAGAATGAATTATTGTAGAGAAGCACATATAGATTATTTAGATTCTGCTTCAAACTTAAAAATTAAGATATAAATAGATTGAACAAATTGGATATATGATAACATAAAGGTATTTATTTTTAGTTGAATATGGTCTGACATGTTAAAAACATAATTCTGACCTTTCACTGAAAAAGTACATAGTAAATATGATATATGGAATACGCTTTGAAATAATTTTGTAGGGGAATGGTAGATTGAAATATAGAAAAAACAAAATTGGTCATAAGTTCATAATTGTAAAACTGGCTGCTGGGTGTGTGGAAGATTATTAACTAGTATGTCTAATCTTGTATTTAGTTGGAATTTTCTATAATAAAATTATAAAAACAAATAAAAATGTACAAGGTGAATGTAATTTAGAATACTAATCCAGCCGAGGTAGTAAATATCTCTTTGCCACAAAGTGAATAAAAATTACATTTTCATAATCTACATGTATAAAAAATGTCTAATTCTGGAATTTCCAGCAGCCAAAACTTCATTGGCATTTGATATCCTGACATTCCTCTACCAGAAGAGTAGGCAAACCATGAAACTCAGAAAAAATTATTATGGTTCTTATCATGACCAGTTTCAAATATCCGGAAGTCTGTTGGCATGTATCAGAATTTTTCACTGCTTAATGCTAATCCACAGAGAAACCATCAATGTTATCATATTAAAATTGTAACCAACCAATTTATTGAATTTTCTTACAGGTTTTCTTTAACAAAAATGTTTTCAATTGATTCTCTTGAATTTCTCATATACATATTAATAGCATCTGTAGTACTAAAAACTTTCGTTTGTCTTTTTCAATAATGTCTACTTTTCATTTTTTATACTTGTCTGCTTGAAATTTTGAATGATTCCCTGTCAAAATGAAATGTAAGTGAAGACAATAGACATTCTTGTTTGTTCTTCATAACTGAATTTTGACTTAAGAGAGTATATCATTTATCCTTTTTTATATTAAATTTTTATTGAGGTATAATTGACATATAACAGTATATTAGTTTAGGGTGTACAACATGATTTTTTATTTCTATATATTGTAAAATAATCACCGCAATAAGTTTAGTTTAGCCTCTGAGAATCCATACAGAGTTACAAAACAATTTTTTTTCTTGTGATGAAGATTTTTAAGATTTAGTTTCTTAGCAACCTTCAAATATTCAATAATTTAATATTGAAAAATTATACTTAATATATTAATTTTAATATTAATTTTAATGACATACACATATTTTCCTATTTTTGCAGGTGGTTTACCTTTAAATAAGAACAGTGATGACTTTCATAAAGTGACTTTTCCCAAAAATATAAATTGATTCAAACACTTTACATAATGCATGTAAATGATAAAAGCCATCATCATAATAAAAATAAGAATACAAGTATCAACCACCTAATTAAGACACATAATATTACCTATAAAGCCCATTTAAGTGCCTTTTAATCACCTTGTGGTAACTTTTGTTTTTGTTTCATATTTCTTTCTAATTATAGAGTTTGTTTATGTTCATTAAAATACTGAAAAATATAACACAAAAATGAACTACCTGCAATTTTACCACCTAGCAATGAGCACCTTTAACCTTTTGTGCATTTCCAGTATTTTAGTATATGCACGTATGTTTTTGTGTTTACAAAATACAATCAAACTGTTTTACTTTGAGTTTTCTAAAATATTTATAATGTTTACCATTAACCTTTGTGCATTTCCAGTGTTTAGTTTATGTATTTATAAGACATAATCGAGCCCTGGCTGGTGTAGCTCAGTGGATTGAGCGCGGGCTGGGAACCAAAGTGTCCCAGGTTCGATTCCCAACCAGGGTACATTCTTGGGTTGCAGGCCATGACCCCCAGCAACCACACATTGATGTTTCTCTCTCTCTCTCTATCTCCCTCCCTTCCCTCCCTAAAAATAAATAAATAAAATCTTAAAAAAAACTGAGAGTTTTAAAAAAAGACATAATCATACTATTTTAGCTTGAGATTTTAAAATATTTATAAATATATTGCTATTATAAATTTAAATCTCTGAGTATCTATGATTATTTTCTTATAAATGGTTTGTGGTAATAAAAATAGTAGATATAGGTACAAACCCTTTCAGTTATAAGCATTCTTAAATAGCTTTTAGGAATAGTGAAGCCAACTTACATTTCAACAATGATTTATTTTGCAATTCATTGTATGTTAATTTTACATACAACAAGATACACTAACTCTTGAAGTGTTTATTATTCATGTATTTAATGATTTTCAAAATATTAATATTAAACATTCACACTAGTTTTTTAGATAATAGATAAATTACTATTTCTTTTACTTTCTTTTCTTTTAACTTTGTTGTTCTGCATTTTTATTCAACATTCTTAAAATTCACGGTTAATAAATGTCATTCTCTTATTAAAGATTAAGCAGTACAAATCAAACTAAAAAATCAATTAAAGTCTTTATGCTTTAAAGTTCTCTGTGAAATGGTGCATTCTTGGTGTTGTGTGAGTGATGATGTTTGACTGAGATAGATTTTAGGTCAAACTTTACAAGGTTAAATAAAATTTTACAGGAGACATCAAACCAGGTGCACTTCCACACCATGTCTGTACTTTACAGCATGCTTGCCTATGTTAAAATTTCATTTCTCCATTTTTTTTTCTGAAGTCAGATGTGTTGAAAATAAGAGAACAGAGTTAAAAGAATGGCTATTTGTTAAATATCTGGCTGCTCTAGCTAATGAAGCTTAGGGTCTTGTGCTTTCTCATTTCAGCTGCCAGTTCCTAAGCAGGTGGTCCTATGCATAAAGGGTGGCTTTGATGGGGAAGAAAGGAGAGTGAGAGGCAATAGGATTTGGGGAAATGGATAGATTTAATGGAGTGTATTTTTAGAACCCAAAAAGAAACACCTTCGGACCTTCTTTTTTGCTTCTCTTAGGTTGATTCCATAACCACCTTCCTTACCAAATATGGCTTGAGCAGGTCAAGAAAAATCAGTCCACCCAGCAATGCAGAGCAGGCTTTCAAAGAGTTGAGAGTGTCAGATGATTGGGCAAGAGAATTTGAAGAGGAATATGGGTAAAATTATTTTTGAGAGTTTTTTGACCTCACATTTTTAATATTTTATGATACTTATTTTGATTTTTGGTCCTGCCACCCAGGCACTTTATAGTTCAAAATGCAAAATACATTGAATGCTTGACATGGAAAAAAAAGGGGGTTGGAAAAACTTAATTTAAGCTTTTTAGCACAATCCATATCTGGAGATTCTCCATGCACATGGGGATGTGGAGCCTTACTTCCACCATGAACATGCTCTGCCATGAACATTCCACCATGTACCATTAGACCTCAGAAACATATGCTAACCTGGCTCAGTCAGTCCTCTTGACACATACCTGAGTCAAGTCTTCAGTGTTTGGCTGGGCTTTGGGCCAAGTTTCTGCATCTTTTCCATGGTTGCATTGCACCATCTCTATTCCTTTTCTACTATCCATTTCTCTTTCCCCCACACATAATCCAACCTTAAATTACTTTTTAAATACTTATTCTCAATAGTGGTTAGGTTTAGCTTGACATGAATGACTGAATTTTATTTTAATTTCCTAGAGACCACACAGATTCTATGCTTAAATAATTAAGAAGAAAAATTGTGAGTATAACACTTTTCTACTCCTAGAGTTGCTCTGGCGGTTGCTATCACCCTGGTGCACGTGCAGCCAGACCCCATGCTGACCTGTGCAGGCATGTATACTCCACCTGCAATCTGTGGATGTTAGGTGCCTCCTGTGCAAAGACCACAGGGTTTCTCTCTACCAGTCGGGGCTAACCTGACTTTGTACCTCAATACTTCTGTCTCTCCTCACCTTCCTGCCCTTACATAATTTTGTGCAGGAATTAGGATTTAATAAATAGAAGGCAGGAAAGGATTTTACCTTCCATCACCCTTTGTTTTGTGCCACATCACAAACCTTCTCTAAATCTATGTCTTGGATTTGGACATAAAAAGGAAGATGTGAAGGAATCTAAGAAATACTAGGTAAGCATTTGGGTAGATCAGTTACAAAAATGAATAATTGAACTGCTTCCCTTTCTTGATATTTACTTTAATTTCATTTGTAAGAACCTTTACTTCAGACATTTAGATAATTTTACATAAAGATTTTCAAAAGGTCACTCAGCAGTAACCGGGAATTTAGAAGCCAGTATTCCCAACATATATAAAATAACTTTATTTTCAAGATATATTAATAATACATTGAAATTTTATATTTAACACAAGGCAGTTGGGTGGCAATAGAACTGGGTGTGGTTGCACTAAGTGTATTTTATAAAAAAGTTTCCTAAGAATGTCTTCTAGTTGAGCTGGTAATGTTTTGGCAATTTTTTTAACATATAGAGTTACACCCTGACTGGTGTGACTCAGTGAATGTAGTGCTGGCCTGCGAAACAAAAGGTTGCTGGTTCAGTTCCTACCCAGGGCACATGGCTGAGTTGTAGGCCAGGTCCCCAGTTGGTGGTGGGTTAGGGGTGTGAGAGAGACAACTAATGGATATATCTCTTGCACATCGATATATCTCTCCCTCTCTTTGTCCCTCTATACCCCACTTTCTAAATATAAATAAACAAAATCTTAAAAAAAAAAAAAGACCCTGGCTGGTGTGGCTCAGTGGATTGAATACTGGTCTGTGACCCAAAGGGTCCCCAGTTCCATTCCCAGTCAGGGCCTGGGTTGCAGGCCAAGTCCCCAGTAGGGGGCATGTGAGAGGCAACCAAACACTGATGTTTCTCTTCCCCTCTTTCTTTCTCCCTCCCTTCCCCTCTCTCTGAAAATAAACCAATAAAATCTTTAAGAAAACATACAGAGTTGCAATTTAACAGGATTTAAATCCTAAATGGAACAATCTTTGCAAAATTCTATTTTGTCATTATTTTGTTTAAAATGTATTCATGGTACACTACTTTTGGAGGCAAATACAAAACAGAAGACACAATAAACTTTAGAATCTAGGGGATCATTTTAGGTTTTTTTAGAGAATGAAAGAGGAAATTGTATTTGGAGTTAATGAGATATAATGCAAGGTACTCAGTTTATATACTCAATCTTAAATAAATGCAGGCATTGTTAAAACACTAAATTTTGGTATAAATAATAACTACTTATATTATTCCTAAATTTTAAGATATTTAGATACCATTTCCAGCCTGCACATAATGAAACATACCAATAGGGTGGAAGCTTTCCTCCCAATGTTGTGGAAGGTTCAGTGTTTAATTGGTACCTATGTGTATTTAATCTTTGATCAAGTATATAAAATAGGTTTTTCATTATCTACATTTTAAAAATAAATAAAATTATATATATATTTAAAACTTATACAGGGCACATAACCAATATCATGGAATGTTTCTGTTTCTTTAAAGTAATGTATTGAGTTCTCTGTTAAAAGAAACTTATTACATGTAATATCTTTCTCCCTTGCCTGATCCCCTTTCAAACAACTAGTAAAGTGATAACAAAAATCTAATCAGCAAAACAAACAAGCAAGCAAAATATAACCAGAGCCATTGAAGTTAAGAACAAACTGATAGTAACCAGAGGGTAGGCGGGAGGGAAAAATGTGGAGGGGAGGGGGAAGGTTTTTGGAGAACATGTATAAAGGACACATGGACAAAACCAAAGTGGGGTAGGATCAAGGATGGGAAGTGGGAATTTTGGGGGGAGAGGTGGGGGGAAAATGGAGACAACTGTACTTGAACAATAAACATATAGGGGAAAAAGCTTTCATTGATTGTTTATTATATATTAGGTGCTATGAAAATATTTTCTTCAGTATATAATTTTTCAAAAGTCTGCTTATGCCACAAGCATCAAAATTTGTTGCCTGGGTCCTGGCTGGTGTGGCTCAGTGGATTGAATGCCAGCCTGCAAACCAAAGAGTGGCCAGTTTGATTCGAAGTCTAGGGCACATGCCTGGGTTGTGGGCCAGGTCCCCAGTAGGTGGCCTGTGAGAGACAACCACACATTGATGTTCCTCTCCCTCTCTTTCTCCACCCATGTTCCTCTCTAAAAACAAATAAAATCTTTTAAAAAATTCATTGTCTGAAGTAGTCCTATTGAGGAAATATGATGTACTAGGATAGCTCCAGGGCTCATACCATTCCCCTTTCTGTGAAGCAATAGAGAAGTAGAGATCAGGGAAGTAGGTGCACAGCATCCTAAAAGAACAATATTAGCCCTGGCTGGCATAGCTCAGTGGATTGAGCGCGGGCTGAGAACCAAAGTGTCGCATGTTCGATTCCCAGTCGGGGCACATGCCTGGGTTGCAGGCCATGACCCCCAGCAACCACACATTGATGTTTCTCTCTCTCTCTCTTTCTCTGTCCCTTCCCTCTCTAAAAGTAAATAAATAAAATCTTAAAAAAAAAGAACAATATTAGAACATAATGCCTAATTGAAAGGGTGAGATACAAAGACAAGCATGACCTGAATGTAACAGATACAGAGAACACATTGGATGGTTGAATTTTGCCATATACTATAAACAATGCAAGTATCAAGAAGTTGCTTCTAGAATTCCAAGTATTAACTCACCAATTCAATGTTAATTAATTAATTAATTTGAAAACAGAGGGTCCTCAATTGAATGAGTCACCTCATTTATCAGTACCTCAGTTTCTCCACCTATGAAAAACACAAAAATAAAGCAAATGCAAAATGGAGCTAACTTTTGAAGGAGGAGTTAGAGATGGGGTTTGAGGCTGGGTGGGCCCTCAATTGAGTAAGGCACTTTTCTTACCCAACCTCAGTTTCTCCAACCATAGCCATTAGAAAAAGCAAAGTATAGAACACTTCACAGGGTTGTGTCATCCTTGCACAGGCATTATGCTAAATTTCTCTGTATTGTTACAATTAGAGTATAGGAACTGCTGAAACAAGCACTCAATAGGCATTTATTAAAGCTTATAAACCTTACACCTGCTTTAAATTCTCTTGTGCATCATTTGGAGAGTTGAGTAAAAAAGCTTACTTATATGGAAAGTGTATTTTAATACAAGATTGGAATTAAATGAAAACAATATTAGAACACTTTGTAAATTTGACATGTATAATGTGCCAAAATTTTCTCAGAAAAAATGTAGGAAATTTGACAGGGTAAAAGCTAAGAAAAATTTGATGAACATGATGTACTTAATTTAACATGATTTAACAAAGTCAGGTCATCAATGTGTTTGGTGGTAGAAATTTTATAATTTCTGAATGTCCTGTGACTTATTGTGATAAAGTATATCACATTTGTTTATTCTATATAATATAATATAGTATATATTATATTATATAGAATAAAGTATTTATGTATGTTTGAGAAAATTGATATACACATTTAGATTAACATGAATAGTAGATTAATGCATATTTGACATATAAATTTAATAATTTTAAATAGCATACTTCTTTAAAAGTATAATTTAGCAATCAAATAATGTTTTAATAGTATAAAAATTATCCAGAATTAATTTGTAAATTTGAAATTATGGTAAATTACATAATAACATGTACCCATGTATCTACCACAAAAATAGATAAATGTTGACTTTTTGTCTTTGTATCTTAAGATTTTTAATTAAGTAAACAAAACTGTACAGATAAATCTGAAGCCTCTTTTTCACTGTCTTTAGTTCTATCCCTTTCCTTTTTTTTAACTGAGAAGCAAATATTGATATGTACTTATTTTGCACAATTTTGGTACAGGTTTTAAAACTGTCACTATATATTTGCAACCAATAAATAATATGTCTATGTGTGTGTGCTTGAGGTAAATTTTAGTTAATACAATAGTTCTTTTTTAATTATTTAAATTGCTAGGTCTATTCATTTTATCAATACAGAACATTTTTCATTTCTGCCACTTATCTTTTTTTGACAGTTAGAAGGAGATTAATAATATATTTTCCAAGATATACTCTATTGGATTGAGGAATTGTTCTAGTCCTATTTTTCTGGGAATATTTTTCAATCATAAGTGGACTTTAAATTATATATATATTCAATCTTGGGCTTCTTTAATTACATCTATTAGTGTAATCAAGAGAACCAGCAGTTAGGTCAAAATTATACACCACTGACGATTATTTTCAGGGTCATATGGCAAAAATATTAATTAGTACTGGCTTTGTATAGCAAATTTCCCCCCAAAAAAATCTTACTTAAGAAATAATTAACACATTTATATAGATATTATTTACATACTATATGTTCACTAATTTTAAAGCATTTAATGCTTTTTAATATATTTACAGAGTAGTCTCACCATCTCCACAATTATTTTAGATCATTTGTATCACTCCAAAAGTAATCTTGTATCCATTAACCCCTTCATTTGTTTAAATTAAACAAGTTCTTTCTATTTGACCCACAAAATTTCGAGCTAGCTCTAAGCAACCACTAATATATTTTATCTTTCTTCAAATTTGTTTATTCTGGACATTTCATACAAATAAGATCACATGATGTGTGTGATATTTGTCACTGGCTGCTTTTACCAAACAGAATATTTTATTTTTTTTAGATTCATGTTGTAACATGTATCGCTACTTCATTCTCTGTTATCACGAAGTAAATTAAATTTATGTATATTTCACATGTAATATAGTCATTCATTTATTGATAGATATTTGGATTCTTTTCACCTTTTGTGTATTATGATTCAAGTTGCTATGAACATTAGTGTATAAGTTTTTATGTTGACATGTATCTATTTTCATTTCCCTTCAGTGGAGACAGGAGCGAAATTAGTGAGCCATATGGTATTTCCATGTTTTAGCATTTTGATGAATAGTCAAACTGTTTTTCAAATAGTTACATGTTGGGGACCACCCTACCTGGTCTCAGGAAGCTGTAACCCCTTGTGACTTAGGTTGAGTGAGAGACTTCCGGACCAGGAGCCACTAAGGAGACAAAAACTTATTTCCCTGGCATGACTGCTGCCTGTTCTGTGCCTGACCTCCAAAGCTTGATCAGTTAGCCAATGACAGGTAAGATTTCCCATGGAGGGAATCGCCTAAGACAGGCATGATAACGTGAAGGCTTCTTGGAAGAGACTCGGGGCTGTGGAAATGAAGGGGTGACGGACATCAACCCCTGCCCCCTTGGCTTTGTCAAAGCCTGAGTCTTTGTTCTTAGAAGTGAGTAATTCAAGTCTCCTGGCTGCCTTTGTCTCCTCTGTTAACTCAAGCCTGCAGAAATAGCAGGGGTGGTTCAGCCCAGACCAGAAATGGCGGACCCCAGCGGTAATCAGGCCTGGGACATAGAATATGCAAGATCCTGTGAGATCTGTTTGCTGGAGGATGTTATGAGATTAGAATTTGTAGGAACAGACAGGAAACCAAAACTGCCCCTTGAGTCCTGTTAGATAAAACCCCAAGCTCTGCCCAGAATCACAGTGGGGGTTCTGTCTGCACCTTTGTAAATCACCTACTTCTTTTGATCTTTTCTGCCAGACTGTGAATTCACAAACTAAGTCTGGATTCTCAATAAAAATCTGCTTGGGAATGGATACAGGTGTGCTTTCCACTAGAGACAGTGGCCCTTCTGTCCCTATTTCCCCACAGGACCTGGTTGTCTCTGTGTATGTTTTTCTTGTGTTTCAACAAGCATCCGTAGCAGAGATGGATACTGCTGGCTGGTATCTTCCACAATTGCATCATTTTACATTACCACCAGCAATGTATGAGAATGTTCTAATTTCTTCCCATCCTCAACAAAACTTTTTTATTACAGCCATCCTGGTGTTTATGAAGTGGTGTCTCATTTTATTTTTCTCTAAGGGCATGATATTGAGCATCTTTTCATATGCTTACCTGTCATATTTCAACCTCCTTTTGAGAAATGCATATTCAGATTGTCCATTATTAAATTGGATTATTTGTCTTTTTATTAATACATTCTAAAACTTTCAAAAACAAATATTTTGGATACAATTATTTTATCAGATATATAATTTGCAAGTAATTTTCCATTTTTGTGGGTTGTCTTTTCATTTCTTGATGGTATGGTAAGCTTGAAACAAAATTGCCTTTAATTTTGATTAAGTCCAATTTACCAATCTTATAAATTTTGCTTTTGGTACCATGACTAAGATGTTATTGTCTAATGCAAGATGATTTATTTTTGTATTATCTTCTAAAACATTTATGGCTTTAATCTTACATTTAAGTCTAAAATAAACTTTGACTTAATTTTTTATATGAGGTGAGATAGGGGACCAAATTAATCTTTGGTATGAGGACATCCATTTTTTTATTGTACTTCAAGGACAATTGTCTTTATTTTCACCCCACTATGACCTCCATCCCCACCCATCCCCACCTCCCACCCTAGAACCCACCCCCTTTGGCTTTGTCCCTGTGTTCTTCATACATGTTTCTTGATGGCCCCCTCCATTATATTTTTGTCTTGCAATTTTTTTAATTGTTGTACAATTACAGTTGTCCCACATTTTCCCTGTTGCTTTCCCCTGCCCAACCCCCCTCAGTCAATCCTCACCCCATTGTCCATGCCCATGGATCCTTTTACATGGTCCTTGACTAGACTCTTCACCTTCTTTCCTCTGTTATTCCCCCTCCCCCATCACCTCTGGTTATTTCCGTGTCTCTGGTTCCAGTTTGCTCATTTGTTTGTTTTGTTCATTGGGTTCCACTTATAGGTGAGATCATATGGTATTTGTCTTTCAACACCTGGCTTATTTCACTTAGCATAATACTCTCCAGTTCCATGCATGTTGTCACAAAGGGCAGAAATTCCTTCTTTCTTTCTTCTGTATGGTATTCCATTGTATAAATGCAGTTTTATACATTTACACAGTTTTTTGATTCACTCATTTACTGATGGGCCCTTAGGCTGTTTCCAGAAATTGGCTATTGTAAATAATGTTGTTATAAACATTAAGGTGCATAGATTTTTCTGGATTGGTGTTTCAGGATTCTTAGAGTATAATCCCAGCAGTGGGATCACTGGATCAAAAGGCAGTTCCATCTTCAGTTTTTTGAAGAAATTCCATACTGTTTTCCACAGTGACTGCACCAGTCTGCATTCCCACCAACAGAGCACTAGAGTTCCCTTTTCCCCACATCCTCTCCAGCACTTGTTTGTTGATTTGTTAATGATGGTCATTCTGACCAGTGTGGAGGGGTACCTCATTGTAGTTTTAATTTGCATCTCTCTGATGACTAGTGATTGACGTAGACACTGGCCCGCAGTGTCTGTGGCATTATGGATGAGATGAGATAAATTCACATGGAATACCAAGTCCCATGGAGGAAAAGGGATGGTGTGGCCACTCTCTCAAGAGAAGAGTGCCCTGACCCTTGCCTTGACAAGCTTTAATTGGGTTCAATTTTTACAGGAATAAAGCTCATCAATCATTATCAGGCAGAAATGATTAAACAATAGATAACATTTAAAGAACTCTTAGGGCTTATTCTGAATCAGGGTCAGATAGTTAAAGAGCCATAAAACTTTGGGGAAACAAACTCAGTTCAGGCTTGGACCCTCATCATTTAAATTGAGGGTATTAGCAAAGTAGGTTTCATAGGATCTTGTGCATTCTTTCTTAGGCCTGATTGCCCTAGGGAACTGGCTCTTTCCAGCACAGGGCTGCACCCACCACCAGCATTGTTTCAGGCTTAAAGCATTATTTCAGGCTTAAGTCAGGCAGGGGAAGTAAGGCAGCCAAGAGATGAGACTTTTCACAGACAGAATGAGGACTCAGGCTATGCCAAAGCAGGGTAAGTAAGGCAACCAGGAGATTAGGAGATTTCTTGCAGACAGAATGAGGACCCAGGCTATGTCAAAGCCCAGGGGCGAGGGTCCATCACCCTATTTTTCTGTAGCTCCCAAGTCCTTCACTGGGGGCCCCCTGTGATCTTGCCTGTCCTAGGTGATTCCTCTTTTGAGAAATCTTACCTGTCATTGGCTAACCGATCAACCACTGGGGTCCAGGCAGGGTGAGGTAAAAGGAGCAGAGGCAGCGCTCCTGCCAGGGAGATAAGCTTTGTCTCCTTAGTGGCTTATGGTCCAAAGGTCATTCACTCAGCCTTAGCCATGGGGGCGGGGGTTACAGCTCCTGAAACCAGGCAGGGCAGTTTCCAACAAGTGATGTTGAGCATTCTTTCATGTGTCTATGGGCCCTCTTTATGTCCTCTTTAGAGAAGTGTCTGTTCAGGTTCTTTGCACATTTTTTAATTGGATTGTTTGTCTTCCTGATGTGGAGTAATGTGAGTTCTTTATTTATTTTGGAGATCAAACCTTTGTTCAAGGTATCATTGGCAAATATGTTTTCCCATATGGTTGGTTCCTTTTTCATTTTGTTGATGTTTCCTTAGCTGTGCAGAAGTTTTTAATTTGATGTAGTCCCATTTGTTTATTCTTTTCTTCATGTCCCTTGCTCTAGGGGACATATCAGTGAAAATATTGCTGTGTGGGTTATCTGAAACTTTCTTGCCTATGTTCCTTCTAGGAGTTTTATGGTGTCACAACTTATACTTAAGTCATGTATCCATCTTTAGTTTATTTTGGTGTATGGTGTAAAGTAATAATATATTAATGAGGTATGGGCTGTTCTCACAGATATTAAGCCCCACTGAGATTTTTGGCTTTGTATACTTTCAATGTATTGTTTTTATACACATTGTCATCTTTAAATGGCACTTGGAGGACCAAATCTACAGTTACCTATAAGAGTGATCGAACAAACACCATAATTCATTACACAGAGCTATATCTTTTATCAGCTCTAACAGTATGAACTTCTCCAGATGGGAATGTTTGTACAGTTATGAGGATAATTTATTAACTTTCTTGCATTAGTTTATAAAACTTAGTGTAGAACAAAAATTATCTTTCAAAACCTTAACCATTGTTAAAATGATGAAAATCACTAGATGTAGAGAAAGTAAGTAATCTTTGACTTTGGCCTCACATTCATTGGGCTTAGCTTGATGTACCCCTTTTATATTAAGATCTAAATTCAAGAACAAATTACTGGAATAGGATTTTGCATATACTAAACAAAAACAATGTGGGTCAGAGGGCAGAATTTGCCTGCAAGAATTCTTTCTCCTATTTGTTTTTGTTTCAAAATGTTTAACTTACTTAGGAGATTATATTGAACCATGAGGTATCATTCAGACAGAGTGAGTGTCTGTAAATAGCCTGAAAGAGAAGTAGAAATAGATACCTCTTGATGAAAGAGATAATTAGAGCCTGGGAGAAGGAGGAAAAGGAAGTATGTGGATTTCTCAAACAATGGGAAATACAGTCTTCTGTCTAGACAATGCTGGAAAAGATGAAAAATCCTTAAAAAATAGCTGTAAGATTTCTGGCTTTGACTAAATATTTTTTTTGCCTGAAGCAGAGGATCTATGGATTTGAATAAAATTAGAACTGGGAAAATATTACATCTCATGGTCCCAGGCTGACCGATGATCGAGAACCAGAGAAGTCTTTTCTATTTACTGAGAGTACGTAAGTTGTTAGAATACCACACCCTAAGAGCTAGAAGCCTAATGGGAGTTAGAGGTTGAATGTGTCCTTCCCCATGCCCACTAGGGCTAGGAATCACAGCTAGTTAATTTACTAAAAATAAATTAATTATTTCTTGAAAATTTGAATTATGCACTGAAATTACTACTATTTACAGCTAGTTAATTTACTAAAAATAAATTAATTATTTCTTGAAAATTTGAATTATGCACTAAATAACTACTATTTTTTAAAAGATTTTATTGATTTTTAGAGAGGGAAGGGAGGGAGGGGGAGAGAGAGAGAGAGAGAGAGAGAGAGAGAGAGAGAGGGAGAGAGAGAGAGAGAAACATCAATGTGCAGTTGCTGGGGTTCATGGCCTGCAACCTAGGCATGTACCCTGGCTGGGAATCAAACCTGTGGCACTTTGGTTCTCAGCCTGCGCTCAATCCACTGAGCTACACTAGCCAGGGCTTACTATTTTTTAATAATGTAATAAACTTGTTCTTTCATATCCTCTTGGATTTTGTTTAGAGTTGATATAGTAAAGATTTGGAATAATGTTCTAATAGGTTTATCTTCTTTGTGTGTTTTCTGTTATTTATCTTACATGTTAAATAAAAGACTGTGGCTACAATGTTTTCACTATGAATTTTACATTTTACTCCTTCAGCTACTATAAAGTGACTCATCTTATTGAATGCCTTAACGTCTACCTAATTTGTTCTTGCCTGTTCTATATCTGTTTTTTAACATCCAATATGTCTGCACAATTATATTTCAAAAGTAATCATTTTATTTGTGTATTGTATAAACAATATAAAATAAATGTTTTTCATTCAGTGATTGAATTCATCTTGATAGATTTTGCTCATTCTTATTGATATTAACATGTAAATTTAATTTTTAGTCTCTTCTTTTAAAAGATGTTCTTAACTTCAGGAGTCTGCAATTTACAACCTGTGGACCAAATGTGGTCCAGAATCTGTTTTTTATATGAGCTAGAATGTCTTTACATTTTTAAATAGAAAAACAAGTGACTATAGGTCACTTAAAATATCTTCCATCTGAACAAAGAAAGGTTGCCAACCCCTGTTCAGTTTTATATCAAAACATACTTTTAGCAGATGCTGTCATGGCCCCATTCTTGTTCTGTCTGTGATTATCCAACTGCTGACCTAGGCGGGTGGGGCTCCATCCTCTACACCCAGTGGCTGGGACTGGGTGGAAGTGCCAAGGGATTGGTTCTCCCTGGCAAAAGTCCTCACTAGTAGATGAAGAGCCACCCACTTGCTTCTCACGTGGAAAATTCTGAGGCAGGCATTCAACACTAGCTTGGAGAGTCCCCAGCATGACTGAGTGCCACTACCTTAGCAGAAACATGCCTGATACTCTGTACTTTGTGGCTTCCCTCTGCTCCCCATTTCTCTTCCTCAGTCCTTCTCACTGTCTCCTGGTATTATGTCCCAAACAATCTACTTACACTCAATTCACGAGTCATTGCCTAAAATAGCCATAAGAATGTTATCTTCTATTTTTTTTCTGCTTCCTTGAATTTTACCCAGTTCCTTAATTTCATACACAACAAATTTCTGAAAACATGTAGGAGTTAAATATGTATAATTTGAAAATACAGTCTTATATTTGATAAGTTCTCAGAGAGCCAAATATATCATTTGAAATTTCTCCTGACATTAGCCTTTAGTCTGAAGTTTCAAAAGCACATTTAAAAATTTTTATAACTAATTTTTAAACATACCTTCCTCACAAGTCACTGACTACTAGAGGGTAAAGACATATTCAGTAGTTTCTGTCTTTGAGTTTTATTCTATACATTATATTTAGGCTGCTTATGATTGGTAACTTCATTTTTATTTTTTTCTCTTTCAATTTGTTTTAAGGAAAATAACTAGATCTAAATGAATTAGGTTCTTAAATAACTGGGGAAATTTTATCCCTCAGATAAAGACAACCATGCTGCTGCTACAATGTATGTTCGATGAACAGGCAATTTCACCTTGAAATATTTCAATAACTTTTTTCATCAGAAGAATGAAAACCATAATTCACTTGACAAAGGAATTTCAGAACAAACAATGTATTTTTTCTAAAGAATGCCATATATAAAAGTTAATTTTAAAAAATCAAGTACCCCCTGCTAGATTTTTTTCTGTTACCTCCAGGTACGTAGGATAAATTTGTTTACCCAGAGTTTATTTAGGGCAGTGATTCTCAATCATGACTGCACAGCAGAATCCAGGGTACTCTACACACAGCACAGAGGCCTGGGCCTCAGCTCTAGAGATTCTGATTTAACTGGATTGAGGTGATCTGGGTATTGGGAATTTTGAAAACTTCCCAGGAAATTTTAATGTGCAGCTAAAACTGAGAGCCACAGGTAGAATCATGGGAGTTCAGGTGAATTCTGAATTTTGATCTTTTTTTGTTTGATCTTTTTTTAAGTCTTTCACATTATGAAAAATAGGAAATAGTAATTTATGTAAATTCACAGCATAGTCCCAATTGGGAACTCTGTTTCTCTTTTAATGAGCTTCTTTCTCTTGTGCTCTATTTGAAAGGAGGAAGTTGAAGGTTTCAGCTTTTCCAGAGTGGCCAGTTATTCAACTACTGTCACAGTTTTCTAGAAGAATGCATCCGTACCTCTAGCTCAGTACTGCCACCTTGAGCACAAGGATGCCAGAGGCTTTCTATTGCTACCACTGTATGATAAGAGTTGATGCCAAGTCTAGAATTATTCCAAATGGTTATTTCTTTGGGAATCTCCCCTCATCTACTCTACCACCACCTCTCCCTCTCACCACTTCCTTATTACCAGGAATCTTTTCTAGACTGCAAAGTATAAGGATTTCTCCAGGTTCACATCCATTTATTTCCTTGATCATTTGAGGCACAAGTGGTTCCAGAATTTCCCTTTTAGAGAAACTTAAGGCAACCATCCCATTGGAACTGTACTGGAGCCCCTTAGTTGCATCCCCTCATGTACACCAAGCATGGTATTGTTATCAAGCTCAAGTGTTTATGTGGTGTTGCTTTAGAAAAGCTGGAGGAGACTGCCACCATAGCTCTAGGGAAAGGTGCAGATCTTTCTTCAATTTCATGTAATTACATTTGTGTATTCAACTATTTTGAAATACTTGGTACATAGTTGCCAAGAAGGTTCTTCTCTCATTCCTATCTTGGTCACTTCAATGGTGACGTAATTTTAGCTGTTGTCCTGCATTCTAAGAAAAATGTGATTAGTAATTTTTGACAAAGAAGTTTGGGTGGTCAGAGAACTCTCGTGGGATGTGCTACTATGCTAGTGAAGCCAGAGGTTATGGATTCCTCCCAAGAGGATGGTCTGTTCTTAGATCACAGGATCTTGCCAGATTACATAAATTCAGTGTCAGCAATAGAATAACACTCCCACCTCCCGACATCTATGTGGTCCATAATATTTCATGTTGCTGACACTGTCCTTCCTACCATCAATGGGCATCCAACTAAGGAAACTAGACTGACTATAAAAACTTACCTGATATGCACAGTTTATTGGTGTACGGATGATCAAGTAGGAGGAATCGGAAATATCCTCAGGATATTTGCAGATAGGCAGACCAGCAATCCAGTCTCTCTAGTAATGAAGCTTAGAAATGTGAGACACAGGAGTTATCAGTGGCCTTACTGCTTGCTGTGTGTGCTTGGATCCAGTCGACAACTGATGTTGTCAGGCAGAGTGAGAAAGGATGAGCACAGATAATGCCCTGGGTATGTTCAAATTTCTGAGGCCCAGCTCCCATTATATCCTGATTTCCATCTCTTGTATAGTCAATTCCCTTTTACCTAAAATGGTAAAGCAACAAAAAATGTGTTTTTTGCATTGGCAAAATGGCAAAAACAAAAATGTGTTTTTGTTGCTTCTGAATCAAAGAGTCCAGAGCGAGAACAACACTCAAGTTGCAATCAGACCTGAGTTTGAGACTTGCCTCTGACCCTGGAAATTTACGTAAAGGCATTCCTGTGAAATGATAATAACATCAGCACATCAGAGACAAGGTGAGAAAATCCCTGCCTCGGTGTCTGGCAGATAATTACAGAATAGAATGGCATTCAGAAATTAGTTATCTTCCCCCTCCACCTGCCTCTCCCTTCCACCCACCACCTAAAAGAACAGCAAAATGAATCCCAGAGACACTAAGCAAACTGGCTGGTGTTAGTTGTGTATGTTCTAGGTTGTGATTCAATACAGATTCACTTGAATCGAGCAATCTCTACACTGTAAAAATATATATGAAAGCAAGTCTTTTTGATAGTTATCCTTGCCTGAGAAAACCCATTTATTTTTCTCTTTCTGAGTAACTACATACTTAATGTCTGTGGTAACATGTATATCTGCAAGTGATTAACCTATTCCTCATGACACAATCTCATGACTGTTGTTCAGAACTAAGAAGTAAACCCTGGCAAAGTCTTAAAATAACAAGCATCAACACAAAAATAAAAGAACATTTCCTGTTATTCACTTTCAACAATCTCTGCAAACATCTTCAGGAAGCCAAAGCCTTCTATTGACCAGTTTAGTATGTTATTCTACACCAGAGGAAAATGGTAATAAAATGAATATCATTAAGTGTTCAGAGACCACATCATAATATACTGTGTATGACAGATTCTGCTGCATTCAGAATGTGCCACATTATAGATTAATATCCTCCTGTCTGCCCCCTAAAATCATTCCTTGTTGCAAAATTATATCTGTGTAACTTTATGTTTCAAACTCTTATCTTGTTCTGGTTTGTGCATTTGCCGCCTGCTTCAACTTTGGTGAGGGTGTTCTATTTATATCCTCACTATGAGCTCAGAGACAGAAGAAAGAATTGGATAAACACTCCAGGGGCCTGGCAAGGCCATGGAATACCTCAGTGGGATCCTGCATACTGCCTTCATTACAGAAATACATTTCTTTTTGGGAAAGTATCTGTTCATTCCCTACTTTTGGATACCTCTGTGTCTTTATGAAAAGTTCCATCAGATAAAATATAGAAAAGTAAGCCAATGGAAACACCAGAAAGGTTTTGGTGTCACAGAAAACATATGAGCTTTTCAATTACCATGAGGCATCATATCTTTGCATACAAATATGAACAGCTGGTATACAAACTGTGCTTTTTGCCCACTGATCTTTAGAAGTGTCTGAGGCATGGGGTCAGTAGATAGTTTTCTTCAAATCCAATTTCTGTCAACTAATTATGTTTTTTCCAAGAAAATGTAATTTATTCCCCATTCTGTGTGAACCTTTTGTAAAATAGGAACAATAATAACACATAACCAATAGTTGGTTTAAGATAGAAATGAGATAATGCATGTGAAATAAAATCCAAAGTAGTTTTGCAAATATCATCTTTTGGAGTTAAATTAACCCACGCACATTTCCCAAAGGTGTTATTGATATTGTCTTCTGGAAAACACGGTCATAACAAGTGTTAAAGAGCTTCTTCTTTAGGAGAGTAATGGGAAGTTAAACCATATAATTAGGCATTCAAGTTTTTTCCACCACTTAAAGTCTCACTTTCCAATGCCATTTGAATGACATAAGAACACTGCTAAATTGCTAATGGAGGAGAAGCATTGAGATGATTGCAGTAAAAACACCTGCTCATCCTTCTGCACTATGAGACTGACAGAGCTGTTACTCATAATGATACCAGAATCAAAAAGCAATGGCCCATATATCAGTCAAATAGAATTCATGCTTGGCATGGAGTTAACTGAGGGAAATCTTGAGCCTCTTAAGTAACCATTTTCAAATTGATTACATGCAGGCTTCACTGTCTGTAACATGGGACATTAGGAGGCCAGAGTGATGCTTTTAAAATGCAAACATTAAGCATGTTCTACACCCTACAATGGCTCCCACATAGGACCTGATTCTTACGAATGACATCTAAACCCTTTTACATCTGGCTTCATTGTCTCTCTCTTCATGCCATTGTTCCCACATGCTTCATGCAAAACTAGTCTCTCCAAATTTCTATGCATGTCAGAACCTCAGTGGTGTGCAAAGGGAGACTTTTTTTGTCACACCAGCCTGTATTTTAGTATCTCTAACACTGCCCTTTCCCAGCAAGAAAGGCATGAGTGCTGATGAAGCAGCCTGTAAGAACTGTGTATTCTATTTCAATGTGAAAAGAAAAATCTTCTGAGACAGCTGAGACTAGATGAGCCACCTTTTTGCTTTTCTTCTGCTACGGGGCTGTCAGGAAGGTCATTTGGGCAGCTCTAGCTTTCAGTGGAAAGTAACTCTACCTTACATACGAGGCAATTGTCATTGAATTCATGAGTGTTTCTTATGTCATAATTTTAATTATTCTCATGGTGCAAAAGCTGGAGATTTGGATGTTTAACTATTTCATAGCAAACCAAGTTACATAGTCAGTTATAAAATAGGTATGGCTTTGAGAGTTGCAGAAATTGATTCAGAAAAGCATAAATCTTCAGTTAATATTTTAAAGCTTATCTTAAATAAAATAAAAGAAACCCAAAGAAAGTAGAAAATACAAGTATAACATTAGCAGCTTAAGTATATTTAATATCTATGTATACCTATATTTATTTACATTATCACCAGAGAGATGAAAAAATACATAGAATCCCAAAACAAAAAACTAAAAAATGCTAAAAAGAGTAATAAGAAAGTTATTACATATAAATGCATACTATATATGTATATATACATACATATATATATATATTAAATTCAGTGGAAAGATGGAAAGATAAGAAAAATTCCCACAGAAAGTAGACCAAAAGCAAAATATGTCCTACAACTGGCTAACAGGAGTTTCACAAAGAGAAGAAAAAAGGTTAAGGGATTAAATAAATAATAACACTGCACAATTTTCCATTAATAAGAAATTCAAGGTTATGGTAAAAAGACTCATAAATAGTCCAGCTCAATAAATGTAAAAATAGCACCCAAGGCATATTATCATGATATTTCAGCTCCCTGACTATAAAGAAAGTCTTCAAGCAGTCCCAGCTTGAAAAAGAAAATAAAGCAGACTTCTCAGAGGACTTTAAAGCTGTATGAATTTTCTGGAATGTTGGAATGACGGTGTAAGTATGACATCTTCAAAATTCTAAGTGAAAATTATTTCCAATCTAGAACTAGAATTTTTTAAAATGGTGATGAAAATACGAATATGTTCTTGCTCAAAACATTACCAGAGAATATATTCTTGTCAAAGAAAGGAAAAATCCAAGAAAATTAAAGTGATAGGATTGCTGATCTAGGCTGGCTCAGCAGACTGCCTCTGCTTCAAGCTATGGGTTAGTCATTACTCTGGAGCTCAGGGTAGAGGGAGAGCAGGTTGTAGGGAGAGAAAACCAGGGGAAAGTTTTTTCATGCTTGAGCACTGTTTTGCAGGAAGAAAAACCCCATCATGAAACAAGGTTAAGTTTCTGTTCAAGTCAGGTCCTCTAATATCCTATTAGCCCAATGGTTCTCCACAGGAGAACAATTTTTATTTTTTGCCCAGGGGACATTTTACAAAATCTGGAGACATTTTTGGTTGTCACAACTTGGAGGTTAGCAGAGGTGCTATTGGTTTCTAGTGGGTACAGTTTATGGATACTTCTACATATCAACCCTCTGCAACAACAAATTGTCCAACCCAAAATTTAATTTAGTGCTTATGTTGAGGAACCCTGCATTAACTTAGTTAAGTCCATGGACAAGCCCAATGTCAAGGAGCAAGGAAAGACCCACCAGGAGTTGACAAAATGGGTGCAGACACCAAGTATTGCCCCAGCGAGTGAGGATTTAGATGGATAATTTAATCCTATTTATCAACATATAATAAATTAAAAATTCATTTCAAAGAATGTGGACAAATCTTTCATGGGAAATAGACACGGTCTTTATTTCCTAGAAAGGAAACTAATACATACTACTGTATTTCATTGATTCTAGGATACATATTTTCTTTTCACATTCTAACATCTCTGAAGTAACAATGTGTCTTAGGGCCAAAATGATAAGGAAGTATTGTATTATATTTTAATTGGCTATTTTTATTTCAGTGGAGCATGAAATACTGACATCTCCTACTATTCATGGTATATAGATATAGTGAAACACATTAATGTTTATTATGTACTTGCCCTATGATAAGCAGTAAATTCAGAACAACTCTTGGAGGTTACATTTTGCAGATGTAGATGAGGATTAGAACTCCCCACCCTTCATCTATACATCTCTACACACACACACACACACACATATACATATATATGTATATTTATACATTTATATGTATATGTATACATATATTATATATATATATATACATATATATATAAAGACTTTACTCTTTCCATTGTGCTTCAAAGAGAGAGAACAATGATGCAAACATTGATATGTCAGATTCCAGAGCTACATTTGATTGCAACTGGGGACAGTTGATGCAGCACAGCAGTAAAAAAAAAAAAAGTAGTTGATGCAACATCTGAGATTAAATGAAGTACAGGGTAAAATTGCAAAGGATGGTATTAGGCATACAGTAAATACACACTAAATAGTTACTGTCAATATTATATAGCCAGCAGTACTGTAATAATTGCTTTACATACACTATTCCATTTAGTTCTCTCTATATTCTATTCACTGACACATCACATGAATTTTTCAGAAATGGCACCAAGATAGCAAGAGAATTAATAACCCATATTCAAACAGCTCAAAGTGGTGCATGTGTGTGTTTGGTGGGGAAGTGGGATTCAGAACTCATATCTGAGATTTTAGCCTTGTGTATTTTTTGCAGCTCTCTTTCTTTATGGCACTGTGGTGACTGTTTGAGCCTCCAAGTATAACCAATGCTGAGGAACTATTCTACTTACACAAAAAATGAAATTGTAAAACATTTGTATCAGCAGTTTCATGAATGGATTCTTTGGTTTGCTTACAGAGAGTATGGAACATTAGGAAGAGATGCAGACTTATACAGAGATATAAAACAATCAGTAGTATTCATCTACATCTTATTCTGTATAAAAGGTATTGGTGAAAATAATATATGCACAATTATAATTCCTTTTTGTTTTGTTTGGCTCCTTAGTGAAATGCTCAAAGTCAACTCTCAAATGATCTATTCAAAGAGAACATGAGGCAGCTTAGAAAGTATATTCAGGTTTTAGCCAAATTCAAGAAAAAAAATACAGGACCCAAATAAATAAAACCAGAAATGAAAGGGGAGAAATCACAACCAATACCAGAGATACACAAAGAATGTCAGAAATTACTATAAACAACTATATGACAAAAATTTGACAACTGGGGTAAAAGGACAAATTTCTAGAAACATATAATTTTCCAAAACTGAATCAAGAAGAAGCAGAAAGCCTGAATATACTGGTAATAGTCAGTGAAGTTGAAGCAATGATCAAAAAACTCCAGGCACACAAAAGGCCTGGATCAGATAGCTTCACAGGAAAATTTTTACCAAACATTTAAGGAAGAGCTAACTCCTATCCTGCTCAAACTATTTTAAAAAATCCAAGAAGAGGGAAGACTTCAAACTCTTTTTGTGAGGACAGTATTATCCTCTTTCTAAAACCAGGTAAAGACCAACAAAGAAAGAGAACTACAGGCCAATACCACTGATGAACATATACGCTAAACTCCTCAACAAAATATTGGAAAACGACATCCAGCAATACCTTAAAAAGATCATATAACATGATCAAGTGGGATTCATCCTAGGGATGCAAAGACAGTACAACATCTGCAGATCAATAAATGTAAGATGTCACATAAAATGAAGGAAAAATCACATGATCATATCAATAAATGCTGAAAAAGCATTTGATAAAGTACAGCACCCATTTATGATAAAAAAACTTAGTGAAGTAGAAGTAGAAGGAACATACATACTTCAACATAATAAAGGACATATAAGAGAAACCTACAGCCAACATCATCCCCAATGAAAGAAAACTAAAAGCTTTCCCCCTAAGATTAAATACAAGAGAAAAGTGTCTCTTTCACCACTTCTATTCAATGTAGTATTGAAAATTTGAGCCAAGGAATCGGACAAGAAAAAGAAATAAAAGGCATCCAAATTGGAAAGGAGGAAGCAAAACTGTCATTTTCTGCAGACATGATAGTATACATAGAAAACCTCATAGGCTCCACCAAAAAACTACTCGACCTAATAAGTGAATGAGGTAAAACGGCAGGATAAAAAGTTAATATTCAGAAATTGAAGGCATATTTGTACATTAACAATTAAATATCAGAAACAGAAACTAAGAAAAAAATCCCATTTATTATAGCAACAAGAAAATTAAAGTACCTAGGAATAAACTTAACCAAAGAGGTAAAAGAACTATACTCAGAAAACTACAGAACACTGAAGAAAAAAATTAAAGGAAGACACAAACAAATGGAAGCCTTTACTATGTTCATAGATTAGAAGAATTAAGATCATTAAAATGTCCATACTACCCAAAGTAATCTATAGATAAAAAGCAATCCTTATCAAAATAGCAATGAAATATTTCACAGATATAGGACAAATATTTCAAACATTTATATGGAAAACATAAATTACTCCAAATAGTTTCAGCAATTTTGAGAAAGAGGAACAAAGTAAGAGGGATCACAATACCTGTTATCAAATTATATTGCAAAGCACTGTAGTCAAAACAGTCTGGTACAGGCATAAGAGTAGACACATGGATCAAAGAAACAGAATAGGGAGCCCAGAAATAAACTTATGTCTCTATGGTCAATTAATATTTGACAAAGGGTGTAGGGGCATAAACTGGAGACAAAATAGCCTCTTCAATAAATGGTATTAGGAGATATGGACAGGTACATGTAAAAGAATGTAACTAGATCACCAACTTACACCATATACAAAAATAAACTCAAAATGGATAAAAGACTTAATATAAGTCACAAAACCATAAAACTTCTAGAGGAGAACATAGGGAGGAAAATCTCAGATATTCCACACAGCAATATTTTCACTGACATGCCCCCTGGAGCAAGGGGCATAAAGGTAAGAATAAACAAATGTGACTTCATCAAAATAAAAAGCTTCTGCATGGCTAAAAAAAATCAGCAAAATTAAAATGGAACCAGCCATATGGGAATATATATTTGCAAATGATACCTTGGACAAGGGTTTGATTTCCAAAATATATAAAGAACTCACAGGATTCCACTCCAGGAAGACAAACAATCCAATTAAAAAATGGGCAAAGGACCTGAACAGACACTTCTCCAAGGAGGACATACAGAGGGCCCAAAGACATATGAAAGGATGTTCACATGACTGGACATCCTTTAATTTTAATTTTAGTTTTTTGAGGTTATATAACCTATAGAAAGGGTTGACATAATGACAACTCTTTCTATGGGTTATATAACCACACAGAGCTTAAATTGCATCTCTCTGATGACATCACTAGCCTTCAGAGACATGCAAATTAAAACCACAATGAGATACCACTCTCATTGGTCATAATGGGCATCATAACCAAATCAATAAACAACAAGTGTTGGAGAAGATGTGCAGAAAAGTGAACCCTAGTGCACTGTTGGTGGGAATGCAAATTGGTGCAGCCACTCTGGAAAACAGTATGGAATTTCCTCAGAAAACTAAAAGTGGAATTGCCTTTTGACCTGGCTATTCCACTGCTAGGATTATGCCCTAAGAATCCTGAAATATTCAAAAGAACTTACGCACCCCAGTGTCCATAGCAGCACAATTTACAATAGCCAAGTATTGGAAGCAACCTAAGTGCCCATCAGTAAATGAGTGGATCAAAAAACTGCAGTACATTTATACAATGGAATATAGCAGAAAGAAAGAAGGTGCCCCTACCCCTTGCGACAGCATGGATGGAATGGGGAGAGCATTATGCTAAGTGAAATAAGCCAAGAGTGAAAGACAAATAAATACCATATGATCTCACCTATAGGTGGAACTTAATCAACAAACAAAGAAGCAAGGAAAATATCACCAGAGACATTGAAATAGAAAACAATCTGACAGTAACCAGAGGGGAGGTGGGAGAGGGTAATGGGGGAAAAGGAGAGAGGGTTGTCAAGGAACATGTATAAAGGACACATGAACAAAGCCAAAGGTGGGTAGGATCAAGGGTGGGAGGTGAGGATAACTGGGATGGGAAAGAGTGGTGGAGGCAAAATGGAGACAGTTTTGTACTTGAAGAACAATTAAAAAAGAGTCAACATTTGCAAAGAGAAGTGAAAACAAATCTGAAATATTTAAACAAGTTAATAAGTAACACTTCAGCTGGCTTCAACATTTAATCCTCCAAAGCTAAAGTTACATCAACCTTCCCATTAAAATTTCCTCTGAGCAACGTATATATTAGTTAATATGAAAATATAGTATTTTCAAATACTCTAAATTGACACAAATATAGAAACATGTTGTAAATCAATAGAGCATGCAAATCAACTGCAATCATATAGGAGGAAAATTATATAACCTTCTATTACCATGGCTGTGCAGGGAAGAAAATCCTATGTTACTATGTAAAAGAACAAAAATGTGTTTAGCTATATAGAATATAAGGAAAGTCATAGGTGGAAGTCATGGGGGGAGCTGCCTGTCTGTTTGTTCCCTTGACTAATGTCCCAGCCATATCTTATGTTTATATCTTTGCAAACAGATCAGATTCATTTCTATCACATTTCTGCTCCTAAGTTAACATTTTAAGATTGAATGTGACTTGGATCATCTGGCTTCCTTAATAGTTCCAGGGGTGTGTAGATGAATATAAATGCGGATTTACAATTCATTTCAAATAAAGCTCTGGGCAATGGCAGGAAATGTCCAGGGCTATCACAGAAAGTGTGTGCCCTCTGTTAGGATTATTCCCTCTGTCAGTCTATCTGTATGTAGTGTTTTTCTACTGAGTTACTTTTTGGTAAAACAAACAGTCCTGGCATTGTGATGAATTAACACAGCTTCAAGTATTTGAAAGTAAGATATTTATTTGATTGTTCTCTATATTTAGAACACCTGTAGTTTCCCAATTTAAAAATGAAGCCCCTAGTGATTGAATGCTGTACCCAAGAGTACTTGTTTCGGGGGTCTTCAAAATTTCAGAGGGTATGGCAATACCATGGCAGCCAAATTTTGGCCCTATAATCATAATCGAACTTGCAGGTTAGATCCAGAGACGCTGGTATTGAACAGGGAAAAAGAGAATAAATTAAGAAATTAAAACTAAGCTTTAGTCTTCATTTTGCATGATTCTGGATCATCACTCAACTCTCTAAATTTCCAAGACTAGGTTGATGCAGTGATGGTTTATTTTAGCTGTACATCACAATCATCCTGGAAGTCTGTACAAATGGTAAGGCCTGCCCACTCTCAGGTCATTTGGTGAGAATATCTGTGGAGAAGGTCTGACTTTTTATACTGTTTAAATGTCCCTCAGGGTATTCTATTGGAAGCCAAGATTGATCTACTACTCCTAAGGGCCTTTCCAGGCCACTTGGCTCAGGTAGGTGATTGTCTTCCTTCCCCTCTAATTTCTTTTCACCAGCTCTTTTTTTAATCTTTCACTTATTTTCTTTTGCCAGCTAATTTGACTTACTTACCAATCCAAATCCTAAAGTTGTGAGTTTATTATATAATGTGTGGAAATAGCCACATGTGTTTACTGGCAAAATCAGGTAAATTTTAAAATCAATGTTGTTCTCATATAAAGACACAATGCTGAGGTCCCGTCAGTTTCCAGAGCCAAATGCAGTCCCAGGAGGAACAAACAAACAACACCAAAAACAACAACAACAAAAACAGTTATCTGGTAAGTGTAATTTGATAGACATGTTCTCATTTGGCTGTGTTCTGAATCTTCTGATGGAAACATTTATTTGGGGAAAAATGATAACTATTTGGCGAAAGAGTTATTTCCTGTTATAAAATGTCCAGGATTCTTTCTTGGATTTTTTTAACAGATTACTTTGGTTATATTGCACTTTTTATAAACTGTGTCTGTAAAAACCACAGGCCCATGCAAGAGGGATTTTTTTTGGTTTCTCCTATTACAGAAATCCTGGGATACATACCATTTCATAGTCCAAAGGCCATAGCCCGAGTTGATAGTCTATATTAATGCAGTTTGCAGCATCCAACTCAGGAGAGTAGCTCACTGTAGGAAAACTGGGACTGGTGGGTAAAACATTGCTTTCTGATGCACTCAGATTGATACCTGGTAGATAGATTTTTTTCTATGTCATTGCTTACAAAATTCTTAAAGATAAAAAACTCTAATAAAGTACTCACTTTGTTATTTTTGCTTGACTTCACCAAATTTATTGCAACCAGCTGCCATCTACTTTATTTATTTCTTTACAGCCTAGAGTGAATAATCCTAAATTAATCAACTAATTACAAATTCCTTTCCATTTCTTTTACCCAGAATTGGGAATAAGACTGTCAGAACCAGCTAGATGTTAAGTAGAGACAGGCCTGCATTGTTTTTACGCCTCTGGAGAGTTTCCAGGAAGGAAGAAGTTCATTAAATGTCTGAATTACTTGGAAAGAGAATAGGATTCTGTCTGGTCATCCCCTTGAGAGAGTCACACTTTTATTGCCTCAATCTCCCTCCATTGTTCTTTGGGGAACCAGGAAAAATCCATGATGTAAACCCTTTCTACAGGTTATATAACTCACAGAACATCAGGTAATTATCACATTCATTCAACAAATATTTATAAGTGCCTACTGAATGTCAGACACTGTGACAGACCCTAGGGATGAGAAATTAAGAAGATAAAGCCTTGGCTTCTGGGGTTTAACTGATAAAGAGAGGTCAAGTTGTACTACCTAAATACTATAGAAGAAAATAAAGAGGTCAAGACAGAGAGGGAGTGTAGAAGAGTTGTTAAACATAGATATTGGATAGGGGATTTCTCTCTGGTACAGTGACATTTGAGCAGTACTTAAAACAAAAATTCAAGCTGATATCTGAGAGAAAGTTTTCAAGGTAGTGGTAACATATAGGGAAAAGGCTATGAGGCAGCAGAGACCTTGCTGCGTTTTGGGAACAAGAAAGCTGGTGTGACTGGACCAGAATGATGAAGATCCAAGGATGCAGAACAGAAGGTCAGATGGTCAACAAGGGACAGGTCATTTGGGCCCTTAAGCCATGGTAAGAACTTTGCTGTTTATTCTGAAAGATATTAAAAGGTTATTGAACTTCCTCTTTCTTGTTTTCAATGGATAAATATGGCTTCAGTAATGAGAATAATCTTCTTAGGCAAACTTTGAGGCAGAGAAACCAGTTCAGAGACTTCCTACATTGTTCAGGTGAGAGATGATGATGGCTTGGCTTGGAAAGTGTGATGGAGGTGATATCAAGTGCTCAGATTCTGAACTTATTCTAAAGGTAGAAGTGAGAAATTTGCTAGATTGGGTGTGGTATGAGAAAAGGAAAATAAATCAGGGAGACTCAATTTTATTCTATAGACCATTGTCTGGAGCTCTATTATGGAATTACTCAGGCTTGGGAAGGGAGAGAAAACAGAATTTGATTTCTATAAGCTGAGTAGCTGTGGATTTTTTAATGTTATAAGTCTCAGTTTCTTCAAGTATGTTACTGAAAATTATATCTAACATATTAGTGTATCTATAAGGTATAAATTAAGTAACAGCCATAACTATGTTAAACCCTCTATACTTACATCTAAATTTTTATAGCAACACTTTGAGGAAAGTGACAAAAAAACTGAAACATGAAGAGATTATAGAATTTGCTCAGTCACACAAGACTTGAAATCAGGTCTGTTTGACACTAGGACCCAAGTCCCTGAACACTATATTAACTACCACAAAACAGTTAGTGGTCTCAATGATACAAATAGCTGACATGGAACACATCTTTTGTCTAACACCTCCTACGTTATTTCTTTTAAATTTTACAACCTGCCAGGTCCATGTATTACCTTTCTTTTACAAATGAGGAAGCAGAGGCTCAGAGAGGTTAAGGAGCTTGTCCGTATCACACAGACAATCAGCTAGCACGACCTGGAAAACTGGGCTTAAAACTTGGATCAATACCATGCAAAGTTGTCTGTTTCACTAATACTAAGATGCTTCTCTGCACTAAGGGATTCAGTGTGTATTCCTCTTGCCAATATGGGGAAGGAAAGATGGGTCAGAAGGCTGGTTGTATAGATTCTTATGAGAACCTCTAAAACTCAGAGGAATAGTAGGGACCTGACCATCTATCTATGACACTAGAGCCATAAAAAGGACTGGCTGCTTTAGCTCTGTGGCACATTTCTCTGACATCAATATTATAAGATGCTGGTTTGCTTCTTTTCCCCAAAATGAAATTTATTGCATTTTTCATTGCTTTTCTTTTTCAGAGGTGATGAAATATGCATCAGAAAGCATGTTTTTATAATTCCTAAATACTGTCCTTTCACCAGCAAATTGAATTATTTCATGTTGAGAGAGAAAAAAAAGAATACAAGTGAAAATCTGACTGTTGCTGAATCCTCAGAGAAATGAAAGCAGAGAGAAGGAGGGAGGGAGGGAGGGAGGGAGGGAGGGAGGGAGGGAGGGAGGGAGGGAGGGAGGAATAAACTATTTCAAAAGTAAAATCTGACTTCATTTGAAAGATTGTAAAATAGGAATATGTAATTTATTATCAAATAATAGTAACAGATGGGTTTCCTTTTGTTTCAATCTCAGTTATGATGTCACAATATAAATTAAACTGATTATTTTCAGGGATTTTTCCCCCCTATGATTTGGTCAAAATTGCAAAAAACTAAATAAAATGTTTATAAATCTACTTTTAGACTGACAGAGATTAAAGCACTTCTAGAGATACCAGTGCACAGAAATTCTATTTAATACTGTCCTTGGCCACTAACAATGGAGAAGCTACTTGCTGTGATGGTGAAATGCAGCAGCAGGACTACTCCTGTGCCTTTTGAAGCTCCTTGGAAAAAGGCTGTAAAGGGAGCAAGCATGATGCCTGATTGAAGCTGAGGTATGATGTCTTCATTTCTAGAATATTAAAGGTGCAAACATTTATTTAATGCCCACTGAGTGCCCATTTATTTTGACACATGACTAAACATTTACATATGGTAATTCTTACAACATGCACCAGAGAAAGAGAACTCTTGTCATTCCCATTTCAGAAATGAGGAAACTATCAGAGAACTGAAGATGTCTAAAACACATATCTAGTATATATGGGAAGTTGTATATACTACTATTTATATGACTCCTACTCATGGCTACTATGCACTGGAATGCCTTCCCTTAGTGTCCTAACCCTCTACTACCTTCTCTGTAAAATAAGATTATGTATCTACTTTCCAAAAGAATTAATTGTAAATAATATGTGTAATGTATCTTACAGAGCCTAGAATATTGTAGGAAGTCTTACTTCCTAAAATATGTGTTCTGTTCAGAACACATCTAGCCATTGTTAATATAACAAGTGACATCTGATGTAACCTGGCAGCGAAGGAGAGTGGACTGGAATGCACATGCATAAATAATGATGACTTTACCAGTCAGTGGGGGAGTAGGCACCACTGAGTGAGCATGTATATTGTGTGGCTGTGGCATTCAAAATGACTGAGCGAGTAGAGCAACAAATTTGCATCACATTTTGCATTAAGCTTGAACATCCTCTTATGGAAACTGTTTGGATGATTCAGAAGGCCACAGCTATGGGCAACTGGTAATGGACAGCTTCATAACAACAATGTACCCACTCATGCATCACATCTCATGCAGAGTTTTTTGGTGAAACATCAAATCACCCAGGTGACTCAGCCTCCCTACAGCCCAGAATTGGCACCCTGCAACTTCTGGCTTTTCATAAAACTAAAATTACCTTTGAAAGGGAAGAGATTTCAGACCATTGATGAGATTCAGGAAAATATAAAAGAGCAGCTGATGGCAATTGGGAGAACTGTGTGAAGTCCCAAAGTGCCTACTTTGAAAGGTACTGAGGTGTAATTCTCCTATGTACAATATTTCTTGTATCCTGTATCTTTAAGAAATATCTGTACTTTTCATATTACATGGCTGCATACTTTATGGATATATATATATATATATAGTTTAAACTATATAAATAGTTAAAACTATATATATAGTTTATATGTGTAAAATATGTATAAAACTATATATATAGTTTATACATACATATAAACTATATATATATAGTTTATACATACATATAAACTATATATACATATAAACTATATATAGCTTTATTGGTACATGTACCAGTCAGGGTTTTACAAAAGAAACCAAACCAGAAGGATGGAGATATTTATATTACAATAATATATAAATTATAAAATATTGTATTGTAAGGTTTAAAATTGTAGTATAATGCATATATGATATGTATTATAGGTGTCATTCATACATATATATTGAATATCTGAATATATGTGTGTGTATATGTGTATAATATATGACATGTCTGCATTTCACAGGCAGAATTTCTTCTTTCTCACAGTACTTCTCTTTTCCCTTTAATATCTTTCAACTGATTTTGTAAGATCCACTGAAGCTATGAAGGATAATCTTCACTTAAATCCACTGATTATAGATGTTAAGCACATCTACAAAGTACCTTTACAGCAATGCCTAGATTAGTGTTTAACTAAATAAATAGGTACTATTGCCTAGCCATGTTTACTCAAGACTATCCATCACAGTACTTATTTGCTAAACTATGCAGCAGCAAGAAACTTGCCTGACTCATTTTATCATATTAGATTAGTATTTTTTTAATTTTCTTTAGTGGGGACAGGAGAGCCAATGAGGAAAGAGGCATTGCATTTCCTTGTGTCTGCATGTACTCCCTAAGAAAAAGTAACTATTGTAGTATTTGCACTTCATTGAATTATTTGCAAAATGCCCTGAATTCAATATTTTCTTGAAGGCAAATACTTGTTAAATTATTCATAGTGCTCCTTTCCAAGAATAAGTAGATTACTTTCTGCCTATATCAGCTAGGAGACTGTAGTACCAAAATATGAGAATTTATGTTTTATGTGCATTTTCCTTTGGCTAATATAGCCTGTATTTGGAAATGGGAATAGGATCAACTCTGAAAGCAAGTTATGGAGCATGCTTTATGTTGATGGAGATTGAGATCATGACAAGAGAAAGTCTTACTGACAAGTTGACATTTGAATGCACATCAGAAAGAAATAAAATGCAGACTTTTGCAGATATCTGGCCAAAAAGCATTCCAGACAAAGTTTCTCTGTTAAGAGCATGAATGCTGTGCTGTGGCAAAAATGAAGAAGTGGTGGGTTAGATGGAAATTAATGAGAGGAAAGTGGGAATAAATTAGATCAGAGTGATAAAGAGAAGCTTGACTTTTATAGGTATGTTGGTCTTGTTAATTAGATTACTTTTCAATAATAGTCTCTTCCCTGTGTGTTCTTTATACATGTTCCTGAAAAACTTTAGGATCAAGGGTAGGAAGAGGGGATGGAAAGGGTGGGGGGGAGGGGATGGAGACACTGTACTTGAACAACAATAAAAAATGTGGAAAAATAAAATAAAAATATATACTCTCTTCTCTACTTCCATGGGATGATATACTTCCTCTCTCCAATTTTGTTGACTTGGCAATGTAACATACTGTAACCAAGTGAATATGCTGCTCATATCTTCAAAAAAAAAAAAAAAAAGAAAGAAAAGCCTGCTGCAGGCAGCATATTGCGACCTAGGACTTCCAGTGCTGTCCCTCTGATTCATCATCATGTTCACATTTACTGGGCTCTTCTTAGTCAATGACTGAGCATTGCATGGGCATAGTACCATTTTTGTGTTGGAACTTTGGTTCAAGGATTTCACATTGGTTTAGCTAAAGCTTCCTTAGAACTGCATTGCAATCTGAGATTTTCCATACCTGCTTATTCCTTCTTCTCCCTCCCCTTCTACAGTTGTCAGAGCTACATTGCAACTGTGCACTGAAAGTTCTTTCTGCCTACTACTGCCCTTCTCCCTTCTTCTTTTTAAAAAAAATTTATTGTATTTTTCCCCAATACCATTTAATCCCATTACACCTTCCTTTCCCTGTCTCTCATGTTCTTTATTGGCCTTCCCCTTCAACTGAATCTTTTGAATGTCTCATTCCTTTAATAGCATCTGTATTTTTTATGGGCTCTGAAAAGGTATAATTGACTTTGTATTATTATATTGTGAACCCTGTACCTTGATTTCCACTTCTTATGTAGCACACACTGACAAAAGACAAGGGGTACATGAAATAGAACTGGGCCCAATCTGTAATTTGAACCAAGTGTACCTGAGCCTGGACCACCCTCAACCATTCTATAGCCATCAATATAGATAAAATAAACCCTTGGCATTGTTAGCTATATGGTATTATTGTTATAATAGTTGGTTGATATGCATAGTAACATCCTGACTTTTTTTCTAAAATAGATGGAAAGCCACTAAAGAGTTTGAAGCACGTGATGACAATCTGAATGACCCTGTTTTAGCAGATTCACTCTGATTATAATGTTAATAATATATGGAAAGGTATAAAAGGCAAAAACCAAGAAATCTGCTATTGGCTTATAAAAGAATCCAGGCACAAGATAATGGTCATTTTGACTAAGATGGAGCAAAGTGGGAGAATCAAGATATTCTTTACAAGAAAGAAAAGACAGAATTTATTGATGGGATGATATATAATGTGCAATAAAAAAAAGAGAAAATGGTGACAACAATGGTTTTGACCTGAGCAATTGGAATGATGGAGTAGTCTTAACAGAGAAAAGAAGCAATCTGTAATCAGATTTTATAGACCCTTGAACTTTTCAGCTGCAATTGTCTGCATTGTATCTACATCACACTTCAGTCACCTTCTCCCACAGTTGTTTCCTGAGCCTTGCCATCACAAATTGGTATGTCCTTTCTAGAGTCTAGAATTTCAGTATGCCCCACTCCATCTCTTATTTTTCAAGGTTACTGAATCTAGTACATAAAAAAAAATACTTTAAATAATACTTCAGTATTATCAGAAGTTCCAAATTTTAGTTATTTTTTATGCTTTAATGATACATAATCATTTTTTTCTTGTAGCGTAGGACACCACTCTTCTTTACTATAAAAACTCCCAATATACATTTTCCTCAGGAATACCCACTGGCTTGGTAAAATCTCAATCCTGCTTATCTGCAACAGCTCACATTTAAGACCAGCTCCTCTTCCTAATCAAGCCCTTGTTCCTGCAACTGTCCAATCTATTTAATAAATTTACACTTTCCTGCCTTGCTATTAAATCATTTCCATCAGCAGGCAAAGAAGCCTAAGTAGGTCTAGTATAAAATACAAGCTCCTCTTTCCAGACACCAAGGACACCACATGGGTGGCGAATAGAGGTCAAACCACCCAAACAATAGCCTCAATCTCATGAGTCCAGGCTATCAGGACTCCCTCAACTTCTTTCAAACAAACAGCCCCAACTGCAGTAGAGGGGACACAGGTCCTTGTTGTCCAGGAAACAGCCCTCTCCTACCACCAAGGATTGCATCTTTCAGGTGCCTGTTACAACACTGATGACTGTGACTGGTCTTGGAAATGGACCCAGAGATACAATAGTACTCACTGATGACACAGATTATTGAAGGTTCAGCTATCATATCAGTAAAATGGAGAATGATAATGTAACAATCTAAAGAACTGTTGTAAAGGTTAATGTTCTCATGCACAGAATAAAGCCTTATTTTATATTAAAAATATTCATAAAAGATTTACTGTGTTTAGATTTCACCAAGACCCATGACCAATACATAAAGTGATGATGTGAAATATACATCCAGCTTAAATTTGGGAAACTTACTGAAATAGATCAATCTAAGATAGAGATGAAGTAGCAAGTGAAATACAGATATAGATAGTGACAGATGGATATTATAAAATAAGAACTTTTTGCTCAGGCAATGTCTTATTGAGATGTAATCAGACCTAAATTAATACATGGACTCAAATAACAGTTATGCCTCTGTTACTAACACAATGCAAAATGTATAAGCATTATGACTAGTAGATGAAACCCAAAGCACATATAAAAAAATTTATGATAAATAAAATAGAATCCATAGAATTAGAGGTTTCTTTGTGTTGGAGTTTTATAGTCAATTTTGACCTATTCAAGATATGAAAGGATTATTTAACATTAGAAATAAATTAACATAATTTATCTTAATTTTAAATTGACAGTTTAAAATTAAAAAGTGTATAACTGTCTCAATATGGATAGAAAAGGCATTTGAGAAAAATCAAATTTTTACCTTAAATGGGAAAAAGCAAAATTTCCTTGGCATTATCATAACAACCAAAAATCTACAATAAACTTCACACTTAATTTTGAGACTGTAGAACTATCCCACTTTGGAAAACAATTTAATGATCATCTTAAAATTGAAAATGTGCATATTCTAAAATCCATGCACAAATAGCCATTCTTTTTTAATAATCTTCAAAAAATAAATGCTATGTGTTCTGGTGGGGTGACTTAGTTGGTTGAGGCATCCTCTTATACACCAAAAGGTTGCGGGTTTGATTCCTGGCAGGGTGTGGCAGGAAAAGAAAAAACCCCATGATAAGCTTCTGTGCTCTGTAGCTTCAGGATAAGCCATGCTCTTTGTAACATCTGCAAAATTCCCCATGCCTTTTTCTTTTGTCTCCCATATATGGTAACTAGACCTAACTCCTGCATTTAGCTTCTGTAACTTTGCTTCACCATGTAGGCAGGAAGCCCGGGGCTATTTAAACCCCGGGAAAACAAAGACCAGGGCTCAGGATTTGGGATTTTTACCCTTCTGAGCCCGTGAGTGTAATAAAGGATTGTGCTCCACCATCTCCCCCACGTGTGAGTTATTTTCTGCAACAAGGGCACATACCTAGGTTGATGGTTCAATCCCTGGCCATGGTGTGTGCAGGAGGCAACTGATTGATGTTTCTTTCTCACGTTGATTTTTCTTTCTTTCTCTTTGTGCTTTCCTTTCTCTCTAAAATCAATAAACATATCCTCTGGTCAGGATTAAAATAAATGAATGAATGAATGAGTAAAAGATAAATGCAATGTATAGGTTTATATGACAGAATACAATGTATCTCATGGAGAACAAATCTCAAAACACAATTCTAGGGGAATAGATTTAATCAGTTAGGTCTAGTACAACACCAGTGTTGCCAAGCTATTTTTGAGTGTTAGAACATTGTTATTCAAGATTATATAAAAATAAGAATCTATGGTTCCCTTATTTTATTTGTAACTATGATAAATTTACAGTGTCATATACAAATATAAAGGCAGAAAAATTTGTATATTGCAAATGTGGAAGGCCTTAAAATTTTTTTGACACATGTAATGTTCTAGAATAGGCATTAGCAAACTTTCAAAGGACTAGATAGCAAATGTTTCAGTCTTTGTAAGCCACAGTTTCTATCACAAATTCTCAGTTACTTTTCAATTAGCTAGTGTGCTAAAAAAATTCTTAGCAATTTTTTCTGATCCAGGATAAGGGTTTACAAGGTTTAATTGTGGAGATTGGGTCCTTAGATAGAGAATTCAACTGTGATTGTTTTATAGGTTTCATTTTTACAAGAATCTCTAGGCTTTAAAATGAGAACTATTCATAAGAAAGTCTTCACAGAATATATGTTCAACACTCATAGTAACTCCAAATAGATAACTATTGACTCTTGGTGTCTAATATGTTACACAAAATTCATTTGACTCCTGAAACTAAAGTCTGAAAAATATAAGGTAAGTTTTTCAGATGTTAACCACTATAATTACTTCACCCCTTTAGAAGTTCTTTCTCTACCATACTCATTCTTCAAAACCTTTTTGTCTGCCCAAATTTTACAAACCCGAAAACTCTCTTACTTATATCACTGTAATCTGTTTTTATGTCTTTTCTACAATGTTTTAATCATAAAATAGAAAAACCTAATGTTGATGGACAGATAAACTTTGTTTTTTATCCTCCCATGAAGAACTTACAAATAGAATCTTGGGGTTTATATTTTCTAAAGCTGTTGAATATGTGTGCTTATACCTACTTATTTGAATAAAGCTACTGATTATGCAATATAAATATAGAAAACAGTTGGGGCTTTATTACTTAAATTATATCCTGCTGGCCATCAGCTCATCTCTGCACTAGTGACAAGAATGGCTCATATTTTTTTCCATTGGGAAAAGAAAGGTATATTTAATATTACCAACTATTTCAGGAGATTTATATTTGGATTCCCATTTTGCTGTAATTAGAGCCCATGGATTTTATGCTATTAAGGCAAATTGTATGTGACAACTGAGGAAACAGTTTATAAGAGGTTAAGTAATTTAACTGAGGTCTCTTAGCCTCTCAGTTTCCCTTTCTTCTCAACTTAGCATCAGCAAAATGTTCTAAATCTAATTAAAGCTGAGAAGATAGAAATATAAAATTGGAGCAGTGGCAAAGTAAGCTAAATGATTGACATTAAATTAAATAATAGAAATATTTATCTTTGGAAAAAGTACAGAATATAATATTGCTATTTACCCAGGTGTTCAGGAAATATTTAACAGTTACTGACTTGAGGGTTTCTTTTCTTACACCAACCAATTCTCTGCTTCTCCAACACCAAATTGGGTGTTCAACAATTTAACTGTGGCACTATCTGGAGTTAGGCCAGCACTCCTGAGCTAAGGGTTCAGTTCCACCAGGTTCCCCTAGTTCAGAAAACAATCACAAATGGGAGGCCCAAGCCACCCACAATTCTGCCTGGCCAGGTACAAATTCAGGGGTTCCTACAACTTTAATACTTGAGTTTGATAATTTACTGCAACAACTCACAGAACCCAGCAAATAACTTCACTTAATATCGTTATTTATTGTAAAGAATACAATTCAGTTTATTATAAAGGCTGCATCTCAGTTTATTGTAAAAAATGACGCTGGAGTGGCAAGTTAAAGTGTAACTGGAAAAGACACTGGTGTTCAGGCTGCCTGTTACTACCAAATCCAATAAGCAATGACAGCAATTGAATCTTTTATGGGCACTTTATTCAGATGGCTAGCGATCAGAGAAGATGGTGGGTTCATACCCTAACAAACCATCTTCCCTTGTCTTTCCCAGACAGATCTTTTATAAAGAAGTAGGGGAGGACAAAAAAGGTGCTGTGAGTGCTTTGAGATTCAGGGAGGATTAGGTGAGGAAGCTGCATCCTTCCTGTTCTCCACAGTTAGCTGTTGGGGGCGGGGGGGAGCTGCCGTCACACAAAAGGCCGAGAAGCCTCCAACTTGTCCCCAGGCCGTAATCTCTAGCTAGTGTCCGGGGAGGTTGGCTGCTTTTCCCAGGAGCCAGGATGGGCCTTATCTATAGTTTCTGAAACAAAAGCTTAATGTACACATTACTTGCTAAATTTCCAGCTTTTTACCTTAAGCTAAAATTTTCCAAGTCTTGAGTCCCCTATCAAAAGGAGCCTTGAGCCCTGAGCCAAGAGGGTTCTCAGCCTCACACAGGAAAGAATTTTAGATGCAAGCCAGACAAGAGGTTAAAGTGGAAAAGCAGGTTTAATTGAGCAGAGAGGACAGGCAAGGAAAGTCATTCCACAAACAGTAGTGGATTCTCCTCACAGGAGAAGAAGAGAGACTCCAAATATCCCTAGAGGTTAAATTTATATCTGTTTGTAGTTTCTATGAAAAATTACTGGTGTGGGAAAATAGTGGAAAAAACATAGGGATCAGCTTTAACCTTTACAAGGTATATTTTGTAGTCTATTTTCTTTTCATGGTATGTGTAAACAATAAAGTGTATTGAGTAACTATTAATCAACCTTTGCAGGAATTTTCTTTGTTCTGGAAGCTCTACATGGCCTGCTTGATTCTCCAGTCATCTGAGGTCTGTGTCAAGCAGCACGAAGTAGGCAGGCCCCTGAATTAACTTTGACTTTTGTTAGTTTATATAGTTCACACGCCCCTCTCCTACATTAAGTATACAGCAGCCAGGCGGAAGAAATGCATATGGCAAAGTATTGGGAAAGAGAAAAGGTGCAGAGCATTCATGTCCTTCCTAGGTGCAATATCCTCCCTGTACCTGGATGTATTCACCAGCCCAGGAGCTCTCTGAACCCCATTCTGTGTTCTGTTTTTTTTTTTGTTTTTTTAATGGAAGTTTCATTACATAGACAAATTGGGTTAAATCAAGGACATTGGTGATTAGACTCCATCTCCAGTCTCTCTTCTCTATCTGTAGGTCAGAACTGGAGCTCAAAACTCCAACCCTATAATGACATGGCTGGTTTCTCTGGGGACAGTCCTCCCACAACTCCCATTTTAAATTATCTAGAGCCTACCAATAGTCACTTTATTAGTGTAAATATATTTTATCATATATATTTCTGCTAAATACATTAGCAGATATATTCATGCTAAGTACATAAGCATATATATATATACACACACACATATGTATAAAATCAGATGTATTTGAAAGGGGATCACTATTAATGTCAAAAGATATTCCTTTCAGTCAGGAAATTCAAAGGATTTGGGGAGCTCTATGATAAAAACCAGGGCCAAAGACCATATATTATTTTTATTTTACAACATGACTGAATAAAACATCTTTAGATCAACACTTTATTTATTGTCAAGATTATCAAACATCATGTTTTAAAGCTAATAAAAAGACACTCAGGTTCCTATGGGGTGGGCAGGTACATTCAAATTTAAGTTTAAGTATACATTTATGTGTTCCCATCCTATGAGAGTCACTGTGTGGTCAGGTTAATATTTTTTTCTGTGAATTACAAAAGGGAATTTTTTTTGTATTAAGCTTTTGCCTCTGGGCAATATTCCCTGAGTGGAAAGTTAAAAATAGTACTGGTGAGGTTTATGGTCAAGATGACAGTTGTAAGTAAATGCAGTACTTGCCTCCTTGTACAAGCACATCAAAATTACAACTAAAACACAGAACAATCATCATTCAGAACTGCCCGAAATTTAATGGAATGGAAGTTCTACAACTAGGGAATTAAAGAGGCCACATTGAGAGTGGTAGGAGGGATGAAGATGTCGGACAAGTCAGTCCCAAAACCATATGTGGTGGACAAAAGTTGGGAGGGATATTTCAGCTGTGAAAGTCCCTCTGAAGAGCAGATGGTCCCAGCCCCACACCAGGACCCCCATTCCAGGCTTCCAGAGCTGGGAAGAGAAGTACCCATAACTTCTGCCTGTGAAAACCAGCCATAATTGTAGCTAAGTGAGACAAAGGGCTTCTGGAGTTCCCAGGGGTTCCTGTTTTTGTTTGTTTGGGTTTTTTATCCTCACCTGAGTGCATTCTTATTGGTTTTAAATAGAGGGGAAGGAGGAGAGATAAAGGGAAGATAAATATTGATGCAAGAGATAAATATTTACTAGTTGCCTCTCATATGTACCCCAACCAGGAACAGAACCCACAGCCTGTGCATGTTCCCTGACTGGAAATCAAACCTGTGATCTTTCAGTTTATGGGACAACTCTCCAACCAGCTGAGCCACACTGACCAGGGCCCAGGGGTTCCTCTTAAGGGGCCCACACACAGGCATTTGGATACATTCATTTTGAACTCCAGCACTGGGGCAGCAGATCAAAGGGCACCAGAGACATATGAAGAAAAACTGAATTGTCTAGGGCAAGAACTTGGAGGGCAACTTTATCTCAGAAAAAAGTGCTGGCAGAGGCCATTCATTGTTCCTTTCCTGAGGCCTCCTCCCACAGAGCCAATAGGCAGGTGCCATATATGAGACTCCATAAATAAGGCTTACACTGTTCGACCTGTCCTGGTGATTCTCTGATACCTTGTCTCACCTAATGCCTGGAACCACCCAAGGTGTTTCTAGTGGCTTTTTCATGAGAATGACCTGACTTGGCTCATACTTCATATTTTCCTAAAATCTCTCAGACATGCAACATCTGGGCTTAGCATGCCCCATACCTCTCACTCAGTGGCCCCAGACCTAGGACTAGCAGTAGCCAGTCATGGTTTGCAGATTGACCTCCCCTGGGCACCTTTAAGCACAGCAGAAGTAGCAGCCACCTGAATATCACTTGGTAGCACATGTCAGATAGCCCGGGGCAGAACAAAGGCAGTAGCTGACCTTGGCCTGCACCTCTCAGGAGGCCCCAGAGCCAGTGCACCCAGTAGAAAGCTACAGACCACAAAAAAGCGTCACCATCCAACCACTTCCACAACACATTCAAGAGGTGGACTCAGCAGGTACCATAGGTCTACTGAAGTAAATCCTATTCTGTGGGGTGGGCCCGTGCACAGCTGATCTTCTATGGTGTTTGGAGGTCAGTGGTCAGTGGCCACAGACAGTTATTGTTGCTAATTGGACTGGAGGTAAACCCTTGCCATTGATGTGCCAATAGCAATGCAGGCTCACTTAAAATAGAAAGATGTACACAGCCCATACAGGGGCAGCACCTCAAGTGAATAGCTTGGATGATCAAGGAGACAGTGCCACTAGACCCTCCAGAATGAGTACTGCATTAGGCCACTACACCAAGTTTGGGAGATATAGCAGCTCTACATAGAAACAAAAACAGAGAGGCTGCCAAAATGAGGAGACAAAGAAACATGGCTCAAATCAGAGAAGAGAATGAATTCCAGAAAAAGAACTAAACAAAATGGAGATAAGTAATTTACTAGATGGAGTTCAAAACACTGGCAATAAGGATGCTCAGTGAACTTAGTGAGGACAGCAACTGTTTAAAAAAAAGATCAGTCAGAAATGAAAGCCACACTAACTGAAATGAAGAATAATTTATAAGGAATCAACAGTAGAGTAGACAAAGCCAAGAATCAAATCAGTGATTTGTAATAGAAGGAAGCAAAAACCACCCAATAACAGCAAAAAGAAAGAAAGAATTAAAAAAAAGGGACAATGTAAAAAGCCTCTGGGACAACTTCTAGTGTACCAACATTTACATAATGGAGGTATTGGAAGAAAAAGAGAGAGAGCAAGAAATTGACAACCTATTTGAAAAAAATGACAGAAAAATTCCCTAACTTGGGGAACAAAATAGAAATACAAGTCCAGGAAATGCAGAGTCCCAAACAAGAATAACCCACAGAGGCCCACACCAAAGCACTTAATAATTAAAATGGGAAAGGTTAAAGACAAAGAGAGAATTTTTAAAAGCATCAAGAGAAAAACAGTTAGTTATCTACAAGGGAGCTGTCATAAGACTGTCAGCTGATCTCTCAACAAAAACTTTGCAGGCCAAAGGGATTTGCAAGAATTATTCAAAGTGAAGAAAAGCAAAGACCTAAAACCATGATTATAGTACACAGCAAACCTATTATTTAGAATCGGAGACAGACAAAGAGATTCTTGGACAAGAAAAAGCTAAAGGAATTCATCACCACCAAGCCAGTATTATATGAAATGTGAAGGAATCTTTTTTAAAAAGAAGAAAGAAAGATAAAAATTATTAACAATAAATGACAATAAATACATATCTATCAACAATTGAATCTAAAAGGCACAATAAATGAATAAGCAGAACAGAAACAGAATCCTAAATACAGAGAATATTCTAATGGTGGCCAGATGGGAAAGGGTTTGGAGAGATGGGTAAAAAAGTTGAAGGGATTAAGAAGTACAAGTTGGTTGTTAGAGAATAATGGTGGTGTATAGTGTAGCATAGAGAATATGGTCAATAATATTCTAATAACTATGTGTAGTGTCAAATGGATGTAAGACTTATCAGGTTGATCTCTTAAGTAAGTTATGTAATGTCTAATCACTGTGGTGTATACTTGAAACTAATATAATAATGTATGCCAACTGTAATTGAAAAATAAAAATGATTTGAAAATAAGGGAAAATTATAGAACTGGTAGATCAAGAAAACTTACATGCTACAATTTGCATGTTATCCTGGATAGATCTCTGTACTTTATGTTTTTGTACTTAATTGTGCACAGATTTTTTTATATCTTTGTAGACTCTAAATTTTATAATATTATAATCAAAATCTTTTGTTTTCCTCTAGTGACAAGTACATAATTTATTAAATATTTTTCCTTTAGAATAGTGTTTGAAGTTTGCAGTAAAAAGGTTTTTTAAAAAGGCAAAAAAAATAGGATCACTACTCTTTATTGTTTTCTCATTATCATTTTAATGGATATTTCTATCATGTAAGTCTCATATTTTAAAACAGATGAGGCTGCATAATGACATTAAAATCCTTATTGTGGAGGTTCATAAATCCTAGATTTAATGAAAAATTACATCAATATTTAATTTTATACTTTATTCAAAATGAAATACACCTTATGTAAAATGATTGATCTTATACTTTATTGAAAATAAATTATTTTATGTAAACATTTCATAAACTCTTAAAAAAGTTCTTAAGAGATGATTAGTGTTTGTGACTCTAAAGGAGGTTTAACTTCTAAGAAAGATAAGATTCTCTCCTGTGTTGTGAAAGGAAGATAACTTGTAATAAATTTATATGCATGGCCAGGTGAGGAGGATGACCTAACTGAGAAAAAAGAAGGACCCTGTGCAATACAGAGATCCCTGGTTCAGATATTAAGCTTTTGGATGCTACATATGGAACAGTTTGGGTTAAGAAGGAGTTCACTAGAAAATAATGGAGGGAAAGGGGTTCATCCCTGGAATCAAACATATTTAATGAGACTTTTAATTAGAATAAGATCTATCCTAGGAATTTCAAAGGCAGCTTTCAAAGGTGAGAACCCAGGGAAATCAAACCCATAAAAAAGCTAAGAGAACCAGAGAGACTCTAAAACCTTCCCTGACAAAGCTTCATAAACTGGAACTGTTTATTGAACAGTTTTATGAATTTTAGTACATTCATGGATTAGTATAATTACCACCAAAGTCATGGTACAGAAAATATTCATCACCATCAAAATTCTCTCATACTGCAACTATGTACTCAAATACTTCCAAAATAAGTATAAAATCAGAATACTTCTATATCTAGTAACATATGGAATATGTAATTATTCTAAGAAATATTCCATATAGAAATTTTAATGAAGAAATTATGCTAACCTCTCATGATTGCTTCTAAATTAGAGAATAAGAATTTTCTTTAGTTTATGAAGTCAGATTACTCTTGATAACAAAACCTTTTCACCTAAGGAAAATTGAGTGAATTCTTATTCTGGAGTATATGTAAACATCACATAAATTTTTTTATCACACCAAATACAAATCACATTAAAAGGATAATATATGACAACCATGTTGGGTTGATTCCAGTAAAACAAGTTTGGTATAACATTTTAAACAAATCAATATCATTCACTGCATTAACAGGATAGAGAAAAAGATAGCATAAGCTCATTAGTTGCTAATGAGATTCAGTATTTGCTAAAATTGAACATTCCTAATAAGACACAAAGCATCTATAGAAATATTATTATTAATTCTGAAATGTTGCAAATGTTTTTTGCATGCATGAATGACACATGGACAAAGCCAAAGAAGGTGGGTTCGAGGGTGGGAGACAGGGATGGGTGGGGCAGGAGGGGTAGGGTGGGGCGAAAATGGAATCAATTGTACTTGAAAAACAATTAAAAAAAAAAGAAATGAGGCAGAATTGGAGAAATGTTTTGGGATAGTAGAGGTATGTCCAGAAGTTATCCAGCCATGTAATATGAAAAATGGAGACGTTTATTAAAGAAAATAGAAGATATAAGACAAATTATACATAGGACAATGACACCTCAGTCCCCTTCAAAGTAGGCACATTGGAGCCTCACACAGTTCTCTCAATCACCATCAGCTGCCCCCTAGTATTTTCCTTAATCTCATCAACGGTCTAAAATCTTTTCCCTTTCAAATGCGACTTTAGTTTTGAGAAAAGCCAGAAGTGGCAGGCTGCCAAACCTGGTCTATTCAGGGGCTGAATCACCTGGGTAATTTGATGTTTTGCAAAAAAACTCTGCAGGAGACATGATGCATGAGCAGGCTCCTTGTCATTTTGAAGCTGCCAATCACCAGTCATCCATGCTTAACACAAAATTTGATGCATATCCGTTGCCTTACTTGCTCAGTCATTTGAAATGTAACAGACACACCATACACATGTTCACTCAATGGCATCTACCTACCCACTGACTAGTATAGTGAAGTCATCATTGTCAATGCATGCGCATTCCCATGTCCAATTTCTTTGGCTGCTAGGTTACAAAAGAGGCAGTGCAAACCATTCTTATTATATTTACAATGGATGGACTTTTTCTGAAAAGACTTTGATATATTTTACTACTTTTAATCTATTTACTTGGACAATATAGATGGTGCAATAAAACAAGAGAAATAAATATTTTTAAGAAGTGTATGTGGTTAAAATTCATTCTTTGTAAACTACATACCTGAATATACATAGAAAACCAAAAAAATCTACATAAAACTTCCGACCAAGATGGAGGCATAGGTAGATATACTTTGCTTTCTTGCACAACCAAAAGAAGGACAACAAAAAATTAAAAGACAAAAAATAACCAGAACTGCCAAAAAATTGAACTGTATGGAAGTCTGACAACCAAGGAGCTATTAAAGAAGAAATATTGATCCAGATCAGTAAGAGGGGAAAAGACTGGCAGTCAGAGTGAGGATTCATGGCAAGGTGGCAGCTGGAGGATCTGGGCAAGTGAGGTGGCTGCTGGTGGACCTGGTGAGGTGATGCCTGGTGGGCCAGGCAAGGCAGTGTCTAGTAGAGCAGGACATCCCACATTTGCTTCTGGATAAACTGGGAGGAACAAATGGGAAGTAAGACAGACCATGTAACCCAGGGTTCTAGTGCGGGAAACTAAAGCTTGAAAAACAGTGACTGAAAAAAATCTGTGGGGATTGAGGCAGTAGGAGAAACTCCCAGCCTCACAGGGGAGTGTTTTGGAGAGACCCACAGGGTCCTAGAATGTACATAAACCCATCTACCTGGGAATCAGCACCAAAAGGGCCCAATTTTCTTGTGGGTGGCAGAGGAAGTGACTGAAAGCTGGCAGAAAGCTGAGCAAGTGACATTGTTCCCTCTCGGACCCCTCCCACACATACAGCACCACAAGGCAGTCAAGTGGGTTGCCCTCCCTGGTGAATATCTAAGGCTCTACCCTTTGCTATGTAACAGGCTCGCTGAGGCAAAAAGAAATATGGCCCAAATGAAAGAAAAGATCAAAGCTCTAGAAAAAATACACCTAAGTGATGAAGAGTTTGCCAACCTATCAGATGCAGAGTTTGAAACTCTGGTAATCAGGATGCTAGTTGAGTGTGGTTCCAAAATAGAGGAAAAAGTGAAGGCTATGCAAAGTGAAATAAAGGAAAATGTACAGAGAACAAACAACAATTTAGACTAAAATCAACAATTTAGAGCAGAAGGAAGAAAGAAACATTCAACCAGAACAGAATGAAGAACAAGAATTAAAAAAAAAAAAGGAAGGAAGGCTTAGGAATCTCCAGGACAACTTTAAATGTTCCAAAATCCGAATCTTAGGGGTGCCAGAGGAGAAGAGGACAAGCAAGAAATTGAAATGTGATTTGAAAATGTAATGAAGGAGAACTTTCCCAATCTGGCAAAGGAAATAGATTTCCAGGAAATCCAGGATGCTCAGAGAGTCCCAAAGAAGTTGGACCCAAGGAGGAACACACCAAGGCACATCACAATTATATTACTCAAGATTGAAGATAAGTGGAGAATCTTCAAAGCAGCAAGAGAAAAGGAGACAGTTACCTACAAAGGAGTTTCCATAAGACTCTAAGCTGATTTCTCAAAAGAAATCTTGCAGGCAAGAAGGGCTAGAAAGAAGTACTGAAAGTCATGAAAGATATGGACCTACAACCAAGATCACTATATCCAGAGAAGTTATCAGTTAGAATGGATGAACAGATAAAGTGCTTCCCAGATAAGGTCAAGTTAAAGGAGTCCATCATTATATGTCCACCAAGGAGTCCACCAAGCCCTTACTATATGAAAGGTTAGAGGGACTTATCTAAGAAAAGGAAGATGATAAAAAATGAGAACAGTAAAATGACTACAAACTCACAACTATCAACAACTGAACCTAAAAAAAACCAAACAATAAAGTGAACTAAGCAAACAACTAGAACAGGAACAGATTCACAGCAATAGAGATCACATGGAGGGTTATCAGAGGGAAGGGGGAGGAGGAGAGAATGGGGGAAAAGGTACAGAGAATATGAAGCATAAATGGTATTTACAAAATAGACAGGGAGAAGTTAAGAATAGTATAAGAAATGGAGAAGCCAAAGAAGTTACATGTGTGACCCATGGACATGAACTTAGGCAGGGGAATGCTGGTGGGATGGGGGGTACAGGGTGGAGGGGAATAAAGGGAAGAAAAAATAGGACAACTGTAATAGCATAATCAATAAAATATATTTTATTATTTTTATTTTTTAGCTTTTATTTATTTATTTTTAAAGAGAGGGGAAGAAAGGGAAAAAGAAAGGGAGAGAAATGTCAATGTGTGGTTGCCTCTTGTTCACCCCCCACTGGGGACCTGGCCCATAACCCAGGCATGAGCCCCTACTGGGAATCGAACTGGCAACCCTTTGATTTTCAGGCCTGCATTCAATCCACTGAGCTACTCCAGCTGCATCATAATAAAATATATTTTTTAAAATCTACATAAAATTTTTAGAATAAATCATAACTTGTGGATGGATAGTCATATAGAAATCAATTATATATCTATATAAACAACAAACATTTAGAAAATAATTTTAAATGCTTGCACAATGTTATATAAATTGCTATTATTAAAATTTTGGATTCTTTTTGATATTATTTAGTAATTTTAATAATTATTAAAATAATTATTCAGCTCTTGGGAAGTTAGCCCTCACAAATGATTATGTCACTGTCTGAAGAACAATAACCTAGAGAATCCATGGGAAACCTCTTTGAATTGCTCAGAACACTGAAGTTAGCCTTCAAGGGGATACATAACTTCTACAGAGAAATATTCCAGGACTGAACTTGAAAGATTACGTTTCAGAGCCATCCAATGTGAAGTCTTTTGACATAAGCACACTGACCACATCTCCTGTAAACATACTGAGATAAAATCAGAATGAGGTGTTGTTATTTATTCTTTCAATTGTGACATTCTTGATTTCAAAATATAAAAAGGAAATAAGAATATATGAGTTAAATTAGGCAATACATCCAAGATTCATGACAGTCCATTAATAATGTTGCATAATTTCTCCTTCTTACCTCCAAATATTGATATCTTTGAGTATGTATTCTTATAATAAAATTAATGATTTGAGAAACTAAGATGTCCCTTGCAAGTGAGAAAAGTTGTACCTTTCCCCCAAATGGGTATGGAATAATAGAGTTGTGATAATAAACAAGGCATCTACTGAGGGTTCCCAGGATAATGCTTTATCAGAGACTGCTATATCACTATTGTGACTTGTCTGAGGCTTTCATGACTGTGGGTCTTAATATACATCTTGCCATATGAAAGCATTTGAATTTGTTTCTCTTGCATTCAAATGTCACTATCCAATGTGAATGTGAAGTATGTATTGTCATTTCATCAGTAATGTCTGTTTAAAAGGGCATTTTAGAAACTTACTGAGAAAATCAGATTGTTTCATATAATGCCAACTTTGTTCATTTAGTCATTCACCAAACATAAACAGAACACCTACAATGTGTCAAATACCACTCCAGGTGCTAGAGATACTGCAGCAATTAAAACAAGACAAAAACAAAACAAAACAAAACATAAAAAAAAACTTTCTGCCCAGAGAACTTAAATTCTAAGGGGGGAGACAGCAAATGAACAAAAGAAATATGTAATACATTTACTATATTACTACATCACTTGGGGATAGTTTCACATCACTGTGCAAGCAGTTTCTATGATCCACTCCAGTAAGAACATTGCATCACAGACGGATGCAGTCCAATTGAACCTTATAAAAACTCAATCGCTGTGAACTAAAACAAGAAGCCTAATTATACCATAACCTTATTTCCTTGATGCCAACCATCAAAATTGAGTAACTGGGATCAGCAGGGACATTATAAGTCACACAGATTAATTTAAGAAATAAAATTTATAAAGTCAATACCTAATAATTAAATAAGCTTAAAACTATGACAGAAATGTCTATGAGGAAGAAAGAATTTGACAATTAGACATTAATGTTGGTATAAAATGAGACAACATATGAGACTGAAATAATTCAGCTTCCCTGACGTATGAATTTTTCCTGGGACAGGATGGTAGATCAGTTTCATTTTTTGTGCCAACCTAGACTGTTCATCCCTGACTGCCTGAAGGACTGTGTTTCTGGAGTCTGGTTCCTATTAAAACTTGTGTGGAACTTTTTCAGGCCTGACCACAGACAATACAAAGGATTTCTGTGGCAAGTCTCACGGGGACAAGCTGCCCTTGTATGCCTCATGCATGCTGATGCACTACAGTCTTTAAAGAGAGGTGCTGGCAGGGCCTCAGACTCTGCCAGTTAGTGATGTGCTCCTAGCCCAGGCACCCTCATTCCTAGCTCTCTGTATCTGAGGTTTTCTTCAGGCGACTGCCACTGTGGAGATCTCCTTATGAGAGGTAGAAAGGGGAGGAGAAACTTGAAGACACTTTTCCCCACTAAGACTCATTACCCAGTTCTTTCCCATTCCTAGTCCAACTGTGGAGAGCAGGACCAGTAAAATGGCACTGGTCCCATCAAGACAAGATAAAGTACATGAAACAAAATGGCACCATGCATGTCAACCAAGATGGCTGCAGGTCAGACACGACACTTTGGTTCAAGAAGAAAACTACTTAAGTCATACCAGGAGGTCTGCTAATTGCCTGCCAAGGAGGCATACCCAAGATATGTGCACAGAGACCTGTCTGCAGAGAGGGCACACCTACTGGTAGATCGCTAGAGGCTCTTGGCCCCAAGCCACAGAATTCCCCAGCTCAATCAGGTACCAAGAATTTGGGTATAATTGAGGTATACTTCAGATTGACCTTGGAGACAGGAAATCTCCCACCACAAGATGCTGCTCCACTGACACTTTAGGCCACATGCCACGGGAGGCTCTGCCAGATCAAGCCCTGAGGCATCTGCTCAACCGGTCTCGCCTCAGCATTGCATCCAGTCAGTGGAGATCTTCCTTGCAATATGCTGATGGCTCACCACCCACTAAACTGTCTTCCAGACCTGGGACTGTGACTTTGGGACTTCAGTTTGTTATCCTCCATTTAGTGATGTGTGTTGTGTTAACTGTGTGATATTGGAATAGAATAGCAATGTGATATTGGTGTTTTATTTTGTGTGAACCCAAACTTAATAAAAGCTGAACTGAGCAATAGCTCTTGTGGTTCTCATCTCCTTCCTTGCTGCTGCTGGGTGTAGACTCAGCCGAGTCCTCTGCATCGGAGGTACCTATGACTTAAAGAAAAGACTGTAATTCGACCCTCCTCAATAGGTGAAATGGCAGGGTTTGTTACTAAGGGTGCCAGCAACTTCCAACCCCTTTTCCCTTCCCCTTCCTTACTCTTCCCCCAGCCTCTGGCACAAAAAGCTGCAGGATCTTTTGCTTGGTGCTCTCTCAATAAATAGACAACTCCTACCTGACACTCCACCAGGGACTTTGTCAATAGAAGAAAGTAAAATAGGGGAAGATAGTACCTCATCAGTGTTTAGTCAGTATCTTATATTACTGCAGTAAGTGATTACGGCTCTGGTGCATCTTTCATTTTGGCTCCCTTATTGCTTCAGTAGGCTACTCCAGCACCTAGCAGGCTCTCTCCCTTGGCTGAGCTCCTGGCAGTGTGGGGCTAAGTCTCACTTTGGTACTCAGGAAAATCTTTCCAGTGATCAGCACATGCATGAGCCAAGTTACAAATGACAAACATCATCATGTTAGACTACTCAGGTGTCTTAGAGGATGGGTGGGAATCAGCTCTAAGGGCAGCTTATTTTGCCAATGTCACTGTATTCCCATCACACACTATCTTAGCTCTACTTTTACATCTTTATGTCTAAATTGCTTAAGATTTAGTGAGAGTTCTCACCCAAGGTTCCTCAAAGCTCAGCCCTTTCCAAAGTCATACTCTTCTCACTAAGAGTGATATCTTAATGAAAACAAGTTTAATTGCCTTGTGCTGGCAATAAAAATGAGTGAAAGGTGATGTATCAGGGAAGAGAGAACTTGTCCTATATAATACCAGCCTCATAAAAATAGTGTATGCTTTGTCTATAGTTATAAAAATGATTCCATAATGTCACCTAAGGTCACACAGGAGATGAGTGGTGGCTTTAAAGTGCCTTAGGCTTTATTTAGATTCTAAGGTGTTTGTAACTCTTGTGGGTCAAGCTATGTTCTGAGAAATCCAGGTTAAGACCTACGATTTTCTAAATATCCTAGACTTCAGGAAAATTCATGGATTAGAACTGCTTGGGAGGTCATTATGTGACTGTGAGTAGTGAACCTTTCATAATTATTGTCACTGCATTAGGGAATAAGAATATGGCTTCATTAAGGGGAAACCATTGGCTTTGGAGTCAAACATACCTAAACTAAATTTCTGGCTATACCCTTAGGTATAAATGTGACTTAGTCAAATTACTTATTGATTCATAGCTGTACACTCTTATTTCCATGACAAGTAAAATGTCAACAGTACCTAACAGGGTTATTGTAGTGATTTAGAAGTTAATGTATTTTAAAAATTCTAACCACACAAATGGATCAGAGCAGATATCCAACAAGAAAAAGTCACCTTCTTCTTAGAGAAGTATAGATGTGAAAGGGCAGTGGCCAGAGACAACTGAGAGAGATTAGTTCAATCTAGCAACTCTCAGTGCAAATGTATTGATTTAGCAGAGGGGTATCTTTTAGAAACCAAAACCAGGAAATGCAGCTAAGATTCAGAAGGGATCAAAACAAAAATGTAAAGACATAATTTATATAAAAAAGATGATGCAAGCATTCTAGGGGTCCCAGTACCCTAAGGTCTAAAACCCACTCTGGGTGCTTGGCTTCACTAAGGAAAGAATTCAAAGGTAGCCAACATAGAGTGGAAAGTGGAAGTGAGTTTATTAGTAAAGTAGTGAGACAGAGACAGACAGAGCAGCCCCTGATAGTGGGATTTACTTCTTTTATTGAGGTTCATTTAATCAAGGTATAGGGCATTCAAAGAGGGAGAGGGATACTCAGGATCTTTCTGGGAAAGGGATTGAGACTTTTCACAAGGGCCCATTGGCCATTTTGTGTCCATTTCTGATCATATTTGTGTGGGGTATGTCATTTAGTATGCTAGTATTTTATAACGAGCATATAAAGAGACTAGGAGTTACTCTAAAGTGAAATTAGTAACTATGTTGCATCAGGCTGGTCTCTGTGGGTTCTAAGGCATAAATCCATTGGGGACTGGAAGTTAGTAACTTCCCTTAGTGTTTCCTTTTGATTTATTTTTAGCTTCATAGAAAGCTTGTGTAGTATGAGAGGTGGCCCTGTAGTGGTGGACTCTGAGTTCTATGTATAGTATCTATCCCTATGTCTGAGTTTCCTGCTATTGAATCTGAGCTGTCATTTACCTTATGACCTAGTGACTTAATTTCAATTTCCTCACAATCAAGGAACAACACCTAACTCTCAAGTGGGTTTTGAAGTCCAGAAGTTAACTCTGTTGAAGGAAATTGGAATGTTTAAGTAGCTATGCAACATCTATTGTTCTTATCTAACTTACATGAATAAAGGAGCTGAGGTCCAGAAAAAATGAGCAGCCTTCCTATTTCCATTACTTACCAGCAGTGTGACCTTGGAAAAGTGAGGTGATCTTTTTGAAGATGTTTCCTTATCCCTGACAGGAAGATAATAGTGCCTAACTCATTGGACTGGGACAGAGGTTACATTACTGAAGTCACGTATGATACAGTGGGGCTGCCTGGCCATTGAACAAGTGTTCAGTGGACCTTAAATGTTGTCACTGGTAGGGACACCTTAGAAACACAGATTTAGATTCCAAATCTGGTTCTCTTCTGCTAACGTCTCACCTTGCTTTTAAAGTAAATGAAAATAGATAATATTTTAAATTTTCTTTGTAAATTGTGAAATATGCTTCTCTGGTAAATGTTGAACTAGAGTATATGAGGTGGCATCCTCCCACTGTTACTATGATATTTGTTTCAATCTTACATGTATAATTCTTTTAAATTTCTTATAAAATTTATTTTTAAGTTAAAAATTCCATTTAAATCAAACAACAAAAACTTTAGACAGTCTCTGAATTGGTTGTCTCTGAAGATCCCCTCTGTTGTTGTGGGGATGTCTTCCCAACTCATAGCAGGTTTTATCAGTGAATTTCCTAAAAGCTATTCTCCAGTCATTTTATGACTGTTGCTAACAGGTAGAAGTCAAATTACAATAATGTCAGCATCAGTAGAAGAAAAATAATTTTTGCTCCTAGCAGGCAAGATGTTATCCACATAATTATTTTTACTCACAATATTTATTCTGGTATTGCCCCTATCATAACCCCCTAAACATTCAATGAGCTCTTGTCATCTAAATGTAAATTTTGCTTTGAAAAAATCTTGCCATGAAAGGTAATTTAGAATCCCAAATCTTTCCTTCATGACACACACATCACATACTATCCAAATACTGAGCACAAACCAAATAAAAGCGACTCTGCCTGGGCCTCACAGAGTAAGCAGGGAAGCAGGGAGCAAAAGAAGCAAAGGATGCACTGGAGAGGAACACGCACTGCTTGGGCGCATTCTGTAAAGGAAATCCCTTCCCTGTTTGGCCAATGTGGCAAAACAATTTTGGCTTCAATGGCTTTATGAGTTGCTGATGGTCCAGGATCCTTTCCTCGGCAATACCTGAAGATATCCTTTTACCTGGAAATACTAGAATGGCAAACCAGGCATAACGTTTCTAATCCCTGAGTCAAAAGTAACCAGATGAGGTAGATGTAGTCAATTTCAGTTAACTTCTGCTTCAACAATGAATAATTAATACACAGGATGGCTCTACTATGAACTCCAATCCTACTTCCCCAGGAATTTGAGGAAATTGAGGTAAATTCCTCTAAAATCATATTTGGATCTTCTTGTGGAAACAGACATAGTGACCTACCAGGCCACCTCAGGGTTAAATAAGAGGGGTTTTTGTTGTTGTTGTTGTTGTTGTTGTTGTTTTAGATCTCCCACCCTATGTGTTCTTGCCTTCCAGGTACTTTCCAGGCTCTGTCTCCCAAGTGCACTTAACCATCTGTAGATCCCTTTCTGGCTCTCTGCTGCCTTTTCAATCTTGATGAGTCCAGCTTTGCCATGCCACCTGGTCAACTTACAGAATAGACTCAGCCTCCAGCCACTCTTTCTATCACACTCCTCAATATGTGTCCCACTCTTCCCCTTAATCTCTTTCCTGAAAGCCACCACACAGGGCTTTGCCTCTTGGCGTCACCAAAAGGGAGGATATCATCCCCTCTTCCATCAGCTATAGCTCCTGTCATTCTACATTCCAATGTGATCCATGTGAAGTTTTCTACTCTCATGCAGAGGTTTCTGAATCTGACTCCACATACCCAAAGTTTAGATGAACTATAATAAGGTTATCATATAAAATGGGACTGGAAGTTTTTGTCTTTCCAAAATTCACTTGTTTAACCCTAACCCCTAACATTGCAGTATTTGGAAAAGGCTGAGAGGTAATTAGATCATGAGGGTGGAGCCCTCATGATGGAATTTGTGTTGGCAGAAAAAGAGAGAGGAGAGTTTTCTCTGTGTCTTGGCTGTGTGAGGACACTGCAAGAAAGTGGCCATTTGCAAACCAGGAAAAGAAGCCTCACAAGAGCAGACCACTGGCACACTGGTTTTAGGCTTTCTAGCCTACAGACCTGTGAGAAATAAATTTATTTTGTTTAAGCAACCTAGTCTATTTTCTGATATCAGCCCAAACTGACCAAAACACCCACTTAAATTTGAGTTTCATATTTAAAAAATAAAAATAAAATTCCCTGTTTCAATATTATTAGATATTCATCTAAATTCCAAATTTTATTTTTTTTATTTGATAAATCTGGCCTCACAAACTATAAAACACCCGCCTTTCTACAGTACTTAGCTACTTTTCTTCCAAATCGCTTCAGAGATCTGAAAACTAAAGAAATGCCAGTGTCAGTTTGCCATAGCAGGTCATTGTCACCACCAGAGTTGTGTGCTTATCTGTGGGCTATAGCACTACAGTAAGAAGGATTCTCATAGACCTTTCTGCTCTTTTTCAGGAGAAAAGTGTGTTTGAGAGCTACCTAAAAGACATGACCTTTACTGTTTACTATCTGATGCCCTCTTCTCTAATGCATCTTGGAATGTTACTATTGACCCTAAATGTATCCTGTGGTAGGGCCATAGTGCCAGTTCAGAACTCACAGGGCTGAGGTAGGGATTGTAGCACCTTCTAAATCACTCATCAGTCCACCACCTCCATTCAGGACATCTGTAAAATGGATGGAAGGTTTTTTCTGTAGTCATTTCTCTGAAAACTCCTTTCACTGCCTAAAGGAGTTTTTGGTTTGTTTTGATTTCATTTCCCATAATAGAAATGTTGTTTTATGAGCTTTTGAATTTTTATATGTTTGGCAGAAAACCTAACAAATTTACTACTTTGCTGCTTCTTACCTTTATTTTTAATCCTGCTTAAAGGACAGGCTCTTTCAAGCTAAGGGCAGGATTTCTTGCCTCACTAATGGGACCCACAACTGTATGTCTTCTTCCTCCTATTCCTTCTTTGCCCCCTCCTTCTTTCTTCTTTCTCTTCTTCCGTATACTCCTTCTCCTCCTTCTAACACTAGGTATAGCAAAAAAAATACATGGATTTCACCAATAAAAAGATATGAGTATAAGTTTCAGTTCCATCACTAGTACTAGACAAGACTAGGATATTGCCTGGGCTATGTCTTCCCATGTAGAGATGCAGGTGATATAGTGTACTACTTTCCCCTTGCTGTGAAGATTAAATGAAGTAATGTACATTGAGTTCCTGGCATGTCGTGGTTGTTTAATAAATGCTTCATTCTTTCCCTTCCTTCTGACTGACAACACATATTATTTATAAGTATATAAAAATACTTTTCACACTGTTATAGCTAGTTTGCACCTAGGATGTAGTACAAGTTGATATGGACATTTTATGGAGTTTTTAGTTTTTAACTCCCAAACCACTTCCCTTTGAAATGGACAATCTGTTTGTCTGCTAATATTATCTCCAGCCACATTAATTACTGTTACATTGAAACCTTAGACAATGTGTTAAGTTCATTGATTTCTTTGGGCTCTTGCATTCTTTTTGGGCTTATTGTCTGAAAGTTTCATCTCTTCTCCACCTGTTATTCCAACCATATATCTACTTCAATAATTCTACCTTTTCAGACTTGTCCATGTGCCTGATACCTCAAAAATCCAGGGGTGCAAAAAGCACTATTTGCCTTTGAATGTTAGCTTGCCTAGCAAGATATCTGCATCAAAAAGGCACTCAGTAAACATAGTGATTACATAAATATATGTATGCTCCCCCATCCATCTACTTAGAATCCTTTAGCAGCACCCCATCTTTCTATTAACAAGTCCATAACTTGGCCTACGAGATCATAGCCCACCACATTGGGACCCTGGGACCTCCCTGCATCATCTTGTACTGAATTCATTCAGTCAGTCAGTCAGTCAGTCAGGCAAGAAATATTTGTCAAGCACTTATGCATGACAGAAGATGTTCTAGGAAATGGATGTAGAAGTGTATAAAGCACAGAAATACACTTTTCATAGGTAATAAGTATAATAAATGAGGAGAGACAGTTAGTAGAACATACATAATTTATACACACACACACACACACACACACACACACACACAATTAATACATTAATGGTGCCATATATTTTGAAGAAGAAGAAGGCAGGAAAGGAGGAGTTTGTAGTTCTGTTACTTTCTGTAGTTTGGACATTTGGATCTTTTTGCACCATCTACTTTACAGTGGTCCTCTGTAAGTGTCATTCCCTTTCCTTGGAATGGTGTTTTCTGCAAAGCTTTGCCCATTCTTCTATTTACCTTGCATTATTTCAGCTCAAGTGTAACTCTCTCATTTTCTCAGGTACACCTTCTCCAACCATCCACTTCTCATCCTCCATCTGCCTATTGCTAAAGGACAATTCCCAATGTTCTATGTTTCCCCTGAGCTGTAGTTCTTTCTTTCAGACAGCTTTTTATTTTTGAATGATTCATTCATTGTGAGATCAATTATTTAATATGTGTCCTCACACCAGAATATATTTTCCAAGAAGAGGGACAATATCTGGATCCATCCTACCCTCATCCCCAGAACCTGGAACAATGCCTGCGATCTAGTGGACCCTCACAAAAGTTCATGGAGGGAGAGAGGGTTCACAGTAATGCCATGCAGTCACCATGATGTGTACATGCCAAGGGTCATGCACATATGAACAAGGAGGCAATAGAACAGGAACAATAAACAGCTTTAAACTCAGCTTTATTTACTTCACAATTTTGCCTGAAGTCAAAATTATTCCAAAAATTGCTGAGATGTCACAATACTTTCAGCATAAACTTTTTAAAATTCCTGAGTGATAATAAATAGGAAACCAGGAAATGGCCTTTCTTTATTCCATGAAGCCAAGAAATGGAACAACATAAATATGACATAGGTCTTTCAGTCAAAACTAAAATTGCCTATAAAAATGAAAAGTTCCTGCACATGGTGATCCAGTCTCTGATCTTTTAATTTTCTCCAAATGCCTAAAATGTTGCACAAACCTGCCATCCGGAATTCTTGGCTAAGTGATGAAATTTTGTTTTACCAAAAATATTTTTTACCCTTATCTGTGCCCTCAGTGTACTTCAAAATAGAAGAATATATTGTGCCTTCTGCTACTTTCATTTTCCAGCTCCAAAATCCTGTCTCCAGAATAAACTATTTGATGCAAAGACATTGGGCCCTTGAGTGGTGCTAGCAGCTCTGTGATTCATGAGGTGGAGGGAATGGCCACCTTGTCCAGGTAGGGCTGCAGGTACCCACGGTGCTGGTACCATCTGCTTGGCTGACCCACTAATCTGCCAGCCAATTTCTGTGAACACCAGAATTATTTTCCATTGGAGATTTCCTAAAAACATCTCTTACATCAATTAAAGACTAAAGAACAGATGGTGATTTCTTGAGACAGTGGATGATTTAACCGATTCATTATTCATGTGGGGAAGAGTGATAAGCAATTCAGCATTATGTACTTTGGTGTACTTTTCTTTTAGGTTTGTCAATTTCCAGTATGTTAGATTTCAGGTTTTCAGAATGAACATATGCTTCTCAGCTTCTGATTATGGATACTTATAAGGATGCCCTAGGAAGTCATCAAGCATAGGCATCATGTCAATGATGTCAAGATCAGGCCTTCTGTCAACGGAAATGATGTTCATTAACTTTCAGGTACCAGAACAGCTCCAAGGACACTCGGCAAAACTAGTGGCTGAGATAAATTTGAAACAATATGCCAAAGCATAGCACTGTGCCTGGCATACAGAAAATTCAGCAAACAACAGCAAAAACAAAAATTCTAAGAATTTAACAGTAATGAATTGACCTTGTCATTCATTTTGGTACAATATTGGAAGAATGTGCCCATATTTCTCTAATAAGTTAACCATATTCTTAACTATTTTTCTCTAACTCTGCCTTACTTTCTACTGGTGTTCTTCTTCTTTTCCCCTACTTCCCACCCCTCTCTTATTTACAACACAAATTATTCAAAACAGATCTAATGAGGTATGTTATTAATGATTCATTGTCAGAGCACACCCATAGCTCATTCTTTTGCCAAATTACTGCCTTTTAAAATTGAGCCATCACCACTCCTCTTTGACCCAAGTGTGGTCTCATGATGAAATTCACCCTGGTCAGGTTGACAAGGTCAAAAGACAGAAAATTTGGAAATCACATGTACGAATTACCCTGAGGGATTCTGTTTAGAAGAGACTGGGGGACAGGGTACATTGAATTCTGTAGACTGCTAAATAGAGCAGAATTCATTTTTTTCCTTTGAAAACTGGTATTTTTTAATATTAGGTTCAAATCTTTAAAAATCTGCCAAGATACACAAAAATTTTTCTCAGAAACTAGTTGAGTGATGACCTCTGTAGAGGCTAGGGAGCCATTTTGGAAATTTGCAATGTGTCACAAAGAATCTTTTCACTATACATGTCTCCAAGTCCTTGGGCCTGGCTGAACCATGCCTGCTCATTTTGGAAGCAATCTCATGACTAAGTAAATCCTCCCCATTCTTGGCCGGTAAGATAAGGAAGGTATCGAGAAGTTTAAAATCAAATGAGTGTTCTATCAGCAACTAGCTGACATGTCCCTTGACCTCTATGAGGTACAGTTTATTCATTTGTATAAAGTATGCTTTTACATGGTTTATGAGATAATGTATACAGAGCACCTGGCACAGAACTTGGAACAATAAATACTAGCTCTTTTTCTCCTGGGAACCATATTCTGAGCTTACTTAATGCCTCTTCTAGCCTCTGTGACTGCTTAGGCAGTGATGGGCTCTTCTGATTTTTGTATTTACCAGATTCAAGTTCTGCTGATACTCTGTGGGGATATGCAGACACATTTCACATTGAGATGCTGGCAATGAAGCTTCTGCTGGTGTGAAGTTGTCATTAGGGCTGCAGAGGAACAAGCTCTGAGCGACTCTTGAGATGCATAGAGCCTGGGCCAGGACTGGCTGGATGAGGACCTGGACCAGACACAATGCCTCCTATTGAGGACGTGGTGAAACACAGCCTAGAAATCACAACATGAGTGGAAATCATGGCCTTGGTTATGAATGACTTTCTATACCTGTTCAGAACACCTCATGCCACCTTGATTCTGAGGCTTCAGGCAAAGATCTTGATGATTTGAAGCCTTATATCTGCCTTTGTGCTTTCCTTCTTTAAATGCACAGGGATGCCCTCCTTCGCTGAGATGATCCCAAAGGGAAGTTGAGAGCACAATCCTTTTGCTTACTACTGACACGGTCAACCCCCAAGTAGTATACTTTTAGAGATCAAAAGCTCTTACAGCATTCAGAAATATCACTGCCAGATGTTAAGGTTTTGTTATTTAAACAGAGACAGACTGCTTGGACCTCAGTTTATGCAAATGTAAATTCCTATTAGAATGCAGGTTATACACATTCCCTGCTAGATTTTTTCTGTCTATAAGAAGAATGCAAATTTATGTAATTTTAAGTTTCCATATTATATATATATATATATTTCTTGAAGAATAAACTGATTCATTATTTATCTTGGAATTTTTTCATTGGTGCTACTATAAGGACTAAATTATGTTAGGTCTTTGACATATATCTGTTTAATGAACATAACATTAATCACTATATTAATGTGTTTGGCTATTGTTGGTATTAATAACCAACCCCAAACATTACTCCTACACAGCACCATCTGCTTAGATTATAAGACATTTTTATAATTCATCACTGGGTTATCTACTTTCATATGTTCATGAAGACTTTAAGGTGCTTATTCTGCCCCAGATGTCAGACCTTCCTTACTCACACCTTCCCTCTGAACTCAAAATTGCAGCATTCACTCCTAAATTTGAGAAAAATAAGACTAACCAAAGCAAAATAGAAGGGAAGAAATAATACATTTTAAATGCAGAATGTCATAAAAGAAAAATACAGTAAAAGTTTTAGATAAATATTACTCATTTGCAAAATTGAATAAAATAGACCTATGGCAATTATTCTAAAACAAAACAAACAAAAAAAAACAGAAAGAGAAATACAGCTGCCCTAAGGACAAATGAGTAAGCAGCATATGATAATAATAGTTCTCAGTTCCTTTCTAAAACAGTAAAATCTAACATGAAATAAATATTACATAAAACAGGAAAACCAAAGACCACTGTTCTTTAATGTCAAGACCCTGGTTCTTAAATAACATTATATCAAACATTATCCAGCACTTTATTAAAAATAATAACAAATATAGTTCATTCAGAGTATATACATATGGTTTGACATTAGCTACTTTATTAATATAATTCATCATAGTTAGGGATTAAAGAAACAAAAGTTATTTATTTACCTTGGTGTCAGAAAGAAATAAGCATGTCATTAAAAAATAAATCACATCTGAAGATACTAATAGCTTTAACTATATACAAATTGAAAACATCCATATGTTATTTTGGGCTCACTGCTGATGTCAATTTGCTGTGGATGTTTTTAGATAATTTTCTGTGCAACACTTATCTACCCACATATGTATATGCACCTATAATAATATATAGTTAGTTATCTTATAATTATTTAGCTTTTATTACATAAAAAAATCCCAGAACCTATTTGTTTAAAATAATACATTCTTATTATTGTTCAGGAGTCAATGGACCCAAGGTCTGTAAGGCAGGCAGCACTGCTGAGCTGGCAGACCTTTCTTGTATGTGTGGGGATTGCATGGCTCTGGGCTACTCCACAACTCTTCCTGTTCTTAACAAAGTTACATTGCAAGAGAGATCTATACAGGAAGGGGAATAATTACAGTTATTTTTTAAGTTATCTTTCTCAAGAGGTGAGAAAGAATACTGTTTTATATCCATGCATATTAAAATTTTGATGAAATTCAATGTCTATGTGAAGATTAAAAAATGCTTAGAGAGCCAGGAAGAGAATTATTTCCTTTAAAATGATAAAAAATATAGAGCCAATCCCAGAAGTCATTAACACATATAATGGTAAAATGTTTTCCTACTCAAATCAACTTAAGACGGGATGCCCTCTATCATTAGTAGAGAAGAACTGAGCAGACTGATATACTGCTGGGGCACCTCCTCTTTTTGACTCTATCATACCTCAAGGGCAAATGGTTCACAATTTAGAGTATCTCCAGTGCATCTTTAATTAAAGAGTGTAAAAGGCTTTCTAAGGAGTGAGTTATTAATAAGATGCTAACAAACAAGGATGATTCCTGGAAACTGGATCTCACAGCAGCATGGTGGAAGTTTTATATCACTATCAGCAGTGACTTTAAATAGAAAATTAGTTAATTCTAGTGATGGTTTGATTTTTTTTTATTCAGTATACAGTATCACATAAAAGTTTGGATTTCATTCTGTTAAATATGAAGTGTCTGACATTATTGTTTATGGTATTGCAAACTAAGGTTTAAAAGTCTTGCATTTATTGTAAGATAATTGTTTTGTTGTTGTTGTTGAGGATATAAGCACAGTATTATGGAAAAAAGAAAGCTTGTACCTTAGTAAGAAAGCTTTGGAGCTAAAACATTTTTAGAATTTGCTATGGCACACATATAATTCATACTTGCATCCAAATAATCTTCAAAGTTATTATAATGTAAATAAAGGTTATAATTTTATACATTTCTGTGTATTTTATAGACACATTTACAGTAGCTGTAAAATTTTCATGATACAAATGATAATCACAAAAGCATTCAATAACATAGTAGTGCATAAATCCTATCTTTGCCACCAATTATAACCAGGATGTTAAAATTACTTAAATCTTTAAAAATCAGCTTTGTAAAATCAACCTAAACTTCTTAAAATGGTGTTAAATTATTTTTTGTATATGAACTTTATATTCTTTTGTTATAAGTTACTTATATGTGAAACTATTTACCTAAAAATATAATAATTTATATGCTCATCCTACTCAGAATGCCAAACAACAGAAATTTTAAAAGTCCAAATCTAGATAAAATGCAGTAAAATTTGAATATCCATAATTACATATTTTTTAAAAAAACTATCATCTACATATGTGGACACAATAAACAAAATGGATATTATCGAAGCAAGTATTGATCTCTGGAAGACTGAAATAATTTCATACTTTCCTGCTTCAAAGCAGCAAGCAAGAGCTTTAAGGAACATAAGAAAGAATGTTACTCACTACTAGAAAGAGCTGTGTTACATTGTTATTATTATTATTATTCTTTTAAAAATGGAATGTATTCCTTTTAGTGACTGAGATGCCTGCAGAGGTGTTGACTATTACAAGATAAGCATGCAATTGAAGCTTGCAAAATTATCAATTCCTTCAGACTGTTGAATGAAATTTTATATAGAAGAGGAACACTAAAGAATGATCAGCCCTGGCTGGCATGGCTCAGTGGATTGAGCGTAGGCTGCGAACCAAAGTGTCGCAGGTTTGATTCCCAGTCAGGGTACATGCTTGGGTTGCAGGCCATGACCCCCAGCAACTGCACATTGACATTTCTCTCTCTCACTTTCTCCCTCCCTTCCCTCTCTAAAAATAAATTAATTAATTTAAAAAAAAGAATGATCAAAGGTACCGCCATAGATTAATTGTCAGTGTTCATGGGTTATTTTACAATTTTTAGGAGAAAAAATAATGGTGTATCTTATGATTTATATAGAATTAATATAAATGGTATCCATAACAAACCAGACCAAACTCTGAACAGTAACAACAAAAGGTAGGAAAGCAATATTGCAGATTGTAGAATATTGGGGAAAATGTGTGACAATTGTCTTTTACAGAGAATGGAAAGCTATTGATAAGTTTAATATATAAAATTTACTTGTAAGGTAAATAAAGATTTAGACTTGTTCTACTTTTACTAAATTCTAAATATTTTCTATTTTTATATATTTTTCTCCATGACCCCTGAAATTTTCAGAATTGGGGATTTCATTGTAGAAATAGACAAAGTTGAATTGGCCAAAGCCCTGACTTCAATGGGATCACACATAAAGGATAAGCAGTGAAAATATTTAGAATTTATGTTTTGAAGGTAGCGAACAAAATTTATTGATTAGTTGGATTTAAGTTTTAAGATAATAAACTAAAGATAAATATCTAGTTATGTTTTTCTAAGTAACTAAAAGTGTGGAGCTTCCAGTATATGAGACAATGGCAAATAGAAAAAGTTTTGAGAGAAAATCAAAATTTCAGTTTTATATATACTTAATTTAATATGTCTACTGGATGGCTGAATATATATGTTAAAGGTTTTGGGGTATAGGAATCCCAAATTCATTTGAATACTTTGAGATGGTAATATAACCTTTGGAATCATCACCAAAAAACTGCATTTAAAGCCATGATAGTAGATAAAATTATCTCAGAAAGACTAAAGATATAGAAAAAAAATAGTCTCAAGAAAGCAACAAAGGAGATGGGGAAGGAATGGCCAGTGAGGCAGAAGGAAAACCAGGGGCATTTGAAAAGGAACGTGAAGGACTGGGAGCCAAATGAAGAAAGTATTTGAAAGCATCATCAACTGTGTCAAATGCTGCTGATAAGACAAGTGCTATGAGGACAGAGAAAGTTGATTTGGGTATAACAAAATAAAAATAATTGATAACATGGATTAAGACAGTTTCAGAGGAGGGGTGGATATAAACCAAACCAGAGTAGATTTCAGAGAGAAGAGGAGAAGAAAAGTTTAAAATAATAGAGATAGATATTTTCCTAGAGCTTAACTCTCAAGGATAGAAGGCAGAGTGGGACAGTAGCTAAAAAGATAGGACAGAAAAAGTGTTTTGCTATTTTTAAAAATATGAGAAAACAAGCATGCATATATGGTAATGGAAAGGAAAGAGTAGAGAAAAAGTAAATTGTGGTGCAGAAGAGAGGAGAAAAGCTGCAAGAAATGGCATCTAATGTGCAAGTGGAGAGGTTGATCTTTGGGAAGACTGTAAAGATCATTGATAGTAACAGGAAGGAAAGCTGAGTGTGCAGGTGCAAACCCCCATCAGTATATAGAAGTAGAGATTGAGACTTGTGGAACTTTTTAGGACTGGCTGATCTTTTGTTATGAAATAGGAAGCAGTGCATCTGCTCAGAGTGAAGATGGGGAACATGTGTGCTAATTATTTTGTTCCCTATACCATAACAATATTTGTAAATGTTCTACATGTGCCTGAAGAAAAATATATCCTCTAAGTATTTTCTCTACAATGTGCTACACGTACCTATTATAGCAACCTTACTGATTATGTCTTACTTATATATTTACTACTTTTTTTTGTCTCATTCTTTACATCTATAAAATGGGTATAATAATAATATATATTATAGACTATTATGATATATATGAAGTTAATTTAATGAAAAAATATAAAAATATCTAGAACTTTCATTGCATGAAATAAACATTAGATTTTTTTCATTTTCTGTCTCTCTCTTTTTTTTTATTTTGTGCACCATTGAAATCAAAAGCTGGCCTCCTCCTTGGGGAAATTTATCTTGTTTTATAAAATCCCCAGTCAGAACTCTTGTGAACAAATGAGGATTCATTCGGATTCTTATCTTAATTAGTGATATACACCAGGCCAGTTATAATTAAATGCATACTGCCTTTCACTTGTAGGTTAAATACATGGTTCATGCAGTTAGACAGGAGGAAAAGCCTTATGAATGGTGCTCTCAAGTGTAGTGTGTTTCAAGATATAAATGTATTGCTTGGGGGAAATTGCTCCTGGTAGAATGATTATAAGTGAGAAGGAAATGAGGGGGCAAACAATTCAACATATAGCACATGCCATGATGGGCACTGTCAAGGGTTGACAGCTGGGCAGGACTGAATCCCATGACCTCTGGTGCTGGCTTTATCTTTATCATAAATTATTTCAGCCATACTGGTGGAGTGACTAATTTTTTTACCCATGAAAAATGGCTCTGCTCTTGAAATAAAGGGTTTAATGTGAAGAAAATGAATCCTCAAATCTAGAAAAATTGTCATCAGGCCCTATTCCTTATACCTGAAACTCAGAAGTGACTCAGAGAACTTCCACCCCCCCAGGAGCCAATGATTCCATAAACCAGTTAAATGATAGTTTCTTAAATGCTACTTTTTAATGAATTTCTGGGCGCTGAGTGTGAATTAAATGTGAGAGTGAGAAACCTGTGGGGACTGTAGTCTTCAGAAGGGCATGTGGGCTTTACTTTCAGGAACCCTTCCATGTGCACAGTGAACATTTGAAGAAGATCCCTTCCTGAATCTGACAAGGAGAGCAGAAGAACAATCATTGTGAAATAAATTCAGAATATTCTCTATATCAAAAGCCTGCTATGCAGGGAAAAACACTTCATAGAACCTGTCCCACCTGGGTAAAGGGGTTTCGCTTATCCAAGTCCCCCTCTCACCTTCCTAAGCCCATAAGAGGGCTTCTCCTAAGCAGGAAAAGACACACTTGCTAAGATCACAGGCAGGGCCACCAGCCCACTGAAAGATGGCATTTCAATCACAAAATCATAGAACACTTTTTCCCTTACACACATAACCAACACCTAGCAAGACTCCAGTAAAAAGTGGATTTTAGCCAGAGTTGCAAACTACAAACTCTACTTAAAGAGTTTTCAGGGAAGCCCAAAGATAAAAACTAGGACACTGAGAAGATTTGAAACTTTCAGTGCCTCCAGATACAGGAAATTACACACCAACTACTAAACAGATCAGTTTGGAAACTTCAATACCCCTCTTTAAATAATTGATTGTTCAAGCAGCAGAAAAATTATTATGGATATAGTTGACCTGAACAGCACTATTAATCAACATGATTCAACTGATATCTATAGAATACTACAGCTAACAACTGAAGTGTACATATTTTTCTTTCCAGGTGCACATAGAACATTTACTAAGGTATATCATATTCTAGGCTAAGAAACATACTTTAGCAAATTAAAAGAAAGATATTAGAAAAAATCTCCAAAGTATGTTCACAGACCACAAAGAAATTGAATAAAATATAACAAAAAGATAACTGTGAAATCACCAAATAAAACTTTACTTTTAAAAATTTTTTTTAAAAAATTATTTATTTTTAGAAAGGGAAGGGAGGGAGAAAGAGAGAGAGAGAGAAACATCAATGTGCGGTTGCTGGGGGCTGTGGCCTGCAACCCGGGCATGTGCCCTGACTGGGAATCGAACCTGTGACACTTAAAAGTTTACTTTTTAAAAAGCATTATATAAGGAAGAAATACCAAAATAAATTTAAAAAATATTTTGACCAAAATGTGAATGACAATGCAACTAATCAAAATGTGTAGAATGCAGCCAAAGTAGTATATAGCAACTAAATGCATTAAATGCATATATTAAAAAAAAAGATATAAAATCAGTATCTTGAGCTTTCATTTTATGGAATAGAGAAAGAAGACAGTTTAAGCAAACAGATAAAAAGAAACAATAAATATTACCAGAGAAATTAATGACATTGAAAACAAAAATAGCAAGAGAAAAATACAATGAAACCAAGATATGATCTTTGAAAGATACCAATAAAATTAATAAATTTTAGCCAGGCTAACCTGGAGAGAAAGCACAATTAAGATATCAGAAATTAAAGAATGGTGATTATGACAAATCCTGTGAACATCAAATGGCTAATAAATAGTATGAACACTGTTGTGTCCACAAATTTGATAATTAGATAAAATAAACCAATTTCTTGAAAAATACAAACTACCAAAGCTCACACAAAGATAACCAATTATCTAAATAGATCTCTATTAAATCGATTGAATCAATTAATAATAACCAGGTCCAGATGGTTTCACTGGTGCTATCAAACTTTTGAGAAGAGAAAATGCTATTGCTTCACAATGCTGTCCCAATAATAGAAGCAAAGGCAATGCCTCCTAACTTATTTAATAAAGTCAGCATTATGCTAACACCAATGCCAGATAAAGCAATTATAATAAAAGAGAACACAACCCATTATTTCTCACCACATTGATATAAAAATCTTCAACAAAATATTATGAAATGAAATCCAAAAATATTAAGTATAATTATATACCATGACTAAGAGAAATTTATTCCAGACTTTCAAGACTGGTTCAAAATTAATTTAAAAAAGTAAGTTAATATAATCCATCATATCAAAAGGCCAAAATTATGTGATTTAAGAAAATAACAAAAAAAGAATCACATCCATTCACAATGAAAACCCTCAGAAGTTAGAAATGGAGAGGACCTTCTTCAACTTGACAATGAACATCTCTAAAATGTACAGCTAACACACTTAATGGTGAGAAACTAGATGCTTTCTTTCTAAGATCAAGAAACAAAGCGACATTGCACTAGATGTTCTAGCAACTGAAATAATGCAAGGAAAGGAAGTAAAAGCTATATATAGAAAAATGAGTAATAAAAATATCATTTTTTACATACAGCTTAACTGTCTATATAGAGATTTTCAAAGTTTTAGCAAAATAATACTTGATTGATAAATGACTATAGCAAATTCACAAAACACATCATTAATATACAAAAGTCTATTGCTTTCTCATATATCTACAGTGAAAAGCTGTAATTAGAAATTAATAAAAATTAATTCTATTTAAAACCACAAAAATAATAAAATATATAGGTATAAATCTCACAAACTATCTAGAATCTATATTCAGCAAACTACAAAACACTGAAAAAAATAAAAATAAATGGAGAGATAATCTATGTCTGTGGACTGGAAAACAGTCTTGTTTACATGTCAATATTTCTACACTTGATCTACAAATTTGGTATTGGCAAAATGATTCTAAAGTTTATTTGAATAAGCAGATGTTACAATTTCCAACACAATACTGCAGACAATAATAAAAGTGAAGAAATTATACTACCTGATATCAAGACTTACTTTAAAGTTATAGTAATTGAGATAGTGTGCTACTGGCAAAAATGATAGACATATTAATTAAAGGAATTAAATATACATAGTGAAGGAAAGACTCATACAGATATAGCTAACTGATCTTTGATGAAGAAGCCAAAGCAATTCAACAAAGGACAGTGTATTTAATGACTATTGCTGGAATAGTTGAATGTGCACATGAACATGCAAGCAAACATTAACCTTGACACAAACCCTCCATCTTCCGGAATAATCTACTCAAATGGATTATAGGCCTAAATGCAAAATTCTAGCAGAAAATATAGGAGAAAATATAAAGGATGTAGAGGTTAGCAATAGTTTTTTAAACACCAAAAAGAGCATAATATATAAAAATGTTAAAATTGATAAATTGAATTTATTAAAATTTAATACTTCTACTCAGAGAAAGTCACTATTAAGAGAATGAAAAAAAAATCAGTTACAGGTGGGAAGAAAATATTTGCAAACACATATCTGATAAAAACTTATGTCCAAAATATAGAAAGCACTCTTAAAACTCAACAATACAGAAACATATCATCTTATCTTTTTTTAAAAATGGATATTTTTTCAAAATATACAGACAGACACCTCACAACAGAAGATATACAGATGGCAAACAACCATATGAAAAGATTCTTAATATAATTTGTCATTAGAAAACTGCAAATTAATGGCTGCACAGATTATAAAACAATGATATCCCTCTTGAGAGCCCTCAGAACCACCTGAGAGAAGCACTGATTATGAAGGCACTTATTTTATGATTAGAAATAGTCTACATTGTACCTAAATAACAATTATACTCACAATTCTGAATAAATACCTTGAAGAACTTTTGTAATCAACCCACTGGCTAAAAAGTTTGCAACAGAAAGCCTGTTGAAAATAACATTAAAAGAAGTCTTCATCCATGAGAGGTGTGGCAAGAGGTTAACTATTTCCCTTGCTTCTGTAAAAGGTGAGTCACAGAGTAGGTAAATAATGAAAGTTAATATAATTCGTTATCACTGGTGCTGAAGTATAGTGGAGCAGGATAGCCATCTGTGTGAAAATATCCTGGAGCTTTCTAGGCCTTTTGGAACATTTTCTGAAGACCAGAAATGTCTTTTCCTGAGAACTTTGGCACACTGTAGCATTTTTTAATGTATGTGAATAAATAGAATGGCATATTGACGTGTATCAAGCTAAATTTACAGTTTATTTGTGGTCAAATAAATATTATTCTAAAATTTTAAAAACACAAAAATTTAATACTACATAGCAGACATTTTGATTGTTTATTCATTCTTTTCTCCCCTTGCCTCACTCTTCTCATTCTAGCAGAGCTTGGATACGTTTTAGATGTTTACCTTCCACCTACCATAATTACCCAGCTCCAGACTAGTCTAGAGACAGACCACTGATTTTCAAACCTGACTGTAAATCATAATCACCTGGATACTTTTTGTTTTTATTAATACTGAGAGAGAGAGAGACAGAGAGTGCAAGAGAGAGCAGTTTGTTGTTGCACTTATTTATGCATTTATCGGTTGCTTTTTATATGTGCCCTGACCAGAGATAGAACCCTGACCACAACCTTGGCTTTTCAAGATGATGCTCTACAAGCTGAGCAACTTGCTACTTGGCTGGGGCTTATTTGGATGTTTTTAAACATGTATGCCTGGGCTCTAGTATGAGAGATTCTGATTTAATTATTCTGAGCTGGGTCACAAGAATTTGCAACTAAGAAAACTCCCATGTGATTCTAAAATGTGGGGATGACAGAAAATCAATGGACCAGACAGAGTTGTCATGGAAATGTTGTTTTTTTTGCCAGTTATTGCCTTTGGTGTGGGCACATGACGAATTTCTACCCAAGGAGATATGAGAAGAAATTCACTTGAGGGTCTCTTGGAAAAGTCTAGTTATTCTTGGTATTGCTCTTGAACATGAATATTTTTGGTTATAAAGACAGCAAGAATTAGACTCAAAATGTAAAAGATAATTAAAATGCATATCAGATCACTAATAAAAAAGAAAACTACTAATTAAGACAACAAGGAGTTATGATGACACATTCATTACAATGGGTAAAATCCAAAAATCTAAAAAAAAATAATTGCTGATAAGGATAATGAACAATAGGAACTCTCATTCACTGCTAGTGAAAATGTGAAATGATATAGCAACTTTGAAAGACAAAAAATAGTATTGCCATCAAATCCACTAATTGTACCCCTAGGATATCAGCTGAGTTGATAAACTATGCATACACAGAAACTTATACATAAATGTTTGTAAAAACTTAATTCACAATTGCCCAAAACCAGAAACAACCAATATGCTCTTCAATTGAAGAGTAGAAAGCCAAATTTTTATGTATCCATATAGTAAAGTAATATTCAGAAAGAAAAAGAAATGAGCTATCAATGCACAAAAAAGAAACAGATCAGTCTTTAATGTCTAATGCTAGGTGAAAGAAGCCAGTCTGAAATAGTGACATACTGTGTTTCAAATTATGTTGGAAAACACAAAACTACAAAGATAGTAAAAATATCAGTGGTTGCTAGACATTTTGGGGTAGAAGAATTGAATAGGTAAAACACAGTGTATTTGGGGGGAGGAATGAAGTCACTCTGTATGACTGTAAATGTAGACATCTGATACCACACGTTTATGAAAATCCATAGCACTGTACAGCACAAAGAGCAAATCTTTATACCATTTTTTTTAAAAATTAGGACATCAAAGAGAATTTGACAAAACAATTTGTTACACATTTATAAAATAACCTCCTGAGAGGTTGTATGTGGGTGGGAAAAGGGGAGAGTTATTTATTTAACTTTGGGATTTAGTGATTTCATAAAACTAAATGTAACAGTAACTGCACATTAACACTGTACTGTAGTCGATGAAGTTGTTCCAACAGGGGTATGTGTTAAATATCCTGTATTGCTACATACATATACACTAGAATTGAAATATTAAGTAAGTGGATGGATGAGGTGGAAACCAGGCTTCTCACTGTTGGAATAGGAGTTTACAGATAATCAAGGGGAGGAGGCTAGACTGTTCCATTTGGCAATTGATTCGAGTTACAAACATCAGTGGAATTGTGTCTAACTTAATATGGATACAAATAGTTACATATAAAAAATTTATAGATATCAGTGTATAGAGAAGTTAGTATACATAAATACTTTTCTTTTCTTTGTCAGCTGAGAGAACCTAGGTCCAATGATGCCAGGTAGCAACATGCATACCTAATGCCCAGATCTTGGTTTTGAATACTGTTGCCCAACCAAAGGAATGAAGATTTGTTGTCTTAGTCTAGCACTCAGGCAGGAAATATACAAGATAAGCTTAAAGTATTTTGTAGTTTCAGAAAGTAAGAGAGTGTATATATATATTTTTTATTTTTATTAATTTATTTTTTAATTCACACCCAAACATATTTTTATTGCTTTTAGAGAGAGAGGAAGAGGGGAAAAGAAAGAGAAAGAGATAAAGAGAGAGAGAAACTTCTATGTGAGAGAGAAACATTGATCAGTTGCCTCCTGCATGCACCTCGGCCAGGGATGGAGCCTGCAACCTAGGTGTATGCCCTGAGTGAGTTTGGAATCCACAACCTTTTGGTGCACAGGAATGTGATTCAATAAACTGAGCCACATGCCATGGCAGTAAGGGTCATTTAAAAAAAATTCCACAATGATAGGAACTTTTCAAACAGATACAGAATCCAAATTATACAGTTTCCATTGGAAAAGTTAGAACAGTTTGAGCAACAAAACTTAACCGGTCATTTGAAGAGGCAGCTTAGGTAAATGCAGTACTTGTATCCTTCCATAACCACATCAAAATTATAACTAAAGTACAGAACAACTGCCATTTAGAACTGCCTGTAATTTAGCTGAACAGAAGTCTTACAACAAAGGATATAAAGAAGAAGCCACATAGAGACTGGTAGGAAGTGTGGTGACTTGGAATAGGCTGGTGCCATACCCACCCATGTGTGGCAGATAAAAAATTGGCAGGGATATCTCAGCTGTGCAAATCCTCCTGAGAATTAAGTTATTACAGCCCCACACCAGGCCCCCAGGCCATGGGTTCCAGTGCCAGAAAGAGAAGTCCCCATAACATCTGCCGTAGAAACCAGTAGGAATTGTGGCTGAGTGAGAAGGAGGGGGTGTTGGAGTCCCAGGTGTTCCTCCTTTTAATTTTTTTAACTGGCTTTAGAAAGAGAGAAGGAGAGAGAGAGAAGGAGAGAGAGAGAAAGAGAGAGAGAGGAGAGAGAAGAGAGAGAAGAGAGAAGAGAGAAGAGAGAAGAGAGATTTATTGTTTCACTTATTTATGCAGTCATTGGTTGCTTCTTGTATGTGCCCTGACTGGGGATCGAATCAGCAACATTGGCATTTTGGGATACTGCTCCAACCAATTGAACTACTCAGTTAGGGCCCAAGTGCTCTTTTTAAAGGGTCTGCATATACACTTACTTGGACTTGCTCTGTGCTCCAGTGCTGGAACAGAAGCTCCCAAGACCCCAAGAATATATGGAAAGAAAATGAATTGTCTAGAGTCTGGGCAAGAGTGGGAGGAGTAGCATTTTCCCAGACAGAAATACTAGCAGAGGCCATTGTTCCTTTTCTGAGCTCTCTTCCCACAGAGCTGGCAGTCCAGCAGTATATGTGAGTTTCCATCAAACTCATTAACACTTTACTCAGCCCTGCTGATTGTCTGAAATCCCTCTTCACTCAAATTGTGGGCCCACCCAAGCTGTTTCCAGTGGATATTCCAAACAGACCATTGGTTCATGCTTCAGACTCCCCTAAAATTTCTCAAACAAGAAGTCCAGGAAGTGCAATGTTCCAAATAAGATTAACCCAAAGATGCCCACACTAAAAACACATTAACTAAAATGGGAAAGGTTAAAGACAAAGAGAGAATCTTAAGAACAGCAAGACAAAGGCAGTTAGTTATTTACAAGGGAGCTCCCATAAGACCATCAGATGATTTCTCAATGGAGACTTTGCAGACAGAAAGGATTTCCAGGAAATATTTAAAGTGATAAAAAGCAAGGACCTACAATCAAAATTACTCTACCCAGCAAAGGTACCATTTAGAATGGAAGGATATGTAAAGAGTGTCCCAGACAAAAAAAGCTAAAGGAGTTCATCACCACCAAGCCAGTATTATATGAAATGTTAAAGGTTCTTTAAAAAGAAGGAAAAAATGATAAAACATATGAATAATAAAATGGCAATGAATACATATTTATCAACAATTAAATCTAAAAAAACAATAAAATGAACAAACAAGGCAGAAACAAACTCACAGATACAGAGAATATTTTGATGTTTGCAAGATGGGAGAGACTTGGGGGGATGAGTAAAAAAGGATAAGAAGTACAAATTTGTAGTTACAGAATAGTCATAAGGATGTGAAGTACAGTATAAGGAATAAAATCAATAATATTTTAATAATTCTGTATGTTGTAAGATAGGCAATAGATTTATTGAGATGATCACTTATTAAGTTATACAACATCTAATTACTGGGTTGTATACCTAAAATTAATATAATATTGTATGTCAACTGTAATGAAAAAACACAAAATAACTTAAAGTAAAAAAAAGAAAAAACAACCTTAAAGGTGATAGTATTGGATATGACCCAATGTATAAAGTACCAGGTGGGGCAAAAATAGATTTACAGTGGTGTGTATGTGAAACAGAGTTTATTCTTTTATTATTATTTTCAATTATTGTATTATTTTCCATACAAGCAACTCTAAACCTACTTTTGTCACACACTGTATATAGACCCATGGGTACATATTGCTATATTAAATGACTGAAGAAGTAAATAAATGGAAGAAACACATTTCTCATGTAAAAGCACTTCAATCAATTTATGTGCATATTGCACTCTTTAGGGGACAGAGCAGAACTCCCCAGTCCTTCAGTGTCGGCTATGCATAATGATATCTTCACAAAAAAATAGTGTGAAAGGGCAGGGGAGTGACTTTACAATGGAGAAACCTGAAAAATACTATCTCGGGTTACATTATCAAGGTTAAGGTCAATATCATTTTCATATTGGTAATATACACTCTTGTTATCATATGATGAAATGGCACTTTACCTCTGTGGTCTTATTAATAATAAACTGTAACTTCATCTAATCATGAGAAAAGCAGTAGATAAATCCCAACAGAGAAGGGTCTACAAAATACCCGATGAGTATTTCTCAAAATTTTTATGGTTTTTAAGAACAAGAAAAGTCTGAGAAATTGTCACAGTCTAGAGGAGCCTAGGGGGACATGACAGAAAATAAAATGTGATACATTGTGTGGGAAATAGAAAAAGGACATTAGGGAAAAACTGAGGAAATCTGAATGAAGTAGGTATTTTAGTTAACAGCATTGAATCAATATCGATTTACTAATTGTAACAAATCTTTTATACATTTCATGTTAATATAAGATGTTAATTTACATTTAATTAATTATTTTAATATAAGATGTTCATAATTGAAGAAACTGGGTGCTGACATATGAAATTTCTTTATACTATCAATTTTGTGTACATCTAAAACTCTTCAAAAAATAAAGTCTACAAAAAATGAAATTGATCAATTTCCACAGGAACATAAAATATTAAGCACTAAAAATATTTTAATATCAAAGGAGTTTGTTGTAATTTCTGACAGTTTTCAAAAGGTATATACATAACATATTTGGAGAAATTAAGTAAAACATATTCTAATAAATATCTCAAGCACTCAAGGATTTTTTTATTTTTGTTTATTCTATTACAGTTGTCCTAATTTTTCCCCCTTTGCCCTCCTCCTCCCAGCCCACCCTCTGCTTCCACAGTCAATCCCCACACCATTGTCTGTGTCCATGTGTCATTGATACATGTTCTTTGACTAGTCCCTTCCCCTTCTTTCCACCATTCCTTCTTTCACCTCTTTTCTCTGGCAGCTGTCAGTCTGTCCCATGTTTCATGTCTTTGTGTCTGTTTTCCTCATCAGTTATTTTGTTCATTATATTCTTCATATAAATGAGATCATATGGTATTTGTCTTTCACTGACTGGCTTATTTCACTTAGCGTAAGAGTCTCCAGTTCTAACCATGCTGTCATAAAGGGTAGTATTCCAGGATTTTTAAAAATCAAAATATGTAGAGGAAAGCTTTAAAAAGAACTTTGAATCTTGTGCATTTTTTAGAGAGAAATGGAGATTAGCAAGACTAATTTGCTGGTTTATATGTGTAAACAGAAGGAGAGAGACAGAGAGGTAAATAAAAGGTAGATAATTCTTTCTTATAATTGAATGCCTAATTTCCTAATTTCTACTAAGGCCATACTTGATATTTGTCTGTCTAAATTTTGATTGGAAAGTTCCAGAAATAGCCTTTCCAGAAAAATCTGAATATGAAGTTTTTCATTGTTGTTGTATTTCATGTTCTTACAAGGAATATTAGAGAAACCTACCCAGATTCTGCCACTTACTAGAAAATTAACTCTGATCAACGTAGCATGATAGTTGCAAAAATATTTTGTGGTCTGCTACCACATAGGCTTGCTTTGAGGATGAAATGAATATATATGGGGTCTGTCCAGAATGTATCCAGCCATGTAATATGAAAAATAGAGACATTTATTGAAGAAGATACAAGATAGGACAATAAGGCATCAATTCCCTTCAGAGCAGACAACTTAGGACCTCACACAATTCTCCCAATAGTAATTAGCTGCCCAGTTGTATTCTCCTGAATTTCATTGATGGTCTGAAATCTCCTCTGATTTTAGTTTTGGGAAAAGCTAGAAGTCACAAATCACCAAATCTGGTGTGTAGGGGGGACTAAGTAACCTGAGTGATTTGATGTTTTGACAAAAAACTCTGCATGAGTTGTGATTCATGAGCAGGTGCATTGTCATGATGAAGCTGCGATCACCACTTTCCCATAGCTGAGGCCTTTTGAATCATTTGAATAGTTTCCATGGAGGAATATTCAAGCTTTATACAAAATCTGATGCATATTTGTTGCTCTATTTGCTCAGTCCTTTTGAATGCAACAGCCACAAAGTATACATGCACACTCAATGGTATCTACCACCCCTACTGACTAGTACAGTGAAGTCATCAGTGCTCATGCATTTGCACTCTAGTCTACTCTCCTTGGCTGACAGGTTACATCAATATCATATAAATCATTCTTGTTATATTAACAACGACTGGACAGACCTTTTTCAAGACAGACCTCATATATATATGCATATATGTATGGTTTTGAGGAGAATGAAGCTCAGCATACTTGTAAAACTACTATTCTACCACTCTAGGGATGTTCATTAAGGCCAGGCCTTGGCTGAGGGGTTCCTAGGCATTTTTACTGTACATGTACATTTATACATGATGGATGTGTGGCTCTGTGATTCCAGGACCCCACAATCAGTCATAGACAATCAAAAGGTGTACTTAGAAGGTAATTCACCATTGGCATCTCTCTACTGGGCACAAGGCAAAGTAGACCCTACAGAGACGATAGAAAGCTCTGGCCTTATAACCTGAGTCAGCCAGCTGGGGCTGTGTGACCTTGACCAAAGTCTGAGACTCTCTGTGTCCCCACTGCCAACTGTGCCCAACATAAGCTACACCAGTGTTTGCCTTCTTATGCTGCCTGTGGCTATAGACCTCAGAAACTGAAACAGTGCTCTGAGAGCAAGAGGATAGAGGGGCTGCTGCTCTGAGGATCATGGAGACACGTGGAAGTGGTCTGATTCTTGCTCTGGGAAGAAAAGCAGAACAGAACATTAGTCTAGTCTCTTGTTCAAATAAGGACTAGGACCCAGGAAGTGGAAATGACTTTCCTAAAACACTAATTAGACTAGAGCATGAAGTAACAGAAGTTATAACAACTGGCAAGCAGGATGCCCAGGTTCAGGGCATCTTTGGCTGCCAGGAGTAGATCTACACCATCTTTGGCAGATTCATCACCCATCCCCTGGGTCCTGTTCATTTTGACAATGCCAAATGTCAAATTTCCAGCAAACGGTAGCTCAATGTCTACTTTTTCCATTAGAGCCAATAGCATCTCAATCACAGTTGTTTTGAATTCCCAGTCTGATCATTCCAACACCCCTGCCATGTCTTAATCTGGTTCTGACCATCTTATGGAACTCTGCTTCCATTGTATGGTTCTGCTAGCTTATGCTATTGCTGATGTCAGAAATCAGGCCCAGCAAAAGAACGCCTAAATTCTTCCAGGTGTGTGTTGCTAGTGGGCCTCTATTTCTAGAAAAGAGAAGGACTTGGGTTTCTGGGCCATTTTAACTGTGTCCTAAGCTCCTTCAAATTAGTAATGTAGACAACAGCTTCAAGGCCTGGCTTGGAGGGTGACTATCAGCCTGAGGTGGAAATTTCACTTCAGTTGACCTTCTTGTCTTATATTAATAAGGAAATTTGTAAACTGGGCATCATGAGAAAAAGTAGCTGTGAGTGTTAAAATGTGAAGGCCATTAGAAGGACCAAGATGGAGGCATAGATAGATATACATTGCCTCTTCACACAACCAAAAGAAGGACAACAACAAATTTAAAAACAAAAAGCAACTAGAACTGCCAGAAAATTGAAGTGTATGGGAATCCAACAACCAAGGAATTAAAGAAGAAACATTCATCCAGACCAGTAGGAGGGGTGGAGACAGGCAGCTTGAGTGGAGAGTACTCCTGGCAAGGTGGCGGCTGGAGAACCAGGATGACCAAGGCAGTAGCTGGCACCGGGCAGGTAAAGTGACAGCTGGTGGTCCCACATTCACATAAACCAGGAGGAACAACTAGGGAGCAAGACAGACAGTGTAACCCGGGGTTCCAGTATGGGAAATAAAGCCTCAAAACCTCTGGTTGTAAAAAGCTGTGAGTGTTGGGGTGGTGGGAGAAACTCCCAGCCTCACAGGAGAGTTCATTGGAAAGACCCATAGGGTCCTAGGACATACACAAACCCATTTACCTGAGGATCAGAACCAGAAGGGCCCAATTCACTTGTGAGTAGCAGGGGAAGTGATTGAAAGCTGGCCTAGAGTTGAGCAAGTAGCACTGTTCCCTCTCTGATTCTTCCCCACATACAACACTAAAACCTAGCAAAGTGGGTTACCCTACCCTGGAGAATACCTAAGGCTGTGCTCCATACTGTGTAACAGGTGCTCTGACACAAAGAAATATGGTCCAAATGAAAGAACAGATAAAAACTCAAAAAATAGAGCTAAGTGATGAAAAGATAGCCAACCTATCAGATGCAGAGTTCAAAACACTGGTAATCAGGTTATTCACAGAAATGACTGACTGCAGCTGCAAAACAGAGGAAAAAGTGAAGGCTATACAAAGTAAAAGAAAGAAAAATATACAGGCAACCAACAGTGAAGGGAAGGAAACCAGGACTCAAATCAATGATTTGGAGCAAAAGGAAGAAAGAAACATTTAACCAGAGCAGAATGAAGAAATAATTTTTAAAAAATGAGGAGAGGCTTAGGAACCTCCAGGACAACTTTGAACATTCCAACATCCAAATCATAGCAGCTCCAAAAGGAGAAGAGGAAAAGCAAGATATGAAAAACTTTTTTCAGAAGATTTTATTTATTTATTTTTATAGAGGGAAGGGAGGGAGAATGAGAGAGAGAGAGAGAGAGAGAGAGAGAGAGAGAGAGAGAGAGAGAGAGAGAGAGAGAGAGAGAAACATCAATGTGTGGTTGCTGGGGACCATGGCCTGCAACCCAGGAATGTGCCCTGGCTGGGAATCGAACCTGTGATGCTTTGGTTCGCAGCCCATGCTCAATCCACTGAGTTACACTAGTCAGGGAGATATGGAAAACTTATTTGAAAAAGTAATGAAAGAGAATTTTTCCAATCTGGCAAAGGAAATAGACTCTCAGGAAGTCCAGGAAGCTCAGAGAGTCCCAAAGAAGTTGGACCCAAAGAAGCACATACCAAGGCACATCATAATTTCATTACTCAAGATTAAAGATAAGGAAAGAATCTTAAAAGCAGCAAGAGAAAAGGAGAGAGTTACCTGTAAAGGAGTGCCCATAAGACTGTCAGCTGATTTCTCAAAAGAAATCTTGCAGGCAAGAAGAGACTGGAAAGAAGTATTCTAAGTCATGAAAGGCAAGGACCTACATCCTATATTATTCTATCCAGTGAAGCTTTCATTTAGAATGGAAGAGCAGATAAAGTGCTTCCCAGAAAAAGTCAAGTTAAAGAAGTTCATCATCACCAAGCTTTATTATATGGAATGTTAAAGGGACTTACCTAAGAAAAAGAAAATGATCAAAACTATGAACAGTAAAATGACAACAAACAACTATGAACAACTGAACTAAAAAAAACACAAAAAACAAAAAACCCAGAAACAAAACCAAAATGAACAAAGTAAACAACTCTGAAGAGAATCACAGAAATGGAAATCACAGGGAGGGTTATCAGCCGGGAGGGGGAGGGAGGAGAATGGAGGAAAAGGTACAGGGAATAAGAAGCATAAATTTTAGGTACAAAATAGACAAGGAGAGGTTAAGAATAGTATAGGAAATGGAGAATCCAAAGAACGTATATGTATGATCCATGGGCATGAACTAAGAGGGGGGAATGCTGTTTGGAGGGGTGGTGCAGGGCAAAGGGGAATAAAGGGAGAAAAAAAGTGGGACAACTGTAATAGCATACTCAATAAAATATACTTAAAAAAAAAAAGAAGGACCAGAGTGCTCCTGTAAAACAAATAGTCAACTGAGTGAATGAAAACTGCTGTTATACCCAGAAGACACTTAGTTCTGTTCACTGGGTGGCTTATTTAAACCTCACCACTTTTCTTTATGAGGTTGATATAACCATACATTCAAAAACTCACAAGTGAGGATATGGTTTTTGGAGTGATGTACTCATGTAACACACACATTATATATGTATATGTGTGTATGAGTATATATATACACACACATACATATATATATATATATACATGCTATATAGGTTTATCTATGATATATATATACACACACATGTGTGTGTGCAACAAAAACAATCTATCTTTGAAATTTAATTAGAATCTTTTTTGAGCCTCTAATCTAGATAGGATGATCTAGAAGGTATAACCTAAAACATTGTTTCAAAGTATTATTCAAATCATGGTGTACCTAGGAAACAATATAAAGCTGATATTCCAAATACCTTAAGATAAATGCACAAGACTCCATTGTTTTGTAGGACCTAGATCCTAGATGGTCCAGGCTAAGACCAAATGTCCCAAAGGATACCTGGGCACACCTGAGAACTAGTCTCAGGTTTCTAGCATGTTGAGCTATGCTGTATAGAAAACTTATCTTTAAACACCTTGAATTCCCACCTTACCCCTGCCCCTTCCAGGCCATTAATTAGTTAATTTTGTTTGCTTAGAATGTGCTCCTACACTCACAGGCTATCAATTTAATATCCAGAATTCAATTCCAATGTTTATTTTCTGTGCTTTTTTCCTGAATATTTACCCATGCATATTTTTTCCATCTTCTAAATTTCTATAGTAATAGCCCTCATATCTTTACTTTAGTTTTTACTTTACTTCTTTATACATGATTGTATTTATATATTTTAAATTTTAGATTCTATTTATTATTTGAAACAGGGGAAGGGAGAGAGAAAGAGAGAGAGAAACATCAATGTGTGGTTGCCTCTCACGTGGCCTCCACTGAAGACCTAGCCCACAACCCAGGCATGTGCCCTGACTGGGAATCCAATCAGCGACGCTTTGGTTCACAGCCTGCACTCAATCCACTGAGCCACACCAGCCAGGGCCAGATCAGATAAAATTATGACAAAATGGAAATAGAGGTATGAGATATGCTTGCAACATATGGTCATGCTTCTTTCCAAGTTCAGGGAAAAAAAATAGGGTACAGCCACAGCAGTTAGAAAGTGAAATGTGGAAATCAGCCTTCATTAAAATGACAATATGGGACTTTTTGTTAAAGTACAAAACAAAAATCACATTAGGATTTTCAGCATGAAATGTTATTAAAACTAAACCAGATGTTACATTCATATTCAAAGTTGTGAAATCTTCCTAAGCAGTGGCAACACATTAGCAAACGAAGTAAAATGAACAGTATGATAATGTTGGAATATTGGGCTTGTGCCAAAAAGGTGAAACATTAATCTAAAAAATATCACCTAAAGAAACCAGAGGAGAGTGTTATTGGTATTTAACTCAGGAAATCCAAATAGATTTACTATAGATATGCCTCCAAGGAGAATATTATCCAAATTTATGAAGACACTTCAAGTAAGGTTTTATTTGTTTGTTTTCTCATATAGATTATTTAAAAAAAAAAACATTAAAGGCCTGGGACCCTAAATGAACCGTAAAAGCAATTAAAACTAAATATCACATTCCATGAGCAGAGTTCAAAACATTGAGATACTTTGTTTATATATCACCCTTTATTTCTGACTATATATACTACCTGAATACATCTTGGACAAAGAGGCTTAGTGGGAAAGATACTGACTTTGGTGTCATATCTTATTTTAAATCAGAATATAAAACATAATAGAAAGATGATATCAAGTCACAGTGTTCTCATTCTTAAAATGTAAACCCCTTATTTTTGGCTCAAAATCATAGACAAAGAAAGAATAGTAAAAGAACCAATAGCAGACAAAGAGGTATAAACATATAAAACATTTCCAGTGGCCACCAAGCATTCCTAACTGCTCTGTGGTATCCCATTGGAAGCTGTTCTTTTGGAGCTTGGGAGTCTTCAAGGGACCAAATGGTTATGTTTCGTGAACTGATACTCCACTTTGTGTGTGTTGTATTTGGAAATAATTGTTTGCTTGAAGCTATATACAATGTCAAATTTTTAGCACACAAGAGCTTTAATATGCAAGTTAAAACCCCACTTACCCAGAGAATTGTTCCATAAACCTGGGAGGATTAGTGAGAGGTGATGCTGATGTTGAGAACTGTCCCATGGCTAAGACTGAGTAAGAGACCTTGGGATCATAAGCCACTAAGGAGACAAAGCTTATCTTCCTGTAGGGGCACTACCTCTGGCCCCTTTTACTTCACCCTGCTTGGCCCCGAGTGGGTGACTGGTTAGTCAATGACAGGTAAGATTCCTCAAAGGAGGGATGACCTAAGACAAGCATAGTCAAAAAAGGGCCCTCGGAGAAGGACTTGGGGACCTACCAAAAAAGGAGGTGATGGATCCTAGCCCCTAGGATTTGACATAGCTTGAGTCCTCATTCTGCCTATAAGAAGTCTCCTAACCTCTTGGCTGCTTTACTTATCCTGCTTGACTTAAGCCTGAAACAATGCTGGAGGGCAGTACAGCCCTGGGCAGGAATGGGCGGTTCCCTGAGGCGATCAGGCCTAAGAAAGAATGCATAAAATCCTGTGAAACCTGCTTTGCTAATACCCTCAGTTTAAATGACAAGGGTCCAAGCAAGAAATGGGTTTGTTTCCCAAAGTTTAATGGCTCTTTAGCTATCTGACCCTGACTCAGAATAAGCCCTCCTAGTTCTTTGAATGTTATCTATTATTTGAACATTACTGCCTGACAATGATTAATGATCTTTATGTATACTCCCTGTATTCTTATGCAAATTAAACCCAATAAAAGCCCATTGAGGAATAGGCTCCTGGTCCTTCTCCTTTGAGGGCCACCTTTCCTCCCCAAGCAGATCACGTCTTGGTAGACTTATTTTCATCTCTGGTGGCAGGGGTGGAGACAAGGGCTCAGTGGGTAGAGCCCCCCCACATGCTGATAGTAATTGTCAGGCTGTATGCAGGATTCCCCTCTCCCCTCCAGGGCTTAGTTACGTGTCAGGTTCGTAATTCGTCTTTCTTGGGACCTCCTCAATCTTTTAATGAAATGAACACTTATTTAGTATTTCCATCCCTCAGTTCAACTGATACATAAGGGATTTATTTACATTTTCTATTTTGACTATACACATCAAAGATGTGACAGCAATAAATCTTTAAATAATTTAAAGTATAACAACATAGAAAGCCTAAACTGCCATATATACAAAAAGGCTTATAATTATGTTGGTAGCCAATATAATGTGTTAAACTGTAAGCTTTATTCTAAATACTATGTTTGCATTAACTAATTTTATCTTCCAAAGAATCCTATAAGGAGCTGAGAGACATACAAAACACATATTAGACATATGGCATGAATAAGAAATTAAGTGTTGAGATATTGTTACCTCAGTGTAGCTTGGCTTATGCTAAGACATTCCCTACTCTCAGAATTAAAAAATTATTTGAGTAAAACTGCACAAGCTTTGTTATTATCTTTTTGTATACCCATCAGTAAACTTTGTACCTGCAAAATAGAATATACATTATAAATATCCACTGAATATCACCTGACCATAATGAAAAAAAATGAATGCAAAGAGACAACTTCACCAAATCCAAAAGAAAAATCTACTTAGAAATTTTAAACCAAAGATAACCAGTTTAATCTCAAGCACATTTTCTGTTAAAGACAAAGTAGAATCAGGTAGATATAGGACTGTAATCTAGCCTATGAATAGGCTATTTTAGATCTGTCTTCCATGTCACTAATATTATCTCATATATTTTCTATCCACATGTGAAAAAATCCTTGACTTTATATATTAGATCACTGATTTGATCTCAATTCATTTTCTACTACTATATATTTTTATTAATTTCAAAATTTTGTAATTATTTTAATTCCACAGACTAATTTTTGCTCTTAGTATTCCTTTTCTAAGTAGAATATTACATTTTGTGAGTTTAATAATTTTTCAGAAGACACTAATAAGAATTATTTAACATTTTTTTTTGTTCTTAGCAGAATTTCTTATGTCTTCAAGTCAGGTGCTAGATTGTTCATTTTGGTTCTTCTCTTTTACTTATATTGATCTTAAATATCAATCCTTGATTGATTTCTTCACTAATCAGATATAAGCTGATTTATTATCTAGAAATTCTTTAATTTTTTTTTAGTCTTCCAATGACAACTTCTTCTATTTTTGACACAATTGTAAATTTATTCTTTTTCAAATAACATTTTTTTTTGCTATCCAGTATTATTTTGGGAGAAAATAAAATAGAACTTGTATGCTCAGTTTATCATCATGATGTAGAATTCTATTTTGACTCATTTGGGAGAAAATTAATATAGTTTTATAGCCCAGGGTTATCCCCAATGATTGGTCCAGACTATAGGTCTGCATCACTCAGAAATCACCATCCCCAGCAGGTTAACTGCTGGATTCTAATAAAAAGAGAAATTTACCTGCTTAGTTTAGTGACTACCCCTGTCCCACCAAATGCACCAGGATTCATTTCTCTCTGACATCATTTCAAACAAATTTGCCTAGAGAACTGAATAAATGTTAACATAATTAATGCTACTACAGCAATTCATGTTTAAATTTCTGTTACTATTTTATCTATCTTCATTTAAAAAAAAATTATTTATTTTTAGAAGGAAGGGAAGGGAGGGAGAAAGAGAGGGAGAGAAATTTCAAGGTGTGATTGCCTCTCATGCACCCCCTGCTGGGGACCTGGCCCACAACCCAGGCATATGCCCTGACTGGGACTCCAACCAGCAACCCTTTGGTTTTCAGTCTGGAACTCAATCCACTGAGTCACACCAGCCAGGGCTCTAGCTTCATTTAGTATAATTCACTGAAAAAACAAAGTTACCCTGATGGTGCCCTTTTTACTGTTTTGCAAATATTCATTTTCTTTCTGACTATGTAAAAATGTTGAAATAAAAGTTTCAGGTTTTTCTAGGGGGAAGGAGAATGACAATTTTCAATTTTGTGCTGTTTATAACAAAGGTAGTTTCATTTGCCTGATGGCTTCATTGACTGGTGTCAGCATAATGCCAAGTAAAATGTTTTGCTAGTTTAATGCCACCCACAGAGCTAGACAAAATACTGCTTTTCACATAGTTTACAAAAATAGTAGCTATTAATTGTGCATCTCAACCATAAACTGATCAAGTTGGAGAAAACTAAAAATGTGCATTTACTATTTAGAAAGCTACTCTTCCCTAAGATTTGTAGTCATTAATTTACAGTTTAAATCTTGGACTTAGGAATATTTACTAAATTCTTTTAACTCTCCTGATTTACTGAATGTTTACTTACAGCATGAAGTGAAGTTCTAAAGAGGTTTGAGACTCACTGAGAATTACTTCATCATTATAGCTTAAATGTATTTTTCCACTCTGATTTAATGTATTAAAGTTTAAATAAGAGTTAGTATTTAATTTTTAACAATGACTATACATAAAAATAGCTAGTTTTCTTCAACAAGCATTTTTTTGGTGCTCATGACACATTAGTAAAGAAAAGCAGAATTTGCCACCCCAAAATAGTCCTTTTGGGATATTTATTTATAAATATTTATAATATTTATTTATATTAGTTATTAAGGAACCACAGCTAAGAAAGAACCTTTGACCCCTTTCCTTGAACTACCTAAAGAAATTTAGCTAGAGGACCTGCTCCAGGAAGGGAGCTATCATCACAGGTAACTATAATTTAATATAAACTAGTACATCTCTTGTAAAGATAGCCCAGCAAACATTTATTTATGAAACTTTTGCTTTTTCATGTCTATTTGAATTTCCTTCTTGCTCTTTAAAGTCTCAAACCACACACCCCTTCTTCTTAGCTCCAAAATGGCATATAAACTTACCTGCCCAAATCATCTTTGGGTCTCACAGTCTCATCGACCCCTGAATATACATCCACATAATAAACTTTGGACATTTTCTCTCATTAATGTCTCTGTTAAATTTGACTATTAGCCCTGCCAGAAGAACTTAGAAGTTTGAAGGAAAAATCAATTTGTGTCCTCTAAATTAACCATTGTTCTAAATACTATGGAATACAAAATGATTGGCTCATAATTATGTACATGTTTAAAGTAAGACCAGAAATTAAAATGTGTATGGGAGGAACAAACTTTCCTCTGCCCTCAAGGTTCTTCTGGCTGGTCTAATAGTCCAATAGACATGAGGCATATTAGCAAGTGAAAAATAACAAAATTTAACATATACATATGTATAGGAACCCCACATACATAAGAATGTCAAGGACCCCACATGCAGGAGAGGTTCAGGGAAAAAGAGATTAATGTACATTAGACATTGTGAGCTAGGATGACATAATATACCCTGGGAGTTTCAAAATGAAATTGGGGGTTAAAAAAAAAGAGAACAGACATTCAGTAAATAGAATTTTGCCCTGTCCTATAGATAGTAAAAGGAGAAACCAACATTTCTCTTAAGCCTCAAGCTAAAATTGCCTTAATTCAAAGTAATCTGCATACCACTGAGTCATATCTTTGGGTGACTCATTCTGAACCCCAACAGATGTGAGAAGTGTGATGGTAAATTTTTCTAGAGAAGTGGACAAGGATTACATTGTAAAAGACTTTGACTGCAAGGCTGAGGGATATAGATGTAGAAAAAGCCATTACAGGCCTTATCCAGGAGGGTAGCACAATAGTCTATGCTTAAAATGTCATTTTGGTCACAGTTCAAGTGATGCTCAATGTGGCATGAGACTGGATGCAAGAGAGAAGTGTATTTACTACAGTGGGTACAGAACTTAAATAGTAAGCATGTCAGTGGAAAGCAGAAAGGGACAACCAAGAACATAGAGGCAATATATGCTTCGCAAATGATTATTAGTCTAAAACAGAAACAATTGAACAATTTATTTATTTAAAATCACAGCAATACATTTAACATGTCCCTTAGGAAGACATTTATGTTGAAATTTTATCATCAAATTTTCCATTTGATAACTACCCTTCAATTATAAGAGCTGGTTTTCCATGTAATATAATGGAAAGAGAGATAAACATGGTGATTATATTAATAATAGATCCTAAAATTATTACAGTGTGGTGACAATAAGTACATATTTACAGACCTCAATTAAAATTCTGGCTGTGTTTCTATAAGTCACATGGCTTTAGACAAGTTACTTCATCTTTCTAGCCTTAGTTTCTTCACTTTTTAAAAGGAAGACATGAGGGGGGACTCCCCCCAAAACCAGAACTTATTTATAAAAATTGTGTATTTATTCTTACATTTTTAAACTTTAGTCATCTTCAAAGTACTCTCCATTTAATGCAATATACCTATGGAGACTTTTTCCACTGTTCAAAACAGTTTTTGAATTAGTCAATTTTGATTTTTTTTTAGTGCTTCTACCTTGTTTTGTTTTGTTTTTTACCTTTTTCGTATCAGCAAAAATTTCCTTTTGAGGACTCTTTTCTTCAGGGAAATAAAGGAAAGTCATTTGGGGTGGCATCAGGTGAATAAGAAGTTTAGGGCATGAGGGTCATGCCAATTTTAGTTAAAGACTGCTGAACATTCAACATGGTGTGGGCAGGTGTGTTGATAAATTACCCATCATAAAATGGGCAAACATGTAGAAAGAGTCTTCAAAAAAACAGTCACTGATTCTGAATGCATCCTCTCACAACAATGTCAGCTGGCACAGATACAGATGGGTTCCTAGAACACTCACCTAGCAGAGGAAGCTTGTACTACAAGGCGCCCACCCTCCAGAAGATAATTCTGTTTTTTGGGGGGCCCCCTTATATGCATGCCAACATTATAGATTTGTTTATAGATATATTTTTAAATTTAAATGAGGCAGTATATGTGGAACACTTAAGGCAGATTCTGGCAAATAACAATGGCTCAAAATGTCACAGAGGGGATCTGGCCAGATTGCTGGAGAGTGAGGAGGGATCTCAAGGCAGTTGGGAAGTGCCAGAGGCGGTGGGACCAAACCACAATGACAGACATTCATAACCTGAGTAAAGAGTAAACAAACCAGCATGTGATGCTCTGCACACTGCACAGGGCTAGAAATCCTCCTCCTTCTACCCCTTCCCCCACCCCTCGCATCATGGCCGCAAGAGGAGGGTCAGAGATGTTGCATGTGGTGGCAAGTGTGACAGCCACTAGCCTGGGCTGGCTGGAAAGCTGGACACTTCTGCAGTGTGCAGGATTTTGGGCACAAGACTTAAACAAAGGGTGGTTGGAGTCTCAGCCTCTGGTACACTCTCACTTGCCCAATTGGGGGTTCCAAGCATTCCTGGATTGGCTGGAATTGGAAGCTGCATGGCCAGGCAACAGGCCCCTTAGTTCCCTCCCTGTGTGAGAAGTGACCATAGCAAGAGCAACTGGTACTGAGCAGCGTGATCCTGCCTAGCCAGGTGCAAGGACTCACTGGCAGCCAATGGGCCAGAGGGAAAGGGTGCAGGCACTAGGCCAGTGGTCAGGGGCCAGAGAAAAGGGCAGTATGCTGCCAGTAGGATGCTAGCATGCACAGACACCAGAAAGATGCCTGATGCCAAACTGTGACCAGGAGCCAGCTAAGTCATCTGGGTTTTCCCAACGTATGGTATTTTAAGTGGGAGAAGGAATTTCAGGTGCAGCCTTATACTAATCTGGTAAAGAGTGGCAGAGTCCTTTTTCTTTGGAGATTTTAAAAGGAATGGACTCTCAGGCAAAAGCCTGTTATTCTTCCAAAAGTGTATAGCCTTTAAATAAAAGTCTCCTTTACTTTTTCAGCAAACCTCTGCCTCCAGGATTTATGGGTGGCAGGCAGCAGAACCCCACATGGCTGTTAGTTAACAAAAATTTTAGTCACAATTACATAGACAAATCAAATTCAAAGTCATTTTATGACCTTATATTCAATTCAACTCCTATTAAGAATTGCAATTTATAGAACTCATCAAAATAAAACTGAGTGTCAATTTATTTTTTGAGTTCAGATATATTTTTTATTAACAAGTAAATTACTAGGGACAAATTTTAATCCACATAGACTAATCTACTAATGTTTGATATAACCTACTTGATTGTATGAGGTTTTTATTAAAGAGTTAACAAATAAATGACATATTAATAAATAAATTAGGTAAGATTCCAAAGTGTTTGCAAAATCCTGGAAGCAGCTCAAAGGAATTCCAGTTTTCTCTGGAAGACAATTTAAAAAAATAAACAAAACATGAATGTAATACAACCCCAGTGCTTTGTACTAGTCTCAGCCTATCACTAACCAGTTTTGTAGGAGAACCAGCCCATTAGGTTCTTAAGGTGGTTGCAAAAGCCCTCCAGTAGAAACCATCAGGACACTTTGAAAAGATACAGGTTTGTTACTTGAGACCTAATAATTGCACAGAACTTCTGGGGCCATGCAGCGAGCTCTTGGTTAGAGACACAAAGAAAGTATGTGCAGGTCTGGAGTTCTCCTTTTATTGGGGTCTAGAGTGGCAGTCATATTAAGGTTTCATGGGCTCACTGTTCATTGGTGAATTTAAAACATAAGAGCAGGAAATAAAAGCAGAGAAAGAGAAAACAAACAAGTAGCCAAAATGATCAATTACTAAAATCAACCAATATTTCCAAACAAAGGCACCTCAGTGAGTGGGAGTGCAGAGTCACCTGGCCATTTTTCTTGTCCTTTAACTGGTAGTGTTCGAAATAACATCATTGAGCTGGATGCCTCCTGTATGAGATAAATGATGCCTAGACAATCAAAGCTTAAATCAGTCACTTGCATTACAAAAAAATAAACAAATATCAGGGCTTAAACTACTCTTTCCCCACCTGTATTTTACAAATGCCAAACACCAAGAGAGAAGAAATAACTTGCTCCAATTTTCACAGAATGCTACTGGCAAAGCTAACACTTGTTCTGCTTTGTTCTTGGAGACATATATATATAGAACAGGGTAGGAGAATAACTTCTGATAATTAAGACACACTCCTTCAAACACCTTCTCTGTACTTTTCACTTTGCCCTCAGAACCTCCCAGTTGCTATTGTCCCTATTTCATCTTCTTAGTAAACCTATGGAGGAGGATTGAGTAACTTGAGCAAGATCCACCAATAAGCACCCAAAGGCAAGACTTCTGTCTGCTTTGTTCACTAGTGACTGCCCAGTGGCTAAAACAGAATCTGGCTCATTACTGTTACTGAACTGAAAGGGTTTGCTTGCTTGCATGCATCAGTGACCAATAGAATGAGAACAAGGGTGTGACAAAAAAAGAAAAGGTTTATTCAGGGAAATCGTCCTGAGCTCAGAGACACAGATGAACTATTACTCTAAGACTTAGCTTCTTGATTGCTTCTAGGGGATAAATTATGTAGGGGAAAATAATTAATCATGGCTCTGCTGATTGGTTGGGGTCTGGGTAATGCACAATTAATCATTGTATCAGGTCTTGATGTCAGCCATGGCTTCATTCAGTCTTGTTTCCTGAGGGTGATGTCAGTAGGGTTCTTCAGCTTTCATGGGCCTGGGTCTGAAACATAACTGAGATTGAGATGTTATTTTTAGTTTGACTGAAACTCTTGATCCCTTAATCAATAGATCTGTGGCTTTATTCTTAAGATAGTTGAACACTGACCAGAACCTGAGGTCCAAAGGGCTTAATTGGATCTGGCCCTGAGTGTGTCTGCTTAGAGTCAGCTGGTAGTGTGTGTTAAGTAGGATAGATAGCAAACCAAGGCAGGGAGGAAGAGGGAGACAAGTCTCAACCACTGACTCAGTAGTCTGGAACCTGATGCCAGGTGTTCCAACATCACAAGAAACACCATGCTAACATGGGAAGAGGGTAGTCCTTGAAATTCTATGTATTGTCTCCACTATCTGGGAAAGAAAGCCTTTGAAACTGTACTTTCATCCCAAGGCCTAAAAGGCCAGAAAAGGATCCATAGTGCCCAAAGGAAGAAGCCATTAATATGTTTGGGTATTCACACCACCTCCCCATTGAAAGCTGGCACTGTCTTTACCTGTCAATCAATATGTAACTTCTTCAGTCCCATCCCACCAATGATGTAAGTCCTCAGAACAAAGGGCTCTCAGCTTGACACTCTTGGTTCTCTTGGTTTTCTGGTCTCCTGACCTCAGGCAACCTAGCCTCTGGCCACACTCACATTTGCCACCCCTGCTTTCACCACCCCGGCACTTGCTACCCCAGCCTTCAGTTGCCCTTACTTTCACTGACCTTAACCTGCTTTTCCCTGAACCTATGCCTTTCACACCTCCTACCCTCACCTTAATTATGGCCCATTTTCTTCCATGAGAACAGATCAGCAATTCCTGCTTGCATGCTAATAGACTTGTTGATCAGGAATTCTTTACTTCACTGGTGAGAAGAATCAAGTTTCTGGGAGTTTCTCCCATAACATGTTCTTGACATTGTGTAGGAAACATTTCACAACATGAGTCCAGGTGACTATGAGGGTATGTTTATTAAAGCTGGGGACAATGAAACAAAGAAGGGCTTAGCATAGAAGCAGCAAAAGGAAAGCTTAGGCTGGGCTGCTTTAACTCCCTGGGAAGTCAGAGGAAATAGGGGTTTGGAAACAGATTCAGGGGATTAGCCTGGGACAAGTTGCCAGCTGCCCATTGGCTTAGACTTTAGGAGATACATGCCTGTGAAGAAAGAAGGGGGAGAAAAAGAAGAGAAAGGGAATGATGCACAATCTGCTCCTCAGAGGGAGAGCATGTGAATGCTGGGTCTTTTGTCTTGAGTTTTTAATCTCTTTTCTCTTGTAGGTAGGGACTTTAGGGGAGGTCTCAGGGGAGGGTTCCAGTAAACTATTCATCATTTCTCCAGGTGTGCCATTTCTTGGTTGTGATCTCCACTGATTGGTCAGTGACAGAGCAGGTGGTCTTTAGTCATTGCAATTGGTTCTGGCATTGCCCACCTGCTTTTCCTGCTTTTCTGGGCCTGGAGCTGAACTACAACTGAGGCCTATAAGTTGTCTCTAGAGAGGTGATCTGTATCTGGTTTTAAATTGCTTGGCCAGTTTGTTATCTGTCTCAGTTTCCCTATTTCACATACCAAGGAATACTCTTATCTTCTTACCATCCTGCCTATTCATAACTGGAACAGGATGTTATCTTTAGTTTGACTGAAACTCTGATCCCTTGATCAACAGACTTGTGATTTTATTCTTAAGACAGTTTAACACTGACTAGAACCTGATGTCCTAAAAGCTTAATGATTAAGAGAATGGACTTGCAGTTTGTGTAAAGGAAGAAAGTGTGTCATGGTGCTGATATTAGATTGGATAAAGCTAGCTTGAAATAAGAAAAACATCATATTAAAGAAATGAAGTTTCTGTGAAGTTACATTACCAAGTACTTATGATTGGGACTAGTGAGTGAACATGATTTTAACTAAAATAATAATGATAGTAAAGGTAATGATATTAATTAAGATTTACTATCCACTAGGCAATATTCTAAGCATTTCATATTTAATAACTTGAACATCTCAGAGAACCTACTGGATTGCTCATGAGAATTTTAATGAATATACAGTTTAAATCATTTTTAAAAGTTGCACTGCAGATGAGTGGCAGAGCCAGTATTTAAACTAAAGAGTTTGACTCTAGAGTTTGCTCTGAAAACCACTAGAAAATGGCTGCAAGATAAAGTCTGGAGTTTCACTTTCCTGCTGGCAGTTTTTGGTTTCAGAACGAGACTGTACAAGAAGTTTTACATAGGCATTACAGCCAAAGAAAGAGATTGTCTTCTCACAGAGTGGGTGTCAGTCCCTGTAGGAGGACTTGGTGAGCATTGCAGAACCCATACCAGATCTGGACCAGGGATGACCTGAAGTAGGTGATTATCTGGCTGTGCTGGTTTTCAGTGTATTACCTTTACTTATTTAGTGCTTCTTCCTTTAAAAGGTGGAGCTTTACTGTACTCAACTTAAGCATGGGCTGGACTTGGTGACTCACTTCTAATGAATAAAATATAGTGAGTTATCACTTACCATTATTGATAGGTTCTTGGAAACTGCTACTTTAAGTGAAATGACATATAACAAAACTAATTTTATAGGCTAGTTGATATAAGTAAGTGTTTCTGTTACATATTTCTGATCACAGAAACATCATCAAACATCTAAATAAATATTCTAAGCACTTCTAATATTAAACACTGAAATAGATGTGAGCTATACATACATTAAAGACAGGTTAACAAAAACAAGCAAGAACATTCTTTTCCAACCTGGTGATTCCAGGTCAGGGTCATAGGCAGCCAGAGCTTCTCCCAGCAGCTCAGGGAGCCAGGACAGAATCACCCTGGAGAGGATGCCCTTGCATCACAGGGCCACTCACACCCACACCCACACTCACTCAGACTGGGGCAATGCAGAGACACCAATTCACCTCACATGCACATCTTTGGGGTGTAGCAGGAAACCAGAGTCCCTCAAGAAAGCCCACAGAAACATGAAGAGAATGTGCAAACTACACAGACAGCAGCCCCAGCCTGAAATCAACTTTTTCTCTCATCAATGTTATAACCAAATTATACTGAATGAAATGCTGTTATTTGAGGACCTGCTATACAACACAACTGATGCCATTTTATGTAGATTAATTTATGAAAATACTATTTCTCATGTTGGGGGCTCTCTCTTGGATCACTTGCTCTGAGGAAATGAGTTGTGAGTAGTTCAACAAAGAGACCTACATGGCAAAGAACTTAGGTGTTCAGCCAACAGCCACTGAGGAACTGAGGCCTGCTGCTGCCAATCAAGCGAGCTCAGAAGCAGGACCTCCAGCCCCATGTGACTACAGGCCTGGCCAACAGCTTGACTGTGACCTCATGAGATACTTTGAGGCAGAACAATCCACAGAAATAGTGAGATAGTCAATGTTGTTTTAAGAGGCTAAGACTTGGAGTGATTTTAATACATCTACAGATAACTAAAACACTGACCTGAGATATCTGGAGAAGGAAATATGTAACAGAAGTTTAAAGAGGGCAACATCCTTTGTGGTATTGATTTTTTTTAATCTCCTTGATCAATTTAGTCTGTGTTACCTTCACTTTTTGAAGGGGTCTTGATCAGGTAGCAGTTACTTAAAGACCCCTTATGAGGATCTTTATCCATGTCCCCATGCAGAGTTTGATATGGGTGCATAGAAGCATGTTACATTCCATTTACTCTTTTATTGAAAACTCAAATGCCCATATCATGTTCATCTTTGTTATTATTTTCCCTTTGTGCCATTAACAAAGGAAAAAAGTTCTTGCTGGTCTTAGGAGAAGGCTAAATTATAGGGGGAAAAGAAATAAACAATTAGAGTTGGTAATTCTATTGTGATAAAATATCTTAATGCAAAAATTACATTATAATGCTGGGTCATATAATTTCTGAAGGAGGCTTTTAGTGTACATTGCCCATTAAAATGCATTTGTATATGCAGTTTATTTTGATGAATAGTGACACCTTCCCATTCAAAATGCAAAGTCATGTTTGACAAAGGGTTCAAGAGGGACTGAAACAAAACAAAAGGAAAAAGTCTGTGTAAAGAATTTTGACCCCCATCAGAATATGTTGGGACCATGATCAGAGACTCTTACTAAGGTACCAAAATCAGTGTCTGCCCCCAAACCATATGTCAGACATGTATTCTATGTAAGTGGCTATTAAAAGAATTTTTAAATGTTAAACTATTTTATTCCAAACTGTACTGACAAAGTTAGGTCCTTCTTGATGGTAGCAAAAAAAAAAAAAGAAAATATTTTTTCTATGATTTCATTTGCATATAATGATTGTGGCTTGGATGAAAGTGATAGTTATGGAGGTTGTGAAAAGTGAAAAATCATTGATCTTACTGTGTTTTTGAAAAGAGAGTTGACAGACTCATGAATCAGATGTGACATATGAGACAGATAGAAGAGTCAAGGTGAAAATCAAAGTTTGTCCTGAGGAGCAAGACAACCTGTAGTGCTATTAACTGTAATTGAGAACACTGATGAATTAAAAGGTGATGGTGATGGGCAGTGAGTTAGGAGTCCTCTTAAACTTTTATTACTTATTCACCCCCTAAGTGTAAATCCCAAGTATGCAGTTGGATTTACAAATCCATAATTCCAGGAAGAAGTTGTTATTGAAAAAATAAAAATTGGGTATCATCAGATTACAAATAGTTGTGGTAGATAGTCTATAAAATGGCCCAAATGATTCCTGGCTTCTGGTATTCATGATCTTGTTTGGTCCCCTCCCATATTTTATCAGGGTTGGTTCATGTAAGTAACAGAATGTGCAAAAGGAGGCTGTAGTTGATAAAAATAAAGAAAACCTTCTTTGAAACTGAAACAAAAGATATACTGTCATGTAGTGGCAAAATATTTAGCAACACCATTCCCTACATTAATGAGAGAAGTAGAAAATGTTCCTAATGAATTGGGTTATCTAGCTAAGGAGATTTTCAGCTGTATTGTTAAAGGTACCATTTGTTTTCACCTTGGTGCTCATAGTAAAGTGTGAAATGAGAGAAAGACTAAAAGAACTCTTAAACATGAAGAAATTGAGATGCAATGGTGCTGAATATTCTCAGGTTCTTTGGGGGAGGAATGATGCTAAAATTAAGAAATAGCTGCTAAAAATTTATCAGACCCAGAGTACTATTAGGAAAACATGTACTAAAGATAAAGCTTAGGATGTGACAGTAAAGTGCTGCCAAGACATCAAAAGTATCAAGAGTGGTGCATCAGAATATCACCCTGTCAGACAACAGGAGCTCTAAAGGCAATAAATGTGTAGCTCACAGACATTCTTAATCAAATAATAGAGCTTTTAAGAAGCTTAAGAACATTGTTTGTCAGCTGGCTCAGCATAAACCCAAGGTAGAGTAGAGATATGCAAGTGCATCTTTTGTCTGATGTGTGAGGCAGATGACTTGTCTCCTTAGTTTCACAGGCCTTCAGATTTAGAGAGAAATTGAACTTGAGATAATATACTTGAGGATTTAAATTTAAAGAGCTTCATTTATACCTGAGCCTAATCCCTGCATTCTGGTGCCTATCTTCTTGTCTAGACCTCTCACACATTGTATTGAGGTTAGTCTATGTAAACAATAGAAAATGGAAAAAGTGATGAAACACTACCTCCAGGGATATATTATATGACATTGTGGCTTCTGCCTAGTTCTCTTGGAGTGCTTGCTTTGGAGAAATGCAGCTGTCATGTTGTAAGGACACTTAGGCAGCACTGTGGAGTGTCCTTTGTCAAGAGGAACTGAGTCCTTCTTTCACCATCCAGGAAGAAGCTGAGGCCTATTTGCAGTATCCACATGAGAAAATGAAGATGGTTTTCTTGGAAGCAGATTCCCAACTTCAGTCAAGGCTTCAGATAATCTCCACATTAGCTGACAGCTAGACTGAAACTTCATGAGACCTTGAATTAAAATGATCTACCAAGTCACTGGTAAAGTATTGCACTCCCCAGAAACCATGTGTGATAACAAAGTTTTGTTGTTTTAAGCTGCTGATTCTGGGGTAATTTGTTATGCAGTAATAGATAACTAACAGCATGATATTTAGAGCCACTGGACTAAGGAGATCTCCTAGAAAGTGAAGGTAGGTAGAGGGGTCATGTTGTTAGGGATCTGATGACTAAGGCCTATTGGTATTTAAGTATCAGATGCAGGGGAAGAAGATAAAGCTATTTGGTTTTGTCAAATGAATGGCATTTATTTTCCCAATCTGTCAGATGGAAATAGAACCCCCTACAGTGATGTAGATGAAGATTAATGAGATACCATTTGTAATGTGTATAATATAGTGTCTGTAATATGATAGAGTTTCAATTGGCATTAATTTTCTTCTTCCTTATACCCTACTTACCATAGTTTTAGGTTTATATTTTTGTAAACAGAACAGGATCTTGGATGTTCAGATGAACATAGTGAGGCATATAATATTTGCAGAATCATTTTCAAATTAGGTTGATTGTGCTTTTTATAAATATGTTAATACCTTCCTTTGCTTTTAAATTGGTCAGTAAAAGGATATTATCAAAATATACATCTGCATATTTATAATTATATGCAAAAATATTGCTGGTGAAGAAGAATATTAAGAACTCTGTACAGAATGATTTAGGTTTTACCTTTAGCATTATTCATTTTCATTATTATTTTGTCTGATGGCTGAGAAATTTCTATTGAGGAGTACACTTTTTTCTAGGTGTAAAATCCTGGGAATTTTTAAGCAATGAGAAGTTTGAAGTATCTATTCAAAACAGATGGGTAGAAAATCTATTTTCCTCAGAAATTATTTAATGTCACATTTAGAAATACTGTAGAGCTGAAATTTGATATTAGCCATCAGGCATCTGACAATTTTTGTCCTTATCTGTCAGTCAAAAGCTTCAAAAAGACTTAACGATCTTATATTTCACAGTATACTGGAAAAATTAGGTTCTTGTTGATGGGAGCATAATGAAAGGGAATTATTTATTTTTGCTTGATGCCCTGAGAAATTCAGGATGAAATTTCTGTAAACCTGTTTCTTATTGTGTAGTGAAATGAACACTATTGCTAGATTATGAATTTAATGTTAGATGATGATGCGTATATTTTCAAAAGGGTGGGCTTAAAGAATGTTTAACTATCCTTTTATATAAACCTATGTAGAAAGGGAAATGTAACCTGGTCAGGGTGATATCTTGAGTCTCAAATGGAGAGTTGTCCACTATATGAGTATGGCACATTTGCATTGCTAACAAAATTCTTAAAATTACTTTTTTTACTCTTTTGCCTGCAGCTTTTCTAATTCATTATCTTCTATTTTTTTTTTCATATGTTAAGCAGTTGGAAAATATATTATAATCATTCACCTTTTGCTTCCTAAAATATAAATTTCATCTTAGGAAAAAAAATGTTTAATGGGGAAAGAAAATGATTTATTCCTTTTTTTAGTGTTTTTCTGTGAACTAGGTTTAGTTCCCCGAAAACAGACTCTGAGATAAAGATTTATGTCCAAGAAGTTTATCAGAAATTTTTCATGTAAGTGTATATAAAGGGGAGGGAAACAAGACTGGGGAGGAAAAGAAGTTAAATTGTGAATCAGTGTAGCAGAAGCCTTTGCAACTAGACTTAACCTTCATATCTATCCCAGTACCCCTTCATTGATTAGTCATTGCATGCAGCCTGCCAGTAGAGTGAAAGAATCTTTGTAGTGCCTTAAGAAAGCCAATAACTAAATATTTAAGAATTTTGCAAACTGGCTATGAAACTGTTGATAACTTGAAATCAGTCATCATGGGGATATTTCTTTGCTTTTGGAGTGCCAATTTACTAGCATGATATTGGGTATCTCCTTGGGCAAGGTGATTTTCTTCAGCAGAAGGAAATGTCCAGGGACTTTTCTTGTGAGCCATTATCTGGCAACAATCCCAGAAGCCAGGCAGTGACTGGGACATGAAAGGGGAGATCTGGGCAGTGCAGCATGACCTACACCCCACACCATTTACTGCCCAGATTCACTAGTTTTGTAAAGTTCAGAATTCCAGGTGGTCTCTCCTTGGGTAACTTAGAGGATGATTAGTTAGTAGACCTGGAAGTCACAAACTATGCTCATCCACTTCCTTCTCCCTCTTTTTTACAATCCCTATACATTCTCAGTATCTTTGGCTGGCACCTCTGCTGGTCTAGGTGGTATAACTGATGAGGTGAACCTTATCTTCATACCCAAGAACTCTTTTCATGTATGGCCATTATACTTATTTACCATCAAAATTGGGCAATAAACTACCAAATGACTCCTAAAGGGATCATTTATGTGCCAAATTTATTTATCCCTGTCCCCATAAGCCCTACTACCTCCTGATGCTCTGAGTGAATAACCCCTGACAGAATGTTGACTCCTTTTTTTTCCTCTCTGATCTCTTCACACGAAGAGCCTGAAGTGAATGGGTGGGAGCCTGAAAATAAAGTTGAATAGGGCTCTGGCTATGTCCCCTGGTGTGTTAACTCTTTCAGAATTGGAAGCTGTAAATCTTCCTAGTCTAAAGTAATAGAGAATGGAAGTACAAATTACCTACATGGGTTATTGCAAGTGATAGTAATCAAAGCTACTCCTATTCAAATTCCTTAATTTATGAACTCTCCTATTCTACTTATTAGAGACCCCACATGCTTCTGTCTCCAAGCTGGTACCCCAGTTGGGTCAGAGCAGCTTTGAGGTAGTATATATGTATTATGATTTCTGTGGCCATATGTCTACTGACATACCTCCTTTGGTGTGAATTTGATCTTTTGGACTGAGTGGTTATGTAGGATTCTGTGTTGCATCAGATCTTAGAAATATCTTTAGGTAGATAGTGTGCCAGCTGAGGTCCTGTGGGCAAGAAAGAAAAAAAATCCATGCTCATAATATATGCTGATTCCAGTCTAGATAAGTAGCTATGTTCCAAGGTAGGAGGAATCCAATGTAATAAATCTGCCACCAAATAGTCTTATGAGTGGATATCATATTAGGGTATAGAGTTGGTTTTTGTTGGGAGGATTGAACATTTAGCAAAAGTAGTAGCTATATCAGTCTTAGTGAGTGGGAACACATGCTATGAGGACCATGTGTAGCTTCCATCTCTGACTCAATTGCTACTCCATTCAAGAGCTGATTGTATTAGAAATGGTGGATGGCAAGAGTTGATTGATGCCAAGTGGTGAGCTGCTCTGACTTCTTGGTAGTTCAGTACTTATTCCATCAAGTATGTTTTCTGGTAGGCATTGATACACAATACTAAGCCCTGGAAAACTGTGACCATTTGCATCGGCGCATCCACATGTCTCTTTTCCAGGTCTCTTTGTCCTCAATCTTCCAACTTTCTTCTTCAAGACCCATACATATTCAGACAGTCATCAGCCATTGCTCATTAGTCCATTGTCTTCTTATCTTGGACCACTTTCCTTTCCACACAAAATATAGAACCATATTTTTGAAGCTTGGACTTTTTCTTCCTATCAGTTTGTCAAAAGGAATTCCCTCATGTGGTTATAGGTATGAGCTCAGGGAGGAGCACAGTGCAACATTAATAAAGGATGTGGATGTGTAGGCTTTACTCATGTAGCCAAGCTATCTTATATTATTTGGACATACCACTTTCATTTTACCATGAATTGGTGTGGACTAGCCCCACCTATGACTTTATGAATTTGACATGGTATAGATATGGCTACATGGCCATATGGTGTTCATAGTCAGACACTCTGTCAGGATGCAGTAACAGACCAGCAGCTGTTCATCAAATGGTGTATAGTCATCCACTGCAAGGCAAAACCTTGCTACAAGTATCCTGGGGTCTAAATGTAATTTTTCTCTTGGGAAATTTAATAAATGTCACATGGCATGTTTACAATAAGAGTGAGATATTCTAGGTATATGTATCTTCTAAGTAAAATGGGCCAACTGGAATAATTGGACTAAAGCTCTTTTATGCATTAGGCCCCATTCAAGCCTGGCAGCCTGCTAAGCATAAGCTTCTTTTCAGTGGTGGGAAGAGTAAGATGACATAATATACCCTTTACTAAAGGTGGTATATCATGGCACCCCTTAAACTTCTGTAGCTCTGAAAATTTCACTGATGTGGCACACACCTGGAATTTTCTCTAGTTTATCTCTCACCCTCTGGAGCACTTGAGACACATAAAGTTCTCCAATGTACTTAGCACTTTGTGTGCAATTTGTCTACTTATATTTTTTGCCTTTTTTAAAAATGCATTTTATTAATCATGCTATTACAGTTGTCCCATTTTTTTCTCCCATTATTCCTGTCTGCCCTTCAATACCCCTCTCACCAGCATTCCCTCCTCTTAGTTCATGTCCATGGGCCATACATACAAGTTCTTTGGCTTCTCCATTTCCTATACTATTCTTAACCTCTTCTGTCTGTTTTGAGCCTACCATTTAGGCTTATTATTCTCAGTACCTTTCCCCCAGTTCTCTCCTGTCCCCCTTTCCACTGGTAACCATCCATGTGATTTCCATTTCTGTGATTCTGTTCCTTTTTTTGTTGTTTGATTAGTTAGTTAGTTAGTTTTAGATTCTGTTGTTGATAGTTGTGAGTTCATTGTCATTTTATTGTTCATATTTCTGATCATCTTCTTTTTCTGAGATAAGTCCCTCTAACATTTCATATAATAAGGGCTTGGTAAAGATGAACTCTTTTAACTTGACCTTATCTGGGAAACACTTTATCTGTCCTTCCATTCTAAATGATAGCTTTGCTGGACAGAATAATAATGGATGTAGGTTTTTGCCTTTCATGATTTTGAAAACTTCTTTCCAGTCTCTTCTTGCCTGCAAGGTTTCTTTTGAAAAATCAGCTGACAATCTTATGGAAACTTTGTTGTAGGTAACTGTCTTATTTTCTCTTGCTGCTTTTAAGATTCTCTCCTTACTTTTAATCTTGGGTAATTATGATGTGTCTTGGTGTGTTCTTCCTCGGGTCCAGCTTCTTTGGGATTCTCTGAGCCTCCTGGACTTCCTGAAAGTCTATCTCCTTTGCCAGATTGGGGAAGTTCTCCTTTATTATTTGTTCAAATAACTTTTCCACTTGTTGCTCTTCCTCTTCCCCTTCTGGTACCCCTATAATTCGGATGTTGGAATGTTTAAAGATGTCCTGGGGGTTCCTAAGCCTCTCCTTGTTTTTTTGAATTCTTGTTTCTTCATTCTTTTCTGGTTGAATATTTTTTCCTTCTGGTCCACCCCATTGATTAAAGTCCCAGTTTCCTTCCCATCACTACTGGTTCCCTGTACATTTTCCTTCATTTCACTTAGCATTACCTTCATTTTTTCATCTAACCTGCAACCAAATTGAATAATTTCTGTGAGCATCCTGATTACCAGTGTTTTGACCTGTGCATCTAATAGTTGGCTATCTCTTTATCACTTAGTTGTATTTTTGGAGTTTTTTTCTGTTTTTTCATTTGGGCCATATTTTTTTGTCTCTGTGTGCCTATTATGTACTAGGGGCAGAGCTTTATGTATTGGCCAGGGAAGGGCAACCCATGTCCCTGCATTGTGGCACTGTATGTGCCTTAAGGGTCCAAGAGGGACTAGTGTAACTTGCTCAGCTCTGAGCCAGCTTTCAGTCACTTCCCCTGCTAGCCCCAAGCAAATTGGGCCCTTCTGGTGCTTATTGCAAGGTGGTGGTTTTGTGTATGTTCTAGGACCCCATGGGTATCTTCAACAAACTCTCCAGCAAGGCTGGGAGTTTCTCCTACCACCACAACCCCCACAGGTTTTTATAGTCAGAGGTTTTGACTGTGTTACCCAGTGCTGGAACCCTGGGTTGTGTGGTCTATCTTGCTTCCCAGTTGTTCGTCCCAGTTTATTCACATGCAAATGTGGGACTGCCTAGTCTGCCAGCCACCACCTCATCCACTCCAATCCTCCTGCTGCCACCTTGCCATGAGTCCTCTCAATCCCAGCTGCCCATCTCTACCCATCCTACCTGTCTGGATGAATGTTTCTTTAATTCCTTAGTTGTTGGACTTCCATACAGTTTGACTTTCTGGCAGTTCTGGTTATTTTTTTTTATTTTATATGTATTGTTGTCCTTGTTTTTGTCATGCAAGGAGGCAAAGTGTATCTACCTGCCCCTCTATCCTGGCCTGAAGTTTCCAAATTTGTCTGGTTAACATGATACCATCAATCAAGTCAACCAATAGGATATTCTGCATGATATCTAAATGATCGAGTTCCCTTCAGACTAGTTGCAGGGGAACCCCCTCAAAACAGAATTATCTTCTGGAGTGCAGGCTCCCCTCTAGGTGAGTGTTCTAGGAACCCATCTGTATTAGTGTACCAACTGGCATTGTTGTGAGAGGCTGTGTTCAGTTTCAGTGAATTTATTTGAAGACTCTTTCAATGTGTTTGCACATTTCATAATGGGCGATTTACAAGTGTACCTGCCCATACCAAGCAGAGTGTTAGCAGTTTTTGACCAAAAATGTCATGACCTCTGTGCCTCACCATCCCTATTCACTGGATCTTGACCTGAACAACTTTCTTTTTATTTCCCAGGATGAAAAAAGTCCTCAAAGGGAAACATTTTGCCAATCTAAAAGATACATAACAAAAATTGTCAGAAGTACTAAAAAGTGTCAAAACCTACAAGTTAAAAAACTGCTTTGAGCAGTGAAAAAAAATGTCTCATTAGGTGTATTGCATCAAATGGAAGGTACTTTGATGATGACTGAAGTTTACATGTGTAAGAATAAATAATACACAATTTTTAATAAATAAATTCTGTTTTCTGGGAGTCCCCCTTACATGTTATTACAGAATATGAAAGTTTATCTACACTTATGACATGACTATAATTATACTGTTTCCAACTCACATTCATGTGAATCACTTCTAATTCTCCATCCTTACATGGCTGGAAATTGGATGTGTTTGCTAGTTATCCTCCTGTTACAGTGTCCATTGACTCTAGCAAAGATTCCCTTCTAGCAAATTTTCTGTAGTTGAGGCTACTATTTGGTTGTGTTTAGCATAAGTGTTTCATCAGCTGGCATGATACATCTCATGTCTGAAGGGGCCAGAATAGTGAATTAAAAAGGACTATAATGAGGACCACAATGTGTACAAAATTTAATTCATTAAAGTTGTCACTAATCTCTGCTTCTTCACTGTGTCATATTTAACTTCTTGTTTTGGTACAATTTTAAATTTACAGAATAGTTGTAAAATAGTATAGAAAGTTGCCATTACAACTCACCTAGTTTACATAATCATGTTAATATCTTTTATAACCATTTATCAAAATTAAGAAATTAATAATGGTAGAGTACTATTATTCAACCACAGCCTTTTTTTTAGAGTTCACTAGATGCTTAAATCATGTCCTTTGTTGTTCCAGAACCCAACCTTCCATACCACATTGCATTTAGGTGTCATGTTACCTTATACAAATTAAACCCACAAGGAAACACCTGCATGCCTAATAGAATGACTAAAATTGAAAGAAAAATGACAATACCAAATGTTGTCAAGAACACGGAGTACCTGGAATCCTTATACATAACTGGTGGAAATGCAAAATGGCATAGTAACTTTGGAAAACCATATGGCAGTTTCCTATAAACTGCCATAAGTATGTTACCCAACAAACTACCTACTAGAAATATAAAAATATATGACCAAACAAAACCTGCACTAGACTACTTATAGTAGCTTTATTTGTAATAGTCTCAAACTTAAAACAACTGCAATATCCATCAGCTGGTTAATGGGTAAACAAATTGTGATATAATACAATGAAATCCTGCTCAGTAATAAAAATAAGTAACTACTAAAACATGTACAGTCATGGGTGAATCTCAAAAGTCTTGCACAGAGTACATATTATATGGTTCTATTTAAATGACATTCTGAAAAAGATCAAACTATTGGAAGAAGCATCAGAACAATGGTTGCTATGAACTAGAGGCTAGGGAAGGGAATTGACTGAAAAAGACATGAGGCAACTTTAGGGGATGATGGAGATACATGTATTCTTCTGCATTTTGAAAGTTCACATTTTAGGCCACTTTGATTTTGGGAAAGACACGCATCAGTATCTGTTTTTGCTAACCAAAAGAGATCTAAAGAGGATTTTCATTCTTACAACAGAAAGTGAGAAGCAAAAATAGTGTTCAGTGTTTGTTTTGCAGCATCCTTTATAGTGGCTGCAGCACCGGAGCAGTGAGAATGGCCCTGGAAAGCTCCTTCCCTGGGAACCCACTCAGTATCAAGCTGCCATCACTTTGAACTAAGTCTGTGAGCATCTATGCTTTATCTCCATTTATTTTGTTCATCCATTAGCAAAACGGATCCTAAGGTATAAGAAAAGCCTAGGAGAGCTCATTAAGGATTTTACACTTAGTGTGAAACTGAGCATAATTAGGTATTTTGATCATGGTGAATGAAAGACACTGTGAATGTATTGAATTTTGGGTCTAGGAGGATCAAAATTATTTCCATATAAATTAATGATAATTGCTTCTTCACTCTATGCCATTTTAGCTTACAAAAGTTTTTATATACTTTACTTTCAGAGAGTAGGGGAAACCTGTAGTTTATATTTTTACTGTGATGGTGGTGTTTATGTGACTGTATATATTTGTCAAAACTAACCAAATTAGAATTGGGCACAAAGGTAAATTTTATTATGTAAATGATAATACAGTAAACTTCACCAAAAAGAAAAGAAAGATGTGGGTATCCACACTTACTTGTTTTATTTTTCATCTCTTAAAATGAGCATCATTCAATAGAAAGAATTATGGTTCTTAAGGAATTGACAATTCAAACACAGCAAAACAGTTTGGTCAAAAGTATGAGTACATTCTGCTTCTCTGCCTCCCTGAGCACCTCACAGATTTCTCTTCAAGTTTCTCAGGGTGCTTATAGAAGCAGTAGTTCTATGTCACTTGTCCATGGAGAAATCAAAAGTGCCTGGCATCTACTAAGTTGTTTTATTAGTCAGATTTTATCCAGCTGTAAGTGTTGTAGTAAATTTTATTAAGGGCAAGACAATTCCCCTCCTATGTTTTATCCTATTGTTAGATGAAAGATGCTCTAAGTTCCCCATCCCTACATAGATTGAGCTTCCCTATCCCCACTACTCCATGCCTGAAAATGTTGAGCAAAGTGGCATTTATAAATCACAGTGACAAAAGCCCAAAAGAAGCAGGCTGCTTTATGGGGACAGTGCTCAAATATGCTTATTGGCACTGATGTTTGGTCCACCTATTTTTTTTTTGCCAGCTCTATAGTCAAAATGCAAAACTGAACTCCTAGGTTAATGTGTGCATCCAATGCTTACCTGACACTCTTTCTAAGCAAAAGGCCATGCTTGTAGTATGCATCTAAAGGGTAATTAGGGGTTTTAAAGTCAAATGGCACTTATAGGACATTGTACAGTATGAAATTCTGAAAGTGTCCTGATAAATGGGGAAAAGAGATTAAAATTAATGTAAATAGAAGAAAATGGGATTCATATGACATGTGAACACTCATGGATGGCCAGGCTTGGACACTATTGTTGTCTCATGGGAGTGCAATGTGGTCAAATCACATTGCATAAATACCAGACTTCCTGGTATTTATAGAGGAGTTGATGCCTGAAAAACTGAAAGGGAATCTCTCTGTAATAAATTTAAGCATATTTTAATTGAGTAATATCATGTGCTATAGTAGTTAAGAGTTTGGGATTTGGAGTATGGCAGCCCCTGATTGAAATTTTAATTTTGCCATTTTCTAGTAAGTGACATTGGATGGGTCATAAAAGCTCTCTAAATCTCCAATATTTCCTCTGAAAATAGAGAAGACAAACATATCTAACATGGTAAATTAGAGACAACATAATATATATGCAACACATGAAGTGTAGGGCTGGCTCACAGAAAATGCTTAAGTAGAATTCAGAATTTTATAATCATCAATATCATCATTTTTAAATTTTACCTCAAGACTAAAAAGATGTGTCCACTCAGTTTTCAGATGTACATCTGGTAGGTCTGAATATTTTGGTTTCTTAATAAGTGCTGGTGTGGATATATGCAGATGTTTTGCATTCATAAGTAAATATTCATCTGCCTCACTCAGATCTACTAAATGAAAAATAAGAGCTCTAAGTCAGAACCAACATCTGAATATTGAGATTATGAAGGATAAAATGTTTATACTATAAATATACTATAAAATAAACTTAAAATTCTTAAAATCAATATAAAAGAGCACAAATGAATTATTGTCATACCAAGAAATTAAGAGAAAACAAAATAAAAATGTGAATTGCTAAAACAGCTAGAGGTACTGCTGAATCACAAAAAAATATATTTTCTATTTATTTTTCCCAGTTCATCAGATAAGCAAAATATAGTCCCACAAACTGGTTATCAAAAAGGGACCAGCATGCATAATCAGTAGAAATTAGATAAAGGTACTAAAGGTCTGTTTTCTTTTTGTCTTCTCTATTAATATATTTCCTTTAGCAAAATGTAAATCCTGAGAATTTAATTTTGTGTTCCAATTTGAGATGCTACTTTGAAAATTATTGGGCTTACATGACAGATACTGGAGGAATTCTCCCAATGAAAATCTTTATTATAGGATGAAAGTATAAACAAAGCATGTAACCACATATCTCCTTACCCTATCTTCATTAAACTCCACATAAAGCCAAAAGAAAATTTTTATTTCATTACCAAATGTTTTGTACATGCTAAGACTTCAAGCATTTTTCCTGTATATAGCAGAGACTTAATGGAGGTATGAATTTAACCAGGGGCTAATTTACACCTCTTACTTACCAGGAACTTAACAGAGAAAATTCTCAAGGAATCTGGATATGTTTTTTTTTATCTAGAGAGGCAAGAGCTAAGGGAGTGGGATGTAGGTGGAAGAAATAGCACTTGAAATCCTTCTAGGCACTGCTGATGGGTGATATTGGTGAGTCTTTATTTGGGGGATGTGGGGAGGGGTGCATCCTCAGCTACAGGAGGCAGTCCTAGGACAGAATTTTCTCTCATGCTGTGGCAGCAATTGACCAGAAGAGATGCTGTGTGTCTGGTCAAGCAAGAAAATCATATAGAGAAATCATCCTAGTTCAGAGACTTTTTCAACAAGAAAAACAGAGTAGAGACAAATCTCCTAGCTTGGCTGCCCATATAGTTTGGTCCCTCAGCACACTGTTTTGGACCTCAGAACACTCCATGTCAATTTGCTTCAACTGGTGGCTAAGGTAGGTCTAATCAATGGATACTATTAGAAACCAAGCAGTACTAAGATGAAAGAAAGAAAGAGAGAGAGAGAGAGAGAGAGAGAGAGAGAGAGAGAGAGAGAGAGAGAGAGAGAAAGAAAGAAAGAAAGAAAGAAAGAAAGAAAGAAAGAAAGAAAGAAAGGAAGGAAGAGAGAAAGAGAGAGGAAGAAAGAGAGGAACAAAGAAAGAAAATGAGTTCATTCAATTTATGGAGAAGCACCTAGGTGATCTGGATGGATATCCCCTTATTCACAGAGATCACTTCATCAAAAACTGGCAAAAACCCATGAAAAGGTCCACATCAGTAAAGAAGGAGAATTATGTAAATAGCAAGATTCAGAAGAACAGATATGTGTACATACATCTATAGTCTCATATTCATATCTATAATTAAATGTAATTTTCATCTCTATATATCTATCTAATGTACCTATATCTAATTATAAAAGTTGGTGGCCTTATTTAGATTTTGCATGCTGGAGACATTTCTCAAACTAGACTTTATTAGAGAAGGTTATGAAACATAATTTGAAGATTATTAATGAAAGATACAGAGACAAATGCATATCAGTACTAAACAAGATGCTCTGGGTGACATTCTAATGAGATCTGTCCTTACAGAAGGCAAGCAGCCAGTTTATATGATGGAAGTAATATCATCATGCATATTTTGTGCACATGTGTATATACACATATAAACCACTTTTGTTTCTTGCCCAAGTCACCAGTAATTTTTAATTGCCTACAAACTGTAAAGGTATATCTGAACATTGACTTTTTCCCTGTTGTAGTTGAGACATATTTTAGGACAAGAAATGGCTTTACCACAGGGGCCTCTTACTGTTAGGATTTTTCTTACAGAGATATAAGAAATCATTGCCCCTGACAACTGACTGGCTTTAGTAAATTTTAAGTTTCTATTTAAAAACAGTAAACATAGGTCATGGAGGCAGACATATTAGCCCCTATTCACTATGGACTATTGTGTCCACCAAATGTAGATTTTCTGAAAGCAAAATGTAAAAACAGTTAGTGCTTTTAAAGTAGGGTCAGCAAACCTTTTCTGTAAAGGACCAGATAGTAATACTTCAGGCTTTGTGGGCTATACAGTTTGTGTCATGACTTCCAACTCTGCTATTATAGGGCAAAGCTACCACAGACAATGTGTAAATGAATATACATCGCTGCATGACAAAGACAGACAGTAGTTCAGATTTGTCCTTGGGCCATAGTTTGCTGACCTAGATTTAATGTGTATGTGGATCTTATGGTTCAAACTAACAAAAAAAAGTGAAATGAAAAGACAATTTTTTATGGAATTGAAGTTCTTTATACTGAGACAAAGGAAGGACAAATTTAGATGATTAAAGAAAAGAATACTATAATCTAGCAAAGTGATTCTTTTAAAAGAATCACTTCAAAATTGACACTTTGGGGAAAACACCCATGTTCCAGTAAGAAGGCCAATTTAAGTTTTCCTATAAAAATACTTAAAAATGATGAATGAATTTTAATTTTTAAAATATATAATAAGGCCTTCCATAACCCAGGCAAGAAAGAAAGAGAAGAGAATCTTCAGTTGCTAAAAAGATAGAGAAAACAGAATATAAAATAATAATGACCTGATATTATAGGTGAGGCTTATATTGTTTTGGGTGTGTGTATATGTGTGTGTTGAGGAATACTTCAGGAAGTATTTTTACTAGAAGTCAGGCAGTTGTTTTTTTTCTTTTTTCTTTTTTTTAAAGATTTTATTTATTTATTTCTTTTAGAGAGGGAAGGGAGGGAGAAAGAGAGAGAGAGAGAAACATCAATGTGCGGTTGCTGGGGGTCATGGCCTGCAACCCAGGTATGTACCCTGACTGGGAATCGAACCTGCGACACTTTGGTTCGCAGCCCACGCTCAATCCACTGAGCTACGCCAGCCAGGGTTCTTTTTTCTTTATTCCTTTTCATTTTTTCCCTTAATGCCAATGTTTGAAAAAGTATGAAATATTTGAAACATACCAATACACAATAATACAATGTTCAATGGTTTATCATTATAGTGGAAGCTGTGGCACCCAACACAGATCTACCTGCCAGGACTAAGGCAATCACATATCCACCCAACAACTGAGTGTTAGGCAGACAAGGACTCAGCTGTGGATCACTCCAGGAATTGCTCCGGGCTAAAGCAAAGTGCCTTGCCAAAATTTTCACTTCTTTCCCAGGGTCAGTCTAAAACCTATTACTAGTCAAGGCAAGAGTCTCAACATTCAACTCTTTTGTCTCAATTTGCAAACCTCTAGAGAGTCATTCAACTCTAGAGGGATCATAAGATGGTGCCACTATTGTAATTGAATTGCAGTTTAGTTTTCTTTCTGCTCAATCCTTCTTTCCTCATTTTTTTTAGGAATTTTTCTCAATGGTCCAGTAAGTCACTCACTGTCTCAAATTCTACTTCCACAGAACTGGACCTGAGACAATCATCACCCATTTTTATATATTAGCATTATTTCTTATTTATTTAGATACTACTATATTTTGATCTTGGAATTAAATTTTATAGACACACAAATAAATTCCCTTTCCACCCATTATGTCTAGATAAATCAGCAATCTTTAATTCAGTCTTTATAAATCCCATGAACATTTTTTTGTGTTTTAGCATATATTTATAAATCTATAATTTTTAGTAATTTAGCAATCATTTTAACTCTATGTATAATATCATAGAATGTATTCTGATCCATAATACTCTGTATTCAAATTGTTTTGGGGATTTATGTTTGCTGATATATTTAGTTCTTTAAAATATCACTCACAGCAAGTGTCAAAATGTAACAGCTGATACATTTCAAACTCAGGCATATGCATCTCTGGTATATAATTTCCTAAAGGAATACTGAATGCTTCAGGATTAAAGATTTTTAACAAGTAAACTAGTTTGATTCAAAGGAAAATAATGACACAAACCTATTGTGTTCCTCCTCTGCATCCATTTAGTCACTAGAGTCCAAACTGTATTGCACAAAAGCCTTTTTCAGATGACTAATGTCTACCTGTGTATCTAGTTCAATCAGCAGCTGCAAGCTTTTGTTCTGGCCCATCATTTTCAAAATTAGGTTGTATAGAAGGATAGTCCTTAAAAATGTTGCATGAGAAAGGTGCTCTTTGGTCACATAATCCATTAGTTATGGTATCTATGGGTCCCTCTTGGATGTACATTTGTTTCTCCGTGTTAAAGACAGCAAGGAATTCTGCAATAATATCTATTTAATTTTTACTTAACTGGTGTTTCCCAATTTTATTTTTTCATATTTTTTTTTCTTACAGAGCTTCTAATAAATTGCCCACAGGATGAGCATACTGTGGATACACTTCACAGTCATCACTCCAGTTATATTTTTTCTGTTCACTGTCTATCCTTGAACATTCCATGAATTACCCATGTTGAGTATGTTTGTCAAATCCACCCAACACAATGCTTCCTGTCCTTCTAAAGCAGTTAGTATGTCACCTCTACTATTTTGACTGCCCAAGGTACAACCTCAGCCACTAGAGAAGATCCTAATTAGTTAGAATCTCAGCTTCTTTAAGAATGGGTCTGTATTTGTCCTGTTCACTCTGAGTGTCTAACCAGTAGCTGGCACATAGATGGAATTTTATAAATGTGTGTTGAGTTCCTGGGGGTGGATGGGTGGATAAATATGTGTTCTTATAGAATTAATGAACAGTTACATTTATACTATATTAAATTCATTTTTTACCTCTTTTCCACCAGACAGCAGGATCTCCAATGGCAGAAATTGTAGCTGATTCATAGTTACATCTGCAATGCTTAACACCATGTCTTTTATGTAGCAGATGCTCAAGAAATGTTTTTCAAATTCAGGGGGCAGGGATAGAGAAATGTGGGAGAAATTTTTTAAAAAATGATATAAAAGTCAAGCCTGAAATATATTTCCAAAATGTAATAGAGGAATGAGTGAAAAATCAGTTTAGAACAGTTGGCTTATTTCAAAGTAAATTATTTTAACTCTTCCATGCAATTTTCTTTCATATTGCTCTCATTTTTATCTAGTGAGAGGGACTCTCAAGAATAAGTTAATCAGGAGTCCAAGTGCCAAGTGTCAGAAGAAATGTTAAGAAAAACTCTGAGTTTGTGCAACTTACCAGCAGCTTGTAAGGTTTATAACACACTGGCCTACCACTAGAATGACAATGTACTCAGAGCATGGGTGACTTCTTCCAAAGAGGTGAAAATGCCCACAATCCAACAGTGAGCAGGAGGTAATGGGTTTAGAAATTTCATAACTAGATAACCTGCAAATTATCAGATTGTCGTTATTCTTGTTTACTGATCCTAGCCAAAAGTATCACAGTTCAAATAATCTTTGATTATCTCAGCTTCATCATGCTTGGTACTTCTCTCCTTCACCCAACTGTTTGTGCCATTACTTTTAACTGTTGTGTGGCAAATACATTCTCTTGTATTTTCAATCTCTTCATAGAATTGTCCTATAAATTCCATGCTTTTAGAAAAGCTCTTCCGTACGATGCCTTTTCTCTCCTGCTCTCTCAACCAGAGTGACACATATCACACACCTGAAATAACTTGAGTAGTTTAGCATCTTCATCTACTTTGCCCTTGTTTTGTACTACTCCTTTCTTCACATTGACTGTTTGAGGTTCATGCCAGCATTCTAGAGTAGTAACTATTTACATTGATGCCATTTATCTCTATGCAATGTCACCAGTCCACTTCTCTTGGTATTTCCTTCCTCCATCCTTTTTATTTCCCAGAGCACCTAGTAAGAACTCTTCAATGTGCTTTCATAGAACCCTATAATTTCCCAAGGGTAAAGCAACATACTTATCTGAGTCTATGTGTTCATATTCCTCAGTAGAGTGTGAATCCCTGAGAGTAATTATTGTGTCTTTTTTCCATTATTGTACCCTAGCCTTTCACACAGTATTTACTCCAAAATTTTTCTATACTAAATATTTGTTGAAGAACTGAATGAGGGCAGAGTACAGCAGGTCAATAAGATCTAAGCCTCCATCTCAAACACGTCATTAATGTTAACATTTTTCACCAGTGATCCTCAGTTCCCTATAAAGCTCTCTAATTACCTCCAGCAATTGTGTTTTCTGGGCTTTTTTTCATTTATAGCTCAAGTTTTATGCTCTAAGATGAATTACATGTATTCAGAATGTGAGTTAATAGAGCATATTTTGTGGGTAACTGTTAATTTACCTTAGAGAGCATATGGAACCAAGTAATTTAGGAACTTTTTGCTTCCCTTGAACATTATGGGGAGACCTTCAGAACTGCTACCTACTAACCCCACAAACCTAATATATATCATCACTTCCCAACTCCAATACTTGAGTATCTATGCATACCTTCAGTGAAGAGGTCTATCTACCATAAACTTATATTTATAAAATGTTTGTATTTTGATTTGGTTCTGGATGAATAATCAACAAAGACAGTCCCATATGAAGGACTTTGGTTCACAAAGAATGTTTAATATCTTCTTCAATCTCACTCCTCCTGTGAGGTCCTCCTAAATCCACATAACTTCTAGGATCATCATATTACTTTCTACAAACTTCAGATTCTTACATACACTTCTAATTTGCTGCTGCTTTGTTTCCAACATCTGCTTATCAATGTTAAGTAATCTCTATGTAATGTCACCAGAATCCTTGTCAGAGCTTACTGTTGATAAATTCAGCCCTCGAAACATCCTTTCCTCCCAATGGCCCATCGATTTCAAAGTATGCTCTCCTTTCTTAAAACTCACATTGATTCTTTTTTTTTGTGCTGATACTTTTAAAAAAATATTACTTTATTGTTGTTCAATTACAGTTGTCTGAATTTTCCCCTCATCACTTCACCCCACCCCAGCCAACCCACCTCCCTCCCTTGCTTCCACCCTCCCCCTTGGTTTTGTCAATGTGTCCTTTACAGTAGTTCTTGAAAACCCTTCCCCCCACTGTCCCCTCCTCCTCCCCTCTGGCTATTATTAGATTGGTCTTAATTTCAATGTCTCTGGTTATATTTTGCTTCCTTTTTTCCTTTGTTGATTATGTTCCAGTTAAAGGTGAGATCATATGGTATTTTTCCCTGACAGTGTGGCTCATTTCACTTAGCATAATGCTCTCCAGTTCCATCCATGGTCAGAATGGCCATCATAAACAAATCAACAAACATGTTGGAGAGGATGCTAAGAAAAGAGAACCCTAGGGCACTGTTGATGGGAATGCAGAGTGGTGCAGCCACTATGGAAAACAGAATGGAATTTCCTCAGAAAACTAAAAATAGAACTACCTTTTGACCCAACAATTTCACTGCTGGGATTATACCCTAAGAGCCCTGAAACACCAGTCCAAAAGAACTTATGTACCCCAATGTTCATAGCAGCACAATTTACAATAGCCAAGTGCTGGAAGCAACCTAAGTGCCCATCAGTAAAAACTCACATTGATTCTTATGGTCCTGGATTAGGCTGAATTGCAGTTAGAATCTTAAAGTTCAGCAATAACTCTTACTTATAATTTTTCATAAGCAATAATGAGTCAACTTAAATTAATCAAATTCAATCAAATTAAACTCTCTTTAACTAAAGCTGTTCAAATAAAAAAATGCTATAAAGAGACAAGGAGTTTAATTTACCCTTAATCTTCTAGATGAAACATACACATATAGTACTTGCCCTCTCCAAAGAACAGCAATAAATATTTCGGTTCTCTTGACCTCTGCCTGACCACATTGCAGCTATTCAGTCATGTGTCATTGAGAAAACTAAAAAGGAAAGTAAGATTTTAGTTGCCTTTTCAAATGAGCTGTTTTCATATCCATCTTCACAATTGTACTCTTCTATGTGCAGCTTCACAGCTAGACACTGGCCCTTCACCATTCCATTCATCTACAATGCAGGATGGCACTGATGGTTTCTATTGTGTGGTCCAAGGGAAAAAACCCTTTGCTACTCCATTGCAATATCTGCCTTTATTTTTCAACTCTGGCAGACAAAATCTGGAATCTCTTTAACATGCTGTATTTTTCAGACTATAAGACACACTCCCTACCCAAATTTGGGAGGAAAATGGGGGTGCATCTTATATTTCAAATGTAGCTTACCTGGCCTACCGTGGGAGGGGTGGAGTAAGGTCACAGGTTATTAAACATTTTACCACATTTTTTTGCTTCAAATTTTTTTTTATTTTCCTCCTCTAAAACCTAGGTGCATCTTATGGTCCGGTATATTTTATAGTCCTAAAAATACAGTAGTTCCCTCATCACCCTTTTAAAGGGCATTTATGAATGGTGAAGTAATTGGTCATCAATTAATTAAATATTTTGTTTAAAATGCATATATATGTGTATATATACACATATATGTGTGTATAAATGTGTGTGTATATATATGCATATATGTATATGTATATATACATATATACATATATGTACATATATACATATATATACATATATATACATATATGTATACATATACATGTACACAGAGAGAGAGAAAGAGAGAACATTTTTTGTCCTCCATACTATATTGGCCAATGTTTAATATTACAGTATATATCTTTCTATACACATCACATGAGAAAACACTGATATACTGAGGAACCATTGTAGCTAACAAAATTATCCCTTTGTACTCCCTAACCTACAGATCATATTCCCCTCAATCCCTTCCTGAACTACTTGGCTCTTGCTTTTTACATTCAGATGGACCTTCCCCTCAAACTCGGTGGACTCAGTCAAATACTCACATTCTGTTCTACCCCATGAAATACAAAGCAGTGTTCTGTAAAATTTCTCCATGAACAATTTGTTCTTTGATTCTCAGAATACCAAAACAGTAATGTTTCAGAGCTGGCTAGCATATAAATATGTACCACTTATATTCTTAAAGAGTACTGTTTATGAAATAAGGGTTTTAACTTATTTTCAGGGGAAAGGAGCTTCTATTTTAAAGCCAAACATTTGACTACTTAGTACTTTTAAACCTTCTATTTAGCTGATATGATGACAAAAGTATCTATGGTAGTATAAAGATGTTGGTGCTTTAAAAAAGCTATTTGGTAAAAATATGTCAGCACAAATAATAAAAAGAACAAACCAAAACAGAAATATTCTAATAAGAAGACTTTGGGGAAATATGGAGTGTGGTATATTTCATACATTGCATTCTAACACAGGCAGTAAATTACTGGGTTTTTTTGTTTTGTTTTGTTTTGTTTTGTCTTTGAAGCCACATTAATTGGAACACAAATATGGTTTTGAATTCTGGTTCTCTAATTAATTTTGTGGCATTTGAAAATAATTTAACTTCTTTAACCTATAAAATAAGAAGTTGTTAGTCCATAAAAAAGTAAGAGTTGGTGTGGCTATCAAATAAAACTTTCTGTGAATGAATTTAGCAGAGTAGTTAGCACATGTCAAGCAATCATTCATCAGTAGCTTTCTATAGTACATTAACTGCAAAGTGAAAATCCTTGAATATGTTTCTTAGAAGGAATCCTTATTAGAGAGAGAATCATTAAACATGCCAAAATAGCATATGGGAAATAAAAGCAGAGATAAAGGCATTTATAGAAATGATGCCTACACAAAAAGCACAGTTTCTGTAAGCCAGAGTAAAGGGAGATGAATTCTAAAATCTCCCTAAAATAGTCATCCATTCAGAAACTATAGAATAGTAGAATTAGCAAAAGACATGGAACCAGGAAACTTGAACAAATCCTGGGTCTTCTCTGAACCTGAAGTTCTGTATCTATAAAATGTCTAATGGACTTTGGTCTTGAATGGAAATTAAAGGTATAAAATAATAGGGCACAACCACACAATGCATGATATCATTAAGTCAATCCATCAGCAAGCATTTAGTTAGTGCTTCCTGAAAGTTTTGTTCTGGGCTTAGTCTTGTCAAGCATATCGGAAAAGTGCTGCCAGGATAAAGGCTCTTTGATTTCAACATATTTAAAATGCATGATTATTGGAAAATTAAAAGTATAACAACAGGTGTTTATTAACCTAGCTGTATAGTAGTGGGGAAAGCTGGCCCTTCAGTAGAGGGCAATTATTCAAGTCTGAAGTGTATAAATGTGTTCCCATTCCCATTCGCTGTTTAAAAATGAAAAACTGCTCATAGTTGGTTAAGTTAAAATGTCCTTTTTATTTTTTCTTGAGTGACTAGTATTTTGCAACCTCCATTTTTTTCTAACCTATACCTTGGTGAGACAGGTCATGATTTTTTATACAGTTTGAATTTTCTCATATTGCTAAAAACCCCCTTTGCTCCCAATTAAAAAAATGGTATTCATAAATTTCATACAATAGTTAATGATATTTCTTCTTTATTAAAACTCACTACTTGCTATTGTTGCTAGTGATAGCAAAAAAAATCAACAAATGGGGTAAATTTGGCCAAATGTGGCTCCCATATAGATACTAAAAGGCTACTTAATAAACCTAAGCTACTCACTTATTACAATGGTTTGTAAAAGACTACATTCTTCAAATGTCATCAGACTCTTGCAAGATTTGTTAATCTCCAAATTCCTGTATAAAAATGGACAACTACTTAAGGAAACCAAAAATACATGAACAACATTTACACATATACAACAAAACTAGGTTTCAAGATATCTCTATGAACTGCAAAATACACCAATAGCCACAAGACAGGCATTGTACCACTGGCTATGTGGGAAGAAGACAAAAGAAGCAGTGAGGGTGACATCCTTTGGAACTGGGAAGTCACCTCAAAGAGCCAACAGATGTTTTCTGTAAAACAACTTGAGAACAGCAGCCAAAATGGGGGAGGGGTTTACTCCCTGCAAAATGAGCAAGGGCTAGGGGCCAGGTGCAGAAGTGCTAAAAAAGAACTGCAGCAGCCCAGTCCCAGATCATTCTCATAGTAAACTCCAGAATCCCTTTGTATGTGTTCCTCACTTCTAGGAGCTGAGTTAAAATTGAGCATTGCCACATCTAAAAGATCAGAAAGATTATTTTCACATAAAAACACCTAGAAAAGCCTCAAATCACTATAAATCAAGTTGTTTATTTATCTCATCAAATAATAAAGATAATAATAACAGAAAAACATATTTGGAGGAATAAAAAGTGTGAAGTTAAATTTCAATCAAAAGCCTAATGAAACAAAAATGAGAATCAGGAACAGATTAAATTCTTTACAGACTATGGGAGCAAGCTATAAAGATAAGCCCACAAAACAAATAGAAACTATCATTGACTATATTAAAATGAGCTAGAAGACATTAAAGTAATTTAGGACATGAAGGGAAAACATGGATAATTAGCAAAAGTCAGAAATAAGGTTACTGAACTCAATACGAATAAATAAATTATATTAGAAATTAAGACAAAACTGGAAAGGACAAATGAAAGAAAGAAAAATATATAATGTCTTAAGAAATGGAAGATGAACTTCTTTTCCTAGGAAATACCAAATAGTGAATATGGCAGGTTCTGTGGGAGGGTCTGGAGGCCCCAGGGGCCCTGGAATAGGAGGCCATGGCAGCTTCTGTGGAGTATTTAGCAGTGGCATTTGTAGATGAGGCCATGGCCATAGCCAGGGGCAGGGACAGGGACAAGGCTGTAGAGCTAATGGGGTCAAGGCCAAGGGTAAGGAGTGGATTCCCATCACCAAGCTGGGCTGCCTAGTCAAAGACATAAAATCAAATCCTTAGAGGAGATCTATATTTTCTCCCTGCCCATGAAGGAATCTGAGATGATTTACTCTTTCTTGGTATTATCCGTCAAGGATGAGGTTTTGAAGATTATTCCCATGCAAAAGCAGACACATGCCGTCCAGAGGACCCAGTTGAAGGCATTTGTTGCCATTGGGGCTTACAATGAACATGTTGATCTGGGTGTTAAGTACTCAAAGGAAGTAGTCACTGCCATCTCCTGGCCATCATCCTGGCTATGCTCTTTATTGTCCTTGTGCAGTGAGGCTACTGGGGAAACAAGTACAGCAAGCCCCACATCATCCCTTCCTTGCAAGGTGACTGGGCACTGTGGCTCTGTGCTGGTGTACTCATTCCCTGCCCCCAGGGGCACTGGCATTTGTCTTAGCCCCTGTACCCTAAACCTGCTGATGATGGCCAATATAGATGACTGCTATACCTCAGGCAAGGGCTACACTGCCCCACTGGGCAACTTCACCAAGGCTGTCTTTGAAGTCATTTCTAAGACCTACAGCTATCTCATCTCCAGTCTCTGGAAAGAGACTGTGTTCATCAAGCCTCTCTGTCAGCTCACTGACCATCTTTGTAAAGACACATCTTAGGGGAGAGAAGATGGTGGCTGAGTAAGTAGAAGCTGAGTCCTCTTGCTCTTTCCTCTAACTTGGATTCTTGGCTGATCTTCTGACAAATAACATGAATAATCAATTGAATCTTAGCTGATAAATGATGTTTTGAAGCCTAAGAGTACAGAAGACACTTTGCAACAGGCAGTAAGGAGAGTATGCAAGTTGAAGGGGAAATATCCCATGCATGGCACATGCAGCAACTAGTCAGAAATTGCAGCTTTGTGGTTCCCTCCCTTCCCTGGGTGGGGGCGCCAGTCCCACACAGGGAACTCCCCCAGATCCTGGTCAGGAGTGATGTGGGAGGATATACAAAGTCAGGGAGATCAAGGCTTCATATCCACAATAAGCAGCACATCCATAGTTGCAGTGCCAAACACCAACTTGGAAAGTGCCAGAGAGAGAGAGGGACTCTGTCTCCCAAAATGATCAGGGGCTACGACTGGGTTGGGCAGAGGCATGCTGCAGCCAGCCATAATCATGAAAGACTTGTGGCTTTTTGGAGAGGTGGGATGCGCAGAGAACTAGACAGTGATTTGGTACTCTATACTGCAGTAGGGTTGCCACAGAGAGACGTGTTAAAAGGGCAGCTGAAGCATACTCGTCAGAGATGCTGGTGTTACTGCTCTGCCAGCAAAGGGGAAAAATTGAAAACACAGTTTGTTTCCACTCACTACAGCTGGGCAGGAAGACGGGAAAGTTGTGCAGCAGAGGGATTTCTGGGCCAAGCTCAGCACAAATAGCAAGCCAGGGGCTATGCAAAACAGTTTGGGACCATATCTATTTTGAGGGAAATGGGCTGGGAAATAGATGGGGAAGAGTTGAGTGCCTGAGAGTACTTACAGCCAGGAAGAACCCCTTCCCAGCAGAGTTAAAACAACTGGGAAGGGAAGGATATACCCAGCCCCCACCTTCTGCAGGATAACAAACATCACATCCAATGGGGAAGTTCTACAGAACAGTCAGGACAGATTCAAGAACCCCCTACAGGGTGTGTATCCACAGGAGAAAGAAAGGAAGAAAAATTCCCAAAGGGCACATTTTGAACATTTCTCAGTGAATACACAAAATAAACAAAATACACTGGTTCCTAGATCCCTATTCCACTGAGGCCAGCAGAGCAGGGAGACCAGAAATCAATGCAGCAAAGGATCATAAGGGCCCTGCCCAGCCTCTGCTCTTACACAAAACTGCCATCAGCACCAAGCAGGAAAGAGCTAGCTCCTCCCTGTGGACAGCTAGTTCATTAGAAACTATACATTATTGGAAATGAGCTGGGACAGACCAAGACAGGAGGCACAGGGGCAGAGAAACACATTCATACTTTTCACAGAAGACTGAACAGCATCTTCCATGGGATACCTAGAGGTCTCACCTTCCTGATTGCAATAGAAGCCCCCTCTAGAAGCAGCTGAAGGTGGTACATGCAGTGCTGCCAGAAGCAGGACAACCCACTCGTGGACCTTGAGCTGACAAAAAGGCAGAGGGAGATCCAGGAGAAAACAGAAGGCAAACATTGAACTCTGCAGAGATGCATTCCACCTTGATCTTCTTCAGTATTTGCATTACTTTTTCTCTCATATAGCGTTTTAACATCTTTTTCTTTTTCTTCTATTGTATTCTAATTCACTATTGTTCTATATTTTTGTTCTATTCTTTTTGTTTATATTTTATATTATTTTATTTTATTTTTATTTCAAATCTCACACTGCATCCTTCCCTTATCTTACTCCATTTTGCCTTCTTCCTTTCCTTTCCTTTCCTTTCCTTTTTGTTTTAAAATTTATTTTCCCCTTTTCTATGCCTTGTTCTTATTCCTTACTCTTACTATTTCTCCTCCTCTATGCTCTCAAAATAATTTTATTTCCTTTAGTCAGCTCACCCTTTCTTATAATATTCTTATTTTTTCCTACATTCATTAATAATTATTTGTTTGGCATGGATACTGCAATTATTGTTTCTCTTCAATTTTATTCCTATTTGCTCACTGTATATTTTTATTTCAAATCTCATAGGTTACTGTCTTACTCCATTTTGCCTTCTGCCTGTCCTTCCTTATTTCAGTTTGGAATTTTATTTCTTCCCTTTCTTAGCCTGGATTTTATTCTTTACTATTATAATTTCTCCTCCATCTATCCTCTCAAAATCATTTTTTCCTTACTATAGACATCTCATATTCTTTTTCCTCTTTCTTATAATAGTCCTGTTCTCTTTCCAACTTTATTAGTCTTTGCTCATCTGTCATTGTCATTGACCCTTTGGGTATTTTTCTTCAATTTTGTTCCTATTGGTTCACTATGTTTTTTTTTATTTCAAACCTCACATTATGTTATTCCCTTTTTTTAATTCTATTTTGCCATCTCCCTTCCATTATTTCATTGTGTTTTAAATTTTATTTTCTCCCCTTTTTGCTTTGTTCCTATTCCCTATTCTCATTATTTCTCCTCCACCTACCTTTCATAATCATTTATCTTTCCTTTAGCCATTTCATATTTTTCCTATCTTATAATGTTTTTAATTTCTATACACTTTTATTAATCTTTGCTTATTTACTGTTGCTATTGCTGACATGGTAAGGGGGTATTTTTGCTGTCATGGGTTTTATTTCTGGGTAGTTTTGCTTTGTTCTGCCACCACCTGTATAACAGTATACAATACATGATAGGGGTCATGACTAGTCAGTCAGTTAGGGGGGAGAACCAGCCAATGAATAAGCTATCAATAATCAAAGCCTAAGTACAATAATAAAGCCCACATAAACTGAATAAAGGGCATCCCTAGAGCATCCAGATCAGGAGATCAAAGAGTCTACACCTCTGAGTCTCACAGAAGTTCTACCACAGAAGGCCATCCTATGAAGACAGGGAGTCAAAGTAGAGCAATATGATATTCAGAAACAAACAAAAAGAGTCACCTAAAATGGGGAGACAAAGAAACAACCCCTAATCAAAAGGAAAGGAGAATTCCCAGAAAAAGATCTAAAAGAAACTGAGGCAAGCAATCTCTCAGACATAGAGTTCAAAATAATGGTTATAATGATGCTCAAAAGGTCAGTGAGAACTATAAGGAACTATGTAGAATCTACCAGGAACATGGTGGGAACTACATCAGCATGAAAAAGGACATAGAAATTATGAATAAGAACTGGGAAGAAATGAAGAATACAATATCTGAAATGAAGAATATATTAGAAGGAATTAAAAGTAAGCTATATGAAGCAGAGGATTGTCTCAGTGAGCTGGAAGACAAGGTGGAAAAAAGCCCCAGTCAGAGTAACAAAACAAAAAAAGGGACTCAAAAAGAATGAGGATAGTTTAAGGAAACTTCAGGAGAAAATGAAACAACAACATTCACATCATAGTAATTCCAGAAGAAGAAGAAGAAAAGGAGAAAGGGATAGAAAACCTGTTAGAAAAAAATAATGACAGAAAACTTCTCTAACTTGGTGAGGAAAAAATCATGGAAGTTCAGAAAGCACAAAGGGTCCCAATCAAGATGAACCCAAAGAGGCCTACTACAAGACACATCATATTTAAAGTGATAAAATGTAAAGACAAAGAGAGAATCTTAAAGGCAGCAATGGGGAAACAACTAGTAACATACAAGGGAGCTCTGATTAATCTATAGGCTGATTTCTCAACAGAAACACTACAAGTCAGAAGGGATTGACATAAAATATTCCAAGTGTTGAAAATCAAGGATCTGCAACCAAGGCTACTCTATCCAGCAAGGCTCTCATTTAAGTGGAAGGTGAAATAAAGAGCTTACCAAGGAAAAGAAGGCTAAAACAGTACATTTCCACCAAGCCAGCACTTCAAATGATGCTAAAGGGAATGCCTTAAGAAGAAGAGGAGAGAGAGAGGGAAAGAGAGAAACACAGGTACAAAGGGAAAAATGGCAAAAAGCAAGTACTTGTCAAAAATAACCTTAAATGTAAATGGATGAAATACTCCAATCAAAATACATAGAGTAGGTAGCTGAATGGATAAGAAAACATGACCTGTATATAAGCTGTTTACAAGAAACTCTCCTCAGAACAAAAGATTTACAGAGGCTGAAAGTGAGAGGTTGGGAAATATATTCATTCCATGCCTAGAGTTGGGGAATAAAGCCATGGTAGAAATACTTATATCATACAGAATAGACTTCAAAACAAAGGCCATAACAAGAGACAAAGAAGGTCAATAAATAATTGACCTTGTCCAACAATAGGATATAACCCCTGTAAATATATATATACATCCAACACAGGAGCACCTAACTACATAAGGAAAATCTTGGAGGACTTTGTGAAGGAGATCGACAGCAATGCAGTCATCATAGTGGACTTTAATATCTCACTCTCAACAATAGATAGATTTTCCAAGCAAAGAACTAACAAGGATATTGTGGCATTGAACAAAACTTTAGATCAAATTGACTTAATTGATATTTATAGAACTATTCACCTCAAAGGAGCAAAGTATACATTCTTTTGAAATGCACATGACTCACTTTTCAAAGATAGACCACATGGTAGGATACAAAACAAGTCTTGAATTCAAGAAAATTGAAATCATATCAAGCAATGTCTCAGATTACAATGGCTTGAAACTAGAAACCAACCTCAGTGAAAAAAACTCAAAAATATTCAAATACATGGAAACTAAATAATATGTTATCAAATAATGAATGGATTAATAATGAGATAAAGAGAGAAATAAAAACAGTCTGGGAACAAATGAAAATGAACACACAACAACCCACAACCCATGGAACACAGTGAAGGCAGTCCTGAGAGGAAGTTCATAGCAATATGGGCTACCTAAAGAAGACAGAAAAATCTCAAACCTAACCCTACATCTAAAAAAACTGGAGGAACAACAGCAAACAGCTCAGAGAAAATAGAAGGAAGGAAATAATCAAGATCAGAGAAGAATTAAATGACATAGAAGCTAAAGAACTATCCAATGAATCTAGAAGCTGGTTCTTTGAAAAGATAAGCAATATCAACAAACCTTTAATCAGACTCACTGAGAAAAAAAGAGATGGGGCCCAAATAAATAAAATCAAAGACAAGGTAGAAGTAACAACCAATATCACAGAAATACAAAGTATTGTTAGAAATTACTATGAACAACTACATACCAAAAAACTGGAAAACCCAGGAGAAATGGACAAATTTTTGGAAATAAACAATCTCTCAAAACTGAATTAAGAAGAAGCAGAAAGCCTGAATAGACCAATAACAAGGAGCTAAATTGAAGCAGTTATAAAATTTAAAAAAGAGAAAAGCTCCCATCACAAAAAGCCCTGGACCAGATGGGTTTACAATTTTACCAAACATTCAAAGAGGAACTAATAACACCTCTCCTCCTCAAACTATTAAAAAAATTCAAGAAGAGTAAAGACTCCTAATTTTTCTTTTTACAAGGTCAGTATTATCCTAATTCCAAAACCAGATAAAGATACAGTAAAGAAGAAAAATTACAGGCCAATACCTCTGATGAACATGGATTCAAAAATCTTCAACAATATTGGCAAATTGGATCCTGCAATACATTAAACAGATCATACATAATGATCAAGTAGGATTTATCCAAGGGATGCAAAAATGGTATAACATTCACAAATCAATAAATGTAATACATCACAAGTAATAGAGTAAAATGGAGTAATAGAGTAAAGAGTAATAGAGTAAATTAGGGGGATAACATAATGTGAGGTTTGAAATAAAAAAAAATTATCGTGAACCAATAGGAACAAAATTGAAGAAAAATACCCAAAGGGTCAATAACAATGACAGATGAGCAAAGACTAATAAAGTGGGAAAGAAAATAAGACTATTTTAAGAAAGAGAAAAAAGAATATGAGATGTCTATGGTAAAGAAAAAATGATTTTGAGAGGATAGATGGAGGAGAAATTATAAGAGTAAAGAATAAAATCCAGGCTAAGAAAGGGAAGAAATAAAATTCCAAACTGAAATAAGGAAGGGCAGGCAGAAGGCAAAATGGAGTAAGACAGTAACCTATGAGATTTGAAATAAAAATATACAGTGAACAAATAGGAATAAAATTGAAGAGAAACAACAATAAACAAAAATGAAAGACAAAAACACATGACCATATCAATAGATGCAATAGATGGTGAAAAAGCATTTGATAACATGTAACATGCATTTATGATAAAAGCACTCAACAAATGGAAATACAAGGGGCATATCACAGCATAATAAAGGCCATATACCTACTTCCAACATCATACTCAATAGGCAAATAATTAAAGCCCATTAAGATCAGAAACAAGACAAGTGTGTCCACTTTCACCACTGTTATTCAACACAGTACTGGAAGTTCTAGCCACAGCAATTAGTCAAGAAAAAGAAGAAAAAGACATGCCAGTTGGAAAGGAGAAAGTAAAACTGTTATTACGTGTAAATGACATGATAGTATACATAGAAAACCATAAGTCTCCACCAAAAAAATTACTCAACCCAATAAGTGAATTTGGCAAATTAGCAGGATATAAAGTCAATGTTCAGTAATCAATGGCATTCATATATACCAATAATGAATTATCAGAAATAGAAACTCAGAAAAAAATCATATTTACTATAGCAACAAGAAAAATAAAGTACCTATGAATAAATTTAACCAAGGAGGTAAAATACCTATACTCAAAGAAATATACAAAATTGAAGAAAGAAATTGAGAAAGATACAAAAATGGAAGCATATACTGTGTTCATGGACTGGGATCATTACCATCATTAAAATGTCCATACTATTCACAGCAGTCTATAGATTCAATGTAATTCCTATTCAAGTGCCACTTGCATATTTCACAGTTACAGAACTAATTTTCCAGAAATTTATATGGAACCAAAAATACCCCAAATAGCTTTAGCAATCTTGAGAAAGAAAAACAAAGTTGAAGTGACCACAATATCTGATATCAAACTATACTACATGACCACTATAATCGAACAGTCTGGTACTGGCATAAGAATTGACCATAGATTAATGGAACAAAACAAAGAAAGCAGAAGTAAACACATGCCTCTATGGTCAATTAATATTTTACAAAGGGGACATGAGCATTCAATGGAGTAAAAAGCGTCCCTTCAATAAATGGTGTTAAAGAACTGGACTGATACATGAAAAAAAAGGAACTAGACCACCAACTTATATCATACACCAAAATAAACTCAAAATAGATAAAGAACTCAAGTCGTGGTACTATAAAAGTCCCAGCAGAAAACATAGGCAGTAAAATTTCAGACATCCCACAGAGCTATATTTTTGCTTATCCTAGGTAAAGGGAAATAAAGGAAAAGATAAACAAATGGGACTACATCAAATTAAAATGTTTATGCATAGTTAAATAAGCCATCATTAAAATGAAGGAATTAAGTGTATGGTAGAACATTGTGCCAATTATACATTGGACAAGGGTTTAATCTCCAAAATACATAAAGAACCCATATGACTCAACACCAGGAAGACAAAAGACCCAATAAAAAATGGGCAAAGGACTTGTGTAGACACTTCTCTAAGGCAGACATACAAATGTCTCAAAGACATATGAAGAAATTCTAAACATCATTAGCCATTAGAGAGAGGCAAGTGAAAACCACAATGAGATATCACCTCACACCTGCCAAAATGGCTATCATTAATAAATCAACAAACAAGAAGTGCTGATGAAGATGGGGAGAAGGAATCTTAGTGCACTGTTAGTGGGAATTCAGACTGGGGCAGCCACTATGGAAAACAGTATGGAATTTCCTCAAAAAAATTGAAAATGGAACTGCCTTTTGACCCAGCAATTCCACTGCTGGGAATATATCCTAAGAATCCTGAAACGCCAATTCAAAGAACTTATGCACCACTATGTTTATAGCAGCACTATTTACCATAGTCAAAATTTGGAAATAGCTATCAGTAAATGAGTGGATCAAAAATCTGTCATACATTTGCATAATAGAATACTACACAGCAGAAAGAAAGAAGAAACTGCTACTTTTTGTGACAGCATGGATTCAACTGGAGACTGTTATGCTAAGTGAAATAAGTGAAAGACAAATAACATATGACCTCACTTATAACTGGAATCTAATTAATAAAATAAACTAACAACTAAAATAGACATGAGACATGGAAACATGGAACACACTGGTAGCTGTAGAAGGGTAGGAGGGAAGTGAGAATACTGGAAAGAGTGGGAAGGGATTAGTGAAATAACATGTATGAATGATCATGGACATGGGCAACAGAGAGGTGAATGACTGTGGGAAAGAAGGGTGGGCTGGGTGGAGGGCAGCAAAAGGGGAAAATTAGGACAACTGTAATAGAATAAACAATAAAAATTTAAAAAATAATTTAAAAAACCTACCACAGAGTTTCTGCATAGAGGTCCTGGACTCCTGCTGTGGCCACCACATAATTCTATACAAGAAAAATAAAAAGAATTAAGCCTTTAAAAAATAAATGGGATTGAAAAATACAATTTTTGAAAATTAGAAAGAAATTAAGAGATAAAAAGGAACCCAAAATTATGTACTGATAATGAGCCAAATAAATTGCCCTAGGAGTGAGTGACAAGAGTCTCTGATGGATAAAACCCCAGCAAAAGAATAAAAACCAAGAGAGAAAAGGTGGGGGTGGGGGTGGGGAGAAAGAAAGAAATGAAGGAAGGAAGAAGGAAGGAAGGAAGGGAGGGAGGGAGGGAGGGAGGGAGCGGAATCTCTTCTATGAAGAAGTAGTTTAAGAGTTTAAAACGGAGCTAACTGGGGAAGTTCGTGTTCAATAATTGGCAGGTAAGAGTCCTGAGTGGCAGACCTGCACATAATGGAGAGACACTATAAATTAATTAAATAGATAAATCAATCAGTCAGGTGAAAAGCCTGTCTTCTCACACAAGACCCTGGAAAACTAAATGTACACTTTAAACACGAGAGTCATTGAATATCCACACAGAGATAGAGATCACCTCAACTAAATGTTCCCCACCTGCCTATACCCAAATTTAATTTTCTGTCTGCTGTTGCTCCTAGCTTCATGCAATCACACATGGAAATGTATCACTTTTTGATTTAGTGGGGTTCAGTAGTACTTAATAAGAGTAACTTCTGGTAGAAAATGAAATGGCAGGCTCTTTGTTTACATGCAAAATATCATTTAATTAACTCAAAAAGAGTACACAATACATCCCAGAGTACATAATACTCTGGGTATTATGTACTCATAATACCCTGGAGAGAATACTCAGAGATGTTGTTTTTGAAAAAGTTAAAACTCATCACAGTATGATGTACATTTTATATGTCCTTCTGAAAAACCCAAGTAAATCTAAGCAAAAAGTGGCCTTCAATAGCTGAGGTAGCAGGAGATAGAGGCAGAAAAATCATGCACACCTGTTCGTGTTTTTGAAGTTTAAATGTGATTACTACTTTTTGAAGATTCCTTTAAGGCTAACCCTTTGAGATATACAAAGATTGCACACCTGCTACTTTAACCTTGTTCTTATGGAAATTTATGACATCTGAGGATAGAGTCATTGCTGTACATTAATTCAGAACACTGAATTAAGTGTATAAAAAACAGTGGTTTTCACTAGTGAGGGGTCTGGAAAAGGACCTGCCAGCTCACTTAGATTAATTCATTCTACAGGTGAGAAAACTGAAGTCCAGAAAGAGAAAGTGACTTAAAGGCTGTAGACAAATGGAATATAGCAAATTTCTCTGATTGTTTTATGATGGGGTAAGTGTATATTTATTAACAGAAAAAGAAGTTCCACAAAGATTTTAAGCAGTGTGCTCAATATAATTCTGGAAAGATATATACCAAATTTTTTTTCTGATTCCTTTTTTTCTTCTGAATGTAATTTTCAGGTAAAATGTTAAATTAATCATTCAACTTTGCTTGCAGTTATTTTCTGATTGCTATAACAAATATGCATTACTTGTATAATGGAGAAAGACACCCATGTTAGCAAAGTTTAGAATCAGCTTAGATTAGCCAACCTGATGAGGCTGCAGTATAAATTTTGGAAAAATATTTTGCATAGTGGATGTTTAATATGGCTTTTGCTTATGGCCAGCATGTACCGCAGGGAGGAGAGAATGTGCAAGTGCTCTGCTTCCTAAAGTGTGGCCCTCAAAATAGCAGCAAGGACATTACCCACGAGCTTGATGGAAATGAAGACTTTCTAAACTCTGATTTACCAAATCAGAATCTGCATTTTAACAAGGTTTTTACCTGTTTTATAAACACATTACAGTTTGAAAATCACTATTCCAAACTAGAGCACAAACCCTAATTGCATCCAATCACTCATTGATTTTGAGGAGGCATATGAAGGAAAGACATAAAAAAAAGATGTTGCATATGAAGCTGGGGAAATATAAACACAGTCACAGAAGATGTGTTACACTTCTAACTTAGCCTAGACTATATAACTTCTCTGTCAAACAGAGAAGTTATATAGTCCTCATTTGTAAATGGGTTTAAGAGTCACTATATTTCATGAATATTTTGAGCATTAAGTGTTAAATATGCAGTAATGTACATGACCTGTAGGAGACAAGGGTTCAATAATGTCATTCCCTTTTTTTTTTCACTGTGAAGGTATAGGTGGACATTTGGTGGCTTATATTCCTATAGCAAGGAGAGGACACTAAAGTACAACTGAAACGTATTATGCTGTTTCAGCCTACAACTCTTATTTTCAAGTTTTATTCAGTGTCTCTAGTAGTCAGCCTAATATAAAATCTTGTAGAATTCAGACTTTGGCAAGAAGGTCTTGGACACTTTCCATTCTTAAAAAGGAAGGTAATGATGAATTTTAACTGCAACACAATTAGAGCTTTTGATATCAAATTAATTTTCTGTGATAGCATTGGTCTTGGCAGAGAGTACAGCATTTATGAGACTAAAGCCTTGTGAGTATACGCATATATTCTTATAGCTTTTTATGCAAATTGAAGTTCCTGCTTCATTTTCCATTTCTAGAATTAAAGATTAAGGATAATAAAGCTTTCTAGCCTGGCTAAATTAGTTAAGTGCATTTTACTACATCAAGTCATAATTACAAGACATACTTGGCAAATTCTCTCCAATTTAAATAATTGCTCACAAGATAATAATTTTATGAAATTTGTTTGTGTACATAATATGGAGATATGTTTCTAAATTAAAATGACAGAATTTTAATAAATTTTGAACCTGTATATTATTGGTACCATTATTGAACTTATTAAGCACATGTGGTTAAACTAGCATGAATATTGAAACAAAATTTTATTCTTGTTAGTTAATAAAAACATTTTGTATTTTTGCCAATAAAGTCAAGTGTTTCATTCCAAAATACTTGTTATAAAAATTAGCAATGCTTATTATTTTGAATGGGAATATTCAATATGTGTCTAAAATTTAAATAACTTGAAACAGTAATAGTGTCAGCTTATTTGTAATGATAATATAAAGCCAATAATTAAAATGATAAATATTGACAAAAATATGTGATATGATTTTATGGTACAAATTCATCTCCAGTAGAATAGATACATGTACTAAAGTTATGAGTGGGACACAACTAGAAAACAAGTACACAATTTTTGAGTTTTTTTTCTCAGAATAAATTTTTACTTTTTATTTGAATATATTTTTTCTCACTTCTTCTATTCTATTTAGATAGTTAATACAATCACATAGCTCAAACAAAAAATGTAAAATTGTGTCCTGTGAAAGGCCACAGTTGCTACCATAGCATTACTCTCCCTAAAGGCAATTACAAAAATAGCATTTCTTGAACTATTTTTAAGTGCTGGGTTCTGTTCTAAACCATTTAAATCAATTGACTGAATTTAATTTTCAACATAACCCTATTGGTAGCAACTGTTATCCCCCCATTTCACAGAGGAGGAAAACTGAGGCTCTGTTTGCTTTAGTAATTTCCTCAAGTGGTAATTTACAACTAGTAGTGACAAAGCTGAGATTGGAACTCGGAATGTGGTTGCAAAGCTTATGTTCTTAACTACTTACCTCTTAACTATTAACACACTATCAATCCAAATAGTGTTTCTTACATTTCTTTTCAAAGAAATACACATATGGGTAGTAACAAATGGTAAAATTTTATGAATCTGGCCTTTTCCACCAAACTATATATTTTAAATATTAATCAATATTATTGTTTAAAGTACTTCCTTATACTTTTATTTTTAAGAATTAAATTGAATACTATTTATTTATTCATTTTCATTATTTGAATTAACCAGTTCCCTATAGATGGAAATGATGTGGTCTCTAGTATTTTCCTTTTATAAATAATGCTGCAATGTCTACTCTTGCATATGTACTATTTACACCCATGCAAGACTAACTGGAAGATAAGAAGATCCCACAGTCTGTTGAAAGGCTGAGTCAAAAGGTATATGCATTTTAAATTTTGATTTTAATTCCATAAATATTTAAATTATGATGTACCCCATGGAGAATGTACTAATTTTGCCCCAACTAATAATATACATTTTATATTTTTACAAAAGTTTTTAATCTTCACCGGAGAATATGTTTATTGATTGACTGATTGAGAGACAGAGAGAGAGAGAGAGAGAGAGAGAGAGAGAGAGAGAGAGAGAGAGAGAGAGATAGAAAGAGAGAGAGAGAGAGAGAGATGAGAGAGAAACATCTATCGATCAGTTACCTCCTGTGTGCTCCTCCATGGGGGACTGGGATCAACCCACAGCCTAGGTATGTGCCCTGATTGGAGATGGAACTTGCAACATTTTGGCCTATGGGAAAATGCTCCAACAGAGCCACCTGGCCCTGACTAATAATATATTAAGGTTTCTGTTTTCTCATACATTGACCAACAGTTATAAAACTATTGGTTTCTTACCAGTATTATAATGAAAATATTTTTGGCATTTTTAATTATTAAAATTTAACTTTTCATTTTGAAAAGATTTCACACATATAAAAATGTTGCAAAGATTACTAAAATTTTGGTATAAACATCAGCAGTATCCCTCAGATATTAACATCTTACATAAAAACAGTACATTTACCAAAACCAGGAGATTAGCATTCATGGAAAACTATAACTTAAATACTGTATCAAAATTTCACCAAATATTCCTGATTGGTATGGCTCAGTTGGTTGGATATCATTCAGGGAATGAAGGGTCACCAGTTCGATTCCCCAGCAGGGCACATGCCTGGGTTGTGGGATGGGTCCAGTGGGGATGCATAGGCAGCCTACAGATGTTTTTCTCTCACATGGATGCTCCTCTCCCTCTCTTACTCCTTCCCTTCTTTTCTATCTAAAAATAAGTAAATAAATAAAATATTTTTAAAAATCCACTAAATTCTCTACTAGTGTCTTTATACAGACATGGAATTATATTTAGGATTATACATTGTATTTAGTTGCTATATACCTTAGTCTCCTTTAATCTACAATAGTTAATATAACTTTTTTCCCTCTTCCAATACCTTAACATTTTTGAAGAGGATTGCCAAGTTGTTTTGTATAATGTCTCTATTTTTGCCTTGTGTCATGTCTCTTTATGACTGTGGAAAGAATACCACAGAATTAATTGTGTGTCTTTCATTGTATCAGAAGGCACATGCTGTGGATTTTGTTCAGCTACTTATGATGTGAAATTTGATTATTTGCTTTAGATGGTATCTGGCAGGTTTTCCACTGTATTGTAATTTTCTTTTTGTAATGATTAACTATCCTCTGGAAGATACTTTGAGGCCATGCAGATATTCTTAAATCACACATTCACCCACCAATTTAGAATCTATTGACAAAAATAAATGATAATTTTCCATTTCTACCCATTCATTCTACATTGAGTAGATGAAAATCTGCTAAGGAGTTTTCCTCCTTCTCCAGTTTACTTATTTTAGGATTATTGTCTGACTGGCTCATTTGTTCATATAAGCTTGGGCCTACAGAATCTTAGATTACTCTATGGTTAGTGATTCATTATTTCCTTTTTTTCCTGAAAAAAAATGTTCCACATTTGGCTTTTTCAAGCTTCTTCATGCTAGCCTCTGTGGCCTTTGTATATAGCCCCATTGTTTTTAATGTTGTCCTTTGTTTTTCTGGTATAAACAGTGAGATTGTCACTTGAATTTTAATTTCAGTGAAATTTTTAAACTTTTGTTCTACATTTTCATTAGTTCATTTTTCTTATTAATAGAAATTACTGTCATAATTAGGCAATTAATTCTTTGTGATATAATTTGTAAAATGCTTTGCAGTTGATATTTGTTTTGACTTTATTATGTTTTTGCATTCATACAATTATTTTTAATGTAATGAAATTTATTAAGTTTTTAAGACTTCTGAATATTGTCTTCATAATTGAACAGGCCCTTCCCACTCTTATGAAACGTTTTTCCTGTCAGAATGCTTTTCTGACAGGGAAAAGAAGTGCACTTAGCAGATTATTTTTAACATTATATCTTTTATCCATTTGAAATTTATCTTACTATAAAATGAAAGTTATATACACATCTTTTTTTTCTCTAGATGATTACTTTGCAGTAAAACAAATCATACACTCATTGTTTAATTTATTTTTTTTGTTTAATTTATTGTTTAAATTCTTTTGTTAATAGTACCATTTTGGCATATTGGTTTTATTTCTTTTATTAATTTATGTCTATTTACAACTTTGTATTACACTCTTTTATTTTGTCTAGTTTTAATATGCTAGTCAGATACCCTTATTTATGTTTTTTTTAATCTTTTACTTTTTTATGTTTAGTTTTCTTTTTTTTTAAGCAAACATCAAGGATTCTTTTTTTTAAGATGTTATTTATTTATTTTTTAGAGAGGTAAGGGAGGGAGAAAGAGGGAGAGAGAGAAACATCAATGTGTGGTTGCTGGGGGTAATGGCCTGCAACCCAGGCATGTACCCTGACTGGGAATCGAACCTGTGACACTTTGGTTCACAACCTGCACTCAATCCACTGAGCTACACTAGCTAGGGCCATGTTTAGTTTTCCATAGGAAATATAGCTTTTATTTTTTTAATTGAAAATCTATTATTATTACTGGGGTCACATTTAGTTAGGGAGAACTGACATTTGTACAAATATAAATCTTTTATTGCAGCTCACCATATTACTTACTGTGTGTGTTCAAGTTTTTCTTGACTCTTAATAATGTTTTAAATATTTTTATACCTAGATAAAATATTCTTGTTAAGTTCATCAGTTTTAAATTGTTTCAAATAAGATATTTTCTAATTACTTTGTTTCCATTTTTTGTTGTTTATAAATCAGAAAATTATTGATTTCTACATAGGGATTTGATATCTAGAAATCTATCTGAATTCCATCATTGTTATCATTTTTATCAGGTGAATCTTGGGTTTTCCAATTATATATTCACATTAGTGACAAATAATAAAAATTATGACTCCCTTTCTCATTTTCATATACCTAGCATTTTTCACTTGTCTATCTACAATGGATGGCATTTTTAAAATGATATAATAATGATAATAGTGACTGGTCATACTTTTTTTAGAATTCTAATGAGAATACTTCTAATGATTCTTTGGCATAAGGAAAAAAAATAAGTTCTAGGTTGAGGTACCTATATTTTTAATAATGTTTAAAGAGTATTCATGTATTGTTATTTCTATTGTTTTTAAGCAAAACAGATACTAAACTTTATCAAAAATTTTAAACATTTTAGGAAATGATTTTGTGCCTATCTTCTATCATACATTAATATGATCAAATTAGTAGGTTTCATAATGCTGCAGCATTCTTGCTGTAATGAAATAAACTTCACTTGGTTATGCCATAGTATTACTGTTTTAATGTGTCTAAATTTTGTTTGATAGTATTTATTTAACATTTTCATCAATAAACATAATGTTTGGCTTTTTAATAAAATTTTTGTTGGATTCTGATATCATTGTAAGACTAGCTTCAAGAAAGAGACTTTGTTTTTAATATTGAACATTTAAAACAGCTTGGGAATTTTTGATCTGTACAAGTTTTGGTAAAATTTCACTGGGAAAAACATCTGAGTTTGGTTATTTTGGACAGAGGATAGCATTTTCACAACTCTATTTTTTCCATAGTAAGTGGTGTATAGATACTCTGCATTGAAGTCAGTTTAGTTTACTGCACCTTCCTTAAAACGTTCCTTCTTCCCTCTGGGTATTCAATTGCTTTTGTATATTTTAACAACACAGTACCTTGTTAATCTTTCAATTTCTTCCAAATATGGTGACTTACCTGTTAATGTAAGAAACATACAAACCTGTATGAATTTTTATGAGTTTACTTAAGGCAAACTGATGACAATTGCCAGGAAGCAAAACATCAATGGATTAAGAAAATGCTACAGGGAATGGCAGTTCTGCATCCTGCTCTATACATTACAGTCAAAAGAGAGGATGTAGGTGGGTTACATGAAATCCATGTATAATAGATTAGGCAGGCAGAAGAAAGAAAAGCAGGGAAACTTCTGTGTTTGAATAAAAAATATAATGACAAATACATACTTCTTTTACAATAGGTGGGTACAGGATAGTTAACTGTCAACAATTAACTCAATAACAATGAGGAGATTTGTGGTCTCTGCTCTGGTGCCCTGGTGCTCTGGTGCAGTATCTGTGCTTAGAGAGTTCTGGAAAAATGAAATTACTTTGACATTCCAAAGGTATGTTATAACACCTGCAAAAAGATAATAGATAGGCTTAAGTAAAGGTAAAGATTGACTTTTGTAAGGAAAGATTCTAGTTTTGAGTATGATTGCTTTCCATAAACTGATTTTAGTTAATAAGTTTTCATTTCAGACCAGTCTTTGTGGTTACTTTAGATTTCTGAGTTAATAAGTCCACCACACAGGCCTCCTCTGAGATTGTCAGGTTTAATGTGTGGCCTACTTTTGTCCACATACCTTTCATTATTTATTACTTTACTCATTTGTGCCTTCTACTTCTGTATCATCTAGTTTATCACTTTACTCAAGGATTTAGTGTTTGGTTTTTATTAGCTCTGCCACTTTTTAGGTCCAATTGATTACATTTTGCTTTATCTATGTTAAATGAATCCATCTACTTTTCCTAGATTGTTGTTTTCTTTTTTCTATTTCTAATTAAAACTTTATGCTTTCATCTCACAGTTTCTGATATGCATGACTTTCATGATTTTTAAGCATTCTACAACTTGTTTGAATTTTTTATTAAATTGTTTCAGGAAGATTTCTTTTTATAATTTCCAGATGTTAGGATAATTTGAATATTTTATTTTGTTAACCCATTGTTGTTCCAGTTGAATGTGATCAGAGATTACCATCTCTATTATTTCTACTTTGAAATACACAGAGATTTTACTTATAAATTAGTGTTTAGTCAAATTTATATAGTCCAAACATTTCATAAGATGTATTCATTATTTTGTAGGAAAAAGTTATACAACTCATACAAACTATTGGGTTGGCCAAAAAGTCCATTTATTTTATTCCTTAAGATAAAAGACAAATTTTTCACTTTCACCAATAACTTTATTGATTTGGGTATTTTGAGTATGTCGGCTCTCTCCCACGTGGTATAACATTGATTATTCTAAATTAACTTCTCCATTGAACACTATCTACTTCAACTGGTCTACCTGACTGTGGAGCATCATCCAGAGAGGAATGTCCAGCATGAAACCTCACAAACCAGTTTTGACATGTCCAATCAGTCACAGTACCTTCTCCATACACTGCACAAATCTTTATTTTTGCATTTCAGTTGAATTTTTACCTTTCTTGAAATAATAAAGTCTAATATTCCAAAAATATTGCAATTTTTTCATCTTCAATATTAAAATGGCTACACAAAAATTCACCACTTTGATAAGTTTTTTAAATGCACATTGATATGACAGCTGTCATAATACAATCTAATAAAATTGTTTCAAATGAAGTTAAAGACAACTAAGAGCTAGTAGAGCCATCTCACAGAAACAAACAAAAAAACAAACTTTTGGCCAACTCAATACTTTAAGGTTTTGAATAAAATTTAGATAAATTTTGTTAATTTTCCAAAAACACATGTATGTGATTCTTAAGAGATTATATGGCAGATAATTCCAAGATAATTTGGTGGATAGTTTCTTTTTACACAGCTTGAGTTTTTAACGTTCAGGAACATTATCTTTCTTTATTGAAAATTTGTTTCTTGTAATGCTACAAGTCAGACTGCAAGGGCATAAAATATTCCAAGTAATGAAAAACAAGGATCTTCAATCAAGACGACTCTATTCAGCAAGACTCTCATTTTAAATGGAAGGTGAAATAAATAGCTCCCCAGATTAAAAAAAAAGGTAAAAGAGTATATCACTACCAAACCCACATTGCAAGTGATTCTAAGAAGAGAAAATATAGAGAGAGAGGAACACAGGTACAAAGAAAGAAATGGCAATAAATAAGTACCTAACAATAATAACCTCCAATGTAAATGGATTAAATACTCCAACCAAAATACATAGGGTAGCCAAATGTATAAGAAAACATGACCCATATATATATGCTGTTTACAAGAAACTCACCTCAGAACAAAAGATTTACAGAGGCTAAAATTGAAAGGATTGAAAATATATTCCATGCCTAGACATGGGGTGGGGGAGGGCAGCTGTGGTAGAAATAGTTACATCAGACAAAATATACTTCAAAACAAAGGCCATAACAAGAGACAAAGAAAGTCAATACAGAATACTTAAAGGGCCAGTCCAACAATAGGATATAACCCTTGTAAACATATATGCACCCAACATAGAAACATCTAAATATATAAAGAAAATCTTGGAGGACTTTAAGAAAGAGATCAACAATAATATAGTCATTGTAGGAAATTTTAACACCCCATTACCAACAATAGATAGATCTTCCAAACAAAAAAATCAATAATGATATTGTGGCATTAAACAATACTCTAAATCAAATGGACCTAATTGATATATACAAAAACTTTTACTCCAAAGAAGCAAAGTAGACATTCTTCTCAAATGCACATGGATTATTTTCAAAGATAGACCACATGGTAGAACACAAAACTAGCCTTAATAAATTCAAGAAAATTGAAATCATATCAAGCATCCTTTTGGATCACAATGGCTTGAAACTAGAATCCAACACCAAGAAAAAAACTCAAAAACATTCATATACATAGAGACTGAATAACATGTTATTAAATAATGAGTGGGGTAACCATGAGATCAAGGAAGAAATAAAAAAGTATCTGGAAACAAATGAAAATGAACACACAACTCAAAAACCTATGGAACAATAAAAGACAGTACTGAGAGGGAAGTTCATAGCAATACGGGCCTACCTAAGAAAATAGAAAAATATCAAATAAACAGTAGCTCTACATCTAAAAGAACTAGAGGGACAGCAACAAACAAACCCAAGAGTGAGTATAAGGAAGGAAATAATTAAGTTCAAAGCACAATTAAATGACATAGAACCAATGAATCCAGGAACTGGTTCTTTGAAAATATAAACAAAATTGACAAATGTTCAACCAGACTCATCAAGAAAAAAAAAAGAGAGGATCCAAATAAATAAAATCAGAAATGAAAGAGGGGAGATTACAACTGATAACAGAAAAATACAGAGAATTGTAAGAAATTAATGTAAAAACCATATGCTAAGAAATTGGACAGTGTTGGCAAGTTGATAAATTTATAGAAACACAGTTTTCTGAAACAATCAGGAAGAAGCAGACAACCTGAATAGACTGATAGCACCTAGTGAAATTGAAGCAATAATCAAAAACTCCCAGCACACAAAAACCCTGACCAGATAGCTTCATAGAGGAATTTAACCAATCACTCAAGGAAGGGCTAACCCCTATTCTTCTCAAACTATTCCAAAAGATCCAAGAAGAGGGAATGCTCTCAAACTCTCTTTAAAAGGCCAGTATTATTTTAATTCTAAAACCAGATAAAGAGACAACAAAGAAAGAAAAGTAAAGGTTAATATCTCTGATGAACATGGATGCTAAAATTTTCAACAAAATATTAGCAAACTGGATCCAGCAATGCATTAAACAGATCATACACCATGATCAGGTGGGATTCATCCTAGGGGTGCAACAATGGTACAATATCTTCAAATCAATAAAAGTGATACATCACAAAAATCAAAATGAAAGATAAAAATCAAATGAGCATATTAATAGATGTGGAAAAAGCATGTGATAAGGTACAGCACTCATTTATGGTATAAACACTCAGCAAAATGGGAGTACAGGGAGCATTCCTCATAAGGCCATATATGAGAAACCTGCAGAAAACATCATATTCAGTAGGAAAAAACTAAAACATTTCCCTTAAGATCAGAAACAAGACAAGGCTGTCTACTTTCACCACTGTTATTCAATATAGTAGTGGAAGTCCTAGTGACAATGATAAGACAATAAAAAGAAATAAAAGGTATTCATATTGGAAAGGACTAGGTAAATCTGTCATTATTTGCAGACAACATGATAGTATACATAGAAAGCCCTATAGATTTCACCAAAAAAATATTTAACCTACAAGTGAATTTGGCAAAGTAGCAGGATAAAAAGTCAATATTCAGATATTAAAGGCATTTTTGTGCACCAACAATGAACTACCAGACAGATAAAATAAGAAAAATTACATTTATTATAGCAACAAAAATAAATAAAGTACCTAGGAATAAATAAATAAAGTACCTAAATTTAACCAAGCAGATAAAAGATCTGTGCTTGAAAACTACAGATCACTGAAGAAAGAAATTGGAGAAGATACAAACAAATGGAAATGTACACCATGTTCATGAATTGGAAGAATTAACATCATTAAACTATCCATACTATCCAAAGCATTTTATAAATTTAATGTAATTGTGATTAAAATACCAATGGCATATTTCACAGATCTAGAACAAATTTTCCAAAAACTTATATGGAGCAAAAAAGATCCTGAATAGCCTCAAACATCTTGAGGAAAAAAAGAACAAAGTTGGGGGGATGACAATACCTAATATCAAACTATACTACATAGCCACTGTAATCAGAGCAGTCTGGTACTGGCATAAGAACAGACACTTAGAACAATGGAACAGAATAGAGAGCCCAGAAATAAACCCATATCACTGTGGTCAATTAATATTAGACAAAGGAAGCATGGGCATACAATGGAGTAAAGATAGTCTCTTCAATAAGTGGTGTTGGAAGAACTGGACTGGTACATGCAAAAAAAAAAAAAGAAACTAGACCACCAACTTACAACATATACCTGAATATATTCAAAAAGGATAAAAGAGTTAAATGAAGTCAGGATATCATAAAAATCCTAGTGGAAAGCATAGGCAATAAAATTTCAGATATATCGTGTAGCAATAGTTTTGCCAGTATATATTCTAGGGCAAGGGAGATGAAGAAAAAAATAACAATTGGGACTACATCAAGATAAAAGTTTCTGCACATCTAGAGAAAACATCATCAAAATGAAAAGGGAACTGACTCTATGGGAGAACATATCTGTCAATGATACATCAGACAAGGGTTAATCTCCAAAATATATAAAGGATTCATGTGACTCAATACCAGGAAAACAAACAGTCCAATTAAAAAATGGACAAAGGACCTGAACACACAATTCTCTAAGGTGGACATACAAATGGCCTATAGACATATGAAAATATGCTCAACATCATTATTCATCAAACAAGTAATGAAAACCACAATGAGATATCACCACACATCTGCCAAAATGACTATCATTAATATATCAACAAACAAGTGCTAATGAAGATGTGGAGACAAGGGGACCCTAGTGCACTGTTGGTGGGAATGCATACTAGTGCGTCCACTGTGGAAAATAGTATGGAATTTCCTCAAAAAATTGAAAATGGAACTGCCATTTGACCCAGAAATTCCACTCCTAGAAATATACCCTAAGAATTCTGAAACATCACTTCAAAAGAATTTATGCACCCCTATGTTCATAGCAGTGCTATTTATAATAGCTAAGATTTGGAAACCTAATTTTAAGTGTCCTAAGTGTCCATCAGTAGATGAGTGGATCAAAAATCTGTGGTACATTTACAAAAGGGAATGCCATGCTGCAGAAAAATAGGTATTTCTACTTTTTAGGACATCATGAATGGAACTGGAGACAATTATGCTAGGTGAAATAAGCTAGTTGGTGAAAGACAAATACCACATGATCTCACTTATAAGAGGAATCTCATGAACAAAAGAAACTAATGAGCAAAATAGAACGAGGCATAGAATCATGGAATGAATTGACAGCTGTAAGAGGGGAGGAAGGGAGGTAGAGACTGACTGAAAGAAGATGAAGGGATTAGTCAAACAAACTATATGAAGGACTCCTGGCTGGCATAGCTCAGTGGATTGAATGCGGGCTGCTAACCAAAGCATCACAGGTTTGATTCCCAGTCAGGACACATGCCTGGGTTGCAGGCCATGGCCCCCAGCAACCGCACATTGATGTTTCTCTTTCTCTCTCTTTCTCCCTCCCTTCCCTTTCTAAAAATAAATAAATAAAATCTTTATATATATATATATATATATATATATATATATATATATATATATACACACACATATAATGTATATATATATAATGTATTATATATATATATATACATATATATATATGAAGGACTCACAGACATGGACAATAGTGTGGGGATTGATAATGGAAGTGGGCTAGACAGAGGAGGGCAAAGGAAAAAAATTGAGAAAACTGTAATAGAATAAACAACAAAACATTAAGTAATAAACAAAAACAAAAATAAAACCTTTCACTGAAATATAATTGACATATAATAAATGCATCATTTTAACTGGATAGTTCAATAAGTTTTGACAAATATATACACCACAAATAACCACCAAAATCAATTTTAAAAATAAAAAACACAAAAAAAGAAAATTTGTTTCTTGTTACTTAGTAAAGTCTACTTTTGTTTGATTTAGGTATTTTCCTTATAGTCCCTGTTTATTTTTTTTAAATGTTTGCATTAATATTATACATATAATATCTGTGTGTACATATATGTATACAAATATATACCTACATATATATATATTCAGAAAAAATCCATAATATATTTAAATAAAAAGTAATCTGACAAACTATGAACATAACATATTTTAATTTTTCTCACTTCCATGTACAAACACACACATGTATATCTAATTATTTTTGTTATATAGAACTTCTTTGCATGATTTTACAATAAATGTATTAAAATGATCCTACGTTGATTGTCATTTAAGTTGTTTACAATGTTTTGCTATTATGAACATTGTAGCCAGACAGAAATATTTGTGTATGCAAATATATAAATGTATGTGCATATATACTCAACCACACATACATAGAAAATGGCTATAATCCAAGAACTCATCAGTACAAGGAAAATGTACTTCTCAGAATGCATATTAAAATTGTTAGCATTTTACTGAATTGAATGTAAGTTGAATCAAATCATTTAATTTGTCTTTTTGTCAAGCCTAAAACAAATCCACAGAACAAAACAATAATAAAAAAATTTAACTATTTACTTCCAGCCAAGATGGAGGTGTAGGTAGATACACTTTACCTCCTAACAGAACCAAAAGAAGAAGAACAACAAATTTAAAAATAAAAAACAACCAGAACTGACAGAAAATGCAACTGTATGGAAGTCTAACAACCAAGAAGTCAAAGAAGAAACATTCAGCCAGACCTGTAGGAAGGGTGGAGATGGGCATCTGGGGCAGAGACAACACATGACAAGGCAGCGGCAGTCAGACCAGGTGAGGTGGTGGCTGGTGGAGAGGGCAGTCCCACATCTGTGGGCAGAAAATCAGGAGGAACAACTGGGGAGTGAGACAGACCATGCAACCCAGGGTTCCAGTGTGGGGAAATAAAGCCTCAAAACCTCTGACTGAAAAAACCTGTTGAGGTTGAGGTGGTGGGAGAAACTCCCAGCCTCATGGCGAGTTCATTGGAGAGACCTACAGGGTCCTAGAATGTATACAAAACCACCCATCCAGAGAATCAGCACCTGAAGGCCCAATTTGCTTGTGGGTAGCAGGGGAAGTGACTGAATGCCAGCCAAGAACTGAGCAAGTGACATTTTTCCCTCTCAGACCCCTCCCCCACCTACAGCACTACAGCTCAGTGAAGTGGGTTGCCCCACCCTGGCAAATACCTAAGGCTCCATCCTTACTATGTAACAGGCACACATAGATAAAAAATATGGCCCAAATGAAAGAATAGATCAAAACTCCAAAAATACAACTAAGCAATGAAAATGTAGCCAACCTATCAGATGTAGAGTTTAAAACACTGGTAACCAGGATGCTCACAGATATGATTGAGAATGGTCACAAAATAGAGGAAAAAGTGAAGGCTAGGCAAAGTGAAATTAAGGAAAATGTACAGGAACTAACAGTGATGGGAAAGAAACCAGGACTCAGATCAATGGTTTGGGCAAGAAGGAAGAAATAACCAACCAGAACAGAGTGAATTCAAAAAAATTAAGAGAGGCTTAGGAATCCCTGGGATAACTATGAACATTCAGACACCAGAATCATAGGGTTGCCAAAAGGAGAAGAAGAAGAGCAAGAAATTGAAAAGTTATTTGAAAACATAATGGAGAACTTCCCTAATCTGGCAAAGGAAATAGATTTCCAGGAAAACCAAGAAGCTCAGAGAGTCCCAAAGAAGTTGAACCCAAGGAACCACACACCAACACACATCATAATTACATTACCCGAGATTAAAATGAAGGAGAGAATCCTAGAAGCAGCAAGAGAAAAGGAGACAGTTACCTACAAAGGAGTTCCCATTAGACTATCAGCTGATTTCTCAAAAGAAACCTTACAGGAAGAAGAGGGTAGAAAGAAGTATTCCAAGTCATGAAAGGCAAGGACCTACAACCAAAATTACTCTACCAAAGCTAGCATTAGAAGGGAAGGACAGATAAAGTGCTTCCCAGATAAAGTCAAGTAAAAGAGTTCATCATCACCAAGTTTTTATATAGCCTTTACCATCCATAAGTACCCTGAGGGATTGATCTGCTTAAGTAAATTGGAGGCAAATCTGGTTTTACTCACCTGTATATCTGTTGAATATATATACTCAGGGTGACTAAGCTGGTCCACAGGCTAATATTTATTTATCCATATTCCCAACCTCTGCAAATATTCAACATATAATCTTTATAATTTGGCCTAAACTATGATTCCAAAAATCAATAATTCTATCACAGAATTTTTTCACCAGCTCTCAAACTGGACCAGGTTAAACTGGTCTGCCCACTGCTCTGACTGGGAGAAAGCAGCACAGCTCAGCTTCTCTTCCAATTTCTTATTCAGGCTCCACAGATACCTCCCAGGAGGAAGACCTCTGACAAGTGAATATAAGCAACACACAGGAAATTTCACTGAGAGAGGTATATTGCAGGTAAAATGAAAGTTCCAGATATTTGTGGGGCTTGTTTAGTGAGTGAGAGTCAGAGGATGTCTTAGGTACTTTGTAAAGTTTAGTATTTATATCCTGGAAGATGACTTCCTTATATTTATATTCAGAACTTTGGATTTGTCTCATGGACTTGTATATTACTGTCAGAGACAAGTGTCAAAATAATCTGGGCAACTGGTGAAGGAGAGTGATGTGTTGGTTTTGAGTTTTACATGTAATAAATAAGCAAAAGACTCCTTTTCTTAGGAGGTCTACACCTGTGACTTGCACTTACTGAAACTCACCCATGAAAGAATGAAAATCACAAGGAATCACAAAGAAGGAAGGATTTAGCTTTGATACAAGGTATTTTGGATTTACCCCAACTACAGACCCCAGCAAAAGCCTCTCTGGTCTTTAGAGAGGATGAAGTTAGATGGCCTCTGAGAAGCTGACTGGGATTCATCTTCATAGACTGACTGTATTTTGCTGTGTATAACATGCAACCGCATTTTACTACTATCCAGGTATAATGCACAGGCTTTTGTAAAAATTTGGGCAAAAAAGTGCACATTATACATGGTGAAATATGGTACCTCTTATTGGACCCACTTTCTGCTCTGTCTCCATTTAATGCTATAAGTTCCAAATAGCACCTTCCTGAGTATGGAGCTTTAGGTTTGTGTTTGTTTGTTTGTTTGTTTGTTTTGTTCTGTTACGGGGTTTTTTGGCTCTTAATTTATACATACACTATTCCTCTACACAAAATACCTTTACCCACTCTGTTCTTCTTGAAATACCTGGTAGGTAGAAGTTAGAATATGCAGGAGGAGGATGGTGGGAGGGGGACCACAGTGTCCCACCAAAAAAGCCAATAAATAACCTTGGTTAATAACCTTCCTCAGGTCACTATCTGTTTTAGGAGGGAGTCCATAGTGCTTACAGAAAAATCCCATAAATAACTTTGGGTAACTGCCTCAACTTTGATTAACTGCCTCCTGTCATGTATCTGTTTTACAATAAGATGACCAAATGTGGTCTGGAGCAAGGTAAGAATCTGGGTTAACAACCCTCTACCCATGCACATGTTTAGGTGGTCACCACCCACCCTTCCCGGGGAAGCTGGCACCACCTTTACCCACCAATCAATATGTAATTCTTGCCCCAACCCGCCAACAATGTAAGTCCTCAGGACAAAGGGACCAGGGGACTATGCCTTTTTCACCCACCTTAGTAAGGCCCATTCTCTTCCTTGAGAAGATATTACCACTAATAAACTCTGCTTGTATATGAACTGACTTGCTGATGTTTAATTCTTTACTGAATTAGCAAGAAGAACCAAGTTTTCCCACAACATACCTATTCACCTTAAACACATAGCATGACAACTCCAGCTGCCTAGAACCAGAGCCTTAGAAAAGGATTGCTTGTACATCATTATTATTACTATTTTTTTAAAGATTTAAGTAAGGCCAGGCTTTTAAAAATATTTTTTTATTTATTTTTAGTAAGAATGGAAGGGAGAAAGAGAGGGGGAGAAATATTGATGTGAGAGAGAAACATCGATTGTTGCCTCCTATACATGGCATGACCTGGGATGGATCCTGCACCCCATGTGCCCTGAAGAGAATCAAACCTGTGACCTATGCTTTTCAGAACAATGCTCAACCAACTGAACCACACTGGTCAGGGCATGTGCATCACTTATGAAAGGGGAATTTTTTAAGGAAAACTCTGTAAGGGAATAAAGAGAGTGGTAGAGTGAAGGAGAAAGATCTGTGTAAGGATATGGCTTGAGTAATCTAGAATGTCCTAATGAACAGAGATCTCTGGATCCATACCCCCACCTGAGGCAACAGGATCCATGTTTTGTATTCTTAATCAGTCCTTAGCTATGGTATGAGTCCTGGGCAAGTTGAAATTTATAGGCTGAGGGAGAAAAGAAATAGCTGTCAGTCCTCAGTGACCAATACTTAAGGGTAGCAGGTAAGTGTACCAGCCTCGTCAGCAGACTCTGGGTGAGATACCAACAGTGTCTTCCATGCTTGTTCTGATCTATCATGTGTGTGGTGCTGTGACAAGTAGATATAGAATATAAATTAATGCAGAAAGAAAAGAAGAAGTAGAAATCAATCTCAAAGGCAGTTTAGTTTCCCTTTTATTGTTCTTTATTTTTCAAATACACTGTATTTTGCTGTGTGTGAGGCATCCCCACGTTTTTGGCCCAAACTTTCAGAAAAAAATTTTTTGTTTTAATTTTAAAAATCCAATTATTTATTTATTTATATTTAGAAACAAAGCTGATTAGTGTATTCCAAGGTATTATTTTGCATACAGATATTGTTTTCTAGAGTTATACTTTTAATACATAAGCATAAATAAAAGAATTAAAAACATTTATATAGATAAGGAATTAGTACAACCCATGTATAATGTGTGTCCTTATTTTTCCCTCAAAAATTTGGGCAAAAAAATGTGTGTATTGCACATGGAAAAACATAATAGCTACTTGGCCATTACTTAAAATATTTATTTACCCACAGATCAGCATATATTTTATTTTTTAAAAATACATAATTTCTCAATTAATATCCTCCAACTAAACAGAATCTTGCTTTTCATAGAGCTTTAGACACATGGCAGTTTGTTTTCCAACTAAAAATAAATAATACATTACAGCATTTTTCAAGAAATGAACAGTTGTATTTTCACCAGATGTCTCAAAGCAGTTACTGATAAAATTGAACCAAGATTGCATAGGACAAAAGTAGTTGCAATTTCACTAGATGGTCTGTCATTTTAAAGACAGTCCTAAGGCACTAGACTATGAGGAGATGAATCATCTTCCTCAAATATCTATTGGTGGATGAAAACAAAATTCATATGGATTTTCCTGGAACCTGTCCTGCAGTTTCATAATCACATTAACTGCTGAAAGATTTAGAGAGATGATTCAATATCTGCACATTCAGTATCTCCCTCCACATCTTCAAGAAAATCTTTACTAGTTTGGTGAATTCTCTCTTTGGGTAATAAAGGAACAATATTCTATAACAAAAGAAAGGAAGAAGAAAGAAAGAAAGAAAGAAAGAAAGAAAGAAAGAAAGAAAGAAAGAAAGAAAGAAAGAAAGAAAGAAAGGACGAGAGGGAGGGAGGGAGGGAGGAAGGAAGGAAGGAAGGAAGGAAGGAAAAAGAAAGATAGGTATTAACTCTGTCACTGTCCCCATAGGGAAAAGCTTATGTGTTGAGTACAAACACAACTTGGATCACACAAATCAAAGAGAGCAACATCAGAATCTGGAAATATTATTTGTAAAGCATTATTTTCTAAAATTATTGAACTCTGAACACAATTTTCACATAGAGCCCTTTCTTTCTGTGCTCTTTTCACCAATGTACTAATTAATGGATATTCAGGACAGTGCTTTCTTCCTTTGATATGAATGTACAGTCTTTTTTTTAAACTATTTTCTTTTAAAGTTTTTATTTATTTATTTATTTTCAGAGAGAGAAGGGAGGGAGAGAGAGAGAGAGAGAGAGAGACAGAGAGACAGAGAGACAGAGAGAGAGACATCAATGTGTGGTTGCTGGGGGTTATGGCCTGCAACCCAGGAATGTACCCTGGCTGGGAATCGAACCTGCAACACTTCGGTTCACAGCCCACGCTCAATCCACTGAGCTACATCTGCCGGGGCCCAGAATGTACAGTCTTCTGTTGGCTGAAAACTCCAACAGTCGCTCACTAGCAGGAGAAGGGGAGGAAGAGCAGTAGCATCCATGCTTAGTGAATTTTTTTTTACATTTTAGGTATAAAAAACTTCACAAAATACTTTAATTATGACTCTGAGCTCACTCTACCTTCCACTAAACAAATTAATTTACTTTCTTGTCATTCTGGGAACGCAAATCCTCCCAAGGCCTGAGATTGCCCTGGGATCTCACAAAGCATCAACTTGGAGACTTCCCTCTTTGGGTGGTGTTACTAGTCTTCACTGGAAACTCTTGAGGTAGATGTTGTGGCAAATCCAGGGCTCTTTTGTAAGCATATTTGTATCACAGGATTCTTGGGAGATTCTAGGACCCTGTTCTTCAGGTCCACCTCTCCTTGATAATTATGTATTCATCATTTCTGATATCCTGCCAATTTACCAGAGGGCTGCCACAAAGGATTTGTTTCTTTGTGCTTGCAGTTTGAGGCCCTCAGTGGCAACTCTGTTATTATTACTCAGGCAAAGAGGCACTGAATCTTTGTTTCTTTCAGAAAGACTGTCTTCTCCATAAACATCAATCTCTTCAATAAACACAGGCTCTTATAAAGGTAGCACTGAGCATTGACTTAAAAGTGATTTTCTTTTTCCACCCTGAATAAAAGTGCAAGATCAGAATAATTAAAAGTATATATATATATATATATATATATATATATATATATATATATATATATATATATATATATATATATAAAGTGTGACTGCAGGGAATGAGTAGGGAATGGAGTGAAGGAAGACTGGGAAGGGACAATTCAGAGGAAAGATGCAAATTGATCCTTCACATATCCTCTTACCTTGATGGAAACAAAAATACGATAGACAACTTACAAAAAGTATTATTATTCATCAATTAGGGGAGAAAAAAAGTGTAGTGCTAATTTGGTTTTATATCCTTCCAGCTTTTATTCTTTCCATTGCTAGTGTGAGTGTACATTTATGCAACACAAAATGGAGAGCAATCTGGCGGATAACATGTCAAAATTACAAATGTTTATGCTCTTTTACCCAGTAATTCTACTGTAGCAAATTCATGTTGCATTTCAAACTAGCCCTAGGAAACTACAAGTATATACGTGACAGAATTTTTTGAAACAACAAAATATAGAAATAACATCAACAGGCAACCAATTCAATAAATATTGTACATTCATGTAATGTAATAATTGTAGTCATAGAAAAGTAGAAAGCTCTTTAAACAAGGATGAGCAAAAATAAATTTACAGCTGTGAGTACATGAAACACAGAATTTGTTCTTGTATTATTATTTATTTATTAATTATTATATTATTGTATAATTACTGTATTATATTAAGTATAAACCAACTTTTGCCTGCCTCTGTATATTAATAGGGAATGTTATCAAGACGTTAAAGTAACATTTTTAGAATTGTGAACTTTAAAGTTGGATATGAACAAGGAAGACTTGACCTCTCTGCATATCATTTTTCTTATTTGAAAAATGAAGATGACAATATTGCTCCTCTCATATCACTGTTGTGAGGATTATATGAATAAACACTGGAAAATGGCTTAGAATAGGACCTGAAAAATAGGTTAGTACTATAAAACCATTAGCCATTTTCAGTCCTGACAATTAAGTGGGGGAGGGTCTCAAAACTGTGAAATACAAATGCACATTTTTACTGATGTTTTAATATAATATATTGGAAGGTTGTTCAGAAAACCATAAACCTTAGTTGCTTATGGGGAGGAAAATTGAATTGAGTATTAGGAAATGAAACCTCTCAATTTATGCCATGTTAATGCATTTCTAAAATAGGATTATCTTAATGTATTACTTATTCAAAATTAAATAAATACAAAAAATAAGACAATGTATGCCTTTCCTGCAATAAAATTCTATTCTAGATGCATAGAATTCACTATGCATCTAGTTCTTTTGCTACTATACTTTATATTAATTTCTCTGAAATGTACTTATTTTTTAAATTATTTTTGTTCAGTTACATTTGTCCTGCCTTTTTCCCCATTGCTCACTCCTACCCTGCCCACTCACTCACACAACAATCCCCCCATTGTCCATGTCCATGAACCCTCTATTTGTGTTCCTTTGCTTGCTTCTGTCCCTTCTTTCCCCTGTTATCCCCACCCTCCTCTGTAGTCACTGTCAGTGTATTCTTTATTTCCAAGTCTCTGGTTCTATTTTGCTCATTTGTTTGTTTTGATTAGGTTCCACTTATAGTTGAGATCATATGGTATTTGTCTTTTACCACCTGACTTATTTCACTTAGCATAATGCTCTCCAGTTCCATCCATGCAGTTGTGAAGGATAGAAGTTCCTTCTTTTTTTCTGCTGTGTAGTATTCCATTCTATAAATGTATAACAGTTTTCTGATCCACTCATTTACTCGTAAGCACTTAGGCTGTTTCCAGCACTTGGCTATTGCAAATAACGCTGCTACAAACAATGTGGTGCATAGGTTCTTTTGAATTGGTGATTCAGGATTCTTAGGGTATAGTCCCAGCAGTGGGATTGCTGGATTGAAACACAGTTCTAGCTTTAGTTTTTCAAGGAAATTTCATACTGTTTTCCTCAGTGGCTGTACCAGTCTGCATTCCCACCAACAGTGTACTAGGGTTCCCTTTTCTCCACAAACTCACCAGCACTTGTTTGTTGATTTATGAATGATAGGCATTCTGACTAGTGTGAAGTGGTATCTCATTGTGGTTTTATTTTGCATCTCTTTGATGACTAGTGATGTTGAGCATTTTTTCCATATGTCTATGGGTCTTCTGTATATTCTCTGTGGAGAAGTGTCTGTTCAGGTCCTTTGCCCTTTTTTTAATTGGATTATTTGTCTTCCCAATGTGGAGTCATGTGAGTTCTTTACACATTTTAGAGATCAAACCCTTGACATAGAATCAACCAAGCAGGAAAGCATGATGAAATAAGAATTCAAAAAATCGAGGAAAAGCTTAAGAGCATCCAGGACACCTTTAAACATTCCAATATCTGAATTATAGGGGCACCAGAATGGGAAGGAGAAAAGCAACAGATGGAGCACGTATTTGAACAAATAATAAAGGAGAACTTCCCCAATCTGGCAAAGGGAACAGTCTTCCAAGAAATCCAAGAAGCTCAGAGAGCCCCAAAAAAGTTGGACCCAAGAAGAAACACACCAAGGCACATCATAATTACATTAGCCAAGGCAAAAATGAAGGAGAGAATCCTAGAAGCAGCAAGAGATAAGGGGACAGTAACCTACAAAGGAGTTCCCATCAGACTGTCAGCTGATTTCTCCAAAGAGACCTTCCAGGCAAGAAGGGGCTGGAAAGAAATATTCCAAGTCATGAAAGACAAGGACCTACATCCCAGATTGCTCTATTCAGCAAAGCTCTCATTTAGAATGGAAGGGGAGACCCCAATCCCACCCGGTGCTCCGGGCTCTGCTCCAGGGCTCCCGGGAGAGGGAAGCCGCTGCTCCATCCCTCCCCCGAATATGGGGGTGAGTAACTCCAGGGGAGAACGGGTTGCTAGAAGGAACAGATTGGCCAGTTGGACTGAGAAAAAATCTCCCAGGGAATATGAACATCCGCCCAGAGACCGGGGAGAAGTGAGAGCCTCTAGCCAACAGGACCAGGGGCATCTCTAGCCTGGTGGAAGTGCAGATCCGTGGAGAGTACGAGACAGCCGTGCTCAGCTAGCACCCCATAGGGAGGCTGGAATCACGAGCTGCGATCCCTGAATATCAAGCTGTGATCCAGGGAGGGACGTGGTGCTGGGTGCGTTCCTGCAGTGGTGGCTCAGAGATTTCCAGCCAGCCCGACTGGGGGAGCCGAGAAAGGTGCCAACACCTGGTTGGAGTGCGGTTCGGTGGGTGACACGGAGCTGGAAATGGCTGGGCTCGTGCACTGTGGGGAAGACTGACTCTCGCGTGCCATTGTGTTCGGGAGCACCTAGGGTACCTGACGGACTTGCTGAGATCTGGCTGGGAGAGAGAGAAGCATTTCAAAGGCCCCTCAGCCAGCTGAAGCCAGCAAGATCAGAAAAACTGGTCTGGCCAGTTAGAAACCAACAAGAGGTTTTTTCTTGTTGTTGTTTGTTTGTTTGTTTTTGTTTTTGTTTTCTTTTTTCTTGGTTTTGTTTGGTTTTGTTTGGTTTCTCTGGCTGTTGTTGGTTGATTGATTTTATCTTGTGTTTTATGTGACATTTTATTTTTCAATTCTTATTATTTTTATCTTGCAATCCCTTATGTTTCTCTTCCATTCAACCTAATATTATTCTTTCCACTCCAAATTTATCTCTCCTGCACTACATCTTCTGCTTTTCTTTCCTTTTTTTTAATCTTGCAAGTTACTGTAAATTTGTATTATCTTTTTCTCACTTTTCTGACATTTTTTCTTTTAATGATATTTTGGCATTCTTTTTCTTTCTGTATAATCTTCTTTGCTTGGCTGGTTATACTGTCATTTGATAGGTTCCCCCTGGTATCTCAGTCACAAGGTGTTGATATGTTACTATCCTTCATCTGTGTTCCATTAATACACCTCTCAAGGTTCTATACTCTTTATTCTTGTTATCTAGACCTCATCGATTCTGCCACAAGACTGTCACTTTACTATTACTGCTAGTAAGACCTAGTCTATACAATTGTAAATGCTTCTCAATACCCCCTACCTGATCTCAGCCCACTTTGCAATTTTCTGAACTATACTATTGTGGGGGGTGGTCTCTATTCTTTTACTCACTACTCCTATATACTAATCTTTAGTCCAACCCTACCTTAGAAGCTGACCTCCCACAGCCTCACAGCTTTCTAGATCCAACTAACAATACTCTTGGCCCCAATAAGAGTCTTACCTTCTTTCCATCCTTTCTAAAACGTGGATAGTGGGGTGGAGGATCACGATTAACACTATAAGGAGCCAAAGGATAACCCATCTCTTCTCTACTGGCTGCTAAAGTAAATATCATACTATACTGTCTTTCTGTTTTAAACCATTTTTCCTTACTCCTCCAACTGATCCCAAAAAAGAGTAGGGGGAAGCTGTGAACACCAGGATACACGAAGGAGATTGTACCACTGAAACACACAAATATTCTACCACAGAAGTTCACACCATAAGTACAGGGAATCAGAACAGTTCAAATTAACAATCAAGAAGAAAAAAGAAGAAACCCACGAACTATGAGAAAACAAAGAAACAACCCCCAACTGAAGGGAAACGAGGAAGCCTCAGGAAAAATGCTAAATGAAATAAAGGCAACTAAACTATCAGATAGTGAGTTCAAAACAATGATTACCAGGAAGTTCAATGAACTCACAATGAGCTTTCAGAAATTAGAGGGAAACTACATCAATCTCACTGCAAACTATATAAACATGAAAAAGGAAAAAGAAACTCTCAACAAAGGTCAAGAGGAAATGAAGAATACAATTTCTGAACTGAAGAACACAGTAGAAGGAATGAAAAGCAGGATTGATGAAGCAGAAGATCGGATTAGCGAGCTGGAGGACAAAGTAGAAAACAGCATCCAGAAAGAGCAAGAAAAGGAAAAGAGGCTCAGAAAGAATGAAAAGGGATTAAGAGAAATGCAAGACAATATGAAACGTAATAATATCCCTATAATAGGGATACCAGAAGGAGAAGAAGAAGAGCAAGGGATTGAAAACCTAGTTGAACAAGTAATGAAGGAGAACTTCCCTAATATGACGAGAGAAAAAGTCACACAAATCTAGAAAACACACAGAGTCCCAATCAAGAGGAACCCAAAGAGACCCACCCCAAAGAACATCATAATTAAACTGACAAAATTTCAAGACCAAGAGAGAATCTTAAAGGCAGCAAGGGAGAAAAAGGAAGTAACATACAAGGGAGCCCCAATAAGGCTAACCGCGGACTTCTCAATGGAAACACAAGCCAGAAGAGAATGGCAAGAAATACTCCAGGTAATGAGAACCAGAGATCTGCAACCAAGGCTACTATATCCAGCAAGGCTCTCGATCAAGATAGAAGGCCAAATAAGAAGCTTCCCAGACAAAAGAAGTCTAAAACAATACACCTCAACCCAACCAGCTCTGCAAGCGATTCTAAAAGGACTGCTTTAAGGAGGAGAGAAGAAAGAGAGAGAGAGAGAGAGGAACACACGTACATAAAAGACAATGAATAAGTACCTATCAATAATAACCTTAAACATAAATGTATTAAATACTCCAATCAAAAGACATAGAATAGCTGATTGCATAAGAAAAAATGACCCACATATCTGCTGTCTACAAGAGACCCATCTCAGGATAAAAGACCTACACAGGCTGAAAGTGAAGGGCTGGAAACAAATCTTCCAAGCAAATGGACAGGAAAAAAAAGCTGGGGTAGCAATACTCATATCAGACAAAATAGACTTCCATAAAAGGTCCATAAAGAGAGACCCAGAAGGTCACTTCATAATACTCAAGGGAAGAATCCATCAAGAAGACATAAATATTGTAAATATATATGCACCCAACATAGGAGCACCGAAATACATAAAGAAAATCTTAAAGGACTTCAAGAAAGATATGGACAGCAACACAATTATAGTGAGAGATTTTAACACCCCACTATCAAAAATGGACAGATCTTCTAAACAAAATATCAACAAAGATATTGGGGCATTGAACAATACCCTTGATGAAATGGACTTTACTGATATATACAGAGCCCTTCATCCAAAAGAAGCTAAATATACATTCTTTTCAAATGTACACGGAACATTCTCAAAGATAGACCACATGATAGGACACAAAGCAAGCCTCAAGAATTTCAAGAAAATTGAAATCATGCCAAGCATTTTCTCAGACCACAAAGGACTGAAGCTAGAAAGCAACCCGAAGGAAAAAAAACAAAAACACTCAAAATCATGGCGATTAAATAGCATGCTATTAAACAATGAATGGGTCAAGAATGATATTAGGGAAGAAATCAAATGGTTTCTGGAAACAAATGAAAATGAACTCACAACAACCCAAAACTTATGGGCACAGCCAAGGTAGTCCTGAGAGGGAAGTTCATAGCGATACAGGCCCACATAAAAAAGTTAGACACATTCCAAATAAACAACCTAACCCTATGTCTACAAGAACTCGAGGAACAACAACAAAGGCAGCCCAGAGCAAGCAGAAGGAAGGAAATAACCAAGATCAGAGCAGAATTAAATGACATAGACACTAAAAGCACAATTCTAAGGATCAATGAATCCAAGAGCTGGTTCTTTGAAAAGGTAAACAAAATTGACAAACCTTTAAGCAGACTCATCAAGAAAAAAAGAGAGAAGACCCAAATAAACACAATCAGAAATGAAAGAGGAGAGATTACAACAGATACCACAGAAATACAAAGGATTGTAAGAAATTACTACAAAGAGCTGTATGCCAAGAAATTTGAAAACCTAGGTGAAATGGACAACTTTCTAGAAAAATATAATCTTCCAAAACTCAATGAAAAAGAAGCAGAAAGTCTGAACAGACCAATAACAACAAAAGAAATTGAAGCAGTAATCAAAAAACTCCCAACACACAAAAGCCCGGGACCTGATGGTTTCACAGGAGAATTCTACAAAGCATTTAAGGAAGAGCTAACCCCCATCCTTCACAGACTATTCCAAAAAATCCAAAAAGATGGGAGTCTCCCAAACTCTTTTTGAGGCCAACATCATCCTAATTCCAAAACCAAATAAAGACACAACAAAGAAAGAAAACTTCAGGCCAATATCACTGATGAACATTGTCGCTAAAATCCTCAACAAAATACTGGCAAACTGCATCCAACAATACATTAAAAAGATCATACACCATGACCAAGTGGGATTCATTCCAGGGATGCAAGAATGGTTCAACATTCGCAAGCCAGTAAATGTAATACATCACATAAACAAAAGCAAAGACAAAAAACCACATGATCATATCAATTGATGCAGAAAAAGCATTTGATAAGGTACAGCACCCATTCATGATAAAAACACTCGGCAAAGTGGGAATAGAGGGAGCATTCCTCAACATAATAAAGGCCATATATGAGAGACCTTCAGCCAACATCATTCTCAATGGGCAAAAAATTAAAACCTTTTCCATTAAGATCAGGAACAAGACAAGGCTGTCCACTTTCACCACTTCTATTCAATATAGTACTGGAAGTTTTAGCCACAGCAATCAGACAAGAAAAAGAAATAAAAGGCATTCAAATCGGAAAGGAGGAAACAAAACTGTCACTGTTTGCAGATGACATGATAGTATACATAGAAAGTCCTATAGACTCTACCAAAAAGCTGCTTGACCTAATAAATGAATTTGGCAAAATAGCGGGATACAAAGTCAATATCCAGAAATCAAAGGCATTTCTGTACACCAAAAATGAAACAGCAGAAGCAGAGATCAAGGAAAAAATCCCATTTGAAATAGCAAAAAGAAAAATAAAATATCTAGGAATAAATCTAACCAAAGAGGTAAAAGACCTGTATTCAGAAAACTACACAACGCTGAAGAAAGAAATGAAGGAAGACACAAACAAATGGAAACATATACCTTGTTCATGGATTGGAAGAATCAATATCATCAAAATGTCCATACTACCCAAAGCAATTTACACATTCAATGCAACTCCTATTAAAGTACTAATGGCATATTTCACAGACATAGAAGAAACACTTCAAAAATTTATATGGAATTATAAATGACCCCAAATAGCTGCTGCAATTTTCAGAAAGAAGAGTAAAGTAGAAGGGATCACAATACCCGACACTAAACTATACTATAAGGCCACTGTAATCAAAACAGCCTGGTACTGGCATAAAAACAGGCACATAGACCAATGGAACAGAACAGAGAGCCCAGAAATAAGCCCAAGTCTCTATGGTCAATTAATATTTGACAAAAGAGGCAGCAAGATAAAATGGAATAAAAGTAGCCTCTTCAACAAATGGTGTTGGGAGAACTGGACAGCCACGTGCCAAAAAATGAAACTTGAGCACCAACTTACACCACATACAAAAATAAATTCAAGGTGGATAAAAGACTTAAATATAAAACATGACCCCATTAAAGTCCTAGAGGAGAACGTAGGTAGGAAAATCTCAGATATTTCACAAAGAAACTTTTTTACTGACGTGTCCCCTAGAGCAAGGGACATAAAGGAAAGAATAAACAAATGGGATCTCATCAAATTTAAAAGCTTCTGCACAGCTAAAGAAAACAGTATCAAAATTAAAAGAGAACCAACTGTATGGGAAAACATATTTGGCAATGACACCTCAGACAAGGGTTTAATCTCCAAAATATATAGAGAACTTACACGACTGCACTCTAAGAAGACAAGGAATCCAATTAAAAAGTGGGCAAAGGACTTGAACAGACACTTCTCCAAGGAGGACATACAGACAATCCAAAGACACATGAAACGATGTTCAATATCGCTAGCTATCAGAGAGATGCAAATTAAAACCTCAATGAGATTCCACTTCACACCAGACAGAATGGCCATCATAAACAAAGCAACAAACAACAAGTGTTGGAGAGGTTGTGGAGAAAAGGGGACCCTAGTGCACTGTTGGTGGGACTGCGGACTGGTACAACCACTATGGAAAGCAGTATGGAACTTCCTCAGAAAACTAAAAATGGATCTGCCTTTTGACCCTGCAATTCCACTGCTGGGACCCTATCCTAAGAATACTAAAACACCAATTCAAAAGAACCTATGCATCCCATTGTTCATAGCAGCACAATTTACAATAGCTAGATGCTGGAAGCAACCAAGATGCCCATCAGTAAATGAATGGATCAAAAAACTATGGTACATTTACGCAATGGAATTCTATGCAGCAGAAAGAAAGAAGGAGCTCCTACCCTTTGCAACAGCGTGGATGGAGCTGGAAAACATTATGCTTAGCGAAACAAGCCAGGCAGTGAAAGACAAATACCATATGATCTCACCTTTAACAGGAACCTAAACAACAAAACAAAGAAACAAGGAAAATATAAGCAGACACTGAGATAAAGAACAGACTGACAGAGTTCAGAGGGGGGAGGAGAGGAAATTTCGGGGGAATTTCAGGGGAAAAGGGGAAGGGTTTACAGGAAAGACTATAAGGACACATCGATAAAAACTAGGGCAGGTGGAAATGGGAGCGAGGAGCGGAGGACTGGGTGGGTGGGTTGGGATGGGAGTAAAAGATAGAAAATTGTACTGCAACAACAATTTAAATAAAATTTTAAAAAAATGAAAAATAAAAATGTTGTTCCACCAAAAAAATAATGAAACAAAATGCAAGTTCTGATGAAGAGCAAGGTGAAATTTGTCTCAGCTGTTGGTGTTCTCCTTCTGCTTTCTCTCTGGATCTGTCTCTAGTTTTCTCTCAGCTCCAGATCTTACTGTCTTACTCTTGGTGGGGGCAGAGGGGAAGCCCCCTGCTGTTGTACGCCTGTCCAGCCACTTTTGCAGATCTTCCTGGCTCCTGTAGGAGGTGGGGAGTTGGGCCCCCTTTGCCCTTTCAGGTGGTTCAGCAAGGAAGGAGGGCTCAATCTGAGCTGCAATAATCACAGGTGCACAGCTTCCAGCCCACAGCCTCAGAATGCTGCGCGGCCTGATCTCTCCACTCTGTGCAGCTGCGCAAGACTGGCGCTGATAAAGCACCTTGCTTTGCACTCCTTTGATGAATCCATGAGGTACACTGAGTGGAAGCAAATCATGCCTGCAGTCTTCCTTCCTTGTTGGTGGGGAAGCTGCACCACAAGATCCCTGCCCAGTGTGCCTCAGTTCCCCTTTTGGAAAAAGTCTCTTTGGGTGCTGCTGCCACCCTGAGCCACTGCCCAGCTTTCCACACATTCCAACTCAGTCATGGCTAGTTACAGCCCACCTCTTCTCTCAGCTCCGGGTGCCACCAGGATGCCCCCCATTGTCTGGCACTGTCCCAGCCACCTACTGCAACCCTAGCTTGTGTGTGCTGCCATCTGTGTGTATGTCTGCATGCCTTTCCCCCCACCTCAGGCGACTTTATGCACTCAAATCTCCTGGCAGGGATCTGCAATTTGCCTGCCCTGGGAGAGGAGGGAACCACTAGGCTGTTATCACTAACTTGGCTGTCTAATGTTGTCCCCTTGGCAGCCACGGTTTCTGACACTATTCCCAGGGTCTTTCCCCATCAGCCTATAAAATCTTCTTACCACCAGTTTTGAAGTGTCTCCTGCACACTCTGGCTTCCAAACTTCATATTAACTAAGATTCCATTGGCTGTTCACTTTGTCCTTTGGAAAATCAACTAAGTGTCCTAGTTGGGTGCACAAGCAGTGGGCTCAGCTCCCAGCTACTTTGCTGCCATCTTCTCCTCTGTGAAATTTACTTCTAATAACAATACATGTTAGAGACAGTGACTCTTATTTATTTTTCTTAATTTTATCACTCCATTTCTATAATGAGTGTTACTTTTATTAAGTGATAATTATCTATTTATCTATATATTTAAACACATTCAGATATAGCTCTATTTCTAAAATTTATTTTCTCTTATATTGATTTTCTATTTTTGTTTTATTGTGTTATTCATTCCATTACCATAATTTTAAAAGATATGATACTTTTTCACTAGAACTATTTTTAATGCTATATCTTCTATCATGTGTAAATCTTTTGTTTAACATGTAAATTGCTTTTTCAAAATAAATTTTTAATAAAATATTTAAATAATTTATTTAATGTTCATGTTAATTTATTAAATATTCAGGTAAAATTGACATTGTTTCTAATAGTGTGATGCAACATCAGGGGAAAGATTAGACAGATAAACAGATAGATGATAGAAAGATAGAAATAGGTGCCTTTGTGTACAGGTTTTTATTTAAACATGCTAGTTACAATTTTTATTTTGACATTATTATGGATTGAGATGCAATTAGAAAAAGGAAACGATACAAAACAATCCTGTGTAAACTTTAACCAGTTTCACCAAATGATAACACCTTTTTGTAAAAAGACATATTGATTCACAGTTTCTGTACAATATCACAAGTAAGTTACTGACAAATACAGTAAAGAAACAGAATATTTCATCAGCCCAAAGATCTCATATTTTGAACTTTTATATATGTATGTACTTCCTTCCTGCCCTCTCTCCATCTGAAACCTTGAAAACCACATCTGTTCTAAATTTCTCATTTCAAAATGTTGTAAAAATGGAATCATAAGTATGTAATCTCTTAGGATTGGATTTTTCCATTATTTTCTTAGTTGAGATAAAATTTACAGATAGTATTGTGTAAGTTTATGAATGTGTTGATTTGATACAATTATATATTGCAATATGATCACAATCATAGTATGAGCTAACACCTTTATTACACTCTCTATTTTTTTTGTGGTGAGAGTATTTAAGATCTAGTCTTTCAGCAATTTCAAAGTATATGATACTATACTGTTGACTGTAATCACTATGCTGCCCTCTAGATCTTCAGAATTTATTCATCTTCTAGGCTCAAGTTTATATCCTTTATCAATACCTCCCCACTACTCCTTGGAAACCACCATTCTACTCTCTGTATCTATAAATTTGTCTTTTTTAGATTCCACATGTAAGTGATATAATATATTGTCAGTCTTTATTTAGTTTATCTCACTACAAATAATGGCATCAACATCCATTCATATTGTTACAACTGGTAGGATTTCATTCTTTCTCTTGGTTGAATAATATTTTATTGCATACACACCAATCATCTCTATTCATTCACCCATTCACAAGTACTTAGTACCCTACTTTACTACTGTGAATAATGATGCAGTAAACATGAGAATGTGGATAACTTTTCAATATCCTAATTGCATTCCTTTGGACATACACCTGGAAGTGGGATGGTTGGATCATATGATAGTTCTATTTTTAATTATTGAGGAAATTTCCATAATGGCTGAACAAATTTACATTCCTACCAACAATGCACAAGGATTTCCTTTTCTCCACATTCTTGCTCATACTTATTTCTGCCTTCTTGATGATAGCCATCCTAACAGGTGTGAAGCGATATCCCATTGTCATTTTGATTGCATTTCACTGATAAATGGTAATCTGGGGCATCTTTTTATGTTCTTGTGGTCCATCTGTATGTGCTCTTTGGAAAATGTCCATTCAGATCATCTGCCCATTTTTAATCATTTTTTTTCTGGTTTGTGTTTTGTTTTTGTTGTTGGGTTATATGCCTATTTTATATATTTTTATATATTTTGAATATTAATGACTTATCTGGTATATGGTTTGCAAATATATTCTCTTATTGTTTAAGTTGGCTTTTGTTGATTGTTTCTTCTCCTGTGCAGAAGCTTTTTAGTTTGATGTATTTTCACTTGTATATTTTTGCTTTTGTTTCTTGTGTTTTTGGTATCAAATCCAAAAATTTTTTTCCAATACCATTGCCAAGCAGCCTATTCCTATATTTTCTTTACAGCATTTTGTGGGTTTAGGCTGACACAGACCAGTTGTCTAAAGATGGGTAGGCTGCCTCTTTCCTGTTCTTTTGGCCAGAGAGTGTAGGCTATCATTGAGACTTTTTTTTCTGGATTGTTGTCTTTTTCAGTTCCAAGTCTGGGAAATATGGATCAAAAAGAAAACCCAGAGAATTTACTACTATGCCATTCCTCATGTCCTGAGGTCTCTACCTGATCTGCCTTCTTCTCTTGACCTTTCTGAATCTTATGTTTGTTTTACACATTTTGTCCAGTGTTTTAACTGTATTTATCAGGATTAACATAGAAAGGTATGTCTATATTATCTTAAAATAAAATGTTATATATTTCAAAATATCTTAATTGATGTACTTATTGTGATGAATTTTAAGTAATTTATATTTATGATGTTATTTTGATTAGACTAATTTTCTATTGTGTTATATATAAATAATTATTTTGGTGAATAAAGACTATTAACTATATATGTACAGAATGTGTATTCAATCATCTTACTAAGCCCTGATAGTTTCAATAGTATTTCCTTAATTTTATCAGGTATTCTGGGTAGGCAATCATTTTTCTGTTGATAAAGACTATTATATTTCTTACTGAATAATTAGTAGTCATGCTTTTTATTTCTGTTTTATTTCATTGCATTTGAGAAACTAGAGAATGTTAAATAACTTTTTTTAAAGATTTTATTTATTTATTTTTAGAGAAGGAAGGGAGGGAGAAAGAGAGAGAGAGAGAGAGGGAGAGAGAGAGAGAGAGAGAGAGAGAGACATCAATGTAAGGTTGCTGGGGGCTGTGGCCTGCAACCCAGGTATGTACCCTGACTGGGAATCGAACCTGCGACACTTTGGTTCGCAGCCCGAGCTCAATCCACTGAGCTACACCAGCCAGGGCCAAAATAACTTTAATAATGCCAAGCTCATACCTCTAATTTCATCATCATGGTGTCATTTCCTGTTTCCTTTTTAAAATTTTTATTTATTTATTTTTTATTGTTGTTCAGGTACAGTCCTCTCCATTTCCCCAAAAAAACCCTCCCCCACCCCAACCATCTCTGCCTCCCACCCTCAAACCTACCTTCTTTGGCTTTGTCCGTGTGTCCTTTATACATGTTCCTTGATGACTTTTCCCCTATTTTACCTCCATTATCCCTCTCCCCCCTCCCCTATTGTTGCTGTCAGTTTGTTCTTTATTTCAATGTCTCTGGTAGTATTTTGCTTGCTTGTTTGTTTTGTTGATTAGGTTCTACTTATAGGTGATATCATATGGTATTTGTCTTTCACTGCCTGGCTTACTTCACTTAGCATAATGCTCTCCAGATCCATTCATGCTGTCTTGAAGAGTAGGAGTTCCTTTTTTTTCTTTCTGGTGCATTTTTCTTTCTGTAGTATTCCATTGTGAAAATGTGCCATAGCTTTTTGATCCATTCACTTATTGATGGGCTCTTAGGTTGCTTCTAGCACTTGGCTATTGTAAATTGTGCTGCTGTGAACATTGGAGTACATAGATTTTTTTGAACTGATGTTTTAGGACCTGAACAGACACTTCTCTAGGGAGGACATACAGAGGGCCCAGAGACATATGAAAGGATGCTCAGCATCACTAGCCATCAGAGAGATGCAAATTAAAACCACAATGAGATACCACTTCACACCAGTCAGAATGGCCATCATAAACAAATCAACAAACAAATGTTGGAGAGTATGTGGAGAAAAGGGAATCCTGGTGCACTGTTGGTGGGAATGCAGACTGGTCCAGTGACTGTGGAAAACAGTATGGAATTTCCTCAGAAAACTAAAAATGGAACTACCTTTTGACCCTGCAATTCCTCGCCTGGGATTATACCCTAAGAATCCTGAAATATCAATTCATTTCCTACATTTTATTCCCCAAACTACAATAATCACCACTCAAATCTTATCATTAAGGAAGCCAGCCAACTTAATATTTTATATTCAATGGGACTTTTCTTCTTTGGTCCTACAATTTATGGTTCTCCATGCTTTCACACATATTCTTGGTTATACTTTTATTCTTGAAACACTGAACTCTGTTATCTTTGAGGACCCTCTAGTACTCTTGTCATTGTTGAACTAACTCTTCTTCCACTAACCAACTATTACACATTGGTTTTTTTTTTGTCAAGGTGCTGTTCATTCACCCTTGCCCTTCCCCTCCATCAATGTGTTTTTCCTTACTTTGCAAATTCTCTTTGTTGAATATTGTTATTTTTTCATTGTTATGCTGAAATATGTATATGTGTATATATAATGCACATATACACATGATTGTTATGCTGAATTATATATATACATATATATATACATATACACACATACATATATGTTTATCTTTTTGTACACAGGAAATAGAAGAAAATTGACCATAATAGCAGCAGAATAGAAAATACACAGAAATTAGCACATAAGGAAACAGAAATTTTAATGTGTTCTTCACCACAGATCTCTTACTTCAGTTCTGTCATATGTGTCAGCTGTATATTTTCATCTGGCTGTTCCAGATGTTCTCACACTAAAACTATTTGGAATTGATCTCTCACCTTATATCCACAAGTCTGTGCACACTTCCTCTTATATTCTTTCTTTCAAGTGATAGTAACCAAATTTTCTCAGTCAATTCTATTAATGTAACTTGTTGCCAGAACTCTGAGGGAATGAGGCCACCATGGGATAAGGGTCTCACTCTCTCATGTCCCTATATCTATGTGGCCAAATGCTATCTCATGACCCTACTGGAAGTGGGTTGAGGAGACATGGGCAGTACTCTCACACTAGAAGCTGGTAATCTTGTGGCTTGTATTTCTCAACCACTTGTGCTAATAAGCAAGAATAGATTTGACCAGACAGAAGCACATGCCCTGAAGTACATTTTCCATTCTTCAGAGGAAAGAGATGTTAGGCTTCTTTCTTGTCACATAGAGAAGTAGCACTTTAGTAGTTGAACACCAATTCAATTTTGTGGATGTAATGACAGCATCCATAAAAACATGTACTGTAGATGTGGCTTCAGTGTTAGTAGGTGATGAGGATTGTAGGCAAGGCTTCTGTGATATAGGTAAGAGGCATTTGTGTTTGGGCCAGCATCTAGAAGTTGACCAGGCTCTTTATTCCTACCATCTCCACTCCAGCAGCATTAGCCTTAGCAGAGACAGCTCCTCTCTCCATGTTGGAAACAGTCAGGAAGGAGGAGAGGTGGCTGAAATGCTAGATGACTAGGAGTAGGAGTTACACTTACTCAGTGAGGCCTATCAAGCTGGAACTCCAAGCAGAATAGTGCAGTCAGTACAAGCATTGACTCAGGAATATATAGATTCCAATCCACACCGCCTGTGTTTCAGTCATGCCTCTGCTATGTGAATTTGGCCAGGTACCTAAACTCTGAGCTTTAGTTGTCTCATCTATAAAATATAGGTTATTATAGGACCTACAGCATAGAGTTGTTGCAATAGTTGCATGAATTTCTCCATGTAAGGCTCATAAAACAGTGACTGGACACATTCAGCAGTTAAAAACATTGGCTCTTACTGCTGCAGCATCAGGACTTCTTTGCTTCTTCACTGCTGGACCTAAGAGAATAGTGGACTTTTTTTTTGGCAAATCAGCCTCCTTATATCTTTTCTTCTCACTATGATTTATGTTTTCTAAGAATCTAGAGCTCACTTGAATTCTTCCCTTTCCCTTTCTCTCCACTCAAGCTCCTCATATTTCCAGCATGTATTTCACTGATGTTATTTCCTCAATCAATTATTGCTCTCTGTCTCTGACTGCTCTTTTTAAGACCTCATTGAATTACTATTGTCACATTCTTTTTTGAATGCTATCCTAAAATCCATCATCCACTGAGCTACAATTCTGACTAAATCCCTTCCTATTTAAACCTTTTCACTTGTTCCCCAATAACTTTACAATGAAGTCCAAGCTCCTTTTATGTGGCATGCAAAGCTCTGCCTGTCTCTATCTCCTTGTCAGTCCACTTGCTTCACATTCTGTGTGAGCCAGTAGCACTGAGATTCTGATAGTTTCTGGCAAATACCCAGTTGTCTCTCACGTTTGTAATTTCCTCAGGTGTTAGTTGCAATGATAAAATACATTGAGTGTGTGTTTATAGGCAGGGACAGGAGTTTAGATTTAAGGGTACTTTCTTATTTTTTAATGGGTTCCATGGGTTTAATGGGTTCCATGAAGTGACAATATTAAATATCATTCTCTTAAGAATACTTCCCAAAACTCAGTCTCCCACCTGCATTATATTGCTCCAGCTCATGGCTCATTTATCTTTACTTATGTTACTATATAATAGTTATGGTAGGTTGCACAATTTGAGAGCATGGGCCCTGGTATACCCTATGCAGGGGCATGGAGTAGATCTTCAGTTAGGAGTAGAGAAATAAATGAAACTAAATTGAGTAAAAATCTTAACCACAACAACGACTAGGAGAATCTCAGCACATCTCTCCACCTATGAAATACCTATTTGTTTTTTCATATTTTCTATTTTAATTTCCTAAGTAAAAACCAAAACCAAAATAGGAGTTATCTTTATTCTGTTATTTTTCTTACTATCAGGTCTGACTCAGCTATTGATTACTTAAAAATAAGCTATTGATATTTATCCTATGAAAGAGTTTTCCCACTTTATCATTGTATAAAATTAAAATGGTGTGCATCATTAGTAAAGAAGAGGGATATTCTGGGTTATATTTTAATAATAAAGTCTTAAAGAGAAATGCCATTATAAATAATAAAAATATGCTCAAATTTATTAGTAATCAGAAAATGGAAATGTAAACATAATGAGATATTATTTTAGTCTTCATAGTTTGACAAAAATCATAATACTGGCTACTGCCATATGTTGACAGGGATGTTGGGATATAAGAACCCTCTTACATGTTTGATGGTCATGAAGTCTAGTACAGCCAATGAGAGTCATAACCAAATAACTTTCTTAAAGTAAATGACAGGAGTTCACTGTATACCTGGAGTTCTGCTCCTGGATAGGTAGTTTTCTATAAATCCTACAGATAGGAGTCTATTAGTGAACATAGATAAGGGTCACTGTTCCTTTGTTTTTAGTGGCAGGAATTTGGAAGGCATCAGAAGCTCATGTGGAGAATGAGCATAATAGTATATCATTACACAATCAGCATAGTATGTGTACAGATACCAGTGTGGATATGCCTAGAACATAAAGTGCTTACTGAAAAATGTAATAAGCAGAATGAGATCTATAGTTCAATATCACCTGTGTTCTTTTGGTATTAGTTTCCTCATCCATAAAATTAAATTATTCTGCCTTGGCTCAGTAGCTCTTGGTTAGAACATTGTACCAATATGTCAAGGTTTTGGGTCCAATCCCTGCTCAGGGCACATACAGGTATCAGCCAATGAATGTATGAAAAAGTAGAACAACAAATCTCTCTGTCTCTCTCTCTGTCTCTGTCTCTCTCTCTCTCTCTCTCTTACTTCCACTCTCTCTAAAAATCAAATAATAGTTTTTTTTTAAAGATTAAGATAATGCAAGTGCCTATATTACAGGGTTGTTGTGAACATTAAGTGAGTCAGCACATGAAAAGCACTTAGCTAAATCCTGGGACATAGTAAATGTTCTGTAATACTAGTTATTACTCATTTTATTTTTATTATACAAATCAGTGACACATACAAACAAAACACCATTTGACATTTGAAATAAATGTATACTAGTAAAAGTACACATCAAATCCTCAGATTTTTATTGTTTATGAGGAATGGGAGTAGGGAATGGGGGTAAAAAAGGATAAAGACATAGCTATCACAAGAGGAAGCAATGTTTCAGGAACAGAGCAATATGATTGTACCTTCTACATTTGAGTTTCAGAAAAAGATAAAAGATATCCAAAGGAATTCCTGGTTGGGCAAGGAAGTTAAAGTTATTTCAGCTGCAAGGGAAATAATGACTTAATCAATAGGTGTTATCACTCAAAAAGGATGTTTGGAGGTAGTTAGCCCAAGAATCAGTTTGGTTCACAGTGATATTATTTTTCTGTCCCCAGTCTTTATAGTCCCAGATTTTATACTCTAGAGTGTAATGTGATGTGACCTTGGCAGCAAAGTCAGAGTGGCTATTTCTCAGACTCCATATAGTGGGGAAAGGAGATGGCTTAGAACATCTCTCTTCCTCTTTTGACCAAGAGGAAATCTTTACCAGTATGTCCACCACCAGCAACTATACAATCAACTCAGACCAAACCCATTACTTGCAATGGATCAGTGACTTATGGCACTGCTGTGAGGAAAGGGAAATGTAGTATCCAATATTAATAACCCCTCTGATGGGACTTTAGCTCTTCCTACAATGCAGAAGCAGCTGGGAATGGCTGCTAAGTAGGTCACCAAGAGTGTCTGCCACATGAGGTTGAGAACATGGGGTATATACAAAAAATATGGGCTAAATTCATACTGAGTTTACTTTACCACTTACAGTCCCTAAGCTTTATGGAAATGATTCAAACTTTCTGTGCCTCATTTTTTTCTGTCTACAAAAAATAAATAACAATATCCACCTTATAAGCATGTGCTAATAAATTCAACCGTAATTATTATTAGTAATTATTAAAATGATCAAGAATTTTGTAGTCTTTTGGATTTTCATTAGAACCAGAGGACTGTTACTTGCTGCAATGACTATTCTTATGTATTATTATTCTTATCCAAATGTGACCTTGCCCCTTTAGGGGATTCTTGGCAACGTCATTTGCTGTCCTAATTGCCAGGGGAGTGGGAGAATACTATGGGCATCTAGTACAATTAGAGGCCAGGGATGCTGCTAAACACCTTACAATACATAGGAAAGCCTCCACAACAGAGGACTATTCAGTCCATAATGTTAATACTCTAAAGACAAAACAACAGCAACAAAAAAAAACATAACTCTTTGATATATGTAACCAAGACTCAGGTAGGTCAAAAGCAAACATTTTTAACTACTTGTATCAGTCATCTTTTTTTTTTTGCTACAAAATGCAGATAATGATCCCTTTCTTATAGCTTTGTTGAGAAGATTAAAATTCTGTGAACAATATTCCAGACTGAGTGAGCAAACAATTCACATCACTGTAGCTCAGCTTCTTCAACTATTAAATATAATAATAACGCCTCATTGTAATGTCATTGTGGGGATTAAATAAATTATGCTTAAGATTTCCAGGACATAGTAGATAATGTCAGGTATCAGATACTTTCTTCTCTTTTCATTAATGTTCAAGAGAAAGAACTTTGATCCTCTCTAGTGATTAAATACTGAAGGGAATACTCAATAAATAAATAAATAAAACAATGTAACTTTATTTTAAATTATATTTTATTGATTATGCTATTACAGTTGTCCTGATTTTTCCCCCTTTGCCCACGTCCACCCAGTGCTCCCTACTGCCTCAGGCAATACCCCCACCATTGTTCATGTTCACGTGTCCTGTGTATGTATTCTTTGGTTACCCCATTTCCTATACTGTAATTTACATCCCCATGATTAATCTGTAACTACTTATTAGTACTTCTTAATTCCCTCACCTCTTCATCCATTTTCCCCTTCTCTCTCCCATCTGGTAACCTTTTGGTAACTAACTTCTTTGACCTTTGGCTTTTTAATAATGATGTGTCATGGAGCGGGCCTCTTTGCATCTGCCATAATCGGGATTCTCTGTGCTTCCTAGACTTGCATATCTATTTCCTTCACAATTTAGGGAAGTTTACTTTCACTATTTTTTCAGGTAGATTTCCAATTTCTTGCTCTTTCTCTTCTCCTTCTGCACTCTTATGATGTGAATATTCAACCTTTTGAAGTTAGTTGTTCCAGAGACTGCTTACACTATGCTCATTTGCTTTTAGATTATTTTTTTCTTCTTGTTGTTTGATTAGTTGTTTTCTTGGCTTCCTTATATACCAAATCATTGTTTTGTTTTGTTGTTATTATTATTTTTTGGCTTCATCCACTCCACTATCGTTTCCCTGTAAATCGTTCTTTATTTCAATTAGTTTATCCTTTGTTTCTGATGGGGTCTTTTTTTATGCTGCTGAAATCCTCACTAAGTTTCTTGAGCATCCTTATAAAGAGTGTTTTGAACTCTGCATCTGATAGATTGCTTACCTCCATTTCATGTAGTTCTTTTTTTCACATGTTTTCCTTGTTTTAATTGTTGTTCAAGTACAGTTGTCTCCATTTCCCTCCACCGCATTTAGCTCTTTTTCTGGAGTTTTGATCTGTTCTTACCTTTGGGCCATGTTTCTTTGTCTCCTCATTTTGGCAGCCTCCCTGTGTTTGTTTCTATGTATTAGAGCTGCTATGATTTCCTGTCTTGGTAGTGTGACCTAATTTAGTAGGTATCCTGTAGGGTCCAGTGGCACAGCCTCCCCTATCACCAAGCTGGGTACTTGAGGTCTGCCCTCCCTGTGTACACCCTCCTTTTGTAGTTGAAACCTGGTTGTTGTTAGCAGGTCAATGGGAGGTATTTACCCAGGACAATCAGCTACAAGGACTGGCTGTGACCACTGACCACCAACCTCCACCCTCCTTGGAGGATTAGCTGTGCAGGGGCAGGATGGTGGTGCTCCAACATGGTCTGTAGCTATAAACTGGGTGTGCCGGCCCTAGGGTTACCCAGGTGGTTCAGGCCAAGGTCATCCTCCACCTTTGTTTCACCAGGGGCACTCTGCCTGAGATATAAAGCCATCTGAGATGGCTGCTACTTGTGCTGAGCTTGGAGATTCCCAGGCCAGCCACTCTGTGAATATAATCTGGCTGCCATTAAGGATCACTGAAGCCAGCTGTTGCTTGTTTAGGAGCCAAGGCCAGCCATTCTTATGGAAAAGCAGCTTGGTTGGACCCATAAGTTGGGTGGGGCAGAGAACCTGGGGATCTCCAAGGTGGATCACACAGTGTTAGCTAGGTTAATGGAGTCTCACATATGACACTAGCTTACTGACTCTGTGGGAGGAACATTTAGCAAAGGGACAATGGTCTCTGATCTCCTTGATGCTAGACACTTTAGTTTCTCTCCATATACCACTGGTGCCTCTCAAGCTGCTATCCTAGTGCTGGAGCTCACAGGAAGTGAGTCTGAGTAGGTGAGCCTGTGTGTGGGTTCTTTGAGAAATTGTTTGGGGCTCCAGAAAGTTCTTCCACCATTTCAAACCCTGCTCGTTTTTGTGGCCAGTGGTTTTGGAGATTAATCTTCCTGGTAGTTGAATCCTGGGCTATGGTCCTGGTATGGCTCTGGGACTCCTAGCTCGCAAAATATCCCTTCCTAGTTTTTATTCATATAGGTATTGGACCAGCCTGTTCTACATCTGTGCCCCTCCTATCAGTTTGGATGGATGTGGTTTCTTAAATTCCATAGTTGTCAGACTTCCATTCGACTCAGTTTCATAGCTGTCACACTTTCATTTAGCTCTATTTCTGATGGACCTGAGTGACAGTTGTTCTATATTTAAGCTGTCATTTTGATGTGGTTGTGTGAAGAGGTGAACCATATCTGACTACACTACCATCTTGACCAGAAGTCCAAAATAATGTAACTTAAAGCGAATATTGGATAGCTAGAGTTGAGAAGGTCTTCTGCCACTCAAGTGCCATGAGATATCTTTCAGGAATTGCATTAGATAAATTAGGCTGTAGAAAAAAAAATGTACATTTAGTTCCAGAGTCAGAAGCATGAATTAGGCAAAGAAAAAATACTATTACTTACTCTGTTTTCCATTTGATTTTTACAAGGCCATTGCTTCTTTAATGGCACCACAATGGTATATAACACAGAAGTTCCACATGCTTACTGGTCAACTCACTATAAACACCATTGTGAATATTTGCTATAAAACTCCCTATTATCATGTAATGAGTCTTGGTGATAAAACAGCAGCCAGTGATTCATTTCTCTGTGTTATTTCATGCAAGACACTTTTGAGGTCTGAAATACAAAAAGCATCATCTTTCAAAGGGAAATATCATAGAGAAGAAAGGCACTATCAATGTGCAGGTTGAAATCAAATAAGCCCTGATGCTAATAAAAGCTCTGAAGCTTGGCCTTGCAGACATCCTCACACCTTGCACAATTTCCAATTCAGACAATAAGAAATGGACCACATAAAATTTACTTAAATCTCATTGCTACTTAAAGATTACAAAATTATCAGCCAGTAAAATAGAAGAGAACCTGTGCAACCACACACAGGAAATGAAGATAAAAATTGGGTAAAAAATGTGGTAATTAGCATTGAGAGGAGGGGATGAGAGTCTCGAGACAAAGCATCAGATACTAGCAGTAAAATGAAAGACAAGAGCTCATTGTGGTCATTCTGATTGCCAAGGAATCAAGTCAGTATGGTTGATTAAACCAGTCTAGGCTTCTAGTGTTTCATTTTTGCTGTGTGCACTATGTTCTATTTGCTTTTTATCTTTTGTAATGATTATGAAGACAGAGATCTAATAAAAGGGGAAATATGCAAAACACAATGAGGTACCTAGCTTATATTGTATTAGCTGACAAATATGATAATAGGTTTCTTCTTTCCTTCCTTTCTGTTTATTTCTAGTGTTAGAGAATTTACAGATTCCACCACCATCATCTCCCTTAAATACTTGGATGTCTTTTTCACTTAGGGATTCTACTTTATATTGAGCTGAAATACAATTATTGTGTTTTTTGTTTGTTTTATTTTATTTGTTGGTCCTCTTTCTAATGCTTGAATTCACAAGACATACCTTGAGAACTTTAAAGAAAAAAAAGTCCTATTCCTTTCACATTGTTCTACCTCTTAACTAAATCTGATGTCCCTTACAATATGTGAAGTTTCCTCACTGTTCTGACCATATGGCGCCTCAAATTTTTCCAGGTGGTTGAAAGTTTCTTAAAAGAGTCACAAACTGAAGCAAAAGAAAAATTTTGAATGTAGCCTTAGGTCATAATTTCTTAATTTTAATGCTTATTCCAATCATTGAAGGTCTTGTTGAGATATAGTTTTTGATTCATTAGGTGGGGTGAGGTACTAGATTTTTCATTTCTAGCAAGCTTCCCTGAGATACTAAAGCTTCTAGTTAGCCAACAACTATTGGAGTAGCAATGGTCTAAAAATACGGAGCAGAATATATTATTTTCTCATTCTGTATACTATTTATCTGTCAATGCAGTGTATGACAGAAATTTATTTATACATGTGAAAGAGTTTCAGCACTTTTCCTAGGCTTTATGAAGACAGTAGGTTTTCATTTATTAATTCATTTTGTATTAGTCATGTTCTCTGTTCTCAGGAACATAAACCTTTCTGCTCAGGTAAATAGATCTTACTATCATTCATTACTCAGGACAATCTGTGAACTTATTTTTGTAAGTAGGTAGTAGCTATCTATATAACTGCTCCCTTTGCCATTTGTGTCAATTAGTCTTTAAATGTTAAAGAAAAATTCACTATCTTCCCACACTCTAGTGTCATTTCCAAGAAAGGGTAACACCCTATATCCAGGAGACCAAGATACGAACTTTGGAATTACTTACCATAATATTATGCTCGATATCATCTCCTTAATCAATGAATTTGTATTGCCAAGATTTGATAGTGATACATCCTAAATAGTTTGTAGTATTACACACTGGGGATCTTAGGTTAAAGATTGTTTTCTCCCTAAATTCCCTTTCTCCCCTATCATCCACATCCACAGCCACATCTATACCATCAAAGTTGGCTTCTTCTCAATTCCTTCAGAGTTACCTATGCTTCTCCTCTTTTAATATTATCATTAAAGCTTTAGCTGTTTTTATTTTCCACTATCGCACCCAAGCCTCGTAGAGAGTCCAGAACAGAGTATAGGTCTAACAAGAATCTGTTGAGTGTTTAATACATTGAAAAAAACCTGTGCTTGACTTAGACCTGTCTATCTAGGTGAATTGTTTTGACATTCATTTGAAATGAAGCTCAACTTTAGTTGTTTATCACAGCTTTATTTTGCAATTATAAATGCTTTTTGCACAAGTGGAGATTATTAAAAATGACTTTGTATTAATATGTGAAATCTTTTAAAATGATTTAATCTGAATAATGTTAATGGATAGCATTCATACATAAAATCTTTCACTTGCTCTTAATTATAAAAATAAAACAATAATTACAGACCAGCACATTCTAGATTTTAAAAGGTTGTACTGAAGCCCAGTTCTTATTGATGCATAGAAGATGACCTACATACATGCTTTCCTGGAACCCCTTAATCTGTATTTTCACACATAAACACACACACACACACACACACACACACACAAATGTGCTAGATGCTGACACTCGCTGTCTATAAAGACTGTGAGCCAGGAGTAAAGTGATAAACTATCCTGGTCTGCCCAGAATTTAGGGACTTCATAGAATGTGGGATTTTCAGTGATAAAACCAGGATAGTATTGGGCAACCTGGAATAGTTGATCACTTTACCCAGTGTTGGCTGGATCTAGGATCTAGCTCTACCTATAACACCTACCTAACTCCAAAGTCCATAAAAGGCAGGCCTATTAAAGAAGGTCATAATAGCTGTTGTGGTTGCTTTCTAGAGACAAAGAGGAAATTTTTTTGGTAGACTTTTCTGACCAATCTGGACCTTCCAACAGATTGATTCCTTATTTTCTTTTATTGGGCTCATTGCCAGCAAAAGCCAGTCATAATAGAAAGACCTCTGTTTTTTTTAACCTAAAGACTTTTTTCTAATATGTATAAAAAAGCACATTCTACCCTTTTCTGTAATGTCAAACATAACAGCCATCTGATGGTAATAATTTAACCATCTGCAACTGCAATCATTTAGTACACTGTTTGCAAAAAGTAAACCATAAAATGAAATGCAAATTGGATTCAGAGGCACATATGAGGTTTGTCCAGAAGGTTACCAGCCATGTAATATGAAGAATAGAGACATTTATTGAAAAAGATATAAAGATATAAGAAACATTGTGCATAGGACAGTGAAGCCTCAAAGTAGGAACCTTGGGACTTCACACAGTTCTCCCTATCACCATTAGCTGCCCTGTCATATTTTCCTGAATCTCATCAATGGTCTCAAATTGCTTCCACTTCAAAGGCGGTGTTAGTTTGGAGAAAAGCCAGAAGTCTCAGGGTGCCAAATCTGGGCTGTAGGGGGACTGAGTCACCTGGGTTATTTGATGTTTCACCAAAAAAGTCCGAACGAGACATGATGCATGAGTGGGCACGTTGTTGTAGTGAAGCTGCCCATCACTGGTTGTCCATAGCTGTGGCCCTCTGAATAATCCAAACAGTTTCTATAAGTGGATGTTTAAGCTTAATGTAAAATTTGATGGAGATTCGTTGCTCTACTTGCTCAGTCATTTTGAACGTGATGGCCACACAGTTCACATGTTCACTCAATGGCATCTACCACCCCCACTGACTAGTCAGTGAAGTCATCACTGTTCACACATGCACATTCCAGTCCACTCTCCTTAGCTGCCAGGTTACATCAATGTCTCACAAACCATTATCATTATATTAACAATGGCTGTATTTTTCCCAGACAGACCTTGTATTTCTCTAATTAATATTGCTTCTTTAGGGAGTTATAGGTTCCTTTTGGCAACATTCATTTTACGGAAATCTCTGGAAGTACCATTTAAAGAGAGGTATGTTAAACTTTTAGAAGGAATTAACATGGTTTCCTCAGAAATGTCTCCACTTTAAGTCTGTAGTTTCAAAGTAGGGCTCTTTTAAGAGTAATTTAGGTACCTCATTTGGTTTTCAAAGCCTTCTTAAGGTGATCTGAAAATAATCATCCCAATGTTTTCTCACAGTTTCCCTGTAAACTTTTTTCACTTCCACCTGGTAGGTGAACAGCTTTTTCTCAGACACAGCTAGCACTGTATCTTGCATATAGCAGGAACTCAATAAATTTACTCATACATAATCAGATGTATGAATAAATGATGGAAAAAATAAAATCTGGTAGATTATTTGGAACCTCTATCTCACAATTTGCTGTGTTATCATTGCCAAGCTGGCAGGTTATCTCTGCTTCTCCCCTTTCCACAAGCAAGTCTGTTGCTCCTCCTCTTTTTTTCCTAACTTAAAAAAACCCACAATTAGGCCTCCCCTTGCCCAAAGGATTATATGCAAAAACTCACCTCTCTCTATTCTTCTTTAGCCTGTTCCACTCCCTAAACCAAATTTCTGTTTAAATATCTAAGTGCTACCAAAAAAAGAAGTAAAATAATTTGATTAAGTTATCAAAGTTCACACCAATAATAATAAAATACCTGAAAGTATATTAAAATTTGAAAAGGCCATTGTTAAACCAAACACATGTCTACATAGTAGACTTTTAAGTACTGAGAATTGATAGTTTTCAAACAGTTTGATGAGGTGGAGAAGCGAATGTGTGTGTGTGTGCTCCCTAAGGAGACAGCTATTTCTTTTCTGCCATTAGTTAGCAAAGTCTAAAATATGAATAAGAATAAGGATTAAGGGGTGGTGAGAGGACATGGACAAACAATGGCTGATGATAGAGAAAAATCTTAATGGAACGCTCAATTAACTGGATTGTTAGTAGTAAGAAATAAGATTTGCTATACATGTTTTTTTATGAAAAATAGAGAAATTAAAGGAAACAAAATAATCACAGGAAGATTGTATTTCTTGAGAGTACTCTACTGAGGTCATAATAAATCCACTTAATTGCCTACATTTTCTATTTCTGAGATTCTGAAAATTGGAATAGATGTCCTAAATGGTGACCCTGAGTCCCAAAGTGGGTTGTAATGATGAGACAATGAGATAATGTGGGTGAAAGTATTTTGTGAATTACAGTACACTGTGAAAATATAAGGAAGACCTTTTAAAGCACACATATCTCTAAAAACTAGTATTTCTGTATAAAATTGTGACTCTCTCTTTGTGGAATTACTTAATGTAACTAGATGGCCATGTTTTAAAAATACTATAGAAACAGTTTCTTAAAGGGTCAGAGGTCTTCCTAAATCACTTCCATTATTTCTTCCACCTCTAATATTTTATAATGTATTGTAATAACATGAGTGAGAGAAATACTAGTATTTCAACAATTGTATTTTTGAACATGAAATAAATCTAATTTATTCCTATTAGTACCCAACCTACCTTCTGCCAAGTGATTTAGTTTTGGAAGTAGCTGGTAATGTGATCTAATCTAGTGAATCTCCATCAAATCATCATGTATAAGTCAGTTTCAATTCAATGCTTCTCCATACCTGATCCTTCCTTCTCAGAAGTCACTGATCTGCCTTGGCCATCAAGTGTCAACAATTGCCAGTCATAATAGTAAGAAGTAGGGCTGGAAGGTTATCTTTCAAGATTGGATCTCTGTAGGGAGTAGTTTACTGAGCACTGGTATCACTCACTATGCTAGTTCACAGAGGGGGTACTAATGGCACAGGGGATGCTGGGTGTTGGTAGAAGTGAATGGATAATAGTAGACTCTGTATGGCTCTCTCCACTTTGGGGATCCTCTGGGACATTGAGATAGAGCTTTTCTATGGCTCAAGGCAGGCAGCCTACCATAAAATTCCTCTAAAGGACCCCACCTTGTCTAGTACTAAAAAGTATATTCAGAAGAGTTACTCCAACTGATATGGTACAACTACTGACAATCAGAACAGGTGCTAGCCAGAGCATCTGTTCCATTAGGTATATGCCAATGTTAACCCTCCATTTCATGACTCGTGAGAAGTCATCTCAGAATGGTGCTAAGAGAGGGGCTAGTGGCTATGTTTCTATCAGTCAAAAGGATTTCCATTTCAATAACCAGTTGAGGCATACTGAGGCACACCAGCTAGGTATTAGTACTGCCGATATCCTGGTGGTGTCTGACAAGAATGTAGATCCTCATTCTTGGGTGCCAAACACAAATGAAACCTGTAGGAACACCTGCTGTCCCCTTCCATCAAATTGTGGAGCACAGGGGCAGTGGTCTGGGGACTCATACTAAGAGGTGTACACATCTTTTAGTACTCTTTGCCCAGTCAGAGGTACCATATCTCAGGGAAAATAATAGAAGTCTGATTCAGCTAGCCCCGGCTCTTCTCAGAAATCTATGCTCAGCTGGCAAGCCCCCTGCTATTTCTAGCACCATCAGCTGTGTAGCTGCAATCTTCAGTTCTTAGTCAAACCTGTGTGGCACCTTCTCATGGCTCACCATCAAGAGTCTTTTTACCCCTTTCCTTCCCTCATTGTCTCTCCTGCATTCTTCCAAACTGCTCAGAGAGAGCTCTGCATCACTGCTAACATCTTGCTTTTCTGTTTCTTAAGCTGTGTGGTTAAGAGATCCCCCGAACTGCAGGGTTAGCCCCCCAAACCATGTGGTTCCACACCTTGTCAAAACTGCATGCCCTCCCCCACATGGCTGTCATGCCTGGATTTAAACCCTGGTGCAAATCTTCCTCTACATCCCTATTTATGACTTCTCACACAATTAGCGACACCTTCCAGCATTCCTGTATTTTTCCAGCTTTTCTGGGCTGCCATAAGTCCAGACAGGCATGGCCCCTTGGCATGAGAGCCAGCCATCTTCAGGTCTCCCACAGGCACTATAATCAAGGGGGGGTTTCCTCCCAGTTATGTCAGGGGTCAAAGTCACTCCCATCTCCCTGGCTCAAAGCAGGCCACAACTATTCAACATATCTATGAAGCTAACCAAAAATTATAGATATGTTAAAAAAACAGTTTTGTGGTTATTTGCAAAACTGTTGATACACAAAATAACTCTCAATGGCATTGCTCCATGTATTCTATCCCCCAATTCAGACTTAGGAGGGTGAGGGCATCCTATATTTTTAATATTTCCTGGACACCCCAAGTTCTGGACCCCATTACAAATCTTTCTTGGGGTGGTCCTGCCGGCACCCTGTTACAGTGTCAGCAATGATACAGTGTAGTGTGCAAAATGAAGCATCCATTAATGCTTATATTAATGCACATTAAGTCTCCATAGTTCTCTGCATCATGCTAAGACAATTTTATCAATACCTCAATTATTTAGATTTATGATCCTTTTCCTTCTTCTCCCACCAGAGATACTACAGAATTTTAAGTTTCCCACATTTTTAAATAATTGGGAAAGTCCTGGGGTAAAGAAAAAGTTAAGAGATGCATATACTGGGCTTAGAGGCAGTAAGAAAAAACTCATCAACCTAAATCAGTAATGATACTTGAGAGGGGTCTAGCCTGTATAGATGCCTACAGAGTCATGGATGAGTTAGAGGGTGAGAAATTATAGAGAAACAGCCTGCTTTCTGTTTTTTTTTTTAATCTTGAATGTTACTAGTTTAAATGAGTTATTAACTCTCATCACTTTGTGCACTGAGGTGGGAAACCACAAGTAAACATCAAATGAATCTGACTTCCTTGGTAGGTCTGGGTAAGAAGGTGGCACAGGTGTGCCTATGCTCAAAAACCATAGCATATGAATACACTGTAACTTTTCTTTAGTTGTTATTTCTTCTGCTGTGTGAAAACTGTAGTAGTACATACTCAGTCTATTGTTGGACCAGAGGTTTGTCTCGATTATTATTGTAGACATGATATGATCAGGTCTGTTTCTCCTTTTTTTTATCCAGCCCTAAATAACCCATACCTTTAACCTCCCATTTGCTTTTATGTGACACACAGCATGCTATAGGGTGAATGAAATTGAGTCTAGACTTTCCTGAGTGTCTATATCCTCAATATTTTTTTTCTGAATTTGCTACAATAATCATTATTTTACCAGAAAATCAAAATAAAGGTAACATTTGAGTGATTAGAAGTATATGAATAAAACATAATATTTTTGTCAAAGGAACTGATTCTTATAATAGATATAAGAATATTGTTTAATATATGTTTTTCTTGTCAAGGGTAATTATTATTTTTGCCCAGTTTTATGGATATATAACTGACATATATCACTGTATGAGTTTCATGTGTACGACATGAAAGTTTGATCTGTGTATATTGTAATATGATTACCACAATAAGTTTATTGTGTTTATCCACCATCACATATATGTAGATACAATAAGAAGAAATGGAATTTTTCCCATTATAGTGAGAACTTGTAGAATTTACCGCTTAACAACTTTCATATATGTCATACACCAATATTACTAGTGCCATCATGTTAGTACTTATCATACCTTGTTAGTACTTATTTATCTTTATTTTTTTACTATCTTCCTCCATTTTTTCAACATTTTTGCTTAACCTAGAATAACTTACTCTCAGACTCCTCCTCTATGACAACGTAGGATTTGGACTAATTTAATACCAGTGACCTTCTACCACATTATAGTAAAGTATTAATTTTACTTAACAACCAAGAAATAAATTCTATCCAGCTTAGTACATTGTGAAGAAAGTGTAACTGCCTTTTATCCCCACACTATATAGTTTGTGTAAATATTTCAGAAAGACCATCAATTGCTAAAGGGCCCATTTATTTTGAAATTTATTAGTATTACTTCTTCAGTGTAATAGAACAATGTTTTATATTTTTCAAACAAGGATGATTTTGCATCTATGTTATTTTGATATAGCTTTGTGATGATATAGCAATATTTTTGTTCCAAAAATCTATAGAAAGAGGCAAGGGCTCATTGTTTGGGGATCAGTACATTCTTGGCTGGTAGAGCCCTTTATATAGCAGTGTATTAAGAGCACATTTATGTACTATTTATAGAATTTACCTCTGTCTTTTCATTCTACTTTTATTCTTGCATGTCTACTCCCAATTATAATTAAGTCCCTAAATCTTGGGATTATAATGCATGCCAATTGTCTCACTCTAAGTCAAATCTACAAAAGCCAATTTCATTTAAGGGGAGTTTTTGAAGCTTGGAAAAATTACCTCCCTGAAAGTATTTATACTGCAAAAAAAAAAAAGAGGGACAATCAGTAATGTTTAATTTCAAAAGGTTTTTGAAATTATCCTGCAGTGATTTAATTGGTTGATATCACACCCTATAAAATCATTTCTATGAGAGAGACAGAGTAGGATGTGTTGCGCGTAGGTCATCGGCCAGCAGTGACCACGGAACGCTGTGGATGGCTCGACGATAAACACGCGAGAAAAAACAACACATGCACAGAGACAGACTAGTTTCTGTGGGGAAGTAGGGACGAAATGGCCACCCCCCCTAGTGGGGGAGCGCGCCGATTTACAGTCCATACCTGCTTTTATTGGGCTCATGCTGCATAATAATTCAGGTAAAGTACAGTACTCATTAGGGGAAGTAAGGAACTATAGAAAACAAAGAACTCTGCCCGTCTATTGAGTTGGGGGTCAAAGAGCTGTAAGACTGAGGAACAAACTAACTTCCTCCTAAGACCCTTCTCATTCAACTGAGAGCATTCTAAACAAAGAAGGTTTCACAGTAATTTACATGTTCTTTCTTAGGCCTGATCACCCCGGGAAATCCGCACTTCTCAGTACCGAGCTGTACCACCCTGTCATTGTTTCAGGCTTAGGTGGAGCAAGGGAACTAAGGCAACCAAGAGATAAGGAGATTTTCTCCCAGACGATGAGAACTCAGGCTATGTCAAAGTCAAGGAGCGAGGGTCCATCACCCCCTTTTGCTGCAGCCCCCCAAGTCCTTCTTTTGGGGGGGCCTCCCAAAGTGATCGTGCCTGGCTTAGGTCGTTCCCCCCCATGGGGAATCTTACCCGTCTTTGGCTAACCGACCAAGCTTTTTGGGGTTCAGTTATGAATAAGGCAGCAGAAGCAGCATTCCTGCCAGGAAGATAAGCTTTTGTCTCCTTGCTGGCTTACAGTTCCAAGGGCGTTCCCTTAGCCTTAGCTAGGCGGGGGTTTCAGCCTCTGATACCAGTCAGGGCGGTTCCCAACAAGGATGAGGAGGAGGGTGAAGAGGTGGAGGAGAAGGAGGAAGAGGACGAGAAGGAGAAGAAGAAGAAAGAAGACAAAGAAGAAGACGAGGAAGAAGATGAAAAAAGAAGAAGAAGAGAAAGAAAGAAAGAAAGAAAGAAAGAAAGAAAGAAAGAAAGAAAGAAAGAAAAAGAAAAGAAGGAAGAAAGGAAGGAAAGAAAAAAGAAAGAAAGAAAGAAAGAAAGAAAGAAAGAAAGAAAGAAAGAAAGAAAGAAAGAAAGAAAGAAAGAAAAAGAAAGAAAGAAGAAAGGAAGGAAGCATGAGCAGGAGAAAGGAGAAGAAGAAAGGAAGGAAGGACAAGCAGAAGAAGAAGAAAGGAGGAGAAGAAGGAGAAGAAGAAAAACAACAACAAGATGGTTTATTATCTTCTCAAGGGTTCTATTTAAATGAGTCAATTACAATATAGCTGAACTGAAACTGGTGAGGGATTTCAGAACCCTTTCCATAGCAGGGTCCTACCATTCTAGAGAAAACAAAGCAACAAGCCTAGACTGATGAGGATACCTACATTCAATCTAGTACATGGTCAGCATACACATTAACCTATCTTTCCTTAACCAGGATTCATTTATTTATTACACAAACATAGTGTAAAATAAAATAGCTGGTCACATTGTTTACTTTTAAGTTTGTCAGCTATGGTACATTTAGGAAATATGTACAGTCCTAACTAGCAGGCATATCAACGCTAGAATGATTTCCTTACCACATTGAGTTCACATTTTATGGTACTTTTCTCTCTCTCTTTTTTCTTGTACCTTTAATGGCTAGAGTGTTGGTAATATTAATAAAATGTATTTATCTCTCTAACAAAAATTTGCTCATTATCTCATATGTACCTGGCACTCTCAGGAAATAAATAGATACATAAAATATAATCTCAGACTTGAAAATCATAGTGTTAATGGATGTGATGGTTAATTTTATGTGTTAACTTGACTGGGACATTAAGTGTACTGATATTTGGTTAAACATTGTTCTGCTGAATCAGTAGGGTAGTAAGTAAAACAGATTGCTTTCCCCAGTGTAGGTAGGCCTCATTCAGTCCATTGGAGGTCTGAATAGAACAAAAGTCTGAGTACAAAAGAATTCTCTCTCTCTATGACTGACTGCCTTTAAGCTGGGGCAGTGGTCTTTTCCTGGACTTAGGGTGGTACTTACCCCATTGGCTCTCCTGGGTCTCAGGGTATGGGTTTCACACTGGAACTAAACCATCAGCCCTTCAGAATTTCCACTTTTCAGATTGTAGGTCTTCTCAGCTTCCATAATTAGGTGAGTCAATTCCCTATAATAAATCTATTATATCTATCATATATATATATATATATTCTATATCTACCTATCTATATCCTATTTATCTATTCTACCTATCATCTACCTATATCTATCATCTATCCTATTCATCTTATTTCTCTAGAGAACCCTAATACAATTATGAAGTATAAGATATATGTAATGAAACATATATAAATTATTACTTGCGACTCATGTGAAAACAGAGTGCTTTAGGAGCCCATATATGGAAATTAATGTATTATTTGAGGGGCCAGTAAGGAAAGGATTCATGGAGGAGTTGATAGTTGAACTGGCTATTTTTCTGATTTTTCCAGGCAAGGAAAGTAGGATATTATGTTCTGGGCACTGAAAACAAAAACATGGGTCATCACTTTATCAGTTTACTCAAAGATTGGTGAAAGCTTCAGAATGACTAGATTCTACACTGCCTGTGGTGTTATTAGATGTGTGGACACATGCAGAGTGAAAAGACCATTATTATACTACATAAGGAAAGCAATACATGCTGGAATATAATCAAACCAGACCTACATTTTTGAAAACTGAGCATCATTGCTTGGTTGTATGTTTTCCTATAATAAATAATCTTTTTGTAAGTTTTGGGGAATTCTCTAGTAAAATATTCTTCAACTTTCCCTTATACTGCCACCACTACACTGGCTCAAAACACTGTCAATTTTTACCTGGGTAACTGCACATACACTCTAATTCTGCCAACACCTTGATAGCAGCCTTGAGAAACCCTAAGGAGAGGACCTAGTTGAGTCCTTCCCAACTTCTGACCAACAAAACTGAGATAATAGGTTTGTATAGAGTTAAGTCACTTACTTGTTATAATAGAAGCAGAGAACTAACATGCTATACTATCTGGTTTTACACTGGAGAGTAAAGTACTCAATTTGTGATTTTAAAGATATTGTAATTCTCACTGGGGATACAGCAGAGGAAGCCAGAACTGATGGTAATGGTATTTAGATTAGGGTGTTGGATGTAGAGATACAGAGAGTATTTGGATGTAAACATTGGGAAGTAAGAGCTACCAAGTTGCTGATGTATCAGACATTTAAGGAGAGGGATGATGACATACCCAGGGTTATTCCAAAGTTTGGGGCTTATATCACTGGTAAGTGCTGCTTCCAGCCAAGGATAAGGGGTAGTCTAGACAGAACAGCTGAGATGGAAAGGATTTCTATATATATATAGTCTGTCTGGAAAAAATCCAACCATTGTTAGTATAACGAGAATGGTTTGTGCAACATCAGTGTAACCTGGCAGCCAAGGAGAGTGGACTGGAGTGTGAATGCATGAACAATGATGACTTCACTGTACTATTCAGTGTGGGTGGTAGATGCTATTGAATGAGCAGGTGTACTATGTAGCCATTACATTAAAAATGAATAAGTGAGTAGAGCAATTAATCTGCATCATATTTTACATTAAGCTTCAACATTCCTTCATGGAAACTATTTGGATGATTCAGAAGGCCACAACAATGGACAACTGGTAATCGGCAGCTTCTTCATGACAATGTGTCCACTCATGCATCATGTCTCATGCAGAGATTTTTAATGAAACATCAACTCATTCAGGTGACTCAAACCCCATACATCCCAGATTTGGCATCCTGTTACTTCTAGCTTTTCCAAAAACTCAAATCAACTTTGCAATGGAAGAGATTTAAGACCATCGATGAGATTTAAGAAAATATGACAGGGAAGCTGATGGCGACTGGGAGAACTGTGAGGTCCCAAGCTGCCTACTTTGAAGGGGACTGAGGCATCATTGTCCTATGTACAATGTTTCTTATATCTTCTCCAATAACTGTCTCTTTTTCATAGTACATGTCCAGATACTTTCTGATACCTCATTATATACATATGTGTGTGTTTGTGTGTGTGTATAATTTTTAAAGTGCTGGGCCTAAGAGGAAAAAAATAACTGTTCATCATTGCAAATATATTTTTTTAACTACTCACCCAACATTCCTTATTTTGAGCTGCAAAATATTCTTATGATTGTGTTATATTACAACTTCTGAAAATAACAAATTTGCCCTTGGTTCTCTACAAAATTAGCAAACTCTTTAAACTAATTTACTGAATCCTGAAATATATATCTGCAGACTAATTTCTAGGAGAGATTAAATGCTTTTTTAAAATATGCAGGAGGACATATTTATCCAAAGAAATTCTCCCTGAGTACATTTACCTGTGGGAAATGTTATGGGAATCAAGCCCTGGTGCCATTCATCACCCATGGTTCAGTTTTCCAATTTTCTGCATTGAACAGTTCTGTGTCCATCAAAATATGAGACTATTTCACTTGACTTGTCTTGGCATATACTATAATAATGATACAACATGATATGATATTAATATGGATATAATAATTTGCCATTTTAATTTGAACATTTCACCTAAAATGTCATATGATGTCATTGAGTGATATTATGTTACAGAATTACATGCTTATAATTTTGTAATAAAAAGTTCAGTTATTTATGTCAGACCCTGTATATATATATGTTCATTTATGTGTATATGTGTATTTATATATATGTGCACCAGACATATATATATATATATAATACCTATGTTATATTCAACGTTTTATTGGTCTCATCAACTCTGTCTGCTTTTGCCACTCTTTCCACAGAGCAGAGAGCCTTAGTGGTAGGAGACTGAAAATGATAAGCAAATGCTCAGAGATATTAGTTTTCATGTGAATCATATACTCACTTCGTGATTGTATGATTTGAGGAAGTGATCACTCTGCACTTTAGTTTACTCATACGCATGATGGGGATAAAAATAAAAACTACTTTAATGTATTTTTGTTTACTACCAAGTGAGTTAATGTGAGCAAACTCTCAGTATACTGCTTATCCCCTGGAAAGCACTCAGGAATATTCTTGTAGCTGTCCTAGAGATCATCTGATTGAACCCATTAAACTGACAGATAAGGAAATTAAAGACAGGCCAGTGAACTCCTTATGCACACTGACATGCACTGACTCCAAGGTGCCTGTATCCTAACAGAGGACACTGAGATACCATGCTACTGATTACTGCCTCACTCTTGCTTCAGAGTTGCCTAAATCAGAATCACCTGGAAGCCAGATTAAAGGGCTTGACCTTCAGAGTTTCTGATTTATTAGGTTTCTAGCAAGTGATCAAATGAAACTGATTCTGTTGGTTCAGGAATCACATTTTGAGATTTGTGAAGTAGATTGTGAGGCAAAGTTAAGAGTCTATTTCAAACTGTTGATGTCAAAGATTAAATCAATGATTTAAGGTATAAACTAAATAGGAACTTAATGACCCATGAGAGGTAAGGGAGAGGAATGAATGTTGAGATATCTATATCAGATAGCTAAGAAAATGCTGTTAATTCAGATTAGGAAAGTGATAGTGGCAAATGTTTTGGAAGGTAATTGTGGGATTAATTCAGGATAGGCCAAATGTAAGGTGCCTGCAGCCTGGAAAACAGGAAAAAGTACTGAACAAAATCAGTTAAAAGTTTGAATCTAAACTTTTGGCCACAGCACTGAGCTACAGTTACAATCTACATTTGTATATGTGATCATGGAAAATGTGGAAGTGTAATAAACTGTGTATAAATAGAAAATGAGGAATAAGTATAAGAATATCAATGTTAAATTATAGCACAGAATAGGAACAATAAACAAGACTGAAACATTTGTCAGAGAGTAGAATTCAAGCAAACAGTAGGGTTGGTGGCAAGAATTTCATGAGGGGATGTTCCTCATCAGCTGCATCTTATAATACAGTCTAATAATCACATATATGATTTAGAGGTTTCAGTAGACATTTGTCCTATCCACGAGTTTGCCGGTGAGCCAAAGCAGCTTAATTAAAAAATAAATTAGATATCACCAGCTCTGAATTTACTCCAAAACTCCAGCCACATTCCCATTTGCCTCCTTGGCTGTCTCACATCTAAAGACTTTTTGAGCCTTCCAGGTTGATTTGGCTTAAAAATTAAAATGGCCCAGAGGTAAACTGATTATCTTGCCCAATCTTAAACTGACAATGGTCTAAAACCTCCAAACCAGAAATCTAAAAGCACTTGTAGACATTTTCTTTCTTTCACTATCCAACTCCAGTTCTTAATCATTGTCATATTGAGGCTGCCTCCCTAAAAATTATTATGTCCATCTCTATCTTTCCCGGTGTTACTAGTTCAGTACAATTTCAACACCACCTGTATTACTGCAGTTGTCAAAATGTTACTCTTCTTCCAATGCTAGTCCCTTTCAATCTGTCAGTCACAAAGCTGTCAGAGTGATTTTTCCAAAAGGGAAGTCTGTTCTGGTCACTCTCCTGCTCAAAACCCACTGACCACAGTGTAAATTCCAAATGGTTTTTCCTATCACATTTGGTCCTTTTCTCTCCAGCTTCAGTTTGCATTGCAACCAACTTTGCCCCTGTAAATTATTTGTAAATTAAAGAAGTTATAACTACAGTGAGAGGTGGTATTTATAGTTTCCACTGTATGTCATAAACTGATAATTTAAATAATTTAAAATACTTGTCCCAGTGTATACCATTCCTGCCCCTCCAGGCCAACAAACAAATGAAGACATTAGACACAGTTCCTGAAGTACAGGCCCAATTTAAATAGGGTGACACTGAAAAGACAGTCAAGTCTCAGAAACTGAGACCCAGAAGTTCTATTATTGATTAGAAGTAAATGGAAGGCACAGTTTGGGAAGCTGGTGTTCATGTTTATGATGCCTTATCCTGAGTCAGGCTAAAGTATTATCCAATAATATTATATAGCTTGAATGAGGACTGAAGGAAGATTTGTATTTCCTAGTTCTATGAATAAATTTCACCAAAAACTTTTGGTAGTGTGCATTTTTATTCTGGATTAAAACATAAGCACAGAAATTTGGGGTGGTGAACACACAGTACAGTATACAGATGATGGATTACAGAATTATATATCTGAAACATGGTTTCAGGTTAATAATTTTGGTTAATAATTTTATTAACCAATGTTACCCTAATAAATTCAATTAAAAAGTAAAGAGAGAGAGAGAAATAAAAAAGAACTTAGAAATTAAAAAAATATAAGCTGAGAAAATTTAAGTGACTATATATATATACATACATATATATGCATATAGTAAAAAATATATATACATATACTTGCTGTTTTAGCTTGCCAGCAAACTGTGGATAGGACAAATGGCTTTATTCCATTACTCTACTAAAACCTCTAAATCATATGAGGGACAATCCCCCCCAAAAAATCCAGAATTGTCTTCTGGAAGGTGGGCCCCTTGTAGTACACACATCCCCCACTATGTTAGTGTTCTAGGGATGAACCCATCTGTATCAGTGTACCAGCTAGAAGTGTTGTGAGAGGCTGTCTGGCTTCAGTGAAAATTTTTTGACACCTCTTTCAACACATTTGCCCACTTCACAATGGGTGATTTACAAGTGCACCTGCCCACACCACGCTGAGTGTTCAGCCAGTTTTTACTATAAATGGCTCTATTCACCCAATGCCCCACCATTTCTATTCACCCAATCTCACCCAGAGTGAGGTTTTTTTTTTTGTTTCTCAGTGTGAAAAAAATCCTTAAAGGTGAGCTTTTTGCCAATGTGGAAGCAATGAAACAAAGGACAGTGGAGACATTAAAAGGCATTGATGAGTTCAAAAAGTGTTTTGAGCAGTGGAAGAAAACATCTTGTTAGGTGTATTGCATGAAATGGAGAGTACTTAGAAGGTGACTGAAGTTTAAACATGTAAGAATAAATACACAATTTTTTATAAAGAAATATTGTTCTTCTGGGTCCCCTTTAATATATATGATCATTAAGCTACATTCCATACATATAGAGATGATATATATATATATATATATATATATATATATATATATGATAGATTATAGATAAATAGAGAGATAAAATAAGATTCAGACAGAATCTTTTATACGTTTTATCATTTACTTTTTATGGCTTTTGACATTTTTCTTGAGACAAAATCTAATTGTGAGCTACATATATCTTAAAAATATGATACAGTGAGCTTCGACTCACATAATTCTCATCCCAATGTTGATTATTATAAGCTTTATAATAAGTCTTGAAGTCAGGTATATAAGTCTTTTGTTTCTCTTCAATGTTTTTTGTCTAATTGACATGATTTGTATTTCCATGTAAGTTTTAGAATCAGCTTGATGATCTATATAAAAAATCCTGCTGGGATTTTTTTGGTATTTTACGTAATTGTCCGGGGAGCATTTCTGAATTTTTTTAATTGTATTTTTTCCATTGCCATTTATCCCCCTTATACTGTCTCCAACCTCTGACCCCCTTCCCGCACTGTCACCACACTGTTGTCCACGTCCGTGATTCCCTTTTTTTTTTTTCTCAGTTCCTCCAACTGGGATTTCATGTAATTTAAAGACCAATTTAAGACATCTTTGGAACATCCAATCCATAAACATGGATTAATTATCTTGTTACTGACTTTGATTTGTGCCAGAAATGTTTTATAGTTTTCAATGTAGAATTCTTAGAAAAGAATTTCATTAAATTTATTCGTATTTACTGTTTTAGAATATTACAGTTTAAAATTTCAGGTTACACATTATTTATTCTTAATACATGGAAATACAATGGATTTTTACATATAATTGATTTTTATATATTGACATTATGCCTAGTAATATTGCTGCATATTTAATACTACTACTAATTTTAGTGCCCCCCTCATTTTTATATCCCTTGGAATTTTCTCTATATACTCTTCTATCAATTGCAAATAAAAATAATTTTACTTCTTTCTTCCAACCTTAATTCATTTCATTTATTTATCCTGCTTTATTGAACTAGTTAGAACTTCTGGTACAATGTTGTATATAAATAGTAGCAGTGGACATTGTTTTCTTATTATTGATTTTACAAGGAAAGCCTGTATTTTGCCATTAAGTATGGGTTTAGATGTAGGTTTTACATAAATACTCTGCTTCAGATTAAAGAATATTAAGCTTAATTCCTAGTCTCCTGAGATATTTTATTCTGAAAGGATTTTGAATCCTGTCAGATGTTTTTTCTGAATCTAGCTAGATTATATATAATTTTTAAAAACTTGTTAATGTGGTTACAATGAATAAGTATCTAGTATTAATTGTAATTCTGGGATAAACCATACTTGATAATATATTTTGCATCATTTTTATGTATTATGGAATTAATTTCCTAATATTTTGTAATAATTTTTTAAAGTTTGTAGTCATGAGAGTTATATGTCTGTAATTTTCATTCTCTGTAATGTCTTTGACAGTATTTGGTATCACAGTTCCACTGGACTTATAAAATGAGTTGGCAAGTGTGCTTCCTTCTCTATTTTCTGAAACGGTCTCTGCAAGGTGGGCATTATTTCTTCATTACTGTTTAACACAATGCACTAGTGAAACTATCTGGCCCTGGAGGGGTTTTTTGTTTTTGTTTTTGTTTTTTGCAATGGAAGTTATTTTAGTTACAAGTTCAATGTCTTTAATAGATGTAGTGCTATTTCCAATTTTTAGTTCTGCCAGTTTTAATAAGTTATTTTAAAAAATCTGTCCCTTTCATGTAACTTTTTTTTTCAGTTGGGGATTTGAATAGTTCTCTTTGCTGGTGGAATTAGTTGACAGAAAAAAACAGTGAGGAAAATCAGTTAAATAATACTATTAGCCAAATTGACCTAATTCATATTTATAGAACAGTTCATTCAACAACAAAATAAATATTCTTTTCAAGTACAAATGGAATATTCACCAAGGTACCTTTTAAAATTTATTAGCATAAAACTATTTAAAATATTCAATTAATATCATTTTTATTCATAAGGAACAGTAATATCTTTTGTTTGTAATATTAGTAGTTTTCATTTTTATCTTTCTTTCTTTACCTCTCTTGCTATAGGCTTAACAGTTTTAAACTTTTCATTTAATTTTTTTTTAAAGAACAAACTTTGGTTCATTTTCCTCTACTGTTTATTTCTTTCTACCATGTTGATTCTCATTTTTAAATTTTCATTAATTTATTGTTACTTTACTTACTCTTTTTTTCCTACCTTCTTAAGGTGGTAGCACAAATCATTGAATTTATACATTTTTCCTTTTTATTGTATTTTAAAGCAGTAAACTTCTCTCAGCATTGCCTTGGTTGTATCATTCAACTATTGATACATTATATATTTAACTATAACTTTAATAGTCTTAAACTTCTCTTGCGATTTCTTCTTTGAGTAATGGCTTATTTTTTAATAGTTTGCTAATATCTAGATATTTGAAGTTTTTCTATCATACTGGTTTTTGTTTTTAAGTTAGGGCTGTTTTGGTCATGGAATATATTCTTATATGATTTTCAGTTCTTGAAATTTATTGAGAATTATTTCAAGGTCCAGACTAAGATCTAGATAAGTGAAAAGAATCTGTATTTTTGTTGTTGGATGAAGTGTTCCTTAAGTTAGGATGAATTCAAATGACTTAAAGTATTGTTTGAGTCTTCTAAGTTCTTACTAAATTCTTATATAATTGTTTTGTCTATTTCAAAGAGAGTAGAGTTACATTTTCAATATTATTTTGTATATATTTCCCTTTATTTCTGATAATTTTTTGTTTCATTTATTTGAGGGCTTAGATGGCTTTATAAGCATATAAGATTTTAATATCTCCTTGATGAAAGACATTTTATAGTTACACATAACTCCTCTATCTCTGGTAATACCCTTCATTTGAAGTGTACATTTTCTGACATTAATGTAGAAAACAGTTTTAAACTTTTCATTTAATTTTTTTTAAAGAACAAACTTTGGTTCATTTTCCTCTACTGTTTATTTCTTTCTACCATGTTGATTCTCATCTGACATTAATGTAGAAAATGTACATTACAAGCTTTGTCATGTTTAGAGTTTGTATGGTATTTACTTTCAACCTGCTTATATCTTCATGTTTAAAGTGTGTATCATAAACAATCTGTAGTTGGTTGTGATAGATAGAAAAATGTCTGCCCTAAGGATGTCCTTCAAGTTTCCTGGAACAGGTGAAGATGTTATTTTACATGGCAAAAAAGGATTTCACAGCTCTGATTAAGGATTTTATTTTATTTTTTATTTTTATTTTTTATTTTTTTTGCCATAAAAGGTAGTTTTATTTATTCTATTTTTTTTAATTTTAATCATTGTTCAAATACAGTTTTCAACTTTTTACTCCCAATCCAGTCCCCCCCTCCCACCCTCCCCACTTCCCTCCCATTACCACCCTCCCCTTAGTCTATGACCATGTGTCCTTTAAGTTTGTTCCTGTGAACCCTTCCCACTGACCCCTTAAATTCCCTCTTCTCTCCCCTCCAGTCACCATCAGCCTGTCCTCTATTTCAGTGTCTTTGGTTATATTTTGCTTGTTTCTTTGTTTTCTTATTTAGGTTCCTGTTAAAGGTGAGATCATATGGTATTTGTCTTTCACTGCCTGGCTTGTTTCGCTTAGCATAATGTTTTCCAGCTCCATCCATGCTGTTGCAAAGGGTAGGAGCTCCTTCTTTCTTTCTGCTGCATAGAATTCCATTGTGTAAATGTACCATAGTTTTTTGATCCATTCATTTACTGATGGGCATCTTGCTTGCTTCCAGCATCTAGCTATTGTAAATTGTGCTGCTATGAACATTGGGATGCATAGGTTCTTTTGAATTGGTGTTTTTAGTATTCTTAGGATAGAGTCCCAGCAGTGGAACTGCAGGGTCAAAAAGGCAGATCCATTTTTAGTTTTCTGAGGAAGTTCCATACTGCTTTCCATAGTGGTTGTACCAGTCTGCACTCCCACCAGCAGTGCACTAGGATCCCCTTTTCTCCACAACGTCTCCAACACTTGTTGTTTGTTGCTTTGTTTATGATGGCCATTCTGTCTGGTGTGAAGTGGTATCTCATTGTGGTTTTCATTTGCATCTCTCTGATAGCTAGCGATATTGAACATCGTTTCATGTGTCTTTGGATTTTCTGTATGTCCTCCTTGGAGAAGTGTCTGTTCAAATCATTTGCCCACTTTTTAATTGGATTCCTTGTCTTCTGAGAGTGCAGTCATGTAACTTCTCTATATATTTTGGAGATTAAACCCTTGTCTGAGGTGTCATTGGCAAATATGTTTTCCCATACAGTTGGTTCTCTTTTAATTTTGGTACTGTTTTCTTTAGCTGTGCAGAAGCTTTTAATTTTGATGAGGTCCCATTTGTTTATTCTTTCCTTTATGTCCCTTGCTCTAGGGGACACGTCAGTAAAAAAGTTTCTTCGTGAAATATCTGAGATTTTCCTACCTACGTTCTCCTCTAGGACTTTAATGGTGTCACATTTTATATTTAAGTCTTTTATCCACCTTGAATTTATTTTTTGTATGTGGTGTAAGTTGGTGCTCAAGTTTCATTTTTTTGGCACGTGGCTGTCCAGTTCTCCCAACACCATTTGTTGAAGAGGCTATTTTTACTCCATTTTATGTTGCTGCCTCCTTTGTCAAATATTAATTGACCATAGAGACTTGGGCTTATTTCTGGGCTCTCTGTTCTGTTCCATTGGTCCATGTGCCTGTTTTTTATGCCAGTACCAGGCTGTTTTGATTACAGTAGCCTTGTAGTATAGTTTAGTGTCGGGTATTGTGATCCCTCCTACTTTACTCTTCTTTCTCAAAATTGCAGCAGCTATTCGGGGTCGTTTATAATTCCATATAAATTTTTGGAGTGTTTGTTCTATGTCTGTGAAATATGCCATTGGTACTTTAATAGGAATTGCATTGAATGTGTAAATTGCTTTGGGTAGTATGGACATTTTGATGATATTAATTCTTCCAATCCATGAACACGGTATATGTTTCCATTTGTTTGTGTCTTCCTTGATTTCTTTCTTCAGCATTGTGTAGTTTTCTGAATACAGGTCTTTTACTTCTTTGGTTAGATTTATTCCTAGGTATTTTATTTTTCTTTTTGCTATTTCAAATGGGATTTTTTCCTTGATCTCTGCTTCTGCTGTTTCATTGTTGGTGTATAGAAATGCCTTTGATTTCTGGATATTGACTTTGTATCCCACTGTTTTGCCAAATTCATTTATTAGGTCAAGCAGCTTTTTGGTAGAGTCTATAGGATTTTCTATGTATGTATACTATCATGTCATCTGCAAACAGTGACAGTTTTGTTTCCTCCTTTCCGATTTGAATGCCTTTTATTTCTTTTTCTTGTCTGATTGCTGTGGCTAAAACTTCCAGTACTACATTGAATAGAAGTGGTGAAAGTGGACAGCCTTGTCTTGTTCCTGATCTTAATGGAAAAGGTTTTAATTTTTGCCCATTGAGAATTATGATGGCTAAAAGTCTCTCATATATGGCCTTTATTATGTTGAGGAATGCTCCCTCTATTCCCACTTTGCTGAGTGTTTTTATCATGAATGGGTGCTGTACCTTATCAAATGCTTTTTCTGCATCAATTGATATGATCATGTGGTTTTTGTCTTTGCTTTTGTTTATGTGATGTATTACATTTACTGACTTGCGAATGTTGAACCATCCTTGCATCCCTGGAATGAATCCCACTTGGTCATGGTGTATGATCTTTTTAATGTATTGTTGGATGCGGTTTGCCAGTATTTTGTTGAGGATTTTAGCGACAATGTTCATCAGTGATATTGGCCTGAAGTTTTCTTTCTTTGTTGTGTCTTTATTTGGTTTTGGAATTAGGATGATGTTGGCCTCATAAAAAGAGTTTGGGAGACTCCCATCTTTTTGGATTTTTTGGAATAGTCTGTGAAGGATGGGGGTTAGCTCTTCCTTAAATGCTTTGTAGAATTCTCCTGTGAAACCATCAGGTCCCGGGCTTTTGTGTGTTGGGAGTTTTTTGATTACTGCTTCAATTTCTTTTGTTGTTATTGGTCTGTTCAGACTTTCTGCTTCTTTTTCATTGAGTTTTGGAAGATTATATTTTTCTAGAAAGTTGTCCATTTCACCTAGGTTTTCAAATTTCTTGGCATACAGCTCTTTGTAGTAATTTCTTACAATCCTTTGTATTTCTGTGGTATCTGTTGTAATCTCTCCTCTTTCATTTCTGATTGTGTTTATTTGGGTCTTCTCTTTTTTTTCTTGATGAGTCTGCTTAAAGGCTTGTCAATTTTGTTTACCTTTTCAAAGAACCAGCTCTTGGATTCATTGATCCTTAGAATTGTGCTTTTAGTGTCTATGTCATTTAATTCTGCTCTGATCTTGGTTATTTCCTTCCTTCTGCTTGCTCTGGGCTGCCTTTGTTGTTGTTCCTCAAGTTCTTGTAGACGTAGGGTTAGGTTGTTTGTTTGGAATGTTTCTAACCTTTTTAGGTGGGCCTGTATTGCTATGAACTTCCCTCTCAGGACTTCCCTCTCAGGACTGTGTCCCATAAGTTTTGGGTTGTTGTGAGTTCGTTTTCATTTGTTTACAGAAACCTTTTGATTTCTTTCCTAATATCATTCTTGACCCATTCATTGTTTAATAGCATGCTATTTAATCTCCATGATTTTGAGTGTTTTTGGGTTTTTTTCCTTCGGGTTGCTTTCTAGCTTCAGTCCCTTGTGGTCTGAGAAAATGCTTAGTATGATTTCAATTTTCTTGAAATTCTTGAGACTTGCTTTGTGTCCTATCATGTGGTCTATCTTTGAGAATGTTCTGTGTACATTTGAAAAGAATGTATATTTAGCTTCTTTTGGATGGAGGGTCCTGTATATATCAGTAAAGTCCATTTCATCAAGGGTATTGTTCAATGTCCCAATATCTTTGTTGATATTTTGTTTAGAAGATCTGTCCATTTTTGATAGTGGGGTGTTAAAATCTCCCACTATAATTGTGTTGCTGTCCATATCTTTCTTGAAGTCCTCTAAGATTTTCTTTATGTATTTCGGTGCTCCTATGTTGGGTGCATATATATTTACAATATTTATGTCTTCTTGATGTATTCTTCCCTTCAGAATTATGAAGTGACCTTCTGGGTCTCTCTTTATGGACCTTCTTTGGAAGTCTATTTTGTCTGATATGAGTATTGCTACCCCAGCTTTTTTTTCCTGTCCATTTGCTTGGAAGATTTGTTTCCAGCCCTTCACTTTCAGCCTGTGTAGGTCTTTTATCCTGAGGTGGGTCTCTTGTAGACAGCAGATATGTGGGTCATTTTTTCTTATCCAATCAGCTATTCTATGTCTTTTGATTGGAGCATTTAATCCATTTACGTTTAAGGCTATTATTGATAGGTACTTATTCATTGTCTTTTATGTACGTGTGTTCCTCTCTCTCTCTCTCTCTCTCTCTCTCTCTCTCTCTCTCTCTCTCTCTTTTCTTCTCTCCTCCTTAAAGCAGTCCTTTTAGAATCTCTTGCAGGGCTGGTTTGGTCGAGGTGTATTCTTTTAGACTTCTTTTGTCTGGGAAGCTTCTTATTTGGCCTTCTATCTTGATTGAGAGCCTTGCTGGATATAGTAGCCTTGGTTGCAGACCTCTAGTTCTCACTACTTGGAATATTTCTTGCCATTCTTTTCTGGGTTGAAGTGTTTCCATTGAGAAGTCTGCTGTCAGCCTTATTGGGGCTCCCTTGTATGTTACTTCCTTCTTCTCTCTTGCTGCCTTTAAGATTCTCTCTTTGTCTTGAAATTTTGTCATTTTAATTATGATGTGCCTTGGGGTAGGTCTCTTTGGGTTCCTCTTGATTGGGACTCTCTGTGTTTCCTGGATTTGTGTGACTTTTTTCTCGTCAAATTAGGGAAGTTCTCCTTCATTACTTGTTCAACTAGGTTTTCGATCCCTTGCTCTTCTTCTTCTCCTTCTGGTATCCCTATTATACGGATGTTATTACGTTTCATATTGTCTTGCATTTCTCTTAATCCCTCTTCATTCTTTCTGAGCCTCTTTTCCTTTTCTTGCTCTTTCTGGATGCTGTTTTCTACTTTGTCCTCCAGCTCGCTAATCCAATCTTCTGCTTCATCAATCCTGCTTTTCCTTCCTTCCACTGTGTTCTTCAGTTCAGAAATTGTATTCTTCATTTCCTCTTGACCTTTATTGAGAGTTTCTATTTCCTTTTTCATGTTTATATAGTTTGCAGTGAGATTGATGTAGTTTCCCTCTAATTTCTGAAAGCTCATTGTGAGTTCATTGAACTTCCTGGTAATCATTGTTTTGAACTCACTATCTGATAGTTGAGTTGCTTCTATTTCATTTAGCATTTTTTCCTGAGGCTTCCTCGTTTCCCTTCAGTTGGGGGTTGTTTCTTTGTTTTTCTCATTGTTCGTGGGTTTCTTCTTTTTTTCTTCTTGATTGTTAATTTGAACTGATCTGATTCCCTGTACTTATGGTGTGAACTTCTTTGGTAGAATATTTGTGTGTTTCAGTGGTGCAATCTCCTTCGTGTATCCTGGTGTTCACAGCTTCCCCCTACTCTTTTTTGGGGATCACTTGGACGAGTAAGGCAAAATGGTTTAAAACAGCAAGACAGTATACTATGATATTTACTTAGCAGCCAGTGGAGAAGAGATGTATTATCCTTTGGCTCCTTATAGTGTTAACCGTGATCCTCCACCCCACTATCCACGTTTTAGAAAGGATGGAAAGAAGGTAAGACTTTTATTAGGGCCGAGAGGATTGTTAGTTGGATCTAGAAAGCTGTGAAGCTGTGGGAGGTCAGCTTCTAAGGTCGGGTTGGACTAAAGATTCGTATATAGGAGTAGTGAGTTCAAGAATAGAGACAACCCCCACAATAGTATAGTTCAGAAAATTGCAAAGTGGGCTGAGATCAGGTAGGGGCATTGAGAAGCTTTAACAATTGTATAGACTAGGTCTTACTAGCAGTAATAGTAAAGTGACAGTCTTGTGGCAGAATCGATGAGGTCTAGATAACCAGAATAAAGGGTATAGAACCTTGAGGGGTGTGTTAATGGAACACAGATGAAGGATAGTAACTTATCAATACCTTGTGACTGAGATACCAGCGGGAACCTATCAAATGATAGTATAACCAGCCAAGCAAAGAAGACTATACAGAAAGAAAAAGAATACCAAAATACTATTCAAATAAAAAGTCGGAAAAGTGAGACAAAGATAATACAAATTTACATTAACTTGCAAGATTAAAAAAAAAAGGGGGAAGGAAAGAAAAGCAGAAGATGTAGTGCAGGAGAGATAAATTTGGAGTGGAAAGAATAATATTAGGTTGAAAGGAAGAGAAATATAAGGGATTGCAAGATAAAAATAATAAGAATTGAAAAAAAAGTCACGTAAAAACAAGATAAAATCAATCAACCAACCACAGCCAGAGAAACCAAACAAAACCACCACCAACAACAAAAAAACCCAAAACAAAACAAACACACACACACACACACACACACACACACAAATACGAACCAACCAACCAAACAAACAAACAAACAAAAAAACCTCTTGTTGGTTTCTAACTGGCCAGACCAGTTTTTCTGCTCTTGCTGGCTTCAGCTGGCTGAGGGGCCTTTGAAATGCTTCTTTCTCTCACAACCCGATCTCAGCAAGTCCGCCAGGTACCTTATGAGCCCCTACACACTGGCGCACGAGAGTCAGTCTTTCCGACTACGTTGCGCGAGCCCGGCCGTTTCCAGCTCCGTGTTCTCGCTGTCCCGTGCTCCGACTGGATGTTTGCGCCTTTCCTGGCTCCCCTGGTCAGGCTGGCTGGAAATCTCAGAGCCACCACTGCAGTTACTAACCCAGCACCACGTCTGTCCCGGTATCGCAGCGCGAGATTCCGGGATCCCAGCGCGAGATTCCGGCCTCCCTATGGGGCGTGACCCGGTGTTGGCGCCTTTCCCGGCTCCCTCGGTGGGGCTGGCTGGAAATCTCAGAGCCACCACTGCAGTTATGCACCCAGCATCACGTCTGTCCTGGTAGCGCAGCTCGAGATTCCAGGATCGCAGCGCGTGATTCGGCCTCCCTTTGAGGCGTGAGCCGAGTGCGGCTGGCTTGTGCTCTCCACTGATCTGCACTTCCACCGGGCTAGGGATGCCCCTGGTCCTGTCGGCTAGAAACTCTCAGTTCTCCTAGGTCTCTGGGCCGCTGTTCACAATTCTCTGTGCGATTCTTTCTCAGTCCAACTGGCCAATCTGTTCCTTCTAGCCACCGGTTCTCCCCTGGAGTTTCTCACCCCCGTATTTGGGGGAGGGAGGGAGCAGCGGCTTCCCTCTCTCCCAGGAGCCCTGGGGCAGAGCCCGGAGCACCAGGCAGGCCTGGGGTCTACACTCCCCCAGACCCTGCGCTGATCCCCGGGCCCTTTTTGTCCTGTATCAGACTGCTTACCGTCTGGTTTTCCAGTGAGTGCAATAATTTATGATGTCCTGCTTTCAAAAGTGATTTGACAACCCAGCCCACTTGCTCTGTCTCTCCACCGATCCGCGAATTTCCCCCCTCTTCACAGAAGCTGAGAAAAAAGCTGCCTAGAGTAAAGCCGCCATCTTAAGTCCCCCTGATTAAGGATTTTAGATGAGAGAAAAATCATAGATTATTCAAACTTATTCATACTCAGAAGAGAAAGAGGAAGGCAGGGTCAAAAGAGATATAAATTTTAAAAAAACAGAGGTTTAGGTTGATACACAGCTGAGAATTAAGGAATGTGGGCTATCTCTTGGGACTGAAAAACAGGAAACAGATTGTTCCATAGAGCCTCAGAAGGAACACAATCCTCCCAACCCATTGGAGACTTCTGACCTTCAGAACTGCAAGATAATAAAGGGTGGGGCAAAAGTATGTTTATAGTTATGAATACATAAAACACAACATTTATTCTTTTATTTTTATTTTAAATTTCAAAAAGTTTTAATTTAAGTTTATTGGGGTAACACTGGTTAACAAAATTATATATTTTGTATTGTGTGTTTACCACACAAAGTCAAGTCTTCTGTCAAAATTTATCATGCCTTTATTTTCTTCTACCTCCTCTCACCCCCCTTTCCTCTGGTAATCACCATACTGTTGTCTGTGGAAGGTTTATTCTTGTATCATTATTTATTAATTATAGCATTATTTTTCCTATGAACAACTGTAAACTTACATTTGTTCCACCTTCTGTGTGTTGTTTTAGACCATTAAGTTTGCAGTAAATTGTTACAGTGGTAATAGGTAAAACAGTTGGTTCTTGTTTGTATCCAGTTTTATATATTCTATCTCAGAGTTAGAGAAGTGAGTTTATTTACATTTATGTAATTATTACAATATTTTCTTTTATATCTTCCAATTTGGTATGTGGTTTTTACTTCTGTTTTTTGTTCATTTGTTCTTTCTTTTCTGTATTTTTTGAGTGAATCAAATACTTTTTTTAAAAGATTTTATTTATCTATTTTTAGGCAGGGAAAGGAGGGAGAAAGAGAGAGAGAAACATCAATGTGCGGTTGCTGGGGGTCATGGCCTGCAACCCAGGCATGTACCCTGACTGGGAATCGAACCTGTGACACTTTGGTTTGCAGCCCATGCTCAATCCACTGAGCTATGCCAGCCAGAGCCTTGAGTGAATCAAATACATTTTTTTACTCCTTTCAGAAATATTCTATTAACTCATAAACAATGTAAGAAATTTACATAGTATCTTTCCATTGATCATCCTCCTGTCCTTTCTACACTTGTTATATATGTTATTTCTCCCTTCATTACAAACCAAACAAGATATTATCATTGTTGTTACTTGCACCCATCAATAATCCTTTAAATACCTTAAATTAGAATATTTTCAAAGGACTTGATATTTACTTACTTTTTTCCCTTTCATTTCTAACTGTTTTAGGGGTTTTTAACTAGACTAAGGTAAACAGACTGTAAAGAACATCTTTAATATTTCTTATAGTATAGGCCTTCTGAAAACAATTTTTTCATACTTTTTTGTATCTGAAAATGGATTTATTTTGTCTCCATTTCTTATTGTTTCACTAAATATTAAATTATAGATAAGCTTTTTATTTCCTTCACTTAATTTCAGCCTTAATTTCCTTCACTTAATTTCTGAATTTCTGAAATTCAGAAATAAATTTCATTTATTTCTGGTCTCTGTGGTTTTAGTTCTTATTCCTATTATTGTTTTCTGTATAAAATCTACTTTTTATTTTTTAAATATGACTTTTTTCATTGGCCCACAACCAAGGCATGTGCCCTGATTGGGAATCAAACCAGGGACTATTTGGTTTGCAGACTGGCACTCAACCCACTGAGCTACACCAACCAGGGCTAAAATTTACTTTTAATCTGGCTACTGTCAAGACTTTTCTCTTTAAGATGGTGGAGGAATAAGTAGAAGCTACACTAACCTCTTCCCAGGGCCAGTCTGGAATTACAACTAAATTGTAGAAAAATCATCCAGAATACCCAACTTAACACTAGTTGGGGAGAAGCCTTATAACCAAGAACTAAGAGAAGAAATCACTTCACCACAAGACTGGTAGGCAGTGTGGAAGGAGGACTGGCTTGGTTCCCACAGGCAACAGCTGAAGTCTAGAGGGATATATCAGTGGATAGGGAGTTCCCCTGAGGTTTGGGGTCTATACCCCAAGTTGGGTTCCCCAGCCTATATTGCCAGAGCCTGAAAGGAACCCAGAAAACATCCAGCTATGAAAAGCAGCAGGGTTTCTATCTGCCAGAGATGGACGGGTGAAGCTTCTAGGAGCTTCTTAAAGGGCTGACACACAAAATTTTGTTTGCAGCCACTTACTCTGGGCTCCAGAAAAGAAAGGACAGAGTAGACTAGAAACACTTGAGAAGAGTCTGAGGCTGCTGCCTCAGGGAAGAGAACTAAAGGAACAGCTACCAGGATTCATGTGCTGAGTCATTCCCCATATTGCAGAAGCCATCTTTCTCAGGTAGAGCACTCCTCTCTAAGTGGCATCAGCCTGAGGAGAAGCAGTACCCCTGCCCCAGGAATTACTCTTCCCTACTGGGTGGTACTTAAGCTGGGCTGCTAATTATAACTTGAATAGATTAACAATCTATTGGTTTAGTAGCTGATTAGTTTAATGGCTAAAGCAGAAAATAGAAAGTAACATCCAAAATGGGAAGACAACAAAAGTACCCCAAAGGAAGACCAATAGAATTCTCCAGAAGAACTAGATGAAATGCAGGCAAAAAATTTATCAGATAGAGTTTATAGTAATGATTACAAGGATACTCAAAGGCATTATAAAAAGACAGAAACTATAAAAAAGGACCAGTCAGAAATATAGAAGGCGATACCTGAAATAAATAGTTTACTGGAAGGAATAAATATTCAGTAGGTTAGATGAAGCAGAGGATTTTATTAGTGTTTTTAGAAGAAAAAGTAGAAAATAAAACACCAAAGCAGAGAAGCAAAAAAATGAGGAGAGCTTAAGAAATATTTTGGTTAACATGAAGCATAACAACATGCACATCATGGGAGCACCAGAAGGAGAAGGGAGTGAGCAAAGGATCAAGAATCTATTTGAAGAAATAATGACTGAAAATTTTCATAATTTGGTGAAGGAAAAAGACACACGAGTCCAGGGAGCTCACACAATCCCAAACAAGTTGGACCGAAAGAGGCCTACATTGAGACACAGCGTAATTAAAATGACAAGACTTAAAGACAAGGAGAGGATCCTAAAAACCACAAGAGAAAAGCAGGTAGTTACCTACAGGGGAGCACCAATTAGACTGGCATCTGATTACTCAACAGAAACATTTCAGGCCAGAAGAGAGTGGCAATAAATATTCAAGGTGATGAAAAGCAAGGGCCTATTACCAAGACTACTTTACCCACCAAAGCTACCCCTAAAAATCAAAGGAGAAACAAGGAGCTTCCCAGACAAGAAAAAGCAAAAGGAGTTTGTTAACACTAAACCAGTATTGCAACAAATTTTCAAGGGTTTGCTTTAAGAAGAAGAAGAAAAAAAAGAGATACAAATAAACAAAATAAAAAACAACAGAGGAAAACAGTCTAACAACAAAATGGCACTATATACATATTTATTAATAATCGACTTACACGTAAATGGCTTAAATACTCTGACTGAAATACATAGGGTTGCTGGTGGATAAGAAAACAAGACCCACATATATGCTGGGTCTCCAAGAGACCCATCTCAGATAGAAAGATATATACAGACTAAAGGATTAAAAGATATACACAGATTAAAAGATATTTCATGCAAATTTAAAAGATAAAATGTAGCAGTACTTATATCCAATACACAGACTTTAAAGCAAAGCCTATATATAATAAGAGACAAAGAAAGACACTACATAATGATAAAGGGAATGATCTAACAAGAGGATATAACCCTAGTAAGCATTTACCCACCCAACATGGGTGCCTGTGTAAAGCAAATCTTGATAGACATAAAGGGAGAGATCAACAGAAATACAATCATATTAGGGATTTTAGCTTCCCATTGACTTCAATGGATAGATCTTCCAGGCAGAAATTAACAAGGAGACAATGGGCTTAAATGAAACACTAGATCAGATGGATTTAATTGATATCTTTAGAACATTTCCTCCCAAAGCAGCAAAATATACATACTTTTCAAATGTACATGGAATATTTTCTAAGATAGACCAATTGTTAGGACACAAAACAAGGCTCAATAAATGTAAGAAGACTGAAATCATATCAAGCATCTCATCTGACCACAATGTTATGAAACTACAAATTAATCACAAGAAAACATTGAGAAACATGCAAAGCAATGGAAGCTAAACAACACATTATTAAACAATGAATGAGTCAACCATGAGATCTAGGAAAAAATCAAAAGATACCTTGAAACAAATGAAAATGAGGACACAACAATCCAAAATCTGTGGTACACTGGGAGAGCAATCCTAAGAGGGAAATTCATAGAATTACAAGCCTATCTCAAAAAAACAAGAAAAAGCCAAAATAAACTATCTAAATTCACACTTAAAGGAACATGAACAGGAACAACTAGCAGAGCCCAAAGTGAGTAGAAGGGAGGAAATAATAAAACTCAGAGCAGAAATAAATGAAATAGAGTCTAGAAAATTGATACAAAAGATAAAGGAATTGAAGAGCTCGTTCTATGAAAAGAGAAACAAGACTGACAAAACTTTAACCATGCTCAACAAGAAAAAAAGGGAAAACCCCAAACCCCAAATAAATAAAATCAGAAATGAAAGAAGAGAAATAAAAATTAACACTAAAGAAATACAAGGGATTAGAAGAAAATACTATGAACAATTACATGCCCATAAATTGGACAACCTAGATGATATGGATAAATTCCTAAAAACTTACAATCTTCCAAAACTAAATCAGGAAGAATCAGGGAATCTGAATAGACAGATTATACCTAATGAATTTGTACCAATAATCAAAAAATATTCCAACAAACCAAAGTCTTGGATTGGATGGTTTCACAGGTAAACTTTACCAAACATTCCAAGAAGAACTAACACCTCTCCTTCCCAAATTATTTCATAGAAGTCAAGAGGAGAGAAGGCTCCCAGACTCATTTTTGAGGCCAGCATTGTCCTAATTCCCAAACCAGATAAAGACACTACAAAAAAGAAAATTATAGTCCAATATCCCTGATGAATATAGATGCTAAAATCCTCATCAAAATATTAGCAAACTGTTATAGCAATGCATCAAAAAGATCATACACAATGATCAAGTGGAGTTTATTCCAGGAATACAAGGTTGGTACAACATTTGCAAATTAATAAATGTGATTCACCACATGAGCAAAATAAGGATAAAAACCACATGATCATACCAATAGATGCAGAAAAATTTTGATAAAAGCTAGCATTCATTTATGATCAACACTCTTGGCCAAGTAGGAATAGAGGGGACATACCTAAACATAATAAAGGCCATATATGACAAACCCACTGCTAGGATCATACTCAATGGGCAAAAACTACAAGCATTCCCCTTCAGATCAGAAGAAAGACAGGGATGTCTCCTTTTACCTCTCTTAGTCATCATAGTACTGGAAGTCTTAGCCATAGCAATCAGACAAGAAGGAGAAATAAAAGGCATCCAAATTGGAAAGGAAGAAGTAAAATTTTTTTCAGACGTGAGTCCCAAAGATTCCACAAAGAAACTATAAGAACTTATAAGTAAATTCAGCACAGTAGCAAGTTACAAAATTAATATTCCATAATTAATTGCATTTTTATATGGCAGCAATAAACTAACAGAAGGGGAAATTAAGAATACAATCCTATTCACAATTGCTACAAAAAGAATATAATACCTCAGAATAAACCTAAGTATATAACAGACATGCACATGGAAAATCATAAGACACTAAAGAAAGAAACTGAAGAAGATAGAAATAAGTGGAAGCACATATTGTGTTCATGGATAGGAAGAATTAACATCATTAAAATGTCCATACTACCCAAAGTAACTTATAGATTCAATGCAATTACTATCAAGATTCCAATGATGTATTTCACAGAATCAGAAAAAATATTCCAAAAATTTATATGAAACCCCAAAAGGGGTTGCTGTGGGGGCATAGCAACAGTGAACATGAGAAAGAAGGAGTTGGAGGAATCATGCTACCATATATCAAACTATACTATAAGGATATAATAATCAAAATAGTACTGGCATAAAAACAGACACATAGATTAGTGAACCAGAATAGAGGGTCCAGAAATAAACCCAAACCTCTACAGTCAATTAATTTTCAACAGAGGAATTAAGCATATACAATGGGCTAAGGACAGTTTATTCAATAAATTGTGTTGGGAAAATTGTACAGATATGTGCAAAAAAATGAAAATAGGCCACCCTCTTACAGCACATACAGAAATAAATTCAAAATCGATCAAAAACTTAAATGTTTGACCCAAAACCATAAAAATCCTAGAAGAAAACATAGGCAGCAAAATATCAGAAAAATTGCTTGTAGCAATTTTTTATCACATATATCTCCCCATGCAAGAGAAACAAAAGAGAAAAAACTAAGCAAATGAGACTACATCAAACTAAAAAGGTTTTGCACACAAGGAAAAACATCGACAAAATATAAAGACAACCCACAGAATGGGAGAACATATTTGCTGATAAATCTGATAAGGGGTTAATGTCCAAAATTTATAAAGTACTTAAAAATCTCAACACCATAAAAACAAACAACCCAATTAAAAAATGGGCAAAGGACCTGAACAGACCCTTTCCAAAGAGGGCATACAGACAACCAATAGACATACGAAAAGTTGCTCAAAATCACCAGTCATCCCAGTCATCAGAGAAATGTAAATTAAAACCGCAATGTGATACCATCTCACACCTGTCAGAATGGCTATCATCAATAAATCAACAAATGCTGGCAAGGATATGAAGAAAGGGAAACCCTTCTGCATTGTTGGTGGGAATGCAGACTGCAGTAGCCACTGTGGAAAACAGTATGGAGATATCTCAAAAAAATTAAAAATGGATCTGCCTTTTGGCCCAGGGATCTCACTTCTGGGAACATATTGGAAGGAACCCAAAACACTAATTCTAAAGAACATAAGCACCCCTATGTTCATTGCAGTGTTATTTACCACCGCCAAGATATTTACCAGCAACCCAAGTGTCCATCGGTAGATGACTGGATAAGATAACTATGTGACATTTTATGCAATGGAATACTACTCAGCCATAAAAAGAAGAAAATTTTACCCTTTGCAGCAGGATGGACCTGGAGAACATTATGCTAAGTGAAATAAGCCAGTCAGAGAAAGACAAATACTGTATGATTTCACTCATATGTGGAACCTAATGAACAAACTGAACTAACAAGTAAAACAAAGATAACTCATAGACAGAGAGCAGATCACAGTTAGTGGGGAGGTTAAGGGATGGAGGGATTGAGCAAAAAGGAAAAAGGACTCATGGACATGGACAACAGTGTGGTGATTGTTGGCGGGGAGGTATAAGGGGACTAAATAGTAATGGAAAACCAATACAATAAAGATTAAATCAAAAAAGTAAATTGCTGCAATAATGCTCATCAAAAAAAATAGAATTTTCTTTTTATCTTTGATGCTTAGCCCCAGTATAATTTTCTTTTAATTTTTTCTGTTTGGAGTTTACTCAGCTTCTTGGACCCATTGCCATTTTACATTTCTTGTGGATAATTTTAGCCATTATATATTCAAATATTTCTCTTGTTCTTTTTTCCTTCTCCTCAGACCATATAAAGAACTGTTAAATAAGAAGCATACCAAATATACACTCCCTTGATTATTTTTATCTATAGAAAATAATATCTATTTTCTATCATATTAGAAAATAATATCTATTTTCTATCATATTAGAAAAAATGAAAGAAAGTACTAGACTAAACCTAATGATGAACTAAACTCAGATTTTGGTTAATCTGACCTTTGCAACTAGAACAAAACCACACACAAAGGGAAAAATTAGGCAAGAAAAACAAAAAGTACCCCTAAGAGCACTGGTCACCACAATGGTGGTCCATGAAGGAGAAGGGCAAAACCAAGAAATTATTAGAAGTAAGGGTATAGTGTGAAGGAGTTGTTTTATTCTGTAGATTGTTATCATCAGATTCCTGAATAACCTTTTCATTTACTAAAAGGAGAAAGTGAGAGTGAGAGTAACTAATTTAAGAGTAATGTCTTTGTTTTGGGATGCTGTGGCGTGGAAGAACATGATTGATGTAGGACCCACAGCTCACTATGGAGCAATCACAGATGGCTTTAAATGATCCAGACACACAGAGCTTATTTCTGAGAAAGAATACATACAGGTAGCCTAGTGGACTGGATAAAATCCACTGTAAGGTCTGTTTACAGCTCCCCCTATCAATGACACAGACTCATTTCACTTAATAAAATTGTTTTGTCTTTTTTGTTCAAAGTAGAGAACTTATATTGATGTCTTCTATTTCACTGATTCAATCTTTTGTCATACAGTGAATTTATCATTTTAGATATTGTCCTTTTTCATGCTAGGGTGTTGCTTTATTACAGTTTTCATTTCTCTACTAAGGTTCTCAATCTTTCCACTCTTTATAATCATGTGTTCCTGTAAGTTCTGAAACATATTCATAATGGTGGCTTTAAAATTTTTGTGTTTTTTTTCCCTGCTAAATTCAATTTCTGAAACTTCTAGGCTAAGGACTGATTTACTTTATCTTATTTATTTATTTTTAGAGAGAAGGGATGGGGGTGAGAGAGAGAAAGAGAAACACTAATGTGTGAAAGAAACATCAGTTGGCTGCCTCTGGCACACCCCCAACCAGAGACCTGGCCTGCAACTCAGGCATGTGCCCTGTCTAGGATTTGAACCAGCGACCTTTTGGTTTGTATGCTAGCACTCAACCCACTGAGCCACACAAGCCAGAGCTAGGGACTAATTTTTATCATCTGATTTTTTTGTTTTGATTATCACTTTTGAATCACTTTTTATTTGATTTGATTATCATTTTATTTGTTTTATCATTTTTTGAATCACTTTTTATTTATTTTTTGCATATTTCTATCTCTATAGGATTATTTTCTTTCCTTTAAAGAGCTTTATGTTATATTCTGGCAAACAGTTGTATCCTTAGCTGATTATTTTAGTACTTGAAGGCTAATTTTGGAGTTTTCTTTTGGTTTTGTCCTTAATCTTACAGACTGGCCCTTACTCTATGACCTGTTTATTTTCAAAGATATGACCTATCTGGGATTTCAGTTGTATGGCCAAGGTCACTGAAGTCTCTCTGGTTGACATAAAAGTCCAAAGACTTCAGCAATTGTGACTTCTGTATTTTCCACTGAACTCTCAGCTTCATAGAAGTTCCTTTCTCTGTATGTAATGGAGTATTGCTCTACCCATGCAAAGCCTTGCAGCTCTTTTCTTTCCTACATCCTGTCTCATGAATTCTTCCTGTTTTACCATCTCAGAAATCTAATCTCTTCTGTTTAGCAACTGTGTCCTTCTACTTGGGTTTCTCCACCTTGTACCACAGTAGGGGAAATGCCCCCACTAGAGAATCAGGGCAAATCAAAGTCTGGAGTTTCTTTTTCCTAGGGTATTTTAGATATATGCTTCCTGCTTTAGATATATGCTTTCTGTTGCAAAAAGCTTTATTGTTTCTATTTGGTCCCCAGCATGGGAGAGGCTCCACGTTTGTTAAAAGGCTGCTTAGTGATTTCAGGGAAAGGCTCAAGCTGAAGTCAGACACCAAGGGGATGCAGGGGTCTCCTCAAAGTTCTCCAGGATTCAAAGGCTCCTTCGAGTTAGGCTTGAGGGCGAGCTTTTCAAAGATTTACTCACCCAGCCCAGCCTGGGGGCCACCTAGCCTGCTTTGATTGGCCAAGTGGTTGCTCATCTTCTGGTAGTGTTTCAACTGCTTATCCAGGAAGTAGTTCTCCAGGAAATCACAGAAATGGGGATTTGGGTGGGCACAACCAAGGATGTACAGATCCAGAAGAGCCCTGATCAGGTTCTTGTCCATGACTCCATGGTATCCTGAGTATAACCCACTCATCTTGGGACAGCTTCAGCATGTCCAAGAAGGGGGCATGACCACTGCATTGGTTTTGCATCTTCAAGATGCTGGGCACCCTTGAGCTTCTCCTCGGCCAGCTCTCAAAAGAAGTAGCCCATGCCCTCTATATCCAAAACATTGTGGTTAAAATAGAAGCCCCCTAGAGAGGTAGGTATAGGAGGCCTGCAGATGCAGGTTGACCAGGAGGTTGCCAAAGGCCTCCCCCCTTGATGAATTTGGGAGCTGATAGTTGCTTGGCAATCAGGAGTTAACCTCAAAAAAGGGTGTTGGCTGGTCTCAGAGGCCAAGGATAGGAGAGATGGTTCTGAAGGTTTAGACTAGAAAAGAGGTTAGAGGGTGGTCAGAAGCAGGAAGGAAGGGTATCCCTGGCTCTGTTCTGTCCAAAAACTGTTGAAGCAAGGGACAGACTCAGGGGACCAATAAAAGCTCTTTCTCCTGCTTTTTCAGTGTATGAACATAGTTTATGTTTTATCTAACTTTATAGTGTTTATAGCAGAAGGGAATGTCCAGTGCCAATGACCATGCCATAGCTGGAGGTTGAAGTCTTCCCCAAGCAGACATATTTGACTCCAACATACATGGTCTTCCACTATGTATTCCAACAACTTTTATTATCTAAGCCTTTTGAATACTGTAGGCTCTAAAGTCTCTAGGGAGAAACTGTTTCCTTGCCTTTTCAAGCTTCTAGAGGCCACCTGCGTTTGTTGGCTTGTGACCCATCTTCCATCTCAAAACCTGTAGTGTAACATCTTGTTTTCATAATTCTCTATCTCTCATTCTTTGGACTCTCTTACTCTTTAAAAATCATTTTTAAATCTTTTTATTGAAGTATAATTGACATATAACACTGTGTTAGTTTCAATATTTGTAATATTGCTAAATGATCACCACAATAAATTTAGTTAACATCTATCGCCATACATAATTATATTTTATCCTTTAATGAGAACTTTTAAGATCTATCCTCTTAGGAACTTTCAAATGTGCAAGGCAGTAGTACTACCTATAGTCACCATACTATACATTGCATCCTAAAGACTTATTCATCTTATGACTGGAAATTTGTACCTTATGAGCCCCTTTACCTGTTTCAGCCACTCCACCAACCCTTGCCTCTGGCAACCATCAACCTGTTCTTTGTATATATGAACCTGGGATTTTAAAAACTGTTTTGTTTTCTTCTTATAATCCACATATAAATAAAATTATATAGTACTTGTCTTTCTCTGTCTGACTTATTACACTTAATATAGTGCCCTCAAGGTCTATCCAGGTTGTCTCAAATGACAATATTTCTTTTTTTTAAATGGCTAAATAATATTATAATATTTTCTTTATTCATCAATTGATGGACATTTAAGTTGTTTATCTTGGCTACCATTAATAATGCTTCAATGAACAGGGAGGGTGCATATATCTTTCTGAGTTAGTGTTTTATTTTCTTTGGATAAATGCCCAGAAGTGGAATTGCTGAATTGTATGGCCTCTCTCTTATAATGACCCTTATAATTACATTAGACCCAACTGAATAACCAGAGTAATATCCCCAACTCAAGATCCTTAATTTAATTATATCCACAAAGTCCCTTTTGTCATGTAATATAACATATTAATAGCTTCCAGGGACTAGAACATGGTATCTTGGGCAGTCATTATTCAAACTAAAGTAAAATTTCAAAAATCTTTGAATTTCTACTTTGATGACCCACCATTATGACAGGTGGAGATGATGATCATAACCTAATGAAGTAAACAGTCACCTTCTTATAAATGATGTGGGCTCTTTTGGTGGTTATAAAGAAAGTAGACAGGAAAATTTGTCTTCACTTATTTGAAGCTCTGGACAAATGTTTCTTTCCTGTTTCTTCCTTATTTCTTTTCAGAGAGTCTCACTGAATAGCAAAATGTTACCACCATTTTTACCCCTGCTCCCCAAGTTTCTAGAAGCCTGCCAAAGTCTATTGCCTTCCTTCTGACCTTTCTTCTTTTTTTTTTAAGAGAGGGAGAGAAACATCAACGTGTGGTTGCCTCTCATGTGACCCTTACTGGGGACCTGGCCTGCAACCCAAGCATATGCCCTGACTGGGAATCAAACTGGTGACCCTTTAGTTCCCAGGTCAGTACTTGAACCACCAAACCACACCAGCCAGGCCAGACCATTCTTATTGTTAACTAGTTATTCATCAAACTGATAGGCTATAACTTTACCAGAATTTGGAATATATGTATGGATACTCATGATACAAAGGTATATGAAAGCAGATGAATACATCTAGTTGCACCCATACCAAAATTTACATAGATATAGAAATGGAACAGAAATTAATCAAAAGGAGGATTTTATGGTATGTAGCAGATATTTTGTGCTTTTATTTATTCATTTATTTTTTTAGGGGAGAGGGTGAATGTAGTTCCTCACTACCACAAATTATGAAGTCATGTTTCCCACATTTGGGGAAATCGGAGGGGTCAGCACATCTATAATGCAAAGGATAAGCCTTACCCTGGAAAAACTACCTTCATAATCATGGTATCTCCCCTGCCAAATAAGTATTATTCATTTAACTTTTAATTCAAGAATACTTATTGGGCTTTTAATATGTGTCATACATTATGATAGAAACTAAGGAATCAGATTTGAAAAATTCAAACTATATCCTAAAGAAGCTAGCATTAACAGACCAGACAAACAGTAACAATTGCAAAATGTATGAGAATTGTTATAAAGGCTCTCATGTAAGGTATAATTGGAAATCAGAGATGGGGCTTTTAATATAGATTCAGGTGTCAGGTATACAGTTTCCTATAAAACCAAATGTTAAAGAAAGTATAGTCATTCTCCAGGTGAAGTAAGGCAATGATTTGTCAGTGAACAGTAATGTACAAAGGTGTGGAATTGAGTCAATATGGAGAAATACTTGTCATTGAGGATGGCAGGAAAAGACACTCTGTGGTGATGACTGGTTAAATAATACCATTGAACAAAAACCATTATAGGATATGGTAAAAATTTTGGTTTTAAATTATTTTATTTAATATTAGTTATCTTTGTTATCATTTATTATTTATAAAAATAACAAAAGGAGAATTGTTCCTAAGTATGGGAGGCATAAAGTGAGTTATTTCCTTTGGGCTCTTGTAGTTTCTTAAATGGGCAGTAAGTTCACTAGAATATTCCCTTACTCTTCACAGTACATTCGGTATTGACTTGGAACTATAGTTGCATCTCAATCCATAAAGATTCCATTCCCTTTCATTGGACTGATACCTGGGAAGAACACACAGTTGAAGCTGAGGCACACCATTTTTATTATTTTACTAATATTTAATTTCAAGTTCTATTTAAAAGTCATATGTAAAATTTCCTACATATTTTATTGGAACTAAAACCAGTACTCCTACTATCCATGTAAACAAACAGGTGGCATTATCAACAATCACTTATTCTTTGAAGTATTACTTTTTCTTTAAAGTACCTCTTTTTATTGGCACTAATCTCCTAATCTCTAAATTCTGTATAAAACATTAAAAATAAAAAGTTTTTGAGTTCAGTAGCATGAGTTAGTAATTGAAGGTTTTCTTAATATAGTGGAAAGAGGTCAGACTTCAAAGTCAAACAGATTTGGTTTTGAATCTCAGCTGTTACTTAATGTGTGAACATCAGCAAATCACTTCACTGAACTTTAGTTTCTTTATCTCTAAAATGAGGATAATAATGTCTTCCTTGTTTAGGTATTATATGGAATAAAAATAATATGTGAACTGCTGATACTAAGTATAACTCAATAATTGATAGCTATTTATTATCATTATGGTCATTTTCCACATTGCAGAATTGAGTCTCTTTCCCCAAGGAAATATTAATTCTTAATACCAGTTTATAAAGTACTCCCATAAACTTGAAGGAGAGGGCAGTCACTAAAATAATTACGTGCATAAACTTTGTTTCTGCTAGCTATCCTAGTGATTACATGTATTTTCATATACAAATTAAAACTGCGTACTCATTACTTAAAATATGTTTTTCATTAGGTAAATGAAATGCTTATTAAAGATAATATAAGGCTAAAAGGAGAACATTATCAAAACAAGTTACTCGGTATGTTTTTTAAAATTTATTTTTACAATATGGCAACACCACTTTTTCTTTGGACCATTTACCATATATATCTAAATATTTATAAACTTTATTCAATATTTTTGTTAGTACATGTACTCGTGTATAACCATATTCTATGAATATTTACGGTTCTTCTACCTGCATTACAGGTTTGAGTTAAACTTTCTTTAAGTGCCATTTTAATTATACAAGAAAAAATCAAGTTTTATTTTTATCAAGTTTTATTTTTAATTCTTAACCACAGGCTAAAGCAGAAATCATGACAAATCAGAAAATGCCCTCTTTGAAAACTGAAACCAATGAAAATCTATTTGAAAAAATAAAGGGCAACTAATTATCCATTTATGGAGTACTGTATCTTCACCAAAGATACTTGGAAATTCTCCAGATGTTCTTAAAATGATTGAAATGGCTTGCTTCTGAATCTCTTCCTTATTGACTTTTTATCAGTGTATGCACACCTTCCTTTACCTTCCCAGTTATTAAAATAAGCTAAATCATTCTCTGGTTCCCCATTCCTTCTCCCAGTTGAGACTGCCCCAGCTCTTTCCTGATGATCTTCTCAGTACTTTCAAGTATACATTCTAGCTCTCTGTTCATGTTTTCTCTCATCTCAGCTTTCTCAGAGGAGTCTACATTGGCTGGACTCATTTTCAATGTCCTATGTCTCAGCCAAGGAGTCCTCAGCTCACCTGTGCTGCCTCTGCCTTCTCATGTCTCCATAGCTTTTTCCATCCCCAGTCTAAACCATTCTTCAGATGAGTACCTATTCTGGTCAGAGAAAAAGGTGTAAAGAACACTTAATTATTTCTTATTAATTGAATTAATGTATTTAACACCTCCAAGCTCCACATAAATTGCTTTTGGTTGTTGGCTATGAGGTTCACCACCTGTTCTTGGATCTTTTTTTAGAGACTCGAATACTCTAATGTGTAGGCCACACTATACTCTTAAGTGGTCATTTTCATGAAGCTTTAATAATTTTTTAACTGTGTTTTCTTGGACTTGGTTATTCCAGTAAGAGGTTATCTGTCATAGCCATACTTGGGAACATTAAAGTTTTCATGTAGGAAGAAAATACACACTAAATAGGAAAGAAAGAAAAAAGGAGATAAGAGTCTCTAGATAATCAATAAAGAATAGAGAATGAGAAAACTGTATCCTCTGTGTTCTCTCAATCAAGCTGCCATCTAAATTTATACTATCAGTCTCTGCTCCCAGCAGTGTTGCTTTGTTAGTCTATTGACTTTATCTTCCAGTGTTAGAGCTTAAAAAACAAAACAAAATTATTGAAATTGTTTAATTATATAATATTTGAGTCTGGTTAGTCTTTCCCTTGGATTTCTCTCATATGGGAACATGTGGTCTTTTTTTAATCATGATACTTTTTCCACCTAATCCTACCCCATTCTTTTTCTCTGGATTTTTTTTTACTCTGATATAACTTCAGTCTGTTCAGGCATTAAAAGGTATAGTATAGATGCACTACTGTCTCAAAAGCTTTTGTTGTTCTTGCTGAGTGCTTTGAAGCAAAGACAACATGAAGTACACTGTGTGATGTTTGAAAAAGATATGGTATACCAAAAACTGTTGCTATTTAATCCCAAAAAAGTATTGATCCAAAGTATTTTGGATCTGTGTAGCACTCTAAAACCACTTAAGAGTTTCCATGGATTTGTTCTGCTCTTTTGTACTCTAACCATTTCAATATTTAAAAAAGGAAAAAAGGTGGAAACACTTCCTAAAATACTTTGTATGGTGCATACTTGTACTCTTACAGTCTCATACAGGCAGTGTAAGTTCTATGCATCCTGTCTGGAAGAAAGGGTATGAAATCGTCATGTATAATCAGTAGTCCAGAGTCAACTTTGCTCAGTGCCAGAGGCCCACAAAAGAGTAAGCTCCCAAAGGGTGATAGAGATATCATTGGGAAAATGTCTTCGAAGTATAAAAGTGTGGACTGTGCTTGTCATGCCAAATTTTTAGCATCCTTGTGCACAAATGTCGAAGTCCTCTGTCATCTCTAATTCTGGAAATATATTTATTGAAAATGTTAATCCCAACTATGTCCTAAACTCCCTAAAGATGTTATATGATTTTCTGTTCTTACATGAGACTATTTGTTTGTAAACATCACATTCTTTATTTTCTAAAGTTTTGCTGAAGATGCGAACAAGGTTATAACTAACATCATCTAGAACAGAAGGATTTCACATGCCACTGCTGAGCTCTATATTATTTCCAAGAATAAGAACATTTTAGTGTGCTAAAATTCTACTTAAGATGTTTAAAAGATAGATTTTTTTGCAGATTTTAGAATCAAATTGATCCAGATTTTCCCCTCAGGTTTGATTCTCACTCGTTTGTGAGGTTACTGAAATTCAAACCATGTAGCTAGGAATTATCCATCAGAAATGGAGATTTTAAAGAGAAGGAATATAGAGGAAAAGTTTTATTTGGATGATGGGGTGCAGAGTCCTGGGTGAGAAGTGTATAGTCCTTCACTTAAAATTTCCCTCTAACATTGATCTTAAATGTTTTGGGATGATTTACTTCTTTGACTTTGTCTTTCATTTATGCAATCATAATTTATTGAATGCTAACCCCACACTAAAGACAGAGGATCAGATTACTTTCTACAAAAAGCTTATAGTTAAGTCATCAAACAGCCACTTTAACAAGCACATATAGGAGACTGTTGAGTCAGCAATTATTATAACTGAACAAATGGGATAGTCAATAATTCAAGGAGGGTTAATTTGCAAAGGGGTTATTTGCAGAGGTGCAGTGAGGAAAAAACAAGGATAATTCAGTACCCTGCAGCCAGTAGTACCACATCTATAACCCAGAAAGATGAGAGAAGTGGTTGCCAGAAGCTGAAATAATGAATTGCATAAAGGAAGCAACCTTTAGAAAGCCTTTGGTCAAGTTAAACAACCAGTCCAAAATAACTTTGAAGGGAGGAAGTCAGGGAATAAAAAAGATATTGTTCTTCTTGTGTCTCCTGAAATGACTCCCCATTGACTGAAGCCAACCAGAAGATAAAGGATAAGAAAGCACATTGAAATATCTGTTCTATTTAGCTGCCCAGATAGTCACCTCAAGAAAGAAATGTAAAGAGTAGATCTGAGTGCCAGAGAACTCATTCTTTGTAGTTTACCCTTTTTATTCCTTAACATCCTGACTTTTCTTTCTTCCAGGGGAAGGTTTGTAGTAAGTAAACAAATAAATAAATAAGAGATGTGTCATTTGGGTTCTACTTAGTACTAAATCTTAAATCATCTACTACTGGTATTCAACAAAAAGCATTGGGGATGGGAGTGGGTAAAAGGTGGAATAGAAACATTAAGCAGAATAAAATGCACCTGCTATATTTAGTGTACAATTGTCTAGAATATATATCTTATTAGGATCACATACAACATCATACATCAGAAGCATCTGTATGTATTGCTGCTAAAATTTTAAGAAGTCTACTAACTATTTATGTCTCTTTGTTTATGGTGCACAGGCAGGGTTTGGCAACTTATCTTTCACTTTGACAGTGATATTGCATCATGCCTCAGACCACTACAACTGTAAAAAAATTTTTAGGTTTTTTTGTGTGTGTTTTTTGAAATGTTATTGACATGACAGCACCCTTAACTTTCTGTGGGTCTATCCTTCACCCACTGAGTCTGTCAATAAAATATTGCTTAGTAATACTGCGTAACAAACAACCACAAAATACCAGGGCATAAAACAATGATCATTTATTTCTTACTAAGTTTATAGATCACTTAGTGTGGCTCCACATTAGTCTGTGTCAACTTGAACATTTCAGCTTCAGAGTGTAGTTTCAGCTACATAGGTATGTCCTTCTCCTCCTAGTACCTACTGTGCCAGCGGGAGCCTCTCTTGGTGACAGCACAGGGACAAGAAAACAAGCACCAGGCCTCTTAAACCTTAAGTCAAAACAGACATTGTGTCATTTCTTCCTCTTGTGTCATTTCTTCCTTCAAGATATTGGCCCAGGTAAGGGACATGACTGAGCCTAATGTCAACAGGTAGTAAAAAATATTCCACCTCTACAGTTGGAACACAAAATTCACATGGTAAGGGGCTTAGAAAAAGGGAGAAATAAATAAGCTAGCATTAGAGTCTATGGGGTATCAAGAAAATTAAGGTAATTTCAGACTATGATATGATATAGAGGTGGGAAAAATGAAATAGACCTAGAACATGACAAAAACAGTATACTACTGTCCCTTCTGTTAAAGCCAAAATTGCTTCTAAATTTCCATACTTAACGGAAATACTTATAACTCTTAATTCCATACTTATTGCTTCTTAATTTCCATACTTATAATTCTTATGGTGGATGTGCTATCTCTTTCTGCACTACTTGGTCTGGGCTATGTTGGGATCTAATCCTGTTTTATAAAGATCAGAGGCAGAGATGACACAGGTGAAACTGTGAGGCAATTTCCAGTTGTAGAACTTGGAAGGCTCTTTTGCAGTAGAAAGCTGCTTTCTTTAAAGGAAATAGTGGCTTCCACCAGCAAGGAGTTTACACAGAAATTTGGAGAATCAAGTGTTCAATCTTAATCATATCTGCACAAATATCTTCATCCCTTTTTTCTGAATCTCTTATCTTTTCTTGACTCAGTGTAAGAGACTTGTCATGTTTGAATTGGTAAAACTTTTATCATTATTGTATTATTGTCTACAGCTCTTCACCAGACCCTGGACTCTTGGTCTAAGCCATTTTTATCATGTGGCTGCAAAGAAATAAGGGATTTTGTCAACGCTACCATGGAACTCTAAAGTTTTCATATATGTTCTTAATTATATACCCCAAGAAAGAAGCTTAATCTAAAAGAGAAATAAAAAAATACTAATTTATTTGAGATCAAAGCTTGCAACCAGGGAGACACGGATTCAGATTCAGGTAGCAACTTAAAGTGTTCTCCAGGGAGAACAAAGAAAGGCAGGTCTTATGAAGGCTCAGGCTGCATGTGTTGTTCTCAGTATCACCTTCTCTATGTAAATGAAGGATTCTACCTGGGTGAGTAGGGATTGGCTGAGCCCAATAAGGAAAGGAAGGATGCTGTTTGGCAAAACCCATTGGCTGTTTTCAATGTATGGACAACAGATGGTCTGGTTGTCATGGTAAGAAGGAGATTAAAGTTAAGGGAAAGCTGAGAAGTTCAAAAGTTCATGGAGAAACATGCTAGGTAGAATATGTGTAAGATAAACTCTCTGCTGTATTTTATTTCCCTCAGCATAAATGATCCCACTTTGGCAATCTTTACTCAGTTATATGTTTATAGATATTATTTTCTCTTTGCCTACAAATATTTACTGGGATTATTAGAAAACACATAATTCCACAAGTTTTATAATTGCTCTTGCCATAGCACCTAATTATCACATTTGATGATCCTCCAATACCTTGTCTTCCTCCTGTGTTGCTTCTAATGCCACTACTGGTAATATTGTGATTAATCATGGTGTAATTTTATAAAGTTAGATAATTCACATTCCATCCCCAAGAAAAAATAGATTAACTTTGTACCCTTGAATATGTGATTAATGCAAATTCAAAATCTTATTTTAAAGATTTGTTTCTTGGAATTCCTTCTGATACTGCTTTATCAGTCAAGGTCTCAAAAAAAAACAGATTGTAGATTCAAGTTAGGATCATTTTTTCAAAGGTTTGTCTACAAAAGACCATAGTAAATTAAAGATAGTTACTAATTTTTGAAGCTCCACAGTAGCTTTGACAAAGTCCTTTATTTAGAAAAGTCATAGAGAGGTTGGATGATCTTCCTAGGTTGCAAAATTCCTTCAAAGTAAAAATTGGCCTCAACGCAAAGTTCAAATTCAGGGCAATAAAGTATGTCCTCAGGGTAAAGGTAAAGTTGGTGTGACTTTAAAACCCTTGTTAAAACCTCAGAAAAATTCAGCTTTCTGAGAGTTTTAAGGATATTCTTTTTAAGGTGTTTCAAAGGGGTTCTAAGAAAATTAAGCACTTTCCCTGTTATGGGTTGAATTGTTTCCCCCCAAAAATCACGTACTGCTATCTTAATTCCCAGTAATTCCAAATGTGATATTATTTAAATACAGGTTTTTAACCAAGTTAAAAGGATGAATTAGGGTGAGCCCTAATTCAATATGTCTGACATCCATATAAAAGGGGAAATTTGGAGACAGACTCACACACAGTGACACCATGTATATGTCAAGGTAGCAATTAAGGTGATGTTTTGCCAATAAACACCCAAGATTGCTTGAAAACCACCAGAAGTTTGGATTAAGACATAGAACAGGATTTTCCTTATAGCCCTCATGAAGAAAAAACCCTGCCAACACCTTGATCTTGAAGTTTTGGACTCCGGAATTGTGAACAATAAATGCCTATTGTTTAAGCCATCCAGTCTATGGAAGTTTGTTACAGCAGCCAAAGCAAATTAATACAGTCCATCCCATATTAGCCTCACAAAAAAATCCCTGGAATAGGAAAGACCATCTATAAGAGATTTGTGAGTGTGGTTGTATCTAATGGAGTTAATTATAACTTGACTAAATAAACAAACAAAAACCAACACATTTTTAAAATAACTTAGATTGAAAGGGACAGAAAGAGAGTGAAATGAAAAGAGATCTTCAACCTACTAGCGTAAGTACTAAGCTGAGAAGTGTACTCAACTGAAAACACCAGCCATGTCTTATGGAAAAGAATGGCTGATTCACAGGATAGAGAATAAGACACAGAAAATGATTCCCAGGAAACTGGACTGGGCTTAATCGAATTGACCAGATGTTCCCAGCAGACCTTTAAAATTATTATGGATCAGCCCTGGCTGGTGTAGCTCAGTGGATTGAGCACGGGCTTCGAACCAAAGTGTCGCAGGTTCGAATCCCAGCCAGGGTACATGCCTGGGTTGCAGGCCATAACCCCCAGCAACTGCACATTGATGTTCTCTCTCTCTCTCTATCTCCCTCTGTTCCCTCTCTAAAAATAAATAAATAAAATCTTTAAAAATAAATAAATAAATAAAAGTTTTTAAAAAATTATTATGGACCAATAACTGCTCTGTACCTGACATCTCCTCTCTTTTGGAATAGAGGTGCCTATTATGGTTATCAGTTTCTGTCACCCCATTATAAGTTTTCAAATGTGAGGAATAAAAAACATATATTTCTACACCGACAAGAACCATATTCAAATAACTGCACTCAAGAAGCCTCATTCAGCTGGGATCCAATTTAGATGATGAGATTCTGAACTTCTAGCTAATGCCAGAATGAAATGAGACTCTAGGGCTCTTAGAAGAAGGTGAGTGCATTTTGTATACTTCAGGAAAGTTACTGAACCAAAGTATGGGTTGGCCGCCCACTGCCACCAATTAGGCAAATTATGGAGGCAGAGGTTGGTGAGAAAAGAAAGAGGTCTTTACTCAAAGGATGCACAATCTAGGAGAACGGCAGATTCTTGTCCCAAAGCCCATCCACTCTGGGAAACTGAGAGCAAATCCCAGCCACTCTCAGCTGGACCCAAACCAAAGGTAGTATCCAGAGTTCCTTCTCCCATTTAAAGCACTGTCACTTGGGAACTTCAGGCAGCCACTAAGTTGTCATTCAGGCAGCTCAGCTTTTCTCCCAGAAATTTTGAGGCATCAGGCTCCCTGCTTGGAACCCAAGTGTGGAGCTAGCATTGCTATTGGCCATGTAGATTCCAGGGCTAGAAGTCCCGGGAATACACTGGACAGTACATTCCTGTGGTGGGATAAACGTACATCCCTCCGCTCCCCTGGGTTTATAATTGTTTATCGTGCGGGATGGACCAGGTGCTTTCTCAGGCCAGACTACCGTGTATTCAGTGAGGGTCCCTTCTTTTTCCCAGGCTAGAGGGACAGGTCTTCCATACAGCACCTCCCCCTGCCATCATTCTGAACTCTATGGCACACGTGCCAGGCTTCCCCTGGTATCATACTCAGCAAGGAACCACTTAGCAGGTAGGAGGGCTTTCCCCTTCATCCAGTTGTCTCGATAGCCTTGCGCATGTTCAGTGCAATACTGTTGCCATCTTGCCTGGTATTGGGGGATCTGCCATGGGGCTACGGTTATCAGTAATATAAATAATTTATGAACAGAACAGACTGAGATGGATTGGAAGAGGCCAAACATCCTTTGAGACAACTGTCATTAAGAGACGAGGTTGTTTTGCCCCTCCCTTTGAATTTGTGAAGCTTATGACTCTTTTGACTTAAAAAGTACAATAGACATTACACTGTCATTGTGATAGACAAGTTTAAGATGCACCCCAAATTGCATATCCTTGTATATGCAACACATATAATCCTCCCTTAAGTGTGAGTAGAACTGTGAATATGATATCACACCAGTGATTATGTTACAAATTGGGGAAAGGAATTTTACAGGTGCAGTTAATGCACTAAATAATTTGACTTATTTAACCAAAAGAGACATCTTGGGTAAGCCTGAACTAAGCAGATAAGTAGGAAAGAAAGAACCCTTTCATGAAGGAAGACTCAAAATATTAGAGACATTCTCTTCCTGGTCTTGAAGGTGCAAAGGACTGTGTTGGGAAAGGATCTAGGGCACGAAACACATGGCACAGAAGTGTGAGCCTCCAGGAACTAAGAGTAGCCCCTGAATGGCAGTCAACAAGAAAGCAAGAACTGTGGCCCTACAACCATACAGGAATGAGTTCTGCTAAAAATCTGAAAAAGAACAGGACCCTAATCCTCAAATAAGACTCCAGACTGGCTAAAACCTTGAGTTCAGCTTTGTAAGACCCTAAGCAAAGAACCTACACACTGTACCTAAACGTCTTACCTTTAGATCTATGAAATAATAAATTTGTATTTAAATAAATGTCCATGGTATTTTATCACATATAACAGAAAACTAATGCAGATTTTGATATCAAAATGGGTTGCTGCTATGACAAATGCCTAAAATACATTAACACCTTTGCAATTTGGCAATGGGTAGAAACTACCCATAATATTGAGATAAATGAGAGTAATCTCACTTTCCTTGAATAGATTCTCAATAGAAATATGAACAGTGTGGATACTACCTGTGTTAAATAAAATTCAACTGAGTAAATTTGAAGATTTACTTGAATTTATTAAGGGACTTATGAATCAGGCAGCTTCACATATGACAATTAGAAAGGCACTCAGAGAGAAGGGTTTTATAAAATAGAAGGTTTTCATGGGAAGAAGTGTGGGACAAGGGAGCTATTAACAAAATAAAATAAAGCATTATTTTTAGACAACAACATATTCTTTTGGAGAGAGAAGAATAGCAGGGGTTTGTTTATTTGTTTGTTTGTTTTTAATATAGATTGCCTCTTTCTATAGGGGATGTATGTAGAGGAACCAGTGACACATTATTTCATTGGTGTTGACCAAAACATTCCAGACTGGTTAATTAAGATTATGTTTCTGGAAGAGGTTGAAACAGCAATTAGGTCAGATATGAAATCTAGGTTTGGTATCATGGGCTTTAGCACAAATGGTACCATTTAGGGCTTGTGGCTTTCTCTTTTAATACCAGTAAGGGCTCAGAAGGAAATGAGGAACATAATATTAGAAACTACTGGAAAGGAACGTTTGTTGAATAGCATCAGAAAGCTGAGCAGAATTGTCCTTGCAGTTATGTTGACAGCAGAATTCATAAGTGATGAATATATGTAATCTCAGGAGATTTATAAGTAAATTATAGAAGGTTCTGCCTGGTTTCTTCTTGCTGCTTATGGTAAAATGTGACAGCCATATGTCCACATAAGAAATGTCTAAACCTGTGAAGAATTTTCTTAAGAGTTTATTTAAACCAAACTGATTTGATTGCCAGGAAGCAAGATTTCAAATACTCTAGAGTCTGACAATTTGCAGTTTCTCCTATGCATTTGGAATTAAGGAGGAATCCTAAGGAAGATTACATGAAGTAAGGGAAAACCAAGGCTGGGATTGGATTACAAAATAGCAAACAAGATTATATACTCTCTAAAGGGTGGTTATACTTCGAAGGGTTCTGAAAAAGAGGATTACTTCTGGCATTTGAAAAGTGTGTTAAACCAAATTCACTAAAAACAATGGACAAGACATCCTTAAGGCAAAGATAACATTTTACTAGGGAAGTTATAAGCCTGAGGGATAACTATTCACTATGAACTGCCCAGTAGGAATTTATGATCAGATTCATCCATGAGGTTACTTTCAGTTAGATTTATTCAGCACTCCCTTTTTGTCCATACATAAATTGAAGGAAGAATGTTAAACAAAAATAAACAGAACTTAAATAATTTTGAAAACTCTCTCCAGATAACATAAATGCTAAAAATAAAATGTTAAATATAAAAAAATTATGTCAAAACATGTCATAAACAAAAGACTGAATGTTCTGTGTTCTTTTATGTAGTAGTCAGTTGTGGTTACAAGAGACACAGGAGAAGCTTGAAAAATGAGAAGTTTCAGCCCTGGCTGATGTGGCTCAGTGGATCGAGTGCTAGCCAGCAAACCAAAGGGTCAAGGGTTGTATTCCCAGTCAGAACACATGCCTGGGTTACAGGCCAGGTCTCCAGTAGGTGGCACACAAGAAGCAACTACAGATGTTTCTCTCTTTCTCCCTCCATTCCCCTCTTCTAAAAATAAATAAAATCCCTCCAAATAATAATAAAAACATATCTACTGTTTATGTCACTTGAGAAAAAGTACATACTGATAACATTTGAATACTTTGAGCTTCCCTCTTTAATCACATCCCACCATCCTTCACCATAGAGATAACCACTATCCTGAATTTTGGTTAATTTTATCTGTGCTTTTGTTTGTCATTTTTCCCATATGTATATCTATTCTTAATATAGTGATTGATTTAATGTGGCTTTGGACTTTGTTCTGCTTAGGGTTCATTGAGCTTCCTGAATCCAAAGGCTTATTATAGTCTTAATAAAATTTGCAAAACCTTTGGGGGAAAAAAGAGAAGTTTAGGATACTCACAGGTCCTAGAAAGGGGTGACTCCACATGCCACAGGCTCACAGGAGAAGCACTAGGTTTTGGTCAGGTAGCAGAAGACAGGAGCAAGAGAAAATTTTATGCTAAAGCCTGTATTGGGATTTCTGCAGGAAATACAAGACAGAGCAGAGTAAATATATTAGGACTGGTTAGTTTAAATAATGTCAGTGAACTTTGGGCTATAAGTGTTGTTCTCTGATTGTCTGAGACCTAGATTTGAGATGATTGAGGCAGAAGAATATTGCCATAATGTGTAATAGCCAGATAGTAAAGGGGAGGCTCTGGATTGGTTAGTTTACATATCAAAGGCATCTTATTGGGTAAGCGTTTTACTATCTGCAAGAACTATCTAGCCCTGGAAGGGGTTGTCTTTCCCACCCAGGAAAGTTACTATGTCAAAACATCGTAATATAGGAAAAATTTTAAAATATATGAACAATACACAAATGTGTGACTCTACAACTTTTTGCCAAAGCCTCAGAAAGATAAAAAAATTGTGAGTGTAGCGTTTGCCTAATGGAGTAAAAACCAATAAAATCCAGGTAAGACCCCAAATGTTCTTGAGCATTTTTTTTTCAGCAGAAATACTGCTAGCTTGAACAGAAAGGACAGAGAGAATCTAAAATGAAAGGAGGCTTTCAAACCATCAAGCTAATAAAACTATTCAACTTCAAACATTTGCTACTTTTCATGAAAAAGGAAGGAAACAATAAATGGCCCAGAGAGCAGAACCTGGAGATGAAGATAATTATTTCTAATGTTAGAAACTAAGTCAAGAAAAATCTCACTATTTGCCCAGTTGTACTACAGAACATCCAGGAGCTAATCATTCCTTTCACCTTCTATTTTTCCCCCTTTTGAACTGGAATATCTACCACTGTTATCCAATACCTGTCTCACTATGCTGGGATGGTTAGGGATGGATAACTTGTCTCCTTAGTTTCCCAAGTCCACAGATAGAGAGAAATTTTTCCTCTTAAGCTGAATTTAATGGCTTATCCTCTTGAGTTTCATGTTCACATGATTTGGGTGATGAATTCTTGGACTTTAAGGTGATATTATAATGGCATGAGGCTCTCAAGAACCTTGGGAGATGAGGTAAAAGTATCTCTCTTTCTCTCATTTGTAGGGATATGAAGCACTGGGTATTTTGGAAGGACTGTGATAAAACACTTATGAGGTTTTCCCCAAGATGCCTACCCCTAAGATTTTATATGCTTCTGTAAAATTTTATCCCCTTGAATGTGATTGGGACTCACCAATCAGATAGGATGTTATGCAGCAGTAGAAAACTAATACAGCCAGATACTAGTTAGTTTTTAAGACACAGCTTTCATCTTGGTCTGTTGCAGCCAGATAAGACAGAATTTTGTCAAGCAATGTAAGATCTTCCAAGTAAGAAATCAGACTACCTTGCAGGAAGGACAAAGTGGAAATCCCCTGAGGCCCCATTAGAAAAGAAAAGGGCCATTTAAGTGCAGCTCTCCAGTTGGTCCTAGCAATGCTCTAGGGATAATATTAAAGCCCTCTTAGATACTCAAGACATGTCCAGACCAAATAACACCAAATGAACCCATAATGCTACATAAAGCATAAGAACTGGCCAGCCAAGTTCTGACGGAATTCCAGAATTATGAGAAAAACTAAAATGTTTGTTGATAAAGTCACTAAATTTGGGAGAAGTTTATTATGCAGAATGGATCTTTTGAAGAGGGATATTGCCTCCTGGTGTGCTATTTACAGAAATATGAATGTGGCATGATTATAAGGGATAAAGCCATAACTCAAAGCTAATGAACAGCAGGATTTCTAAAACTAATGTGCTAAAAGAATAGGGAAGGAAAATTTAGTATAACCTTGCAGTAGGTGGTTGTTTGTAGGAAATCACCTTTAGAGAAGTACTGATTTGGGTTTGAAAAACATGAAAACCGAAGGAGGAATCCAAGAGAATAAACCCCCTGACTCTCCTTTCTCCCTCTGCTCTCCAGCCATGGCTTCCAATTGGTCAAAACTACAGAAAGCACAGGTATGACATGACAGTTCCATGTAGTTTATGCACATCAGCTTTCTGATGCAGCAAGTGTGGTGGAGATGAATGAATATTAGATATGGTGGAGCATGAAGACATCCAGCCCAACTGTAATCCCTTCTGTGATGGAGGTAGACATGATGTCTGACATTAAAGGTCAACGAATGCACCTCAGGGACTGGGAACTCAGTTGGCTTTTTTCTGGATCTGTTGCTAAAAGATAGGCAACAGTTCTATAAGCAAAAATTTAAAGAGGAGACAATTAATAAAAGGGAACAGCAGGAAAACTCTTGGGGAAAAATAAAGATACCATATTTTATTGTAGTTCTGAGTAATTACAGAACAATTAGCAGTAGCATTTACCACAACAGACCCTTGCTATTTTTGTTTATTGCTAAACTACTTATTGAAAATAGGTTGAGTGTCAGTTTTTCAACAATTTACCACATCCCATCTATCATGTAATTGGTACTTTCAAAGCTTGAGCTGCAGCAAATGGAATCATTTGGGGGACACTCTCTTACTCTGATACATTAATTCTGTCCTCTTCCATTTTATAAATGGTTTATTTGTAAATAAGCATCTATAAAAATGAAAGAAAAATACAGTGGAATTCAATGAGACAGAAAGTTGATATTATAATCAGAGATCCAGGTAGGAGTTGGAGAACAATTTATTAATCTAGGCATTTCCAGCAGAACAACATTTCTTCTGAGGTTTTTATTTGGTCTTTTTCATGGTATTCATGAGATGTCCAACTTATTGAGCAGGATGGCAGGTCCAATTATCACAACTAATGAGCCCATGGAGCAAAACAGATATTACATCTGTAAAATGAAGGCAATGACCACAGATTAGTTATATTCCCTTTCAAAACATAAAACTTAGAAAAAAATTGTTTTTCTACATTAGGGTACTGATGTGGCAGGAACACAATAGGAGATTCCCAGTTTATTGAGCCAAAGTTTATGAGAAATGGATTTGTGCTTGCAAATACTTCACTTTATGTGCAGCTTCCATTAAAAGCCATAAAGGTTTTAAATTCTGACAGATTTAATAAACAATTCTGTCTCATGTTTGTGGTCAGATGCAAAAAGGCAGTAGCTTACTTTTCTGCTAAGGGCTATTTTCTGTCATCTCCTCTTGGCTGCTGTGAGTCTGAATTGGCAAAAAGCCAAATAGCAGCATAATTTTATTTGTAGAACAAAACAGTTACAGAAGGCCTGTACTGTTAACACAACAACTGTGGCTGTTCCCTTAAAGAAGCATACTGGGCTGTTCTAGGTTTTTTGCTGAGTAACTTCAGCTGAGAGCACTGAAAGCATTCTGGTTATGTAAAGATTTTTAAATGTATTTTTATGCACTTCCTCAGACCTACACACTCCTTATCTACCTAGACATTCAGAATACATTTAAATTCATGTCATTGATCATTAGAAAGAACAATATGCTTTCATCCTTCCCACTATAAGGTAAAATAATGTCTTATTTTATATTAATTTTGAAAGACACAGCAGTAGACTGACTTATTTCTTCTGGTAAACAAATTTAACCATAGATATTACATAATGTGCAAAACACAAGTTATCTTCACACACTTCCCCACGTATTATCTCTAACCTTTCTCCTGAGATGACCACCATTACCAGTTTGGTATGAGTAGAGACAGTTCTGGAGAGTCTTTAAGTTGAAGACTTGCTTCCTCCCTCCTCATGGTGTTTTTTAGCCCAGCAAGTCTTAACCAGCCCCAAGACAAATGGACCTTGACATCAGCTGATGAGCTCCAAAAGTTCTTCATTTTAACAAGACCAGTTGTTCCACTGGAAGCTTCATTGTGATCTTTATATATTGTCCCATACAACCCTTTTAAGATTCCTACAAATTTATAGAGTGACACATAGTACAGTTTCTTGTCCTACACATGGGGCCTCAACATCAAGACTAAACAAAGTTTTCTGTGGAATCTTCTACCTCTTAGTTTTTCCCAATAAACTTTGCATGTGTGGCACTAGATATGTATGTGTTTGCATGAGATATGTATCTTCGAAAACATTTTCCATACCACTTATATCTATATGTCTAAACCTATATCTAATCATAATAATGTAAAATAATGTTTTTCATTATATATACACACACATATAATATATGCATATATACACGTATGTATATATACATATATGTGTGTATATACACACATATACATATATACATATACACACATATACATGCATACATACATACACACATATAATGACAAAAATACACATACTTTTTCTCATTCACTGATTGCTAATGAAGTTGACCATACTTTATTAATCTGGACATGTTAATCTTTTCTGTAAAATTTTCTTTCATTCATGTTGATCATTTCTGAATAATGTAATTATCAATGTAAATAATATGCCTAACAAATTTTTCAATGTAACTTTGTAACTTATTCACATGTCCTTCTAATAATTTGAATTTTCTGTAAAGGTAACCATTTCTTCTTCAAATAATATAACTTCTGCTTTTTTGATATTTATAATTCTTTCTTTTATTGTATTTGCATGATTATACACTAAAATAGTGGTGCCAATAGTGGTGTCAAAGGCAAAGCAGTCAGCCTTGCTTTTTCCTTTTTTTAATATAAAGTTCTTCTAAAATTGAATAAGATTTTATAAGAAATATTTTTAAAAGTATATAATACTTTTATGTTATCATGGTTTTATTTTATATATTCATAGACTTTATATAATTTATATTTCCACTATGTAGTGTTGCAATGTCTCTCCATATTCTCATTAACCATCACTGTGATATTTTATATCCTTTTCAACCTGAAGAAAAAACATACACATCTTTTCTTTTTGTGCATTTTCCTGGTTGCTAATGAAGTTGAACCTATAGCCTACTGGACATATTAATTTTTTTATGTAAAATTTTCTTTTATTCCTTCTGATTCTTTCTTAATGGAGTTTAGTATCAGTGCAAGTAATATGGTTAACAAATTTTCTAATGTAATTTAGTTACTAAACCATTCTTTTTCCCCAAGAATTGAACTGTTAATTTACTGTATTGCATTCCTTTGTGGCAGCAGGTATATTTCTCTACTTTATATTCAATATTTACCATATATTGACCCATTCTTCTGTTAAAATTACTCCAGTTCTTAACACATTTTTGCAATGACAGTACTTCTTTGACCTTATTGTTCTTCATGATTATTATGGCATTTTTAGAGATTCATATAGTATACTTTTTATCATCCAAGTTTCCTAAATATTTTGTTGGGATTTTAATGAGGTTGAAATAATATTCTTCATTATGGTAGTATAGTCTTCTCTGTTAAAGTTTTACATATTTCTTGTTAATTTACTCTCATTGAAATTATTTTTTCTCTTTTCTTTTTTTTAACATTTTTAATTTGACCATTGTTGGTATATGTCAAACAATAGAAATTTTTTAATACTACACAGTGCATTTTACTTATTTGGTTTTTAGAGACAGGGAAGGGAAGGAGAAAGAGAGGGAGAGAAACATCAATGTGTGATTTCCTCTTGCATGCCCTCAACTGGGGACCTGGCCCACAACCCAGGCATTTACCCTCACTGGGAATCAGACTGGGGACCCTTTGGTTTGCAGGCTGGCATTCAATCCACTGAGCCACACCAACTGGGGTTATTTTATTTTATTTTTCTCCCTTTGGTTTTTATTGTTCAAGTAATTTACCTCCATATTCCCCTCGCCCCAGCCATTCCCACCTCCCATGCTCAATCCTACCCTCATATTTTGCTTTATATATGGGTCCTTTATACATGTTCCTTAATGACCCTTACCCTTTTTTCCCTGTTATCCCCTTTGGTTACTGTCAGTTTGCTCTTTATTTCAATGTCTCTGGTTATATTTTTCTTTCTTGTTTGTTTGATTGATAATGTCCCACTTATAGGTGAGATCATATGGTATTTGTCTTTCACCGCCTAGCTTATTTCACTTAGCATAATGCTTGCAAGATCCATCCATGCTGTTACAAAGAGTAGGAGCTCCTTCTTTGTTTGTGCTGCATAGTATTCCATTGCGTAAATGTACCATAGTTTTTTATCTACTCATTTACTGATGGGCACTTAGGTTACTTCCAACATTTAGCTATTGTACACTGTGCTGCTATGGACATTGGGGTACATATCTTCTTTTGAATTGGTGTTTCGGGATTCTTACAATATAATCCCAGCAGTGAGATCACTGTATCAAAATGCAGTTCCATTTTTAGTTTTCTGAGGAAATTCCATACTGTCTGCACCAGTCTGTATTCCCACCAACAATGTACTAGGGTTCCCTTTTCTCTACAACCTCATCAACACTTGTTTGTTGATTTGGTTATGATGGCCATTTTGACCAGTCTGAAGTGGTTATCTCATTGTGGTTTTAATTTGCATTTCTCTGATGACTAGTGATGCTGAGTATCCCTTCATATGTCTCTTAGCCCTCTCTATGTCCTCCTTGGAGAAGTGTCTGTTCAGGTCCTTTGCCATTTTCTAATTGGGTTGTTTGTATTCCTGGTGTAGAGTCATTGAGTTCTTTATATATTTTGGAGATCAAACCCTTGGCCAAGATATCATTGGCAAATATATTTTCCCATATAGTTGGTTCCCTTTTCATTTTGCTGATGTTTTCTTTAGCTGTGCAGAAGCTTTTTATTTTTATGAAGTCCCATTTGTTTGTTCTTTATGTTCCTTGTTCTGGGGGACATATCGGTGAAAATATTGCTGTGTGGATATCTGAGATTTTCCTGCCTTTGTTATCCTCTAGGACTTTTATGCTGTTACAACTTATATTTGTCTTTCCCCATCTTGAGCTTATTTTTGTGTATGGTGTAAGTTGGTGGTCTAGTTTCATTTTTTTTGCATGTAGCTGTCCAGTTCTCCCAACACCATTTGTTGAAGAAGCTATTTTTACTCCATTTCATGCACTTGCCCTCTTTGTGGACTACTAACTGACCACAGAGACTTTGCTTTTTTTTTCCTGGGCTCTCTATTCTGTTCCAGTGATCTATGTGTCTGTTCTTATGCCAGTATCAAACTGTTTTGATTACTGTGGCCTTGTAATATATTTGATGTCAGGTGTCCATCCTACTTTGTTCTTTTTTCTCAAAATTGTTGCAGCTATTAAGGGGTCATTTATGGTTCCATATAAATTTTAGACATATTTGTTCTATATGTGTGAAATGTGTCAGTGGTATTGTAATAGGGATTGCATTTAATCTATAAATTATTTTGGGTAGTATGGACATTTTGATGATGCTAATTCTTCCAATCAATGAACACACTTTCATTGTTTACGTCTTCTTTAATGTATTTCTTCAGTGTTGTGTAGTTTTCTGAATACATGTCTTTTATTTCCTTTTATTAGGCTTATTCCTAGATACTTTATTTTTCTTGTTGCTATATACAATAAGATATTTTTCCTGATTTCTGATTTTGATATTACAATATTCAATTTCTGAATATTGACTTTGTATCCTGCTGTTTTAACAAATTCACTTACTAGGTTGAGTAGTTTTTTGGTGGAGTCTATGGGGTTTTTTATGTACATTATCATGCCCGCTACAAACAATGACAGTTTGATTTCCTCTTTTCCTTTTGGATGCCTTTTACTTCTTTTTCTTGTCTGATTATTATGGTTAGGACTTCCAATACTATGTTGAATAGGAGTAGTGAAAGCAGACATCCTTGTCTTTTTTCTGATTTTAGTGGGAAAGCTTTAATTTTTGCCCTTGAGTATGATATTGGCTGTAGGTCTCTCATATATGGCCTTTATTATGTTGAGGCATGCTCCCTCTATTCCCACTTTGCTGAGTGTTTTTATCATAAATAGGTGCTGTACCTTATCAAATGCTTTTTCTGCCTCTATTGATATCATCATGTGATTTTTGTCTTTCCTTTTGTTTATGTGATGTATCAAATAATAGAACTCTTAAAATAATAGAACTCTTGCTAAGGTTTTTGCCTCTTTTATTTTACATTTTTTGGTAATATTTTATGATTCTTTTTTTGGTATTTCATTTATTTATTATTCCCTGCTTTCTTCTCTGTTCATATTTTATATTTCTTCCCAACTCTGACCATAGTAGTTTTGAGAAATCAGTATGGGTTCTGTATTGATTAAATGTTATTAGCTTACTTATTTGTAGTAGAAAAATCCCCATTTCCTTTGTGTGTTTTCCTGCCTTTATTTTTCATTCTGAAACAATAATTTGATGCTTCCTGCTTGTCACAAGTTAGAAAGGAAATTTATTCTTCTACCTTCTTTGCATTCATACTTTAAACCAATGTTTTAGACATTTCTATTTCTAAATACTTTTTGTCTACAAAAAGTAGACAAAAAGTATTTTTGCGTTTTTATTGTTGTTGTTATACTTCTTTCCAAGATGTAGAATATATATGATTTTGATATTCAAGTAATTTTTCATATATTTATGTTTGCTGATGCTACACTTTTTATTTTCCATGATTTTGTGGATTTTAAAAAATGTTTAATATTATATATAATGTTTTCATTTATCTATACACACATACCAATGCACACCCATATATCAGAGACTTATGACAAGAGGATGTTTTATAATTAAAACCAACATCATCAAAATTTGAATGATATTTTACTAGGATTTATATTTCTATACTTCCTTAGCCCATGGTATATATTTAATAATGAAACTTTTTTCATCATAGCTACATGAGAAACAAAGGTAATGAATGGTATTATTAGCTTCCCCATGTATAAAACTGTTTATTCTTAAGATTAACTCTTATTTCTATTTCTGAAAATATTGGTGAAAAGATACTCAGAGCAATGTTCTCAGAAAACACACAAAAATCTGTATGAAATAAAAATAATATATATACTCATATAAATATTTCCATACCTATAACTACATATAAAATTAATATCTTTAAATAAAAATTCCTCAGTGGCTAAAAATGAAGTTTGAATCTGGAGAGGTAACATATCTGCTGTGAATAACACTAGTCAATAATGGCAAAAGCTGGGTTTTAATATATACAGGAGGACCAAAGACAAATGTGTTAGGTCTATACAAAGTGGTGTTTTAAACTGGAGGTCTTTCATCTGAGTGAAATGCTTCAAAACCATTGACTTATTCTTAGCTTTTGGTAAATGAAGAAAGAAAAGCCAAGTCCAGACAATGTGGTGATTCAGTGTACTTGACAATATGTACAACAGAAGCAAAAACAAATGCCACATGGAAGGAATGGCTTTAGACCCAGGCTTTCTTTGTATTTCAATAAAGTAAGGTGACAATGGAAATCAGCTCAAAATTTAAAAAAAACCCAAGACCCATGAAGAAACATTACCATAAGGAGGAGTCAGTAAAAATAGCAACCTGCTAAATTGGACCTGGAAAATCTTCAATTATTGATGGTATCAGGTATAAAAATAAAATAATTATATATAGAGGTATAAATATAGAGGTATAAATATATAGATGTATAAGTAAATTATCTTAGTTTATTCAAGCTACTATAACAAAACATCACAGACTGAGTGGCTTAAAAACAACAGAAATTTATTTCTCACAGAGCTGGAAGCTAGAAGTTCAAGATCAAGGTGTACTGGCATCATCATGTTCTGATGAAGGCCCTCCTCTGAGTTGCTGATTATGGAAGGGGCTAGGGAGCTCAATGTTGTCTCTTTTAGAAGAGCACTAATTCTATTTATGAGGGCACTTCCCAAGGCCACAAATCCTTATACCCTCACATTGGGCATTAGGATTTGATCATATGGATTATAAGATCTATATGTTCAAACCATAGCAGGAAAAAAATGAGTTGGAAATATGACTAATAAACAAGACAGTATGGATTTTAAATAAAGCACATTTATTAAAGAACTATACTTTCTTGGAATGAAAAAAATGTTAAAGTTGTAATTATAGACTTATTACACTTTTGCAGCAGATTAAATAGAGGGAGATAAATTAGAAATTCAGACAATTGAGAAATTATCCAGAATGCATCAAGAGAAAAACTTGTGAATATGAGTTAGAAATTAGTATATATAAATGAGAGGGTGATAAATTCAAACATAGCTCTAATCTGATTTTCAGAAAGATAATAGAAAGAATAAGGGGTATATAACTTTTTTAAAATAAAATGAATGAAAATTTTCTTTATTGAAGGTCACCAATTCAGAATCCCAATGAGCACTAAGCAGAAAAAGTGTATATTGATATATTATAATGAAACTGCAGAACTCCAAAGAAACCTAAAAGTCATCAAAGCAATCACAGGGTAATGCATTTCCTATAAATACACTTAACATTTTAACAGCCAGATTAGAAACCAATAGAAAAAAAAATAATAACTTGAAAATGCTAAGAGAAACAGTTGTTTTTGGATATTTAGGACTTTTTTGCATCGATGAATAAATGCAAATTATTTGATTACAAGTAACAAAAGCACATATGTTCTATCCTAAGGGGGGAAATCATTTATTGCAAGGACTCTAGGGTGTTTATAAAACTCATGTAGAATAGAGTTTGAAAGGAACTGGAACCAGGTACTAAAAATAGAGAGGGACCCATAGCCACTCTTTCATTTTCTTTTTCATTTTCTCTTTCTTTCTCTCTCTGTCCCCCACCCCCCTAGCTTGTCCATGAATGACCGCACAAATGTTCTGTGCATATTGATTTTAGATTTCCAAATAAATTTTAGCAAATAGATGAATTCACAAATATGGAATCCATACATAATGAGGATCAATTATGTAATTTACTCTATTTTATGTCTCATGTTTTTATGCATATACTCTTTTATGCATAGAATCCTTGCATATACTTTTGATCATTGTCAAGGATCTATGACAATTTTTCTCTTTTCACTATACTGTGTAAAATGTCAGTCACTATGTTAACATTTTGGGCATTGGATGAACCAATATTCTGCATGGTGAACTTTTTTTTCCTATATAGAGGAGAATCAGCTGGATATATGATTCTTATATTTTCACTGTGAAATTTAGTTTAAATTTGTTTGGATTAGTATTAATTACATTTTACTATACATGTAAGAACAAATGACTTAAAATGGAATGTAGCCAATTATGTAAAACATTATAACTGCTTATTTCTATGTTACATTTATTCAGCATATTTTCAATTGTGTTTATTTTCCTATAACTGATTTTATTGAAAATACTCTCCAAACTTTGATGAACCACTTTAAAGTTTAATCCATCCTAATTATAATGAGAAAATTGTCCCTTAATAATTTTCAAGCCCAAGCATCTGCTTTAAAATTTCTCAGTGACCCCTGGAAAATAACGTATAGTGTGCTCCCATTAATTCTTACTCATGGTTTGCAGTAAGAGTGGTGGCACACAGAAGAGGTTTGTCATTAGTAAAATTTAGATATTACCATTAAGGTATAAATATAAAAATTATTTATCATGGTCAGGTTTCCCCAAATTTAATTTATTTGTACTTGTATTTTTAAAAATATTATTATAGAAAGTTTATAAAAGAAAGGAAGAAGTCACCCATGGAGACATAATTACACTTAACATTTAAGAATATCACAATAACTATGTATGGGGCTAAGTAGATACTTGAAGCATCAGGGGACCACTCTGTAAAGTACATGATTTTCTAACCACCTTGCTGCACATCTGAAACTAATACAGAATAGTATTGAATGTAAACTGAAATTGAAAAAGATTTTAAAAATAATAACAAAATATATAGTTTCAAATGAGGAATGTAAATGATTATAAAATGTAATATACCACCAACAAAAGAAGTTTTTCTTTTCAAAATCACTACTCAGTTGCATAGTTTATATTAAAATTTGGAAAAGACCAAATTTTCCCATTAAAATTACTAATAAGAGGAATTCTCATTAAAATTACTAATAAATAATTAAAATCAGTATAACTTAATATTAATCAGAACTTGCTGAATCAATTAGATGTAAAGGAAGAAATGTTACAAACAGACAATAAATTCCTTATTTATTTGTTATAAAGAAAATGACCAATAATTTGATAATTTACTCATTATATGGTTTTATAATGAGTAAAACCATATATATATATATATATATATATATATATATATATGAAACAAAGAGATTATTTTAAAAGATTGCAGTATTAAAGGGATTTAGTGTCTGGTTAGAAAATAAGGGTGGAAATAAGAATTGTTTAATATCTGTGACAGCAATAATAAGCTAGAAAATAAATCAAAGTAAATGAAAGAAAGTATAATAGTTATAATATCAACTAGATGTATTTTGAAATACACATACTGAGGATTAACTATTATCCAAAGTGAAAAACCCAGACATATCAGGGTCCTGAAAGTTGGAAAGCAAAGCTAGGGTAAAAGAGAGCAGACGTAGAAGCCTATTTCCTGGGTTCAAATCCAAACTCTGCCATTTATTAGCTCTGCTACCTTAGTCACATTACTTAACCATTCTGTCCCTCAGTTTCCTCAACTCTAAATAGCACCTATTGATAATACCTACCTCATAGGGTTTTATAAGGTTTGAGTGAGTTAATATCATGGATATATTGATAAAACACTGCCGGAGTATAGTAATGTTATGACTGTGTCAATTATTCATACTGTAGGTAAAGCTTGAAAATTTTGATCCCTTTCAAATAAAGCTGAAGGTTAATACCAATATTCACAATGAAGTTCAAAAGGATTTTCCTTGGAACTCAAAACATTTTTTAATCAAATAAATTAAAAACATGTATAAATAATAATGCAAATAAATGACCAGATATGTTTATTGTTACATGTTATTAAATGCAAAATTAGATATAAGAATAAGACACTAGAAATATTAACAGATATATAATCCTGGACCTTCCAATAAGATGTATTATAACATTAGTGTTACCAAATACCATGGATTTAAGACTTGATAAATGTCAGATATTCTAATAGGTTTTTAAGCAGAGTGCACCAACACAACCAGGCAAATAATTTTCTACTGTCCCATTTTATAAATAAGAACACAGAAGAAAATAAGGGGATGAAATAGTTTGTTAGTAGTTGTGTCCCAACAAAGGGCAAGAAAATATTTTAAGTATGAAATAATAAACTAAAATCATATTATTACATGTTGTATTATATTTTATTAAATAGTTTTAAAGTAATACAAATAAATCTGGATATCTCATGAATCAGGCATGACCTAGAGTTTTAGTTCAATAAACAGCAATCCAATGCATAAAGCTTTGATGAATAATGTCAGCCTTGATATGATTTTTCTTTAAAGGTCTGTAAGCAGACTCATCAGAAAGCAAAATAAAATAGAGGACATATTAGGCCTCTTTGCACTTTACCTCTCTTCAGCTCATCTTTCCCTCATCAACACCACAACTTCTCCACATTGCCTTTTTTTTCCACCATGGTATTATTGTGTTCCCCACATTTTCCATATCTGGGAGATGCTCTGTTTCCCTGATCTAATATCATCTTTTAATGTAATCAGCAATCCCTCTCCTTCTCTTCACTCAAATTTCAACCCCTAAGTCTGGTAACTAAAATCTATTTCTTTTCATCACACTCTTATTTAAATTTTCTCTTTTCTTTGCATAAAAATTGTAAACACATTTCAATGTCAGCTCATAATCATCCCTCACATGATATTTTAATGACATATGAAACTTTCACTGTGTGAATGTTTACTATTACATCTAATCGGTTCTCAGCTATTGAAAATTTGGTTTTTCACGTTTTTTATTACTACAAACAACTATAAAACAAACAGCATTGCAGTTAATTATGTTAAAATTTGATCATATGCTTAATTATTTCCTTAGGATAAATTTCTAGTTAATTGAATTTTTGGTTCATTGTTTATACATATTGTTAAGGCTTTTGATGCATACCCTCAAATTACCCTGAAGATAGTTTATACACATTTAAATTCATTCAGCAGAGACTGAGGGGTAGTAAAAAAATCTCATTGTTATTTTAATTTGCATTTCACAGTAAGATGTGAAATTGTTTAATAACTTTACACTTGCCAAAAATGTAGCCAGTTGCCTTCATAACATTGGTTAATTAAACCAGTTGAAATTGAAATTATAAAAAACACAGCATGGTGTATATATATATAAATACACACACACACACACACATACAGTGTATATTTCTTATACCTTGACTGAACATACAAATGCACACATATTATGAATTGCTAGCTGATCACTCAGAAAAACAAATAAATAAATGCCTAACTCATATTTACCACACAGTGATGTTTTAATGTGTATTTCCAAGTTAATGAGTGGTTTGTGTAATAAATTTAGGAGAGCAAGATCAACATTTTCCCAGATATCAAAGAACAGAATAAAATATATCTCCATGTATATGTTTTCTTGGTAACATGTAAATTATATTTCTTACTGTGATCTGTGATTAGAAAAGTTTGAAAGCCACTGATATAAACAATCTATGAAATTAACTGTACTTATAAAACATGTAGTGATCTTTGTGTAATATGCTTATATACAATAAGCACTTGTACATATTTTATAAGTATTATGATCATTACACATATATGTATTATGTGTACATCATGATCAGGAACATGTAAGGCTTTTTAAATGAAAATATATTTTCTGATATATGTATATAATAAACCTTTACCATGGGCTTTATCACTGACTACTTCCATAAAGAGGTGATCCCTCCTGAACTTAGGGCTTTTTGGCATACTCTCTGAAAAAGCTAGTTTCTATTTACTGAGTCCTGCCTCACAGTAAGTAGAGTTTGTGAGGCTAGGCTTATGGATTCTATCACACACAACTGCTCATGGGCATAAATTGAAGTTGGCAAGTCTCTTATGTACCACTGACCCTCCAGATGAGACATAACTGTTCACAAGAGCAAAAGTAGCAAAATTCTCTTCTCTTAAATTTAAGGCTTTTACCTTGATCACAGGAAGAAATTCTTACTTCAAAGAGGGATAAAATAAGAGGAGTCTCAGTGTTTTCCTTGAATTTGAATTTATGTAAATCATTGATATTATAATTAAAACATAAATTCTGCATTAATTAAGCATTCAGCACATGATGAATGGATTACAAAAGTTACCCTCATTAATTAAAGGATCATGGTAGAACCAAAGCTGGAATAATTGTGGTGACCACATGCAGAAGCACTGGGAAAATGCCTTCATACACCATTTCAAATCTTATTAAAAGAAATATACTGCTTTATGCACCAGTGATCTTCAAGAAGTATTTGTGTATAACATAGAGAGCCCTGCATAATCAGACTGTTGGCAGCGAAATGACACCAGAATGTTATAGGTGATTGGACCCTGGTTCACCAAACTTGGTACCTGAGTTCTGGCTTAAAATAAAATAAAAATTCAGAGTCAAGACTCAAGCGACAAGAAAATATTTATTTAGAAAGGCACAGAGGTAGAAGAAGTGAGCCATAGGAGAAAACATACCTGGTGGGTAGGGATGGGGAAAGGTATGGGAATGCTCTACAGAAAGGGCTTCACTGGTTTCTCCATCTTAAGGGCTTTTCAGGATGGGGATATTAGGAGAGGTCCCAGGGGAAGATCTTTGTAGAATATTCATCAGCTTTCCACGTATGTCCTTTCAGAGTTATGGTCTTTGCTAATTGGTCAGTGCCAGGGCAGGAGGTCATTAGTCAATGCTGCTGCCCCTGAGGTCAGCTGTGGCATCACTTATCTGGTTTTGCTGCTTTTCTGAGCTTAGAGCTACAACACAACTGAAGCCTAGATGTTATTTTTAGGGGTTAATGCTTAAATGAGTGGCCATGTAAGGGCCCACATGTGAGTTGTATGGGGACACTCTTTGGCCCCTTATTACCCTTCCAAGGAATCTACCATATTACCATCAATATGCTAGGGGAGGAAAGTTTACCCTGGGGGTAATGTCCTTTTCCCAGTTTTGCCTTTTGGTAGGCATGTGAGGCTCCCTGTCCTCAGGACCTATGTACCTGGTCCATCATCCTTGCTATGCTCATGTGTGTCTAACTGTCTACTGGAAAACCACTATTTACATCTTTATTTCCAATTCTGGTATTTTTCTCCCCCATAATCATGTTTAAGTTATAATGTAAAATTCTAATTTTATGAGAAAGTCTCACTTCCATTACATATTAAATACATGTATTTGGTTCTTTCCTTAATATTACAATTGCTAATATCCCTCTTTTGACTGGGAAAGCCAAAGGCTCTGTATTTTCTACAGAATGAAGTGATTAGCTAACTATTTGCATGCTTCATATTGATATACTTATTTTCAGAGATACCTTCTGCTTATGTTACATGATTTTGATTTTCTTATTTTGGAAAAATAAAAATCTGTCTCACAGCAATTTTAATTTAAATTTTAAAAATGAATCACTGTGGTACATTTATACAATAGAATACTATGCAGCAGAAAGAAAGAAGGAGCCCCTACTTTTCATGACAGCATGGATGGATTTGGAGAGCATTACACTAAGTGAAATAAACCAGGCAGTGAAAGACAAATACCATACAATCACATCCATAAGTGGAAATTAATCACCAAAACAAGCAAGCAAGCAAAATATAACCAGAAACATTGAATTAAAGAACAAATTGACAGTTACCAGAGGGGAGGTTGGAGAGGCCCATGAGGTCCTAGAACATACACAAATCCACTCACCTGGAAATCAGCACCTGAAAAGGCACAATCTATTTGTGAGAACCGAAGAAAGTTACTGAAAGTGCGGTGAGAGCTGAGTAAGCACCATTGTTCCCTCTCTGACCCCTCCCCCACATACAGTGCCACAATGAAGCAAAGAGGATTGTTCTGTCCTGGCAAATGCCTAAAGCTCCACCCACTAAAATGTAACAGGTGCACTGAGATAAAGAAATATAGCCCAAATGAAAGAACAGATCAAAACTCCAGAAAAAGAACTAAGTGATGAGGAGATAGACAACCTATCAGATGCAGAGTTCAAAACACTGGTAATCAGGATGCTCACAGAAAGGGCTGAGCTTGGTTGCAAAATGAAGGAAGAAATGAAGGCTGTACAAAGTGAAACAAAGGAAAATATACAGGGAACCAACTGTGACAGGAAAGAAACCAGGACTCAAAACAATGAGTTGGAACAAAAGGAAAAAATAAACATCCAACTGGGACAGAATGAAGAAACAAGAATTCAAAAATTGATGAGAGATTGAGGAACCTCTAGGACAACTTTAAACATGACAACATCTGAATGACAGGGGTGCCAGAAGGAGAAGAGGAAGAGCAAGGACTTATTGAAAACTTATTTGAAAAATAATGAAGGAAAATTTTCCCAATCTGGCAAAGGAAATAGACTTCCAGGAAGTCCAGGAAGCTCAGAGACTCCAAGAAATTGGATTCAAGAAGAAACACAAGAAGACACATCATAATTAAGTTACCTAAGATTAAAGATAAGGAGAGAACTTTAAAAATAGCAAGAGGAAAGAAGAGAGTTATATTCAAAGGAATGCCGATAAAACTATCATCTGGATTCTCAAAACAAAACAAAACAAAACCTTGCAGGGAAGAAGGGGTTGAAAAGAAATATTCAAAGTCAAGGACCTACGATCCAAGATTACTTTATCCAGCAAAGCTGTCATTTAAAATGGACAAGCAAATAAAGTGCTTCCCAGATAAGGTCAAGTTAAAGGAGTTCATCATCTCCAAATCCTTTTTCTCTGAAATGCTAAAGAGAATCATCTAAGAAATATAAGATCAAAAACTATGAACAATAAACTGACAAGAATCTTACAACTATCAACAACTGAACCTAAAAAAAATAAAACCAAAAACTAAGCAAACAACTAGAACAGGAATAGGATCACAGAAATGGAGATCACCTGGAGGGTTGTCAGAGAGGAGGGGGAGGGAGGAGAATGGAAGAATAGGTACAGGGAATAAGAAGCATAAATAATAGATACAACATAGACAGGGGGAGGTTAAGAATAGTATAGGAAATGGAGAAGCCAAAGAACTTATATGCAAGACCCATGGGCATGAACTAAGGGGGGGTGAGGCAGGTGAAAGGGTGTTTTCAGGGGGTAGGGGGATAAAGGAAGGGAAATGGGACAACTGTAATATCATAATGAATAAAATATATTTTAAAAATAGGGGGAAAATCAGATTTTTATGAAACCACAAAAGACCTGAAATAGCCAAAGCAATCCTGAGAAAAAAGAATGAAGCTGGAGATATCATACTACCTGATTTCAAATTATACTACAGAGCTAATAATCAAAACATCATGGTATTGGCAGAAAAACAGACACATGAACCAATGGAACAGAACTGAAAGCCCCAAAATAAACCCACATGTATATGGACAAATAATTTTTGACAAAGGAACCAAAAATACACAATGGAGAAAAGAAAGCCTCTATAATAAATAGTGCTGGGGAAATTGGAAAGCCACATGCAAAAGACTGAAACTAGATTATAGTTTATTTCCATATACAAAAATTAATTCAAAATGGATTAAAGTCCTAAATCTAAGAGCTGAAACAATATATTACATAGAAGAAAACATAGATACTAAATTAATGACTAAATTAATGACTAAATTTGGTCATAGAGAACCTTTTATGAATTAGACCCCAAAAGCAAGAAAAGTAAAGGCAGAGTAAATTAATGGGATTATATCAAATTAAAAAGCTTCTGCAAAACAATAGAAAGTGACAACAAGATAGGCAATCAACTGAATGGAAGATGATATTTGCAAATGACAGCTCTGATGAGGGGTTAATATCCAAATATATAAAGAGCTCATAAAAGTCAACACCAAACAAACAATAATCCAATTGAAAAATGGGCTGAGGACCTGAACAGATACCTCTCCTAAGAAGATATATAAATAACCAACAGATGTAAGCAAAGATGTCCAATTCCACTACCTACTAGGGAACTGCAAATAAAAACTACAGTGATATACCATCTCACACCTGTTAGATTGGCTATTGTCTCCAAGTGGGAGACACTGTGGGGAAAAAGTAACCCTCATTCACTGTTGGTAGGAATGTAAACTGATACAGCCACAATGAAAAACAGTATGCTGGTTCCTCAAAAAATGAAGAGAGTTACTATATGACCCAGCAATCCCTCTTCTGGGTATCTACCCAAAAAACTCAAAAAAATTATTCATAAAAATACATACACACCTATGTTCATTGCAGCATTATTCATGGTGCCCAAGACATGGAGACAACCAAAGTGTCCTGTGGTAGAGGATTGGATAAAGAAGAGATATATATACACACATGCAAACACACTATATATATATATTATATATACAATATATATACTATACATAGTATTTACTATATATAGTGCATATATTATATATAGTATATACACTATACATGTGTGTGTATGAATGTATAATAGAATTCCACTCAGCCATGAGAAAGATGAAATACTGCCATTTAAGACAACATTGATGGACCTTGAAAATATTAAGTGAAATAGGTTAGTCAGAAAAAAACAAGAACCATAAGATTTTACTCATACCTGGGTTATAAAACTGAAACTTATAGACACAGACAATGGTATGGTGGTTACCAGAGGGAAGAGAATGGTGGAGTGGCAAAAGGTAAAGGGGGCCAAATATATGGCGATGGGAGGTGACTCGACTTTGGGCTGTGGGCAAACAATGCAGTATACAGATCATGTATCATTGCAATGTACACTTGAAATCTATATGAACTTATTAACCAATGTCACTGCAATACATTTAAAAATATATCATGTGAGAAATATTTGTTGAATCTATATGTGTAGAACTTGTATGAAGAAGCACTTATGCAGTTAAAAGGATAAAATTATCATGATAAGTTCTTCAGTCTTGAGCTATTGCTCTTTTGTTTTTTTCAAGACTTGATTCTTCTTTTTAAAAAGGAAGTAAGCTACTATCAAGTACAAGATAAATTCATGTACCTCTAGACCCATTAGACAATGGATGTGAAAGAAGCAGGCTAACATCAGACTTTACTCACTAGCTAGAAGGGGATTTCCAATGGCCTATCTGCCTGAGAGTCTATAATCTCAAGGTTTGTTCAGGCTAAGTCACAGAGAAGCCCTTCAATATTATACATGTGGTTGGGGCTGATAAAGAAAAACAACCACCCTGTTGATAATTAATGTCAGAGTCTTTGCAGTTGTTGATGATATCTTGTTGACAGCTCCAAGCATGTTAGACATCTATGAAACATAGCCTATTCTAGGGCAGGGAAGGTTGTGAACAGAAATTCTTAAACTAGGGCTATGAATAGAAATGAAGGGCAGAGATTTAAGAAATCCCTTATTTGTAAGGGAGTGTGATGGATGCTGAGGGAGTCAGTTAGTCTTGCATATGCATTCAGAGACTATCTGTTATGAGAGAGATGACAACTCATCAGTTAGTCAGTAATTGAGAATTTGATTAGGTAATCAATAATTTACTACCTTAACTGTTCATAAAATATTTCTTTGCAAGATCTTAAATGGATTTTGAAGTTACTCATGTTAATTAAATTTCTTTCTTAGGCAGTGCCTAGAAAATCATAATATTCCTTTATTACAGAAAACTAAGAGCTATTTAAAGAGAAAGGCCACTGCACAGAGAAAAAAAATATGTTACATATTGTGTTCTTAATTTGTGAAAAATTGTACCACGTAAATCAAATTTTTATTACATTTTGTAACATAACATATATATATCTCTTAATGAAGAACCAGATTACCCCTCAAAATATATCTTTTTAATTCCCTTCATATTCAAATTATGTTTTTAAAAAAGTTATCTTGGTTTTGAAGTTTAAAACAATGTAGGGTAAGTAGGTATTGTTTTCAAAAGTCTAACTTGTCACCTGTGGAAACCAATATATTAACATACTAAAATTTGCATTATAAAACATTCTTGGAAATTACCTAATACAAATATTAAATATCAATTTTTCAAAACTAAAAGATGCATCAAACATGGAAATGACATCCAATTCTGTATGATTTTAGAGGTAGGAATAGAGAGTTGAATTATTCATTCATTCAGCAAATATTTATTTGATCAATATAGTGTCATGCACTGTGTAATATGGGTGCTGCCTCTATGGAAGTTTTATTTTTTATTGGTGGAGATCAATATCTTTTAGACTCCTTATGGAAAATACAGGATACAAGAATTCACTGTGATAGAGAGCTAGCTATGCCTCTTCTTCTCTGCATACACTTGGATAACATTTTTCATTCTCCCTTGCAATTAGATGTGACCAAGTCACTGAGATCTGGACAGTGGGGCGTGAGAAGCAATGATCATTCCTGGCCCATGATAACTTCCCACATGTGCACCTTTATGTTCTTCCCCCTCTACCAAGAGAACACAAATGGTGATAAGTCCTAAGACATGAAGGATTCTGGAACTCAAAGTCATGGAAAAGTGGAGAGCATACCACTAACAAGAACTTTATGTTTGTTATCTGAGAAAAAATACGCGATGTGTTATCATGATTATACATTTTGGGGCTGTTAGAGCATTTTAGCCTACCCTATATGCTATAGTCATGTACGAGGGTGGCCCCCAAAGAAAGAAATTATCTTCTGGAGGGCAGGCCCCTTGTAGTACAGGCTTATCCCACTAGGTAAGTGTTCTAGAAGCTCATCTGTTTTAGTGTACCAGCTGGCATTCAGCTTCCATGAATTTTTTTGAAGACTCTTTCAATGCATTTGCCCATTACCTTATGGTGAATCATGAGTGCACCTGCCCACACTGTGCTGTGTTCAGCAGTTTTTGACCACAAAAACTGCCTCACCCTCTCTCTTTACCCAATATCACCCTGATCAATTTTCATTTGTTTACCAGGATAAAAAAAAGTCCTCAAAGGGAAATGTTTTGCCAATGTGGAAGAGGTGAAACAGACATAAACAAAAATGACAAAGGGACTAAAAGACATCAAAATCAACCAGTTCAAAAACTGGTTTGAACAGTGGAAAAAAAAAGTCTTAACAGTTATATCACATCAGATGGAGAGTACTTTGAAGGTGACTGAAGTTCACACATATAAGAAGAAATACACAATTTTTATACAAAAATTCCATTTTTGGGTCCCCCACACCTTGTATATATACTGTGTGGTTTTTATTTTCAGTTCCTCCACTTATGCCTTCTGTCACTTAGGACAATTGTGACATTCTAATTTACTTCATCAGAAAGTATGGCTAATACATAAGCAGGCTATATGGTGTTTGGGAAAATGAAAGGGGTTTATATATGCACAGAGATATAGCACCCCTGGTAAATAAATAAAGACAGTTGGCTACTTTTATTATTGCTTCTCAGAAAATCCTTAAGAATCTGAGAAGAAGGCTAAAGTGGACACATGATGCTACCAAATGACAACTGCTCCCACAATCTTGGGCAGGTTGACTGGAGGAGATAGGATCAGGAACACCTGATCTGGTGAGAAAGCTGACAATCATACCAACCTCTTCACTAAGTGCTATAAAGTCTTCTATTCACTGGGGATCCTATATTTCAAAGATTATCTAAAATGGTTATATTCACAAGGAATAAACTCCAATAGTACCTGGAGAGACACAAACTGTTCTAAAGGAAGTAATACAAATATCAACGGAGAAAAAGAACAAGTAAAATAAAAGAGTAGGAGCCTGAGAAGAAGAAGGAAAAAATGACCTGGGCAGCAGGAAATCCATACAGAGAAGCCACTTGAAACCCAGAATCCCTCCAGGAAGGGAGAGAATTCAGGAGTCACAGGAATCTGGATGGTACAGCATCAACAACTATGCTGTTTCTTTCCCTGCCCTATCAGTGTAGAAGAACTAGGAACATTTTTGAGGAGAAGACCAATATGTGTGAACATTGTTATACACATTTTAACTAGTCAGAGAATTGTGAATTCATGGATGAGCCTATGATGCTACCTACTTTTGCCATGGCAGGTACAGTTACAAGGAAGGGGAACATTTGACACCCATCTTGAGATAAATAATAAACTGTCTTATAATGATTACATAGGTTTATTTAATACTTATTCCCTCAAAAGTAACATTAGGTCCATAGAATATAAATGGTTTTACAGTGTTCTCTTTATTAATTTTTATTTAAGGAAGCAAAACACTTAAAGAAATTTTCTTTAACCATTTGACAGCATTTATATGATTCATCCTGGTTCTGGAAAATCAAACAAAATTTTTATATTTCTCATTTCTATTTGACTAAAATCATTCTAAGTGTTTGTAATGATTATCTTCCTGATTATCCAGATCTTGTTATTACAGGTTTTCCTTGTAAGAACTAGAACTCTTACAGACTCATGTTAGAGAAAAATGAGAAAGGGAGATAAATGGAAAGTGGTGAGAAGCTCCGGTGGGAGCTGCATTTACACAGATGGTTAAGATTATTGACCCACACATTGGCTTTGAAGTGCTGATTTTTAAAGAGGCAGGGGAAGCAGGTGTGTTACTTTTTATCCAACAGCATCTGATTTCCTTTTGAAGCACCACTCCTCTTTCATCTGATACGGATCACAGTTACGTGAGGTGGACATTTTACCACAACAGAGCAAATCAGAGTCAGCTGGGGTTTTGCTTTAACCATCAAGAAGAAGGTCCTCCTTCTCTTCTGAGACATATAGGTCTAATGACTACATGAGCTGAGATGCTTCTGAAAATATTTGCTTGAAAACAAGTTCAACACAGAGAAGAGCAAAGTCAAAAGAGGAATAGAGTGAAGTTGTATTTCCATGAAACTGACTTCCTGGAGCCAGCTGTCTTTGTGTCTGATTGCATCAATGGTTCTCACAGTGTGGCACCTGGAGTACAAGCATCAGCAGCACCAGTGAAGTTGCTAGAAATGCAAATCCTCAGACTCTATCAAAAACCTATAAAATTAGACTTTCTGGAGCTTGGGCCTAGCAGTTTGTGTTTGAACAAGCTCTCCAGGGTATCCTGATATCTCTTAACATTCGAACACCCCTGCATTACATGAATTATTGTGCTTCATTTGCTTATTTAATCTCATGTATATATGAGATTAAAAATGATATTAAATATATATATTTATATATCTATATATCTATATATCTATGTCTATATCTATATCTATCTATATCATCTATCTATATGTATTAGATAACATCAGCAATCCTTGTTTTGTATCTATAACACTCAGAGCTCCAGGAGAAGTTGACCACATCCAGCCTCAAGGCTGGATACTTCTTATTGCCTCTCCTCAAATGGACTATGTATATGCAGTGCTAACCAATGTTCATGTGGGTGGAAAGGCACCCCAGCTCATATTTTCACTTCTTACGGTGGGGCTTTCTCCTGACCCTGGTTGTGTGGCACTGGTGCCAGTTATCCCAGGAGATGCCCATGGCTTGAGGCTGACTGGAAACAGAAAGAACAAGATGTCCTCCACTTACAATTGCATTTCATTTACTTAAGAAACTTTTAGATATGTTTAATTAAAGAAACACTGATTTTACAGATGTAGACAGTGATTCAAAGAGAATAATGCTTCAAACCTATATTCTCTGCAACCTTACTTCATTCTCAATTACCAATGGATATGTAATGTAAAACCTCTAATATAAATGTGTTGGGGACCACTCTGTGTGGTTTCAGAGACTGTAGCCCTGCATGAGCAGGCCTTGAAAGAGGCCAGTAAGTCTCAACTGGAAAGCAAGGAATGCAGGGGACAGCCATGACCTGATGCCAGCACAGAGGGCTCCCATTGGAAATCAGACCTGCTAAATACATTGTATCCTTTGAAGCTTGCTTTGCTTTGGATAGCCCTGCTGGTATAAACCAGATGATTAAGTTCAAAGCATAAGGAGTGAACTCCTTGCATCATGAAATATGCCTTTACAACCATCTGGTGTCAGCATGTCTCACAGACCATGACCTGAGACAATCTCTGTTTCTACATTTGTTATCTATAGATAATATTTGTATTCTATAATTGTAGCCTTTGGACATTGATTGATAAGCTATGTATGTATGTTGTATATCCCTGCACATACTGATCCCAATAAAAGTCCTTTTGGAGAAGGACTTGGGGCATTCTCCACTAAAGGGAATCGCCACCCCCTTTCCTGCCAGAACAACAGATTGTGTTCAGGACAACTTATTCTCATCCATGGGGACTGGGAGAGCTCTATGGAATGGGACATCCCACATAAATGCCCTTAGAAGTACCAGAATGAGCACATACTGTCAGGTCTTTTGTATCAGGTTAAGAAGAAGGTCACTAGGTGTTTTCTATCAAGGGAAGTCAGGAAAATGGGTGGGACATAATGGATACAACATGACCCAATCTGTATTTAGAAAAGCCCTTACTGGCATGAACAGATTGAAAGACACTAGGGTCAAGAATACACCAGTCAAGTGAATCCAACTATTAACACCAGCAATATTCAAATGAATGAATGAGTGAGTAAAAATATAAAAAGAATGCTATCTCCTTTTTATTATACATTTTTGGGAGGTAATGTAAGGAATTTGATTTGAAATTTTTACACCTGTAAGCTCCATATTCTCTCTCTATTGACCGGGACAGGGTCAGTGTAGTGTCTGTAAGCTCCACATTCTCTATTGACCAGACAGGGTCAGTGTAGTGTCTAGGAAAATACTTTAGTTCAGTGGTTCTTGAAAGAATGGAATGAAGCTTAGGCTGAAAAAGCAAGAAGCGACCATATGAGTAGTGAAAGAAAGAGGTCTCTTAGTTTCCTTCATGATTTTCCATTTCAACTTCTCAATGCTGCAAGGCAGAAAGAGGAGATTCCTGTTCCGGATGAGAGCTGTATTCCAACTTTTAAGTACCAAAGGGACACTGGAAGATGACATAACATAATGATATAACAGTTAAAAAAAGTCCATAGGAGTCAAAAGCAGGGGTCAATTGCAAAGTGATATTGGCATGTATTCTCCCTGGACACAGCACTGATGGGATAATCTTATAACAGATTTTTTGGCCAATCCTTGGGCATTATGTTTGAACCAATAAGCTTTCCATTTCAGTATCATCTGTTTCTTCTTTGTAAAATACAAGCAGAATTGGAGAGGAATCATGGAGATAAAAAAGCCATTAAAAGTCATCTGGTTCTTCTTCATAACCTTGGATTTAGTAATGGATCATTAAATACAATAACGAGAAAAAAGATATAAATTGGACTTTATTAAAGTGAAAACATTTTTTTTGCATTAAAGGACACTATTAAGAAAGCAAAAAGACAACTCACAGAAGGAGAAAGTTTATTTAAATCACATATATGATAAGGTTCTAGCATCAAGAATGTAAAAAGTCCAATAACTCAACAACAAAAAAGAGAAATAAACTGAGAGAAAAAAATAGGAAAAGGACTTCAATAGCTATTTCTCCAAAGAATATATACAAGTGGCTAACAAGCATTTAAAAAGATAGTAACATCTTTAGTCATTAAAAAATGCGAATCAAAATCACAGTGAGATGCCACATCAAACTTCTAAAATGCTAGTGGGAATGTAAAATGGTACAGCTATTGTAGAAAACACTTCCATAGTTCCTCAAAAAGTTAAACATAGAATTATCACGTGACACAGCAATTCTACTCTTTCGTATTTACTCTCAGAAACTGAAACAAGTGTTGAAGCCAAAAGTTGTACACTAATATTCTAGCAGGACTATTAACTAAAGCAGAAAGATTGAAACAACCCATATGTCTGTCATTGTATGAATACATAACCAAAATGTGGTATATTCATACTCTGAAATTATATGACCACAAAAAGGAATGAAGTACTCATATATGCTATAACATGGATAAACATTGAAAAGTGAAAGAAGCCAGACACAAAAGACCACATCTTATGTCCAAAGAGACAGCAATCAGGTTAGTGCCTGCCAGTGTGGTTATAAAGAGATGGTAATGGGAAGTAACTTTTTTTAAAATTTTAGTTGTTGTTGCAGTACAATTTTCTGTCTTTTATTCCCATCCCAACCCACCCACCCAACCCTCCCGTCTCCCTCCCATTTCCACCTGCTCCTAGTTTTTATCCATGTGTCCTTTATACTTGTTCCTGTAAACCCTTCCTCTTTTCCCCTGAAATTCCCCTGAAATTCCCTCTCCTTTCCCCTCTGAACACTGTCAGACTGTTCTCTATTTCAGTGTCTTTGGTTATATTTTACTTGTTTCTTTGTTTTGTTCTTTAGGTTCCTCTTAAAGTGACTTTTTAATGGGTGAGGAGTTTGCTTCTGTGGTGATTAAAATAATCTAGAACTAGATAGTGGTGATGTTTGCATTTATATTGTGACTAAACTAAATGTCACTGAATTGTATATTTTAAATGGAAACTTTTGTCATGTGTATTTTATGACATGCATGCACATACACACAAAAAATCTTTCATGTAGGAAAAGGATCTTTTTATTTACACAGAAAGTAAACACAGTAATTACCTGACACCTCAAATTCCCATGAAATGATAAAATAACAACCAGCTGTCACCTGAACCTGCAGCATAATTTGCTCCATAAAAGAGGAATTCCAGAATTTAAGAACACAAAGTATAAGACCTGTTGGGATACCTGTCACTCATTCTCCTGAGATAAAAAAGAAAACCTTATCTTTTACTTAGGAATGTAAACAAATCCTCTCTTGGGGAGAAGAGAAAGGTCTCTACTCCAGAATGTAAGCAACTAACTCAGAGGAGATAGGCTTATTTCACTTAGAATAATAGTCTCCAGTTCTATCAATGCTGTCACAAAAGGTATAAATTCCTTTTATCTGCTGCATTGTATTCCATTGTGTAAATGTACCAAAGTTTTTGAATGCACTCATTACTGATGGGTCTTAGGCTGTTTCCAAATCCTGGCTATTGTAAATAGCACTGCTATAAACATAGGGGTGCATAGGTCTTTTGATATCGGTGTTTCACTATTTTTAGGGTATATTCCCAGCAGTGGAATCTCTGGATCAAAAGGCAGTTCCATTTTTAATTTTTTTGAGGAAATTCTATACTGATTTCCACAGAGTCTGCACCAGTCTACATTCCCACCAACAGTGCGTTAGGGTTCCCTTTTCTCCATATCCTCCCCAGCACTTGCTGTTTGTTAATTTATTAATGATCACCATTTTGGCAGGTGTGAGGTAATCTCTCATTGTGGTTTTAATTTGCATCTCTCTGATGGCTAGTGATGTTGAGCATCCTTTCATGTGTCTACAGGCCCTCTGTATGTTCTCCTTGGAGAAGTGTCTGTTCAGGTCTTTTGCTCATTTTTTAATTGGACTTTTTGTCTTCTTGGTGTTGAGTCATATGTGTTCTTTATATATTTTGGAGATTAAACCCTTGTCCAATATATCATTTGCAAAATGTTCTCCCATACAGTTGGCTGCCTTTTCATTTTGATGATAGTTTCTTTACACGTTCAGAAAACTTTTAATTTGATGTAGTTCAATTTGTTTATTTTTCCTTTATTTCCCTTACCCTAAGATATGTTCTGTAAAAATATTGCATTATGATATATCTGAAATTTTATTACTCATGTTTTTCACTAGAATGTTTATGGTATTATGACTTATATTTAAGGTTTTTTATTCATTTTGAGTTTATTCTAGTATTTGGTGAAAGTTGGTGGTCCCCAAATAGCCTCAGCAATCTTGAGAAAGAAGAACAAAATTGGAGGGATCATAATACCCGATATCAAACTATATTACGAAGTCACCGTAATCAGAACAGTGTTACTGGCATAAGAAGAGATACATAGACCAATGGAACAGAGTAGAGCCCAGAAATAAAGCTATGTCTTTTTGGTCAATTAAAATTTGACAAAGAGGGCACACACATACAATGCAGTAATGATAGTCGCTTCAATAAATGTGTTGGGAGAACTGGACAGGTACATGCCAAGAAAAATGAAACTAGACCATCAAGCTACACCATACACCAGAATAAACTCAAGATGTATAAAAGAAAAAATATCATATGATCTCACTTATAACTTATATTAACTCACTTATATTAGAGAAATCTAATGAGCAGAATAAACAATGAGCGAAATAAACCCAGAGGCATAGAATTGTTACAGGGTGCAGCCAAGAGGGGGGTCCCAAATAGGGATTTGGAATGGGGCCAGGGTGTTCAGGAAATATTAGGATGTCCTCACAGCACCCCTACAGGTGTGGGTTGGGGGAAGGGACACATGGAGCAGGGACATTGAGAGCTGCTTTGCATAGAAACAGCTTTGCAGCTAACCTCTGGTGTGGTCATTTAACATTTCTATAGCCTTTAACTGGTTGCATAGATATGTTAAATAGCTGTGGCCATGCTCTGAGCCAGGGGAATGGAAGTAACTTCCCCCCAAAATGTAACTGGGGGGCAGGTCCCCCGAGTTACAGTGCCTGCGTGGGAGCTTGGAGAAGATTGGCTCCATGACATGGGGCCATGCCTGCCCAGACTCACGATGGCAGCCCAGTAAAGCTGGGAGGATATGAGTTCTGGCATGTGTAGCCAATTGTAGGAGGAGTCATAAATGGGGCTGCAGAGGAAGATTGGCACCGAGATTTAAACTCAGATGCAGTAGCCATTGAGAGGAGAACCATTCAGTCTTTAGCAGAGTGGGGACTCCCGCAGCCCTGCGAGAGAGAATCACCATGCGGCTTTAGCAGAGAACTGCCACTTGGCTTTGGCAGAGTGGCGACCCCCCTCCTTGCAGTCATTGAGGAGAAAAGCACACAGTTTTGGCTAACTGGGGACCCGTGGCCCTGGGGGAGAGAGGACCACGTGGCTGGAGTGGTGGAAAGAGGACCACATGCCTTTGCCAGAGTGGGGATCCCTGCAGCTTTAGAAGGGGGAACCACCACCTGGCTTTAGCAGAGATGCCCATGACACAGCTGATGGTGCAGGGAACCCAGGGAGGTCTCCCAGCCAAGATGGATTACTGGAATGAACCTGATTACTGAGAAGAACCAGGGGCTGCCTGAGCCAAGGACTTCTATTTCTTTTTCTGAGATATGGTACCCCAGACTGGGCAAAGGGGGAAGGAAGAACTGTATGTGTTTGTGAGTGTTTTAAAAGACTTTGGGATTTTGATGAAGGCATTAGGTCACTACTCTAAGTCTGTATAGCATTAAATAAACATTTCCTTTCCTTTTCATGAATCTCTGGCATTGAGAGACGTCTTTCCTCTGGCAGCGGTCATAATGAACCTGGGGGGTTCCTTTTGGGTAATAGTATATTGTCCAAGGCCCCCTTGTTGTTTGGTAACATAATGACATCAAATCAATTCCTAATATTATACTTCCTTTTCATTTTATCATCAATCTCTTATTTAATAAAGTGTAAAGCTTATTTTTTTCAAACTTTTCCTTCCCTGCTCAAAGAGCAATGCAAACATTTTATATAATTCTCCTTTGAAATCTGGCCAATATATTCAGCTTTGAAAATTCTGGCACCAAAATGTAACTTTTGGCTGGGTTCTGAGTTAACTAAAATTGTAAAGAATAAAGAGAGGCACTATACCAGAAAAGATTTAACAAACATACCACTTGGGTCAGAAGAACTTTTCATAACTCAGTCACTTCTCTCTGTTGTCTAATAAATAGTCGATGTTAATATTACATGGCAAATGTTTAGAATTCAGAATTAATATACTAAATAGAGAATTATTTTCAGAGTCCTTGATTGCCTGTATGATATTGCCCTTATCCTATAGGGGGAGAGAAACTATTATAAGCTCTGTCAGCCATAATTGAGGACACCTGATATTTTTGAATGAGTTTATTATACTTTGAATGATGATGCTTTCCTTGTGCGAACTCCATTTTTTCCATTCTGATCTTAGACTTTTTTAACTTGGAAAGAAGAGAGAGCTCTTTTCAGGATGTAAACAACAAAGTACTATTAATCTAGGCCCAAATCCTGACCCAGATGCTTCTCCTCTTCAAGTAACAGAGTAACCTTATTAATGTGATGGAAAAGGGACAGAGATGGTGGTCAGGGCCAGGGCAAAGCTTGCACCTTACAAGACAGCAGACCAGTTACAATAATTTAGTCTAGATACAAAGAGGTGAGAAGCACCTTGATTGAAGCATGCAGAACCCTGATGTGTATAATAAGAACTACACTCTCCACTGTTTGGCCTGTAATCATATAGTAATACAGTCTTAGGGACCTGTGGTAGCAAAGTGCTTCTAGGTCACTTATTAGTTCTTCTCATACCATTAACTTTTTCAGTAACTTATGGGCATGAAAAATGATAGTAAATGTTTCAGCCATCTTTAAAATAAGAATGAACAGGTATACTGGGAGAGTAAGTAGGTCTGTCTTTAGAGGGAGACCATGACTTACACATATTGAATATATATTATATACCTGGTGGCCTAGATTGGAAACTACAGTCATTTGGACATTGCACTGTACTCTGTTGGTAACGATTCTTTTTGAGATATTAGGTGGTGAAGATGTTCATGATTTCACCTAAGTGGAGCAAAAGATATGCTTGTAAATCCTACCTCCTTCAAAATGCAGGAGAAAGGTTGCAAATGAGGACTTTAGGACTGACAAGCATTGCCAAGACTCTAAGATCAATACATACACACCCTCCACACCCAGTAGTAGCTTTAACTACTAAAGTAGTAACTATAAATAAGTAAAAGGATTTTAAAGGAGAAAACAAAAAGAACTTCAACTGAGCTGCTTACAAAATAAATTACTTTTTTATTTTATTTTTAATTACAGTTTGTATTCAATATTATTTTGTATTCATTTTAGGTATACAGCATAATGGTTAGACAATCATAAATTACTTTTTTGTAATTAATAATGAGAAGAAATGAGCCAAGTTTAAAGGATAATTCAAGCCTTAGAGAGAACAGTAGTCCTCAAGGGCAGTGTTCTTTTTGTTCAACCTAAATGTCACTGAAACAAAATGATATTGAGTCCAAATTGGTTACTTTATAAATAGCTGCTTCGCTAGGGAAAAAGTATAGAGAGCTTCCATACCAGTGAATATAATCAGCTTATTGTCTCTATGTATGAAACTGTCTGAAGAGAAAGAAATTAAAGCCTATAATCTATTTTCTTCCTTTAGTTGGGGGACACTCTTAGGGGAAAGAAGAGAAAGGTGATTCTAAAATCTTGGACAGCACAATAACTAGGCCTCTGAGCAAATGGACTAATGATGTTTGTTAGGAAAGTGGCTCTTATCTATTTAATAAGAATGACTTTTTTTTAAGGATTGCTTATAACAGAAGAAAAAAAGAGGAAAAAGAAGAAAAGATGAGAAGGGGGAGGAGAAAGAATCATCATATGGATTTATGAGGCATGCATCCCTGTACAATATAGCACCAAAATCAGGGTATAAATTGGAGATGATTCATAGACTAAATTCTTTCTACTCCTGTAGCTAACTTAGGAATTCTATCTATTCTGAGCCAAAATGTATGTCCAGTATTATATAAGCAAAACAAAACAAAACAAAGCAAAACAAAACAAAACAAAACTAAATCAGCCATATGCTTCTGAGCTTGATTGTCTGTTTTCTGAAATTTCTTTCTAAAGCTTTATAAAGGCTAAGATTTTTCATTCATGAGTCTGATTTGACAATCATATGCTTTGTATTACCATCTATGACCCTCTTCTATCCAAGTACATCCCAGTCACAGATGTCCATATGAAATATTGACACCGGTCAAGGAAACATTAAAAAATTCTCTCTGTGTAAGAATTCAAAAATCATTTTACTTTCCTGACAAAATGAGACATACTGAAGCAGGAAACAGCATAGGAAGAAGTCTGAGACTGCAATACTGTCACTGGCCAGCATTTAGCACCCGGGTTGCCAGGAAACACCTTTTACCAATTAGGTAGAATAAATAGTAAACTGAGGCAGGGAGGAGGGAGGAGACAAGTCTCACATGCTAACTCAGCAGTCCTAAGCCTGTTCTGATAATATTGCCAGGTGTTTTAATATCACAAGAAACACTATATTAGGAAGAAAGAGCCCATAAATCAAGTTTGGTTAATTCCCTACCTCTGGTCATTATCTGTCTTACAAGGGAGTTCCTGATGCTTACAGAAAGAGCCCATCAATAACTTTGGAAAGTGCCCCAAAATTTAATTAACTGCCTCCTGTCACAGATTTGTTTTACAACAGGATGGCCAAATGGAGTCTGGAGCAAGATAAGAATTCAGGCGAACAGACCCCCATTCATCCCTAAATTTGGGTAGTCCCATTTCCCCAGGAAAGCTGGCGCCACATTTACCTGTTAATCAATATGTAACTTTTTCCCTCCTATCCCACCAACTATATAAGTCTGGAGAACAAAGGATCTCTCCCTCTCTCTCTCTCCCTCTCTCCCTCTCTCCCTCTCTCCCTCTCTCCCTCTCTCCCTCTCTCCCTCTCTCCCTCTCTCCCTCTCTCCCTCTCTCCCTCTCTCCCTCTCTCCCTCTCCCTCTCTCCCTCTCTCCCTCTCTCCCTCTCCCTCTCCCTCTCCCTCTCTCTCTCTCTCTCTCTCTCTGGCTCAGGGGGCTCCTGGCTCTCAGGCCACAGGGCCTCTGGCCACCTGGCCTCAGGCTGCCCAGGGGCTTGCCACTCTGGTCTTCAGCTACACTTGCTTTTCTCACCCTGCTTTGCCCTGAAACTTTGCCTTTCACCCGCTATTCTACCCAGTCCTGTTCTCTTCCATGGAAGTGGATCACTAATAAACTGATTACATACTACTAGGTTTGCTGATATGTAATTCTTTACATTCATCAGCAAGAAGAACCAGGTCTCTTCCGTCAACAATACTGCTTGAAAAGCATCTTTTCCCCTTGCCCTTTCCCTCTTCTGGGGAATGTGGATATGGTTCCTATAGAAGCAGATACTGCTTTGTGACTATAAGAACAAAAAACAATTAATAAAGTCCAAGAGTTTAAAATAAGCAGTACTATTGATATATTGAAGCTACTGGAAAAATGTCATTATCCACAGAGCTCTGGACTTATTATTTAAGGCAAACAAATCTCTATTCATTTAAGCTACTGTAGCCTTTTTCAGTTGCTTGCAACCAGCAGAAAAACATTTACAAATTATGTAGTACATGTTAAAATGACTGGCATTACCCCAGTTATTGTTGTGAAAGGTGAAATATATTTTAAAGTATTATAGATACATACCTTCAATAAACCCACATGATTATTTAGATACCTTTACATAATCCAGGTGTCTGTAATAAAAGATATACCCACAAATAAAGCAATGATTTCCTTAAATGTGCATTTCAAATATCTTTATCCACTGAATAGCTAGTTAATCTACATAATCCCCTATACATGAAACCCATACTATATATCCACTATTCAATATATGTATTGATTTTCTGAGCTTGTAGGGAAGGCCCAGGAAATGAAATAGTTCTCAGAGAGAATTCTTATTATCTCTTGATCTTCCCATTAATCACACTTCACTTGCTGAGGCCACATTGTTAATTTAAAAATTGCTATTTGTTATATAACTTCTTGAAAATTCCCATTTTCCGCAGATGATGAACTCTGATTTTTTTCCTTTATTACCCATTTTATTTCATTATATAGGTTTGGAATCAGAAAATTTAAATCTTATTCACTGGTGTTTTGACACACAATTCTTTTACTTATATTTAAAATGGTGGGAAGGATTCCTATTTCACGGACACTTTAAAGATTAAAATAGAACTTTTTATAGAGTATCTCTTCCCTTTTGTACTGTTAAATGCAAAGTTAGTGGCCAAATTCATGAATTTTGAACTGTCAGTGCTTAAATTTTCCATTGTTCACTCAAATGAGAAAAGAGGAAAGGCCAAAGAATCAGAGAAGCTTAGGCTGAACTCCATTAATTTGTCACTGAATCAAAAGAGAAACATAAATGACATCCCCAAATGACTTTATCATTATCTTCTTAGAGGTGCAAAAGTCACATTGTCCTTTGTAGCAGATAGCTTTTATGTGGAAACAGGGGTGGTTCAAGAAGCCAGAATAATGTTGCTTTCCGCCTGGATATATCTGGATCAATTGACCCTAGGATCTCTGTATGGGAGCTCCATTGCTCCTGGGCATTGAAACTTCAGGTAAGAGCACAGTTATATGATCATAGCAGAAGTGGCCTTTGGGGCTCTTGCCTGGGGGTCACAATCAAATCCAGGATTTATTCATACACTCTAAAAATGCACTCTCACTGTCACAGGTGGGCACAGGTAACCAGGTTCTTAGTAATCGGGACAAAGAATTGAACTGAACACCTGGAGTTTATTGCAGAGAACATGGGAGCAGGCCAATTCCAAGCAGAGACTGACCTTATGGGTTGGAGGGACTCTATTCTTATAGGGTGGATCCTTCCTGGCTAGTTTTGGTGGCTTTACTGAGCATGTACAAGTAGTTGTATTACTTTAAAGTTACTGCACATGTGGTCTCCCATGATTTTCCCTGATTGGCCACCAAGGAAGAGGGTCCCACAATGCTACCAAATTGATCCCCGTTTCTCCTGGGGTCCCCCTGTACTAGATTTGCCTTTCACTTCACTAGAGAATTATAGCTCTCTATGTTAGGGATTGGTGAAAAGGAAAGGAATTATTTATTCAAGATACACAGCCTTAAGAGTAATGACTTAATGCCTTTGTTAAAATCCCAAAGTCCCTTAAAACACCCAAAAACACACACAGTCTTTCCTTTCCACCTTTGCCCAGTCTGGGGTACCCTATCTCAGGGAAAGAAACGGAAGTCCATGGCTCAGGTAGCTCCTGGTTTTTCCCAGTAATCCATGCTCAGCTGGTAGGACTTCCTTGGTTCCCAGCACCATCACCTGTGTTGTTGGGATCTCCAGCTAAAGCCACGTGCTGGTTCTCTGCTGAAGTTGCGTGGTGATTCTTTGCTAAGCCGAGTGGTGATTCTTCTCATGGCTGCAGGGGGCAGGTTGTGGGGGGGTGGCTCTGTGCCAAAAGTGTGTGGTCCTCCTTACATGGCTGCAGCTATGTGCTTCTCTTCAATGGCTGCTGAGTCTGGGTTTAAATATCCTTCCAACTCTACTGGGCTGCCATCCATGAGTCTGCGCAGGGCTGGACCCATGTTGTGGAGCCAATCATCTCCAAGCTCTCACGCAGGCTCTGTAACTAGGGGGAGTTGTTTCCCAGTTACATCTTGGGGGGAAGTTCCTTCCATCCCCCTGGCTCAGAGCATGGCCACACCTATTTAACATATCTATGCAACCAGTTAAAGGCTATAGATATGTTAAATGACCTTGCCAGAGGTAAGTTGCAAAGGTTAGTTGCTATGCAAAACAGCTCTGAATGGCCCTGTTCCATGTGTCGTTTCCCCTAACTCACACCTGTGGTGGAGGGTGAGGACATCCTATACATCTTCCTAATATTTCCTGGACACCTTGAGTTCTGAACCCCACTACAAGTCCTTCTTTTGGGGACCCTCTGGTTGCACCCTCCTACATCACCACATAAGGAAGAACATAATGTAAAGGGATCACATTTCTAAAAAAGAACTGAAAAATAAGTTTTGTTGTTTTTTGAATACTTAGATTTACGGAAGGTTCAGTTGAAAAAATATATTAGAAGTCATAAATTCAAAATTTTTCATTTTACAAATGAAAGATAAAGAATTGTGCACTGAGGGGTCCAGAAAAAGGAAGTTATCTTGATATTCCAAAGGTATGTTACCTTAGATGCAAAAAGATAGCAGACAGGCTCAGTTAAGGTATTGACTGACCTTTGTTAGGGAAAAATACTGGCCTAGGATGTGACTACCTGCCACAAGCCAGTTTTAGTTAACAAGTTTTAGTTTCAGACCATCCTTTGTGCTTACTTGAGATCTCTGAGTTTGTAAGTCTGCCACAGATGACTTCCCTGAGCTTGTTGAGTTAACATGTGGCCCCTTTTCTTCCACATATGCTTCTGGAGCAAATGAATAATATTACAACTAATATTATCTCTGTGAGGGGACTTGGCAGAAATTGAGAACTTTTAGAACAGAATAGAGAACTTTTAAGTATTAAGTAGTACTAAGTATTCTTAGTATTAGAATACCTGTTTTTTTTTTAGTGGTATGTCCCTAGAATATTTAATTCTTCTGAACTGAAGCCCTGTTGTCACTTTCACTTTCTGTATTTGTAAAGGGGTATAGGCTGAGAGGCCCCAGGGTTTCCACAAGCCTAGTTTGGGGGCTGGGAAAAGCAGCAGAACAGGGATTGAGCATTATTTGCCTATCAACAGCAGGCTAGCTTCATATTTATGTGTAAAAATGGTTATTTTGCATATCAACACAAGCTAGCTAGGGAGATGGGTGTGACTTTGACCCATAATGTAACTGGGAGGCAGCTCCTGGGTTACAGGGCTTGTGTAAGAGCTTGGAGAGGATTTGCTCTATGCTATGTGACCACACACATCTGCCTGAATTATGGCAGCCAAGAAAGGCAGAGAATAGGGAGTGCTAACAGGTGTAGCCAATTGTGAGGGAAGTCGGAAATGGTGTTACAGAGGATGTTCCAGGTTGGGATTTAAACTAAAAGACAGGCCAACATGAGGGACAGGGGACAATGTAAGACCATGCAGGAAGAAAAGGGGCAAAAGGACTCTCACTGGCAGGCTGTGAGGAAGTGCCACATGGTTTTGGATTGAGAAATGGAGATCCTGGTGACACAGCTGATGGTGCTGGGGACTGCTGGAGACCTGCCCAGCTGAGCACAGATTACTGGGTGGAAACAGGAGTCTAGCCAGGCTGTGGACTTTTATTTCTTTTCCTGAGATGTGGTACTCCTGACTGGCCTGGATTGGCAAGGGGAGGCAGGACTGTGTGTGTGTTTTGGGGTGTTTTAAAGGGACTTTGAGATTTAATGGTGACATTCTGCCATTACTACTACCTGTATAACTTTTGAATAAATAGTTCCTTTCCTTTTTACCAAACTGGCATTGAGAGCGACAGTTCATTCTGGTGGTGGGCAAAGACAAATCTAGAACAGAAAGACTCTGGGGGAAGGGGCTTGTTTTGGTAACAGTATCTGGACTCCCTGATGGGTTGATTCTGTAACATGTTCTCATAGCTTAGATTTAGCTTTGATTTTTTGAGCCTATTCTGATTTATTTTCTGGGACATCAGTCTGCCTAATTAATCTGGTGTAACTCTTATCCAACCCTTGCCACTCTTCACTCAGCATTGCTGGATTTCTGGGTGTCTCCAGTGATAAATTTTCAAAACACCTAGGTATTAGTGGCTGCTGGGGGATGGGGAGGGGTCTTTGAGGAGGCACAAAAGAGCCTGCATTTTCTAGAGTGGGAGAAAGGTTGGGAGGTGCAAGAGGAAGTGGGATTGAAATTGCAGCTGATGCATGGTAGATTTTCATGCCCCCAGGTAAGGAATAAACAAGGATAAGCAAACTAGCTCTGCTCGTGACATGGCCAGAGGAAGCTTGCAAAGAGTATGCACAAGCTGAAAAGGTCAAAATACATGTGTACCATGGAGATTATCATGGCAACAGGAGGAGAGGCAGAGATGCTGGGCAGGCCAATAAATATGATGGACACTAGCCTGGATTGGCTGGAAATATGGATGCTTCTATAGTGCATGGGATTTTGGGCCTGGGCTTTTAAGTAGAGGGTACACAGAGAACTACTGTTCTGCTGCTCCTCGCTCACTTGTCTGGGAGCCAGCTCACACCTAGGGCAACTCCTCTGCTTTGTATGCTGAAGACATGTGACTTGCTGGCAGTAGCCTATGGAACCCTGTGGCTTTGTGTCACACAGGTCCTGGATTGTGCCCTTTCTCTTGCTCTGAGATGAGCATGTGGATGCGGGATCAGCCCTGGGGGCTCGAGCAGCCTTGGGCACCTGGGGCCCCATGAATGAAGCTCAGTCTGCATGACTGGCTATGGTAGTGTCAGTAAGGCCATGAGAGTGCCAGCTTCATGAGTACACAGACTCCAGAAAGACACCTGAAGCTGGACTGCAACTAAGCTGATTGGATGATCATTCTGCGGCTGCATGTGCTGTAATTTCCAAAGGATAGTATTTTTAAGTGGGAGAAGGAACTCCAGGTACAGCCTAAAACTGGTCTGGCCTGGCCTGGCCAATGGTGGTAGGGTTAATTTTCCCTGGGTATTTTAGAGGGAATGGGTTCTCAGGAAGAAGTGTACAATTCTTCCAAAGTTGTGTAACTTTTTAATAAATGACCCCTTTTCTTTTTCACCAAATCTCTCCATCCAGAGTTTGCCTGTTGGGCAGTGGATACCCCACATGCTATTTCAATAACAGTATGAGCCTACTATAAATAAAACATATTCACAAAAATGAATGAAGATCACAACTCACATGAATCAATCTCAAATTTATCAACATGTTAGACATTGCAATTTGATCCATTTGTCCCATAACTTGAAGTTCTACTTGAGCCTCACCAATCCCTAGTGTAATTCTCTTTTCTCTATAAAAGAAAAGTGTTACTGAAATCTTACCATAATCCACGCACTCTAGGGTACTGAGTAAAGATGATGTTATATGGAATTCTGCACTATCACAATAGCTTTAAAATTCTTTCAAATTAAGCTAATTTGTGCTGGGCGATGGAAATAATTCCAACACAATTATTGTCTTACTCAGCTTCCTGTTGTGGTCACAGCATTTTGTCACATTTCGTCTATACTTATGAAGGACTTCTGATGAAATAATGAAGTCTATGGCAATGACATATTTTCCTAATATTTAGTACTTTCTTAACAATTTTCTTCCTTAATAAGAAGGCTTCAATTTATTAAAGGTAGCAACATGGCCAAATAAAAGATTACATTTCTTAGCATGCATTGCAGATAGGCATATCTGTGTGCCTAATTTCTGGTCACTGAGAGATCAGAGAATAAGCGGTGGTTCTGACTTCTGAAGGACTTGGTAAGCAGGAAGGAAAACCTGGATGAGCTGTTATTGTTCTTGGAGGATAACAGACATGGATGATATGTACACACACATGCATATACAAATAGACTTCCAGAAAGTAAACACAGAGGACTCAGGGGACAATGAATGAAAGAGTTTATCCCCAGAGAGCAGAGCATGAGGCCACACTTTTGGCTGGCCCAGGCAGCATCTACAGAGTCCACTAGCAGGCTGTGGTTGGTGGATTGTCAGTAACTGAGGATGATTTCTAATCACTCTCTTTCTGAGAACATTTTTTTAAAGAAATTTTTAAAAGATTTTATTTATTTATTTTTTTAGAGAGGGAAGGGAAGGAGAAAGAGAGAGAGAGAGAGAGAAACATGGATGTGCAGTTGCTGGGGGCCATGGCCTGCAACCCAGGCATGTGCCCTGACTGGGAATTGAACCTGTGATGCTTGGGTTTGCAGCCTGTGCTCAATCCACTGAGCTATGCCAGCCAGATGAAGAGAGCATTTTTAATATGGTAATTTTAGGCCTCACTCCCCTGTCATTCATTGTATGTTGAGTGTGTCAGGAAGAGATAATTTATATCTTATCTTGTAGGTCATTAGTTCCAAAGAAATAATATTAGGAACCAATGAATAGGACTGCACAGACATTGAGGAGATGGAATTTTGAGGTTATCTATATGGACAAAATATTTTCCCAAAAGCACAGACCATGGCAAATATATTGTGTTAGTCTACAATATACATTATTTCGTGTTACATTTTTATAAGAACTCTGTTCTCTGATGATGATAACTCCATCTTGCCATCACTGGGCTGCTCAATGTTAGACAATTTTCCTTTGTATAGTTTTCTTTCTTAACTATAAGGTTTAACATATCCAGGTTTACATCACTTCTTGATGTAACCTTTATAAACATTGATAAACATTGCCACAAATATACTAATTAATCTATTAAGTTATTCACAAAGATGTGCACTTGTATGTTTTTAAAATTGAGAATGAAGCAATTGGTAAATTTAATTAGGTAATATATTTTGCATACAGCATTAGAGATTCAAATTTTCATTTCATCCTATAAAGAGCAAAGAAATTATTGTCAACTTACGGGTGTAAAACAACTGTAGGTGTGTATGTGATTTTTTAAATTTTAGTTTTACTTCAGACCCTTCATCATATGCAAAGATGGCAAACTAATGAAAGGGAAATAATTATGAGTGATTAGATGCATGCTATGTGCTAAATATTTTTTTATTACATTAACGCATCCTTATGTATAGTGTTCTTTTTCTCACTATATTATTTTACTGAGATTGAGATCAAATTACTTCTAAAGTTTTTCATAATGTTGAAACTAGAAATAGAAAGGAGTTTTGTCTAATTTAAATTTCATGTTCTTTCCACTACTTCAGATTTATTACATAGGAAAGAGATTATGACATATTGATAGGATTAATGTCAGACTGGTAGTTTTAGAGGTGGCTTAGACCAAGAACTATACTGGTACCCTGAAGTGGGGCAGGAGGCAGAGGAGCCATTGCTGTTGTGAAGACAGTGATTTTATCAGGTAGAACAAAATATGTAAAAGATGCTATTGGGGAAAATATGATATGGCAGGCAAAGTTTTCCGATGGCCACAATGATCTTTACTTTCTCTTGCTCTATTCTGAACAGTCCCTATCCTGTGATGCTGGAAAGAATCTGGCTCTTTCTGTTTACCAATAGAAGATGGCAAAAATAATAGGATGCCATTGCCTTGGCTAAATTACATTACATAGCAAAGGTGATGGGATATAACTCCTATGATTATGCTAAGTTATGTAAAACTCTGTCTTGAGAGACTGGAGCAAGAGGCTCTCCTTCCTTCCCTGAAGAAGCTAGCTGCTGTACTCTGAACTGCCTATGGAGAGGCCCATGTGGCAAGAAACTGTAGGTGGCTTCTAAGATCTTGTAACAGAGTGCAGCCAAGAGGGGGGCTCCAAATAGGGATTTGGAGTGGGGTCCAAAACTCAAGGTGTTCAGGAAATATTAGGATATCCTCACCCCTTCCCACATAGGTGTAAGTTGGGGGAAGGGACACATGGAGCAGGAACATGCAGGGCTGTTTTGTACAGCAACAGCTTTGCAGCTAACCTCTGGCATGGTCATTTAACATATCTATAACCTTTAACTGGTTGTGTAGATATGTTAAGTAGCTGTGGCCACGCCTTGAGCGGGGGTTGGGGGGGATGGAAGTGACTTCCACCCAAGATGTAACTGGGAGGGCAGCTCCCCCTGGTTACAGTGCCTAAGTGAGAGCTTGGAGATGATTGGCTCCATGACATGGGGCCCCACCTGCCCAGACTCACGATGGCAGCCCAGTAAACTTGGAATAATACAGGAATGCTGGCAGGTGTAACTGATTGTAGGAGGAGTCGGAAATGGGGATACTGTGGAAGGTTGGCTCAGGGATTTACGCCCAGACTCGGCAGCCATTCAGAAGAACCACGTGGTTTTAGCAGAGTGGGGACCCTCACAGCTTTGGTAGGGAGACAACTGCATGGCTTTGGGGTGCTTCCTTTTGCCACATGGCCTAGGAAGCAGTAGAGACTTTGCCTGGAAGAAAAGGGATGAAAGGACTCTTGCTAGTGGGCCATGAGAAGGTGCCACATGACTGGATTAACTGGAGATCCTGGTAGCGACACAGCTGGATGGTGCTGGAAGCCTGAATCAAAGACTTCTACTTCTTTTCCTGAGATACAGTACCCCAGACTAGGGCAGAGGGAGAAGGAAAAACTGTGTGAGTTTGTGGGTGTCCTAAAGAACTTTAATATTTTAATGAAGACATTAGGTCACTAATTTATGTCTGTATAGCTTTAAATAAATATTTCCTTTCCTTTTCACAAATCTCTGGTGTTGAGAGACGTCTTTCCTCTGGCAGAGGACATAGTGAACCTAGTGGAGGGTCCTTTCAGTAATAGTCTATTGTACCCCCTGTTGGATCTGTTCTGTAACAATCTGAGAACATAGTGCTATAGCCAAAAAGAAATGAATTCTGCCTACAACCTGTATGAGCTTGGAAGCAAATGACTTTTTCAATCAAACCAGGTAAGAACACAATGCCACCTACATCTTGACTGCAATCTTGTAAGATCTTGAACAGAGCAACTTGCTGAGTCATGCTAAGACTTCAAACCTAAAGAATCTGTGAGGTAATAAATATGGATTGTTTGAAGCCACTAAGTTTGTGTTGACTTACTATACAATAGAAAATGACCCAACCAGTGAAGAACTTGGCATCAGTGAGGCTCATTTCCAAGGTAACATGACAGGAACATGGCACTGGATGGGACTTATTTCCTGGAAGGACTAGAGTATTAGAGAATATATAAATAAATGACTTGAAAAGAATGCAGGACTTGAGTTACCTACACAAGGGCTTAAAATATGGGTAAAGATTAATACTAAAACAGGCTCAAAATGAGCTGAACATTTGTTCATTCTGTAAACCAAAAATAAATTTTATACTGTAATAAGGAATAAAAGCATTTATTTGAATAAAAAGGAGTTTTAGCCCAGGGGACACAGATTCAGATAACAACTTAAGTTGCCTTCCACCAAGGCAAAGGGGAGGCCATCGTTTTTAGCAAAATTTTTCACCCAGGTTTCTTGACTAGATCCTTTTTAAGTAATTGAGGCATTCATATTATACAGCTTTGATTGGACATGGAAAGTCTCAACATGTTGGTAGAAAAATAAAAACCAGAGCTTCCTGCCGTGGTTGACTAAGACAGTGTCAACAAGCAGGGTATAGTACAGGGAGCCCAGAATTTTGTCTGAGTTTCTAGGTTACCTGGCATACAGAGTACAGAAGGAGCCCCTGTCAGCAAATGACCACTAGACTATTATTATTTATAAAATTTCAGCTGTTAATTGGCCACTTGAAGTCCATCTCAGCAGGTAAATTTCTCCTTCAGGTTCACATCAAATGAATCTTTCTTCTCAGGATTCACAATTAATTCAGAAATATTCACTAATGGCCCTGGCTGGTGTGGCTCAGTGGATTGAGCACTGGCCAATGAACCAAAGGGTCACTGGTTTGATTTTCAGTCAGGGCACATGCCTGGGTTGTGGGTCAGGTCCCCAGTGCAGGGTGCACAAGAGGCAACCATGCACTGATGTTTCTCTCCCTCTCTTTCTCTCACCATCCTCCTGTCTCTAGAAGAAATAAAACCTTTAAAAAATAAATATTCAGTAATGACACAACTGATAAGAAAATAAGCAAACTAGATGAGATAGCTAAAGAAATTAGGCAGAATGATGTAAAGAAAGAAAAGAAGATGAAAAATATTGACTAGATCTGAAGGAATACTTCTCACTCCAGACCTATGAATCAGAAACTCTGGGAGAGACGTGGGGCAATTTGTGCTCTTTCTGGAACTGATTCTGATGCACACTGGAGTTTGCAAACCACGGATAAAGACTAAAAAAGGTTAAAGGAACACATTTTAACATTTTAAAAAGTGATAGGTTAATAAAAACTGTCTTAATTCTATTATTTTGTCTTTTGCAATAATATAAAAATAGAAAGAAAAAGAATGCATGTTCATTAACTATAACAGAAGCTATAAGCACAATTAAAACTTTATAAGTCATGGACTAAAATGTTTGTGTTCCTTTAAAACTCATATGTCGAAGCCCTAATGTCATAGTGTTTAGAGGTAAGCCTTTGAGAAGTAATTAGGTTATGAGAGCAGAACCCCCATGATGGGATTAGTATCCTTAAAGAAAGTGGAAAAAAGCTGGCTCTATTTCTCTGCAGTGTGCGAGGATACAAGAAAATGTTGGCTGTCTGTAAACCAGGAAGAGGCCACTCACCCAGCACCCTGCCATGCTGGCTCCCTGATCTTGGACTTCCAGCCTCTAGAACTGTGAGGAATAAATGTTTGTTGTTTAAGTCACCCAGTCTACTGAATTCTGTTGCAGTGGTGTGAACTGACTAAAACAGAAATAAAGAGAACTGGTTTTTTAAATGAATCAGAAGAAAAACAAAAGGGATAAGGGGAAATATTGAATTTTCACTTTGTTTCAATGTCACATGGCTATAAAATAATCAGGTAATATATAAAGCAACCATAGTTATTTTTATCTGCAAAGAGTAAGGGACATTTCATTTTATAATAAATCTTTCTGTTTTAAAGTACCATCGTTCTCTTGGGATTGAAATTTTTCTTTTGCATACTTTTATTTGACACTTTATTTGGATAGTGATATATTCTTTGGCATATGCCAGAATAACAATGGATTAGAAATTTCTGAAACTGCAGGCATAATTAATGAACCCAACTGATAAAATATATAAAGTCAAAAGAGTAGGTACTTTCTTCACACATACCCATCCAACAAAATGTCAGATATACTTTGTTTCAGTGCTTGCTTAATATCAAAGATTACCAATATATGACCTTTTAAATAACTTTTAAGTGCTGATTTTTACTTTTGTAGATGTTGAATGCTTTTCACACTTCAAAGATGATCAGTATTGAAGAGACATATAAAAATCTTGTAGTTGGGAGAAAATACTGTCAAGTGTTGGAAAATATAGACTAGAAAAACCTTGAATCATTAAATTCACAAAATACTTTATTAGAATTTATTAAAATACTTTTTAAAATATTAATAATTAGAAAACCTGCATTTGAAATTCTTTCTGTAGCAATGAGTCTTTTAAATATAAGAAATTCATGGTCTTTTTAAATCTTGCTTTATTCTGGAAAACAATTTTACAACTTCTTTAATGTAGACCTCAGTTGAAAAAATAAAAGTATGACAATTTTGCTTGTGTGGTATTACAGACTGAATTGTATTTCTCCACCAAATTCTTATGTTGAATACTTAACACTGACTGTGACTCTATTGGGAGATAGGGTCTTTAAGAAGGTAATCGAGTTAATGAAGTTCATAAGAGTGGAGCCCTAATCCAATAGGACTGATGTCCTTATAAGAAGAAAAAGAGACATCAGAGTTCACCCTTTTTCTGAAAGCACAGAAAACAAAACAAAACATGGAAACCAACCCTGCTGGCCTCTTTAATCTTGGACTTACAACTACCAGACTAGGAGAACATAAATGTCTCTTGTTTCAGCTACCCATTGTGTGGTATTTTGTTAAGGCAGCCCTAGCTGACTAATACATGTGCTCATAGATTAATATTTCTGTAACTCCTGATTCAAAGAAGATGCTAAAAATATTTGTTGAATAAAGGAATAAATGCAGAGAAATTTTTCTTTTTTGGTATTAAAATAGTTTATTTTTATCTTTTTTGAGATTTGTTTTCTTTATTATGTCCTTTGTAATTTAGCTCTTTATTTTAAAAAATTAAATTTTTTTTTGCAGTACTATTCAGTCCCCTTATACTCCCTACCGTCTGCAATCAGCACACTGAGATCCATGAGACCTTTTTCCTTTTTGCTCAACCCACCCACCCTTTTACTCCCTCCCCCCCAACCATCATCCTGATCTCTATTTATGAGTTTGTCTCTATTTTGCTTGGTAATTCAGTTTGGGCATTGGATTCTACATATGAGTGAAATCATATAGTATTTGTCTTTCTCTGACTGGCTTCCTTCACTTAGCATAATGCTGAAAAGTTTTTGAAAACAAAGGAAACACCAACAAAATAAAAAGACAACCCACAGAATGGGAGAACATATTAGCTTATACATCTGATAAGGGATTAATATCCAAAATTTATAAAACACTCACAAAACTCAACAACAAAAACCTAAACAACCCAGTTAAAAATGGGAAAAGAACCAAATAACACTTCTCCAAGGAGGACGTACAGATGGTCCATAGTTATATGAAAAGAGGCTCAATGTCACTAATCACCAGAGAAATGCAAATTAAAACCACAATAAGATATCATTTCACACCTGTCAGAATGGCTATCATCAATAAATCAACAAACAACAAGTGCTGGTGAGGATATGGAGAAAGAGGAAACCTTTTGCACTGTTGGTACAGATGCAGATTGGTGCAGCTACTGTGAAAAGTAGTGTGGAGATACCTAAAAAAATTAAAGATGGCCCTGGCTGGTGTGGTTCAGTGGATTGAGTGCCAGACTACAAACCAAAGGGTCTCTGGTTCTATTCCCAGTCTAGGACACATACCTGGGTTGCAGGCCGGGACCCCAGTGGGGGACATGCAAGAAGCAACTAAACATTAATGTTTCTCTCCCTCTCTTTCTCCCTCCCTTTCCCTCTCTAAATAAAAATAAATATATACATTTAAGAAAGTTGAAAATGTGTCTGCTTTTTCACCCAGTGATCTCACTTCTGGAAATACATTTGAAGGACCCCAAACATTAATTCAAAAGAACATAAGCACCCCCATGTTCATTGAGGTGTTATTTACAATTGCCAAGATATGGAAGCAGCCCAAGTGTCCATTACTAGATGAATGGTTAAAACAGCTGTGGTATAGTTAGGCAATAGAATACTACTTGGCCATGAAAAAAGAATAAAATTTTACCTTTTGCAATAGAGAATTTTCAATACTCAATATTACATAGTTGTCTTTAAATCTCAAGGACATACTTATTGTCTATAGAAAGCAATCCAAAAACATCTAATGAATGCTATTATGTACTCTTTGGTAAACTGTAGATTTGTTTTTAGGGGGGTGTAACTATGCTTGTGTCTTTATGAAGAGTAAATCCTTACAGTCTGAAACACATTTGTCTTACTTTCAAAGTATATGATAAAACAAGAGTAAGAGAATCATTCTTGACTTACACTAGACTCTAACTTCAGGGTCTCAGTGCAACATTACTCAAAGAACTAGTACAGGTAGATAGCTAATTGACATCTGAGAACAAAATCCTGTTTTGCATATAAAACACAGGAACTGGGTAACAAAATTATTTAATACCCATTTAATATCCTGTTTTTCATACCAGAAGAAATGTCAGTATCTTCCTCTAAGAGTGCATTAGAGCAGAACTAATATTGGGCCCTACTTAATTAAAGGAAAGATGAAAAATGTTTGGGAGCATGTGGATAGTAGTTGAATAGTAAATGTGTCTGCTACACAATCAGTCTTGGGTTCCAAGTTTTTAGTGACTATTTCTTGAACCTATTTCAGTACCAAATATTTTACCATCAGAGTTTGCTCAGAAAAATATTTAAGGGATTTAATACAAGAAATTAGGTAGTTCTATTTGTAAAGAATGATATAAAAGTAAGAAAAATAACAATGATCTTAGGGAAGCAAAGAGCTGTATGAATCTGCAAAGGTACCAGATCCTGTAGCACTAAAGCAAGGGATTGCCTGGAAGATTTGGGGAGGCTGCTGCGAAGCCTCATGTGTGCAGACTGCCAAGTTCTGTGTCTGGCAATGATGTCACAGATTTCATAAGGATTTTGTCATGCTTTCTACTACCAAATGTCTTGGTAGTGACTGTCATTGATGAAATGTAAGCTAGAATTAACTGGCAATACATTTCAGGAAATGTATTTCTCAGACTTTTATCCCAGTCCCTGAGGCATACATGGGTGTAGAAGTAAGTGGAGAACACTGCTGGTTGTTAAATAGAAAATAAAGGTGTGCATACATGTGTGCATGTGTGACAGACACTATAATTGCTTGTGGTTCTGTTTTGGCTTCCATTTCCAGGAAATTCAAAAATCACTCCCTCCTTTGTTTCTTAACCTCTTTTCTCACAGTCTATGAATATTAATAAAACCCACTATGCTTTGGTGAGAAGACTTTGTAGTATTTAAAATCTTGTATAACTAAAATGTGATCATTATAATAGTATACCTTTCCCTTTGTCAATTGTTAAAATGCAAAAGTTCAATTTTAGGTACAGTTTCATGATTAGTCTGCATTGACAAACTCCAGTATGTGCTAAAGAGAATGATTCCCATTTCAAGGCAAGTCCTGATGCCCATATCTCTGAAGTAAAGGTTATAAAAAATAAGTGAGAAATTAAATATCTAATGAAATATTTATGGCATTTGAAAAAGTTTATATTATTCTTATTCTGAAGTTATATCTGATTTTGTCTAGTAATTATAGTATGTTACAAGCAAGCAGTAATAAAATGTGGTTATAAAAATAATAATCTGTCCATCATTGGAATGCTACTCTTTTATATTTTGGATTTTCTTGGATAGTTAATATATAATATGGCATTTTGGAGAAAAATACATAATAACCAAAAATACAACTAGGATTCCACTTAGCAAAAAAGTATAGGATCTATATGAAGAAAACATTAACATGCTACTGGTCATAGAGAAAATTTAATTTGAACATCACTCTCTTTTCTGTCTCTCTAGCTCTCTCAAAGAAACTATAGCAATGTAACAAAGCAACTGCAATCTGGCAAATAGACCAGGACAGCCAATGACTTGCAGGCCCGATTGGTAGAGAGCAAGACAAGACTGTTGCTAACAGTAAGATTAGGGTTAGAAAAAATAAAATTAATTAATTTTTAATTAAATCTACTACTCAGTGAAGTATATTACACTGTGTTATATAAATGTATGCACCTAATTTGTAAGCTTGTGTTTATCATGGTGACATTTCTGGTTTAAAAAAATCATGAGGCCCTGGCTGGTATGTCTTGGTGCATTAAGCGTGGGCTGTGAATCAAAGGGTCTCCAGTTTGATCCTCCTCAGGACACATGCCTGGGTTGCAGGCCAGGTCCCCAGTGAGGGATGTGTGAGAGGCAACCACACAGTGATGTTTCTCTTCCTCTCTTTCTCCTTCTTTTCCCTTCTGTCTAAAAATAAGTAAATAAAGTCTTCACAATTTTTTTAAAAAATCATAAGAAGAAGACAGTTGGCTAATTTGGATTCTGTCCAGAGATAACCTAATTAGCAATCACTCCTTTAAGTGGATATAATAAAATTGCATATTCAATATAATATTTTCTCATCTATGCATCTTTTCATTATTCAACAAATAACTACTGCTTGACTTCTATGTCCTGATTAGCATTCTAGTCATTGTAGATATAAATAAAAAGATAGACATAGGAAATACTTTAAGTGTTTTATGTTCACTGTCATAGAAATTGATTTTTTATAATGTGTATCAAAATGTCCAACTATCTATTGATTCCCCTCCTAATTCAGCTCCTACACTGGATTTGAATTTTAAGGTTGAGTAGAGAAGAAATATGAGCCCATAAACATATTGTCTCTTTGTCAAACCATGTCAAATCACTGGTGGAGTTGGAAACTGGCCATTGTAAGCATGGACACTATGTTGTACCCCACTGCTGGGAGACAAAGCCCAGTCCACAAAGCGTCCTATTCCTGTGTCTGAGAAAACTGAGAGACGGATTTTTCTCACTCCAACTTTGAAGCAATGTTACTCTAGAAGAACTTAACAATTTAGCACACTTTGGTAACTTCACAAAGCTTGTCTTCTGTACCAGAAGCCTGCATTCTAGAATTCTAAAGTGTCTGAATTATGAAAACTATCAGAATGCTAAACAGATTCATATTCTAATGTCCTAGAGAGGGAAATGACTCATCCAAGTACACACAGTGATTTAGAGGCAAAGTTAGAGCTGTGGACAAATCCTGTTAAGCTGCACACCAGCCATCTATCACTTTGACAAAATAGCCTCATTTATCTCTTTCTCTTTTTATTTCAAATAATTTCAAAATTACATAAAATCATAAAGCCAGTAGAAAGCACATTTTGAAACATTTGAATTATAAACTGCCAACATGATGCCACAGTCTAAAATAATTTTACTATTAAAAAAGTAGAGCAAAAAATTAATATTAATATATTAAGGTATCACTACCATTGATACATTAGCTCCAATGCCTTGCAATTATATTTAGTTGTCATATCTTCAATATGGAATAGTTCTTCAGTCTTTATTGACTTTCATAAACTTTACCCTTTGAAAATTACATTTCAATTATTTTGTAGAATATCCCTCAATTTGGGGTAGTTTGATGTTTGTTCATGACTAATTTCAGATTACTTAATTAGGATTGAAATATCACACAAGAGATTCTGTCTTCTTGTTGTTGTATCCTATCAGGTGGAGCACAATATTGATTTGTCCCATCACTGGTGATGTTAAATCTGGTCTTTGGATTAAAATAGAGACTGCCAAATTTTTCCACTATAAATTTATGCCTTTCTTGAAATTTATAAGTAATTTTCATATACTTTGTGACTATGCTAATATCTAACATTCATCAAATATTGTAGTTTTGTATTAATATCATTAGCATTTCTTGGACATATTAATTATTACAATTCTGGTTGGTAAAAGGTGCTTTTCTTATCCCATAATTTCTTTTACTTTTATTTGGTGTCATGGTGTAGTAAAAAGAATATTATCTTCCCTTTAATTACTCAACTTGTTGTTTATATACATGCTTCATTTTTTCAGCTTTGTGTAATAGAGACCAATCCCAGTTATCTTCTTGTCAAGAAAAGCATGTGTTCTTTGACATGTTTTCACCATTCCTTAATTCCTTATTTTCTGATGCTATTCAGTATTCCAGTGTCACCCTGTACTTTCTGGGCCCTATAATCAGTCATTACTCCTAGAAATCTATGTTCCTTTCAGTAGAAGATTTTATTTAGAAATAAATAAGTACTGGGGTGTGGCTACTTCCAGGTCCTCTCAGTGGAGATAGCTAGCATGCATGCATACATACACACCTCAGTTTATTTTTATTTCTTTTTTAATTAATTTTTATTCTATTACATTTGTTCCATTTTCCCCCTTTCCTTCCTCTATGTAGCTCAACTCAAGCTCCCACAGTCAATCCCCACACCATTTGTTGTCCATGTCCATGGGTTACTTATACACATTCTTTGACTAGTCCCTTCCCCTTCTTTCCACCACTATTCCCCTCACCTCTACCCCCTCTGGTTGCTGTCAGTCTGTTCCATGTTTCCATGTCTCTGGTTCTACTTTGCTTGTTAGTTTGTTTTTTTCTATTAGTTTCCTCTTATAGGTTAAATCATATGGTGTTTGTCTTTTACCATCTGGCTTATTTCACTTAACATAATATTCTTCAGTTCCATCCATTCTGTCATGAAAGGGAAGAGTTTCTTCTTTCTTTCTGCTGTGTAGTATTCCACTGTTTAACATACCACAGTTTTTTGATCCACTCATTTACTGATGGGCACTTAGGCTGCTTCTAGCACTTGACTATTGTAGATAATGCTGCTATGAACATTGAGGTGCACAGGCTCTTTTGAATCCATGTTTCAGGATTCTCAGGTCATATTCCCAGCAGTAGAATCACTGGGTCAAAAAGCAGTTCTATCTTTAGTTTTCTGAGAAATTCTGCATTGTTTTCCACAGTGGCTGCACCAGTCTGTATTCCTTCCGACAGTGTACTAGTGTTCCCTTATCTCCACATCTTTGCCAGTACTTGCTGTTTGTTGATTTATTAATGATGGCTTTTCTGACAAGTTTGAGGTGGTATCTCATGTGCTTTTAATTTGTATCTCTCTGATGGCTAGTGATTTTGAGCATCCTTTCACACATCTATGGACCATCTCTATGTCCTCCTTAGAGAAGTGTCTATTCAGGTCCTTTGCACATTTTTAATTGGATTTTTTGTTGTTTTGGTGTTGAGTCAGGTGAGTTATTTATATATAGTGGAGATGAAACCTCTGTCCAATGTATCATTTGCAAGTATGTTCTTCTATATGGTCAGTTCCTTTTTCATTTCAATGATGGTTTCTTGAACCATGCAGAAGTTTTTTATTTTTATTTCTGCTTAGATGGAAAACCATGAGTTAACAATGATACTTTGATTTCCAATGCTACACAATATAATTCATTCTAGGTTTCTCTTTTTTCATATTTATACCTCCCTGTCTCACAGCAAGAAACTTGGTTCCTATTATCCTGAAATATTTACTTGTTTAATCAGTCTTCCTCTTTTGTACACTAAAGATGGCAGCTGCCTGTCCTTTCCCACCTATTTTTTTTACCTCCCTCAGGCTGTGACATTTTATTCTAACTTACTCAATACACCACCTCACATAGAATTGCCTCTCCCCACATGGTTGGGCTCCAACCTCAGATTCTGGGCTGCCTCTTCTGTTGCCCCCAAGAAGATCCCTCTTCATCTCTCTCAGGCTCTCGAACCTCACCTCCTAGGACCACATCTGGCCATATTACTCAGGGGTTGGGCACAGGAACCCTTTAAGAAATGCTTTGTGCATACTCTTTGCTGACCCCAGCCCTCCATCCTAGTCATAGTAAGGAGGACCTTCACTAACTTCAGTAGAGCAAATTCTCCTCTTCTATCATCTGCATTCTCTTATGGTGCATGAAATTCACTCTAAGGGAAAGCTTTCAAGACAAAAATGTAAAGGCTTCTTGTATTTTTTTCATGTTCTGCCCTCATTCTTCTCTGACTTGTTAAGAGTGAAGTCGTCTGCAATAGAAAGACACTGGATAACATGAAATACTTGGGGCAGGGCAGAACTGCTGCTGATATTTAAAGATATATTTTAAACTCATTTACTCTTTATACCAACCATAACATTTAAGCATTATAATATTACTGACAATGCTCCCAAAGGTCTTACAGTGAATATGTGGTAGAGCTTTGATTGACAATCAGGTTTGCCTGATAAAAGAGGCCTTGCTTCTTTCACTTCCCTACACTCCCTATTTCTTCAGCCTGCATGTCACAGATTCCAAATTAATTCCCAGAGTCCACTTTTTTAACTGAACTCAGTAATGACTTGTTCCTTATCTACATAAATGGGTTGGAACTATATATAATGTAAGGCATCTTGTGGAAAAATTATTACAAAAGAGAATATTATGTAAAAGCTCACTAGAATTATTAATGTCCAGAATTCAGACATTGTAAAATGCAGAATTATTCATAGAAATGAATAATTATCAATCCAGGACTTGGGAAGACTTCTGAAACATTTAAAACATACATACATTTTCTGGAAAATGTCTGCCAGAATGGATATTTAGGTTTGGCAATTACTGACAATTTTCACTATTTTAGAATGGTGATATGAAACAATTTTTACTTTTTTTCCCCTGTAACATGAGTTCAAGGTCTCTATTTAGCCTCATAAATAATCTCCAATAGATCATTTTAAAACTAGTTAGATCTCATTCATTTTTATCTTTTTTAAATTAAGGCATTATTTAAATGTCTTCTAATTTCTTAGCAAAAATATTATAATGTGATCTCAGTCAAATACATCAGACTTTTTATCCATCTCTACTGTTAGAGCTCAAATTGCAAATACACAGTTTTGCTTTGTTTATATTCAGTTATAACCGAAGATGCTTACAACCCAATTTCTGGTCAAGGACAAATATTCCTGAATTTAAGATTTGATATTGACTGACAACTGCTAAAATTTATTGATTGTAATTGTATACATACATATGCACACACACACACATGCACACACATTAAAATATCATCTAAGCTTCTGAATACCCATGGCCATATAAAGTAGCCTATGTTTAAGCACACAGACTTTGTGCTCAAGTAACAGTAAGTTCAAGGCAGTATGTTGAGTCAGATTGAAAATTATAAGTATGATTAGCTCACATCAAACAAGGGCAAGAACTCATAGTTCTCTAAAAGCGCTGGTGTACCTTACATCTCTGAACATCTGCATATGTTGCTTCATGAGTCTGAAACACTATTCTCCTGCTTCAATAAAGAGTGAATTTCTAAATGCCCTTAATATTCAGATGCAAAGTCATAAACCCTGCATTTCTTGCCTGATATGCCTTGTCAAGCATGGGGCGATTTTCCTCATTTGAAGTGCAATGAAAGACACTATGTAAGAACAGAACTATGAAACTATTGCTAGTTTTCTTATACATGAGTTCACAACATGAGATGCAACATACCTTTGGAGCCTTGTGGGTTAGAGGGAATAAGTGAGCAACAACAATCATCTCTTCCTCTTCTTCCTCCTCCTCCTCATCTTTGAAGCAACATAAGAGTGAACATACTTGTGAATGAGAAACATTTAAGAGTTTTAAGTGACCCATCTTGCTGATGAATAGGATGAGTATAAACAATGAGGGAGCAATCTCTTTAATGACACAAAAAAACACAGTTGAGGGTGGGTACTCTGGGTTCAGTTTTCATTGTACTGGTTTCCCAACACGAAGTGCCTTCTGAATCCCCTGTTCATCTATTCTTTGAAAATTAGGGAATCAGATATTTTTTTCTTAAGACTAAAATGAGAGATTCCAATGTTGTATACTCATATAACTAAGGTTTGCTGAGAATTAAGTGAAAGGACATACATAAAGCACCCACCTCAGCATCTGGCATACAGAGAACAAATGTTAAATAAATTGAAAGAAATACTTGGCACCCTTCCCCTTGGCTACTGTCACCTCCTTCTGATCTCACCTCCATGGGCCTCTTTTACCTGACTTTTTAATAGCAAGGCTAGGTTTCTTCTTTTTGCAAGGAATGCCCTGCTCTGTTTTATATTTGCCCTTAGCTTTTTAATTTTCTTAAATTTTGAAATAATGTTATATTTGCAAAAGAGTTGAAGATATTAACACTAGAAAGCCTTTTCATGTATTATTTACTCAGTTACCCCTTAATGTTAACATCATCTATCTTACTATCTGGTACATTTATCAAAACTAAAAAATTAACATATGCACATTATCATTAACTAAATCACAGATTTAATTCAGGTGTCACCAGTTTTTCCACTAATGTCTTTTTTGGTAAAAAAATCCAGTCCAGGAAACTTTGTGTATTAATTAATGTGGTACCACAGACCAGATGACTTCAACAGCAGAAATTTGTTCTCTCACAGTGTGGAGGATAGAAGTTTAAGAGGCTAGGTGTTGGCAAGGTTGATTTCTCCTGAGACCTCTCTCCTGGACTTGTAGATGGCCATGTATTCTCCATTTGTCTTCATATGGTTTTTCTTTTGTGCTTGTCTGAATCCTAATCTCTTCTTATAAAAACCCTGATCATATTGAATTAGGGCCCATCCCAATGACCTAATTGAAGCTTAATAACATCTTTAAATACTCTATCTCCTAATCCAGGAATGTTGTAAAGTACTGGGGGTTAGGACTTTAGGACTTTAGCATATGACTTTTGTGGGGGCATAATTCAACCCATAACACTATGTTTTATTTTTTCATCATGTTTCCTTAGTCTTGTCAAATACTTGACAGTTTCTCAGCTTTTATTTTTCCTTGAAATTTTTGAAGTGTTATGTAAAATATCCTAAATTTATGTGTGCTTGCTATTTTTTCATAATTTGAGATTAATTTTTGGGAAAGAATACTACAGAGGCAAAGTACCCTTTTCATCACATAATTTGGATTGGAGGGCACAAGAAATTAATATGACTTAACAAGATTAACCTCAGTCACTTGGTACAGGTGGTGTCCATCATTATCTCCACTCTAAAGTTAGTATTTTACCCTTTCCATAGTTTATTTATTAGAAATGAGCTAATAAGTTCAGGCCACACTCAAGTGTAGAGAACTAACTTTCACCTTCTGGAATGAGAAGAGTCAAATAACGTGTAGATACATGTTAAAGACACTAACATAATTAATAAATATTATGGGAGAGGAACTTTGAAGCTATGCAAATATCCTGTTTCTCCTTAACATTTCACCTGTATTGACATATTTTGATACTGCTTAGTCATAATTTCTTGAAAAAAAGAGAGAACCTAATCTACTCTAAGGGTGCAAGTCCCTGAAGATCTAATGTTAACAGCATACTTGGCCGTATTTTTTTCTTATTGTCACAATTTTCCACCCCTTTGCCTACTTAATGCAAACTCTTTCCTTTTTGTAGTTATCAGCATTTTCCCCAAGAAGTAAAATACTACTAACTGTGTTCTGGAAATTTTGGCTGATTGCCATGCCCTGGCATGACACAGGGTCTCTCTATTATTGTGACATTAAAGAGTGATAGTGTGACCTTTGCTGGAGCTTTGAATGCTCCCCAATTGAGCCTTTGTGGGAGAGAAGAACTGTAGCCCAGTACAGTGGCCACAGCTGTCAATTGAATGTAGAAGGACAGACAAAAGAGGGGTGCTGCTATTGATAGCCCAAAGCCTTATGTACACAATAATCTTCCAAGTAACTATCATCATTATATACTGATTTTTCTAGTTTCACTCTTGAAACTATTTTTCCAAGTACTAAAGATGCCTTTATTCAGTCTCCCCTTATAATTAGAGAGAATATTAAATTACAATAGTAATAGAACCTCATGTGAATCTAAATAATACCCAGAGCTCACTTTTCTGACTAACACAATCTCTTCCTCAAGGGAATTCTCTATAAGATATTGCTTACAATCAGCTGGTTGTATGAAAATCTAACTGACAAATGCAGTCAAAGGAAAATGATCAGTGCCCTGGAGCTCTGTAAGACTTCAATGAAAGTCTGTTACACAAGGCTACCTGGTGACTGCCATCTAGAGTACCTAGTTTTTCTTTTCTAGACAGTGATGAAAGTATTGGCACATTCCAGTTCTTTGCTTTATTTTCCTATACTTTATTTTCCTATGCTTTATTTTCCTTTACTTTCCTATACTATACAGTTCTTTGCTTTATTTTCCTATACTCTAGAAAAGTAAATTCTTTAATCAGAGATGTTATAAGGCTGTGGCTTCTTTTATATTCACTTATTAATTTGTTTTTCCTAAAATAATTTAAGTACCTGTGGCCTTTGTTCTCTTAAAAGGAAAACTTGATTAAGTTCCCAGGACTTACTCTTCTCATTTTACATCTGGTATATACAGTTAAACAACACTGGTCTGAACAGTGTGGATCCACTCATACATAATTTTTCCCAACAAATATACAGTTGAGCCTCCATATCCCTGGATTTTGCATAACAGGATTCAACCTATCCCAGATTGAAAATGTTTTTGATCTGCATTTGGGAATCTCCAGTTGTGAAAGGCCAACTGTGAGCTTTGTTTTATGCCATTTTATATAACAGACTTGAGCATCCATGAAATTTTGCATTTTGGAAGGTCCTAGAACCAATCCCATGCTGTTACTAAGAAATGACTGAAAGTTTGGGGGGGCGGGGGTCAAAAGTTATATGCAAATTTTGACTGCATGGTGTCAGCACACCTAAACCCCACTTTGTTCAAGGGTCAGTTGTATTCTATTGCTTAGGCAACATTTCTTTAGATAGCTTTCCATTGAGTCTTCCTGTATACTGCTTGAAAGTTATGAATAATCTGAATCTAATGGTCCAGGTTATATGGACCAGGTTGTATGATCCAGGTCATATGGGACATGAAACTTATGCAATAAGAGGGACCTCTTTAAGAAAGAGAATACAAAATTACAAGTGCAAAATTTGGTAGTAAACAGAATTTTTATTTAGAATGAGAAAATTGCCAAAATTTATTGGAATCTCAGATACCCACATTTCTTTCGAGATCACTTCGTTTAGACAATTTGTCATAAATGCATACATGGAAATTCAACCTGACTTTTCCTCCCCAAAATATTGAACGACTCTTTAGGAACTGGTGGTCCTCTCAGGGGCCCATGCATGTGAAGGGTCTTGAAGTTTAAGTTGAGTAGCTTTATGGTAGAGCTCTCTTCGCCAGTCATGCTTTATAGTGTAGAACTTTTAAAGCAACAGAGGCAGAGTAAACTCAAACAAAAGATACAATTCCAAGTCAGACTTAGCAAGGACAAAATTAAGTCATAAAAGTTACATATTTGTGATGTGAAAGTGAAGTTCGGAATGAGGGGAGGTCAGAAATGTAGTAAATATCAGGAATTATAATGCCTGGGAAGGAGGCTATGGGGAAACTGGATTCTGGGGAAATTTATTTTAAGTGGGTTTGAGGGTATGCCTCTGAGGCAAGAAAAATAAAATAAAGACAGTTACCTGGTGTGTACTATACCCTTGAACCTGAAGTTGTGCCTCTGCATGTGGCTCTGATCCTGGCACCTTAAAACATTCCAATGACCTAGTGTCTTGGAGTCATGAAGAAGACACAGAAGTTCAGAAGATTCACATGACTATTCCCCCCCCAGCCCGATGTAATGTGTTTTTAACATGACTCACAAATAAGAAAAGATTTTCCCTTGTATAACAGAGCTTCTGGACACTTTAGAATCCATTCTAGAAATATGAGGGAGTTCCAGAATACCCTTCATGCTTCTTCATTACTACTTTGGGTAACTTACTACAGCATAGATAAGTGCACACACTTTTTCTGCAAAAGCTGTGTCCCAGGAAAATGTGCATTTTCATGAAGGGAGGAAACCACATTCCCCTGCTGGAAAACAATGTTTTTCAATCTGTCTCAATAAATATTCTCTATAATCAATATACTTATTTAGAAATGTTGTGGGAAAAAATGCCACTTAAAATAAACTTTGGCCTTTTAGGAGAATAGAATAATTCATGTAGGAGTCAGGTGGTTTATTGTTTTAGAAAAAATACATATTGTCTTTAAGCATAAAAAGTAAAGTTTCTAGGGGAGGGATAAGTTTCTCTTCACACTAAAGAAACAAAAAATTATTGATATGTAAAGAGAGGAAGAAGAAGATAAAGAAATTGAGAGAGGTAGAGAAGAGAGATAGACAAAGTGGGACAGCAGGAGTGACTCAGTCTGTGAGGGGAATAGAATTCTAAGAAAACTCTTAGTCACTTGAAATCTCACAGCAGCAAATGAATAATAAATTTTTACAATGTAGATATCTGAGATTAAATGTAAATTTACACCCTACTCTGTGTCATAATTGCTCATTGTCACTGTTAAACTAATGGTGAAGGGATTAACCAAAGAACATTTGTGTATGACCCATGGTAACAGACAATGATATGAGAATTGACTGAGGAAGGGGATGGGTGGAGCTGAGAGGAGGTGTGCAGAGGAAGAAAAAGAGAGGACAACAATAAGACGATAAACAATAAACATTGTTTATAAGTAGTAGTGAACCATATACCACAACCTTGTGTTATAAGTGTGCCAGGGGAATGTACCATTGTTGAAGCAGCATCTAGAAATACAGGGTCAAAATTCAAATGTCAGGAGGAGAATAATAGTAGAGAAGTTAACTAGTCTCATACCCAAATGGCTTGAATTTTAATGGCCTTTATAAGATTTTATGGAGAAAATATTGATAAATAAGCATTTTTATTTTAAAATTAAATTGATTATATTATAGGAAATAAAACTGTAAACACAATAATTGATTAAATTCATTATGATATATTAATAAAAATGATAATAGCTAATCTTTTTGCACCATATACTTTTATAAGTGCTTACTAGCATTGAATCATTTAATTCTCCCACCTGGGGCAGAGGCCCCAGTCACCAGGGCTGTTTGGTTTTCAAGTTTGCTCTTAGCTACCAGATTGTATCAAGTCCATAAAAACGAGTGCTATGAAGCTTTTAACATTATGATGTAGATGTATATTCCTTAGATTATAAATGTATTTATTACAAAACAGAAATAACAAATCAAGTTGATATATAACTAATGTACAGATGGCTATATGTGTGATATATATATCACACATGAAATGTTTTACAAAATCTGTATCTATTTTTAATCTTCCAGTGGTGATCCTAACCTTCTTTGATACATATTTATATTACATTTATCAATATTTTAATTTTAAGAATTTTGCCTCTTCCCTGAATGAAAAATTTTAAATGTGGCACATTTTAACTTCTTAGGTTATTTTATTTTTCAGTTCTTACTTGGAGTTTAATTATTTAAACTTAAGTCTGTATTTATTATGTGTTATGATTGTCACAGGCCTTTTTATATCATAACTTACAAAATTTTCAGCTTTAAAGATCTTCATTGAACTTCAGGTGACCAATTGTCTCAATCTGCCTGAAACTGAGAGATTTCTTGGGACATGGGACTTTACTCTTTGGACAGTTGTGGGCAAACTAGGAAAGTTGACTGCCGTAGAAAGAAAAATTTATTTACTTGCCTTAAAAAACTAACAGAAATATCTGTTAACAGAAATATCTGTTAGTTTTTCTACTCATTTGCAAATGAGTAGAAAGATATAAAGAAAGGCATCTATTGAGAAATAGATGAAGGGAAAAGAGATAAAGGGAAAAGACGAGAGAGACATATAAAGGGAGAAAGACAAAGAGTCACATGTATAAAGAGGCTATAGATATATGCATATGTTTGCAGGTATGCATTTTCCTATGGGTATGTTTATACATGTACCTATATGTATGTCCATATATTTAAAAGGGGGAGAGGGGCAGAGGGAATGATATTATTTTCAATCAATACTTTGACATTTATATAATAATCTTTGGCAAGTCATAATTTATTTCTGAACTTTGGTTTCCTCATACGTATAGGGGGTATAATATCTTCTTTATAGGATTACAGTAAATATTTAATATAATTTATATATAAACTATTAATTATATTACACAGACAGTATAAGAAACTTTTATAACATACACATATTTTAAATACTTTATTTTTAAAAAATATATTAAATCCATCCCATATCCTTGTTTTTCAAGGTTGAAAAGAAGTCCATTCATAGCAATTCTTCAGTTCTTTCCTTCCTTTGTTTAGATTACACATGAAAGCAGTCATGTGTTAAATCCATGAAATCATGAGAAAGGGCCAGGTTTTGGTCCACTGAAATTACCATTGCTTCCTGTTACATGATTTTATGTAGACAGATATACGAGGTCTGGAAGTTTTCAGTGCACTGACCCACACCAAGCTCCTCTCTGTTGACCATATGGGAAGCACTAGACACCCAGGCTACAAGCTGAGCCTTCACAGCCATCCAAATAGCTTTCACCTAGCTGGAAACCTGAATCCCATGGGGTGCCCTGTAGTAGAGGGATATACTGCTAACTCTTGTGGTACCCACAAAATCCTGCCTTCCTTCCAGGACCACCCTCTTCTCCCCACCACAAGCAAAGCCTTTAACACTTGCCCATCCACCCCTGGAAAATCATTCTATTCTCTTCAGGAGCCAGAATTCTAAAAAATTCAATTCAAATGAAAAAGGAAGTCCAGGACTCAAAGGCAAAATGATGGTCTCTTAACAGAGGACTGTAACATGCTATAAAGGCATATCTTGTCCTAAAGGTGATATAAATTAATTAGCTTATTAATAATTTACCCCCACTTTTACTACTATTATCAAGAAGGTATTTCATAAAATTTTAGTATATTTCTTTTCTCAACTCTGACCACAAAGAATATTCAGAACCATTTCTATTTCCTCTGACAAACTAGAAGATACTTAGGAAAGAAAAAAAATGCTCTGTACCTTTCCATTAGTGTAAACAAGTTTTTAATCACCTTAATTGTACTGATGTCAATAATTAATGTAGCTACTTAATATGATTCCTTATTTGAAAGACATCAATTTCATTCAAATTTACCATTCATTTGCACATGGTATATGTTCATTTTTTCTGTTTGGGTATTCATCTTAGTATAACTACTCAAAGGAGAATATTGACTTCCTAATGCTCTGTAATGCCCAGGTAGTTGAGGTGTCAGAATTGGGAACTACAAAAGGAGATATAGGCACAAACACAGGATCTTCAAAACTTTAATGCCAATATTAACTTGCTTGAGATTCTTGAGTTCATTTTGGTTACTTGGTAGAAATCATTTATTTTGCTAATTTTATGCCTTCAAATTATTTTGCAAGAATGCTATTACAAAAATATGAGAAGAGGTAGGTTGGCAGGGGAGGGAGTTCAGGGAAGGCAAATTCTCACTGAAATCAAACCTTAGAAGCTGGTACTGTGTTTCTTCAAGGTAATAGGCATAGACTCATAGTACAAAGGACAATGTGAGGGTTATACACCCATTTTCTTTTCTCAGGGACTGCCTCTTATCACCACTGCCTCCTTTATAGCAAATATTTTATCTAATATATTCTTATGATGAGCATTTGACTCCCAAATACTCCTTTTGCCAAGAATTTTCAAAACTGAATCTCAAGAAAGGTTAGTACACTAAGAAGAATAGATATAAAATATTAGGGACAGTAGCCAGTCATTTCTACTGTGTGCTCTGCAGAGAAAGGAGGTTGTTGGCAGGGACAAAAGGGAGAGGCAGAATTCATAGATGTCTTGATAGCACTGCTGCTTTTCCCTACATGTGTCCTCTACTTTATTCCAGTCTTTCCTGAGGCCTGATTACGTTAATGCCCTTGGGTTCATGAGACGTCCCTGCATAAATTATAACAAATTTTTATTTCTTAAACAGTGTTTGAGTTAGTATCTGTTAACCTGAAAACCAAAGGGTTCTATCTAATACACACAAGTCTTTTGTTGCAAAGTGAGAGCAAACACTCATGACCTCTAATTCCTGATTTTCATGACTAAGTAATCCTACCTTTCTCTCACTCTCTTCCTTCTTCCATCCATGTTAATACTTACTATAATTCTAGGATATTTTAATGTTCATGTATATGTATAAGAATAAGGTCACTGCAAATACCATCATCTCTGTTTAAATTCAGTTACATATGCCTTATTCTAGATATTAGTGAAACAACTTAAATTATGAAACTTTGACCTCTAACATTCCACCTGCACATCACAATCTCACACCTGTCTTTGCACCCACTTTTACTGCTTTTGATTTCTTAGTAATCACCAGGACCTTCTTAGATGTAAAGAAAATGATTTTGCAAATGAATTTTTTTAATTAGTAAAATGATTCAGCTGAACAAAGGGAGTTATACCAACCTCTGGGGTTGGAATGGGTATTCATTAAGCAATGTTTTATGCAGCATCCAACCTGGAGCACATTAAACCCTCAAATAGGTGTTACCTATGTAATTCTTATGTTGATATTGTTCTCTGTTTTTCTTCAGTCTCAAAAAAACCTCTTGGTTCTTCTTCCTTTCCTAGCCAGCAGTGGTTGCACCATTTGTTCATGTAATCCTTATTCTGAACCCTCCTTTGCAGTCCAGTTCTTTTGTCTTAATTATTAGAGGAAACCCAAACACTGAATACAGTTTCCAACCTTTTTTATTTCTTTTTATTTCTGACACAGAAGATTCAGATTGACAACCATCCCATGCCCACAGTCTCCAAATTTAGCTTGGTCCCAAGATTTGTCTTTTAATCAGCTTCTCCCCTCATTCCTCTCAATTTTTATATGAAATGTTTACTACAATCTTTTAGGCCTCCACCCAAGAAAACAATGCAATACCAGTAGAAAATCAATGCATTTAGACATACTGAAAACACAATTTTACTACCATATCATATTCTAACATCTGCATTCAAATCTGTTCTGTCTTTTTTGCATCAGTCATGGAGAATGACATGCCTGTATTCTCCCTCATGGGCCATTGTTTCCATTCTTCCCAATGAGTGCATTCATCCTTACCTCTTCAAGGACTCTCCAAGAAAGCCTTCTGCTTTCCAATCTTTATCTTCAACTGTCTTTCTTCTCATAGGCTCTATTCTCTCAGCAAGTAGAAATTCTCAGATAATTCTCATCTAATCATATAAGCTAAATTATTTAGAACACTTTTGACTTCAATAACAAAATACAAAAAAAGTAATTCAACTAATATGGATTTTTAAAAAATTTACAGAATAAGGAGAATGTGGATAGAGGTCTCACCCCCCAAAAATAAAAAGAAAGCTCTAATTCATCTTATTCCTGTTATCATGAACTGGACAATGTCTGGTGGTGGTGTGGGTGCATTGTTCTGTTTTCTAATATCTGCGTGTGATTTTGGACTGCTGCACAAATGTAAATGGAGAGCTCTCTGTGACGCAGTGTTTTCTGATAGCAGTATGTCTGTCCACTGAGACGGGGGTGCTCTGCAGTTAGCTTAGATAAGCCCAAACCCAAGGAGCATCCTTGCTGGGAACCTGTCTTTACAGAAGGAGAGGAACAAACAAAATTAAGAGTATCTTAGATGACACAAACATAGATAGTAATCATTTCATGCCCATCCCTCTGAGGCTCTCACCAATGAACATAAGAACTAAACACTGACTAAGATTAAGTTTTCACCTTTCACTTTACCAGTAGAATGGTGCCTTATACTAGAAATTAAATTTGGTTTATAAACCAGAAATATTTATAAGGCAATTTTTGTAAATACCTGAGTCCTGAATAGAAACATACACCAACTATTTCTTAGAATGAAAATCTAATAATCCCACTGTTCTCTTTAAATCATTTAAATGTTCTCTCTCTCTCCCTCTCTCTCTCTCTCTCTCTCTCTCTCTCTCTCTCTCTCTCTCTCTCTCTCTCTCTCTCTCTCTCTCTCTCTCTCGGTGTGGGGAGCATAGGTAAGATTCCTGACAGGGCCAACATAGGTAATATAGGTAACAGTTGAGCATATGTTTAGCTAATGACCTCACTGTAACATGTCTATATCTTACCTTCCTTAAACCAGATGTTACTTAACCTCTCTAAATTTAAGTTTTCTTATAAACTGGGGAGGAAAAGAATAGTACCTGCCTTGCAGCAATATGAAATTAAATAAGATAATCCAATTAAAGTATAACAATAGATAATCATTAGTGTGATCCACTAAACATTTTCAGTTATGATCAGAGCATGGTTTAACAGCCCTTCCTCAGTCCCTTGTAATTGGGTGTGGTCATGTGGCTTGCTTACACCAGTAAAACATGAGTTGAGGTCACATGTGTTAAGTTCATGTCAGAAGTTTTAAGAAATACAGTGCAATTTGTCATACCCTCTTTTCCTTGCCACCATGACTGGCAATGCTCCAAATGGTGGCAGCTCTATCATCAAGAGTATCAGAGATAGCCCAGTATGGAAAAGAGCTCCTAATTGATTTAAAACACATATGGAACATGAGTGAGAGATACACCAATGTAGTCCAAGCCACTAAAATTTTGGTGACCTTATTTATTAGTATACAACCTAGTTGATACAACTAGTGCAAAATGTTTTAAATATATTTGTTAGTTTTGTCCTAGGTGTCATCATCATTATCATCAATACCATTATCATCATCAATTATTATTATCATTCTCATCAGCAGCAGCAAATCCTCATCCTCATCATTATTATGCCCTCTTTTGGCTGTCCTGCTCTCTGAAAACATTCCACTTTTGGCTCTCCCTTGTCCTGTCTTTCCCTGTTTCAGCTGTATAATAAGTCTTTGTCCATTTTCTTGATTAATACAATTTTACATTTACATTTTTAATATTAAAATTTTCTCTCTTCTAGTATTTCTCTTCTTACTTTCCTACAGGTTCTTAACTTAAACTTTATTTTAATAGCATTCCAAGACATTTAGGAATGATTGGTTTAAGGTTTTTACAATAAAGCACAGCTGATTTTCCCTGCCAAATATTTTCCCTCAGTCCTCTTTTTCTTGTATGGTAACGTATTCATCTACCATTACTAAAACCAGAAGCCTACAAGTTATTCATTTTTCTTTCTTTCCCTCACCTCCTATTAATCAAACATAATGTCTCATTAATTCTATTTGAAAAAAATGTATTTCTAATTTGTCAACATCTCCGTGTCTTTCATTTCTAGTATAAATAGAGCAACCATTATCTCTCCTCTGAACATGAAATAATCTTTACATTGTTCTACACCATTTCCAACTCTTGTCTTCTTCCACTCCATTCTTTATATGGCAGCCAGAGTAATCTTCTGAACAAGGAAAAAAACCCCAAATATGATCATGATGTTTCATTCCTTTGGTGCCTTAGTATCTTTTACATGCCTTTGGACTAAAATCTAAACTCCTTACAATAGCCGCAGATCTCTACTCAGATCTAACTCCTGTTTGTTCTTCAGGTTCATGTACATATTTGCCTGCAGCCTCATTGGCCTCCTTTCTCTTCCCTGAAATACTGAAGCCCTTTCCTATCTAAAAACTTTTGAGTATGCAATTTCCCCCCAGCTAGAATGCTTCTCCCTCTACTCTTCATGTGGTTGAAACATATGTGGGCTTAAATGTCTCTTCCCAAGAGAGGCTTTTCATAACCATCTTTGTGAGTGGGTGCCATATCACCTCTACTCTGTGTCATTGTGGCCTGCTCATATTCTTCATGACACTTATCAAAACACACACACACGCACACACACACACACACACACACACACACACATCTTTATTAATATTATCTGAGAAACTTCCTGTAAACAGTGAAGGTTGGGACTATTTCTATTTTATTAAGTAACATCTTACTAAGTTCTTGAATTAGTAAATGTTGCTCACAATTTCAAAGATCATTGTATAATTTTTGCAAAGCATTAATTGTTTGGAATGATAAGGGAGAAATGCTTAATTGTGGCCTCTAATTATTATCTTTATTACCATATTACAACATATCAGCAGCCTTACATAGATTATCATTGCTAAATTATTCTGGTTGAGAAGTCATCCATACATTCTGATTCCAAAGAATATAAGATTGAAAACACAACTTGACCTATAAATTAAAATGAGCTAATTCCAATGTAAAAACAATCTCTAGTATGTGAAATAGCAAGAATATATAATTTCTGAAATTTAAAATTTAAAAATAACATTTTAAATTGGATATATAATGGAGATAGGTATGGATGGAATTTCCACTACTGTTAAATGTATTATAACAATTTTAGAGAATGAAAAAGTTATTATTGAATCCCTCTAAGGTCTTATATGATTAACCTCTAGATTTTTAAAGTTGAAAGGAAATGTAAACATTATTTTAGGTAAAACATAGGAAGTCCCACTGTAAATATAGAATAGTAAATGGATAATCCTTTTCTGTTTTTGTAAAATTGTTTTTATACACCTCAATCCAACTGGTCACAGTCTCTCAACTGTCATCAGGCTTCCTTTCATCCACTCTTATCATCTTGAAGTCATTTTATGCACAAAAAGCAAAGTCATCATTTAAAGACAATCTGAACAGATCCCTTCTTTCCTTAAAACTCTGTAATGACATCTCATTGCTCTTAAATTAAAATCAAAACTCCATATCACACCCTATAAGACCCTATCAACCTTACTTGTGCCAGCCAGTCCTATTTGACCATTTCCTTGAACTCATCCTCATTAACTTTGTTGCAGGAAGTCTGGCCTCCTTGTTCCTGCTTCAGCATGCCAACCTTCCTCCCACCCCAGGGCTTTACACTTTCTGCTTCTTCCACCTAGGTTGTTCTTGCCCAAGTCTTTGGAATTTCCTCAGAGGTGGCTTTTCCAATTATCCTATCTAAAATAACTCTGTCCCCTACATTTCTATGCAGATACTTTCTATTTCCTTAGGGTTTTCAACCACAAGCTGAAATTATGTTACTTAATTATTTAACTCACTTCTTGTCTGTCTTCCTCACAGAACTCTAGCCCAGTGAAAGAAAGGACCTCATCTTTTGTTTGTCATGGATCTCCTGCTCTTAGAACTTGATCTCACATACAGTAAACACTCAAGAGATGCCTATGGAAGGGAGGGGGAGAAGGGAGGAAGAAAACACATGAGCATGTTTACATATGGGGGCACATGTGTAGAGAAATATCTCACTCATTCTCTCCACCCAGTCTCTGCACACAGAAGAAACTTGGCCACCATACTTTTTAAGGGAAAAGTGACTGGGCTCGCATGGTAAGGCCAGTACTCTTTTCTCATCACATTGAAAGCACCATGGTTAGCAGGAAAATATTTGCTCTCTCAAGTCACATGTGATCTGGTACTTGATGAATGATGCCTTCTCTGCTCTCTCTGTAATCAGACTTCATGTTATCAAAGGGCATAAATACAAATTTTAGTCTTGCTACAAAGGAGCAGTAATAATTAATGTCATTTGATTGACAAAGAATAGATTCCATGAACCAACTCAGGAACACATTTTAAAGAATTTGTTGAACCACTCCAAATTCATTCTCAACCACTAGAATGCTGACAGCTCATACAGATCTCTCTCTGTGAGGGGCCAACAGTTTTCACAAATGGTTTGATGCTGGAAGCTAGCTGTCAAGTATTAAATAATGAGCAAATATGCATCAGCCTTGTAAGCTGGACAGTGATTGACAAGAAAGTTGCCATTTGCCCCTGGGTGTAAAAGAAATGAGAGAGAGATTGTTATAGCAACTTGGTGCCATTCAGCAAATATGTCTAATCTCTGCAAAATAAGAAGACTTGGGGGGAGAGTATAATAATATTGTCCTGCTTCTTGTGGCCTTCTTCTCAAAAAACACTCAATTGAAATGCAGAGGAGTGGAAGAGAAGCCCCACTTAATTCAAACCAAAGAGACATGCCCAAAACTAAAAGGCAGATCCTTTCAAAGAAAGCACCATAAAACAATTCACTAATTAGGGTTGTAAGAGTAGAAAGGAATAAAAACAAACAATTGCTTTGTACAGAATATTGAAATGGGTTTTCAATAAATTAGTCTTGAAAATAATATTTAACATCTCTTCCAAATATAAAAATAAAACGTGTCCACTATAAGAAATAGAAATATTCATTGTTAAAATTGTAATATTTCCTTATAATAGCTTATGTTGAGAACATTTTCTAAAGCAATTATTATTCTCTCAAAACATAGTATTTAATAATTCAATATGATTCCATCTTACTGTTGCATAATTACTTAATTAAGCATTTCATTGTAGCTGTGTTTTGGGGTATCTTTCAATTGCTTTTATTAAGTTTGTTTTACTCATATATGTATATGTACATAAATGAAAAAGAGGGAAAGGAACACATGACACATAAATTTATTACTTATGTTTTAAAATTATAGTTCAATATTTTCCTATATCTTTAACTAAGTGTAATACCAGGGACACTAAGACTCAACTTACAAAATTTAATAGCATTTCATCATTAAATGTAAGAATTTCATCATGTAAAATATCACGATTTAACCTTTTATTTTATTTTTTTGTTATAAATAAGGCTGTACTAAATATTCTTATACAATAAGTCCTTGTGTAATTTTCTGTATAAAACTTCTATTATGGAATATGTCAGCCATAACATGATATTGCCATATACACAGTACCATTCATTCTGCTTTTGGATTGTGTATGTAGTGTGTTTGTGCTTGTGGGGATAATTTTCTGTTCATGGCCTTTGTCCATATTTCCACTAAAATGTTTTCCTCACTGAGGCACCAGAGTTTGTCATTTTATTCATTCCTATCTTCTAGAACATTACCCAGCACACAGTAGGCATGCAATTGAGATTTGTTGAATTAATTAATTAATTCAATTTTTAAGGTAGTCAGTTTTCTAGCAACAATGATTGAATAGTGTAAACATATAATTTAAAATGTTCTTCATTTCTATTCTATTTTTAAAATTTATGAGTGTGTTTCTGTGCTGTCATGTAGTTTAATTTCTCTCTATTCCTGCATCAACATAATATTTAATAGTTATAGTTTTATAACATTTTTGAAAGCATAGTAAACTGTCCCTCATTCTCTGAATATTTATTTTTTAAAATCCTTTTGTCCATTCATATCCATGTATTTTTCAAAATACTTTGAATACATCTTATTCTATTACATTATATTTATGAATTAAGTTGAAGATTCTTGACAAGTCTAATGTATGGAGTTTTCTCATGAATAGAAAAAATGTATTCTTGTTTATTTAAATGTTCATCAATGCTATTTACTTAGTAGTTCATTTAAAATTATGTCTAGGTAATGTATATCTATGTTTAATATTTCAAATTGGATCTTATATAGCTTATATTTTCTAGCCCTTTATTCTATTTTTCTTATAGGCTTATCACTGAAGTCATTTACAGTATCATACTGTTGACTCATGAATTTTCTTTTGGATCACTGTGATTCTACCTCATGTTGCTCATTTTGACCTCCCTACCTTGTCAGTGCAGAGGTCTTTTGAGGTCTCTGTCTCTCTAGTAAAGGCAAGTGTGAGAGAGATTGAATGAACCCTTTTAATATCTTCTCTTGACCACATGCTTCCACACAAAACCCTTTCTTCTTTCAGATCCTTTCAGGTGTGAGGGGCCAAACACAGAATCTTTCCCCATGACCAAGAATCCCACCCAAACATCTTCTAGTGTTGGCTGCCACTGAATCAGGATTCAGGAAGGTGAGTGGGGTGGGGGCAAACTGGAACATCACTTGTCTTATTTTGGTGTCATCTTTTATGTTGAAATGCATAAAAGATTAGTGGCCACCCCAAATAGTATCTATTATCTATCTATCTATCATCTATTATCTATTTATGTACATGTATACACATATACACACACACACACACATATTATACATATGTATGTATGAGGTCTGTCTGAAAAAAGTCCAACTTTGTTAATATAATGAGAACAGTTTGTGTGATGTCGATGTAACCAGGCAGCCAAGGAGAGTGGACTGGGATGCACATATGTGAACAATGATGACTTCACTGTACTAGTCAGTGGGGGCAGTAGATGTTGAGTGAGCATATATAACATGTGGCCTTCGCATTCAAAATGACGGAGCCAGTAGAGCAACGAATCTGCATCATCTTTTGTGTTAAGCTTGAATATTCTTCTGTGGAAACTATTTGGATGATTCAGAAGGCCCCAGCTATGGGCAACTGATAATTGGAAGCTTCATCACAACAACGTACACAGTCATGCACCATGTCTCAGGCAGGGGTTTTTGGTGAAATATCAAATCACTCAGATGACTCAGTCTCCCTACAACCCAGATTTGACACCCTGTGACTTCTGGCTTTTCCCAAAACTAAAAGCACCTTCAAAAAGGAAGAGATTTCAAACCTTTGATGAGATTCAGGAAAGTACGACAGGGAAAGCTGATGGTAATTGGGAGAATTGTGTGAGGTCCTAAGGTGCCACTTTGAGAGAACTGAGGTGTCATTGTCCTATGTTCAGTGTTTCTTTTATCTTGTATCTTCTTTAGTAAATGTCTCTGTTTTTCATATTACATGGCTGGATACCTCTGGACAGGCCTCACATATATACATATATGTATAAGCATATATATTATACATACATATAATCATATATTATACATATATTCCTACATATTTTATTTCTATTTATTTTGAAACACACATATATTACAACATACACACATATATGTACACATGCATTCACTTCAGTGATGTGACACATTGAAGTGAATTCACAGGCAAGTGTAGCTACACACGAACTCTTTTATGGAAGCAGATAATTGAGAGAAGAACATTTTGTAACCATTCATCACTTGATCGAGACAGTGGGTATAGCTACAGCCATGGGTATGGTTCTTCTGGCTTCCTTCTAGCACTATTGCCTGACATATTAGGGTAAGAAATAGCAATTTTTCTAACTATATGATCACTGCATTTTATATGTGAGAATTTCAAATAACCCACAAAATTGGGTGCATAGAGTTCCATTCATGAGCTCTATGCTTTGCAGTCACTTCTAGTACTTGTTATAGCCAATCTGTGAGTTTGGTAAACTAGGGTCATGTCTTGGACATTTGAACTATGATAATAAGAAATTCTTCAAGAAAGATGCCCCAAAGTCTGCATTAACTCTGGGTTGAAGACAAGCTCCTTAATTTGTTTTCTGTGAAAACTTGGGCAAGTTTCCTAACTTCTCTGTGACTTTGGTTTCCTCATCTTTAAAATGGGGATCATATTCATTTCTACTTCAAAGGGTTATTGTGAAGAACAAATAATATATGTAAAACACCCAGTGCCAGGCATATTCTCCGTTCTTTATAATGGTTTGCTTTTATGTTAATGTCATTCCTTCTGATCTCTAAAGCTGATGGCAATTTTTAAATCATCATCTCTCTTATTTTTTAACACTCAGTTTTTTTATTATGGATTGGGAGGTGTGAATTTAGTCAGCTGTACAGAGGTTTCTGTAGGGTTTATGTCTTTTTATCCAGCTGTCTACATTAGCAAAATATTATTTTGATGATCAAAGTTTATCAAGGCAGCTGCTCCAAAAACTAAACTAATGCTGTGAGAAAGTCTAATATTTGTCTATACCAACATAGACATATGTTTATACCAAGAAAACATTAATGTATATGTGTACATATTATATTTAAATATTGGCAGTCAAACATTTAAAATCAATTTATAAAAATTTAAATATCAATTGAATATATTATGTGATAAATGTTTAAAGAGCTCTTTGAAAATATATGGGCTTCATCCATATAATGGATTATATAGCCATTAAAATATTACATGTGGCCCTGGCTGGCATAGCTCAGTGGGTTGAGCACGGGCTTTGAACCAAAGCATCGTAGGTTTGATTCCCAGTCAGGGCACATGCCTGGGTTGCAGGCCATGGCCCCCAGCAACTGGACATTGATGTTTCTCTCTCTCTCTCTCTCTCTCTCTCTCTCTCTCCCCCTCTCTTCCCTATCTAAAAAATAAATAAATAAAATATTTAAAAATATATATTACATGTAAATATACTTTGGTAATTGAGGAAATTATCAGAGACCATATGTAAAGAGACCTGTATGTAATAAAGGAGGAAAAATGTTTTAAATACTAGATGATTCCAAATTTGTAAATTACATTTGGCATGTATATATTTACTCAATTAAAAATATTGGAAGCAAATATACTTAAAATATTAATAGTGCTTATTTCCTGGTTGTGGTTTTTGTTAATATATTCTATGTGTAAATGTAATATTTTTCTAATTTGAAATTAAAATTAAGCTTCATTAAAATTATGCATTTCTGATTAGACCTAAACTGATTATATTTTAACTATTTGCCTATTTGCATATTACTGTTCAAACTAATTTTTTTAAAAAGCACCTTAACCTAATCAACAAAACAAACAAGCAAGAAAAATAGAGCTAGAGACATGGAAATAAAAAACAACTGGGCAGTGATCAGAGGGAAGGGGGGATAGCAGGAGAAAGAAGGGGAAGTATTAAGGAACATGAATAAAGGCCCATGGACAAGGACAATGGGGTGGGGGGGAATTGAATGTGGGAGGTGGGGGTGGGCAGGGGAGAGGAGACTAATGGGGGAAAATGGGGACAATTGTAATTGAACAATAAAAATATTTTTAAAAGTTCCAGTGATATTAAAACTGTATGTATTAGCCACTTCCAGAAATCAGTTGAGTAATGACTAAAACAAGTTTTTAAAGTGGTCACATTAAAAAGTAGAACTATGGAAACAGTAAAAATATCAGTGGTTGCTGGAGATATGGGTGGAGAAACAGTAAAAAATATCAGTGGTTGCAAGAATGATGAGTAAATGAAAAACAGAATTTTTAAAGCAGTGAAAGTACTCTGTATATTATAATGATGAATACGTGCCATTGTATATTTGTCAAAACCCATATAACGAACAATAACAAGAGTAAAGCAAATGTAAACGATGAGTTTGGTGTTATTATGATGTGTCCACATAGGTTCTTCAATTGTTAACAAATGTGCTGCTCTCCAGGGGGATGTTGAAAATGAGGGAGACTGTGGAGGGGGCAGTATGTATATGGGAAATCTCTGTACCATCCCCTCAGTATTGCTGGGAACATAAACCTACTCTAAAGAAAAAAAAAGCTTTGTTAAAAAAACAAAGTCATACTCATTGACTCAGCCATACAAATTCTTATAATATATAACCAAGGGCATTTTACTAACTTTATGAAATTTTTAGTTATACCTTTCTCCCACAACAAAAAGTAAACATATTAACCTGTACACAAACATTACTTAAAATTTTGAGTGTTTCAAGACCCTACAAAATTTGTTCATGAACCAGAAGTTTACTTTCTAAAGAAATGTTTAAGTGAATGTTTACAAAGACAATGTGTTACCACGGTATAGTATGACATGTTGTTTTTAAATCATAATATAACATAATAGGAAAATAACTTCCTAGGAAGAAATATGCACATATGTGGAAAATGTGACTGCAATATTGAAAGACACCACTTACTATGGTCTTTCCATAGTTGAACTCAAGGCTAATTATTTTCTTTTTTAACACTTTCAGTAACATTAATTTTAAAATAAGAAGATGGAAAAAGTATAGCAAAATGAAAATTATTAGTAAATTCTACGACAACTGTTTCTGTCTCTTTCACTGGACAGAGGACTCACAGTAACACATTTTTTTTATTCGCAGGATAAACCTTTTTCTTCTTAACAGAGAAAATTATTTTGTTTAAAATTTTTTTAAACAAAAGAATTACCCATTAAATTCCATGACTATTTTGTAACTACAGCTAAGAATTATAGTCAATAATATTGTAATAACTATGTATGATACCAGTTGGATACTGGGAATATCAGTGGGAACATTTTGTAAAATAGATGATTGTCCAACTGCTATGCTGTACACCTGAAACTAATGTAAAATAATAACATAAACTGTAGTTTAAAAATGTGAAAAGTAAAAAATATTAAAAAATGAAGACCCATTTCTCACACTGTATTTTAGAATGTTCAGCTGTTGAGGTTATTTGGATACAAGAAAGACCACAACTGGCTATATGTGTCAAGCAATTTAATGTCGAAAATATGTTTATATCTGCCTCATTTGATTCTGTAGTTTCTACTATGTTCAACTTAAAATATGGTAGCATTCAGTGAAAGCTGTCAATGAGAAAACAAGACTGGTTAATAATTTTTTTCATAAATCTCTATATTGTTCATCTGACAAATTTTATGTTAAGTTAGAAAAAAAATTACAAAAGTGGACATTTTCCTGTATTTAAATGTCTGTGCTCAATAAACATAATCAGTGCCCAGTAGAAATTCTAAAAAACAAAGTATCATAAAAGGAGTCTAATTTATAGAGAATTATGAGAAAGCATGATGCAAATCATTTCCCTAACATTCCTGTACATTGTTTTAGCCTTAGATTTTATTTGATTTTTAGTCAGTTAGTATTTTACTCAAACCCTTTAAAAATATTATTATTGGTTTGTTTTATTATTCATTGTATAAAGAATGATTGCTTTATTTTTTGCTTTGGTCTTCTACATAAATATATGATTTTATCTTTCTTACAAAGTGGGAAATACTGTTGTAAAAAAACAGTAACAAGAAGTTGAAATGTCTTGCTAACAATATTAGGAAGCCTAAGGGTCCTGGGGTATATCTGTATATGAGGAGATATTGGCTAAAGTTATGAACTGTGTTATCATTTATATTAAAAAGTCTCACTTATATGTGGAATCTAATGAACAAAATAAACTAACAAGTGAAATATAATCAGAGGCATGGATACATGGGACAGACTGACAGCGGTCAGAGGGGAGGGGGAAGGGAGGACTGAATGAAACAAGGTAAAGGACATATATGCATAACCCATAAACACAGACAATGGTGTGTGGATTGCCTGAGGGAATGGGGGGTTGCTGGAGAGGGGCAAAGGGGGGAAAATTGGGACAACTATAATAGAATAAATAATAAAATATAATTTAAAATATTTAAATTAAAAATAATAATAAAATGTTCCTAGTTTATTCTTCCACTAGCACAGTACCAAAGAACAAAACTATTTTCTTCTAGAAAATCACGCTAATCTTTCATTTAACAGAAAATTCCCTGTCTAATGGAAGGGGAGTGAGATAAGAGGAACGTGTAAGAAGCCACCCTGAGGAATTCTGGGTGCCCAGCTTCTTCAAAGGCTACTAAGAAGATACAGCAGGGAAATGGTAGTCGAGGATTCCCTCTACAGGTGAATGTTTACATGACAAGATCAAGAATTATTATTAAAGAAACTATTAACTTCATATTTTAATTTTAATAAGCAGCATATCTCCCCTGAAACAAAATTCAGACTTAATAATGAAATGCAGTCTTACTAGGATGTTGAAAGACATACATTTAGTATTATTTCCCATAGTCTTCATATTCCACAGAGTAGTGGACAACATTTTAAATGTTTTGTTTTTTTTTTAAGAAAATAAAGGAGATACATGCACACTCCTTGAAACAAAATTATTATCACAGGCACAAAAGATTGTTTTTGGTAAATGAAAAAAACTGAGAACCAAAAATATTCTGCTGACCATTTTGCAGTGTGTAACATACATTCTTTATTTAAACTATAATCAAATGGGTTAATAAAATATATTAATTATTAAGAACTATGGAATGTGTTTTTATTTAGATTTAATGTGTACAATTATAAACTTAAAAAACAAGAGCAAGCTGAGGCATTTCCCTCTATTATTAAATATACACAGTGGTCACTGGTAAATGAGCAGTGATTTGACCATGAGATTTATGTTTTTTCATTTGTATCAGTCTGAACAAATGTATCAATTCTGCAGACTTTTATTGATGAAGATATAATTCAAAAGCCGACTATATAAAACAAACCTTAAAAGATAATCACTACATTTTCTCGTTGTATCCATTTCCTATAAAACACATTTGAATTAAAGGTTTTCCATGTGGTAAGACTTTAGACACACTTAGATGAGTTGTAAGGGAAAAATATAAGGAAAAGGAGTATTATATTGAGTTTTGCCATGCTGTATGTGTTATGCTGTGTGCGTGCATGTGAGATCCTTTAAGCCCTTAAATGTATACTGATTTCAGAAAGGACAGTATCAATGGAAAGTGTAACAAGGCTGTCTAAGTGCTTCACCATTCTTCTAAATACATCAAAAACAAGTTTTAAAATGTGGATTTTTTTCAGTTTTGACTTTGTGAACCACTACTTAGAATTCTTATAACTTTAATAAACAACACAATTTAAAGAGATTAATTATTTTCAATTTAAGTATTTTACATCCTGCATTGTTTTATTGAAGATTAAGGATTTTAAACTTTAGAATCTTGATAAATTATAAATGAAAGAATAGTGCTAGTCAGGATGTTACTGGAAGAGCAAATAGATATTGATTTGTCAGAAACAGCAATTACAACAAAATTAAGTAAGAGAGTAATCCTACAATTTCTTGGTCTATTGTGTCCCCCAAGGACAGAATTATTTTGAACTATAGTGTTGAAGTGTCTCCAGATAATGTATTCCTTATCAGATGGAGGGTTTATGTTAATGAGTTTAAAATGCAAATAATTGAGATTATCAATAAATATCCTGTGTATCCAATGAGAGTGTGTCATTGCCTCCATGAGAGGAGGACATCTTCAAGGTCTGTGCCTTCTCTTCAGAACCCCTTGCTCTGGCTTTGGGTTCACCGAATACAATTATTATTATTATTATTAGTGGCAAACTTTGACTCTAAAATATGGGGAGATTTCTGATGCTCAAGCTTGGAAAATTAGATATTTTCTTGGTCAACCCTCCATTTTTATTACCTGTGCTGGGTAAATTTAAAGATAGTCACAAAAGTGATCTTGTCTATTTCTGAAAGGAAATTAAATGGAACATTATAAATGTAAGTCATTCATAGATTCACATATGGGTTCTAATAATTTTTGAGTCACACAGAGATAGGCTTATAGCCATTAACTTTCTAAAAGATTGTGTTGAAATGAAAGGATGACAAATGACCAGGTAATATCTGAGTTACAATGATTGGATAACAGGGTATTCATTTGGGAAGGAAGTTGGAGATGAACTAGATCATACTCGTTATTTGACAAATGGGGTCATGGAGCCACTATAATGGATAGATAAATAAGAGGCTTTCACAAAGATGACTTTCAATGTAATGATTTTCTAATTAATTTCCAACAATAAAAGATTGCTTGCTATCATACAATTCTTTCATAGGCAAGATTTCACGTGCAATCAATACAGGTATTTATGACAAAAAGTTATCCAAGTATTAGAAGCCTAGCACTTCTAGTTCTGCTTACCTCACCTTTGCTATTGTCATCACATCTTCACTGGGTATTCAACATTAACACATAGCACCCCCCCACCACTCTACCATCACCTCACTAGAGTTCATAGGGCACTAGAAATCAAAGGCACCTGTTTAGGGACCTTTGGGAGAAGTTGATTTAATTTGTATAAAAGATATTTGAGATCATTATATATTATAGGGACAACAATCATATATATTCATAATTTAATATTCATGTTTAAGAGATAATCCAGTAGACATTGTATTCCAGTTTGAGTTTCCAACATGAGGATATTTCTGCTTAATTAAGAAAGAGAAAAAACTGAAAAATGCCTGTATTATTTTGATGCCTCCAGGTTGGCTGAGCACTACATGATTTGGTTTCATTGACACTCCAGAAGGCCAACACTTTAATATTTGTCAATTTAAGCAGAAATAAAGGTAGTAAAATAATCAAACACCTAAATTTAATATACATATATATTGTGTATATATATGTTTATATATATGTATGTGTGTGGGGGAGATGGTCACAGTAGGAAACAGATTATTATATAAGAACAATGTGGATCTTAAGGAATCAATTTCTTGATTTACCCTCACTATTTCTTAAAAGGGAAAGAAAGAATACAGGAGAAAGAGATAAAGCTTATTTAAAGGCCTCATTTCCCATGAAATATTGGTATATATTTAAAAATGAGAACACCTTAGAAACATTGTACTGGTTTTTCCTGGATGTAGACTAAATTTCCGAAGACTAAAGTACAAATACAGTATAGACATGCTATCATTGACAACACTATACTAAACCTACACAATTGAATAGTAATAAAAAAGTATTTTTTATATATAAAATATTTCCCAGGTACCAAAAGATCAAATAAAAATCCCACCCCTCCTGCTGTGTTCCTAAGTATACTACATAGTGACTTGGGAAATGTTTCACAGCACTTGCCTCAGGGTAATGTTCTCTGGTTTATGGGGCTGGAATCAAGGACCCCCTCCTCACTTAGGAAGGTGTGGTTTCCTATAGCACCATGCTGCCAGCCAGGTGTGAACAACTGCTGCAGACATGAGTATGTTCTTGTGCACACCTGCTTATAGACAGCCATAGCCAAGGTCACCAGAAGCTTCACTAAAATTGCAGATTTAACTGTCATTCACTCTAGAAGCCAATGTGCATTCTCTTGAAGTCTGCTTGGCCTTCTGTTTTCTTTTTAACAGGCCTGATATGTTATTGTGATTAAAACAGATTAATTTGTCAAGTCTTAAAAACAGCATTGTTCTTCTTGCAGAAGAAGGCCTTGCTGATGCTACCTGGAAATAATGTAAATTGTTAGAGATGTGAGAAATTTAGAAATATGTATTCCTTAACCCATAATCAGGTAGGTAAATATTTGACTAGAGTATAAAACAGAGCACTTCATAATATGCACAGGAAAATCAGGAAGAATATTTGAGTGATGATTATCCAATATCATTTCTATTATTTCTTGTCAGCATAAAATTGGTCCCATTTTGAACACCAATTTCCCATAGCAATCATTGGTGAATTAGAATAACATATGCTTTATAAAAAAAAGTCATATCAGAAAATGATTCAGAGTAAAAACAATGGGTGACATTCATTTCCCAGTTAATTGTAAATAAGCAACTTACTTAATTACAAATCTTCAAATACCTGTTTACATAATGAAGACAGTGAAAATGAAACAAAATCAGAGATGTCTTGTGGAAGTAAGCATTTCTTTGCATACACATGAGCTTGAATGACCAGGTGGCAATGGCTCCAGGTGTTTGCCATGTTACATCAGTTTTGGTAGCCTTGATGCTGTCAGCGCTTGTCTGCTGGTGCCCAAGAATACACAATTTGAGCTTGGACCTTTTTCAGAGGACAGCTTCATATTCCAAAGGGAGACAAATGACCACTGAAAGTAACCATTAATATTTATTCTTTATGGAGAACTTTGTCTTGACTATCAATTAGGAAGTAACTATATCTCTAAACTTCACATTAGGCTGCCAGTGGGTGTGCCTGCTGTTCACGCTCTTCAGAATGCACAAGATGTTTATAATCATGTAATACATGGTTGTACTTTAAGAAACAAGGGGCTGAATCAGGACTTATGTTTGACTGATGATCTTCAATCTTTTCAGAGTACATTATATATTAACATAACTATAGTGAGTCACAGACTATATAATCTCCTAATTAGGAAAACTGTATGAATCCTTCAGATAAGTAACAAGTAAATTTTTAGTGAAAAGACCCAAGAACAAGGTTGACTTAATCAAACTTGTGAGGACTTCCAGTTAATGTTCATAATCGTAATACATTTCAACACAATAACATATTTTATGTGCAACTTTGGGAGGTTTATATACACCTGTTAAGACCATCTTTTCAAAATTTTCCCAAAGATATACTGTTTTTAGATGGGAATGTGGATGATCTAGAAATTAAAATTTTATAATAATCTTTTAAGGGGCTAACGTTACTTCTATATTCAAAACAACAAAATTATAATGGGACAACTAATGAAGACAACAAATCTTTTGTGAATATAAAATGCATTTCTACCAAAATGTTTTCAACAGTTGAGACCTTGAACTTTCACTAAACAGTGTTGGAAAGAATACTATGCTCTTTCTTTTCCCTGTATAATATTATATCTATTATTAAAGTATGTTCTCAAAGAGCAATTTGCAATGTATTTTCAACAGAAATAACCTCAATAAGAGTTGTACATATTCAATGTCTGATTCAGGAAGTTACATTCCATTTTAATGGAATAAGAAAATTTTAACCAAGGTTTTCCCAACTACAGTAAAAGAAATCCTTTATATACTTTCAAATACTGTGCCTTTTTATTTAAAACAGTGTAAACATAACAACACCACCAAAATTTTGAAAAAAAAAACTGGTTATGTAAACACTAATTTTCTTGAATACCCCCATCAAAGTAAGGGTAAATAAAACAGACAAATCTTCAGGAGAAGTTTCCGTTAACCTTAGCAGTGATAAAAATATTGCTTTATTCCAAATGAACATACAACACAATTTACTGTTCTTTAGGGGGCTTCCTATGAACTGAATACTCTGGGCGTTGTGATTTCAACAATTTATTCTTAACCACAGAAGCTAATGTCTTGGTCCACAACTTATAGGTTTGCTACAAAATAAATCATAATGAGCCTCATGAGAAAGCAAAGGATAATTGTCAATTTGGTCATTGGCTTGTGTAAATAACTTAAATACACACAATTTAAAATAAATACACATCTTCAACTTGCCTTGTGATATGGATATCATCAATGAGCCTATAGTTATTCCTCTCAGAAGTATTCACATCAGAAAATGGTCTGGACATTGTCAAAAGTTTTATAGGATGTCACTTCAAGTGACTGATTTAAGAACATACTAACTGAACTTTATACTTCATGGGAAAATTTAAAGAGAACAAATCTAAGAGGGAAAATTTTTTCTGAATATTAGATTCCCTGATATTTCAGAACAAATTTTAACAAGTGTAATACTCACACACATGCACACACATACTCACAATGAACACGTGCATACAACATACCAGTGCTCCAGGAAACTCAGTCGCACACACGCAAATGCACACTCTCACATGCACACACAGGCACACACACTGAGAAATGCTCCTGTGGAGCCCTTAACCAATCTCAAAGAAAAACATTTCTATCTGTATGATTTTAGTGACATGACACTGTGATTTTTGTCTCTTTTTGTAATGATTTCATACCTCCCTCTGAGATTCTGTGCCCTCAAATTTCAGAAGATGGCACATAAGAGAAGCTGAGATTGCCCCCAATGACTCCCTTTATCTCCTGTCCTCCTCCTTCCAGAGTCTTGGTGCCCTTCTTCAAAATTTAAAATTAAATAGAAAACACATGTGTTGACATGACATAACCTGTGATGAGGCTGTCCAGTGAAAATAAATTTAGAGGTTGGGACTTTCAAGCTAAATGACAAGAGTCACCTTCTCACTGGCACCTCCGCCCTCAGAACACAGCTTGTCTCTGAAACCAGGTAACTGCCAGTGCCCTTTTGTGAGGATACTGGTGCTGTGGGGCTAAGGGTCTGGATCACCCCCATTTACTAAAAGCCAAAAAGGACAGTGTTGGGACTAACTGAAACTGTATTCAGAATTCTATCCAAAAGCTTTAGTTGTAAGCTTTATCCCTCCTGAAATGTTTCTTTCCCTTTAAAAAAATATTTTGTTAAAAAACACTATGATATGAGGGCGATAGACTATTTGGTTTCTTCTAAGTAGATGCTCTTAAATTAATGCATATAAATAATTTGTATTTAATTTCCTCTCTTTCCTGTTGAGCAAAGCATACAATGCACAGATTCCTACATCTCAAGTCACTTGGTCAATGCAGAGTCTCTTTGTATTTCATTTCTTAAGACAAATTGTGCCTCTCGTTCTGATTTAGCCGTGGGACTCAGGGGGAGGAAGGCTGTGTTTTCACTTGCACTGTCCTCAGTGTCTACACTGGCTAGTTCATAGTCTTCTGACCGCCTGGCCTCAGTCAGAATTCGGATCTGCTCCTGGACAGTTTCTAGCAATATTTTCACTTCTTGTTGTTCTGCTATAAGACAATCGTTGACTGGAATACTCACATTGACAACATCAGCAGAGTAGGAGTTTTTGCACCATTTGATGCTTTTTACTTCAGAAATCCCTGGCATTTGCATGCAGGTTTCCTCTAGACCCACTGAAGGGATGATGGGCACAGAATTGGCCCTTGTGGATGAATATACCATCAGGTCCTTCTGATCCAAGTTATTAAAATAGGAGTTTGTCTCTCTTGAAGGCAGTTGCATATTTACTGATGCATTTTGTTGGGTGTTTAAACTGGTGGATGAATACCTGAAAAAGAAACAAAGTGTTATACATTCTCTCTGCCAGCGCTTCTTCAGAGCACTATCCAGCCAACAAAGCACTTTCCACATGCACCATCTCACTGAATTCTCACAGCAACCCCATCAGACGGATAGTATGTTCCCAGTTAAACAGAGAAGTAAACTGAAGCTCAGATAGGTGAAGTGACTTGCCCAAGGTCACACAGAAAATAAGTGACAGACTGAGACTCAAACCCAGATCTTCTTACTTTAAGTCCAGGGATCTTTCAACACACCACAGCTGTATAGGCAGGTGGGATATAGTCTTCCTGACCTCTATCCTAGAATACAAAGTAAATGGGGATTGAGCAGGTAAGTGTGGCCTTTCCATAGTGACAAACAGGAAACCCATTACGGCATTACTCCACTCCATCAACTTGACCACCCTCTCAGCCCTGGTTTAGTACTCATGTGGCCACTCTACACAAAGAAATCAGGAAGCCCAACATTAAGCATTAAGGTACTATATTCCTGACTTTTCCTGTTTCACCCTTACTTTGGGGAAACTGAATGCAATTTCTATTGGCACTCTGCTCCATAGGAATTGCCTCCCTACACATTGCTAAGACAAAAAATGGGAACAGGAAGCATACATTTCTCTCTGCCTAGTGGCTAACATGAATTGAGTTCTACAGGAACTCTGCCATTCTAGCAACTTTCCTCACATGGTTTCTGGAGACAAGTTATGTGGCTCACTGTGCATGTCAATGGCTTGTTAAGAATGCCAACATGCCATTTCAAGTCACTTGAATATTTCAGAATATGACTTGCCCCTGCGTTAACTGCTCAGAGCTAGTGAATTTGCCAGGGCTCGGAAGTTCCCAGTGCCATAAAGTGGGACAGTGATATAGATTCAAGCATATTATAGATATAAATTTGGGGACTAGAACACTAGTCTTTATTCTATTTCTCAGTTCATATCCTTAATTTAAACATTAAAATTAAGCATAATCTAAACTGATCTGCTCTCCATATATCATTCCCTTAGTTTTATATTGTAATATAAATAAAAGTCATGTTTATACATGGAAAGAATAATTACAAAAAAAGTATGTGGCATACTAAATAGAAGTCTTTAATGTAGGGACATGATGGGGACAATCTAGAAATCTGTCTTCCCATCAGACAATAAGAAAAGATGGGGGACAAATTTAGGTGTCTTTTTAGTCCCATCCTTACCATTCCTAGTACAGAGATGGTAATCAATAAATCTCAATGGAATGGACACATGAATAATAAACACACTTTATACCCCCATTAGCATTCATTTCAAACATAATAATAAGAGCTAACATCCACACAGTGCTTTTAAAAAGCACTTTGACCTGCAATTAACTCACTGAATTTTTAAATACTATGTGGTTTATTTATTATTATTACCATGTAAGGAATGAATAAACTAGACTAAGGGATACTCAAATGACTTGCCCTAAATTATCTTTAGTAAGCATCAGAGGAAGAAGTTAAACCTAAGTTGTCTTATTTTCATTGTTACTGTCAAAGCCAGAAATGAATGGGCATCCAAGGTACACTAGAACACCTTTAGAAAGATATATAATCTTTACCTGTGCAAACTGGATAGTCACCACATACAAAGAACTTCCCTTTTTCTTTAGTGTTATAGAACTGAAAATCTAAACCTAAGGATTTTAATCAGTAAATCAATTTCAACAAGAAGAAAGGAAACAAGTTAGAGGATTTTGTGTCCTGTCTTTAGTACCATACTGTTAACACCATTAATATGTATGAATATGTAGAATGTCTTCTGTCAGATTCACCAACATAACAGAGCCAAAAAATACAGTTAGGGTAAAATCATATTTTGTGTAGACCTCATGAGAGTGTATCAGTAGGTATAATCTAAAGTATTGACATGTGATGGCAATAGATGAAAATTCTTATACCAGGATCTAAACATTATTTGGAAAAAAATGTTAGCTAAAGGTATAAATATCTTAGAGGATTTAGTCAATTGTAGCTTCAATAAGTCAACAATGTGTCATGACTAAGAAGTAGTCAAAGGTAATTCAAGCCAAACTTGGAATAGTCTTCCAACATGCCTAACTGCTGAATTAAGGACTTAGATGAGAAAGAGAAATTGCAGCTGCTGACTTTTCTGTCACCTCACAAGTGAGTTATGGGACATATGGCTGGCAATAACTGAAATAAAATCTTAACTATAACATGAAGATATTCTTTAAACAATTACAACTCTCTAAAATGTGATTTTGTTTTGGATTAAATATGGCTTCAAGTCCCAATGTTATTTGTAGAAAAATTGCAGACTCACTTTAATTTTCTCATATTAAAACAATGGGGTAGTCATACTGACCTGGGGAGATTGCTCTGAGAACTAACTGAAGTAACACCTCTGTACTATTCTACCAGAGGCACCCTGTAGTCCTCACTTCCTGTCTAGAGCTGCTGTGCGTGTCCCAGCACTGGTATTGAGTAGAAGCTGTTACTATTCTTCAGAAGTTTAATTGAGAGATACATTTCTAGATGTGATTCTCAATTAGAAGACACTCAGCGTTCCACATCCCTGAGAGTCGATCACCCTTTCACAAATTTGATCCATGAGCTTGTCAATCATTGACTGTAAAATACCAGTTTGGGCTGTCCTTCCTCCAATCCCTCAACAAAGAAATCACAAGTGTATTTCTTCACTAAATATGTGAGTCAAAACATCATTCAAAAGGTGAAATATTCCAACAATTAGTCACCTGGTTTTATTCCCAATAATTCAGGAGTCAGGCCAAGGAGTTTGTATTTCCACAGGGGACTCCAGGACCTAGTTCCTAGTTCATATGGCTTTTGAATGAACTGACTAAATTAAAAGAATTCACTTTTCCCTCTGAAACCATACAACTGAGATTCCATTTGCACATCATCATCCAAGAATGTGATTTTCTTCACATTCCTTTTTCTGGTTTAATGGCTTCTTTGGTAAGAAAGACCAGTATTCAGTCTTTATATGATATATTCCACCTTGGGCCAGCCATTTAAATTCCCCTACCCTTAGTGCATTCATCTATCAATTTCCTGAAGAATAACTGAAGTATATAAAGTTTTTAGTTAAGTGAGATAAATAATCAGTATATTTTTGTATCCCTTCTACTTTGAAGGTGGCAGTCAAACTTTTGTAGCTTCATTCCTTTCTCTCTAGTACATGAATACTCGTTTGACTTGCCTGAGTAATCACCACCTCAGGTCTTCCTCAGGCCTCACTAAAATAGTTGCTGGGTTCAAAGTGGGCTGAAGTCAGTGCCAAGGAGTGAAGTTACAGACACCAGAGCCTAACTAGCAGACAGTGCCCACATGCTTGATAAACATGCAGCAGATGACTGATAGCTCTTGCAAATCCATTCACTCCCCCTCTAGGCAAGGGCCAGATCTGGAGAAGGCCTTTAGCTGTGAAATTCTATTATCAATCCTATTTCTAGTCCGTAGAGACAGCCAGTCCCCCAGGAGTGGAAAAGAGCTATTTCCAAGAACTGAGAATGAGATCGCTCCCTGAGATTCATTGTACTGAGTACACAGTGACTTATACTTAGAGTCACAATTTATCAACACTGGGCCCATAACACACGTAGGAAAACACACGTGGCTAGCCAGCCAGAGAGACTATTCTAATCTCAATGATGATTGAACCAAAACAAAACCACCACCTTGCAGACAATAAGTGTAAGTCTCCCAGGAGGTAAAAGACAAAGCAATGCCTGCACATGTAATGGGATTTCTAAGCCACTGAATATTTGCATATATATGGTTTAAGCCTATGTGCAGCATAGGGTCAGAACATCCTTACATCTAGGACATATGGAATGATAGCCAAAATATACCCAACAGAAAGAAAGGCAGTGTGGGCTGGGTTCTCTCTCCACTCACAAAATATATTAATCCTAATTAACAGACCTTATCAGTGATTTAAAAAGAAAAATAATTATGAGATATAATTAGTTATTATTATAGACTAAATATAAGCCCCCTTTCCAGATACAAGGCAAAGAGAAATGCCAACCTACTTCTTGGACAACTTGGATGTTATATTGAATTTGCAGCCGTCAGACCAGATCTGTACCAAACACATTTTACAGTATATTTGGATTTGCTTTAAAATTATAAAACCCAGCCACAGGCTATTCATTTCCTATCCTCTAGTCTTCCTGAAGAAATCTGTCGCTGAGCTTTGTCAGATAGGGCACAATTGCACACTCATCTTGCCCAGAAGAAAAGAAAATGGCAGGGCTTTCTGATGGCCTTCCCACTTGCCTTGGCCTTCAGCTTGATACAGTGTATTAAAGTCATCCAGGCCAGAGAAGCATAGAAACTTGGCTTGGCTTACCCAGAGATAAAAACTAAATGTAATAATAACCTGGCTTGTGTGAGGCAACAGATTCTTGAAATTTCTGTAATAAACTCTGATTTTATTACTATTGAAATCATTGGTAATTTTGTAACAGTTCCTGTGACAATAAATATCAGTACTACCTCTCTGTTTTTTACCACGTGACGTATACAAGGTCTTTACACACATAATTTAAAAAAAATCTACCCATCAATCTTTGGGAAGGCTCATCAATTTATAGATGAGAAAACTTAAATTTAGATGATAAAACTTTCTCAAATTCACACAAATACTAAGGGCCAAGGATGATATTTGAACTTCAGTCATTTTAAGTAAGTGCTGCTATGTTTGGTTGAACAGTACGTCAGTTAGGTGGACAGTGACTAAAATTCATCCTACAATACATTCCACTCACCATGCCTTGAACCCCATTAGGATTCCTGTCCACTCAGAAGGAGGGACACCTTTTGTACTGCAAGGAGGAATAGCAGCCATAGTGTCCCAAGTCCCTTTTTCCATCCCTGCACTGTGAACAAACCTAGAGATCTGAATTCAGCAAGTTGTACTTGAGAGCATACTGTAACTGAGACACATTCAAGAATGCCCAAGATTTTAAACATATATATATGTTTAAATAAACATATTACAGGTTATTTTTTAGGATATTGTCCATGATACTGATCAGAGAATTAAGTAATTTTTTCCAAAACTAAGGATAAAGAGAAACACTTTAGTCCTCTTAAGAAACCTCTAGTTTTTTAAATCAAAGACAAATTCTAAGTTGTTTTAGCAACTATATATCAACACACTGCATACATATCTATACATTTATTTTCTTGTTATTGTTTATGTTTATTTTCTCTCTATTTCCCTAACATCTATTTCCATTGTACCTACTCTTTCAAGTTAGTTTACATTTGTGAAACAAAGATGAAAGGAAGAATAAATAGCTAATTGATGACAATATCAATGAATAAAAGCCCAATGAGCATGATTCAATTTAAAGCTATAGCAATAATGACACCCTCCCTCAATTTCATTGTTTTTAGACCTACCCTTGACAAGGTATTGTATCCTGGTCTGGGATCCTTGATTCCTCAAGCTGTTGATACGCTGGTCCCACGATTCCGCCCAGCCTACTTCGAGGTGAGGGTGGTGTCCTTCTAAAGGCGTTCCTGTGGAGCATGCCACTCCTTTGTCCTGGGCTGCAGCAAGAGGACAGACTCCTGCTGGGGTGAAAGAAAACAAGCAAACAAATTGGTCATAGCAATGACCTTACAGGTATCTGTGCAAACTTCTCAAACACTGCATTTGCACCCCAGATTCTCAAAGTTGCAGGCCAGGCTCCATCCATAACTGTAGTATAGCTAGGAGGGGATCAGAAGTTGCCAAATTCATTTTACCCTTGCAGATACTTAGACAAAGAGTTCTTGTATTTCTGGCTTTCCAATGGGGAGAATTGACTAAAATAATTGCTGTTTTCCAGCCAAAATAAGAAGTGGGATTAAGAAATTATCAAGCTTCTGATTCTCATCCACCCTCATTATTCAAGCTATAGTAACTATCTCTCAAGTAAAAATAAAAATGGCTTTATTATTAGACACTGACAAGAACCAAATACAGGAAGCCCTAAAGGGTGTTATGGGGAAAATTTCAGTTTGTTAGTGGTAAAAAAACCTTATTATAATTGGCATTCTTCCCTTAACATATACATTAAATTCACAGTTCACTACCTCAAATTTTCATTAATCTTGAGGAACTAAATTACTTTTTTTAATTTGCTTTACTAAACATCTTATTTTGACTCATAGATCCAAATACCCAAATAACTACGTTTTTAGATGTCATCAAAGGGCACAAGTTATAAATAAGATATACTTTAGGTGATATCCCTATATAGCTCATGTTAAACAAAAGAACAAGACTCTTTATAAAAATCAATTGTTAATTTGACACTTTACCTGTTCCATATGCATCTCATCTCTACCTCACCAAATTTAACCTACTCTCATAGGTAGCACTGAAGAGAATTCTGCTCCTGTGTACACATTTTGTAAGATGCCAGTTTATGTGATAAAACTATATAGAGGACATAAAACTATACAGAGAAAATTGAGAAACATTTTCAAAATTTCAATAGAACTATCAAGTTTTAAAGGTACCAGTCCTCCTAAAGAAGTTTCACCCATATAACTGTATTATTTGGAGTTCTGTAACTTTCCTGTACTAATATCGCTGTTATTTCTACTTAATAAATACAAAATAATTTATCAAATATTATTTAAGTTCAGAGTTGACAACCAAGATGACTAATCAAACTTCACATTCCTCAAGCCAACACTGACTTCCTGAGTTAGTGCAAACACCAGGTCATACCTGGCAACATTATTACAACTTAATTCTTTATTGTAATATCTCTTGCATGTTGAGTCTCAAAATGCCTCGACAAGTTAAGGAGATGCCTCCACTAGTACCCACAAGTTAAGGATATCTATAATAGCTCATTTATTTCCCTTCCTGCCAGCTTCTACCTATATCATGCAGTGGAAATTTTGGACTCTGAAGGGTACTAAGGCTTGGGTGCTAGAAATAGGTGCACCTGGATATGCATCTGTACATTATTAGCAGTGTGATACCGGGGGAAGTACTAGAACCAGCCAGAGTCCTGGAGAAAAATAGATGGGACTCTAAGTTGAATAATTTGGGGGGACATTTTGCTATTTACAAAGGTGTGGTTAGTATTTGAGGGAAAAAAAAAAGCAACACAAGATACTACTGTATGTCAGGGTTACTAACAATGGGAAGCTGTTACTATCCCTGTAATTGAAGGGACAAGGGGAGGAAACCATCAGCAGAATAGAGAGAAAAAGAGGTTGCAAAGAGAGGACTACTGGGCACTTTGTCCCAGGAAAAGGGATATAGCTGAGGCAGCCAGGGAGGGAGGGGGCAGAAATACTAGGACCTTGCTCTCCCTTTGCCCTTCCATCTCTTATTCTTGCCTCATATTGAATCAAGAGAGCTAGAGGCCAAGGGAGACTGCTTACCTCTTAGAGCACAGAGCAAGGCAGAGAAATGTAAAGCCTAGACATGGGTGGAGGAGGTGCAAGAGAACAGCATTAGCATGATGCTTAAGTCTTTTCATAGGATTGGTGTGGGGGGTTCAAAAAGATCAAATATGTAAAGTATCTGGCATGAAATTTAGCACATACTAGGTGCTCAACACAGTAAATTCCCCTGATTCCTTCTCCACCAATGATAACTCAAGGCTCCCATTAGTCATTGAAAAACCTGAATTTATTTCATTATTAAAACAGCCTATCTATGTGTTGTCTATAAATGGGTTATATTGCCAAAACATAATGTAATAAGTATGACATGACAAAATTGACTTCTTCTTTAAAAAGGAATAGTTTGCCCTGGCTGGTGTAGCTCAGTGGATTGAGAGCAGGCTGAGAACTAAAGTGTCGCAGGTTCAATTCCTAGTCAGGGCACATGCCTGGGTTGCAGGCCACATCCCCCAGCAACCGCACATTGATGTTTCTCTCTCTCTCTCTCTCTCTCCCTTCCTTCCCTCTCTAAAAATGAATAAATAAAACCTTAAAAAAAGAAATAAATCACGCAAAGAAACTCAACCTATCATTATAAAAAAAGGAATAATTTTACTTACTAAAAAGGAGAAACAGTGCTTTGACTTAACAGTTTTGTTTCATAAATGAATTGTCCAAATAAGTCATATTTACAGTGCACAGAAAGAAATTAATTATTCATAGCTAGCCAAACTGTCACAACAGCAAAGTCTACCAGTATGAATTAGTGGCCCACCTTAAGAAGAAGTTCTATACCTATTGATCAATCAGCTATGCTGCCCTTCTAACCTACTAGCATTCAGAAGTAATGGAGCAGTTTTCAGTCTATATAAATCAGTGGCCAGGTTATCAATCATGAAAACATTTAGGTCTACTGCATGTTTTACAAAACAAAAACTATGTTATATTACACTACAATTTACAAAGTTTTAGAGGTGCTTTATAAATCAACCCTTGCCTACCTATCAGGACACAATGTATGCCTACAAATACTGAAATGTCACTAAACTGAACAAAAAGGAAGATCTCTTGAAGACATTCGTATTTCATAAAAATCAGAGTAGAAGCCAAGTTTAGAAGGGAGTGTATCAACAAACAAGGAGTAAGAGTAGGGTATTTGCAGCAAAAATACATTAGAAGCTCTAATCCTTGTTTATCTCAACTTTAAAATATTTATGGCATAATGTAGTATAGAATAATATACTTAACTATTGTACTTGACCAGATGGAATACCACTTTCATGTGTGTTATAATCAGCAGGGAAAATGGTGTTTGGAAGAAAATATCCATCTTCTTAAAGGCTGGCAATTTTGGATGTATTTCCCTAATTAAAGAACTTCTATTAGCTCCAGTGAACTGAAATGATTTTTTTCACAAGGAAATATCTATAAATGCCTCAATTGATATAAATCAAAACTTGTAGTTAATAACTAAAGCAATTACCCAATAGCTAAACATATTTCAACCCTGAGCTGAAAATATTTAAATTACTTTTTAAAAAACAACAGACCCTTAGTATCTCAGTCTCTCCTCATGTAGAGTGACAGAAAAACCTCATAGTAAATATGTCATCTTCAATAAAATCTTCGGACTCATTGAGAAGCAAAGGAGAAGAGAGTTTCCTTGTTAATGCATGCTTCTGTCATGGTGGTTTTAAAAAACACTACCTAGATATGTAAAACCTATATTTATTTTTCATTGCTGGGAAAATTGATATTTTTTATATTTTATTTTTACAAATTTGCATAGTTTTTTAAATTTAAGGTATTATACTTCTTACTAAGAGAAGGATGTTTAACTCAGGACAACTCCTACAAAGATTGAGGATATGCATTTAAATGACAAACCATTCATTTGTTCAGGTCCTAGTTCCAAACTTTGGCAGTTGTTGTAGAATAAAGGTTTTCAATTTTTGGAGTTCTAGATTCCTTATGCATAGAACAGAGTATGTGACTAGAAGACAATAAAGAAATTTCTCAGCTTCAGAATGCCATATCATTTATAAGATAACTTTATTTTTGGCTTTCTCCCCAAAAGAGCCGATTTTTATGGTCAGCTTGTAAGAGTGCTATGCCACTGATAATAGATCATGCAGATCCATGGAGAATATTTGCCAGGATTCATCCCCCTGGAAAGTTTTCTTTTTATGAGAACCATGTTGGAAGACCTGGAACATGTCACATCAGTTGCCTAGGGAAGAATTAGTCATTAAATTTGTAGATAGTGATAAGGCAGACTAGAAAAAAATCATGTTTTTAATAGTTTCTCAGAATTCAATTGTTTCATTTACTGGTCTGCGTGTGCTGCTCTGATGGATATTGTTAAGAGTTCCTTTAGGCTTTTTATAGGTGCATTGCAGCCTTCTGGTATCTTTGGTTTACCTGCTGTGAGCTGATTGAGCATCCATTCCATGGAGAACTATAGGAAAAGCAAAAACAATCATCTCTCCTAATAGTGTTGCCATTTCTTGGCATGTGTTGTCCAGAGTCTTACATGTTGTGAATGTACCAATTCCCACCATGATCTGTACCTCTGCTGTTTGACAGATTGGCTTCCTCTGTCAGGAGAAGAGACCTCTGGGAATGACTGGGGGCCAACAAAGCTTGATTCCATCATTTTCTCCAAAGCTGTCACAGGATGCCTCTCCACCTTTGAATACTGTAGGAAATCACATGCACAAAAGTAAGCTGAAGGATAGTTATAAGAGGAAGGCCTATAATACTACAGATAGGTATTGAAAAGTTATGGAACCTGCCAATAACATTCCACTGAGCACCCAATTAGGAGAATGATAGAGACATCATTTGCATCCTATTACTCACACATTGAGTATGTTGTCCCCATCTTTGCCCCAAACTCTCTGTGAAGAGATAAGTTCTATTCAAGAGGGTTCTTCATTTTAGACCCCTGAGTCTGTCTTTTCATATTAATCCATACACATGACACAGCCAAAAAAGTATATGTATGTTTTATTCATGCACATTTTACAAAAAATTAGTAGCTGACTACTAATAAGGTTTCAATAAATACTGATTGAATAAAACTTGAAATATTCTTGAAATTATAGAGAACATTGATTTAGTGTATCTCCCCACCACTCTCTACTGTCTCCCTCTTTTAGCTTGTTACCAGGAACTTCGTGTGTCTAAAAGGAGAAAGCTGTGAGCATTTTGCTCTTTATAGTTATTAACTCTTGGTTTCACCTTTGATTATAGGGCCTCATAAGCTATAGGAGCCTAAAAGAGACTTATAGAGATGACACATTAAGAAAAATTTTGCCTCAAGATAAGTATCACATGGCATCTCGACCAGATAGTTGTCAAGTTTAACACCCTCTGGAACTCTGGCACTTGAATAGGCAGCAAGAATAGCAGGTTTCTTTTCTAGAACTTTAAATAAAAATTCTCCTGAGAAATAACATTTTTTTTAGAATTTTAACCAAACTCCAGAGATTTTGAAATCTAGATATTCATACTCAATGTGTAAACAAGAATGTTATAGAAAAAATATAGGTATAATATTAAAATGAAAAGGTATACAACTACACTCAGTAAATGAACATTAGAATAGAGAAAAATAAACTTCAAAAATATTTGGTAAAGACAAAGATTTGAGAATAGTAGAGATAGTGCTAATTTATTGGGGTAAATATTGGCAATGTTTTCCAAAATGCTAAATATATATAGTCTTTGATCCAGGAATTTCCAGTATTAAAATAATTATAAAATTTCAAAGTGATATAATCACCAGAGTATGTCAGCAATACAATTTTTAATAACAAAACAGAAAATGAACACAAAAGAAACAATAAAAATGTCTACAAACAACTACTACATAGCCATTCAAAAAAATAACATCAAGGTACAAAAATATGCATAATATAAAGAATGTGTATAGATAAAGAAAATTCAGAAGACAGGTATGCATTGTGGATATACATGTATATTTAGTTTTGTGTATGCATTTATAGATTTTGTATGTACATATGCATATATATTTTGTGTGCATGTTTCCATGTGTGTGTCTGTGTTTCTCATGCAACCACAAAGAATATGGATGAAAAAAAGTAAAATAGACTATTAACTAGGTGTTATTTTTGATGAAAAGTGTATCAATGGGTGTGGGTTTACAAGAGTAGAAAAAAAAAAAACTAAACCTTTTGTAACCTTAACTTCAAAATGTCTACTAAACATTTTCTTTTAAAGTATTTCCAAAATGAGCCACATAGTGGCAGTAATGGCCATGTCTTTAATCAGAATCTGAATTCTACAAAATGGATTTACAGAAGCTGACCAGGCTTCTTGCAAAATGGAATAAATTGAAAGGAACCAAAGGAAGATATGGAGATAATTTGGAAAAGGTGATTGTTTCTAACAAACCAAAATTACATCCAAGAAGGAATGGAAATATCTTCATGTGTGCTTCTTTATTAACTATTTAGAGTTGTTTATTATAAACCATCTAGGAAAAAAGTGAACTAAGTAGACATGTGACTGAAATGTAACAAACATCCTCAATTTTCATCTGACTTCCAAATTCTGTAAAAGATCTACTGGGTTTTGTTTTTGTATCTTTTACCATCAACTTCTAATGAGTTGGTTTTAGAAGACAAATTTGGATGCCTGGAGGGCTCAGCTACAGAAACAAGTGAGCTGATTTGAGACACCTGTAGCCACTGGAGGCAGTAAGCCTCTGCTTTGCTCCTGTAGAGGGGCTCTCAGGAGCAACACTGGCTAGGGTTTCTGGAGCATCAGATTTTCTAGAGGAAATTATGAAATCATTTAAAGTCAGTGATCCATTTATTTATGTTTTAATAATATATATCAAAAAGCCTAAGTCAGCTTTTGGGCTCCTAGGTCAGAGCTTCTGCTCTGAATGAAAGTTTTGGTACTGAAAGTTTAAGGGCCTTGTTCAAAATCCTGGATAACAGTTTTGAATAGGATAAACCTCTTACTCATCTGCTTATTTATAGGGCTTATACTAGATACTATGTCCAAAATTTTTTCTTTCAAAAGCATGGATTATTGTTATCTCATACTGTTGCTTTCAATTGTACTATTTTGATCCACTAACACAAATTTGTTTGCATAATGTATTATTTTGAATCTTCTTTTTTTTCACACAGCCTTTATGAAAATCATTTTCATTTCTGTGCCTGCATTTAAACTGAGATTCCAGTTTAAATTGTTTTTATTCCTATCCAGAGTTAGTTGAAGCATGTGGGAACCCTATTAAAAAACCCTAATAATTTGGCGATACTTCAAAATAATATTCTGTACATGTGGGTTCAATTGAATTTAAACATAGCTTCTGGTTTTCAGTACTGACAAATAAAGAGCTTGGACATTGTCACATCTGTCCTTACAGTAAGAAAAAGGTTGAATAAACCAAAAATCAATGACTGTTCTTATATCCATCAGATAATTGAAGTTGTAGGGAAAACCACCACTCTAAAATCTGGACAGATGAGTGAATACAGAGAATCATAGTCAAGATCAGCTTACCTATAGCAGGATCTGCTAGAACCATAAACTGTTTAGAATAAAAAGTGGCAATGTTAATAAGTTGTTGGAATCCACGTGTAGACTACAGTGAAACTAAAAATCATCTGAGGACTGCTGTCTTAGGAAGAGTTCCCACACTTTCTTGGGTTTTACCTCCAGACCAACAACAGATTCTCACACAAAGGACAATTTAAGAAAAAAATCTCATGTCTCTGACAAAGAGAAGGAAAAAAAGTAACCACTTTGAAATGTGTGTAGAATATTCTCCACTACCACTGCCTATTTTACCAGAGCTTTATCTCACCTGAGAGAAGAGCATTTTCCTAACTCTATCCCCTGTACCCTTTCTGTTTCATATAAGGGATAAAAAGTGAAAAAACACTTGTGAAAGTCAGAGCACAGGACTTAGTGAGTCTACAGATGCACTAGAAGAGTGAAATATAATCATAAAGTCATAGAAGATTCTTCTCCACCACTCCTTAAAACCATTATCAACAGGGTCTCACTATAATAACAGTAGATGACAGCTGAAAAGTTATGAGTCACAGATTCTATTTGAGAAGAAGTTTGAGAATCATAGATTCTATGTGAGAAGTTCTAGAGTTTTTAAAAATATTTTATTTATTTATTTTTAGAGAAGGAAGGGAGGGAGAAAGAGAGAGAGAAACATCAGTGTGCGGTTGCTGGTGGTCATAGCCTACAACTCAGGCATGTACCCTGACTGGGAATCAAACCTGTGACACTTTGGTTCTCACCCCGTGCTAAATCCACTGAGCTATGCCAGTCAGGGCAGTTCGAGAGTTTTGAGCAAGATAGAGGCATAGGTGGAAATGCTTCACTTCCTCATACAACCAAAAGAAGGATAACAACTACTTTTAAAACAATAAACAATGAGAACTGCCAGAAAATCAAACTTCATGGAACTCTGACAACCAAGGAGTTAAAAAAACATTAATCTGGTAGGAAGGGTGGAGATGGGCAGCCAAGCAGAGAGAACCTACAGCAAGGCAGCAGACCATGTAGGAGAGGTGGGGCTGGATGACCAGGAAACTAAAGACTAAAAACCTCTAGCTGTAAAATACTGTGGGGGTTGTGAAGGTGGGAGAAACAGCCTCACAGGAGAGTTCATTAGAAAGTGGGGCTAAGAGCTGAGTGAGTGAGCAGCATTGTTTCCTTTCTGACCCCTCCCCCGCAGACAGAACCCTGAAGCAGCAAAGCAGGTTGCCCCACCCTGATGAATACCTGAGGCTCTACCCCTTATAATGTAACAGCTGTGCTGTGACAATATGTGCCCAAGAAATATGCCCCAAATGAAAGAATAGAAGAAAACTACAGAAAAAGAACTAAGTGATGAGGAGATAGACAACCTATCTGATGCATAGTTTAAAACACTGGTAATCAGGATGCTCAGAGAACTGATCAAGCTCAGTTGAAAAATGAAGGCTACCCAAAGTAAAATAAAGCAAAATATACAGGGAACCAATAATGAAAGAAAAGAAATTGGGACTCAAATCAACAATTTGGAACAAAAGGAAGAAATAAGCATACAATTAGAAAACAATGAAGAAACAAGAATTTGAAAAAATGAGGAGAGGCTTAGCAACCTATGGGACAACTTTAAGCTCTCCAACATCCTAATCATAGAGGTGCCAAAAGTAGAAGAACAAGAGCAAGAAATTGAAAACTTATTTGACAAATAATGAAGGAAAATTTCCCTAATCTGGCAAAGGAAATAGACTTCCAGGAAGTCCAGGAAGCACAGAGAGTCCCAAAGAAATGGACCCAAAGAGGAACAAACCAAGGCACATCATAATTAAGTCACCCAAGATCATAAGGAGAGAATCCGAAAGAGAAAAGGAGATAGTTATCTACAAAGGAGTGCCCATAAGACTATTAGCTGATTTTTCAAAAGAAATCTTACAGGCAAGAAGGGGCTGTAAAGAAGTATTTGAAGTCATGAAAGGCAAGGACCCACATGCAAGATTACTCTATCCAGCAAAGCTATCATTTAAAATGGAAGGGCCAATAAATTGCTTCACAAATAAGGTCAAGTTAAAGGATTTCATAATTACCAAGCCCCTATTATATGAAATGTTAAAGGGATTTATCTAAGAAATAGAAGAAGATAAAAAACTATGAATGGTAAAACTATGATAAACTCATAACTATCAACACCTGAACCTAAAAAACTAAAACAAAAATTAAGCAAACAACTAGAACAGGAACAGAATCACAGAAATGGAGATCATTGGAGGAGGAAGATGGCGGCAAGGTAGGAGGAAGCAGATTCTACTTCCCTCTACACACGGGAGAAAAACCTAGCTGATCTGCAGAGGAATAGATCAAACAGGCAACTGTATCCCAGCATATATGAAAATAGGAGAGCAAAAATTGTAGCAGACATTGAAAAACCAGACGATGAGGAGTGCTTCAGGACAATAAGGTCACAGGGACCCGCAGGGGGACCAGAACAGCTGTAGCTCCAGGCCTGGCACCTGCCAGGTCTGCCACAGAGTCCTTGGGAGAGAGCTGTGTCAGCTGCTCCTTCCCTGGTCAAACAAGGTCTGAGCAGCACCAGGAGTGACCTGGTTGCTTGAAATCATAGAGATGGGAATAAGGACTAAGTGGCAAACACACAGGGGCTGTGAGCACCCATGGAGTCTGTGGAAGCTGGCTGGGGAGAGTTGAGAGTTGCGCCAGGATGGGCCCTAACCCCAATAATCCCTGGTCTGGCTGGAGAACTCGGCTGTGAGAGAGGCCAGGCCACTGTACAGAATGGCAGGCTTGAGTAGGAGGAATTTATCAAAAAGAAAAAGTGAAAAAAGAGACACTGTTTGGGAAATTCTCCTGCAACAATCACTCCAGCCTCCCTCACACCCAGCTGGACAGTGCATCTGAGGAAGCATGGGAAGCCCTGCACACCCCCATAGCACTGGAAAGGGTGTGTGCCCCAACCTGTGGGGCCAGAGACAGACTGGCTGAGTGCGGGCCCACAACCCACAACCTGCAACTCAGGGACAATGCACTTGGAGGAAGGCCCCACCCGCAGTGGTAATCCCAGGGAAAGTTTACTCTGACGAAGACCTAGATCTGGCAACCAGGGACCTGCAGAGAGGCTCCAGGGTAGCCATGGGGAGAGTGCATGCGAGGCTGAGTGATGATCCAGAACAGAGAAAATCCCCTCAGCCCACTGAAGCCAGCAAAACCACAAAAACCAGTGTGGTTATTTTGAAACCACCAAGAGTTTTTTTTCTAATTTTTCTAATCATTTTAATTATTTTTTAATCTCTCAATCCCTTTTTCCTCTCTCTCCCTCTTTCTTGTTTTATTCTTTCTTCCTTTCCAATTTTCTCTCTTCTCCCTTCCTTCTTCGTCATCTTTTTTTTTTAAATATCAACAAGTGAGACAATAAAACCTGGAACTGTGAAAAGACCAGAGTTGGACTCAAATAGGGGGCATCCCAACAGCTGAGACAGTGAGACAAATTTCACTTTGCTATTAAAGAGAACCTGAAAGTTATTACATATTTGTATCATTATTTTTTCATTATTCTTACATCTTCTATTTTATAGTTATTTTAGTATTATTCTTCTTTCTGTTTAGTCTCCTTTGCTTGGCTGGTTATATTGTATTATTTGACTGGTATCCTCTGTTCTCTCTTTAATTGTGTATTGCTAATTTACTGTCTTTCACTTCACTTATATTCCATTAGCACGCTACTCAAGGTCCTATACTCCCTGTTCTTGTTATCCAAAATTGCATAGATTATGTCATATGATTGTTGCTCTAATATTATTGTAAATTGTAGCTCTTCATGGAATTGTAAATACTACACAATACCCCTCCCAGACCCTAGCCCACTTCACGGTTTCCTGAACTCTATTACTGTAGTGGTTAACTCTATTCTCTTACACACTACACCTATTTACTATCATTTACCCTCCCCTTACCTCAGAATCTGACCTTCTACAATCTCACTGCCTTCTAGATCCAACTCACAACCCATCCCTCCCCAGGAAGAGTCTTATCTTCTCTCTATCCTTTCTAAAAAGTGGCTAATTGGGTAGAATATCATGGTTAACACTACACATAGACAGAGGACCTCCTGTCATTTCTGTACCAGCTGCTACTGTAAATATCATAGAATAATCCCTTGCTGTCTTAAACAATTTTGCCTTCCCTCTACAACTGATCACAAAAAAGAGTAAGTGGAAACTGTGAACACAAGGATACCTGATGGAAGAAGACACCCAACAACAAAGGAACCACCAACAGAAAATAACAGAAGAAGGTGAAGGAGGGAGTGAAAGCCACACTAACCTCAATCCAGGACTTATCTGGAAATAGAACTAAATAGTGGAGAAATTACCCAATACAAACAACTGAACAAGAGCTAGAGAGAATCCTGGAAACCTTGTACACAGAGAAGACAAAACTTCCACACAACCTGCCCTCACCAGCAAAACAAAATACAAGGGTGGTGGACAGAGTGACCCTTAGTTAACCAGCTGCTGGGAAGGACCCACCAAAACAAGAACGAACAACAATTGAAACCCCCCAAAAAAACACAGAACCAACATAAATGACAGCCTGAGACCAGTGAGCTCAGGATATCAAGGAGACTGCACCATTGAAGCTCACAGGTATTCTACCATGAAATTCCACACCACAAACCCAAGGAGTCAGAACAGATCAATTTAGGAAGCTGAGGCTAACAAGAAGAGTCTCACAAACAATGGGAAGGCAAAGAAACAATTCACAAATGAAAGGAAAAGATGAAGCTTCAAAAAGAATGCTAAATGAAATAGAGGCAATCAACTATTAGATACGGAGTTCAAAGCAATGGTTATTAGGAAGCTCAATGAGCTCAAAGTGAATTACCAGAATCTACAGGGAAAGTACAATGAGCTCACTGCAAACTATATCAACATGAAAAATGAAATAGAAATAATCAACAAGAGCCAAGAGGAAACGAAGAATACAATTTCTGAACTGAAGACCACAGAAGAAGGAATCAAAAGCAGGATCAATGAAGCAAAGATTGGATCAGTGAGTGCGAAGATAAAGTAGAAAAAAAAAAACAGCCAGAGAGAGCGAGAAAAGGAAAAGATGCTCAGAAAGAATGAAGAGGGATTAAGATAAGTGCAAGACAATATGAAACATAATAATATCTGTATAATAGGGATACCAGAATGAGAAGAAGAAGAGCAAGGGATAGAAAACTAACTTGAAAAAATAATGATGGAAAACATCCCTAATTTGATGAGAGAAAAAGTCACACAAACCCAGGAAACAGAGAGTCCCAGTCAAGAGGAACACAAAGAGGCCCACCTCAAGACACATCATAATTAAAATGGCAGAATTTCAAGACAAAGAGGGAATCTTAAAGGCAGCAAAGGAGAAAGAGAAAGTAACATACAAGGGAGCTCCAATAATGCTAGCAGCTGACTTCTCAAAGGAAACACTCCAAGCCAGAAGAGAATGGACAGGAATATTCCAAGTAATGAGAACTAGAGGTCTGCAACCCAGGCTACTTTACCTAGCAAGGCTCTCAATAAAGATAGAAGGCCAAATAAGAAGCTTCCCAGACAAAAGAAGTCTAAAAGAATACACCTCCACCAAACCAGCTCTGCAAGAGATGCTAAAGGGACTGCCTTAAAAAAAGGAAGGAAGGAAAGAGAGAGAGAGAAACACAGGTAGGAAAATGGCAATGGATAAGTACCTATCAATAATAACCTTAAACACAAATGTATTAAATGATCCAATCAAAAGACAAAGAATAGGTGAATGTAGAAGAAAGCATGATCCACACATATGCTGCCTACAAGAGGCCCACCTCAGAACAAAAGACCTACATAAACTGATAGTGAAGGGCTGGAAACAAATTTTCCAAGCAAATGGACAGGACAAAAGGCTGGGGTAGCAATACTCATATTAGACAGAATAGACTTCAAAAAAAGGGCCATAAAGAGACACCCAGAAGGTCAATTCATACTACTCAAGGGAAGAACCGACGAAGAAGACATAAAAATTGTAAATATATATGTACCCAATATAGGAGCACCTAAATACATAAAGACAATCTTAGAGGACTTCAGGAAAGATATTGACAGGAGCACAATTATAGTAGGGGATTTTAACACCCCACTGTCAAAAAAGGACAGATCTTCCAAACCAAATATCAACAAAGATATTGTGGCATTGAACAATGCCTTAGATGAAATGGACTTAACTGATATGATATATATATAGAGAGAGAGAAGGGAAATACACATTCTTTTTCAAGTGCACATGGAATATTTTTAAAGATAGACCACATGGTAAGGCACAAAACAAGCCTCAACAAATTCAAGAAAATTGAAATCATATCAAGCATTTTCTCTGAACACAAGGGACAGAAACTAGACACCAACCCCAATGGAAAAAAAAACAAAGTACCAAAATCACAGAGATTGAATAGCATGTTATTAAACAATGAATGGGTCAAGATTGAATTAGGGAAGAAATCAAAAAGTTTCTGAAAATTAGCCCTGGCTGGCATAGCTCAGTGGATTGAGCACAGGTTGTGAACCAAAGTGTCGCAGGTTCAATTCCCAGTCAGGCCACATACCTGGGTTGCAGGCCACGGCCCCCAGCAACCACACATTGATGTCTCTCTCTCTCTCTCTCTCTCTCTCTCTCTCTCTCTCTCTCTCTCTCTCTCTCTCTCCCACCCTTCCTTCTCTAAAAATAAATAAATAAAATGTTTTTAAAAAGCTTCTGGAAACAAATGAAAATCAACTCACAATAACCCAAAACTTATGGTACACAGCAACGGCAGTCCTGAGAGGGAAGTTCATAGTGATACAGGCCTACCTAAAAAAGATATAAACATTTCAAACAAACAATCTAACCCTACGTCTCCAAGAATACGGGGAACAACAACAAAGACAGCCCAGAGCAAGCAGAAGGAAGGAAATAACCAAGATCAGAGTAGAATTAAATGACACAGAGACTAAAGGCACAAGTCTAAGAATCAATAAATCCAGGAGCTGGTTCTTTGAACAGACGTTACAATTGACAAGACTTTAGGCAGGCTCATCAAGAAAAAGAGAAGACTCAAATAAACTCAATCAGAAATGAAAGAGCAGAGATTACAACTGATACCACAGAAATATAAAAGATTGTAAGAAATTACTATGAAGAACTGTATGCCAAGAAATTTGAAAGCCTAGGTGAAATGGACATATTTCCAGGAAAATATATTCCTCCAAAACTCAATGAAGAAGAAGCAGAAAGCCTGAACAGACCAATAACAGCACATGAATTGAAGCAGTGATCTAAAAACTCCCAACACACAAAAACCCTGGAGCAGATAGTTTCACAGGAGAATTCTACAAAACATTTAAGGAAGAGCTAACCCCTCTCCTTCACAGACTATTCCAAAAAATCCAAAATGATGGAAGACTCTCAAACTCTTTTTATGAAGCCAGCATCATCCTAATCCCAAAACCAGACAAAGACACAACAAAGAAAGAAAACTTCAGGCCAATATCACTGACGAACATAGACACAAAATTTCTCTACAAAATATTGGCAAACCAAATCCAACAATACATTAAAAAGATCATACACCATTACCAAGTGGGATTCATCCCAGGGATGCAAGGATCATACAATATTCATAAATCATTAAATGTAATACATCACATAAACAAAAGCACAGACAAAATCACACGATAATATCAATAGATGCAGAAAAAGCATTTGATAAGGTACAGAACCAATTTATGATGAAAACACTCAGCAAAGTGGGAGTAGAGGGAGCATTCATCAGCATAATAAAGGCCATATATGAGAGACCTACAGCCAATATCATACGCAAAGGACAAAAACTAAAATATTTTCCACTAAGATCAGGAACAAGGCAAGGTTGTCCACTTTCACCACTTCTATTCAATATAGTATTGGAAGTCCTAGCCACAGCAATCAGAAAATAAAAGGAAATAAAGGGCATCCAAATTGGAAAGCAGGAAAGAAAACTGTCATTGTTTGAAGGTGACATGATAGGTTACATAGAAAATCCTATAGACTTGGTCAAAAAACTCCTCAACCTAATAAATGAATTTGGCAAAACAGCGGGATACAAAGTCAATATGCAGAAATCAAAGCCATGTTTGTATACCAACAATGAAACAGCAGAGGCAGAAATAAAGAAAAAATCCCATTTGATATAGCAAAAAGAAAAATAAAATACTTAGAAATAAACATAACCAAGGAGGTAAAAGACCTGTACTCAGAAAACTACACAACACTGAGGAAAGAAATCAAGGAAGACACAAACAAATGGAAACATATACTGTGTTCATGGATCAGAAGAATTAACATCATCAAAATGTTTATACTACCCCCAGCAATTTACAGTTTCAATGAAATACCTATTAAAGTACCAATGGAATATTTCACAGACATAGAACAAACACTTCAATAATTTATATAGAATCATAAACAACCATGAATAGCTGCTGCAATTCTGAGAAAGAAGAACAAAGTAGGAGGGATCACAATGCCTGATACTAAACTATATTACAAGGCCACAGTAATCAAAACAGCCTGGTACTGGCATAAAAGCAGGCACATGGACCAGTGGAACAGAACAGAGACAAGAAATAAACACATGTCTCTACAGTCAATATTTGACAAAGAGGGCACCAACATAAAATGGAGTAAAAATAGCCTCTTCAACAAATGGTGTTGGGAGAACTGGACAGCTACATGCAAAAAAAAAAAATTAAACTCAAGCACCAACTTACACCATACACAAAAATAAGTTCAAAGTGGATAAAAGATTTAAATATAATCCATGACACCATTAAAATCCTAGAGGAGAACATAGGCAGTAAATTCTCAGATATTTCATGCAGCAACATTTTCACTGATATGTCCCCTAGAGCAAGGGACATAAATGAAAGAATAAACAAATGGAATCTCATCGAAATAAAAAATATTCTGCACAGCTAAAGACAACAGTATTAAAATAAAAAGAGAACCAACCATATGGAAAAACTACTTGCCAATGATACCTCAGACAAGGGTTTAATCTCCAAAATATATAAAGAATTCACACGACTCCACTCTAAGACAAGCAATCTAATTAAAAAATGGGCAAAGGACTTGAACAGACACTTCTCCAAAGAGGACATACAGAAGATCCAGAAACACATGAAAAGATACTCAGTATCACTAGCTATTAGAGAGATGAAAATTTTTTTGTTTTGTTGTTGTATTTTTTAGATTCTATTTATTCTTAGAGAGGGAAGGAAGAGAGAAGAGAGAGAGAGAAAGAGAGAGAGGGAGAGAGAGAGAGAGAGAGAGAGAGAGAGAGAGAGAGAGACATCATTGTGTGGTTGCTGGGGGGTCATGGCCTGCAACCTAGGCATGTGCCCTGACTGGGAATCGAACCTGTGATGCCTGATTCACAACCCGAGCTCAATCCACTGAGCTACGCCAGCCAGGGCAGAGATGCAAATTAAAACCACAATGAGATAGCACTTCACACCAGTCAGAATGGCCATCACAAACAAAGCAACAAATAACAATTGTTGGAGAGTCTGTGGAGAAAAGGTAACCCTAATGCACTGTTGGTGGGATTGCAGACCGGTGCAACCACTGTGGAAAATATTGTGGACTTTTTTCAGAAATCTAAAAATAGATTTGCCTTTAGACCCAGTAATTCCACTTTTAGGATTATATTTTAGGAACCCTGAAACACCAGTCCAAAAGAACCTATGCACCCCAATGTTCATAGCAGCACAATTTACAATAGACAAGTGTTGGAAGCAACCTAGGTGCCCATCAGTAAATGAATGGATCAAGAAACTATGATACATTTACACAATGGAATTCTATGCAGCAGAAAGAAAGAAGCAGCTCCTACCCTTTGCGACAGCATGAACGGAACTAGAGAGTATTATGCTAAGTGAAATAAGCCAGGCAGTGAGGGACAAATACCATATGATCTCTCCTTTAACTGGAACCTAAACAACAAAACAAACAAACAAGCAAAATATAACCAAAGACATTGAAATAGAGAACAGGCTGACAGTGACCAGAGGGAAGAAGGGAGGGAATTTCAGGGGAAAAGGGGAAGGGTTTACAGGAACAAGTGTAAAGGACACGTGCACAAAAACTAGGAGGGGTGGTGGAAATGGGCTAGGAGGTGGGGAGGTATGGGTGGGTGGGGTGGGCTGGGAGTAAAGGACAGAAAACTGTACTTGAACAACAATTAAAGAAAAAAGAGGCCCTGGCTGGCGTAGCTCAGTGGATTGAGCGCAGGCTGCGAACCAAAGTGTCACAGGTTCGATTCCCAGTCAGGGTACATGCCTGGGTTGCAGGCCATGACCCCCAGCAACCACACATTGATGTTTCTCTCTCTCTCTCTATCTCCCTCCCTTCCCTCTCTCAAAAATAAATAAATAAAATCTTTAAAAAAAAGAAAAAAGAAATGGAGATCACATGGAGGATTATCAGCGGGGACAGGGAGGGGAAGAATGGAGGGGAACAATATACAGGGAGTAAGAAGCATAATCAGCAGGCAAAAAATAGACAGGGGGAGGTTAAGAATAGAATAGGAAATAGAGAAGCAAATGAACTTATATATACAACCCATGTACATGAACTAAGATGGGGGAATGATGGTGGAAAGGGTGTACAGGATAGAGGGAAATGAAGGAAAGAAAAAAATAAAATAACCATAATAAAATAATCAATAATGTATACTCAAACAATAAGTTCTTAGGAAACCCTAAAGACAAAAATAAAGTAAAAAAAAATAAACAACAAAAGGTATTAAAGTTCTTGGCATCTATGTTTACTGCCAATATTAAACAAAACAGAACTACAAGCCAGATTAACCTAAAACCTTACACTAAATGTCTATTTACCACATTGTCTATTACCTAATGCATTATGCATACATTTTAACTTAAAAGGATATAAGGCATACTAAAAGACAAGGAAAAACTGATGACTGAAAAGAAAATAATCACAAGAACCTGACTCAGATACTATAGATATGTTGAAATGGTCAGTCAGTTAATTTAAAACAAAAATAAAAAATATGTTAAAGGCTCTAGAGGAAAAAGTAAACAGCATGTAAGTAGAGAGAAAAAAAATCTAAGAAATATTTAAAAGTGAATGCTAGAAATCAAAAACACTGTAATATAAATGATGCATGCACTTGATAGGCTCATCAGTAGACTGGACACAACAAGGGAAAGTAATAGTGATCTTGAGTGTAAGTCAAAAGAAACTTCCTGATGAAACACAAAACGTTAACAAAAGGGGAAGAAGCAGGGGACGACAGAAGATAATATTTAAGAACTGTGGGCAATTTCACATGGTATAACATATGCATAATTGGATACTAGAAGAAATAAAAGCAAATGGAGCAGGAGAAATGTTTCAAGTAATAATAACCTATAATTTTCCAAAATTATAAACAGATACCAAGCCACAGGTATAGGAAGTTCACAGAACACAAAATATCATGAAGGATAAATATGAAAAAATCTATACCACAGAATATCATAGTCAAACTATGATATAAAAACTATTTTTAAAAAAGAAAGGAAAAAATAACACAAAAACAAAATAAAATGCTTGACTTCAGGTTAAGATGGCAGAGTAGGTAAACAAGGCTCTCCTCCTTGCACAACCACATCAAAATTACAATCAAACTATAGAACAACCATGATTCAAAACCATCATAAATCAAGCTGAATAGAAGTTCTACAGCTGTGAAATTAAAGAAGAAACCAACCATATCAAGACTGGTAGAAAAGGATGAGATATGGAAGAGTCTGGTCCTATACCCATATGTTTCATGTAAAAATTTGGGAGGGATATCCCAAAAGTAAGGGGTTCCAGCCCCACACTAGGCTCCCCATCCCAGGTTCCCAATGCCAGGAAGATAGGTTCACATAACCTGTGGCTGTAAAATCCAGAGGGGATTGAGGCTGTGGAGGACAGAAATGGCTGGAATATCAGGCAGTTTCTATTTAAGGGCCTGGACATGAATTTACTCAGTCTCACTCCCTCTAAGTTCCAGCAAGAGAGGAGTAGATTGAAAGGCATCAGAGAAATATGGGGAGAAATTGAATTATCTGTCATCAAGGCAAGAGCTGAGGGTCAGCTTTCTTCCAGACAGAAATGCTGGCAGAGACCATTGCTCCTTTTCTGAACCCTGCCCCCACAGAGCCACAGAGCCAGCAGGCAGACATCATAACTAAAAACCCATCAACCTGGCTCACACTGTTTGCCTCACCGTAGTTATTCACTGAGGCCCTACCCCACCTAACTTTCTGGCCCTTTCAAGCTGTTTCCAGTGACTTTTCCATATGAATGGCATGTCTTGGCCCATGCTTCAGATTTTCCTAAATTCTCTCAAACAAGTAGCATCTGACTTTAATGAACCCCATATCTGTCACTAAGTTGTTCCAGGACCAGCACTAGGAGTGGCCTTCCTTGGTTCACAGCTTGGCCTTGACTGAGTACCTCCAAGCCCAACTCAAGTAGCAGCCATCTGCAGATTGTTTTGTACTTATGCTATATGACTACAGACAGAACACAGGCAGTGGCTAACCTTGGACATGCCAATAGCAGTTAAGGTTCAATCACAAAAGAAGGGTGTACAAAGCCCACACAGTGGGCCTACTTTGAGTATTCAGCTTGGGTAATAAGATAGGCTGTGTCACTGGACCTACAACATTAGGCCACTCTATTAATCCTGAGAGATGTAGTAGTTCTACCTAATACATAGAAACAAACACAGGGAGGCTCCCAAAATGAGGAGACAGATAAACACAGCCCAAAATGAAAGAAAGGAGAAAATTCCAGAAAAAGAACTAAACAAAATGGAGACAAGCAATATACTAGATGCAGAGTTCAGAACACTGGTTATAAAGATGCTCAAGGAGCTTAGTGAGGACATTAGCAGCATAAAAAATCCAGTCAGAAATGAGAGAATACTAATGGAAGTAAAGAACAATTTATAGGGAACCAACTGTAGAGAATCAAAACAGTAAACTGGAACCGAGGAAAGCAAAAAGAAAAAAACCTGAACAGAAAGAAGAAAAATACAATAAAAATTATTAAAAAGCAATATTGATAATTAAAAAAAGAAAAAAGAATAAAAAAACATGAGGATAGTGTAAGGAGCCTCTGGGACAATTTCAAGGATACCAATATTTGCACCATGGGGAGCCAGAAGTAGAAGAGAGAGAGCAAGAAATTAGAAATCTATTTGAAAAAATAATAAATGAAAACTTCCCTAACTTGGTGAAGGAAATATACACAAGTACAGGAAATACAGAGACTCCCAAAAAAGAACCCAAAGAGGCCTACCAAGACACACCATAATTAAAATGACAAAGGTTAAAGACAAAGAGTGAATCTTAAAAGCAGCAACATAAAACTGTCAGCTGGCTACTTTGCAGGCTAGAAAGGATTAGCAAAAAATAGTCAAAGCAGTGAAAAGGAAGGACTTAGAACCAAGATTACTTTACCAAGCAGAACTACGATTTAAAATCGAAGAACAGATAAAGATCTTCCCAGACAAGAAAAATCTGGAGAAGGTCATTACCACCAAACAAATATTATATGAAATGTTAGAGGGTCTTCTTTAAGAAGAAGAAGATCAGATATGAACAATAAAATGACAATAAATACATATCTATCAATAATTAAATTAAAAAAAAATAACAAACAAGAAGAACAGAAACAGAATCATAGATACAGAGAGTGTTTTGATGGTTGCCAGATGGGAGAGGGGTTGGGAGGATGGATGAAAATGTGAAGGGATTATAAAGTACAATTTACACAATGGAATTCTATGCAGCAGAAAGAAAGAAAGAAGGAGCTCCTACCCTTTGCAATGGCATGAATGGAACTGGAGAGCATTATGCTAAATTAAAAAATCCAGGCGGTGAAAGACAAATACCGTATGATCTCACCTTTAACTGGAACCTAAACAACAAAATGAACAAGCAAGTAAAATATAACTAAAGACATTGAAATTGAGAACAGTCTGACAGTGACCAGAGGGGAGAGGGGAGGGGATAATGGGGGAAAAGGGTGAAGGGTTTACAGGAATCATTATAAAGGGCATATGGACAATAACAAGGTGGGGAGTGGAAACGGGAAGGAGGTGGGGAGGGTTGGGGTGTTGGGGAGGAATGGAGGGAAAAGACAGAAAATTGTACTTGAACAATAAAAAAAAGAAATAAAAAAAAGAAGTACAAAATGGCAGTTGCAAAATAGGCGTGGGGATGTAAAGTTTAGTACAGGGAATAGAATAGCCCAAAACATATATTCATGACCCATGGAAATGGATAACAGTGAAGGGATTGCCTGAGGGAGTTGGGAGGTCCTGGGTGGGGGTGGGCAAAGAGGGAAAAACTGGGACAACAGTAATAGCATAAACAATAAAATATAATTAAAAATAACATATAATGCTGAAAAAAGCCAGAAAAAATAAAAACCTCACCTGTAGAAGAAAAAAATAGTAAGAAATACAGTGGACTTCTGGTAAGTCATACTAACAAAAAGAGAGAAAAGTGAAATAAAATGTTTAAAAAAGACACCAAACTAGAAGTATATTTGTAGTGAAACTATATCTTAAAAATAAAGGAGAAATAAAGACTTTCTCATACAAACTAAAAAAAAAATTATCACCAGTACACCTTGTTTGCAAAAAAAAATTGAGTTGTTCCTCAGAAGAAACAAAATAATATAGGTCAAAAAGTCAGATCTACATAAAGAAAAAAATGTCAGAGAAGTAATAAATGTAAATTATTATTTTTTATTTTTTATTATTAATAAATCAAATAAAATGGATTTTGAAAGTAATATGTTGTAGATATAGTATATATACAAATTAAATGATTGACAGCAATTTTATAAACAACAGGGGTCGAGTTCAGAATACTCCATTATAAAACACCTGTACTACCAATAAAATTGTAAAGTGTTACTTGAAGATGGACTGTGATTAGTTGTAAATGTACATTGCAAACTTTGGACAATGACTAAGATATTCTAAAAAGAAGTATAGTTGGTATGCTAGAAGAGGAGAGAAAATGGAATCATATCAAATAATTAAAATCAGAAAAGGAAGAATTACAGGAGAACAAAAGAAATAAAGGTCAAATACAAAACATAAATTATAATGTAAATATAGCAGATATTAGTTGAACTATATCAATAATCACTTTAAGTATGAATTATCTAAATATATCAATTAAATAGATATTTTCCATATAGATGAGAAAACAAAATTTAACTATGTTTTCTACAAAAAAAATCCACTTTATATTATATATAAAAACATAGATAGGATAATAATAACAGAAAAGCAAGATATATTATCCTAACTCAGATAAAAATATATGGAGTAGGTATATTATTTTCAGATAAAGTAGACTTCAGAATAAGGAAAAGTATTAAGGATAAAGAGGGATAAAAGAAGTATCATTTACCTGATGATAAAGGAGCCAATTCTCAAAGGATATAAAATTGTTCTTAACATGTATGTGCCTAAAAAAGCATCAAAATTCATAAGGCAAAAATTGATAGAACTGCAAGAAGAAATAGACATACCCACTATTGTACTTGGAGAGCTCAGCACTCCTCTGTGAGTAACTGGCAGTTCCATATGGCAGAAAATCACTATCAATATAATTCATCAGGACATTACCTTCAATCAACCAGATCTAACTGATATTCTAAAAATACTCCTTCCAAAACAATGAACTACACATTCTTCTCAAACTAACAGGAAGCATTCATTACCCTAAAACACATCCTTGGACATAAAATACACCTTAAGTAGTTCAAAAAAATAAAATTATATAAAATATATTCTCAGACTACATTGAATTAAACTAATAATCAATAAAAAAAGATAGTTGGAAAATCCAAAACTATTTAGAAATTAAACAGCACACTTGTAAATAACAGAAAGGTCAAACAAAAAGCCTAAGATAAATTTTAAAATATTTTCAACTAAATTAAAATAAAGATACAACTTGTCATTATTTGTGGGAAGTAACAAAATAGCAATTAGAGATAAATTTAAAACATTGAATTCTTGTATTTAAAACAAAGAAATATCTAAAATCAATCATCTCAATCTTCACCTTAAGATGCTAGGAAGAGTAATTTAAACCTAAAACAAATAGAAGAAAAGAAATTATAGAATTTAGAGAAGAGATTAATAAAATTGAAAACAGGAAAAGAATAGAGAAAATAAACAAAAGCAAAGATGATTCTTTAAGATGATCAATAATATTGGACAATTCCTACTCATATTAACCCAGAAAAAAGAGAGAGAAGATGACCAACAATAGAAGTGACAGAGGGGTCATCACTACTTCTCCCCTGGACATAAAAAGGTTAAAAAAGGGACATATGAACAACTCTATGCCCTCAAATTTGATAAATTAGTTGAAAAGGATTAATTTCTTGAAAGACACAAATTACATAATTCATACAAGGTGAAATAGGTAAACTTAATACCCTTTTATGTATTAAAAAACTATATCTATTAACAAAAAATAAGCATAATTTAAGAGGTCTGGATATCCCAGGAAGGAATGCCAACTCTGACAAGAGAAACTAACTGTGTTAGAAATGTATGAAAGAACAAACTGACAGTAACCAGAGGCGAGAGGAAAGAGGGATAATGGAAAAAAATAGGGGAAGAGCCATCAAGGAACATGTATATAGGACACATGGACAAAGCCAAAGAAGGTATGTTTGAGGGTGGGAGGCAGAGACAGGTGGGGTGGGGGGCCGAGGTGGAGTGAAAATAGAAACAACTGTACTTGAACAATAATTGTGATAAAAAAGAATATCAGTGGAAGGTGGGGCTAAGGGAACTGCTGTCCTGAGCAACTTTGGAAATGAGTGGAATCTATAAAACTAAAGATGAAAATACTGCATATAAGCATTGTCTAATGTATATATTGTTTTTTTTTTCTGTCTGCTCAGAGTGCCAAGAAACAAAGACATGCTTAATTAAAAGTCCCAAGTACCCCACATTGATCAATTGTGCCAAAGCGACACAGGGACCAATTACAAGAACTATCAGTAGTCAAAGCTGAAAAAAATAATCATAAATAAAATAGTATTTAACTCTTGGATTACAACTCAAAGTATAAAATAGCTATCCACAAGTTCATACCCTTAAATGATGAAATAAATAAATAAGTGAGAAAGACAAGACAAACTTTTTGCACTAGAATTCCGAGTAACTTAGGTAGATACTCCATCCTCACAAAAGGGGAATACAATCCCCACTCACTAAGTGTGTGTTACACATAGTCACTTCCTCCCAAGGAGAACTCTATAGAATGGATGAGAGGAAAAGAGGAACATCATGCAGAGACACCTAGTAATTGCTACCTCAGATAGATGACAAAAATAATCATCATCAGTGATAAATCATATTGATAGTGTGCAATTTTGATATGTAATAAAAATAGTACTTTACTTCTATTGCCTTTCACCCAAAATCTGTTTAACACCATTGTAATCATGAGAAAAACGTCAAACCAATTTGAACAGATGACCATCCCAACAAAAAATAGTGGACTGGTACTCCTAAAAACTGTCATGATCATTAACACACAAAAAATCTGCCAATCCATCACAGCCAAGAGGAGCCTAAGGAGACATAGCAACTAAATGTAATGTCTCCTAGATGGGATTCTGAAACAGAAGAAGCAATTAGGTAAAATCTAAGGACATTTCAGTAAACTATGGATGTGATTTAATAACAATCCATCAATAGGGGTTCATTAACTGTATCCAATGTACCATAGTTATGTGCTATCTTAAAAACAGGGGAAACTGAGTATAGCGTATAAGAACTTTGCATTATCTTCACAAGCTTCCTGTAAATCTAAAACTGCTCTAAAAAAACAAAGTCTACTTAAAAAAATAAAAGATTTTTAAAAAGTAAAAGACATACATCAAAAATGAAGAAAAAAGAATTTAGAGACTGAAGGCTGAATTTAGCCTCCCTTTAGTTTTTTGAGTAGCTCAGTTATAGGCCCTCAAGATGTATAACCCACTCAGCAAAAACAGTATGCACCAGTCCTCCTTAAAAGTAGCTTAAATGACCAGGGTTATAGCATTTGGATAATTTATGCTCTGTTCCAAAGGCACTGGTTATGGTTCCTCCCCAAATATATGCATTTCCATCCCTGGGCAGCGTTCAGGCAGGCACAATTTTATCCATCAGATAATATCTCAGTGAAGTTGAATTGCTCAGCCCAGCTGGTTTATGCAGCACTTCCATTAAAATTTCTATGCAGTGTTACAAAGTACAGCAGTTGATTCCATGTTCTTTCCCTGCACTTACACAGATCTCAACTTCTTTGTGTGTGTATCTCTGTTGTTAAAATCTCATTTGACATAATGTACAAAGCATCACATTAATAGTGAATAAGGAAATGCCACAGTCCATTTATGGGTTTGCTCAGAGAGTTGAAACGATTTTCTTTTAAATACCCACGTAGGCCCTGGTCAATACTGTTACTTCATGTGGCAGCACTCATCCCTATTGGCTTCTCTGTTAACTCTTGTGGAGATGCTCTGGGTGTGGAGAACAGTTGCTGTTGTTTGCACTGTTACCCACCTCACTCCTAACACACTGTTGGTGGTACACTGGAATCAATACACCAGTCAAATGAAGCAGGCACATGTTGGAAGCAGAGTAACAACTATGTTGTTTCTGGCTCTGCAGCTTACACTCAGCGGGAGTCAGAAGGGTCAATGAAAGCAGTGTTTGTGTTAGAAAGCAATGTTGACACAGCTGATAATCCCCTGATCTGGAACTCCATGCAATAAAGGCAGGGGGGATGGTATTTTTAAACAGTTTTAAATGTCTATCTTTCTGCTAAAAGATAATAATGTTGAGGAAAATAGAAGGCAGCAGAAATAGAGGAAGATCAAACATGAGACATATTGATTCCCTAAAAGGGGTCTTAAGCAGGAGTCTACAAGAGCTGAGCAGGGTTGTTGAGGAAAGGATATTGTGGACACCACTCATCTACAGAATCTCCAGGGACTGAAGCCTACCCAATGGCATATAACAAAGCCTACTCAATAGCACTTAATGCACACACTCTGAATGCTTCCAGTTTATCAATGTCTGTGTCAAAACAGATGTTCAACTTCACTAGCTATTAGGGAAATGCAAAGCAAAACTACAATGAGATACCACCTCATACCTGTTAGAATGTCTATTATCAACAAGACAATAATAAATGTTGGAGAGGTTGTGGAGAAAAAGTAACCCTCATTCACTGCTGGTGGGAATGTAAACTGGTATAGCCACTATGGAAAACAGCATAGAGGTTCTCAAAAAAGTGAAAATAGAGTTACTGTATGACCCAGGAACCCCTCTTATGAGTGCCTACCCCATGAATTTGAAAACATTCATTCACAAAAATAATTTACCCCTAAGTTTGTTGAGGCATTATTCATGATGGCTAAGACATAAAAACAACCGAAGTGTTCTTTGCTAGATGACTACATAAAGTAGATATGGTACATATATACAATGGAATACTACTAAGCCATAAAAAACATGAAATACTGCAGTTTGTAACAACATGGCTATATCCTGAGAATATAATGCTAAGTAAAATGTTGGACAGAAAAAGAACTATATGATTTCACTCATATGTAGGATATAAACTGAAAACAATGAATGAATAGACAAGAAAAACAAGCAAAAACTCATAGACAAAAACAACAGCATGGTGGCTACCAGAGGGAGAGGAAAGGGTGAGAGGGGTCAAATACATGGTGAAGGAAGAACTGACTTTGGGTGGTGGACATACAATGCAATACACAGATGCTGTATCATTGAATGGTACACTCAAAACCTATAAGATCTTATTAACCAATGTCACCCTAATAAGTTTAATTTAAAAATAATAATTCACATCTTATGTATACACAACATGTGTATTTGTGCTTACTTATAGTATTCAGTTATCAACTCTTTAAAAGAGGGCATTTAGAACCATTCATTGTGAACATAATGCAATTTAATTTTTCACAATAGATTCTCTAGCAAATCAATGAGCTTTCATGGTACAGGTCAACTGACATCATTCTGCATCTTTAACTAATGGTAATATGGAGTAGAAAAATATGTTTGTCACCTTATAATTGTGTTAAAGCAAGTATTGTAGCTTTGCACATGCAAAAAAGATTTTTTGTAACTCACACCCAAACAGATTCTTTATTTCAATTCTGACTTATTAACCCAGAGAATGGTGAAAGTGAGTGGTTATGTTTTAGAGCATGATTTCATCTGGATCTTTAATGAAAGTAATTAAAAACAACTTGACCATTGTTGCTATTTTGAAAATTTTGGCACAATGTATCAGAGCAGAAAAAAAAACTCTAAGAATTGTTAACAAACTTTAATGCATTTCTACTGAAGCAAAATAACAGGTAGACACCCTTTCCAGACACAACACACAGCAAGCACTCTTCTGTAACCCCACCCTTTACCAAACTCACCCACCACCCCACCTCAACTAGGTGTCTATTCAATCAGGGGACTGAGCACATGTTAATCGCCTCTTCTCAGAGTTCTTTGTTGTTCCCATTGCCAGGTTAACTCCCAGACCAGCCTTCTATAAGCTCTAACAGTGCTCTTCACTGTTGGCTATAGGTCTTGGCATATATGTTGTGGTATATTATTTGACTAGCTTCTATCACCTAGAGTAATCAGTAAGCTCTTTGAAAGTAGAGACAATGTCATTTTTGGTCATTATTATTTCTGTGGTCTTTAACATAGTGCCTGCTACTTACTAGAATACACACATACAAACACACACACACACACACACACACACACACACACACACACACACACAATCTTGCTTTTGCTTACTTCTCTTTCTGATCCCTGAACCAAGCTGAGAATTTCACTCCCTTGACTGGTTTGGAGGTTATAATTGCAGCCCTGACTGTCTCTCTCACACATGACACAAGTAAATGAGGTCAGTGCATCTCTTTGTGTCACAAATGCTTCATCTGTAAATGATGGAGAAGACTAAATGCTTCTAAGGCACTCACTGCCAGGTCTAGCTCTGCAGCCTCAAAGTCAAGTGTTTCCAGGCTATCATGTCACTTCACTGGACCAGGTGTTCCACATCTAGTTAAACAACTGTAAAGTGAAACTCTTCCCTGTGAATGTTTAATGAACTTAAGGGAATGCCAGACACAGGTAATTCATTTGTTAAACACTGCAATTTGCAAACAAGTTAACCTGCACTGCAAGATAAAATAAAAACAGATTCCCCTGATACAGTAAGCAAGTAGGAAATTTTTCCTCCCAAGGATTATAGTGTATTTGGATAACATGGCATTCACCACATAGTAGAAATAAATGCTCGCAGTGGGAGCATGGGAAAGATGGTGACAGAACTCCTATGCTAGGCTTAATGGACACATTTTGCAGCTTGAGCTTGTGCTCTGGACTTGCATACCACTCATGGTAATTTTTCTGTTGGGGGTGGCTATCCTATGCATTAGAGTGTATTTATCAGCACCTCTGCCCTCTACCCCACGCTGGCATGCATATGTGTCTTTAATGCACTTTTCTTTTTTCAGGGTCCTTAAAAGCCTTCCTCTCATGTCTATTCTCTGCTTGAATTCCCAATTTCTGTTTAGCCCTATACACTGATGATCTCTTGAAATGTATTATCCTAGTTGACCTCATCACTACTCAGAGAAAAAAATGTCCTTTATATACACCCTCTTTATTAAAAAATGGGGTGAACATAAAAAGATGCATCCCCTTGTCCTAGTGGGGGCCCCATGGAAATGATCCATTTGAGTTGACTCTCTGCTGCTCTGGGACAACATACAAAATGTCCTGGCAGGAGGCACGGGCTGGAGACAAGGGAAGAGGGAGAAAAAAAAGAAAATAAAATCACCTGTACTCAAAGGTCTTTCAAGTGCTGGAATCCTTACAGTTAGTAATTTCCTTTATGTTTGTCTAATCCTAATAAAGCCAATCAAATGAAGGGTGGGAGGAGCACAGGAGTGAAGTTTATTTTAATACTGCTTTCATAAAATACAATGGGAAGAACATGAATGTCTACTAGGAGGGGAAGGATGAAAAAGTGTGAAGTGGCCACTATGTGTGGACTTTTACCCTATCTCCCAAATGAATTTATAAAAATACAAATAAGACAGAATATGGTATTGATCAGATGTTTAGTGGGGTAAAAAAAAGGATACAAAACAGTGTGTATGTTTTGCTATAACCCTGTAAAATGCACAGGATCTGACAAAGGCACTCTTCTTGACAGGCAAACTTTAGATAGGCTCCTCCAAGTCTTCTTTTCGAGGAGATCTACACTTTGGCCTATAAAAACTGTCAGTTCTCAGTCCTAATGGTTTCATCTACTCACCCACTCACAGATACACTAAAAGACTTGAGTAAACTCTAACCAGCTCAACACTGCACCCTTAGGATGACCCTAGATACACTTGAAAGGGATTATGCCTGAAATGCCTGAAAACAAAACAAAACTAAAACAACAACAAAAAACTCTCAAGGCCTCCAAAGGAATTTACAGTTTGATCCAGCTAACACTTGAGCATGGGTCCCTGACCTGCCTTTTCTAGAGCATTTACTAAAAAGGGTTTACAATCAGAAATTCTCCTTTGTCACTCTGAGGTGTCACTCCTGCATCTAAGGAGTGTCTCTCAAGGACCTGAAAACCATTTCTTTGAAATGTAATCACTAGGAAGGATAGGGCTTCTGTCTCCCAGTCTCTGTAGAAGTACAGAATCCTAAATTCAATAATTGCTAGCTAACAGACACAGCTAGCCTAGTCACATTTACACTGACCAACTCTGTAATTTTTCATTTCCTTGATTCTCTGAAACCCCCACTGTTTCCCCTACCCATTCCATTATCCTTTCTTTAAAATACCCAGTCACCTCTGTACAAATTGCAGTTGAGTTCATGTCACACTGGACCCTCTTCCATAATGCAATAGTATATTGCTGATTACAATCAGTCTTTATCATTTGAACTACTGGCTAGCTTTGTTCATCTTTGACAGGTCCAGTTGCTAAGTAATTGAAGCCCTCCATCACTGCATTTGTTTTAGGATGGTGGGATTATGTCCATTAGAAAGCATTAGCAAAAGCATTGTCTCCATTTCAGAAAAGAACAATCTCTGCATATAGCCATGATTACAAGTTAAATAAAACTTTGCTGGGAAGCAATTCTTATTTATGAACTCTGAATTAAACATCTAAGTACATCTGTTATGCCCAACATAATGGTAACTTTTTGGGTAATGATTTCTTAGAATCACAAATGATGTATAAATTCCCAGTGATTTACACATTTGGAAGAGTGGAAAGTGTCCTGGGTGATTGCCTATTATACTCAAATACTAGGTTTACACCATGGCCTTCGTTTCTTCACTTTGTGCCCGAGAATCTGAAAGTGAAGTCTTGTGTGGGGGCAAAATTGCTACCCTGAGAAGAATATTTCAGTATACCTTAGACAGTATTCACTTGCCTTAAAATTAGTGTTTTGCAGTATATCTCAGAAATGATTAAAACTTTAGAAAGACATAGGGTTCAAAGAGTTTGCATTTAATTTAAAATTGTTAGAAGTATTGACTGAGACCACAACTCTCACCTCCCACCTCTCTCACCTTGGATTTCTCTCATAACCCTTATGTTGGGATGCCAGAACATAGCATGGATTCTTAAGATTACATAATTTTATTCTTTCTGTTCATTCTAGTATTTTATCCTTTAATTTTTGACTATCTGATGAACCTTTCATATTCTTCAAAGCCCAGCTCAAACCTGACTTTATTAAGAGGCAGCCTCCATACATGCTTCACCTCTCCTAGCCCCCATTCCCCTCTCATCTCTTCTCCAATTTCTGTTCCAGTATCAACCATCTCAGCCTACACACCTCTGGTTCTGGTGTTTGTATTTCTTACTATATATAAATTCCCATCTGGTAGGGAACACTGTATCCTTCCTGCCCAGCACGATTTCTGATGCAAAGTAAGGGTTCAGTAAATGATTATGGAACAAACAACTGAAACTCTTTTTGCTTCCAGGGACTAATTTATATTACCTATTGTAATCAAGATCTGAGGTTTAATTTTTTTCTTTCATCCAGACACATGTGAGCACATGGGACTGCCATGTGGTATAAGGAAAAATCTACAAAGCACTAAATATATGAGTCTGATCGCAGGTTCCCCATCCCTGGGGACTGGAAGCACTGAGGTGAGCTGCAGGAAAGGAGGTAGAGACACATAACTTACATTTTGCAGCTGGACGTGATTCTTCACCAAGTGTTCTGACTTTGCCATTGCACTGGACACTTTGAGATTGTAGTTTTTACCATTTTGTGGCTCTTTCAGCTGCTCTTGAATTTGCTTAGCTTGCTTTCTGTTGGTTTAAGTAAAAAATGTATAGTTACATAAATTTATGCTATGCATATATTTTTCATTCATTCCTATCATCTATATTTGTCAGTTGCTAAAGCTAGATAAACTCAGTTAACAAAGAGAATCCTTCCTTCATTTTCAACTCCACCAAGAACTATTTCCAATTTGGAAAGAATATGATATTATCCATCATCACCCAGGGACTCACAGCCAATGGTGCTCTGAAGACAGAAACATAATGTATTGTCCTTGCCCTCATGGATGCAAGAGGTCCCAACCCCTCAGTGGTCAGATGCAAATAATTAGAAATGCTCAGAAAAAGTGACCAGTGGAAAATGTGAAGGTTAGGCCTAACAGCCACATATAACATACTTGAAAAGTTACATGTATATCTGCCTAATTCAAATATGTGTAGCTTGATTGTGTGGCTGGCATATGCACTATAACATGTATATAGTTTCCTTTTTTTACCATTTATAAACAACTCATTTATTATTATCATCAACCCTATATATAAATTTTTTATCCCTTTGTAAACTGTTTTTGTAAATAACAAAAATAGTGAATACTTAAAGAGCACGTACTATGTGCCAAACATCAGTTCACTTATTCTTCACAATAATTCTGTGTGAAGAAACATTAATTCTATACTTATTAGGTGAGAAAACTGAGGCACAGAAATTTAAATTGTTTGCCCACATTTACATAGCTAGTAAGTAGTGAGCTAGATTTGAATCCAGTCAGTATGGCTGCATGTTCTATACTCTTAAACACCACTCTAAACTGTCAAACCACTTGCCTGTGTGACCCATAGCTTCTTAGTGTGAATGTGGAGACTACTCTCAGTTTTTAGAATCCAAATAAAGGACTCATATGTGAGGTGACACTTATCTGAGATGCAACAAATCACTACATTATTAACTGCTCTCTCCCAAAAGCTTTGCAGCAATTAAATAAAAGAGCAGCAGCACCAATAAAACAAACAAACAATCAAAAGAAAGGAAACAAAAACACCTTTCAGAATCATCTGTACTAACTTTGCCTCTTCCCGAAGGCCCTGTCAAGGTCAGAGCTCTGGTGGAGTACATAGGAACACTGGCTCTTGTATGGAGCTTCACCAGCCAGGAAGCACTCTGCAGAGCTTAGGTTCATGTATCAGTGCGATTGAGATTTGCATCCTAAGTCAAAAAAGATTGATATCCTAACCATCTCTGAGCCTCAGTTTCCTCATCTGCAGACAGAGTTTTTAAAAGCTATCTTCCATACTGTGGAAACTAAAGTGAGAGCACATGTGGCATATTGATCTTTTCCCTTCCTCATCATTTAGCAAGCTTGGATGGGAAGGATGCTGCAGAGGAATTAGAACAGTGGCTCAAAGTGAAAAAAAAGATAGTATTAATTGCATCTCTCACAAGCAAGTCACAGCATTTGCTACAAGATTTGGAGATTCTGAGTCATTACTTCTTTTGATCTTTCATCTTTTCAACCATTTATGGGTGGTAGTGAGGGTGTTGCTTTTATCTCCAGGACTATTAGTTGCTTTAATCCAGTTATAATAATCTATCTACTTCCTAACAGCTAACCTATAGCCTATTGTTAAAAATAAATCAATCATCAGCATTTTTAGAAGCACATTACAGCCACAAAATCCTATCAGGATTCACTGATGAGGCAAAGGGAAAACCAGGTCCCACATGAATAAATAATCATGAAGCAGTGAGAAGAGGCTTGGCACAGAGAAAGGACCCAATTACTCTTCTGAGAATTAAATAGAAATGCTATCTTTTCAGTAATTCCATAATCTAATTTTGGGGAAATATAGAATATACTGACTTATTGTGAGTGATGAGAATTTCCTTCATTATGTCCTTCAGAGATGTTGGGGTTTAATTAACTCAGAAAATCCTCTAAATTCAAGAAGGTGTTCTTCTCTTCTACCTAATCATATTACCTTCAAATTTTCACAAGCTAACCATTTTCTGTGATGTTCTATCTGGTGAGGTCATGCCATACCAAGAGTGACAAGAGAATGGAGAAAGGACCAGAATGGTGGAATCAGGGATTATGGGTCATCTCTTGGTCATTAAAACATAAATGACTGAGAGAATGTGAGATTTGGGATAACCTCTGACTCTCTGGCCAGAAACAGTACAACCCAGTATATAGGATAGAGGTTCAAGTGAATGTATTTGGAAACCAATGATAGAGAGGCCCTAGAATCCTAGAAGATGTGGGCCTTTTGAGATAATGTAAAGAAATTATACCCATATAAAACCTTAAAGTATGTGTGAAGATGAGGAAAGGTCAAGGTGGAATCTGCCCAAGGTTTTTGGAGGTGGCTTATAATTCCAGTAATAAGCACAGAGAGTGTTATGTCAGGGTGTTATAAAAATGTACATTGCTTTCAGCTATATAGATTAGATGCTTGGTGTTTGATGTGGCATTCCTCTTAGGCCAAGAAAAATAAATGAAGACCATGGCTGAAAATTGTACTCAAAGACGGAAATATATTCTTAATGATAACTATAACTCCACTTGGAAAAGGCTTCCAATTTTATTATCACTTTATTCTTCTCACATTTTCTTATTTATTTGTTTTGTAATGAAAATGTGTCCCAGCTGAGCAGGCTCTGGTGGCTCAGTCCTCTGAGCCCCCCATAATGAATCTGATATTGAACAGTGTTTTCATTAAACCCCCTGATAGCTTGCTGAGCCCCGGATGTTGGTTTCAGAGCACATCTGCTGCCCAGAGTGGGGGAGACTGACAGCCCTGGAGACAGAAGTCCTCTAGCTTTTCACCTGTTCTCTATTCTTGGGGTTGTGATAATCAGTTTTTAATTTAAATGTGCTCCACCATAAATTACACTCTAAACATAAGTGATAAAGTACTACTTCATAGTAATTTGCTTATTGTTAAATACACATTTTCTTTCTTGCATACAGCATGCATAAGGAGACTCTTGTAGAGCCCAGTCAGGAGTGGTTACTCCTCTCTGCTCCACTGTACACTTTTGCATGAGGTTCCCCAGGCTCTAAGTTCTGGAGTAGAAACACATCGCTGCTAACAACAGCAAGCCTTCATTGAGTGTTTACTCTTTTAACACTATTTTGTCACTTTTACAGTATTATCCCATTAATCCTTAATATATTCTAGGAGGTAGATATATTTTTGGCCATATTTTACCAAAAAGGAAACAAAGGGTAAGGGACTGGATGTAATTTGCAAGCAAGTGGCATACTGAACATGTGAATGCAGGCATGGCTGGCATGTGTGAAATCCTGACTACTATGTAATGTAGCCTCCTTAGACAAATAAATAAATAGTGCTCTGGGTTGCACCAGGGAAGACATTCCTGATTCACTCCAAGCAGTTTCACTATCTAGTGAAAGGGTTATATGAAACAAATATGGTGGAGTGATGCAGAGCATATTTAAATCACAATTTAAACTAGAACTGTGAAAATTCAAAGACCCCATCTGTTGGTAAGGTATATAAATGTCTAATTACTATGTCATATACCTGAAACTAACACAATATCGAATATCAACTATAATTGGAAAATTAATAATAATTCTTTAAAAAAATGAAGACCCCCATCTGTAATTTTCTATTATGTGGCTTTGACAAAAAATATTTTAAAATTAAATCCTGACATTTAAAAAATGCAGTAATAACATCCAGTTTCAATTGTAAAAAATAGGAAATAACACATAAAAAGCCCAGTGTCTCTGACAAAGAATAAGTGCTTAAAAATGAATGGTAACACCTGAAAGCTATATAATTTTATTAACCAATGGTATCCCAATAAAATCAGTTAAAAAGTAAAAAAAAATAAAATGAGCAATACAAAAAATGAACACTAACAGCTTTCACAGCCAAGAGTTGCCTAGGAGGTGTGATAATTAAATGTAATGTGACCCTGGGTGTGACCCTGGAACAAAAAAAAAGCACAATAGGTAAAAACTAAAAAAAATCTGGAAGCATGAAATTTAGTTAGTACTACTGCATCAATAATAAGTGTATCATACCATATAAGACAATAATCGGGGAAATGAGTCTGTCCATAAGGACTCTATCTGTACTACTTTCAAGAATTCTGAAAATCTAACTTTATTCTGAAACAGCTTATTTAAAAGTAGTAGTTACTAATTCTAGATTCATACCTGAGCTTCCATTATTATTTTAAAGATGAATATATACAACATGCAGACAGATATCATAGACTATATCTGGAAATTGATACAATTTTAGAAGAGCAAATGAATAGAAAAATATACGTCCAATGAAAAGCAATTATGCTTTGACCTGGACTTCAGACAAGCTGGAGAAACAGAATCTGTGCCAACATATTGAAGCCTACATGCCTTGCAAGAAACTGAAAAAAAATGAGTATTTTTATTTGCATTTCTTATTTTAAGTGCAGATGGAGCCATTTCCCTAAATGGAATACATTTACCAAAGTTCATTTAAAATAAATATATATGTATATACACATATATACTTATATACATCTTGCTATATATATGTATATGTATAACCTACTTTATTAATCAAAAATAAGTACCTTTATCTGCAGAAGGTCTTATTTCTTGGCAAAAGGATTATAGAGCATATTTGAGAGATATATACCAACTGGTGAATCAAAATAGATTTTATGGTATTCATATTTAATATTTGTCTGAAACCTTTATGAGTATCAAGTAAAAATACCATGAAAGAAAAAAAAATACTTTTTTTTAAAGAAAAGTCTAGATACTGGTTGATTATGTTTAGATCTACATCAGTGACTTCTCTGTTCAGAACAGTTAACTCCTAAATCACAGGTATACACTGAACCTTTAATTCTGGCAAGTAATTAAAATGTGCAAAGAGCACAGAGTTTTTATGATCACAAAGAGGAATGATAACTATGTGCATCAAAGATAAACCACACACACATGCATACACATGCTATATACACTCACCACATTCTACAAAAGATTCTAAGTCATTGTAGATGTTTGATGGGCCAATTTGCATTAAGATCCCTCTGCTTGCAGCAAAGACTGAGAACTTAAAGAATGACAAAGTGCTTTCTCTGAGAAGTAACCTTTTAACAGGTTAAGGAAATGGCCTTACTTGCTTTTGAAGTAGAATGCTGCACAGAACATGCCCACGATGACAAGTCCAAAGATGATACATGAAATTGACAGCACCTGCCTTTGATAAACTTCTTCACTCTCTGTGGATATGAAAAACAGAATTAGAATGGATGTTAGCAGGGCACAGAAGATACAACCTCCATCCTTGTTCTTTTGAGCTGGTAGAAACCTTTCAAAGCAAACTGTCTTGTCATGAATAGGAAAACACAAGAAAGTTAGTAGGACTCAATTTCTTTGCAATGGTCTATAGGAACACTGGTTGCTACTCCCTATACTGCATGGCTGAATCAGAACTCACACATAGATATCACAATTAGGTTTCTTATTATCAAAAGACACTTAGGACATACCAGGAACACACATTTTTTGAAATTATGGTGGGGTTTAAAATAATCTGATACAGAAACAAATATGTGTCCATTAGAACTTTCCTGTGCCAGTGATGACTTCCAATTTATTTTATATGACACTGATGCCACTGCATTTTATGATTTGGGCTTTGGCTGTCAGCTTCCAATTTATCCACCCACTACTATGATTGACATCGCTAGTAAAAAAGAACACCAGTATATGTGTGAATATTTATTCACCCATTCTGTGACTTCCTCAGTACCAATGATCTGGCACAGTAATCTCAATCTCTATTATCAAGGTCACAATTTATAGCTTCTTATTTCATAAAAATAAGAATTCATAAACAAACATTTTACTTTTCAGCTATTACTATTTTTACACCCAGCTCCTTTTCTAAAAGGTGTCTACTGAAGAAGTTCTTCATCTCATAAAGACATTTTATCCATAAATTTCAGAACTTTCTGTGATTATCCTCTCCTTGTCTTCATTTCTCTTTTTATATAGCATACATAGTATGATTATAGCCATTTACTCTGTTGCAAATAACCTCATCTATTGCATCCTTTTTTCATTGTCTTTTACTCCTTGGAAAAATAACTGTGTACAAATCCAAGAAACTGAAAAAAGTCTTGTCTACTCTTCTACCTTGAACAGTTCAGATTGGAGAGAAAATTAAACAATTGGGAAAATAGATGCCAATTAAGGTTGAGAATCACATTGCCTATGTAGATAGACATTCAATAGTGACTAACAATCTCATCAGCCTGTTCCTGCATTTTCCTAAAGTTTATCCATACCTTCTTCACACTGTTCATACATCTCACTTACTCTCTTTCCCACTCTCTCAGATCTTCTATATATATTACAAAAATTGTACAGAAGATATCATCTCTACTTATAACACAAAATATATAAAATTAATTGCATTTTTATTTCATTTTGATTCTCTCTTATTAACATAGTGCAGTAGTTCTCAAATGTTAGTGTGAATTGTAGTCACCCTGAGAGCTTTTGAAGGGCAGACTGCCACCTTCTTTCTCTCCCAGAGAAACTACTGTAGTAGGTCTAAAGTGGGGGAAGAACATTTGCATTTAAAAAAAATTCCCAGGTGATTCTGATATTTCTGGTCTATGAAACATAATCTGAGAAACACTGAATAGACAAGAATCCTCAGAACAAAGATTTATATAACAAAATAACCTGGGGAGGATTTGTTTTTCTTTGTTAAGGCCAATTATGAATTCATTTTGGACCTTCTGAATCAAAATGTCTATTCAGAAGAAAATTCCAGGTGTTTCTCATGCACACAGAAGTAAGAGAATGATTCAGTTAGAGAACATGCTGACTTTTTGAATAAAAGACTAATTCCTCTGGATATAATTGTCTTCTATTATCTCAGGGTCTTCACAATGACCAAAAATTGAAGAGAAGGAAAAACATTCTAATTCATTCTATTATACCAACATTACCTTTATATGAAAACTAGAGAGAGATATAAAAAGAAAATAAATTACAGGCACATATTCCTCATTGACATAGATACAAATATTCTCACAAAAATTTAAGGAAATCAAATCCAGCAAGAAGACCAAGTGCAATTTTTATAAGGAATGCAAGGTTGGTTTAATATTTAAATAATAATAAATAAGCCCTGACCAGTGAGGCTTAGTTGGTTGGGTATCGCCACACAAAGCTAAAGGTCACTGGTTTGATTCCTGTGCAGGGCACATGCCTGGATTGCAGTCCCAATCCCCAGTTGTGGTGAACCTTTGGTTCACAGACTGGCATTCAATCCACTGAGACACACCAGCCAGGGGTGATTCATAACTTTAACAGTCAATAAAAATAATTTAATTATTAAATTAGAGGAAAAATTACTTAAAATCTAACTTTCATTCTTGATTAAAATTCTCAGAAACTAGAAATAGCAGACTTCATCACCCTGATAAAGGATATATATACATATATAATCATATATAATATATAATTGTATAAGAATTATATATTTTATAATATTTAAATATATACATATAAATTATTAAAGACTGAAAACTTTTCCCCCAAAATCAAGAATTAAGCAAGAATATACAGTCTCACTACTTCTATTCAACACACTACTGAAAATTTAGTCAATGTACTAAGCAAAAAACAGAAGTTCAATCCATTTAGTTTGGAAAAGTAGCAGAAAAATTATCTTTGTTCTCAGACAGCATGATCATCTATGCAGAAAGCTGGTAAAACCTACAAAAGATGGAATAACTAATAAGGAAGCATAGCAAATTTGTAGGATATAAGGTTTCAGGATAGATGATACAAAAATTAAATGTATGTCTACTTAATAACAATCAGAAATTAACAATATTATTTTTTACAATAGCATCAAAATATAAAGTATATAGATATAAAATTAACAAAAGATACATGAGGCCTGTACACTGAAAACTACCCAAACATTATTGAGAGCATTTAAAGAAAACATGAGTGAAAAAAATATATACTTACACATCTATATCATGTTTATGGATTGAAAGACTCAATATTATTAAGATGCCAATTTTTCTCAAGTTAATAGATTGATTACAATTCTATTAAAAATCTCAGGAGGAATTTTGTTGTTTTTGTTATAGAAATTGACATGCTGATTCTAAATAGTATGTGGAAATACAAAAGATCTAGAGTAACCAAAACAACATTTTGGTAGCTAAGAAGTAGATTGAAGTACTTAAGTCACTCTGTCCCAAGACTTATTATAAAGCTACAGTAATCAAGGCAATATTGCACTGGTCTACTTATAAACATGAATAAGTGAAAAAAACAAGGGAGCCCAGAAATAGATGCAAAAATATGTGGCCAATTGGTTTGTGAGAAGGTGCCAAGATAATTCAAAAGGAAAAGGATGCAGATATTCCATGTCTTTTTAAAAAATGACATTGTAATGATAGTACTGACATATCCACAAAAATGAACCTTGATCTTAGACCTTAATGTAAAATTTTACACTCTAAAACTATTAGAAGAAAATATGGGAGAAAATCTTAATGATCATAGGTTTGGCAAAGATTTCATAACTGCAACATAACGGATACAAAATACAAAAATTTTTAAATCAATAAAATGGATTTCATCAACGTTAATAATCTTTGCTCTTTAAAATATAGACTTGTACTATACATTGAATAACATGGACTATTCAACAGAAATATATATTTAATGATATGGACTTATACATACAACATATATGGTGGATCTCTTACTAGTCAATAAGAAGACAAATAACCCCATTTTGAAATGGGTAAAAGATCTGAATAGACATTTCTCCAAAAATATATAGATGACAAGTAAATACATTAAAAGATGCTGAATATCATTAGTCATGATGGAATTGAAAATTAATCTGCAATGGGATATATGGCATTTTTACTAGAATGATTAAAATAAAAAAAAAAGCCTTACCAAGGATATAAACAGTCTTTAATTTTCATGATTTCTGGTAGAAATGTAAAGTGGTATAAACACTTAAGAAATAATTTCATGAAAGTTGAACATATGCCTACCTTATGATGCAGCCATTCCATTTCTAGGTATTTACTCAAGACTAATGACAGCAAATGTTCATTATGTACATAAATTTTCATGGAAGGTTCATTTTTAATAGTGAAAATGTGTAAATAATCCAAATGCCCACTAACAGGTGAATGGATAAATAACATGTGCTATAATCATACAATGGGATGTTATTCAGAAATAAAAAGGAATGAGCTCTAGATATAAGCAAGAATACACATGAATCTTAGAATAATTAAATGTGTACCTGTTGCATTATCCTAATTGTACAAAATTCTGGAAAATGGAAACAAATTCATAGTATATAGAAAGCATGTAAGTGGATATCTTGGGTAAGGAATGGAGGGGCTTTGGTGGAGAAAAGAAACCTCAGAGTAATATCAGGAAACTTTGGAGAGTTATATGTATATTCATTGTCTCAAATAGGATAATATTTTAATGGATGAATATTTATATCAGAATATATCAAATAATAAATTTTAATTGTTTTATTTTATGTCACTTATAGTTGCAACAATATTAATCCTGGGGCAAAGAATACAGGAACTACATAAAGGATATATATGATACAAAAGATACATGCCTGGTTCAACACCATCCACCCACACTAACTCCTCCCCTTTTCTTCTAGCATGTTTAAGATTTACTTTATAGAGCCTCAATACATGATTTTCTTTATCCTTTTCTGAAATATTATCCATATTTGTTTTTAAGTGCCTACTTACCTTTTGACTTCAAATTAAATGTCACTAACTCAAAAAATCTTGCACTGAACTGCAAGCATCACTGGTGCAGGAAACCATGTTTTTGTTGATTTATTCATTTAAATCGCCACTGTTTCTCTAGCACCAACTACAGTTCTTCCCACATAGTTAACACCCTAAAACTTGTTATTTGGTGAATAAACAGATATTTCAGGATTTATAGGGATTTTCTCCTGACGTTCATGAAATATCAACTATCACTCAGGGATGCTCTTAAGGTTTAATGTTTCCTTTGTTCACACCATGTCCTCTCAGGCTTCACACAAATCTTCCTTCCCCAAGTTGACCAGTGCCAACTGACTCCACCCATTTTTAACTCTGGCTCTTCTCATTGGGGCTTTCACATTCAAATATGCCTCCTCATTGTGACTCTATCACAAGTCCTTTGCAGGAGTTGAAGAGTCATAAGGAAAATGATGAAGCCATTTGTTCCCAGGCATCAGAAGAAACTTTAGTTTTAATCTATGGATAGATAAATATTCTCATTGTTCATCTTCTTTGCCTTACCATCTGATTGCCAGGCCCTGATTTTCTGGGTGATTTTTAGGCTGCCTAGTCAGGGTCCAGGAAGACACGATACATGGTTGTGTTTATGTATGGTTCTTAACACACTCCATGCCTGCAATGGTCAATGGCTTAGTTTTTTGTTTTGGCCTAGCTTCACTCAGTGTTGATACCAACTCAAAGCTAGGAAACCAGCCTGAGAGTTGGCTCATGGCACAGAATTCTCCATATCAGGACTTGCTGCAGTACTTTTGTAATGCCCCAGAAACTTCCTGAGACAGCTAATGTGAATGAGTCCATGATTTGTGATATTCCTCTGCTAGCAAAGGCAATTACCATACTCTACCTTTAATTAGGTAAATGAGTATTAGACACAGCAAACCTGGATTAAAATCTATGTGTACAGAACCTGGTTTCTAGGATTAACTTCCCTCCTTCCCTCCCTCCCTCCCTCCTTCCCTCCCTCCTTCCCTCCCTCCTTCCCTCCCTTCTTCCCTCCCTTCTTCCTTCCTCCCTTCCTCCCTTCCTCCCTTCCTCCCTTCCTCCCTTCCTCCCTTCCTCCCTTCCTCCCTTCCTCCCTTCCTCCCTTCCTCCCTTCCTTCCTTCCTTCCTTCCTTCCTTCCTTCCTGACCATGCTCTATGTTTAAACAGGACTACATATTTCTCAGTCCTTTTTCCTGCAGAAGTGTGTTGGGAAACACAATTTTAGAACTATCCCCTCTTCTTTTTCCCCTTAGGTTTTATTCTACTTTTTATGCCTTTATTCAGACTGGAGTATCAGAAAACAGAAAGTAAGCCTAAGGGAAATGTCACATTATCCAGTTATCTGAGTAAATGGAGAGATGCAGCTGGGTGGCCCTAGCAAGCCTTCACTGACATTTCACATTTGGAAAGATTCAAATTAAAGAGATTAAAAATGTGTCATTGAGACCCTGCTTGGACACATTGCTATCTTAAAGGATGCCATCCTTTCTATCCCCACATTTGCAAGCTCATTAAATTTTCCAGTTGAACTTAGAGTAAAATAGGTATTTGTATCAACTATAAAGAATTGCATTTCACTTCATTGCTGTGAGTTGATGACTGCAATGGAATAAGCATGACTTGCTTATGATTATCTACCCCTCCTGACCTGTCCCAATAAAAATAATAATGAAAATAATGGATAATAATACTCAATAAAATAAAAAATAAGATTGTATTCACTCAGCCATGGCTGGCATAGCTCAGTGGATTGAGCATGGGCTGTGAACCAAAGTGTTGCAGGTTCGATTCCCAGTCAGGGCACATGCCTGGGTTGCAGGCCATGACACCCAGCAACCACACATTGATGTTTCTCTCTCTCTCTCTATCTCCTTCTTTTCCCTTTCTAAAAATAAAATAAATAAAATCTTTAAAAAAATAGATTGTATTCACTCAACAATTTCTTTGTGAAATCTATGCAGTGTTTTTGTTCTTATTGGAACTACTCAAACATAGTCTGGGGAAATGCACAAAATCAATTCTGAGCTTTAAATCAAGAGTGAAAATAAAACTCCAAAGACACTGAGTGAATTTGTAGACAAAGGTGGAGTCACAATGATGGTACTATGAGTGCCTTTGGCTCACAGTGTTACACAAGAGCTAGCATGGGGAAGTGCAAGAAGCAAAGGGTTGAGAGGCAACTGTGGATTTGACTTTCATTTTAGCTACTTTTCATTTGAGTAACCACAGTTCTATTACTTTACCTTTATGAACTTCAATTCCCTATCAGGATATTTCAATGATATGAAATGCCAACTATAATAAATGTTATAACAAGGAGGTATATAATATTACAAAAGCATATGATCAATTAACCTATTCATAGAGAAGAGAGATCAGAAATCTGAAGTATAAGATTAAAGGCAAACTAAGCAAGAGAAATGGAGATGAGGAAAGGGGTACTGAAAGAAAAAAACAGCCTGTGCCTAGGCCCTGGGGTAGGAAATAAAAACGACATATTTAGGAATCTGGAAGTTTTCTCCTATTCTCAGGGCCTTTGCATGAGCCCTGTTTTCCTGCTTAGCAGCCTAGCAGAGCAACAGAGGCAATGGGAACTTGCTATACAATGAACATGACATTACAACAGTAGGAAAACACCAAAGCATTTAAAAGGAGAGGAGCGTAGTGTGATATATACACATTTCTTTTTTTCTGCATGGTGGGGAAAAGATTACAAGGAATAAATAAATGCAGGATCCTATTAGGAGTTATTATATATATCCACTTGGGTCAAACATGAGGGATGTTTGTACAACAGTAGTTACAACCATGGTGGAGATTAAAATAAACAGAAATAGAAAACAGGTTGAAAATACGTAAGGGGCTAGATGGTGATACTGTTAACTAAGAGTATATTGGAGGAGGATCAGGCTTGGAGGAAAAAGTAACAAAGTTCAGTTTTAGACTCAGTGAGTATTAAGGTCCTAGAAGATAACCAAGTGAAGATGTCAGGTAGAAATTTAAATATATAAATCTAGGCTAAGAGGTAGTGACAAGATTCTGGATATAAATATTTATTGGATATGTATATACTGAAACTAGTGTATTGATAAGATAGTCCCAAGAAAAACTATAGAGAAATAAGAGAATGACTAAGTTAGAGCCTTGGGGAATTCCAAAATTTCAGGAAAGGGTAGAGAAGAAAATTGGAGGAGAGATGAAAAAGAATAGCCAAGCAAGCAAGAAAAAAATTAAAACCCAAAACCTGATAATATCATAAACCAAAACATAGAGTTTTTCTAGAAGGATATGTTATTGAATACTTCTAATAGGCCAATTGAAATACAGTCCATTAATTTAGTGACAGAGGTCACTGGGCTGTTTGATGAAATCGTGAAGGTAGCCCCCATAACTCCCTAGATCCTCTGTCATGTGCTGCAAGACAAATGTACTTTCTCCAAACCTGCCCTGTTTCTACCACTTTGGCCTGGATGTAGAGTCTAGAATTCCAGTCTAACTGCAGAAAGCAGTGAACATCTTACTTGTAACTTGAAGTTACCGTTAACTTCATTGTAGAGACATAGTGAGGATTGAATGATCTAAAATGTACAGTGTTGTAGTTCCTAACTCTGAGTTGTCATTAACTATTAGGCTGAATCATGTAAAATTGCCATTTGGGAGAGGTGGGCAGTAAATTGTTAAACATTGTTAAATTTAATTTGATTCAATCTAATATATGATAATAAGTATTTTATGGAATATTAATATCTTTGCATTTATTTTTAAAATTTTTATTTATTTATTTTTTAGAGCAAGGGGAAGGGAGGGAGAAAGAGAGGGAGAGAAACATCAATGTGTGTTTGCCTCTGGCATGCTCCCTACTGGGAACCTGGCCCCCAACCCAGGCATATGCATGACTGGGAATCGAACCAGTGACCCTTTGGTTTGCAATCTGACACTCAATCCACTGACTCACACCAGCCAGGGCTGCATTTCATTTTTAAAAGCCCAGAATATAAAGTCATTTTGAGGGCAAAACCAATCTTTGTTTAAATAGGAATTGGTAAAGGATGTTTTTATTATCTCCAGTTCCCGATTCTGATCTTTTTTTTTTTCTTTTCTGTAATACACGTTAGAAAGGCAGAAACTAGAGAAGGTGATGTTACAGTGAAATTTTGGAAACTGAGAAATGACCAATGGAAAAAATATTTTTGGGTGCAGCCTGGCCTATACTTAGGAAGAGCCTGGTGATGCCTTTAACTGTCCTGTGTTGCCCACCTCACTCAGGAAGCATTGTCCTTGGTTGGTGGGTACGCCTGGGTTTAAACACCAACTACAACTTCTCTTATCCTCTCTCATCCATGGTCTTTGTCAATAAATTGGGGAAATGCTACATACTTCACCTGTTTGTTAAGAGATTCAATAAAAGACCACAAATAATGTGTCTAGAACAATAGATAACATACAATTGATACACAAAATGCCAGTTTACTCCATTTGCCTTTTTCTCTTGGAGCTAATATCCAAGTTAAAACAGAAACAAAACAAAACAACAACAACAAAAAGGAAGGAGGACTTTAAAATGCATCACTTCTCTCGTGCAGAACTAGCTTTATCTCCAGGCAGTCAGTCACTGGCTATGCTGGGCCCCACTGTCTGTAAACTGAGACCTGTATTGAAGACATTTACTATTATGTCATTTTCTTTATTCATAGTTCCTTTTACTTTTGGTAACTGTATTTTCAACAAGTTGTTCAGAATTTGCTACAAAGATATTTTGAAGGATGTAAAGCAAGCAATCCTCACTGGGGCATGGGCACCTATCACACTTTCCCTTACATATACCCTTTGAAAATAAAAGTATGCCTTTTGTTTCCAGAGACACAGAATTCCTGGGAAACATGCAGGCTTCAACAGTGCATGCTAAACCAGAGACTTTACAGTTTAGGTCCCGATGTGCAAAGCTGCCTGACAAGAATGCTTTTGAAAAACAGAAGTCTTTAGAATTTTAGAAGTCTCTCTATAAAAAGCACACCAAGCAATACCAGATAGAAAAATAAAATACCACAAGAAAATTGTAGTTTTTGCTTTCTTATACTATTTTCCTGTGCAGTTTTCAAAATTAAGAATAGAGGTGTGGGTGACTGTGATGAACTGTGTGTCCCTGTAAACATCAGGAAGGGGAAATATTCTAAAAGGTAGCTCCATGTCCCCTTCAAATATGGGGCCCTAGGAGGCCATTTCTTCTTGGGGACCTTTTCTTTGTACTACAGTTTTAATAATTAAGACTGTAAGACATGAAACTTAAACATGATTTTCTTAAGTGTGCTAGCATCTAAGTAATGTCAGGCTTAAATACAGATATAAACATATACACACATCTTAAGTCATATACAAGAACAAAGCTTTTTCACCTAGACCACCTCATATCAACATATGCATACCAGACCCTATGTGGGGCAACCACTAGGTATCAAATGAAAACATGATTACTCATGAGATAGTTTATGCTAGAGTTAACCTAACAAAACCACTGGGCTTCTTATGCAAGTATTCATCATCAGAGACCCTGCAGTTAAAAGTCTACATTAAGAAGCAAAAATCACCATAACACAATAATATTCACTAATGAACTCACTACTTATGAAATAGGTCTTCACTTCCTAACTCTCTAACTCTAGCATGCATTTATTTCTATTCATTACGTCAACCCCATAATCTGAGTAGGTCAATCTCTTGTTGATTGAAGGCTTATCGCTTGCTTTTTGTTTTCATTTTAACTGGATTAAGTCTAAGTGGATTTATTCCAGCATTTACTAGTCATGGAACAATGAGGCCTCCTAAATTTTGTTCTCGAAAATCAACAAATGCTGGGGATAGATTAAAATATTAAGATCTTACAAGGAACAGCAAACCAATCTTGATTAAGGAAGAGAATGAAGGGAAAAAGAACAGATTGTTGGAAACCAGGATGGGTACATTTTTCCCCTTTCTTCTATTTTTAAAAAATTTAATCTTTATTGTATTTTTTCTATTACTATTTAGTCCCCTTACTCCCCCACCTCCCCAGCAATCACCATATTGTTGTCCATATCCATAAATCTTTTTCCCTTTTTGCTCAATCCCTTGACCCCACCCCCCACAATAAGCTATCATGCACTATATTTTTTAAAGATCTTATTTATTTATTTTTTTAAATGGAGGGGAAGAGAAGCAGAAAGAGAGGGAGAGAAATATCAGTGTATGGTTGCCTCTTATGTACCCCCTACTGGGGACCTGGCCCACAACCCAGGCATGTGCCCTGACTGGGAATTGAACTGGCGAGCCTTTGGTTTACAATCTGGCACTCAATCCACTGAGCCACACCAGCCAGGGAGCTATCATGAACTTTTTAACTTGAAGAGAAAGAAAGAAAGAAAGAAAGAAAGAAAGAAAGAAAGAAAGAAAGAAAGAAAGAAAGAAAGAAAGAAAGGAAGGAAGGAAGGAAGGAAGGAAGGAAGGAAGGAAGGAAGGAAGGAAGGAAGGAAGGAAGGAAGGAAGGAAGGAAGGAAGGAAGGAAGGAGGGAAAAAATATTACATGGCCCTATAACTAAGCTAGTAAAGAAAAAAAATTATCCTGATAAAAGACGTCCTGAAGGCAAATGAAGTGTATCCTTACCATGAGATCGATGAGATCAAAGACACACTGGCAAGGTAGGGCACAGAGAAAGTATGTGAAAAGAAGGCATTATTGCAGAGGGGAGGGAGTAGAGGTGATATAGGGGTAGGAGTAGTGGGTATAAGGGGGATAAATAGAAATGGGAAAAATACAGTAAAAAATGGTTTCAAATAAAAATATCAGGAACATCAAACAAGCTCCAAATCCTCCTGCAAGGAACCTGGAGGATGCTGCTTGAGAGCTTCCAGCCCAACCACCTGAGTGCAGGGGACCTGAGATGACTGGAAACTACTAAAATGCTCCATGTCTTTAACACAGTGATATGTGTGCCTGAAAGCCCCTTTCCCTCCTCTACCTCAGAATTCCCACTATTATGAGTTGAATTGGGTCTCCCAAAAGATGTGGAAGTACTAATCCCAGTACCTGTGAAATGATCTTTGGATATAGGGCTTTTGCAGATAATCAGGTTAAGATGAGGTCATTGAATCCTAATCCAATAATATCATGTCTGCATGAAAAGGAGAAATTTGGACACAGAGACAAACATGCACACAGGAACAGCACGATGTGACAATGAAGGCAGAGATTGTGTTAATGCATCAACAAGTCCAGGAAAGTAAAAAATTGCCAGAACACCCCAGAAGCTAGGAGGAAAGAACTATGAGGGAAATAGATTCTGTTCTGTTAATACCTTGATCTTGTACTCCCAGCTTCCAGAACTGTGACACAATACATTTCTGTTACTTAACCCTACTTAATTACCAGCAGCCCTAGCAAACTAATGTACTTACTGATCCATAAAAAATCAGAATAAATACAATAAAATCTGGAAATTCTTCTAAAGCTCTCCCTTCTGTATCCTTCTTGCATCTTTCCCTGACTGCATTTTTCTCGTGCCCAAAATGCACATATATTTTTTTTTTGTTTTGCCACAGCCACGACTGAGAGACCCTCAAGGGAAAGAATATCATGATTCCTGGGTCCCTGTGTCTGGCTCATGCTTGCTCTGCACACAGAAGGATATTCAACAGGCCTTTGTGGAACTCAACAGCTTCTGGATTGAGTGAGCCTCTGCCTAGTAGGGTAACAGTAATAGCCACCCCTTTCTCAGAGAGCTGTCCTTTTACTGCACAGATTCATTCTGTGGCTCTTTGTAGTCCACTGTGACAAGGCACAATTTAAAATACTTTGAAAAGTAAAATAATTACTTCATAATAAAATGTTGATGTTCAAAATAGTTTAGCATCTTTACATGCAAAATATTTTTAGATGTGCATTATCCAAAGAAATGATATTTAAAAGGAAATAACAGTTTAAATGTATAAACACATTCATTCTCAACCTGTAATTTCCTTTTATTTCCCACCAAATATAAACCTTTCCTGTAAAATCCCTTATCTCTCTTCCTTCTTTCCCAAAAAGCACAGCTGTGGCTGACTATAGATAAGTGAATGCTATAAAGCACATTTTGAAAAAAAAATTAAAAGCCCCGGGTCTTCTCATTGGTATGTCTAACATGGCTGGCTTTCCAAGTGCTATTTCTCCCACAAATAAATTATTAGTAAAAGGAAAATTGCATCAAAATAAATCTATGTGTGAGTTTTCAATGCTAAGGTAAAACAAGTTTTTGGCTTCCCACTTCACTGTTAGAAGGTCTGAGAGTTCCTGTTTTCCTGAACATGTAATAACAGTCCCCCAGTTCTTACCCTTAACACCAGTTTCATCATTTAGGATTCACTGTTCATCAGCAAAGTCACATTTCACTAGCAGATATATGACTCAGAATTATAAAATCTTATTTTCTTGGCAATGAGGAGAATTTGACTCAGTGGCTTATAATACTCTTATAGTATTTTATTTGTTTTGATAGAGTAGGGGGTCTAATTGACTAAAGCCATTTATACCTTCTACAGGGGAACAATCAGGCCCATTATAACCACCAACCCTTCCCAGATGGGTTTAGAGGATCTCCACCTCCTTTGCCAGGTTAAACATAATTTAAATGAATCTAACTACCTTAGCTTCAATATTTGTATTATCTGACATGATCTACAAGTGCCATCTGGAAAGTCAGCTCTTTGAAGAGCTGTTCAGTCCAACACCTTGGTAGCTTTTCTCCCTTCTTAGGCCTATGTCGTAACTACATCATCAGGAGCTATATCAGGTCAGGTTGGTATCTGACAGTACAGCACAGGTTTCTGGACTCCAGACAGGGAGCCTCTCTGCTGGTGGAACATTAGAAATGCTAGGGAAGCTTTTCAAACATCCCTATGACTGAGTCCTACCCCAGAGCAGGAGGTCTGTATTTCAAGGCCTGGGAGCCTAGATTCATATTTACCTAAGGCAGCTAAAACACAGTAAAAGATGCCAAAAAAAGGAAAGCAAAATTAACTATAGCCAAAATTTTTATTTCTCTTAACATATCTTGAACTATCGTTTCCACAAGAAACCACTATAAAAGGGTTAATGAAATATTTTATGTTTTTTAGTACTAAATCTTTAAAATCCAGTGTGTATTTTGAACTTACTCATCTCATTTGAGGCCAGCCACATTTCAAGTGCTCAATGGTCACATGTGGTTAGTAGTTCCATATTGGACAAGGTAGGTCCAGAGTTAGAAAATAAGGATTTGTTTCTAAGCACCCTCCCTAACTACTTATGTGAGTTTGGAAAATTTTATTAAACCTATCTGTGACTCAGTTTTTAATGTGAAAGGGCCATAATAATAACGCTTCCCTTGCCAGATTACTGGAAATTTAAATTAAATGCTTTGTGAGCATTTAACAAGCACAGGGCCTGGCTTACTGAAAATGTTCATAAAATTTAAGTGGCTTCATCATCATCATCATCATCATCATCATCATCATCACCAACATCTCATTATTATTGTTATTATTTTAATATATCATGATAAAAATTTCCAGGAAAATGCATAGATAAAGTTGGATTTGAGAAGTAGCATTTAACCATTTGAAAACAAATAAGTTTCAAGTCTTTGTGTGAAAAAGGAAAATAAATAATTAAAACAGGCATTGTCAAATTCATTGATTTCAGGTACAAAGATACACTGAAGTTCCTTAAGATAAAATAAAGATAGCAATAATAAATATGTATGTCCCTTTATCACCATCAGAGCTGATACTATTTAATTTAATTCATTTTAAATTTGGCTTCTAAACAACTTATTGCAAGGATAGATGGATATAAGAAAACTAGAGCTGGAAATAAAATAGCAAGGCTGATTCTTCTCTTTGAATTCTTTCCTGCCCCTGCCCCTGCACTGCCTATCTTGATAACCTATCAGCATTCCTCTACTTATCAGAGGTTCTATTCCCCTAGAAATCTAGCTTGCAGTTGTTCTTGGCTAGCCACATCTGTTACACCATCTAAGAAAGTCCTTTTGCTGTCCAACCCACACTTTTATTTTTTCCAAATGCAAATTATTGTCTTTAAAATAAAATTCATATCAGAATGTAACACATATAAAATGCATAATTCATACATTTACAGCATGAGGAAATTCTATTAAAGGAATATGCATAGGTAAACAACACCCAGATCAAGCAATGGGACAAGACCAGTACCAGAGGAGAGGCCCATCCATATACCCGCTTCTAATCCCAACCACATTGCCCACAATGTAACCACTAAACTGACTTCTGACACCAGAGATTAACTATGTTTGTTTTTGAACTTTACATAAATGGAACCATATTATATGTTCTTTTTATATCTAGCTTTTTTTCAGTTATGTTAGTGAGACTCAATCATGCCATTGCATGTATTTTCTATGGCTCATTTATTATACTCATTAACCTGTCTTTTAAAACTACAATAAAATAAAAATTATGGGCATTTTTGTATGTTATTACTCAGAGGTCTATTTCATCTTCTTTACTGTCTGTATAGTAATCTATATTACAGTAAAGATATATGGACATTTATATTATTTCTAATTTTGCATCATTATAATCCGTGCTATAATGAGCAGTCTTGTATGCATAAAGTACTTGCACTTTAAGTAGAATATTCATCAACTTATGGTATGTAGGGAGTATAATGAGGAAGGAAAAGAAAGTGAGACAAAGGAAATAAAAGTAAATACCTGTGAATAATTAGGGGTTCTAGTGAGGATGCTGTCCTTCTTCATTACGATATTTGAGGTTTCTCAGTCTAACATCTCTCCAACTCTTGACCCAATGCAAATCTTGTCAATAAGCCCATCTACATAAAAAGTGTTGTCAAGCTTTCTCAAGCAAGGGAGGAGTCTGCTATACCACTTTATTCAATGACAGCAGACAGGTCCAGGTGTCTTTAATTCACAAATATGAATGAAAAAACTGGACTTACCAGCTCTATGTAAAAAAAAAAAACCTTAAGTTCTAAGAGTGTAATATGAACACTTAACATATATAACTCTCCAGAATAAACCTTAAAAGTACACCTACAAACTAACACAAAACAAACTAACAAACAAAAACACTGATTCCTTTTATATATCTATTGTGATATCCAGCTTTAATATTAAATATTGTAGTTCATTAAAAAATCCATAAACTCTAACATCAGAAAGACTTGTATCAAGTGATCCTTTTGTTATTTCAAAATGTGACTTTTGAGTCTCATCTTCTTTACCAAAACAAAGAGCAGTACGGAGTATTTGTGATACATGATAATCTTACACTGCAGTTAGCCATATCCTTCCTTCTTAGGTAACTTAAAAGAAATAAGTTGTCAACCAGCAGTGAAAGAAATTTTTGTCCAGCTGTGTAGTTATTCCAACAGGGGTTTAGTGACAAGTATACCTCGGCAGGGAGTGAGATATGGGATCCAAGAAAATGATAGGATTAGTACCAAGAGATAAGGACAGTGATGATTCAACTGAGACAGAAGCAGTAAAAGATACTTGCCACTTTAAGAATTAGTACAAACAAAGATTCTCTCCAAGATATATATCCAGAAGCATGATAAACCACACATGACTCATAAGGAAAGTGATTCAAACATCTGGTTATCACTGAATTGAATCTAATTTTAAGGTCTCTGAAGTATCTTCAAGTTTTTGTGGTATCTCTGCATATAATCTTCAATAAAAGTATGTGGAGTATTCAGATTTAATCTTTGTTCTGGCCACAACATAACAACAGTTATTGTCTTATAACAGCAACTGTATCCAGATAGCTGCAGAGATTGTTGTCTGCCTGCATGTACTACCATGTTTAGAGAAAAATAAATCTCTTTTGGCATCATAGGGTGTAATGGCCATAACTTTTATGTTATATTTCTGACTTTTTAATTTAAAAAAATTTTAATTACTTTATTGTTGTTCAATTACAGTTGTTCGCATTTTCTCCCTACCACTCTCCCCACCCCAGCCAAACCCACCTCCCTCCCTTGTTCCGCCCCACCCTTGGTTTTGTCCATGTGTCCTTTACAATAGTTCCTGAAAGCCCTTCCCCGCATTGTCCCTTCCCCCTTCCTTCTGGTTATTGTTAGGTTATTCTTAATTTTAAAGTCTCTGGTTATATTTTACTTGCTTTTTACTTTTATTATGTTCTAGTTAAAGGTGAGATCATATGGTATTTTTCCCTCACTGCCTGGCTTATTTCACTTAGCATAATACTATCCAGTTCCAACCATGCTATAGCAAAAGGTAGGAGCTCCTTCTTTCTCTCTGCTGTATAGTATTCCATTGTGTAAATGGACCATAGTTTTTTGATCCATTCATTTACTGATGGGCACGTAGGTTGCTTCCAGCACTTGGCTATTGTAAATCGTGCTGCTATGAACATTGGGCTGCGTAAGTTCTTTTGAATTGGAGTTACAGGATTCTTAGGGTATAATCCCAGTTGTGGAATTGCCAGGTCAAAAGGCAGTTCCATTTTTAGTTTTCTGAGGAAATTCCATACTGTTTTTCACAGTGGCTGCACCAGCCTGCATTCCCACCAACAGTGCACTAGGGTTCCCTTTTCTCCTCATCCTCTCCAATGCTTGTTTGTTGATTTGTTTATGATGGCCATTTTCACTAGTATGAAGAGGTATCTCATTGTGATTTTAATCTGCATATATCTTATGGCTAGTGATGCTGAGCATCTTTTCATTTGTCTTTGAGCCCTCTGTATGTCCTCCTTGGAGAAGTATCTGTTCAAGTCCTTTGCCCATTTTTTAATTGGATTTTTTTGTCTTCCTGGAGTGGAGTCATCTGAGTTCTTTATCTATTTCGGAGATCAACCCTTGTCCAAGGTATCAATGGCAAATATATTGTCCCATATAGTTGGTTTTCTTTTCATTTTAATGATGTTTTCTTTAGCTATGCAGAAGCTTTTTAATTTGATGAGGTTTCATTTGTTTATTCTTTCCTTTATATCCCTTGCTTTAGGGGACATATCAGCATTTCTGACTTTTTGACATCTGGGCCTTGTTCTGAAGGGACTGCCCTCCCAAAGTTAGCCAGTTCTGAGAATGAGTAATCAAGTAGCTCATGAGCATCTTTTTTTCCCAAATGCAAAGCAATCAATCCAGAGCTCCTATCCTGACTGTCTTCTTTATCAGGCTTTCATACCTTGGACAACTGTGCACCTGCTTTTGTAACCACAGGGTTAGGTACCAGACAACCAGGGATAGCCTCTCTACCCACAGAATGCTGACATTATTCAAACTAGCCAATTCTAAACCTGCTTACCCTGACTCACTCACTGTATCCTGTTGAGATCATAATAAAGGCCCTTACCCCAATTCCTCCTTCTCCTCTGCCTCTTGACTGACCTTGATGCTTCCCCGTGGAGCACCCCATAGCATGGTGTACCCCTTTTCTTGGGAACTATGACTAATGAACTATCTTTTCAATGGCAGTTGTTTCATGAACTATTGGCCTTAGGGAATGTCAAATTTTAAATTAAAATGCTGTATTTTAGAACATGAGTTATTCAAATGAATATGCTAAAAAGATAACATATGATTTTAAAAAATTGCAAATATTTTAAAAAGACTGAAAATTTGCTTTTCAAAATCAAAAATAGAACTGCTTAGCTCAATCTGATGGAGAAACCACAACCCATTGGAATAACTCATAAGGATTTAATTTCTGAACAGGATTAAACTTTAAGATTAATAGAAAATTACAATCTGTGTTTATTGGATTCTGTCCTACATCCCACATTTGATACTGCTCTAGAATTATGCTTTGGCTATAAGGATAAATAAGGTAAAATTTCACAAATCCTATAATCTAGCTAGTGAGATGGGCATATAAAAAATACAAAAGTGTGATAAGTGTTTAAGAGTTATGAGCAGAGTGACATCAGCAAGATGGGCAGTCCACACTACCCAAAGCAATGTATAGATTCAAGGCAATTCTTACAATTCCAATAGCACTTTTTTACAGAAACAGAAAAACAATCCTAAAATTTTTATAACACTAAATAAAAACTTGATTAGCCAAAGAAATACTGGAAAATAAGAGCAGATTTGGTATGACATGCTTCATTTAAAACTATATTGAAAAGTTATAGTAATCAAAACAGTATGGTATTAGCATAAAACAAGAAATATAGACTGATGGAACAGAATCAAAAGCCCAGAAATAAACTCTTGCATATATGTCAACTAATATTTAACAAGAGATCCAGAACATTCAATAGGGTAAAGATAGTTTATTCAATAAATAGTGTTGAAGAAACTCTAAGAATAATAAGAAGAATGGTATTGGACCACTATCTGATGCCACTCTCAAAAACTAACTTGAAATGGATTATAGACTAAAACATAAGACTTAAAACAATAAAACTCCTATAAAAGCACAGAAATAAGGCCCTTGACATATGTTTTGGGAATGTATGACACCAAAAGTACAAGTAACAAAAGTAAAAATAAATAAGTGGTGATACATAAGACTTAAAAAGCTTCTGCACAGCAAAAGATATAACAAAAGCCAACCTATAGGAAGGGAGAAAACATTTGCAAACCATCTGCCTGATAAGGAGTTAATACCCAAAATATACTAAGAGCTTATACAACTTAATAGCAAGAAACCAATAATAATAATAATAATAACAATAATAATAATAAGCATAGGAGCTGAAGATATTTTCCCATTGAAGATATAAAAATTGCCAACAGACACATGAAAGAGTGCTCAATATCACTAATCATCAAGACAATTCAAATCAAATCACAATGATATATCATCTCACACCTGTTAAAATGGTTGTTATCAAAAACAAGACATAACAAGTGTTTGCCAGGATGTGGACAAAAGGAAATCCTTGTGCACTGATGGTTGGAATGCAAACTGGTACAGCAATGATGGAAAACAGTGGACGTTCCTTAAAATATTAAAAGTAGAGCATCATATTATCCAGCAATCCCCCTTCTGGGTATATATCCAAAGGAAATGGAATCATGAGCTCAAAGAAATATCTGCACTTCCATGTTCACTGCAACATTAATCTCAATAGCCAAGATATGGAGACAACATAAGTGCCCACTGATTGATGTATTAATAGAGAAGATATGGTACATACACATACAATGGAATATTATTCAGCCACAAAGGACCAGAGACTTCTGGCATCTGCTACAACATGGGTGGACATTAAGGGCGTTATACTAGGTGAAATAGGTGAAACAGAGAACGGACAATTTGTATGATCCCACTTATACGTGAGCTGGAAGACAGCTGAACTCTTAGAAAGAGAGAGTAGAATGCTCCTTGCCAGAGTATGGGGAATAGGAAAAATGGGTGGTGATCAAGGGGTTTAAACTTCCAGTTAAAATATTAATAAGTTCTGAAGTTCTAATGTACATCATGGGGACTTTAGTTCACAGTACTATATTGTATACTTGAAAGTTTCTAATGATTATATCTTAAGTGTTCTCACACACACACACAAAAGTATTTATGTAAGGTGTTAAGTAGCCCTGTTATAAAAATCATTTTGAAATATATAAATGTATCAAATCATCATGGTGTATACCTTAAACTTATACTTGTTATATGCCAATTATATAACAATATGTATGGAAAAAAATAAAAATAAATAAAAATGGTTTCCAGACTCTAAAGTTAAAAGAAAGAAAGACATGCAAATCAAAACCATAATTAGATATGACTTTGCACTCCTTAGAATTGGTTGTAATGAATAACACAGACAATAACAAATGTTGACAAGCATGTGGAGAAATTGAAACCTTCATGAATTGCTGCTGAGAATGTAATATGGTGAAGCCACATTGGAAAATAGTCTGGCAGTTCCTCAAGTAGTTAAACCTAAAGTTAGCAGATTACCAAGCAATTTCTCTTATAAGTATCTATGTAAGATGAAAGAAAATATATGTTTAACATATGTTCATATAAAATCATGTACATGAATTTTTATATAAATATTACTCATAATAGTCAAAAAGTGTTAAGCATATGTTTATCAACACATAAATGGAGAGAAACATAATACAGTAGGTTTCCATGCAATAGAAAATTACTTGACAGTGAAAAACAATGACAATTTGATGCATGCTACAATGTGGATGAACCTTGAAATTTTATGCTACATGAATGAAGTCTATCAAAAAACCACATGATATATGCCTGCATTTATATAAAATTTCCAGAATAGCCAAATCCATGTAGACAAATTAGACTATGGTAATTAGGGAATGAGTGTTTGGGAGAAAGAAGAGTGACTACTAATAGATATAGGGTGATGATAATGTTCTAAAATTTGTTGTTGTGATGGTTGCTCAAATCTGTGAATATACTAAAATTTTATGTTATGGAATTACATTGTTAAAATATTGTTGTTTTTAAAAGAGCTATATGCAAAGCACAATATGAATATGACGGGGTAGGATAGAGAAAAATCTGCCTGTGTACCAGGCTGAGGAAGTGATGAATAAGGTTTCAAAGATGACATTAAGAACAATTGTCTGAGTGATTGTGCAAGGAAAGAACACCACATTTCATTCCATTTGTGACAATGACTTGAGACAATGTAAAAAACCTAGTGTCTGTGGCATACCATACATGCTTCCTTCCAAAAGCCAAGATGCAAAAAATGGACATAGCTCAATCCACCATATGTATAGGAGTTTAAAATGGATTGAGAGTCCCAAGTCCTTTGATTGTTCCCAGTTGTGTCATTAAGGTTTCTGCCCTGATCCAGCTTTCAAGGAGCTGAAGATTTGAAAAAACTTGCTTCTTCATATTTGAGTTAGCCAAGTCTCTTTTCCCACTTCAGTCATGAACCATTTATCATTTTTTGAAAGAAGAATAGAGAAAGAACAACAAAGAGAAGGAAGAGTAGAAAATAAAGGAGAAAAGACACCAGAGAAAAGACACCATAGAAAAGAATGAGAAGGAAAAGCCAGGAAGAGAAGAGGAAAGACTAGAGGAAAGGGAAAAGGGAAAGAGAGGAGACGAAGAAGAAATGATCATTCAGTATCTGTCCTTCTTCCTGAATCACCCTCTTCATTGGGGATCATGGTATCTCTGGCTTAGGGGAGCCTTCCCCTGAGAACTGTGAGTGACAGAGTTGCATTTCTCCTATTTAGAGGATATAATTTGGATACTTCGTTTACCAGGCCTTAGGGAACAAGGATCTCAGTGTCTGACTCTTTACCCTGAGTGCATTGGACAGAAGTAGCCAGTGTATTACTGTATCATCTGATCCTGCTGAGTTTGACTGGGTCCACAAAGAGCCCATTGCCAGAGGTAGAAAACACCAACATGTTCTTTATTCCAAACAGTACACACATGCACACACACACACACACACATACACACACCTCTAGTTCAGCTTGGATGGGAACTGAGCTGATAGGTCAGTATAATCAAAAAGATACCAAAGCCCAAATCAAGAGGGCATTCAATTAAAGAGTTTAATAACTGTAACTGTAACTCTAAGCAGAATATCATGGCATCAGAACAATTGTTGAGAGGTCTTGTTTAAATTTAGAAAAAGAGACTTCAGCCCAAGATGGATGCATAGGTAGATACACTTTGTATCTTTGCACAACCAAAAAAAGGACAACAACAAAAATGAAAACAAAAATTAACCATAACTACAAGAAAATGCAAATATATGGAAGTCTGACAACCAAGAAGTTAAAGAAGAAACATTTATTCAGACTGATAGGAGGGGTGGAGACAGACAGCCAGGGCAAAGAGGATGCATAGCAAGGCAGCAGAGGGAGGATGGGGCTAGTGAAGTAGTGGCTGGTGGTCCCACATTCGCCTGAGGATAAAGTGGGAGGAACAACTGGGGAGAGAGACAGGCTGCGTAACCCAAGGTTCCAGCACGAGAAATGAAGACCTCAAAACCTCTGGATATAAAAACCTGCAGGGGTTGTAGTGGTGGGAGGAACTCCCAGCCTCACAGGAGAGTTTATTGGAGAGACCCACAGGGTACTAGACTGTATACAAGCCCATCGACCCAGGAATCAGCACCAGAAGGGCAAAATTTGTTTGTGGGTAGTGGGGGAAGTGACTAAAAGGGGGAAGGAGCCAGGCAAATGGCATTGTTCCCTCTCTGACCCCTACCCCCACATACAGTGCCACAACACAGTGACATGAGTTGCCCCCCACCCCAGTGAATACCTAAGTTTCCACCCCTTACAATGTAACAGGTACACTGAGGCAAAGAAATATGACCCAAATTAATGGATCAAAACTCCAGAACAACTAAGCAACAAACAGATACCCAAACTATCAGATTCAGAGTTCAAAACACTGGTAATCAGGGTGCTCACAAAAATGATTGAGTATGGTCACAAAATAGAGGAAAAAGTGAAGGCTATGAAAAGTAAAATAAAGACAAATATACAGGGAACCAAGGGTGAAGGGAAGGAAACCAGGAATCGAATCAATGACCTGAAGCAGAAGGAAGAAATAAACATATAACCAGAACACAATGAAGAATTCAAAAACATAAGGAGAAGGTTAGCAACCTCTGGGACAATTTTAAACATTCCATCATCTAAATCATAGGGATTGAAGAAGGAGAAGAGACTAAGAAATTAAAAACTTATTTGAAAAAATAATGAAGGGGAACTTCCCCAATATGGCAAAGGAAACAGACTTCCAGGAAGTCCTGGAAGACAGAGAGTCCCAAAGTTGGACCCAAGGAAGTGCATGCCAAAACCCATTCTAATTACCTTACTCAATATTAAAGATAAGGGGAGAATCCCAAAAGAAGCAAAAGAAAAAAGAGAGAGTTACCTGCAAAGGAGTGCCCATAAGACTATCAGCTGATTTCTCAAAAGATGCCTTACAGGCAAGAAGGGGCAGGAGGGAAGTATTCAAAGTCATGAAAGGCAAGGACTTACATGCAAGATTACTCTATCCAGCAAGGCTATCATTTAGGATGGAAGGGCAAATAAAGTGCTTCCCAGATAAGGTCAAGTTAAAGGAGTCCATCATCACCAAGCCCTTATTATATGAAATGTTAAAGGGACTTATCTAAGTAAAAGAAGAAGATCAAAACTATGAACAGTATAATGATTAACAGACTCACAACTATCAGCAACTGAAACCTAAAAAACAAACAAACAAAACAAACTAAGCAAACAACTAGAACAGGTACAGAATCACAAAAATGGAGATCACATGGACTATTAGCAGCAGGGAAGGTGAGGGGGGAAAATTGGGAAAAAGTACAGGGAATAAGAAGCATAAATGGTAGCTACAAAATTGACAGTGGGGGAGCCCTGGCTGGGGTAGCTCAGTGGATTGAGCACAGACCTGCGAACCATTGGCTCACTGGTTTGATTCCCACTCAAGGCAAATGCATGGGTTGCAGGCCAGGACCCCAGTGGGGGAATGTGAAAGGCAACCACACATTGATGTTTCTCTCCCTTTCTTTCTTCTTCCCTTGCCCTCTCTCTAAAATTAAATAAATAAAAACAGATAGGGGGAAGTTAAGAATAGTATAGGAAATGGAAAAGCCAAAAAACTTATATGTATGACCCATGGACATGAACTAAGGGAGAGTAAATGCAGGTGGGAAGGGGGAGCAGGGCAGAGAGAAGTAAAGGGGAGAAAAATATAAGACAACTATGATAGCATAATCAATAAAATATACTTAAAATCAATAAATTTAAAAACTTAAAAAGGAAAAATATATTTAGAAACAGATTTTAAAAAGGTAACTAACATTTGATTAGCATTTACACAAACATCAATGTTATATTGTTGCTTGAGATATTTATGAATTAAACTAATACAGAGGATAGAAAACATAGGTGTGTCAGTTCAAATAATTTTCATGACACAAAGAAGTGTCTTAAATGATTTGTAGGTGGCTATTAAAACTATACTAGGATTCAATTAATATTTCTTAAATGTATTTGTTTACTTCATTTAGGTGGGATTAAATAATATATATACCTCCTTCCAGGAAAGGTGGTCTTTCTGGGTCAGGAAACATGAGTGTGGAGGTGGAAATGGGGCATGACTGACCCCAGAACCATTCTCCATTGAAGACAAGGAAAATAGAACATGATGTGTAGGGGTGAAGTCCAAATTAAAAAGTAATAAGGCTGTCCTACTTAATCACCAATTCCAAATATCCACTAGACAGGGAGAGCAAAGTACCATCTGTAGAAGAAAAATCACTGGAAAGTAGGCAAAGGAATGAAGGGAAGGAGATTGAGCATTGCAGGCTGCCGCAGGGAACTTAAGGAATCCCTGTGATATTACCCATGGACAAAGTGTAAACTGACTGAGGCAAATGTCCAGTTATGATACTATAGGCATGAGAAAGTGGCAGCATCTTAGTCTTCATTTCAGAGATAAGGAAACTGAGGTTCAAAGAGGTTATTACAACAACTTCAGAGTAACAGACCTGGGACCTGAATGCATGTCCCCTCTTCAGAATGATATGCATCCTTTTCTTTTTCTTAATCTCTCCACTCTTGAGGAAGGTGAAAGGGAAACTATGCATCTTCTCTCCTACACCTAAAGGCCAACAGAAAAGGACCCCTATGCAAATCAAAACTAAGCAAAAGTAGAAACATAAGCCAAAAAAGTATTCTATTTTTTAAAAAATGTAGTCTCAGCTCTCAGGTGCTCAAAATCAAATAGAAGAGGCAATATGTGTTTAAAAATAGAATAAAAGAAATTTCAAAAGAGACATGAAGCCGGGATGGAAAGTGAAGGAATAGGAACTTCTATTATTTAATATTAAATGACCCTACAGGGAACACGTTGAGGAACACATAATTAGCTCCTTTCTGCCCATATGCAAACATCAGGAGAGCTCAAGGGACTTTCTCAAGGTGACACAGTTAGAAAGTGAAGAGTAGAACCAAGAATGAACCAATTGTCCCTGACTCCAAAGTTCAAGCATGTCTTGCTTCATTATCTTTATCATTACCATTTATTTAACTAAAGTCTCAGAGTCATTAAATGGTAAGTACCTCAAAAATAAGTTTGTTTATGAAATAAAAGATTGATGAATATTTAAATCAAAGTTGCTAAGGTTCCTATCCCTCTGATGGAATAGGTTTGGGATATGAAGAAAAATGAATGAGGCATATGTTAAAATTGTTAGCCTTAATGAAAATTGGGTGGGATTGCCATTTCAGGAGAAGGAGGTAAGGGTGATGGGTATTTTCCTTTATTTCCTGGGCCTGTCTTTTATCATTGCTTTCCATACTCTGCTCCAAGCCTGTTGTCATTTCTTGATCTTCCTTCTCACATCCAGGTAAAGATACATTCTCCTTCTATATTGGGACATACCCCTTGCCTCTCTCAACTAATCCACCAAGCTAGAAGCATATCATCTGGATCTGAGACTTCCATGGGAAGGAAGTTGTATCTTACCTCCACCCTCCATAACTCTGATGGTAGAGAACCCAAAAGAGTAATCTCCATTGTACCAATTATTACATTGTGCTGCAACCCCTGGTTTAGTTATTTAATTTAAATTCAATCTGTAAGCTCATTGGAACTTTGCTAATTGTTTTATTCTCATTTTGTTCCTGTTTTGTTCTGTGTTTTTCCAGAAAATCAGGAAAAACAACATAATGTGAATGCATTCAGCTTGTACTCTGAGCTGGCATTTACAGTAGACTGCCAAGACATCTGAGTAATTTCTCCTAATTTGGAGATGTCCTAATTTGGACTTTGTGCTCTTGAACCTGTGTACAATATACATAAGCAAGTTCCCAGCAGGGACCCCACAAAGGCACATCATCCACCTTATCACTGGATTTTTCAGATCCAAACTGAGACTGTGATGGAAATCTCAGTATCCTGGAATTTTATTCTTAGATGAATGGTTTTGTTTATAATTTTCTGTTAAGTAAATCCCCTTCTTAAACTTTATTAACATTGTTAACCACGGTAGGAGCATCATGACATGGCCTGTTCTGTGAAAAAATTATGATCTGGAAAGTCACAGGGAAATTGTTGTAAAAGGGGATTATAAAAGAAAAACTGACATGCAGGTTCTAACAATAGTTCTGAAGGGATATTAGCACACTTTCTTCTTTCCCTCAATGTCCCCTGGTACTCACACAATCTATGACCTTCAGGAAAAATTCACACAGTAATATTTCTGAATGAAACCAGCAATTATGAAACATTTAAGACTTCAGGGAAACTCATATCCCTAGAGAAGAGATATGCAGAAATTCTGGATCTCCTGTTGTCTCTACAGTTGAGACAGCTCAGGTGGGAGGTCTACATGAGCTGAAATATATCAAAATCTTCCTGTTATCTTATATCCAGCAAAGATTTATTTCTGTTGGAATCAAATACCATGGTGATCATTTCTGACAGATAGAAAGTCTATAGTAATCAAAGAAGAAAGACAATTCTAAAGAAGAAAAATTGTGAGAAGATTTAGAATAAGTAGCTCACAGTTGGAATAAAATTCATCCAGTAAACAAGCCAACAGGCACTGTTCTCAGATGTACCATTTTAGAAGAGAAATCCCGTATCTGGAGATTGTTTTAAAATTTTCCTTTTGAAAAGGAAAAATTGTATGAGCATCTACCAAGACATAGAAATGACAGCCAGGTTTGGGATACAGTGACTTAAAAACAACTCCATTTTAGGAGAGAGCAACAGAGTTAAGATAGTTGCCAAAAGCAGGATGTATTATAATTCCTACTTCTTCCAACCTCTGACGTTATCATTTGAGCATCTTACAGGGTTGTCAGGAGAGAATATTATAATTCTGATTTTCAGCAAAATGTCTGTGCATAAACAAATATGCATGCTTTGTGTGAGAGAAGTGTCATTCTTATCTTCTCTAGGAGAAAACATTTTTCACAAATCTGGAAATTTCCTCCAAATGTAGGCATTTTTTTTGATGATTCTGAGCCATTGGTTGTCTTTTAGGCAGTTCATGTTTTATCTCTACTTAAGAGACACTAATGGTTTCACAAAACAGGTACCCTTTATGAAATCCTATAAAATAAGTCATTCTCAGGACTAGTGAGCTGGGCAGCAAGGGAAGGAGTGCAAAAAGAGTGCAGGTGTGGGGGGCATGAGCACAGTATGAGTGCATTTCAACTGGGAACGATGGAGGTCAGAAAACTACAGCAAAGGGCCAAATACAGCCAGCTGAGCTGATCTGTTTTTGCAAACAGAGTTTTGTTGGGGCACACACACGTCTATTTGTTTATGTATGTTTATGGCTGTGTTTGTATTATACAACTGCAGAGTTGAGTAGTTGCAGCAAAGTACACAAAGTCCAAATATTTACTATTTGGATCTTTACAGAAAAAAATCTGCTGATCTATGGAATAGATAAACAAATTCAACAAATAAAACTTATTTTGTCATTTTAAATAATGACTCAATATTTTTAAAGTTTATTTTAAAAATTCTAAAATAGCCTCTTAAATTGTCACAAGAATCATTTTAGTTTCTTTTTTTAAAAGATATTATTTATTTTTAGAGAGGGGAAAGAGAGGGAGAGAGGGAGAGCAACATCAATGTGTGGTTGCCTCTTGCACGCCCCTTGCTGAGGGGGGGCGGTGCTGGCCCACAACCCAGGGATGTGCCTTGACTGGGACCCTTTGTGAGCCCCAAACTTTTGACCCTTTGGTTTGCAGGCCGGTACTCAATTCACTGAGCCACACCAGCCAGGGTCATTTTAGTTTCTTTACTGCACTGGGTAAACATGGAGTCTGCCAGTCTAGGGAAGCCCTTTCATCAGCACCTACTACCAGACAAGGCCAATGTGGTTTCTATGGATACTGGGACTCAGCTTCCAAAGCAAGAACCTTGAGGTACAGTGGGGTCACCTGAGCAGGTACAGGTAAGGGTCCTGTGAGATGTTAAGGCACAAAAGTCCTGCTGAAGTGATGCTGCTAATGAGTTGTGCCCTCTAGTGACTTTCCCAGAAAATTCAAGTGCAGACCAGGGGAGTGGAAGGTCAGCTAGAACTGAAAGCAAAATCAGATAGACAAAGGGCAATAGAGTCATATTAAATGGATGTCCAGTCTAAAGGGAAATCCACCTAGAATTGTTCAAAAGTCATGAGAGGAAAAATGTTTTCTTACTCCCCTTAATATTTTTCCAGACTGTGAGAGGTCAGGCTCTTAGGTCATAATCCCTATCAATGTCAATTTCTTATTTTTCCCTATTGCATCAGTCAATGCCACTGTATTTTGTTTTGTTTTGTTTTGTTTGTTTGTTGTTTTAATCAAAATAGCATAAGACACAGAGATTGAAATGGGAACAACTTCCTGTCAGAAAATAATTACCAGGCATGAGAAACTGTACCTAAAAAAAGATGGCTCACTCTAAAAAAATATTTTTAAAAGCAGAGAATGATTTCAGTAGTGCAATACTTTGTGGGTACCAAAGCAACTATTATTTTTTTCACAAGCTTTTACTTTGTTAAATTTCTTTGGTCACCAGAATGTGCTTATAGTATTGAAGCCTGAAGACCTCATCTATGAAGTTGCCTGGTTCAGTTTGGTCACAGTATAGTACTTTGAGCCAATGCTGTGCTTAAAATGTAAGTGAAGGAATAGTTTTCAGCTAGAAACCTTTTAAAATTTCTGCCTGAATGGCCTGCCTGACTGCTTGAATGCTCTGAAATGCTTCAACTGCCTACCCCAGCTTGTCCTGCCACCCCCAATATTTTCATTAGCTTGGACAGCTCCAAAAGGGAGCCAGGGCAGCTCTCGCTCTGGGGAAGCCTAAGGCACTAGGACAAGCTGCAGGTTCTGCACCTGTGGTGTTTCAGGTGAATGTATTCTTGCTGCTCTGACCAAGCAAAGAATGATTTTATTTTCATAATGATGCATAAGTTGTGAATAACAGTGCCCACATTTCCCAGCCTCCAACTGTGGCTGAACCCTATGTGGATTGATAAGAAATAATAACTTTTGGCCAGAAAATCTTCCTATTTCTTCATTAGTGGCACTTAGGAGGTTAGGAGGTGGCTTGAAAGTGTGTGTGCATTGTCCCTGCTCTGTGTAGCTGTTCCTCTGTGAAAAGGCCTCACTTAGGACAACAACAGCAAGGGCAACTACTAATACAATACACACACTTACTGAACACTTACAATACAAAGCTCTTTACAGGTGCAAAGTCATTTAGCCCTCTCCACAGTTCCTGGGCCACTATTAACCCCTTTGCACTTGAAGAAATTGAGGCACAGAGAAAGTAAACTATAGATTCAAGTTCAGATAAAAAATAAGTGGTCACAGACAGTCTGACTCAAGAGCCCTAGCTTTTAATAACCACATGTTAATGCCTAGAGGGAGAAAAAACATCTTCTTCCTCCACCTCTGCTACTAGAAAATCAGTCCTTAGTCAAACCAAAATAATGTTGTAGAAGTAGTATGATATGGAGAGACACCATACTGTGTAGTCAGAGAGATCTGGGTTCAAATGCCAATTTTACCTTGGATTAAGCAGGATAATCTTAAGGAAATCCCTTGTCCTACCCTAGCCTCAGGGCTCTCATCTGTAAAATAGAAATGCTAATTCCTCCTTTCCCGGATTTTTGTGAGCAAAATAAAATAAGAGATGCAAAATTTCCAGAATAATGTCTGTCACATAATGAATAATTATTCCAAAAAGTAATGCTTTTCCTCTCCCTTTCTGCTCTGATGTTGTGGGGAAAGCATTAGGTCTCTTTCAATCCTCTGCTTATAGAAGATCTTCCCTTTACTATGATGTAACACAGGAAAAAAACAATCACATGGATTGCCTCAACTATTAAACAACTGCTCGTTACCTTACAGAACAGTTTATACCTATCACAATGGAAATAATCAGTTTTATGAGGCATAATCTTATCTTCCAAGCTGTCTTGAGTTAGAGTAAAGAAGCTTAAAATATTTAAAATCTTAATTATGCTACCAGGCAGTTTTGAGTGCTAGTCCTATGGGAGAAGGAAGGAATATTCTATGATGTGACAATCTAGAATTTTTAACAGTTATTATTTTTTAAGTCTGAGATGTGCCATTTGAGGACATAGAAGGCTTCAAATATCAGATGTGGGTGAAGAAAACAGAAAATCTTTAGAATCTGCCTGATTTCCTCTTGCTCCTGCCTTCTGCTTATAGTGGACCTACTAGATCACAACCTTTCTTCCCCATGCTCACCACCTTTATACAACCAACAAGCCAATTCTGACCCAGGTTTGGAAGTAATTCCAACTACATTTTTGAGGGCACCAGGAAATATTTGGAGGGCACTTACAGCTATTAATAGTCCAGCTTTGGTCTTGTCCCAATGTTCTTCTCCAATTCTGGCATTTGACATTTATACGGTGCTCTCTATTTCGCAGGTGAGAAAAACTGAAATCTTCTCAATGATTTCTCTTCACTATCTTATCTCCTTCCACATTTAACATTTGCACATGCACACAAATATAGGGAGGAAGATGAAGGGGGAGAAAGAAAAAAGAGGAAGAGAGAGAGAGATCCTAACCCTCAATTCATTGTATCCCTTTAGGGCCTGTTAAACCCACTTAAAGTTTAAATTTAAATTGTCCTTTGTTGATGCTGATTACCTGATCTTCTGGATCTAGGAATATTTCCTTTTCTTTCTCCCCCATTATTTTATATATTCATTTATACATTTATTCTTCACTTATTCATTCATTGATTTAAAAATTATTTATTGAGTACCAACTATGTACCAGGCTCTATGTTAGGCATTAGAAGTAACTGTAACATGAACAGAGTCTCTCTTTTCTCCAGTTTTCCAGGATAGTAGAAGACAGAGATAAAGTACTTGGTGCAGTGTGAGGACTTATCATAAGTACATAACCTAGACCTTGAGGACAACATTTGGAAGGCTGAAACAGCCTTCTGGGGTAATGCCTCAAATAATTTTGAAAGGAGAGTAGAAATTAAGTGGAAGAAGAAAGAGGGGTAGTTGGTAGATAGAGATGGGAATGATAGGGTGTTCTAGACATAGGAAATGGTACCTGCAAAATCTATGGTGAGGAAGACAGCCTATAATATTAAAGAAACTAGAGGTTGTTCAGCACAGCAAGCATACCATGCCTAGGATTTGTAGGAAGTGAAAAGACCATATTTGTATTTTAGAATAACTGACTGGTGTGCAGTAAATGGATTAGAAGGGGACTGCTTGGAGACAAAGGTAATAGGCTATTTCAGTAGCTTATTTATAGATAACATTTCTCTGTCTAGATAAGTAGCATTGGAAGTAAGCTAAAGTGGAAATACTGATAGATGTTTAAGAATAATTGATTCAACTTGATTTGGTGATTGCAAGTTGGATAGGAGAGAATGGGAGAAGTCAAAGAGGATTTTTAGGATTGCGATTTAGGCAAATGGATGGATGGTGGTATCATTCATCTAGAAGAGAGGGAATGACAAAAGATGGAAATGATGAATTTAGTATGGCTCTGCTGAGTGTGAAGTGTTTGTGCAAGTCATGGAAGTAGGAAATGGCATGCCCCATATTTGATATTCCATTAACTTCTAACCAATATCTTCTTAGCAATATCTAGCTAAGATACCAAGAGCTCAGGTGACTCACATCTGTCTATGATGATATCATATACCGCAGACTACATATTCTGTCTGCAAGACTTCATGACCTCTATCATTTGCAGGAATACCTAAATCTCTAAGACATGGTCATCAGGCTGGGGATGGATCTCATACTCCCAGTAGTACCTCAATGCACAGGTCTATAACCCTTTCATAATTTTTCAAAAGTTCTCAAAACCAATCTGGTGTTACATACAACCTGCTCCTAAAAACAAGCAAAGTCGGAGAAATAGCCTTAACAAATTAGACACTGAAAGAGTTTGAAGAATTGAAATACCTGATCAATTCAAATAGTTTTAAAGGCTCTGACATTTCAACACCACATTTCCCTCTTAAGCTATCTATTTGGGATAAGACATCAAGTAAAAATTACACAGTAAAACCCCAATAAGGCTGCCTGAAGATGAAGAGCAAAATTTTTCAACAGGGTAAATTCAAAATTGAAAGTATAGTTTTATTCAAGATACTGGGCTTGGTTAATATATAAAAAGTACCTATGAAAACTTATTTTTAACTAAAGGATAAACTAATGAGTCCACAAATAATGATAATGCTTTGTATTCGTACTAAAACATGTAGGTTACAAAACACTTCCATGTCCATGACATTATTTAAATCTCTGAATCATAGAACTTCAAATACAATGGCTACTTTCCAGATCCTTTGGTATAATGTTAGTAAATCCCACATAAATATTCAATAAATTTATCAGCAAACAAAATAATTTTTGCCTCAATTAAACCACATTCTTTAAAACTAGATGATTTTTTTGTATGTTGAGAGCCTAAAAAGATGATGAATAAATATTCTCACATCTGAATTAGTTGAGTACTGCTGCTGAACTTTCTTCACATGTCTATTTTTAAAATTTAATTTATTTTTTATTCTCACCCAAGGATTTATTTATTGATTTTAGAGAGAGAGGAAAAGAGGAAGGAATAAAGAGAGGGAGAGAAACATTGATTGGTTGCCTGTCATACTCTCCCCAATCATTGACTGAACTCAAAACCTAAGCACGTGCTCTGACTGAGAATTGAACCCAGAACCTTTCCATTTGCAGGACGATGACCAGCCAACATAGCCACACTGGCCAGGGCTCCACATATCTATTTTTAATAGAATGTAGGAGGTAAAAGAAAGACAATTATTTTTTTTCAAAACAAGAAAACTGAATTAAGAATGATTTAAATATTTTCTCTTTATCCTATTTGTTGTTTTTAAATAAACATTTTATTTTAAAACAGTTTTAGGTTTACAAAATTATTGTGAAAATAGTACAGATGTACTGATGATTTTCTCATGATTACACTGTGGAAATTTATTTCTGGGAAGGTACCACAGAGATAAACTATCATCATAATCACCTCACTTCAAATGACTTATTAACTGTTAATGCTAACCTGGATCACCTGACTTGACGTAATGATGGTCAGGATTATCAACTGTAAAGTTACTCCTTTTTTCCTCCCTTTTGGAAGAAAGTCACTATGTGCACTAAACATTTAAGTAGTAGGGAGTTATGTTTCACCTCTTTAAAGACACACTAGCAACATAAAATTACTTGGAAGTTTTCTGCCAGTGACATTTGTCTATTCTTCACTTTTATTACTTATTTATATCACTATGGACACTTCTATTTTTATTTCACACATTGGGTTATAGTCCAGCACAACTTTTTGTTGCGTAACATTTTTCAGCTTTGGCAATTGGGAACTCTTTCAAATAGCTTCTGGAACACTTTGATAAACCTATATTATTGTGGGTAATTTTTTTCAAATGCCTCCTTACTTCCTGTCACTACAAGATGATCCAGGTTCATCTTGTATATTTCCTGCCCCAGTCCTTGAATCTGTCTTTTCTTGAAAGCTCCCATGCCTGGAGAGTAGGCCTTGGTTAGGGTGAAGGCTCTGAGTATATGTCCACATTGATTATTGTACTCCTCCTCCTGCTAGAGGCAGGAGGAGCTCTTTCTTGGATCCTCATCAGAAGCTGGAGAGGTTTCTGGAAGTAAAGCCCAGGAAAGCATGGAGGGCCTTCTGTAGACTGCAGCCGTCAGACTTGCTCACTTTCATGCTACTCTACATTCAACCGTTAGTAATTGTTCAAACTTACCATTTGAGATTTCTTTCTAGTTATTGTTCTAGTGGCTTCTGTACCAGGTAAGCACATCTCAGCTGTGACTCTGGATTTACCAATCTATTGAGTTCTTAGTGTGATAGTAGCCCTGCAAATTCAATTGGCTAAGTGAATCCAATAAAAGTCATTAAGTTACAGTTTGTCCAGGTTCTACTCATTACTAGGATGTGAGTGAAAACTTCCAAGCTATTTATATGTTGACTCTGAAGCTGGAAGCTTCTCTATTTCCATTTTCTAATCTTGTTTTTCTCTGTTCAGACACATCTTTGCATCTAATAACTATCTGCACTTTTTTTCATTCTAATGTCACAATGACAGCAATTATAGACATTTGTGTTTGCATTCTGTCAAATTTAGAATTCCTCAGAAGTTAAGTTTATTTCTAACTGAGCAAACGTCAAGAGATTCTCAACTAGTCAGAGTGCAGTCATATGTGCTAGAATGAATATCAACACAAATTGTGGCATTCTACACTTTATTTCAAAGTTTCAGACACTTCAGTACAAGTCATTTATAACTAGAAATACATGGCCATAAAATATACTGATGGTGTCTTTTCTTTTTTACATGTGCATATAATGAAGATTTTACAATGGCTTGGACTTCTAGACTTTTTTCCCTAAAGTTCACCTTAATGATGTATTTTAAAGTAGAGAAAGGCAGAGAGTCTTAGTACTTTTATTCATACACAATGGAAAATCCATGTCAGTGCCTGTGAAGAGTAGTCTGCATTGTGATTTCCAAGTTTCTAATGTGTTCTTCCTTCAGTATACATTAAACCTTTGCTTGCTAATTTTACTTTGATATCAAGTACAAGAGATCATTACATTAATCCCCTCATGGGAAGGAATCTCAAGAGCTCAAAAGCAATACTGATGGATCACAGGGCTTTTCCTGAGGACCATGAAGATGTGGGGGATGGCTTCTGTCACAGTGAAAATGAGGTTCAGAGCTCTAAGAGCAGGTCCCAGTACTCACATCCATTAATCAACTTGCCACATGAAATGGCAGAATGTATTCATACTACTACTGTCTGACTTTGGATAATATTTTAGAGGCATGGCAATACAGGTTTTGTGACTACGAGCTGCCTATGTGCCCAAAGCTTTAAGCACTTAAATGATACAAATCCAGTTGATTCCCACAACAACCCAGTGAATTCCTGTTACTAGCCTCTTTCTCATCTGTGAAATGAAGTTTCAGAGCAGTCAAGGAAAGTCATACAGTTACTATACAATTTCATGACTAAAATGTTTTAGGCCCCTGCCTTCCAAGAGACCAAGGCCTGGGCCCTCAGACAAAGCCCCCTTTAGGGGAGGAGTCACTAAAGCAGAGGAGCCATATAGGAGACTGTTCTGCATGGTGTGGGCCCAGTTCCCACTCAGAGATACACAGGACCAACGCTCACGGATATTTTCTCCCATGGGGAATCAGGCCTGCATTGTATCTAGACTGCTATGAGACTTGCTTTTGCTAAAAATCCCTCACTCTGAATTGAGACAGCAAGTGCTTACTGTAACTTCCTAAAATGCATGCTAAACCTTCCAAGGATGAATGTAACCAGTTCAAACACTTTTCTCTTTGCATTTGCAAATATCCTTCTCCCGTGATGTGATTAGCAGCATCATCTCCTTTGTTTTCTGTAAAAGGTAACCACCTAAAGTGAACCTGTGCATGGTAAATGAGGACTACCATGTAATGTGTCCAGAAAAGAAATAAAGGCCAGTCAAGGCAAGGGTGGGGGCTTTTTCTCCTCTTGAGAGAAAAGACACGCCAACCCTTTTCCTCTACAAGACTCTGTAGTCCCTGTGAATGTCTCGTGTCTCATCCACAATGTGGCGGACCCCACGATCTAGGGTCTGCATCAGCTGGCGCCCAGGAACAGGATCCCAGGGCTACCAGCCATCATTGTGGACAACACACCAACTTTGTTGGAGTACACACACATCAGCCCAGGTAAGGGCTGGTGACGCTGAGGGCTTTTCAGTTAGGTCATAGGGTATGTCAGATTTCAGAGGGTAAGGGTTTTCTTCCTATGTCGCCCTCTCCTGTGACCGCTTCACAACTGTACCTTCTTTAGTAAACAGGAGCCTTGCTCTTTCCCGAGTATTTGCCACAAACTCATGGGCTCTCTTTGAGCAGTTAACAGTCACAATGGTGCTCAATGCAACACTGTAAAAACACCCATAAGCTGATCCCCATGGCACAACCCCCAACCAGGTCTAGGCTTTGGAAAAAGAGCAAAACTTTTCCCTTCAATCAGCTTTAAAAACATCAACTAGTTACAGGACAATTTACAAGCATCTCAACAAATTCTTTCTTTTAAGCTGTCTCTTGCGGTTCCTTCAGTTGTGCCTTTCCCCTCCGTCTGCCTGAATAAGGATTTAAAGGTGCAGGTGGAGAAAATGCAAAATTGAGACTGGTTTTGTAACCGCCCTGATTTCAGTGGGAGGAATTTCAGAAAAAGGTTCTTTTATTTGTTAGAGTCTCTTTAAAGGTTTCTGCAAATCCGCAACCAAGGGGAACAGGCTCTCTAAGTAATGAGAGCAATGTTTTAAGCTAGTTCAGCTGCATTTTAGGGCTGTTGAATATTTCCCTGATAAGGGATCTTTAGACTTCATTATTTAGGAAAAAGTTGGGCAGAAGTTGAAATAACACTAAGTGTGGGATAAGATTCTAAAGTTAGCATCTCACTTTCTCCTTTAGAGGATTTTATTTGAAAATATTGGTTTGCTTGAATTTTGTTTTTGTTTTTGTTTTTGTTTTGAAAGGAATGGCTCAGTCTCAAAATATTTTGCTAAATTTCTGGTAAATATAATAAGATCTCTAATGTTATTACATCATAAGGATTCTACTCAGAAAGAATTTAAATTGATTGTTTAAAGAAGGAAAAATATCTCACTTCCCTCCAACAGTAAAATGCGCAGGAAGAAAAATAATGAGAAAATGTATCTTTTTAATCACTCTGAATCCTTCTGGAGGCCCAGGGACTGCTCTAGTCCTAGGAACAAGCCATGTGGAGCTTAGCATCCTCCCTTCCTCTTCTCCAGCCCCCCTAAATTTGTCAAAGGCACTAGATAATGAGAAGCTCATTTTTTTAGCACACTCAAGGAATGCAGTAATCAATAAAAATTAACAACAACAACAAAAATAAATGTATTTGCCAGTGGAGAAAAAACTGTTTCTAAAAGTTATGTATGTGTTCATAAATTTGTCAATCTAAAGCATGCTGTAAGTGGGACAGGGTGTGTGACATGTTAAAGAAATATTAAGAATCTCCCTTATTTATGCCGGAGCCATGACCCTTTATTGTAAAAATGAAATATAGGTGTACTGTCTCCTGGGGAGAACTATCCCTTCTCCATGGAACATTAAGTACCATTTTTTTAACTCAGATCATTTCCTTGGGGAAGAACTGGCTATTCTCCTGATGGGAATGGTTAGTCAAATGAGTCACAAAAGGCCCTTGGCTCACAACCATTTTTGTCTAAAACATATTTAGGTAGAGCACCCTGCCCCCCAATCTTTCCCACTTTCCTTGAAAACTCTGAACCTAGGAGCTACCAGGTCCTGAGACCCACAGGGCAATTAACTTGCTCCTCAAACTCATTGAAGGTTACAAACATAGCCAGTCACTCCAAAAAAATTAATATTCCTTGCTCCCAAGCTAAGCAAATTAGTAGAAAATGTCCTGTTTGCCAAGCCCTTAGCAAGGTACCCCCATCTACAGGAGTTAATCCTCAAGGACTAGGTTCTCAAATAATTTGGCAAACAGATGTCACTCATTACACTCCATTTGGAAAACTCAAATACATTCATATTTCTACTGATACTTACTCTGATGCCCTACATGCATCTGCTTTAACAGAAGAATCTGCTAAAAACATACAAGCCCATTGGCTTGAGGCCTTTAGTCACTTACGACAGTGCCAGCAAATTAAAACTGTTAATGGCCCTGGATACCTTGCCTATTCTACTCAGGTTTTTCTTCAGTATTGCAATATCCAACATAAAACAGGAACACCTTACATTCCAACTGTCAGGCATTTATAGAATGGGCTCATCATACTTTTAAAAATCTTCTTTAAAAACAAAAAAGGAGGAGCCATGAGTTCTTCCCCCAAAATTTGATTATCTTAGCCATGTTTACATATAATTTTCTAAATTGTTGGGAATCACTTTGTACTATAATTGAGAAACATTTTCAGAAGAAAGAGCCAAAGTAATTTTATCCTCAGGTTTTATATAGAGATTCCCTGGGAGATGGCTTTTGGCAGGGCCCTGTAGATCTCTTAACTTGGGGAAGAGATTATGCTTGTGTTTCCATTCCTACAGGTCCTGTCTGGCTGTCAGCCAAAAGAGTAAAGCCTTATCATGAATGGGACAGACACCAAGCTCTGCTACCTGGAGCCAAGAACCAATCAACTGACCGACCAGATGGCCCAGCTGACCCTGAATAACCAGAAGGAAAACAGACACCCACACCATCACTCATGGGCCTGGGTCTGCCAACGGAGGAGGATGGGGCCTGCCCCAATGACAGGGGTCAAGGGTCAAGTGCCTCCTGGAGAGGACAACAACCCCTCAGTGTCCCATAATGTTCCCTTTAGGCATGTCCCCGCCACATGGGGGGACATCAACACTCATAATGCTCAAGCAAAGGCCTTACCAAACAAAAAGTGTTCCAGACCTTCCACAATAATCTACAATGGCTGAACCCTAAACACTCGTTCAATGGACTAAATTTATGGGTTTGGGCCATGGCAGTCCTTGGATGTCTCCTTGTCTTAATACTTATTTGTGGTTTATGATGTATATAAAGGTTGTTTCCTTGAGATTGCATTAGGGAACAGCAAATAGTAGATTTCACAGGCTTAACAGCTATAGTTGCATTCACAAACAAAAAAGAGGGAGATGTTAGGAACTTCCCTGCCTGATTTCAGAAGCTGTAATCCCCCATGACTAAGGCTGAGTGAGAGACTTTGGGACCCTAAACCACTGAGGAAACAAAGCTTATTTCCTTGGCAGGTGCACTGCCTCTGACCACTTTACATGCAGGGTGCCCTTCATGGCCCCCAGTGTTTGGTCAGCTAGCCAATGACGGGTAAGATTCATCAAGGGAGGATCGACCTAAGACAGGCACAATCATGAGAAGACCCTTAGGGAAGGACTTGGGGGGCTATAGAAAAAGAGGGTGATGGACCCTTACCCCTTTGACATAGCCTGAGTCCTCATTCTGTCTGCAAGAAGTCTCCTAATCTCTTGACTGCCTTACTTCCCCTGCTCAACCTAAGCCTGAAACAATGCCAGAGGTGAGTGCAGCCCTGTGCTAGAGGGTAGGTTCCCCGAGGCAATCAGGCCTAAGAAAGAAAGCACACAATCCTGTGAAACCTGCTTTGCCAATACCCTCAATTTAAATGATAAGGGTCTAAGCCTGAAATGAATTTGTTTCCCCAAAGTTTTGTGGCCCTTTAGCTATTTTACCCTGCCTCAAAACAGGCTCTAAGAGTTCTTTGAATGTTATCTATTTGATCATTACTATCTGACAATGATTGATGGGCTCAATCTGAGAATGAGGGTCTTTGGAACCACTGGTTGCTTACTGATTATAATAATGCTCTGTATACTTCGACATATTTGCAAATTATTTTCCCAGAGTCGTGTGAGAGACCAGTAAGTAGAAAGCTTTGTGGAATCTATAGTGGTCCTAACTTCAAACAAGGGGCGAGACATAGGAGATCATCACAGACAGGAGGTTGGTTCTGTTAAATTCAATCTGAGACAATACCAGTTTTTAAATTTTGCTTAGAGTTTTAAGTCCCAAAACACTAGGCAACAGGAGACTTCAGCAGTAGGGTAATTTAGGAAGTGAATGTGGGGTATCTACAATGTTATTAAACATACCAGAAACATGGCCTGGCCATGATCTTAAACACCAGGAAAGAAAGTAAAATTATGAGACTGAGTAATTGGAGGTGTGAAAGGAGTAGATACCAGAAAGATGGCATGATTATGGCTAGATGGACCAGTTAGTTACACAGATGCACCACCTAGTAGAAATTAAATAGGAAGTCATCCATCCACTTTTTCTTTAAGTTTGCTTAAGTTTGTGTATTTTTTAAATTTTATTTTAATTGTTGTTTAAGTAAGTTTTCCATGTTTTACCCCCATCCCAGCCCACTCCACCAGACCTCCCTACCTCCCTCTTGTTTCCACTCCTCCCCCTTGTTTTTGTCCATGTGTCCTATATACTTGTTCCTGAAAACCCTCTCCTTTTCCTCTGAAATTCCCTCTCCAATTCCCTCTGGTCACTGTCAGCCTGTTCTCAATTTCAGTGTCTTTGGTTATATTTTGCTTGTTTGTTTATTTTGTCGATTAGGTTCCTGTTAAAGGTGATATAATATGGTATTTATCTGTCACTGCCTGGCTTATTTTGCTTAGCGTAAGGCTTTCCAGTTCCATCCATGCTGTTGCGAAGGGTAGGAGCTCCTTCTTTCTTTCTGCTGCGTAGAATTCCATTGTGTAAATGTACCATAGTTTTTTTTGATCCATTCATTTACTGATGGGCACCTAGGTTGCTTCCAACACTTGGCTATTGTAAATTGTGCTGCTATGAACATTGGGGTGCATAGGTTCTTTTGGATTGGTGTTTCAGGGTTCTTAGAATATAATCCTAGCAGTGGAATTGCTGGGTCAAAAGGCAGATCTAGTTTTAGTTTTCTGAAAAAAGTCCATACTCTTTTCCATAGTGGTTGTACCAGTCTGCAATCCCACCAACAGAGCACTAGGGTTCCCTTTTCTCCACAGACTCTCCAACACTTGTTATTTGTTGATTTATTAATGATGGCCATTCTGACCAGTATGAAGAACTCACATGACTCCACTCCAAGAAGACAAGCAACCCAATTAAAAAATGGGCAGAGGAATTGAATAGACACTTCTCCAAGGAGAACATACAGAAGGTCCAGAGACACATGAAAATATGCTCAATATTGCTAGCTATCAGAGAGATGCAAATTAAAACCACAGTGAGATATCATTTCATGTTCATCCAATTCTGATGGAAAATGGGCTCTGTGCAGGGTGAGGAAGTATTCTCCTTAGGGCAGGCCTGGCCAGAGTGGCATTCCTCCTTGAGACTGCCACTTCTATTTAATTTCTGTGACTTCCTTAAGAAGTATTCTTCATACTTTGGTCAAGATGTCATGCTCTTAGGACAGCTACTAAAAATCTTAGCCTGAATTAGAAAATGATAGCTCTGTGAGCTTGTTTGGCTACTCTGGTACTAAACTATGGGACCAGGAGCAGCACTGTAATTATTTCAGTTCTCCAGTGTGCTAATATTAGGCCCACATTTAATTTCTCCTATCTTATCAAATTCCTCACTGATAAATACCTTTAAAGCTCAATTAATTCAGCAATATGAATATATTCCCTGAGGAACATATAAATATCACTGCTGTGTGGAAATGGAGATTTCCTAAAAATGATCTACTGTCACAATGGATCCTTGAACTAGAGAAATTCCAACCGTGATTCAAGGGGGGAAATTTACAATAGTACTATTAATTTTTATGAATAATCATTTTAAATGTAATTATTAAGCTCCACTATTCAACAATGTTTAATATGCATCTGCTTACTGATACCTCTGGGTGGAGGAGAATTTTCCCTTACCACAAAAATTGGGTAACTTGAAATAAAGTCTATGCAAACATTGCTGCAGTGTTGCAAAGAAGTTCTATTTTTTCTCCCATTCTTACAAATAAGAAGCAATGAGAATAACACTGAATAAACTAAAAGATCTATGAAAATATCAAGGATATTCTTTTATCCATTGCAAAGCCTTATAGAAATGAAACCAGGCTTGACTATATATTCTTTTGCTTCATTGTCTTTTCAAACTAATGAAAAAGGCCATTATAATTAAAACTAAAACTAACTTAATTTGAGGTATATCCAATTCTACAATTTTATGATTAATTTTACTAAAAGTTTAGTTATTTCAAAACTCTAAGATGGATGTTTGTTGAATCTGTAAGATCCCAGAAACTGATATATGAAAAAAATGGAAATACATTTATATGTTTTCTAATATTTATGATAAAAATTATCCTTCTTTTATTTTTGGCTTAGTGAATATCATTTAATTCATGGAACCAACCTAAAATTGACTTCATGTATTAACTGTTTAGAAAGATTCATATAGCATATTTACATATGGGTTTATCAGATTAGTGAAAATCCCATTAAGAAAATTTTGTGTCTATTATTTTTCTTTAAAGTACAAAGAAATTCATTCAATTGTATTACCACCAGATGGATTAGAAAATTCATCACAGTATTTAAATCTTACCATGAATATTCAACTGTGTGCTAGGAATAATATTTGTCTAAAAAAAAACAAAATTTGGTTTTTAAATTTTTTATTTTGCTTCAAATATGAAATGCTATTAATGACCTTCCACTTAATCACTGTCAAACAAATTCTTCCTAATCTTTGTCAATTCATATTTGGTTACGAAAAACATTTTCATAGATCTTCCAGTTTTCTCTCTATTATTTAGAGAATTTGAAAGTTATTACTTTCATCTTCACAATAAGGAAAAAGCTGGACAAAGAGAAAATGAACAACTCATTCAGTATCTTCATAGAATTGAGATTCAGGGAATATTGCTGCCTTGAAAATTGGAGAAATGGCCCTGGCTGGCGTAGCTCAGTGGATTGAGCTCGGGCTGTGAACCAAAGTGTCGCAGGTCCGATTCCCAGTCAGGGCACATGCCTGGGCTGCAGGCCATGACCCCCAGCAACCGCACATTGATGTTTCTCTCTCTCTCTCTCTCCCTCTCCCTTCCCTCTCTAAAAATAAATAAATAAAATCTTTAAAAAAAAAGAACAAAGAAAATTGGAGAAATGGGTGAACACAGAAAATTATAGCATACCAAGATCAAAAGCCACCTGCTGAAACCAGAAACTGGTAAGAACACTTGAACAATAATTGACTAATATATGAATACTGAATGTAGACTAGCACAAGAGAGAAATCTTCTGAGAGCACAGCCTTAGAGTGACCCACAACAATTTGTGAGACTTCCCTCCAGAAGCCCTATATGTTCTCATGGTAAAGACTGAAGAAAAATCCTCTCATGTATCTGAAAGGGGAAAAGAAAAGTTACCATTTGAAATTGGTAATATTCCCACAGTGTTTTGAAAATTCCCACTGTGTTTTCTTATCCTTGAAAATGCTATCCTCAGAGGAAACTATTGCATTTGACCACCATGAGAAATACCCAAGTCCAATCCTCTCCAGCCTTTGACATGGGGAAAAAGAAATATTCAATTACACTTAACTAGTTTTCCAGACTCCAATTAAAAAAAATTACAAGGTATGCTAAAAGCAAAAGAAAAAAAAGCAATTTGAAAGGGGAAAGAAAGCATCAGAACCAGGTTTAGATAAGACAGAGATATCTGAGATATTTTTAAATTATTAGATTGGGGATTTAAAATTACTAATTAATATGTTAAGGGATATAATTAAAAAGTGGACAACAGATAAAAACAGATAGAAAATGTAGGCAGAAAAATGAAAACTAAGAAAGAATCAACAGGCAGTGCAGCAAAACAAAATAACAATGAAATAAAAATGAAAATTGCTTTTGATAGAGCTAATAGTTAGCACATTCAAAAAATCAATAAACTTAAAGATTGTCTATAGAAACTCATAAACTGAAAGCAAAGAGAAAATAAGTTTGAAAGAATAGAATATCCAACACCCAGGGCACAATTTAAAAAGACGTTGCATATATAATGAGAATGTCAGGGGAAAGAAGCAAGGAAAGAAATTTAAAGTAATAGTAGCCAGGAATTTTTCAAAATTAATGATGGACACAAAACCACAGATACAGGAAGCTCAGAAAATATCAAGTAAAGAAAATTTTAAAAAATATAAAATAGTTTATATCATATCAAATAGTTTATATCATTTCTACACAAAATCAAAGAGAAACTCTGGATAGAAGCCTGATGGGGGGAACAGGAATAGCTTACCTATGGGCAAATAAGAAAAGGGATTAATTATTCTTTTTGAAAATCATAAATGCAAGAGGAGAGTGGAGTAAATAGTTAAAATGTTAAATAAAAACCAAACTACTATCAATAAAAAATTCTATGTCCATAAACTTAACCTTCCAAAATAAAGTAGAAATACCTTCTCCGACAAACAAACATTAAGGAAATTTGTTGCTAGCAGCAGTGCCTTGCTAGAAATGTTGTAAGTTCTTCAGAGAGAGGTAAAACTATAGACATCAGAAATTAGGATCTTTGTGAGAAAAGAAAGAGCTGTAGAGAAAGAATAACTGAAGATAAAAGATATTTTTATTCTTAATTGAACTAATGAATATGGTTCAAAAAATATCAGCAGCAATATATTAAGTGATTATAGCTTATGAATAAGTGAAATAAATTATGGTAATGTTATAAGGAAAGGTGAGGAGTAATTGGCAATATTCTAAGTTACCCATATTACTCATGAAGAAAGAAAGCGTTATTTGAAAGTGATCTAAAGTTAGTAGTACATGTAACTTTTTTTGAAAGGTGTTGGGGTGCCTGTCCCTCACTTTAAACAGAGTAAAAGGTGCTTTTATATGAAGTCTTTCCTAAATATCCCAACCGTTGTTAATATGATGAGATGGTTTGCACAACATCAGTGTAACCTGGTAGTCAAGGAGAGAGGACTTGAATACACATGAGTGAACAGTGAGAACTTCACGATACTAATCAGTGGGGGCAGAGACGCCATTGAGTGAGCATGTGTACTGTGTGGCCATTACATTCAAAATGACTGAGAGAGTAGAGCAACAATAAATCTGCATCAAATTTTGTGTTAAGCTTGAATAGTCCTCTGCAGAAACCATTCAGATAATTCAGAAGGCCACAGCTATGGGCAACTGGTGATTGCCAGCTTATCATGGCAACATGCCCACTACACACCATGTCTCATGCAGAGTTCTTTGGTGAAACATCAAATCTCCCAGGTAATTCAATCCTCCTACAGCCCAGATTTTGCACCCTGCAACTTCTGGGTTTTCCCAAAATTAAAATCACCTTTGAAAGGGAAGAGATTTCAGACCATCAATGAGTTTCAAGAAAATATGATAGGGCAGCTGACGGTCACTGGGAGAACTGTGTAAGGTCCCTAGCTGCCTACTTTGAAAGGGACTGAGGCATTGTTGTCTTATGAACAATGTTTCTTGTATATTGTATCTTCTTCAATAAATGTCTATTTTTTTCATAGTATGTGGCTGAATACTTTATGGACAGACTTCATACTTTATACTCATGATGTTTTATAGAATTCTATATCTGAAACCCATGTAATTTTATTAACTGATGTCACAGGAATAAATTCAATTTAAAAAGTACTGGGTGTATAATAAATACATGAGGGAAAATTTGACAGACCTACTGGGAGAAACAAATAAATCTGCTCTTATAGTTGAAGACTTCAACACTTCTCTATTAAAATGAACAGACCCAGAAGGCAGAAAGTCAGTAAGGATATGTTGACCAAACAACACCATTAAGCACTCTAATCTAATAGACATTTACAGAAGAATTTATTTAATGACAGGAGATTATGCATTTTTCTCAAGTTCACATAAAACACTCACCATGACAGACCACATTCTGGGTTATAACATCTTAACTCATTTAAAAGAAAAAAAAATCACACAGAGTATGTTTTCTGTTTATAATGGAATTAAAATATACAAGTAACAGAAAGATGGATGGAAAATCCCAATATATCTGGAGACTGAACAACACACTTTTAAATAACACATAGATCAAAGTAGAAGAATCAAGAGAAGTTTTATAAAAGCATTTTGAACTACAATAAAATAAAGCAACTTAATAAAAATTTGTGGGACACAGCAAAAATGGTCCTTAGAGGATAATTTATAGCATTAAATACATATATTAGAAGAGAAGAACAATTTTAAAATCATTAACCTAAGCTTTCATCTTAGAAAACTTCAAAAGAAGGGCAAATTTAATCCAAAGGGAGTAGAAGAAAATAAATAATAAGAATTAGAGCACAAGTTAATAAATTTGAAAATAGGAAATTAATAAAGAAAATCAATGAAACCAAATGCTGGTTCTTTGAAAAAATTAATAAAATTGATAAATCTCTAACCAGGTAAATAAACACATACACACACACAAATTACTAATGTAAAAGCTGAAAGAGAAACCATTGATATTGATCCCATGGACATTAAAAAGATAATAAAGAAATATTATGAACAACTCTATGCCCAATACATATATAATTTATATAAAATTGATCAATTTCTGGAAAGACACAATCTACAAAAACCATCATAAGGAGAAATAAATAATCTGAATAGGACTATATCTATCAAAGAAATTAAATCAACAGTAAGTAACTTTCCAAAACAAAATTTACATGGCCTAAACTTTGGTGATTAGGTTTTAGGCACACCACCAAAAGCACAACTGATGAATAAAAATTAAAAATTTTGACTTTATTAAAGTTCAAAATATATGCTCTGCAAAAGACACTGTGAAGAGAATAAAAATACAAGCCAAAGATTGGAGGAACTACTGGCAAAACACATATCTAATAAAGGAGTTGTGTCCAAAATATTTTTAAAACCCTTAAAAATCAAAAAAGAAAAGCAACAACTTCATTTCTAAAATGAACAAAAGATCTAAACAGAAATCTCATCATAAATTGTACATACTGGTCAAAAGTATATGAAAAGTGCTCAAAATCATGCATTATTAGGGAACTTCATATTAAAACATCAATGAGATACCACCATACACCTATTAGAACTACTAAAACCCCAAAATTTAACAACAGCAAGGCTGGTGAGGATGTTGGCCAATAGTAGCTCTCATGCATTTTCAGGAGTATAAAATGGTGTGGCCACTTTAGAAGAAACATAAGCAGTTTCTTACAGAGCTAAACATTGCCTTATGATGCAATCTAGAAATTTTCCTCTTACGTACTTGCACACACATTTTGAAAACTTATGTCCATACCAAAACCAGCATGTGAATGTTTATAGCTACTTAATAATCATCCCAAACTGAAAGTAAACTTGATGTCTTTCAATAAATGAATGGATTAAAAACAATGTGGAACATCCATACAATGTTCAATGATAAAAAGAAATGAGTGACCAAGTTACACAAAGATATGGAATAACTTAAAATGATATAATAATAAAAATACTAAGTGATATAAAGAAGTCTGAAAAGTCTATATACTGTATGAATCTAACTATATGACATTCAGGAAAAAACAATGTTACAGACAGTAGAAAGATCAGTGGTTATCTAAGGCTGTAGATGAGAAAAGAGGGATAGATAGGTGGAGCACAGGGGATTTTTAGGGCAGTGAAGCTACTCTATATGATACTGTAATAGTGAATACAAGACAGTATTTATACATTTGGTAAAGTTCATAGAATGTACATCACAGGAGTGAATCCTAATGTAAATTATGAACTTCATTTATAATAATGTATTAATATTAACTCTTTAGTTGTAACAAATGCCACACTAATACAAGATATTAAAGTAATAGGAAAAACTATATGGGTCATGGGGGTGGGTTACATGAGAACTTCATATTTTTTGCTCAATTTACTCTTAACCTAAAACTGGTTTAAGAATAGACTATTAATTTTTAAAAGGTACTTATCATAAGCATCAGAACTACTTAAAGATTCATAACACAAAATTAGGCAGACATAAAAAGATCTTAATTGTTTTGATTTCTCTCACCATAGCAATAATACATACACCTAGGTTCACCTCTCTTACCCATGCTAAGTGGAAAAATTAGCGAGCAAATCCACCTTCCTATCCAAAGAATGACAATCACCACTGTAAAAGGATTTAATTCTGCTGCCATTTTAAAAGTCAGTCCATCTGTCCAGGAAGGATTGAAAAACTTACTGGTTTTCTTTCTCTTTCTCCATTAGGGAGTAGCAAAGAAATCTCACTGTCATCACCAGCACATGAGTGACCAAGGCATTGTCGAGAAACTCACCAGTAAACCTCACATTATTATTGTTTTCAGAATGCCTGTATGAAATGCTACCAGAGACCATTTTGTTACAGACAAGAATCCATTTTCTGGCATGAGATGTTGTCTCCAGTAGGCAAAAATTGTGATGAACAAAAAAATGGAGATATCTCTTTGGCAGTTTACATGCCTTTGATATTAATGCAGCATTAACAAAGAAGTTAAAGTTTCATGATATTCTGGTCAACTGTTTCAAAGTGAAATCAATTCTCACAAAGTAGGGTGTGGGTAGCAGTTTCCTGAGACTCAGCTTGGTGTTGGGCCTGAGCTGGCCACTGGAGCACACCAGGGGAAACTGCTGACACTATGGGGTCTCTGTTCCCTTAGAGCATGCCATACTGTGCTGCATCCACTGGTTTCATTGCTTTCCTGCCACGCTGCTGTCCCTGAAAACACTCTGAATATTATAGAAGAGCATCCAAATATAACCCTCTTATCTCCTTGGAAACAGAAAACATCTAGGTTTGGAGCTGAGCTCTGCTGACCGACTGGAGCCCCTGCAGCAGCTCAGCAGGATTGAAAATGCATCTCTGTCCACAATACACTCACCTGGTTTCCCTCAGTCCTTTTCTTCTTCCCTTGGCAAGTGAGGCAGGCTGAAAGGTTTGCAGGTGAACACCAAGGAGTCAATATGGGTTTTCTCATTATAATTCACTGATTACCATTTTATTTCAGGGTTGAGCAGTAATTACCACTAATGAACAACATGATAATTTGCTGCCATAAATCACCAATTCTATAGCTTTACCATTCAAAACAATGAATTAGAGCTTTTTGTGCCCAACGCTTGGCAGATTTCAGTGTTATCTCCCTTTCAGGTCAAGTTGTACTGCTATGTGCAGGAGACCGAGGGGAATTTCTACTCAGAGAAAACATTCTGGATTCCTTGATATGAATCACACAGAAAAAGACACTTTTATGGACTTAGCTGCCCATGTCTTGGTCATTACTGACATATTGCACTGCACCATTTGGCAATTTGTTTCTCCCAAGCGAGTTGTTAACACCTTATGTATACCATGACAAGTTGAGACAGCCTCCTCACTATAGCTTCTGCCTCTGGCTTTGAGTGAGATGTGAATTGTTTTTCTGGTGAAATATTCAGACATCTGGGAGTTTCTTGTGTGATGTTTTATCAGGGTTGAGGCAAAAAGGAAGATAAGTAACATATCAAGAAGCTACTGCAAACCAGGCACTATGTAGACACATTATGTCTACAGTGTCTTCTTGAAGGGAGTATTTCTTATAAGTCCATTGAGGATGAAAAATCTAGCTCAAGGGGTTAGGGTTAGGGTTAGGAATCCTTTCTACATGTATTCGACTCTATGCCTTCCAAAACAGGGACTACTATTCATACTCACTCTGTATTTATATAAAATTCCTGTGCATATAGTTAGTGCTTAAACAATATGTGTGGAATTAAATGGGAAACCTTTTGTATTGAAGAAAATTAATTGCCTATGAATGGTATACATTATACTATGTATCATATGTTGCAAAATATATATCATATATTTTTTATTCAAAAGCAACTACAAAAGTTCCATAGGCCAATTATATTAAAATACAAACTTTAAGAAATAAAGTCATTTAAATAATTCATAATAAATTAATATCTCTTATTACATTAATGCTTCTTAATGGCCTGCAGACTACATAAATGTTATGTACCCAATTAATAAAAGATTTATCAAGATGTGAACCTACTTCAGAAGGGAAGAAACCACAATAAAATCCATGATCCTCAAAGCATTAAAAGTGGGATTTAATTAGGATCTAAAATGGCACTAGAGTAGGTGGAAGCTACACTGACCTCCTCTCAGGACCAAACTGGAGTTAAACTAAATTGTAGAAAAATCATCCTAAATAACCATCTGAAGACTATTTGAATAGAAGTCTTTTTCTTTGCTTTTTTAAATTATTATTTTTTCCATCATTATTTATTTCCCCATACCCTCTACTACCTCCATCCCCTCCCCCAACCCCACAATCACCACATTGTTGTCTATGTCTAAGAATTCTTTTTTTCTTTTTTGCTCTATTCATCCCATCTCCCAGACTCCCACACAGAGCTATCAGCCTGCTCTTTATCTACAAGTCTGTCTCTATTTTGTTTGTTAGCTCAGTTTGTTCATTAGACCCTACATACAAGTGAAACCATATGGTATTCATCTTTTATTGACTGGCTTTTTTCACTTAGCATAATGTTCTCCAGGTCCCTCCATGCTGTTGCAAAGGGTAAAATTTTTTTCTATTTTATAGTCAATTAGTATTCCATTGTGTAAATGTACCACAACTGTTTTATCCACTCATCTACTGATGGACACTTGGGCTGTTTTCAAATCTGTTATCAGACTATGATAAATAATGCTGCAATGAACATAGGGGTATAGGTATTCTTTCAAATTAATGTTTTGGATTTCTTCAGATCAATTTCCAAAAGTAAAATCACTGGTCATAAGTTAGTTTAATTTGTAATTATTTGAGGAGTCTTCATACTGCTTTCCACAGTGGTTTCTCTAATCTACAATCTCACTAATAGTGCACAAGGGTTCCTCTTACAATACATCCTCACCAACACTTACTGTTTGCTGATTTATTGAGGATAGCCATTTCAACAGGTGTAAGGTAATATCTGATTGTGGTTTTAATTTGCATTTTCTGATAATTAGTGACCCTGAGCATCTTTTCATATGTCTATTGGCCATCTGTATGTCCTTCTTTGAAGCAGTGTTTATTTATCCTTTCCTCATTTTTTTAAATTGAATTGTTTGTTTTTTAGGTATTGAGTTTTATAAGTTTTTTTTTTATTTTGGGTATTAACTCCTTATCTGGAGTATCCTTGGTGAATATCTTCTCCCACTTAGTGGGTTGTCTTTTTATTTTTTTGATAATAAAAGTTGTTTTTCTGTGCAAAAACTTGTTTAATTTGATGTAGTTCCACTTGTTTATTTATTTTTTTTGTTTCCCTTGCCCCAGGAGATGTATCAGAACATATTATTGCTATGAGAAATACATGAGATTTTACTGCCTATATTTTCTCCTAGGATTTTTATGGTTTTGAGTCTAACATTTAAATCTTTAATCCATTTTGAGTTTATTCTTGCGTGTGATGTAAGAAAGTGGTCTAGTGTCATATTTTGGAACATACCTGTTCTATTTTCCAAACACCATTTACTGAATAGATTACTTTAGCTCATTTATCTTCTTGCCTTATTTGTTAAATATTAATTGACCATAAAGGCATTGTTTATTTATGGGCTCTCTATACTTTTTCATTAATTTATGTTTGTTGTGATGCCAGTACCATGCTGTTTTGTATTTGTTTATTTTACTATGACCTTGTAGTATAGTTTGATATTAGGTAGTATGATTCCTTTAACTTCATTTTTTTGTCTCAAGATTTTTGTTACTATTCAGGGTCTTTTGTGGTTCCATATACATTTTTAGAATATTTGTTCTAGTTCTGTGAAACATGCCATTGGTATCTTGAAAGGAATTGCATTGAATCTGTATGAATAGAAGGCTTACATCCAAGGATTTACAGAAGAAGCCACATTGAGACTAGACGGAAGGTTGGAGATTCAAAAAGTGCTGGCCCTGCTCTGATCAGTGTCAGCTGAAATTCCAGCAAGAGGTTCCCATATAACATTTGGCAGTGAAAATCAACAGGAATTCTGTCTTCCAGGGAGTCATGAGTCTGCTAGAGACACAGGCACACACTTAAATGGCCAACACAATTCCTAGCTATTCACCCTGGGCTCCAGAGGAGGGAAGACAGAGTATACTAGAGTCATGCAAGGAGAAACTGGGGTTTGTGTCTCGAAGGAGAGAGCTGAGGGGACAACCATTAGGACACCCTGTTCCGAATCACTCTACCACACTGCAGACACCATTTTTCTTGGATGGAGCACTCCTCTCCATATGGCATCAGCCTAGGGGAATGCAATAATCCTACTCCCTGGTCTACCTGTTGATCTACCCTGCAGAACTATCACCCTGCTAGTGGAGTCAGCTGCCTGAGTCAAGGTGTAGAAGTCTGGTCAGACTCAGGGTTTTTCAGTGACTGAGTTATATGGCTCAGCAGTGGGGCTATTCTGCCCATTTTCTTATGAATCTGACTGGTACCTCCCCCTCACAGGAGATCTGCTAATCATATTATTTAGGCTCCTGGCAGCCCCGTCTACTTGAATCTTGGTGGTTCCAACCTGCCCAATCTTGGTGGTCTAGGTATAATCCAGGACAGACTGAGTTATGTGGTGCTGAGGTGGGGTCATATAACCCAATAATCCCCAAGCCTGACCAGCACCTTCCCTTCTTCCAATTACCAGTGACCCTACCCTGCTGAGGTTGGGCTCCTGAAAGAACCTGAAAAAAACTCAGTTGTATAGCTCTAGATTAGGGAAAATTTTCCCTTGCACACCTGATTTGTGTAGACATTTCCCTTCATATGATCAAATTTGGTTTGTTTGGGCTTCATAAACACTGTTTCCCTCACCCTGATGACTCACTGAAACTCTACCCCACAAGAAAGGTGTGCAGGTACTCAATGGGTAGCAGCTAAACTTCAAATACTCTGTGACATTCTCTGAGTGACCTGAGACCCAGCAATGGCACCAACTTTGAACCTGTATAGTTTCCATGAACATTCTCACCACAACCTGGTGACTCACTGAGAATCTATTTCATGCAACTCGAGTACCACCAGAGGCTCTTTTAGTGCCTAAGACTAACAGGCAACTGTCCAGCAGAGATAGGAAAAGGCAGATGTCAGGGTTCCTAGAGACATTTCCTGACCTGCCCCCAAGTTTAGTGCAGGTAAAAGCCAGCCTTGGGGCACAGCTTGATCTTCCATGCACACATCCAGGCAAAGCAGAGGCAGCCACAAACTGTGGATCACTTTGTAGCTCTAAACAGGTTTCCCAGGGCCAGCCACAAGCAGTGTCTGACATGGGCCTGTACCAGAGTCCCTCCCAAGTGTCCTCAGAACAAACACACCCAGTGGCCAGCTTCAGTCAACATCAGAGCAGGTTCCAATTCACTTCAGAAGATGCCTATCCCAAAAAAAATCTTGGCAGGCATCAAAACTTGCTCAGGAAAATTCTGCTCTGTGTGGTCAGCCCCTGCATAGCACCTTGTACACTGTAGTCAAGGTTGATCTTCACAATCAGCCAGCCTAAGATAGAAACTACATAATGTGAAAGGGAATAAACCAATGAAAGGACATAACCCTTGCAAACATTTATGTACCCAATTTAGGAGCACCTAAAATGTAAAGCAGATCTTGATGGACATATAGAAAGATAATTACAGTAATACAGTCAGAATAGGCAATTTTAAAACCCCATTGACATCAATGGGTAGATCTTCCAGACAAAAAATACACGAGGAAATGGTGACCTTAAATGAACACCAGATAAGATTAATTTAATCAATATCTTCAGAGCATTTTACCCCAAAGAAGCAGAATACACATTCTCTTCAAGTGCACATGGAACATTTTTAGATACACCACATCTTAATCCACAAAATAAATCTCAATAAATTTAATAAGATTGAAATCATATCAAACATACTCACTGACCAAAGTGCTATGAAACTAGAAGTTGATAACAAGAAAAAATTGAAACACACATAAACACATGTTGTCTAAATAACATGATACTAAACAATGAATGACTTAACAATGAGATCAGCAAAAAAATCAAAAGATACCTTGAAATAAATGAAAATGAGAACACAACAACCCCAAATCTATGGGATACAGCAAAAGCAGTCCTAACAGGGAAATTCATAACACTGCAGTCTCAAAAAGCAAGAAAAATCTCAAATAAACAATATAACTTAGCTTTGCACAGTGGCAGTACCGTAGCCAATGAGGTTTATCTGAGGCGTGATTATTGCTAATTGAAAGCTTTTCCCAATACCCCACCATGACGACTTGAAATATAGTCGGCACTGGCAATTTTTGACGGTAAAAAAAAAATATATAACTTTACACCTATAGAAATTGGGAAAAGAACAATGAGCAAAGCCCAAAGAAAGTAGAAGGAAAAAAAGTAATCAAGATCAGACCAGAAATAAACTAGAGTCTGAAAAAATTACAAAAGATCAATGAGAAATCAAGAGATGGTTCTTTGAAAAAGTAAACAAAATTGATAAGCCTTTAGCCAGACTCATAAAAAAGAGAGAGAAGACAAATATAAAATCAGAAACAAAAGAAGAGCAGTAACAACTGGCATTAAAGAAATAAAAAGGATTGTAAGAAAATATTTTGAATTATACATCAACAAATTGGTCAATCTGGAAAAAATAAATACATTTCTAAAAACATACAATTTTGCAAAATTAAATTAGGAAGAAACAGAGAATCTAAATAGATAGATTACAATTAGTGAAATTGAAACAGAAAAAAAAACTTCCATTGATTTATGTGTCCATTCTTATGTCAGTAGCAGATTGCTTTGATTACTGTGGTCTTGTAATATAATTTGATATTAGGTATTGTGATTCCACCTACTTTGTTCTTCTTTCTCAAAACTGCTACAGCTATTTGGGGACACTTACAGTTTCATATAAACTTTTGGATTGACAGAAGGCCCAAAGACATATGAAAGGATGCTCAGCATCACTAGCCATCAGAGAGATGCAAATTAAAACCACAGAGAGATACTACTTCACACCAATGAGAATGGCTATCATAAACAAAGCAAAAAACAATAAGTGCTGGTGGTATTGTGAAGAAAAGGGAATCCTAGTACACTGTTGGTGGGAATGCAGACTGATCCAGCCATTGTGGAAAATAGCATGGAATTTCCTCAGAAAACTAAAAACAGAACTGCCTTTTGACCCCACAATTCCATTGCTGGGACTATACCCTAAAAATCCTGAAACACCAATTCAAAACATTCTATGCACCCTGATATTCATAGCAGCACAATTTACAATAGCCAAGTGCTAGAAGCAACCTATGTGCCCATCAGTAAATGAATGGATCAAAAAACTATGGTACATTTACACAATGGAATTCTATGCAGCAGAAAGAAAGAAGGAGCTCCCACCCTTTGCGACAGCATGCAGGAACTGGAAAGCATTATGCTAAGTGAAATAAGCCAGGCAGTGAAAGACAAATACCATATGATCTCACCTATAAGTGGAACATAATCAATAAAACAAACAAGCAAGAAAATGTAACCAGAGGCATTGAAATTAAGAACAGATAGTAGTCAGAAGGGAGGTGAAAGAGGAAAATGGGGGGAAAGGATGAAGAGTTGTCAAGGAACATGTATAAAGGACACATGGACAAAACCAAAGGTGAGTAGGATTGAAGGTGTGAAGTGGGGATAGATGGGTGGGGGGAGTGGTGAGGGGAAGATGGAGACAACCAACCATACTTGAACAACAATTAAGAAAAAACTCCCAACAAACAAAAGCCCTGTATCAGATGGCTTCAAAGGTGAGTTTTGCCAAAAAATTTGAAATGATCTAACATGTCTCCTTCTCAAACTCTTCAAAGAATTCAATAGGAGGGATGACACCCAAGCTCATTTTATGAAGCCAGCATTTTCCTAATTCCAAAACCAGATAAAGATACTACAAGAAAGGAAATTATAGACAAATAACCCTGATGAACAGAGGTACTAAAATCTTCAACAAAATATTAGTAAACCAAATATAACAATACATCAAAAACATCATAAGATCATATACCATGATCAAGTAGGATTTATTCCAGGGTTGCAGTGTTGGTACAATATCCACAAATGAATAAACATAATGTACCACATAAACAAAATGGAGGATAAAAATCACCTGGCCGTATCAGTAAATGTAGAGAAAGCATTTGATAATATCCAGCACAAATTTATGATTAAAAAAACCTCTCAGCAAACTGGGAATAGATGGAACATACCTAAACATAATGGCCATATGAGTGTGATAAATCCACAGTCAACAATATACTCAATGGGCAAAAATTAAAAGCATTTCCCTGAAGATCAGGTACAAGACAGGGATATATGCTTTTACCATTCTTATTCAACATAGTACTGGAAGTCTTACCCATAGCAATCAGAGAAGAAGTAAAAAAAAATTCAAATTGTAAAGGAAGAGGTAAAACTGCCATTATTTACAGATGACACGGTACTGTATAGAGATAACCTTAAATATCCCACCAATAAAGTTCTAAAACTGACCAATGAATTCAGTAAAGTATCAGGATACAAAATAAATATCCAGAAATTAATTGCATTTTTATACACCATTAATAAACTATCAGAAAGGGAAACTAACAAAAATCTCATTTACAGTTGTTTCAAAATAAATAAAGTATCAAAGAATAAACCTAACCAAGGATGTAAAAGACCTGTATGTGGAAAATTATAAGACACTGAAGAAAGAAATTGAAGAAGATATAAGAAAAAGTGGAATCATACACTGAAGATTAATAGAAAGAATTAACATTTAATATGTCCATACTATTCAAGCAATCTATAGGTTCAATGCAATTCTTATTAAGGTATACAATGGTGTATTTCACAGAACTAAAACAAATATTCCAAAACTTTATATAGAACCACAAAAGAACTTTAGTAGAAACAATGATCTTGAGAAACAACAAAGTTGGAAGAATCATGCTAACTAATATCAAACTATATTACAAGTCAATAGAAATCAAAACAGCATGGTACTAGCATAAAACCAGCCATATAGATCAGTGGGACAGTATAGAGAGCCCCGACATAAACCACACTTTAAAAAAGATTTTATTTATTTATTTTTAGAGAGAGGGGAAGGGAGAGAGAAAGAGAGGGAGTGAAACATCAATGTGTGGTTGCCTCATGTGCTCCCTACTGGGGACCTGGCCTGCCACCCAGGCACATGCTGTCACTGGGAATCAAGCTGGCGACACTTTGGTTCTCAGGCCAATACTCAATCCACTGAGCTACACCAGCCAGTGCATAAACCACACTTTTATGGTCAATTAATATTTGACAAACAAAGCAAGAAGATACAATGGGATAGACAGTTTATTCAATAGATAGTATTGAGAATATTAGAGGGATATGTTTAAAAAACCCTAGACCACCTTTTTATGCTATACACAAGAATAAACTCAAAATGAATTAAAGACTTAAGTGCCTTTCATCATAAAAATCCACAAAACCATAAAAATCCTAGTAGAAAACACATGAAGTAAACTATTGAACTGCACTTGTAGCAATATTTTTTTCTGATATATCTCCTTGGTCAAGTTTAACAACAACAACAAGAAAAACAAAAACAACAATGACAACGAAAATGATGGGACTACATCAAACTAAAATGTTTTTTCATAGGAGAAGAAATCATTAACAAAATAAAAAAGACAACACACTGAAGGGGAGAATATATTCACTGACACATCGGTTTATATTCAAAATTTATAAAGAACTTATATCATGCAACACCAGCAAAATAGATATTTCAATTAAAAAATGCCAAAGGACCTGAATAGACACTTCCCCAAAGAGGACAGACAGATGGCCAATACACATATGAAAATATGTTCAACATCACTAATCATCAGAGAAATGCAAATTAAAACCACAGTAAGATATTACTTCATACCCATTAGAATGGCTGTCATCAATAAATCAGCAAAAATCATGTGCTGTCAAGAATGTGTAGAAAAGGAAACCCTTGTGCACTATTTGGTGGTAATGCAGACTGGTGCAGCCACTGTGGAAAGCAGTATAGAGTTATATAGGGAACTGTTCCGAATGGTATGGCAAATGTAGCCCAGCCCTATCTGAAAACTGACAGGCACAAGTCAGCACACAGGAAGCAAAACCTATGGATCAGCTTTCCTGTGGGAAATCAGGCCTGCCTTGTAACTAGGCTGCTTTGAGGATTGCATTTTGCTAAAACTCCCTCACTCTGAATTGAGGTAGCAAATCTTTAAAGTAACTTCCAAAAATCTGTGCTAAACCTCCCAAGCACAAGTATAACTAGTTCAATCACTTTCCTTCACATTTGCAAATATCCCTCTTTGTAGTAATTAGCAACTTTGTTATCTGTAAGAGGTAACTACCTAAAAGGAACCTCTGCATAGTAAATGAGGACCATCCTTGATGTAATATGCCCAGAAAAGCAATAAAATCCTGTCCAGGCAGTGGACAGGGCCCTGTCTCACTCAGAGAGTGGCCATGCCATCTCTTTCTCCATAGGACTTCTGAAGTCTGTGTGAATTTGTTTGTCACATCCACAACACATGGACCCTGTGGGCTGGGGTCTGCATCTGAGTTACATTAAAAATTTAAAAATGTATCTTCCTTTTGACCCAGTAATCCCATTTCTGGGAATTTCACCAAAGCAACACAAAACACTACTTTGAAAAAAATATAGGCACCCCTGTGTTAATCACATCATTATTTACAATAGCCAAGATTTGGAAGCAGCCCAAGTGTCCATCAGTAGATGAATGGATAGAAATGCGTGGTATATTTCTAAAATGGAATATCATTCCTCTGTTAAAAAATACCTTTTGTGACAGCATGGATGGACCTGTAGAGTATTATGCTAAATGAAATAAGCCAGTCAGAGAAATAGAAATACCATATGATTGTACTTACATGTAGAATCTAATAAATAAAATAAATCAACAAACCAAATAGAAATAGACTCTTAGATACAGAGAACAGACTGACAGTATAAGAGGGGAGTTTGGAGTTGGGCTGGGTGAAAAAGGTGAAGGTGTTAAACAAAGAAAAAGCCTCCTAAGCAGACAACAGTATAGTAACAGAAGGAAAAGGGGACAAGAAGTGTAGGAGAGAGTAAAGAAGGAATAAATAGTGATTGAAGGAGGCTTGACTTGGGATAATAAGCACACAATATAATATATAAGTGATAGAGAGGTATAGCCCTAAAGCATATCATTTTATTAACCAATGTCATCCCAATAAATTCAATAAAAAATACATTTTAAAAGGGGGGATTAATTAAATATTCTAGAAAATTGAGAATTCAGGATACAGCTCTAACTCCACAAAATTTGAATTTTACCTTATGAGATCTTTCATAATCTTTTTGTTTAATGTAATATAAATATAGGCAGGTATTTTTCAAAGTTTCAAAGAAGTCATATTAAGAATGTGTCCTCCAGTTGAGTGGAACTCAAGCAGGCAACAACAGAGAGTCCCCTTGGCATTTGAAGCATAAAGGTATCATACTTTTTGGACCATAAGACATACCTAGGTTTTAGAGGAGGAAAATGGAAAAAAATGTTTGAAGCAAAAAATGTGGTAAAATATTTAACAACATAAATAACATAATATTTCACCAATGCAAATGTAAACAGAACTCAACAGCAGCATTAACAACCATTATTCTTCCCAAATTTGGGTGTGTGTGTGTGTGTGTGTCTTATAGTCTGAAAAAAATATGACAGATGGCCCCACAAAGATGACTCTTTGTTGTGCTCAGTTATCTGATCAAAAAAATTTATTTTTAGTTCTTGAGATATTTAACCCTGATTAGTTTGTACTGGTTGCAGTTTATAATTTTTCTGGGCAGGACAGTGTAAGGACCCATTTATTTACATTATTTTCACCTGTAATACAATTACCAAGTAAAGAATAATAGTCATTATCTCCCTGTCTTTTTTTAAATGTATAATCACCATCATCTCTTGCAAAGGTTATGAAAGAACAAAGCACAAGAACCAAATTTTCCAAATTTACTCTTGCAGTCTTCCTTCTTAGTTCCTCTGGTGACACATTGTCTTATGTACTTTACCCTATCGAGAAAGGAGCCATTTAAAATGGAAAAGGCCTGGAATTTATTTGGTCAATGCATTCCCTGTGTACAAAAATGTTATCAAGTATACTAGAAGAATATTAATTATGCCATCCAAGTGACAAAAATATGTTTTATTTTAAATTTCATAATTTCTTGTGGTCTCAAAATTTTGGTTCGTTATACAGAAACAAGAAAAAAATGTAATATCATTTTTCTCCTAATGTTTAAAATCCTGATGCCACATTTATGTAAAAATGTTCAACTATTTTAAAATACATTAAAATTTTAAATAAGGATGTTAATTTATATCATAAATCTTACTCCTCAAAACCTATAGAAATCAATATTTCATGAAAGCCAAAAGTTCACTAGCACTGACTGAACAAAGATAGGATATGACCTTATGCTATAAGATTTTTTGGATTGCCTCCAATGAAAGAAATATAGGTTATGGTATAATGTGTGAAGCATCAAACCCCATGTTCTCTCCTAAAAGTCATTACTAATAAAAAGATAAAAACAGAGTTGTAGATCCAACATGGAGGAGGAGTGAGTGGAAGTTACACTAATCTCCTCCCAAGACAAATCTGGAATTACAACTACATTGTGAATAAATCACCCAGAATAAAAAACTGAACAATAGTGAGAGAGAAGCCTTATTACCACAGACAGACAGAAGAATCAGCTTTAGCACAACATGACTGGTAGGGAGTGCAATGGAGACATGAGAGGGCTGGCTGGGCACCCACAGGAGGCAGCTGAAGCACCAGAGGGATATTTAAGCAGATGGTTGGAATATCCTGAAGAGTGTGGGGTCTAAACCCTAAGCTGGGATTCCCAACCTAGTGCACCAGAGCCCAAAAAGTATACAGAAAACATCCAGCTATGAAAAGCATCAGAGTTGCTCTCTGCCAGAGATAGATGGCTAGAGAGTCAAAGAGCTGTTTAAAGGGACAATGCATAAATTTTCATTTGCAGCCATTTAACCTGGGCTCCAACAAAAAGGGAAGGGGGACTGGTCTAGAGATGCTTCAGGAGAAATGGGACAGAGGCATTGAGGAAGGAACTGAGAAGCTAGCCATGAGGATCCTGATGCTGAGTCATCCCCCATACTGCAACAGCCATAGTGCTCCGGCAGACCACTCCCATCCAGGTGGCAGCAGCCTGAAGGGAAACAATAATCCCAACCTCAGGAGGGAGTCTGCCCCATCCTGTGGTGCATAAGTTTGACTGCTGAGTTCAGAGTGACTAGATTAACAGCTGAAGGAGAGAGCCACAGACAGTAGATCCCTAGTAGTCTCAAACAGGCTTCCTAAAGTCAGACAGGGTCACAATCTAACATCACCAGAGGCAGATTCAGAAAGAAAAAAAACAGTGGTGAATAATAGATGCTACCAAGATGAAATCCACCATGGTCTTTTCCGTGATTTGTGATACTTTTTTCCTGCATACTTCTTTAAGAATCATTTCTTGTCCTTCAAGTTTAAGTCACTAGACTTATTAAGTCACTGGATTTTTAAAAAGATTTTATTTATCTATTGTAGAGAGGGGAAGGGAGGGAGAAAGAGAGGGAGAGAAACATCAATGTGTGGTTGCCTCTCATGTGCTCCCCACTGGGGACCTGGCCTGCAACCCAGGCATGTGCCCCAGATTGGGAATCAAACTGGTGACCCTTTGGTTCAGGAGCCGGCACTCAATCCACTGAACCACACCAACCAGGGCTAAGTCATTAGATTTTATACTATAGTTTATTTTGGTTCACATATTTTGCCCCTTTCTTCTCTTATCACATTTTATCTTCTTCTTTCCTCTTATTATATTCATTTTAAATTTTGTTTTCTCTCTTGCCACAACTTGTTTCCATTTTACACTCTTACTATTTCTCCCCCTTCCAGCCTGTCAAAACCAATTTTCTTGTCAATGGTCATCTCACTTTCCTTTTTCCACTCTTAAAATACCCATGTTCTCTCTCCACCTTTAGCAATCTGTGCTCATTGGTTGTAGCTTTTTTTTTCAATTTAATCTCTAGATATTCACTATTTTTGTATTTCAAATCTCAAATTTTCCTGTTCCCCTATCCTGCTTTTTATTTTTGTCTCAAAATTTAATTTTTCCTATGTTAGCCTGGTTTCAATTCTTTACTCTTAGTATTCCCTCTCCTTCTATCATCTCAAAATCACTTCCCTTTCCTCTATACAACTCTTAAGATTTTCTTTTTTTTTCTCCCTCTTATTCCCATGCACCTATGCTAATTTTAGTTAATTTGTAATTGATCGTGCTGTGGTGGATTTTTCTCTCCAATTTGGCTCTTATTTTTTAATTATTTATTTACTGTTGTTCCTTTTTCTTTCTCTTTTTTATTTTATTTTATTTTATTTTATTTTAATTTCTGTTTAAACCTAATACTATATGCTTCTCTTCTCTTAATCCATTCAGTGTTCTTCATTTCCATATACTTTCTCTCTTCACATAGCTCCAATTTCCTACTCTTATTAGTACACCACCCTCTAATTTCTAAAAATCATTTTTATTTCAGTAGGTCACTTCATATTCACTATCCTTTATTATAATAGTCTTAATCATTATACCTTTATTAATACATGTTCATTTTCTGTTGATAGTTGGATTGAGGGTGGGAGTTATTTTTGTGGGTATGGGATTGTTTCCTGGGCTGTGTAGTTTTCTTCTGGCAGCACCTGAACAATGGCATACAAAATGTGGTGGGTGGAGTGACCCTCAGTCAACTAGCTGGAGGGAAGGACCCATCAAATAACAACCTAACAACAATCAAAACCAATTACATCCAGAGAGACAAAATAAGTGGCATGAGGGCTTCCTAAGAGCACCAAGTTCAGGAGATCAAGGAGACAGTACCACTAAATCTCACAGGGCTCTGACCACAGAAGTTCAAACCACAAAGACTGGAAGTCAAAACAGATCAATTTAAGAAGCAGAAACAAACAATGTGTGAGCAGAGTCTAACAAATAATGGGAAGACAAAGAAACAACCCCCAAATGAAAGGAAAGGAGGAACCCCCATAAAGAATGATAAATGAAATAGAGGCAAGTCAACTGTAATATATTAACTTCAAAATCATGGTTATAAGGAAGCTTAATTAATTCAGTAAGAATTACAAAAAACTACAGAAAAGCTACAAGGAACTTACTGTGAACTATATCAGCATGAAAAAAGACATAGAAATTAACAACCAGAGCCAAGAGGAAATGAAGAATACAATTTCTGAGTTGAAGAACACAGTAGAAGGAATCAAAAGCAGGATAGATAAAGCAGAGAATTGAAACAGTGAGCTGAAGGACAAGGTAGAAAAAAATTCCCAGAAAGAGCAAGAAAAGGAAAAAGACTCAAAAAAGAACAAATAGGGATTAAGGAAACTACAGGACAACATGAAACATAATAATACCCATATAGTAAGGATACCAGAAGGAGAAGAAGAAGATTAAGGGAAAGAAAATCTGTTTAAAAAGTAATGATGGAAAACTTTCCTAATTTGATGACAGAAAAAGTCACACAAGTTCAGAAAGAACAGAGGATCCCAAACAAGAGGAATCCAAAGAGGCCCACTGCAAGACACATCATAACTAAAATGTCAAAATTCAAAGAAAACAAGAGACTCTTAAAGACAGCAAGAAAGACACAGGAAGTAACATACAAGGGAGCCCTGACAAGGCTAGCAGCTGACTTCTCAACAGAAACACTACAAGCCAAAATGGTATGCCAAGAAATATTCCAAGTAATGAAAAGCAAAGGCCTGCAAAACTGCTAAAACCAGCAAAGCTGTCAGTTAAAATGGAAAACAGAATAAGGAGTTTCCCAGACAAAAGAGGCTAAAAGAATATACCTCCACCAAACCAGCATTGCAAGATATGCTAAAGATATGCTAAAGATATAATAAGATGAAGAAGAAGAAAGAGAGGGGAACACAGTTCAAAGGGGAAAAATGAATAAGTACTTATCAATAATAATCTTAAATGTAAATGATTTAAATACTCCAACCAAAAGACATAGAGTAGCTGAATGGACAAGAAAACATGACCCACACACATGCTGCCTATGAGAGACCCACCTCAGAATAAAGAACCTGTACAGACTGAAACTGAAGGGTTGGAAAAAAATATTCCAAGCAAATGGACAGGGAAAAAAGCCAGGATAGCAATACTTATATAAAGCAAAATAGACTTCAAAACAAAAGCTATAAAAAGAGACACAGAATGATACTCCATATTATTCAGGGGAAGAACCCATCAAGAAGACATAAACATTATAAACATATATGTACCAAACATAGGAGCTTGCAAATATATAAGGGAAATCTTGGAGGACCTCAAGAAAGATAAAGATAGCAACACACTTATAATAATAGATTTGAAAAACCCACTCTCAAAAATGGATAGATCTTCCAAATAAAATATCAACATGGATATTGTAGTATTGAACAATGCCCTGGATCAAATGGACTTAACTGATATTTATAGAACCTTTCATACCAAAGAAGCAAAATCCACATTCTTTTCAAGTGTACATGGAATATTTTCAAAGACAGACCACATGATAGGATACAAAACAAGCCTCAACAAATTCAAGAAAATCAAAATGATATCAAGCACTTTTTTTTACCACAACGCCTTGAAACTAGAAACCAACCTCAAAGAAAAAACTAAAAATCATTCAAATTCATGGAAAATAAATAGTATGCTATTAAACAATGAATGGATTAATAACAAGATCAAAGAAAACATCAAAAAGTTTCTGGAAACAAATGAAAATGAACACACAAAGTCTAAATCCTATAGGATACAGCAAAGGCTGTCTTGAGAGGAGCATTCATAGAGATACAGGCCTACCTAAAAAATATAGAAACATTTCAAATACACAACTTAATCCTATGTGTACAAGAACTGGAGGAACAACAAATAAAGCCCAGAGTGAGTAGAAGGAAGAAAATAATCAACATCAGACCTGGGGACTTCTGGCCAAGATAGCGGTGTACATAGATACACTTTGTCTCCTTGCACAAAGGAAGCACAACAACTAATTTAAAATAAAAAAAGAAAGAACCAGAACTGCCAGAAAATTGAACTGTATGGAGGTCTGACAACCAAGAGTTAAAGAAGAAACATATTCATCCAGACTAGTAGGAGGGGCCCCTTGTATGGATAGGAAGGCAGCTGGGGAGGAAAGGACATGGGGCAAGGCAACCGCTGGAGGACTGGGGCAGTTGAAGCGGTGGCTGATGGATGAGGCAAGGTATGGCTGGCAGAGTGGGCAGTCCCACATTTTTGTGCCCATAAAATGGGAGGAACAGCTGAGGAGCAAGACAGACTGCACAACCCAGGGTTTCATTGTGGGAACACAAGCCCTCAAAACCTGGACTAAAAAGCTGTGGCAGTTGAAGCACCAGGAGAAACTGGCAGCATCACAGGAGAGTTCATTGGAGAGACACACGGGATCATAGAACATACACAAACCTACATGGAAATCAGCACCAGAAGGGTCTAATTTGCATGTGGGCAGTGGAGGAAGTGACTGAAAACAGGGAAAGAGCTGAATAAGCAGCATTGTTCCCTCTTGGACACCTCCCCCACATACTGCATGACAATGCAGTGACAATGGGCTGCCCTCCCCCAGTAAATACCTAAGGCTCAACCCCTTCCTATATAACAGGTGCACTGAAGAAAAGAAATATGGCACAAACGAAAGAACAGATAAAAACTCCAACAATACAACTAAATGATGAAGAGATAGCCAATCTATAAGATGTGGTTCTGAACACTGTTAATCAATATTTTCACAGAAATGGTTGAGTATGGTTGCAAAATAGAGGAAGAAGTGAAGGCTATGTGAAGTGAAGGCTATGCAAAGTGAAATAAAAAATATATACAGGGAACAAACAGTGAAGGGAAGGATACTGGGACTTAAATTAACAGTTGGAACAGAAGGAAGAAATAAACATTCAAACAGAACAGAATGAAGAAACAAGAATTCAAAAAAAATGAGGAGATACTTAGGAACCCCTTGGATAACTTTAAATGCTCCAACATCTGAATCATAGGGGTGCCAAAAGAAGAAGAGGAAAAGCAAGAAATTGAAAACTTATTTGAAAACATAATGAAGGAGAACTTCCCTAATCTGGCAAAAGAAATAGACTTCCAGGAAGTTCAGGAAACACAGAGAATCCCAAAGAAGTTGGACCCAAGGAAGCACACACCAAGACACATCATAATTCCTTTACCCATGATTAAAGATAAGGAGAGAATCTTAAAAGAAGCAAGAGAAAAGGAGACAGTTACCTACAAAAGAGTTTCCATAAGACTGTGAGTTGATTTCTCAGAAGAAACCTTACAGGCAAGAAGGGGCTGGAAAGAAGTATTAGAAGTTGTGAAAGGCAAAGATCTACACAAGATTACTTTATCCAGCAAAGTTATCATTTAGAATGGGAGGGCAGATAAAGAGCTTCCCAGATAAGGTCAAGTTAAAGGAGTTCATTGTCACAAAGCCTTTATTTATAAAATGCTAAAAGGACTTAATTAAAAAATAGAAGATGGAAAATATGAACAATAAAATGAAAAAAACACAACTATCAACAATTGAGCTTTAAAAAAAACAAATAAGAACTAAGCAAATAACAAGAACAGGAACAGATTCACAGAAATGGAGATCACATGGAGGGTTATTAGGAAGGAGGGTGTGGAGGAAAATGGGGAGAAAGTTACAGGGAATAACAAGCATAAACAGTAAGTGCAAAATAGACAAGGGGAGGTTAAGAATAGAATGGGAAATGGAGAAGCCTAAGAACATATATGTATGACCCACGGACATAAACTAAGGTGGGAGAATGTTGGTGGGAGGGACAGTACAAGGTGGAGGAGAATAAAGTGGAGAAAAAAATAGGCCAATTGTAATAGCATAATCAATAAAATACATTAAAATATATTTAAAAGAACAGCAGCTGAGAAATCATAAAAAATCAGAGTAGAATTAAATGACATAGACACTAAAAGAACAATTCACAGATCAATAAATCCAGGAATTGGTTCTTTGAAAAGATAAACAAAATCAACAAAGCTTTAACCAGATTCATCAAGAAAAAAAAAAGAGATGACCTAAATAAATAAAATCAGAAATGATGGGAAGGGTTTACAGGAACAAATTTAAAGGACACATGGACAAAAACTAGGGGGAGGGTGGTAATGGGAAGGAAGTGGGGACGGTTGGGTGTGTGGGCTGTATTCGGAGTAAAAGGGAGAAAAGTGTACTTGAACAATAATTTTAAAAAAAATTAAGAAAGTGAAAAAAAGAAAACCTTGAAATAAATTTTATTATAATTTAAAAAAAGAAATGAAAGAGGAGAGATTACAACTGATATCACAGAAATACAAAAGACTGTGAGAAATCACTACAAACAATTATATGCCAAGAAATTTGAAACCCTGAGTGAAGTGTACAAATTTCTAGAAAAATACAATATTCTAAAACTGAGTCAAGAAGAAGCAGAAAGCCTGAACAGATTGATAAAAGCTGATGAAGTTGTAGCAGTAATCAAAAAACTCCTGACACAGAAAAGCTCTGGACCATAAGGTTTCACAGGAGAATTTTATGAAACATTTAAGGAAGAGCTTACCCCTATACTTCTCAGACTATTATAAAAAACACAAGAAGAGGGAAGACTCCCAAACTCTTTTTATGAGGCCAGCATCATCCTAATCCCAAAACCAGATATAAACACAGTAAAGAAAAAAAAAACCTACAAACTTATATCAGTGATGAACACAGATGCTAAAATCCTCAACAAATTTTTGCAAACTGCATCCAGCAATACATTAAAAAGACCATACACTATGATCAAATGAGATTCATCCCAGGGATGCAAGGATGGTACAATATTCACCAATCAATAAATGTAATGTATCACATAAACAAAAGGAAAGACAAAAATCACATGGTCATATCAATAGATGCAGAAAAGTCATTTGCTAAGTTACAGCACCCATTTATGATAAAAACACTTGGCAAAGTGGGAATAGAAGGAGCATACCTCAACATAATAAATGCCATATATGAGAAACCTACAGCTAACATATATTCAATGAGCAAAAACTAAAAGCTGTCTCACTAATATCAGGAACAAGACAAGGGTGTCCACTTTTATCTCTTCTATTCAACATAATATTGGAAGTCTTGCCAAGCCATCAGACAAGAAAATGAAATAAAAGTCATCCGTAATGAAAAGAAGGAAGTAAAACTGTCATTATTTGCAGATGACATGATACTGGACATAGAAAATCTGATGGACTCCACCAAAAATACTACTCAACCTAATAAGTGAATTTGGCAAAACAGTGGTATGCAAAGTCAATATTCAGAAATCAAAGGCACTTTTACATATTAACAATGAAATATCATAAACAGATTAGAGGAAAAATCCATTTCCTATAGCAATAAGTAAAATAAAGTACCTAGGAATAAATGTAACCAAGGAGGTAAAAGACCTGTATTCAGAAAACTACACAACATTGAAAAATTAAGGAAGACATAAATAAATGGAAGCATATACTGTGTTCATGAATTAGGAGAATTAACATAATCAAAATGGCCATGCTACACAAAGCAATATATAGACTCAATGTAATCCTGATTAAAACACCAGTGTCGTATTTCACAGATATAGAACAAACATTTCAAAAATTTATATGGAACCATAAAGAATCCCAAATAGCCTCAGAAATTTTGAGAAAGAAGAACAAAGTAGGAGGCATCAAAATACCTGGCATGAAACTGTATTAGAAGGTCACTGTAATCAAAACAATCTGGCATAAGAATAGACACATGGACCGAAGGAATAGAATAGAGAACCCAAAAATGAATCCTTGTCTCTATGGTCAATTAATATTCAACTAGGGGCCAGGAACATAAAATGGAGTAAAAAAAATATCCTCTTTAATAAATGGTGTTGGGAGATCTGGACAGCTACATGCAAAAAAAAAAATGAAACTTGACCACCAACTTATACCATATACAAAAATAAACTCAAGATGGATAAAAGACTTAAATATAAGTCATGGCATGATAAAAATCCTAGAGTAGAACATAGGCAAAAAGAATTCAGATATTCCACACAGAAATATTTTCACTGATATGTCCCCTAGAACAAGGGTCATAAAGGAAAGAATAAACAAATGTGACTACATCAAATTAAAAAGCTTCTGCATGGCCAAAGAAAACATGAGGTAAATGAAAAATGAACCAACTGCATGGGAAAATATATTTGCCAATGATACATGGAACAAGGGTTTTATTTCCAAAGTATGTAAAGAACTCACACAACTTCATACCAGGAGGACAAACTCTCTAATAAAAATGGAGACACTGTACTTGAACAACAATTAAGAATAAAGTAAAAAAAAAGGGGGTAAAATATCTGAACAGACTTTTCTCCAAGAAAGACATACAGAGTGTCCAGAGACATATGAAGGATGTTCAGCATCATGAGCCATCAGAGAGATGCAAATTAAAAGCACAGTGAGATACCACTTCACTCCAGTCAGAATGGCCATCATAACAAATCAACAAACTAGTGCTGGAGAGGCTGTGAAGAAAAGGGAACCCTGGTAAACTGTTGGTGGGAATGCAGACTGGTGCAGCCACTGTGAAAAACAGTATAGAATTTCCTCAGAACTCTAAAAATGGAACTGTGCTTTGACCCAGCAATTCCACAGCTAGGATTATACCCTAAGAATCCTGAAACACCAATTTAAAAGAACCTTTACACCCCAATTTTCATAGCAGCACAATTTACAATAGCCACATTCTGGAAGCACCCTAAATGCCCATCAGTAAACAAGTGGATCAAAAAATTGTGGTACATTAACACAATGGAATTCTACACAGCAGAAAGAAAGGGGCTCCTACTCTTCACAACAGCATGGATGGATCTGGAGAGTAATATGGTAATGAAATAAGCCAGGTGGTGAAAGACAAATGCCATGTGATCTCACCTATAAATGAAACCTTATTAATAAAACAAATGAAAAAATAGAACCAGAGACATGGAAATAAATAATAAAATGACAGTGCCCAGAGAGGAGGAGGGAGGGAGAAAATGGGGGAAAGAAATAGATAGGTCAAGTCAAGGAAAACAGTATAAAGAGCCCATTGACAAAGACTACTGCGGGGTGGAAGATTGAATGTGGGAGGTGGTGGGTGGGTAGGGCAGGGGATAGTAATGGGGAAAAAAAGAGACAACTGTAATTGAACAACAACTGAAAATAATTTTTAAAAATAAAAAATAATAAAACAAAATAAGGTGAAGAATAAGAGTTTGCTGGATGGGAGTAGGTGGCAATTTAACAATTAATGTGAAGGCTTTAAATGGCACAATGGGCTGTTTTCCATATCATTTCAGGGAGAGGCCTTTGCCATTGGAAGAAGGAGAAAGCTCTTCCAAGCAGGGTCATGAACCATGGACCATCAACATGAAAATTTCTTTTGCAATAGTTAACTGAATAGGCTTGTGAACTGTTTCTTTCTTGATATTATTAAGAGATAGTCTTAAATCTCTGGCACCATCCATGATCCAAGTTTGGTTTGGAAATGGGAGAACAAGGGCTTGAGATCTCGCAGTTCACTGTAAAATTATTATCCTTCATGGTCCCAATTATTAACTATATTTTCTATATATATTTTACCTTTCAAGTGATTTGAAATTGTTAGGGGAGTTGGGTTTTACTACTTTGTCTCTTCAACTGAGGTGTCAGGAGAATGCCTGGAGAAATAAGGGAATGCTTAATAAATATTTGACTGATTAAAAAAAAAATACAGCCTGCGAATGTTTACTAGTTGCCCCACTCAATTTCTAAGGAGCATATTGAAGGAAAGCTCTTTAGAATAGAAGCCCTACGTATTTGTACTTCTTAATCCCCTCCCTTCTCCACCTTTTCCCCTGTACTCCCATCTCTTCTGATAACCATCAAAATGCTCCCTGTACCCATGATTCTGTCTCTGTACTTGTTTGCTGAGTTTGTTTTTTAAATTCAATTGTTAATAGATATGTATTTATTGCCATTTTATTTTTCATATTTTTATCTTCTTTTTCTTAAATAAATCCCTTTAACATTTCATATAATAAGGGCATGGTGATGATGAACTTTAGTCTTTTCTTGTCTGGGAAGCTCTTTATTTGCCCTTCAATTCTAAATGATAGCTTTGCTGGAGAGAGCAATCTATCTAGTGCCTGCCTTTCATGACTTTCCTGGATAGAGCAATTTATCTATAGGTCCTTGCTTTTCATGACTTTGAATATTTCTTGACAATCTCTTCTAGCCTGCAAAGTTTCTTTTGAGAAATCAGCTGACACTCTTATGAGAACTCCCCTATAGGTAAATAACTGCTTTTCTCTTGCTGTTTTAAAGATCTCTTTATCTTTAACCTTTGGCATTTTAATTATGATGTGTCTTGGAATGGGCCTCTTTGCATCCATCTTTCATGGGACTCTGTGCTTCCTGGACTTGCATGTCTATTTCCTTCACCAAATTAGGGAAGTTTTCTTTCATTATTTTCTCAAATAGATTTCCAATTTCTTGCTCTTTCTCTTCTCCTTCTGGTACCCCTATGATGTAAATGTTGGACTTCTTCAAATCATACCAGAGGCTGCTTACACTATCCTCATTTTTTTTGGATTATTTTTTCTTCTCATTCTGATTGTTTGTTGTCTGTTTCCTTATGTTCCAAATCATTGATTTGATTCTCAGCTGCCATTGGGGGTATAAAATATATTATTGGAAATGGAGTAGCCATAGAATCTATGCATGATCCATAGACATGAAGAATAGTGTAGGGATTGCCTGAGGGAAAGGAGATGCTGGATAGAGGCGGGCAAGGGGGAAAATTGGGACAACAATAATAGTATAATCAATAAAATATAATTAAAAAAGGAAAACTGCAATAGGGCTTAAAGGAGAGAGCTTGACTGGTCTGGGGAAAAAATTAAATTAAATTAAATTAAAAAAAAAGAATAGAAGCCCCAATATACTACCAGAGGAACTCAACAGGTAGAAATCACCAGAGCAATAGATGAGTTAGAGGAGTGAGATGAAGCCCACAGGAGCTGGACAGCCTAATGGTTGGGTTTTATAAGCCATGTTCAATAATTTTGAGAGGACTTTGGTAAAGATTATATAGTCTTGACTCCCAATAGCAGAGGCCAAAGTTACATTGCACCCCACCTCATTTCACAGCTTTCAAGCTATGGGAGTATGTATATAAAAAAATTAGCAGCATCTAGATGCAGCTCATGGAAAATACAGAAACATTATTGATATCTTGGATAGGGTCAGGATAGCATTTACTCAGTACATCTAGAAAGACAGAAATTTGAACATAGCTACCCTTTAAGTATGCAAATGAAAATAAGTAATAACCCGACAACTGTTATGGACTAAATGTTTGTGTTCTTTCCAAATTCATATGTTAAAAAGCTAACCTCCAATGTAGTGATAGTAGTAGAGGGGGCCCCTGGGATGTGATTAGGTCATGATGGCAGAACTCTCATGAATAGGTTAGAGCAACTTACACCATGGAAGGATATAGAGAAAAAACAGCCATTTAGTGAACCAGGAAGCAGGCTCTCACCAGGCACCAAATCTTCTGGTGCCTTGATCATGGACTTCCTAACTTCCAAAACTATGAGACATAAATCATTGTTGTCATCCAGTCTATGGCACACTTGTTATAGAAGCCCAAATGGACTAAGAGAACAACCATTTAAATTCTGCAGAGAAAAGAAAGAAGAAAGTAGAGTAACATGAGTAGGGTTCGGAAAGAATGTAGGAAATCATTATGAATGCAAGCAAAGTGAGAACCAATTCTGAAAGAAAATATAATTAAAAGAAGAGAAGGAAAATTTCCCATTATTTGAACTATATAAGAACTTAATATGAATGATAATTCAATAAAATCATAAAAAGTAAAAGATGAAATAGAAAGCAATAGATCTAAATAAAAATATTTTGATGCCAGACTTCTTGTGAAGCTACATTCCTGAACAAACTTATTCATTCTATTGAAATGAAAAAACTTGTAATATACTTTCAGTGTAAAGAAAGAAGACAAAGATATTATGACTTAGGAGAAAATGGATAGGCAACAGATAAAATGATAGAGAATAGATTAAGGTAATACACACAGATGACAAAATATAAGACCAATGTGGTCAATGTTTATGAATGCAACAAATTGAACATACATATATGGATATGGGTGGTTTCTAGATTTTGCAAATCAAAAAGACATTTTATTAAAATGACAACAGATAGATATTTTCAAATTGAATAAAAACTTTAATGTTAACTTCTCTTTAAAAATGCTACTAATGAATTCAAGCCAATCAGAATATGGATTCTGGCATGGAACACAATTAATTAGATGCATTTTCTACATTCTAGAAAATCTTGAAGAATGTATTCTTGTTATACATACTATAAATTTAGGTCATCCTTTCTACATTATTGAAAATATTCTTTTTAAAAAACTTTTGAATTATTCAAGTTTTCTATTGTATTGTATTCTATTCTATTCTGTATATCTATATTGTATTCTATTGATATTAGGTTTGTGTCTAATCAGTTCCATCCATGTTTTGAACTGTATATCAGAATTATATTGGGCCCCCCAGGAGAAAAATACCTAATGATATTTTTGTTGATATCATTGTCACAACTGACATTCTCTGAGATATTTTCATCATCTACCTTTTGGACTTCTTAATATTTATCTTATTCTCTAACATGGAGCTTCTCAACCTCTGTTACAGGTGAATTGAAAGGTATTGATTACCTAAGACACAGGAAAGTCTGAGCAAGGTTCTAAAATGTATCTAAATCTCAAAGACCTGTCACTTCCAGCCTTGAAGTGAGCAAAATTATCACAGATTTCCTGGAAAGAAGGCCTGATTGGACTGCCATCTGACATTATGCCCCATTGTAAGATCAGCAAATTATGGCTTCTGAACTTGTCCAAGGAAGTGTTCTCTCAGCCCATCATGGAAAAGTCTTGAGGAGCAGTTAATTTAGGTAAAAAGAGGCACTGAGAACTGCAATGGTGAGGCTGGGTAGGGTGGAGTGGGAGCAGGGAGTCAAGGGAGCAAGGTGGAACAACCTACATTGATTGTCTTTAAACATGTGACATATCCACCTGTGGCTGACATTCATTTTTAGTGGCATCCAGGCTGGCTTCCATATATTGTCTAATAATCCAAGTCATCCTATAAGTCTGTTCTATTATTTCAGAATAGTTGATATAGAAAAGTTTTACTGACTTACATACCAATTTGCATTATCACAAAATATCTCAAATACTTGTCAGTGAAAAGGACTTATAGTTTCCTAACTATAATTTCAACTGCTATAAATATTCAAATGATTGTAAAAATGGTTTAAATTTTGTATTACTCTCTTGTCTATGGTGACATTCAAAAGTTTGAGGAGATTACCATCAAAGAGTATGAGAAATTAAGTATAGTCATGTCAATCAGAAAGCCTAATATAAAATATTGTTTATGTAAGCCATCTCCAGCTTTTTGTTTTAATTTAAAAAATAACATATGTAGAAGTTTTATATAAACTAATGAATTAATATCATCCTAATACTTTATATGTTATTTTATATAATTGTGTAATATAGAGATTATATTATAACAGACATTGTCATAAAACAATTTCATATTCCCCAAATAACCCCTTGTGTGTCCCTTTATATTCTAAAATATATTTTCTAAGTTTAATATGATATGAAAAATGACTAGGAACCACTGTTTCAACAACTTTCCTATCTCTATAATATCACCTTGATGCTTTTTCCAGGAAATGTCTTCCCTATCCTGCTTCCTTTCCTTCCTGTTTAGCTGTTACTCACACTCTACATCCCAGTCCATGGCAGGGGACTGTCTTCTGTGCTGAATGAGTAATTAGCATCCATGACACAATAGGAGGAGCTGCAATGCCATGCCACCATCTCTTATATCATATCTGAAATTTTAGAAATTCTACTTTGCATGTTCATAAGAAAGTAGTTAAAACACAAAATGGCAATGTAAAGTGATAAACTTGAGTGGGATAAGGATACAGAAACCAGAACTAATAAATATGAAAGTGCAGACATCAATCCTTTTGTCTGGAATTTTGCTTGTCTTTACAACATACATATGTAAATATATATTATTTTACATAAAATATTTTACATAATAATGTAAATATAATTGAACTGTTATAATAACTAATAATAGCCATCAGATATATAATATGTATATATGCTAATAAAATGTTACTAGAAATGGCCTTATAGATGTGTTTCAGTTAGTTAATATTTCTATATGTCCATACATTAACATATCAACCTATGCATTCAGCTATAGTAACAAATATTAAGATTTGAAATGTAAAGCTAATATAAAAGAGGATTATTTTAAATCAAATTAGGAGTCATCTTTATGACAATGTTTCTAAATTAAAGTGCCATTTAAAAATATGTTAATTATGAAACTTACCATGAAATCAAAAATCTTCCAAACTGAGAAGACTGGCACTAGGTATCTGAGTAATGTGAATATGGACATACACTCCACAGCCAAGTTCTTGCGTTATAAATGACTCTCACATATAGTCTTAGCCATCTGCTGCTCTGTTTGACCTTATCCCACTGTGTTCTATTTACTTCTGGTGCTTGAGAAATTTTCACTTGTTCTGTAGCTACCATTCTGCTGCTGTTTAACTAGCAGCTACAGAGAATCGTTAAAGGGCTCATTATTCTTCTCAAGGACACTCCAGGAGCTTGGTGGGAGTGGAGGTGAAAGGTTCATTATACACAAAGCAGTATCAGCATTCTGAGAGCAAGGAGACCTCTGAGCCTTTGTATAAGAAGGATTCTAGGATCTTTTGTGAATTGTCTTTTTGGCTTTCAATCTTCTGGCCTTCCATCATCCCACATTCTAGCCATGTTCCTCACCTCTCTGAGGTTTGAGGGTATTGGTGCAGTAGTTAATAAAAGCCACATATATGCACCAACACACACTATAAAAAAAGCTAGTTCTATATTAACTTATGCTTTCCCAGCTCTAGTACCAGCCCCATTTCAAAAAGCAATTAGAATGAAATTAGTCCTAGCCCTGAAAGCTTGAACTGATCTCATAGGGTGTGGGTGCTGGCAGTGACAGTATGATAGTGAACTCATCACACACACACACAGTCTTTCAAAGCCTTTAGAGAGGCAAGTTAAAATCAGAAAGAAAAAAAATTAAAATTTTCTGTAATTATAAATAAAATTCAAATAAATGGGCTATATTTTCCTGAGATTATAAGAAATCTTGGACAAATGCAAATGCTTCCCAAAAAGGCAAGTGCCCTCTGTGTAAGAAAGAATCCAAAACCCATATTTATTTTAAATAAATTAAAACAGACCTTATAATGCATGTTCACAGATAATTCTGTAAGCTCAGTAATTTCTTCTCCCCTATGCCATCCTTCTAGCAGATACCTCTCTGTTAGGATTTGAGGGTATGTCTGGTTTATTCAGTTCCTCTGAAACAATGTTATTTTTAGGATACTTTGAAATGTACAGAAATTCCTTTCCTTAAAATTACATTTTCCTCTATGCCTTTAAATAGTAGTCATTGTCAACGATATACTATTTTTAGAATAGAAATACTATGCTGGTTTCTGAACTGTTATATATGACTATGAGAGTGACAATTTTATTCTTGAATATTTGCCCATGCTGACAAAGGTACTGATACTAAGAAAAGCAGAGATAAGAAAAGGGGGACACAAAGATAAAAATATCCACATTTTCACAATCAAAGAAAAACCACTGTTTCTGTATTGACATATTTCTTTCTAAGTGCCTTTCTCAGGGCATGTATTTTGTTTTTGTTTCATTGCTAATGTTCATTTTATAAGTACAGTTGTCATCTCTACTACTTTGCCTAAATTGTAACAGACCTGATCCATGTTCCTTTAGACACTGTTCTTTAAGAGCAGGAGGAAGGCCAGGGCAGGTGACATGAGAACAATAGCTCACCTTTGGCAAGCACTTACAATTTCTAGTCTGAAATTAAAGGGAAACTTTTAAGTGTCTCTTAAGTGTTAGAGAATTGCTCTGTTAATGACTTTGACTATTAGAACCTATGACCTTGAATGAACTTTATAAATAAATTTTTATTTGTGTCTCATTTCATACATGAAATAAAGACCAGAATGGGTAGAACATCACCTGCTAGTAATTTTGCATCTAACTGGTGAAATTCAGAGTAAAATTCACTGCCTATGACCCTTAGTGCTCCTTCCTTTCAGGGCCACCTACAATATTTGAGAATTTTAAGAAAAGAGAACAAACAGGATCCCAGGCCCACAGCCTACCCTTTTTGCTCCTCCCCCAATTCTTACTTGAGAAGAGCATGCATATGTATATGTGAATGGTCAATTAACCTGTATGTCCATGGGTAATGCACAGTATTCTCTCTGGAATTTAGACCCCAAAGGTTCTCTGACACCTGGAGGGTGCTCTTAAAAGGGAGATATGAGTTCTAGTAGGCACATCCTCTTGGTTCCATTTTCAGTTGGGCTGTGAGGGAAGGATTTAAGAGTTGACCCCCAAAACACTGTAAGAAGTGTAGGAGTAAGAAGTGGAAAAGAGGAACTCAATAAAGGGTGAGTTAATAAATTTTCCACTCCTCCTGGCTGGTGTAGCTCAGTGGATTGAGCGCGGGCTGGGAACTAAAGTGTCCCAGGTTCAATCCCAGCCAGGGTACATTCCTGGGTTGCAGGCCAGAACCCCCAGCAACCGCATATTGATGTTTCTCTCTCTCTCTCTCTCTCTCTCTCTCTCTCTCTCTCTCTCTCTCTCTCTCTCTCTCCCTCCCTTCCCTCTCTAAAAGTAAATAAATAAAATCTTAAAAATAAATAAATAAATAAATTGTCCACTCCTTATTAACATTCAGGGCTCAACCCCAGTGTGAACACTCTCAAAGACTTTGTTGGGATGATGTCATCCTTTGTTGAAAGCACCTCAGGATTGTTCATCTTTGGGGAAAGTAGCTAGGATACTTATTATCAACCATGATATCTCATTCACTGAGGCTCATTCTTGAAGCTTTAACTTCCAAGCATTTCTGGCTTCCCCTTGATAAGTCAGCAAGTTTGCTAAACTGGGAATGGGCTCTGGTTGCTAGACTGTAAGGTCTAAATTATGTCTTCCTTTTATTATTAAGTAATAAGTGAATATATATCACAATATACCTTTACAATGTCCTTAAAAGATTTCATTTCACTACAGTATTTAAATTTAAAGAATGAAACATTTCTATTATTCCCTTAAATATTATGACTGTTAGTTACTTAAAAGCATCATTCATTAAAGAAATAAAGAGATTGGAAACAAGGAAGTCTTGGGTTGTTTCTGCAACTTGCCAGTTATATTACAGATGAATCTTTGTGCATGGAGCAATACCTTTTAATTTTCATCTGGACATTTAACCATCTTATGTCATTTAGCATTTAAAAGTTACTTGTATCAAAAATTACTCAGTTCTCTAAAGCATTAGATGATGGTTTAAAACATCTATTTGTTTCTCATAAGCTATTTAACTCAAGTATAATTTAAAATTCTGAAGCAAATGCTCAGTACTTCCCAACCCTGCTTCTTCCATAAGTGCTTACATGTTCAAACAAGTATACATTTACTCATATTTTAAAGACTCTGTATTGCTGCATTTTAATCAAGTTCTTTTCAAAAGATGTTAACAGTGTATTGTGATGGTAAAAGCTGCCCAAGCTGGTGATCTTTGCATGTGTTCTTTACCAAAGCAAATTTCATCTCAAATGAGCAGATGGATGGAAATAGACCAAACTGGAGTTAGTGAAGGACCAGGATGATCTCAGCTGATGACTGATTCCCGCTAAACATGAGTGTGTGACTTGTTGCCAAGAAGAATAAAGATTCCAGTTCTCTCTAAAATGCAATTCCATTTCTACTCTGAGGCAGGGACTTCAACTCAGCTCCCAGCAGGAATGGTTTCTCAAATTTAATGAATTTCATTTTTGCTATAATCCTTTGGGAAGAAAGAGACAACCTTCCCTACTGATTACTACCCATACAGTTTGTTGTAAAAACATGACATCAAATCTAGTTTGAAGTTGTTAGCAGACATGAAAGCCATATCAAGCCACATTTAGAGGTACTAACTTCAATTTTTTGAAAAGCAGCTGTTTTCAGTTATATATTTTAAGTATGTCAAAGTTCATGTGTATTTCTATGTAGGAAATCAAAACACCATTCCTCTAATTAAATTCTATTTCTAGATGTCCTACAACTGTAAAGAGGAATTTCTCAGGAAATAAGATGCATATTTACCAATCCCTTCACATTCAGCCTCATGTTCTGCCAGGCTCAGAAAAGTTTCTACAAAACATGACTCCTCCTCTTTTGCCCCAGCTATCTCCTTAAGAGTTTGAAATCAGAGAGGCTTGGACCTGGTTCCAAAAACTGTGATTTTAAACATGTGCTCCACAGAAGTTCAGTTTTCTTGTCTGTAAAATGGGGATGGTAGGACCTCCCTAAGGGCTGGTCATGAGCATTAAATGGTAGGATATCAGCAATTGCCTGGTCGAGCAACTGGCATGTTGAAGAGGTTAAATAATATGCCATCTTCATTCCTTTCTATCTTCCCTCATGTAAACTATATTTGTGAACTCCCATCTTGCTTCTTATCCAAACAGCTCCCATTTCTTAAACCTTGCGTAAACTCTAGCTCTTTATAGCCTTTGACAGCACTCATGCTAAGAAAAATAATATCCATGAAGCATGGGAACATGTCCATGTGTCAGGCACTGTGCTGAGTACTTAACTGGCATTACCACATTTAATGCTCCCAACAATCTGATGGTATAGTAGAATAATTACTTGTGCTGTATAGATAAGGAAATTAAATCCATCCAGCCAGTAAATAACAGAACTGAGGTTTAACACTTGGCTGTCACTCACCTTCCCCTTTAAAAATTCATAGTGTTTTGATTTTATGACACTTATTTGAGAATATTTTTCAGTGCAAGATTGTCTTTTATATTTTTCTTGTTTCTTTAAACTATTGTTAAAATCTCTTATTTAATTTTTTATGTTTATGCCGTCTTCACAATTAAGCTTCTCAACAATAGCAAAAGTCAATATCTGTGTGCCCTCCTTCACTCATTCAACAAAGACACACTGGATACCCATAGGATGTGAGGGAAGGGTGCTAAGAATTGAGAATACAGAAACAGATGACACAGCTCTCTGCCTGAAATAGTCATGGTGAAGTGGAACAATATTCACACATTAGTAACAATACCATAAAGAAAATACAATGATAGAAATATGTCAGGAAGCTAATGGAGCCTGGCAGAAGTTGTGCTAATCCAGGGCAAGGGCTTCATTGGAATTTTTCTCAGAGGAGGCAATAGATGAACTGAGTCTTGAAAGAAAATACAAATTTACAGGAAAAGAGGTGAGAGGTGGCTAAGAATTTAGAGGGTTCCAGTGGAACATAAGGGGAAAAATCCCAACACATAAAAATAGCATATTAATCAGAGGGTCAAAATTAGCTTATTGCAAAGCATAAAGAACACAGGAGATGTTGACACAAATAGGCTTATATGCATATTTAATAGCTTCAGTTTTATCCTAGCATGAAGTTTTTTCCCTTTTGATCTACAAGGAATTGTGTAATATTTTGTGAAACTGTTTTACCTCTTTTTAAACATTATTTTTTCAAGTTATTTTTAATATTTGTTATAAAATGTGTTATACATGTGAAGATACATAACATATAAGCATACAGTTAATAGACTACATAATATTAACACCTGCAAATACCCGGTTTAAGACATTTAACATAAAAAGTTTCTCATTGAATATTGTCAGCTTCTCCTTGTTTATACACCTGTCATTCTTCACTGAAATAATCACCTTCTTAAAATTTGTGTAAATCATAGTCATGTACATTTTACCAGACAATTATCAACAGGAAACCTACACCTATGTAAACAGCCTCAGATAATTTTACCTAGAGAATACATTGTTCATTTTCCCTAGTTATTATACACATATACACACATTACAGTATACATTCTTAAACAAATCAATAAATAAAATATTATTTATATTTCTCAGTAAGTTACCTACTTTATTTAGAAGTTTATCCATGGTAATTCATGTTTTGGGTTGCTGTATAAGACTCTATTGAATGATGGCTTACACTAAAATTTAGTGATTCATTCTATTAATAATGGCCATTTGAACTATTTTAATTTTTTTACTATTATAGACAATATCACAAACATTTGTGTACATTTCCTAAAGCATCTGTGCAAGAATTTTTTATGGTATGTGAGTAGGAATGGCATTACACTATCATCAGTTAGTGATATTTCCTGTTGTTCCAAATCCTGGCAACTGCAGATAGTATCAACATTTATAGTCTATTCTAGTCTAGTTAATCTATTCTAATCTATTTTAGTCTAATTGAGTTAATCAGAGTCTAGTTAAGTCTATTCCATTCTATCTTGCCTATCAATTGATTGTGATATATCTCATTCTGCCTTTAAGTTGCTTTTCCTAAACAAACAAAAATGTGTATATATATGTATATATGTGTATATATGTATATATATACATATGTGTATATATGTATACATACATATATGTATATATACATGTATATATATACATATATATGTATATATACACATATATGTGTGTGTGCATATATATATATATATATAGAGAGAGAGAGAGAGAGAGAGAGAGAGAGAGAGCATCTTTTCACATACTTACAGGCAATTTGAATTTTCTATTCATATGCATGCTAATTTTTCTATTGTACCTTTTGCCATTTTCAAATCTGGTATTTGTTATATGTAATAAAATACCTTGTCCTGGTTTGTGACTTGTGTTTTCACTCTTTTGACATTAAGAAGGTAATGATTTTAATGCAATAATATTTATTAGATTTTCACTTAATGGATAGGATTTTTGTGCCTTTGTAATAAACAATTTTGTACCTCAACATCATAAAAATTTTTGTTTCTATATTGCCTTTTACAAGTTCTATATGTGATAGAGAGTTATACAGACATGAGCAGATCAAGGACAATGGGTCATGTACAGATGATCACCAGGGCAGAGAGACCCTATACCTAGAAATGGACAAAACTGGGAAAACAAGGACTTTGCCTCAGGGTGACCTTTCCTCCCCTAGCATATTTCTGGTAAAGGTGTTTACCACCTGACATTCCATATCACTGATCATGCAGTTCAGACTATTGCCTGATTTTTCTCCCCTGGTATATTATTAGTCATGCAGGTTAGACTCCCTCAGAGGGGCGAATAAACAAGGGGGCCAGAGAATAGCCCTTTAGGATTTAACTCGAAGGGCAGTGGGATTCTGACTCACATCAAATACATCTGGGCCTCAGTTGTGTTTCAGCTTCAGGACCAAAAAGGCAACAAAATCAGGTAAGTGACTCCGTAACTGACCTCAAGCCCAGCTTCATCGACTAGACTAGAACCCTGGTGCCAACCAATCAGTGGAGACCACAACCTTGAAAGGACACACAGGAAAAGTTGATGAATATTCTATTAAGATCCGCCCCTGTGACCTCCCCTAAAATCTCCTCCCTTAAAATCCTATAGGAAGGACTCAGGGTGTTGTCTCTCTGGGGATCATGCCCCATCCGTGCCTCTGTCATTCCCTTCCTCTTCACCCCAGGCCAGTGACCTTTATTTATCCCTCTCTATCCTAAAGTCCAAGGGCTTTTTTTTTAAGCCCTGTAACTTATTTCTTGAGTCAGTTTCTTCTACCTCTCACTTCTACATTTGAGACTTTCTAAATAATCTTTCTCTTACATTAGAGACTTAGCTCTGAATTCTTCCCTAGCCAGAAGTTAAACAGGGAAGTTGCTGAATTAAGGTGCAGTCTGATTCCACAAGGTCTAATACCTGGACAATAACAATTGTCCTATTGTTATTCATTTTATGGTTTAACCTTTGGCAACTGGTCTGTAATTGCCTCTTTGTCAGGATTTAATTCCTCACATATGCTTTGTACTCTTTTTTCATTCCTTTCATTTATGTACTCTTTTTCATTCCTTTGATCTATTTGTCTGTCCACACACAATTAGGCAGCTGTCTCAACTTCTACAGTTTCATACTAACTATTGACTCACGCAATGGTAAATGTCCCATCTTGTTTTCCTTAGGTATGTTGTGTCTATATTTGTCCTTGTCATTTTTTGCCTGAAAATAAAATAATAAAGTTTTATCTTTACATCTCTTTATTTTTTGTTTATGTGTATTTTTTATTTGCTTCTAAAATAAATATTTTAATTACATACAAATGCAATTGATATTTTTATGTTAATGTTTGATGTTTAGGTATGTGCCCTGACCAGGTATTGAACTGACAACCTATTTTTGGTGCATAGGATGATGCTCCAACCAACTGAGACACTCATCCGGGGCAAGGTTGATATTTTTATCCAACGATTTTGCTAAATTATTTGTTAATTATAATATCATTGCTAATTAATCGACAATAAATTTTCACTACAGTATTGAATAAGAAGAAAAGACATGGGAAACTCATCTGGTTCCTGATGCTGGGGGAAAACCTTGAAAGATTTACCATCAAGGATAATAAATATTAAGGATTTTTAAACACCCTTAATCAAAATGAAAAAGTTCCCTTCTACTCTTAAAGTGTTTTTCTGTTTTTGGTGGGGTTTTTTTTTTGGTTGTTGTTGTTTTAGCATGAATGTATACTAGGCTTATTGAATTTTTGGCTGCTCTCTAAATAATCACTTTTTTCTCCTTTATTTTTTTAATGTGCTGAATCATACTAATACACTTGGTAATATTAAAGCAAAGTTACATTCTTAGAATCAATAAAAAATAAAGTGATATAACTTTTGTGTATTTTGATGGGTTTAGTTTGCTCTTTATTTGTGCCATTTTTGTGAGGTTTTGTCTTTAGGGTTATTCTACACCTTAAAATAAATTTTGGCACATTTTCTCTTTTTAATTCTGTGGAAGTGCCTAAGTTGAAATTATCTATTATGGGTTCATTATAAAGAACACATTTCCAAAGCCATCTGAGCATGGTGTTTTTCCTTCAGGATAATTTTTCAATAACCAATTTTTGGATCTAACAATCCTTTCTCTTGTGTGATAAATTTTTAATTTTATTTATTTCTTCTATGCTTTATTAATTACTTATTTTTTAGGTTTACTATGGCTTATTTTTATAGCTTCTTATAATGGAATGTTTGGCTCATTACACTGAATCTTTGGATTTTTAATATAAGAAAGGTGAAACTTCTTAACATGCCTTTAACTTCATTTCAGATATTGTGATGTCAAATATTTTAATTTTCTTTTTTATCTAGTAATTAGTTATAAATATGTTAAAATCTCTTATGATGCACATATTTTTAAATTAATTATTCATTGCAGTATGGTTAGAAAATATAGTATTATACCTTTGAAATTTGTTGAAATTACTCTTATGGGTTAGAGAGTTATTTTTATTAATATTAGATATGTTTGTGGAAAGAAGTGTTCTATAAATATTGAGTATATTTGTGTGGTCATTAAATCAAACTTGTTAAATGTGTGCTTTATATTATACAGAGTGGGGCAAAATGTAGGTTTATAGTTGTTTACATAGAAAATAATATAATAATTAATAAATAATATATAAGAATGAACTGTAGTTCATGTGTTTACAACTATAAACCTACTTTTGCCCCACCCTGTAAATAAGCTTTTGGAGTTTTTTTTTGTTTCTTTGATCAAGGAAACAGGAGAGGTATATGATGACTTCCCCTTATGGTATAACTATTTAAATTTGTCTTGTATTCTCTCAATATTATATGTACATATACATAAAAATCTAGATATATACATATATGCATTTTTACCTTTATATCTTTCAAGGTTGTATTAAGTGGTACATATAACTTGACAATTTTATTTTTTTTTAGCTAAGTACACATTTTATAATTAGTGAGAATCTTATCTCTAGTGAATTTTTTCAAATTTCACTTTAATATTTACATTTCATCTGCATTATTCTGGTCATTATTTTTCTGGAATATGCATCTGTATGAGTGTTTCTATTCATTATGATTATTTATATTTCTAAAAATTTTTAAACACTTTAAATGTCTTGTATATTTAAATCTATTTGATTTTTCTACTCTTTTTCTCTTTCTTTTTTTTATTCCTTACTTGCTTTTTTTTGGCTGAACTGAATAATTTTTGTTTTTAGACCTAAAAAAATCTATAATTATTCAATATCTCTCAGTATCTTCAGAATAAAATAAGGCACAAATTAGATTTTATAAATATGGATAAAAAATCCTTAACAAATGGAATACCTAAATCTAGCCATATTCAAAAACAATAATATAGCACAACCACTTTTGGTCTATTCCAGGAATGCAAAATTGGTTTAACACTTGAAATGAAATAAATTTAACTCATTGCATTAGTGAATTAAAGAATAAATCATATGATGATATCAAATTTTAGAAAAGGGTCTGGTAAAATTCAACACAAATTTCTAATTTAAAAAATCTTCATAAATTAGGACGACTTCCAACCAAGATGGAGATGTAGGTAGACTGCCTCTGCACACAACCAAAAGAAAGACAACAACAAATTTAGAAACAAAAAGCAACCAGAACTGTATAGAGTCTAACAACCAAGGAGTTAAAGGAGAAACATTCAACTAGACTGGTAGTAAGTAAGGGTGGAAATGAGCAACCGGGGTGGAGAGGACTTGGGGCAAGGTGGCAGCTGGTGGATGCAGTGAGGGAGTGGTTGGCAGATCAGGTGGCCCCACATTTGTGCAGATAAACTGGGAGGAACAACTGGGGAACAAGACAGACCACACAAACCAGTGTTCCAATGCAGGGAAATAAAACCTCAAAACCTCTGACTGAAAAAACCTGTGAGGTTTGAGGTAGTGGGAGAAATTCCCAGCCTCATAGGAGAGTTCATTGGAGACCCATAGGGTCCTAGAATGTACACAAACCCACCCACCTAGGAATCAGCACTAGAAGGACCTAATTTGTATAAGGGTGGTGGAGGAAGTGACTGAAAGTTGGCAGAGAGCTGAACAAGCAGCATTGTTCCCTCTTGAACCCCTCTCCCACATACAGTGCCACAATACAGTAACTTGGGTTGCCATTCTCTGGTGAATATATAAGGCTCTGCCTTTTATACATAACAGGTGCACCGAGACAGAAAAAAATGGCCCATATGAAAGAACAGATCAAAGCTCCAGACAAAATTCAACTAAGCAATGAAGAGAGAGTCAACCTATCAGAGGCACAGTTCAAAAGACTGGTAATTAGGATGCTCATGGAACTGGTTGTGTATGGTCTCAAAATAGAGGAAAAACTGAAGGCTATGAAAAGTGAAATAAAGGAAAATGTAGAGGGAACCAACAGTGATGGGGAGGAAACCAGGACTCAAATCAATAGTTCGGACCAGAGGGAAGGAATAAACATTCAAACAAAACAAAATGAAGCAACAAGAATTCAAAAAAATGAAGAGAGACTTAGGAACATCCATGAAAACTTTAAATGTCCACCATCTGAATCATAGGGGTGCCAGAAGAAGGAGAGGAAAAGCAAGAAATTAAAACCTTATTTGAAAACATGATGAAGGAGAACTTCCCAAATCTGGCAAAAGAAATAGACTTTCAGAAAGTCCAGAAAGCTCAGAGAGTCCCAAAGAAGTTGGACCCAAGGAAGCATACACCAAGGAGCATCATAATTACTTTATCCAAGATTAAAGGTAAGGAGAGAATCTTAAAAGAAGCCAGAGAAAAGGAGGCAGTTACCTACAAAGGAGTTCCTGTAAGATTCTCAGCTGATTTCTCAAAAGAAACCTTGCAGGCCAGAAGGGGCTAGAAAGAAGTATTCCAAGTCATGAAAGTCAAGGACCTACATCCAAGATTACTTTGTCAAGTAAAGCTATCATTTATTTTAGAAGGACAGAAAAAGTGCTTCCCAGATAAGGTCAAGTTAAAAGAGTTCATCCTCACCAAGCCCTTATTATATTAAATGTTAAAGGGATTTATTTAAGAAAAAGAAGATTAACACTATCAACAGTAAAATGACAACAAACCCACAGCTATTAACAATTGAATCAAAACAACAACAACAAAAACAAACTAAGCAAACAGCAGGAACAGGAACAGATTCACAGAAATGGAGATCACATAGAGGGTTATCAGCAGGGGAGTGGGAGGAAGAGAGGGGGGGAAAAGTTACAGGGAATAAGTAGTATAAATGGTAGGTGCAAAATATACAGGGGGAGGTTAAGAATAGAGTAGGAAATGTAGAAGCCAAAGAACATATATGTAGGGCCCACGGACATGAACTGAAGTATGGGGTAAATTCAGGTGGGAGGGGGGTACAGGGCAGAGGGGAATAAAGGAGCAAAATGGGATAATGTAATAGCATAATCAATAAAATGTATTTAAAATAATTTTTGAAAAAATCTTCACAAATTAGAAATAGAAGGAAATTTTCTTATTGTGTTAGCAGGTAGCAACAAGGCTGTAAACAAACATTAAAATTAATGGTAAAAATATTAAAAGTTTTCACTCTGGTACTGGGAATAAGAAAATGAAACTTACTCTAAATGTTTTTAATCAGTGTACAGGGAGTTCTTAATGGTACAGAAATACAATAAGAAATAAAATACATTTAAGAATAAAATATCTTACAATATTCAGATAATATGATTTAATAGACAAGTAATAAGTAAGTATAAAAAGGTTGCTAAATATAAAGTCAATAGACAAAATTAATTGAATTACTCTGTAGCAACAACAAAGAGAAATAATATATAAAAATCAATGTCATTTACAATGGTATTAAATATTTAAATATCAAGAGATAAATCTTTTTATTTTATTTTATTTTATTATTTTTTTATTTTAATCTTTGTTCAAGTACAGTTTTCTCCCTTTTGCTCCCATTCCAGCCCACCCATCCAACCCTCCCCACTTCCCTCCCATTACCACCCTCCCCCTAGTTTTTGTCCATGTGTCCTTTAAATTTATTCCTGTAAACCCTACCCATTCTCCCCTGAAATTCCGTCTTCTCTCCCCTCTGGTCACTGTCAGTCTGTTCTCTATTTCAAGGGATAAATCTCACAAAGATGTGTAAAACCTTAGAATTTCATAAAACATTACTGAGAGAAACTGAATATCTAAGCAAATGGAGGTCCATAATATAATCATGGATTAGACTACTTAATATTTAAAGACTTATCAACACTTTTCAAACTCATTTGTAAATTTAATAAAATTTTAATGAAAATTAAAGCAAGTTTTTTTGTTCCTTTTTAAAAGTTGACTAGTTACTGTAAAATATATATGGAATTGCTAATAGGCAAAGATAACCAGGACACTCTAGTAGAAGTTTGGCTCCCTTGATCTGTAAGAAATATAGACTTATTATAAAGGTACAAATTATGTATTATATAAAGAGTCACTCTATGAAACTTATAATAAGAAAAATCCTTAGAAAATGAATAGGAGAGCTAACAAATATTTCACAAATAGTTATCCAAATGTCAAACACATATGAAAATGTGGTCATACTCTCATTTGGGAAAGGTAAAGGAGATAACATTACACATAAAGTAGAATGGCAAATATTAAAACTATATCCGAAATGGTCTCTCTATTTCAGATGTAGGTGAGAATATGGAGCAACAGAAACTTTTACACAATTTTCACTGGAATGTAAATTGGCCCAACCACTTTGGAAAAATTAATGACAAAACAAAACCACTATAACAGAAGTTTGTGTGATCTACTAAATGTGAAGATAAACACATTCTATGGCACAATAATGTAAAATAGAAATGGATAATCATTTATACAAAGATAGCTACAATGCTCAAGACAGAATTATTTGTAATATTTTAAAGCTACAAAAACAACCCCAAAGGCCAGTGAATGGTAGAATGGATAAACAATTAAATATTCATAGAATAAATAAATATTCACATATGTGTATATAAACTACAATGAATCAGGCTAAATTATATGGTTCAGGTGGTAAAAGCAAGAAAAAGGATAGCATAATAGGATATTGATTTTTTTGCTGTTTTGCTGCTGCTGTTGTTGTTGTTGTTGTTTTAAGGAGACAGAAGTGCTGTGATTTGGAAGGGGCAAGTGATTAGCTTTTCATAGCCAGCACTGTTCTTTTCCAAGGAACAAATCATGCCTAGTTCCATGGCTTTGTGCTTTATAATAAATGCTTAAGCTTCACATTTATATTTTATGCACTTTCTTTATATGTTCATAGGATTTTTAAAAACTTATTTCTTCTACAAATAAAGTCACTGAAGTTGTTTAGAAAATATGGCCTAGAAGGGAGATCATTTATATCCCCTATATTTTCTAATAAGGTTTCCATAGCAACCCAAGTATCATGAGAATAGAGTCTATTAAATTCACTTAGAGTATTGGTTTTCCTAGCTAGCTGTCACTAATCTCAAAACAGAAGTCCTTCAGACTGAGAAAGTGATGTCACAAGCTATCTTTGTCACAATAGAAGGTCTATAGGCCAGCAACAACTCCTCTTAGGGCTGTGTTATGTTGAGGGCAGAGTGCTGCACATCATCAGGACTCTTAAGAAAAACTTTTATTGAGATTCTTTTAGAGAAGTGCTGAGCCATCTCGAAGCACCTGGAAACTACCTTGTTTTATGGATAACCCCACACCGAAGCCCCCAAAAGGCAATGAGTGAGAACAACTTTAGAGTTGGAGGTAGGGAATTTGCAAACATGCCAGCCCCTTTCTTTCTGTTTATTTCTGCCAGAAACATGGCAACATTAAGTTAGCTTATAGAATTTTAGTTTATGTTCAAGATTCTGTAAATTAGTGTTGGACCCTTAAATCTAGAGCATTCTAATTTTGGAATTCTCATGCACACTGTGTAGACAATTTTCCCCTGGGTGGCATGGACTATCTACTTTAGTATTCTGCACAGGGATACCTAACAAGCCTCTCAAAATTACTAAGACAAAAATAAACTACTAATATTCAACCTTCTCTCGGCAAACCTCCTGGAATGAGATCATTCCCATTCCAGCAAGTAGTAACCATCCTTCCAGACCAAAACTCGGAAGTCATCCTTGATTGCTCTATCTCAAACACAGTATCTGATCTAACAGCAAATCTAGTAAACTCCCTCCCTTTGATAAAGATCCAGAATCTGACTTTACCTCACCTACTCCACTGCTGAATTCTTCATGCTGTTCACCATCATGTCACCTCTGTGTCCTTGCAGTAGCCTCCCACCTGGTCTTTCTGCTCTCCCCCTTGACAACTTAGGGCTTTTCTGACAAAATCACCCATATAATCAATTTGGTCATTCCAGGGTTCAGAACCTTCACGAGAATACCGATTTCATTCTGGCTCAAATCCTTGCTATAGCCTACAATGGACCTACCTGATCTAATTCCATACAATTTCTCTGATCTCACATCCTATTACTGTTCCTCTTGTGTGCTCTGCTATAGCCACACAGACCTCTTATTCTTGAGTTGGGCTTTCCTCTTCCTGGAAAACACTTCCCCAGATATCCATACAGCTTGCTCCTTTTCCTTCAATGCTAGTTTTTCAGTAGGACTTTCCCTAGAACATTATTTATAAAATCACCTCCTTGTCATGACATTCCTTACTTTCTTCTCCACTTCTTTTTTCTCCTTACAATCAGAGTCCTACATGTTTTACTTATATGCCTTCTTTATATTGACTCTATTACTAGAGTATTAGCTCCACAATGGCAGAAATCATTGTTTTAGTCATTCTGCACCCCAAAATGTATACAATGATTGGCATATATTAAATGATCATATATCATTGTTAAATAAATATATGGATAAACATTTCCTAAAATGTATCATACTAACCACCTATATTTTGAGAGTTAACAATTGTTCCTTGTAAAAGAGATGTTTGTGATGAAAACAGTTTGGATACTTTGTAAATTCCATTTTGCCCCTGGAGTTTCACAAAGCACATTCTCATATTGATGGATACAAAAATTTATATAATTTAAAGCAAATGTTTAATTTTTTAAAATGAGATTTTCTCAAAACATTTAATCATGGCATTCTGTTACATACATAAGTTGCCATTTATTTATTTTTGATTTTTATACCATACAACAGTGAGTATATATGTGTGTATATAAAACAACTCAATATATCTTAGAGAACTTATCTTAAGAAATACTACATAGAATATAAAATTGGATCTGACACCAAGTTCAATGTTATTGAACCCATCTATGTCTTCTCACATTTTAAATCATCTGGCTCCATTTAGCCAAGGAAAATAGCACAAAAAGGAAGCTCTTATAAATCATCTTTATTTGCTGCATAATGACACCATGATATGTTTATATTTAAAAAACAATCTGTAAATTTATAATTTAAATTAAATTGTAACTTAAATAAATGTAGATAAGTGTGTCTTATTCAAGAGAATCCAATAATGCCAATTGCCCTTGTAAAAAGAGCTGGAGTGCCACCCACGTGACTGGGGTTTAACTTTTTCCCCTACGACAAATTATTGGTTTATAGGTTATAATTATTGAGAGTATGCTTGCACAAGTTCAACAAAGAATATATTTATTGATCTCCTCGACTCATTTTTCTCTGCAGTCCAGTTTCCTCACTTGTGAAAGCATGCCAGTATTTAGAGCAGAGAAGAGGGACTGAGATGACATTTGTGCAGTGTCTGGCACAGCGCCTAGCACACTGCAATTGCTGGGAAAATGCTAGCCTCTTTACCTTTCTGTAATTGTCTGTTTCAATACAGTAAATTTGGCTTTATAAAATGAGCTATAAATATAAACTACAGAAAACACATTCAGATGAATATACCTGTGATTTATATGTGTCATGCTTTCATGCACATTTTTCTAATTACCTTAGAGCAAATTGTAAAACAAAGTCTGTTGTTGAAGCTCAATTATAAATGCTGATTTTAACAATTTGCTCTATACAACAGGGATTGAAAAACTTAATTCAGAGCCAAATTCTCTCTAATTTTCCATAAACTTTATCAACCACAATTTTTGTTTTGTTTTGTCTTTCATTATGAAGGAATTTTAAGTATCATCTGGTTAAGAGAAGTATAACATGTCCAGTGTAATAGGAGACATTGCTAGGGTATATAAAGGCATAAAAGTTATGTATGTAAATCTAGTCTTCCAACAACTTTTAACAAGAACCTGCTATATCCTTATCTCTGAGCTGGACACAGGGGACCTATAGATAAATGCAACACAGTTAGTATGAGCTTATAGATGCTCAGTGGAAACAGCAATGCAATCTCAATATCTATGAGTAGGAACCATGCATTTTTGCTACATACACCACATCTTCAGCCACATCAAAAACAAAGAGTGCACAAGATATTTTCCAAGACATTTCTGAAAGGTAGGATCTCCTTTTGTGTTAAACCATATTTGTTAATTAGAATAATTTTATAGAGATGTCATTGAACCTCAAGTTAATTGTACTGAATCCTTATTGAAGAATGAATATAGGAAGAAATATCTAGCTATCTAGGTGTAAATAACACTGGATTAAAAGGATGAAAAATTTGAATAGGCTGCCATGGAAAGACAAAAGTACTGAGGATAGACTTATAAGTTTCCTCCTACTAGCAGGTAGCTCATAAATGCTTACTGTTGGTTCCCAGCTTTGCCTCTATTTGAGTAAATGTAGGTAAGTCTTTTAACTTTGCTCGGTCTCAGTTCATAAGAAGTATAGGAATCTAGACTACAGACTCAAACATCTCAAAGATCCCTTTGATCCATGATATGCTATGCCCTTATAACTATTTATGGAAATATTCTAAATAAATTGATAGCACTGATGTCAAATACAAAATCTTAAAGCCTCTGAATGTGTTGGTCCCATTATTACTTCAACTTGTAAGACAGTTGGAAAAGATGAAGCCCTGGCTAGCGTAGCTCAGTGTATTGAGCGTGGGCTGCGAACCAAAGTGTCGCAGGTTCAATTCCCAGTCAAGGTACATGCCTGGGTTTCAGGCCATGACCCCCAGCAACCGCACATTGATGTTCCTCTCTCTCTCTATCTCCCTCCCTTCCCACTCTAAAAATAAATAAATAAAATTAAAAAAGAAAAGATGAAATTGTGAATTTAAAATTATTTTCATTTCACTCAAAAAACTTTAAAACATACTGTTTCAAATTGAAATTTTAAAAAGGTTCAGAATTGCCTTGAAATATACTCTTTCCTGTACAAAGGCTTTTAAATTCATATGTATATAAATATGTTGCTGATGAGAATTGAAATCTAAGGGGGGGAAGAAGGCATGAAAAAAGGATAAATTAATAGAAAATTGAGAGCATAAGAAAAGAAAACAGATGATAGGAGAAAAAAATCTACTCTTCCATTAAACAATGTTGAAACCAAGGAAATGAAATAATCTGTTTCATGAAAAATATCTTTGATAGGAAAATGCAGAAGAGTAGAAAATTTTTATGGCATTATCAGTAATAGATGTTCATACATACAAGTTAGCATTTGTATATGACAGAATCTCAAACTGAACCAGATTTTTAAACACTTTCAAAGTGTAAAAGGGGATCAATTTCCAAGTAATATTTAGTAAAATGTCCCCAAAAGATGTTCTGTAATTCCTTGTCTTCAAAGTCTAAGTGTTAAAATTATCACATTGCAATTGGTTTCCATTCAATATTTTATTTTTATTTTTTGAAATTCACTATTTACAAATTACACATTTACATTCACAGTTTTACATAAACCTAAATTTTAGAAGCTGAAATAGCTTTAAAAACTTGCAAAAACTGTAATACGTTCTTAATATACTTAATGAATAATAGTATTCATGACATTGTTGTTTCAATAACGGTAACTTGACAGTAATGTCAGCTTCCTAGGATATTGAGTACAATGATGCAGTCTTTCCCTGCACTGTGCTATCATTTTAGGCTAGGGGGGACACATCGTAGCCCTCAGAGAAAATTCCAGCTTTTCCAAATACAGTTCCTTTAATGCTCATTTTAGGATCCTAACAGGTTCCACTACTAGGACATCACGCCTTTGCATCCTTTGTCATAATTCTACTTGAAAACCCAGTGATTTCTCAGTAGTAAAATATATAAATGCCACACATGGGAAAAAAGCCTTAGAAAAAGTTACAGATAAAAGATTATTTTTCTTGGACAGAAGACTGATTCTTCCAAATATAAGACAGCTTCTTATCATAATATAAAGCTAAAGAAAGAAGATTCTAAAATCTGAAACTATAGTTCTGAGATTGTGATCTCATTTTTACAATTAACAATAATAATTAATGAGCACTTTTCAGTGTGTATATCTCAAAAACAGAATGACTGAAGGAGTTCAAGTTATTATAAATTACAAGCAATACAAAAATATATCTGTGTATTTTCTACCTGTGGGACAGAAAAATGAGCTAAAACAAAAATGGCCAATGACAGAAACAAATGTGAAGTCTTACATTTTGAAAGTAAATTATTGTAAATTAATATATAAGTAGAATCTGGAAAAAGCCAGCCCAAAATTAGTTCCCTAAAAGTAACCTAAACTATTTTTATTGAATAAAGACTATGTTAGGCAATTATAGCTTCATGACACAATGCTCTTTTTATTTCAAGGGATATTTTTAATAGTATATTTATAAAACTAGGCATAAACTCACTATATTTATTGTTTCTTACAAATGTAAAACAAAAAGAAATTAAAAAATAAATCTAAACAAAATTACAATACTTATAATAATCAACAACATTAAAAAAGGGAGAATTGCACCCTATAATCTCCACCATGGAAAATTACATATATATTTAGGAAAGTGGCTGGGGAAAACCACCTCAACAACAAAAACTATAGAAAAATGCTTATAAATTTCCCCGCTGGATGGAGATAAAATAAACAACTTATGTTATAAATTGAATTAATATAATTATAATATGCAAACAATGAAAGAGAAAATAAAATATTTTGGAGCATCCAGGGCACATGGACTATTCTAAGTGTGTGATGTACATTATCTCATATTAATTTTGAAATACCTTTGTAAATAGGTTTGGCTTCTGAAAAGACATTAACAAACCATAATTTTCCTATAAAAAGAGAACAGGAAAGAAAGAGTTGAAAATCATATAATAAGAATCACTAAGGAGATAAAACTCAAAGATAGGCCATGATCATTGATTTGCAGTATTAGATGGAATCAGGTAAAGGAATACATTACAGAGAAGACACAGGTTGACTGGAGCAACTATTTTCAATACTTCCAAGAGTTGCTGGGATTTGTACTATTATTATTTACTATTATTTTTCCTGCCTTGCGTACAAGAAAACCGAGGCTTGGGGAAATTATTGTATCCAAAGTCAAGATAACTAGTAATAAAAAAAAGATGAAATCCCAAGAATCTATGACTCTTGCTGCACAAGGAGCCACATTTCCATTCATTATAAAGAACTGACCAGTTAAAAGGGATAGTTTCAACCAGCAGACATCTGAAGTCTCTGCTAAATTTATGATTAATGAATACAACATTTGGTTATAGGATAAAAATTTGGACAGTTGTTGCAAAACATATCTATAAATGTATAATGTTTAATATTAACCCCCCCAAAACTTTGCTTTTTATACTGTGTAATTCCCAAGGGTTTTGCTTTATTTTCAGATTTTTAAAATTTATTTATATATATATTTTATGAAGAGAGGAAGGGAGGGAGAAAGAGAGGGAGAGAAACATCAATATGTGGTTGATTCCTGTGTACCCCTTACTGGGGACCTGGCCCACAACCCAGGCATGTACCCTGACTGAGAAATTGAACTGGTGGCTCTTTGGTTCGAAGACTGGCACTCAATCCACTGAGCCACACCAACTAGGGCCACTTTTGAATAAGTAAGATGAAGCATGTCTTCTTACATTACACATTCTAAATAAATCAACCTATCATCCAACTAGTTTTAAAATTATTTTTTTATATTATGGAGCATCATAAAAATAAAAAAAGTAAATAAGACTTCAGGAAAAGGCCATACCTGTGTTCTTCCAAATATATCATCTTGTTTTATCCTTGTGAGATATGCACAATACTTCATTTTATAGGTGAATAACTCAGTCTCATTGATCCACACTTGCCCACCCACATAGAGCTAGTCATTGGCAGTTGATATAATTCTTGGTTTGCCACAGATTTGGTCTTAACTTTTCCCAGGGTCCTACTATCTTAGTAGTGTTAGCCACCTCAAAAGGCAGGACTGAGAAGGCAACATACAATGATGTATGACATAGGCCTTTGCAGCATATGGTATTTCCATACACCAACTTAAAGGTCTAGAAATTCCTACATTGAGCTGATGCTTTTTGATAATATTTGCCCTTATGGACTATAGTAGCACCATGTCTATTAAAGTTACAGTAGAAGACAGAGCACCTGATACATTGGGGATGCAGATATGCACATGAGGATGAGTTAGAGAAGTGTGGTGTACAGTAGTTCCATGGCACAGTGTAAGAAATATGACATATAACAAAACAAAACAAAACAAAAAAACAGAAAGATTGTGTTGGGTTCAAAGAAGCAAACTTATTTTGAATGGTTGAGAATGGCATGAGTAGGCAAGGTGAATTTCAAGAAGTGGAAAATCAATATGGGTGTAAAATGCTCTGGCACTGGCACCATTCCAGACTTCTAAAACCTCTCTCAGTGGAATGTGACAGGCGCACTGGGGGAAAATGTAAGATTTCCTTAGACCACAGGGCTCCCATGCCCCTGGAAATAATAGCACTCATATAAACACCAATTCAATCAGTGTAGATTAGTAATTTTCCTTGGCTATGAGAGGCAGAAGGTTTGATTCCCTTCCATGTGGGGCTTAGGAAAGATGGAGCTCCTCATCTAGAGGAGCTGTTACCCCTTTCAACAGCAGTATCTCCTCAGCAGTTGTCCCCAGAAGACAGCAGAGGAACCACAAAGAGGAAGGCACTGGGAAAGTGCCTGGTGGAGAGGACTGCCAAAGAGCACAGTTGGTGCACCTCTGTCTTTGAGGGTTTATAAAAACACACATATATCAACAGACACACAGAGACACAAAGATCAGTGGACGAACGGCAAACACAGTGCAACACATTAGGGAACATAGAAAGGAAGGACAAAATTTGAGTGTTTAATACAAAGGGGGATCCTCCCCAAAAAGTGAACTATCTTCTGGACAGCAGGCCCCTTTGTAGTAAAGGCTTACCCTGCTAGGTGAGTGTTCTAGATACAGAACCCATCTGTATCAGTGTACCAGCTGGTGGTATTGTGAGAGGCTGTGATCAACTTCAATGATTTTTTTATTTTAAGACTCTTTTTCAATGTGTTTGCTTATTTCATGATAGGTGATTTACAAGTACACCTGCCCACACTACACTAAATGTTCAGCAGTTTTTGACCCAAAAATGGCATGCACCCCTTGCCCCACCCTCCCTATTCACCCAATCTCACCCCAAGTGACTTTTTTGTTTGTTTCCCTGGATGAAAAAATCCTTAAAGGGAAACATTTTGCTGATATGGAAGAAATGAAACAAAAAAATGGAAGAAGCACTAAAAGATAAAAATTAATGAGTTCAAAAACTGTTTTGAGCAATGGCAAAAACATCTCAATAGATGTATTGCATCAAATGGAGAGTACTTTGAAGGTGACTGAAGTTTAAACATCTCAGAATAAAATATACTATCTTTCATAAATAAATTCTGAGTTTTGGGGGTTCTACCATATATATATATATCAATAATGCATACCCAGTGAGTTATGTCATCAATCTTTATATTAATAAACCTTAAGAGAGAAAGAAAGAGATTAGTCTACACATATGGGTAGATAGATAGTAGATAAATAGACAGAAAATTGATAGATAGCCTATGTGCCACATCATATAGAAGATCATGTCAAGATTTGATGCCTGGCTTCAGGGTATATATATTCTTTCCATCACACTTCTTGAATCCCATTGCATCTCTTATTCTCATACCTATAGAAAAGTGGAATCATTGAACCACTACTGTGATTCCACAGTACAACTCCAGAAAATAAATAACCTTGATTTTTTCTGGTAAGAAAAAAGTTCCAGATTCTCATAAAAACATATTTGTGACTGAAGTGAACAGCCTGAATGTAATGGAGAAATGAATGGATGGTGAACAAAGACACAGCTGTTATTACTTCATTAATATTGCCTTGAACTGTATCTTATGGAATGGTAAATGCTACTTTCTTTCTCAGAAGCTGATTAACTAAGTTAGCATGCGACTATTTGTTTTCTGAAGCATCCATATTTAAGGTGTTAAGCTATTTCACCCACAAATAAGAACTTGGCTTTAAAATACTTCATCAATTGCTTTGACAGCAGGACCCATCATGTCCAGAACCAATGACTTTACAGACTGCATTTGCCATATTAAATATTCATAGCTGCCAAGAGATAATTTGGGAACAGCTTAGTATTATTTTTGCCTAATTCTCATCATGTAATAGTCAGAGCTACCTCAGGAGACACACAAAATACTCTTATTCCAATCCCAACTGTGCACCTACCCCATTAATTCTGCTTATCTTTTTGCACTCCTTACATCAACTTTAAGTCAGCCTTCTAAGGGAGTAAAGTGTGAAATAGAAATGTGGCAGTAAGGGGCCACTTTTCATTGCAATTATGGTGCCAAAGCTAAGGTTGCAAGATAAAATATTCAATATCCAGTTAATTTAAATTTTGTTAACAAGAAGTAGTTTTTTATATAAATATATCCCATGAAATTAATTAAACATATCTGTAAAAAACTATTTGTTGTATATCTAAAATGCAAATTTAAGTGAGGGTTTTGCATTTTTATTTGCTAAATCTTGCAACCCTATCCACAATGCACCTTCTATAGCTGAGGTCCTAATTGACTATATGAATGTCCCTGGCCCAGCATACTTGGAGCCCAGTACAGGGGCCAATGAAGAGAATGCACCAACTTCAGTTACACTGGTGGGGAAGGACTATGGAAAGAACTTGGGATTTGGAGACATTTGATCTGGATTATCATTCACCTTTGCCATCTAATACTAATGTATTATTAGTTCAGTATATTACTATTACTTCTATTGACCTTGTTCCTATATGTATGTAATGAAAAACAAATTACCTTGCTAGGCTTTTTAGTCTAACTTTCTTTTACCTGCATCCCTATGTCTTTGTTTCAAATATGCATAGCTTCCTTGAATATACACCAAGTAGGTCTTCAAATCTGATATTCCTATAGGATGCTAAAAATACACAGGATTAATTTTTTTTCCAGACCAAGAATTCAGCCACCCAGACTGTGGTGATTTTCTACATCATATATTTAAGAGTCCTAATAACTTTGAAGGATAAAATGAGGTAACTCATGTGAAATCAACTGCCACACCCACAAGTCATATAATAGTCAGCAAATATTCATACTCTTCCCTCCATTTTTATAAGATCTTGCAAGTTTTATTATAAAAGGAGCATATATTTAATATACTTTCAACACAGTGCAGCCTTCTGCTTTAAGACTCATCCAAAGAAATGAATTCAATAAAATCCTCTTTAGAAGAGTGAACAAGACATCTCAGAGGGAAGCTTCACTGGACAAGTAAAGTTCACAGGACTTTCTTCAGCTGTGTCCAATCTTGTTTGAACTATTAATAAAGGGAATGCAGCCATCTTGCAGAACTAGGTTGAAGATTAAAGGCATCTCTTTGAAACCATATTTGGAAAAGGGACTTGAGTTTCCAGAGACATTACTCTTTTTAGAGAGCTGATCCTGCAATCTCAGCTAACATTTGCTGGAATGCCCTGGAAAATAGCTGCCATTTTACAAGATAACTTTAGAGTTTCCACATAGCAAAGAAGGGAACATGTATTCAATTTCTCCTTTCCAGAAAAATCAGAGTGGTATAGAAAACTTAAAGGAAACCTCACATAGCATATAGGTTAGAAATCCACACCACTGAAGCTATTCTGAAAAGGAACAGTATTTACAATAGCTCACTTTGACTGAGCACTTAGTAAGTGACAGACTTCGGCCTAAGCACTTAATGTGCTTTGTGTATTTTGATCTGCAAACAACTTTATGAAATTAGTAATGCCTTCATCCCTCTTACATAGATTGGGAACCCCAGGAATAAATATGATAAATTCCTTGCCCTAGGTCATATATACTAAATGATGGAGCCAAAATTAACTAAAGTCTATCTGCCCCTTATTTCAAAGTTCCTTTCCATGTAGTCAGAGACCTTCCACATCAGAATCATATTAAAATATGAGAGCCTGAAGTCTACCCCAGAACTACCTAACAAGATATTTAAGGCTGAAAATAGGAATTTACATTTACATTAATAAGCTTCCCAGTGCCTGAGATAAAAGTTAAAGTTGAAACCTTTACGTTATTCTGCCTATGTTATTCGATTATTCTCAGATATCTCAAATCACATCTATGTAACTGATAGAAAATACAGACAACTCTAGGCAAAAACAAACAATTTATGAAATACTCTACAGGAAGATACCTGGTCAATCATGATGCTCTAGGACACTGGCCCACTTCTCGGATTGTACAAATACCTGAGTGAGTTGGAAGTTACATATTTGAGAATGTAGCATCCAGCAAACTCGAGAACGAATATCGGAGACTTTCAGGGTATCAAAGATATTACTTTATTGGCCAAGTTTAACCTGCGCAGGGGCGAACTCTCAAAGTGTCCACTGACACAGTGCCTGCAAGGAGCTGCAAATGAGAGCCACGCCGAGTGCTTACAACTACGTTCTTATATATGGGCGAGTAAGCAAGCGTTATACAGAAGTAGACGTGGCAGTTAGTAATTCGCTTACAAAGACCGCGCGCGGGAATTTCAAACCAAGCATTCTTTCATAAGGCGGGAAGGCAGGATGTTTGTTCATTAACCTAGTAATCTCCTGGCTCTAGCTAGCTAGTTTTCTATTTTCTCATTAAAAACTACAAAGCACTGCTTATCTAGCCTACCCAGGGGAGAGCGTCTGCTAGACACGGGATGTTTGCTTTAACTGTACTCTGTCTCTTTTATCATTTCTTTTCAGCTACAATGTGGTTCTTGTCTATTAAGGTTAAAATTTAGTTCTTAATTTCCTTGTTCCCAACAGAGAAATCTTCATATGACATCCACCGCTTACACAGGGGAAATATAAAAAAAAATAGTGACTGGGAGTTATCTACAACTAAACCACATGGCCTTGGGTTTCATTGATACTTTGTTCATACTGTTTCTTTTTAAGAGAGTTAAGAAAAACATAACATAACCAAATGCAGGTCCAGCTGCCTGCTGCAATGATAGCCAAACAAGTAAGAAAGGTACTAGTGAAAAGGAAGAGGTTTATTCAAAGTGTAGCAATCTGAGAAGATGGAGGACTTTCACCTCCAAGCCCATCTTAACATCTCAATGCAGGCAAAGTTTTTATAAGGAGGAAGAGGGAAAGCAGAATAAAGAGATCAAGGGGAAGGAGTTGAAAAGTTCTCTACATGCAGATTAGCACAGGTACATTCCAAAAACAACTTCAAAACTGGTCAAGCAATGGTCTAGTGTGCATTATCCTGGTTTTTCTCATCTTGGGTTTACAGCTGAAGGTCAGCAAATCTCCCTGAACTAGGATGACTAAAGTTCGGAGTCTGTAGGATTCTTATGCAAATGTGCTGTTTATCTACAAAGTTACATATCTCCAAAAGTCAACACTTCCAGAAACAATGTCAAAACACTGCAGGGTGGGTTACATTTCCCCACTGTTAAAGTTCCCTACTGTTACACATATACTATCAAATTTATTTAAAATCATTAATTCAACTGATATTTTTTATGTCTTTTAATTATGCTAAGCATTGCAGGTCTTATAAGATGCAATAATGAGTAAGTTCTGTTCTCACAGAATTTATTTTTCTGTAGGAAGACTTGTAATAAAAAGTGAAAAAATAAATCAATTAGTAAGAAATTCTATACAAAAGAAGAGGTTAATATGAATGAGATAGGAAAGGCATAAAATAGTGTTGCTAGGGAAAGTCTCTTTGGAAGTGTATTTGAACTGAAACCTTTATGATGAGGAGGAACCAAGCATGTGCAGATCTGGGTAGGATAGTACTGAGGGAACAGCTAGTGCACCAATATAGAAGAACAAGGAGAAGGTGGGTGTAGCAGAAACATAGTGAGCTTGGAGGAAAGTGGTGGGAAGTGATAAGTGAAGTAAGCAATGCCAGATCATGGTTGACTTGGCAAGGCAACAAATGGTGTCTATATTTCATTCTAAATCCATTAGACATTTTCATGCAGGAAATGAAATGATTTACATTTTAAATAAATAGTTATATATAAATCATAATGCAATCTACCTTTGCTGATAGGGACCGATATTTACAAACACATTGCCTCATTCTGGTCTTGTCAATTTTAATACATTGTATGTGGGAAACGTATTTATACGTTTTACGTTGACTGGTAGTAGAGCGTGCGATAAAAACTACCTGCAAACAATGTGTTAACATCTTCATAAGGATGTTTCCTCTTCTGTTCAGAGAAATCTTACCCTTGCCTCAAAGACAAGTTCAATGTCCACTGTAACTGTGGCTCTGTGCATTATACCTCATCCTGACTGTTTCTCCAGGCATTCTGCCTTTGTTTCCTTTTATGTGCTTGACACAGAATAAATGGAAATTCATCTGTATCACCCATAGTTATTCAAAGAACAAGCATTTGGTGAATATTTGAAGTAAAATCCTGAGCTTGGCCCATTAGCTGGGATTTTGTGAGCAATGCCTTCTGGCAACCTCTAAATACAACCGTTAACAGAATAAGCTTTTTAGGGGAAATCTGATCCCTGCCTTGCTCAAAACCTTTAAAGGCAAGATAAAATGATACTCCTTTGAAGAGCTTATAGGGTCACCATAATCAGCTCTGACCTGATTAACCAACCACATCATCTACCACACTCTCTTTCATGTGTGTTATGTTTCTCTAATTACCCAGGACATCTTGTCATTTCCTAAAACCTCTGTGCTCTTTTGAAACAGTGATTGAAATAAACATAATATACCAATCAGGAGGTAATTATAGAATAGGTTATACTAACAAACTCATAGAAGATGCACATATTAAATGTTTCCTTGTAAGTATTTTATACCCATCAGCAATTGTAGCTCCTGCTTAATCAAGGAATGACCCAACCACAGGAACTGGGCAAGTGTCAGCAACTCATATCAGAACAGCACAAATGCTGCCTGCATGTCCCATTCCAGATATCGGCAGTAAAGTTGCAGATGGAGCAATGAAACTACAGGATGACACATGTAGCAGATAACACTGAAACCACCTGAGAGCAGAGAGAGAAACTACAGATCACCAGAAATTCCTTAGTTCCTTCTTCCCACAGTTCTTCTATATCAACTAACCAGGATAACTAAGATGTTGAGATGGGCTTTGAGAGGTGAGTGCCCCATCTTCCAAGTTGCTAGCACCTAAATAAAACCACTTTTCTTTACATCAACACCTGCCTCTTGAGTATTGGCTTTTGAAGTGGTGGGCAGCCAGACTAGCTTTAGTTACACTTCCTTCTCTTATTCGTTACACTCTTCCTTGTTCCTTTCCCTCATATTTTCTTCCACCATCTCCCAACTGTAGGAATACTTTTTATTCTTCTAGGTACAGATGTCCCTGATTGTGCCAGTGAGAGATGGGTATATCTTCCTCTGTGTTCCTTTCTCCCAGGATTTACCAGATAATTGTCCCTAAAACTGTAGCTCCACAAAGCATGCTTCTTTGGAAAAATACCAGTAATTTAGAAATTGTTGTTCACTACAATCTTCTCTGAGAGGATCACGAATGGAGGGAAGTATACCGAAGGCTTTATGGAATTGTGCAGCAGAGCTATAGAACCTAGTATTTCAACTCAAACCTTATTTATGTGTCTGAGTATGAAACATGCATTGACATTCTGCAGGTGTTTGGGAAACACTCGTTTTAAGTTAACAAAATCACTAGGGAAAAAAAGGCCCCCAAAACTTCAATTCCCTTTTGCACTGAATTGCAATAATTGGCTTAGACGTGCATCCCACACACTGAATGGTGAAGTACTTGAGAGTCTGTCTTACTTCTCTCTGTGTCACTTTGGCCTGGCATAGAGTCTGACCTCCCAAGGGGGCTCCACACATTCTGACTGGCTGAACCACTGTGAGTCCACAAAGCAGACTCCGCTTATTGAGAAAAACCTCTATTATGTTCATTTTGCTCTATTTTCAGATGTTCCACCTTATCCATTTGCTCCTCTCTTATTCCACAGATTCATCCTGGCTCCTAGTAAGGTAAACAAAGGCAGTCTGGCTTCCTCACTCAGGTCTGGGTAACTAAGGGAAGCAGTTTTCCCATAACCTTGGAAGGGCCGGATAAGTAGTGTTCTCATAGCCTTGAGACTGGGTCCAATTAATGGTGCCCATAACATGAAGTGGGCTAACCTGTGCAAAATTATGTTATATTATATAATTTTTTGGCTTTTTCCTGGCTTTGTTTGTCTCTAATACTTAAACAGGTAGGGACTCCCTGCTAGGTGCCACAACATGCGCCACACAAAGGGACAGGTGATTATATAGTGTACCATGCAGAGACATGCAGGGGGACACACAGCTTGCAGCGTGTGTGGCTCACCCACCTGTGAATAAAGGCATGTCAAGCATCCCCACAGATCTGCAGATTTTCTTCCATCTGCCAGAATTCTGTGAACCTGTCAGGCCTTGACTGGCTATAACACATTCCTGAAGCAATTGTCAGGGAAAACTGCATATAAAAGTCCATTTATTATTTTTTTTAACCTCATTGGGAATTATTCTGCAATGACAGTCTGAACATCTTTGCTGTTCATTATTCTCTTTTGTAGCATATTTCAGAAGAACTTTCAAACCTATTATCCACTCACATATATTTTAGATAATTAACACATGCATGTAATCAATTTGAAATTGTTTTCAATCTCAAATTCTTTTTTGAGTTTAATTTGACAACATAAAAATATAATCCTTTCTGTCAGATCTTCAATCTAACAAAGTAGTAATCATCCTTTATTTTAAAAGTTTAATAATTTTATAAGTGTTTAAGCTATGTCTTATGCCATTAATCAAAATGTTGTCCTAGAAGCTATATTCAGGGCTGTTCTTGATTCTTTATACACCATTTTATTGCCCCAAATCTACCTATCACTAAATTGATATAAATTCATACTCTTCCATTTTACAAAAGCTCATGAGATTTTATCCATGGTTTTATTGAAGTCTATATATTTACTACCTATATAGAAATTCCCAATCTAGTCATTAATCAGCTTTATAAAAATATATTACTTTAGAAAATGTGTAGTGGTCAGCTATGCAAGTTTTCAGCAAATAGCACTGCCCTTTCAAATGTTGCATGACACCTACTTTCTCAGTGTCTACTAATGAGGCTTTATTACTCAATTCTAGAATCTTGTTTTTAATGTTTTTATACAATGTCCATTTTTTCCTTTTTAGAAATCATATTTAAAATATCTGTATATTTTACAGTGTAGTTTTTGGCTGTACCCTTTCCTGAAAAATCACTAAAAATTTTTAATCTCATCTATAAAGTTCGTAAGAATTTAATTTATCTGGCAAAGTGGTCATAACTTGTTGAGACTTTTACTTCTAACCACTGGTTATACCAATATGTGCTAATGACTAAGATTATCTAATATATAATTAAGCTAAAATATTATCCTTAGGAAGGTGTCTTGGAAACAACCAAATCAAATCAAGTTATCTCTTCTCCCTCCCCCCCAAAAAACAATAAAACAAAGAAACAAAAAAGAATTTGAGGGACTTATGTTCCAGAGAGTTGAATTATTAGTAATTGTGCTGAGATCCATGGAAAATAACCTCACAGGATGATCCTATCAGATATTCCTAAGTGGGCGTGTCTGATGGGTAGTCATGCCCTAAGCATATAATTTCTTTAGTAAAAGGCTTATCTTTGCTTGAAGTGAGCCCTGTCCACTGTTTCTGAGCATCTTGACTAATACACTTCTGAAATGAGATAACTATCTTCAGGTACAAATAGGTAATAACAGAATAGCCCTGGAGATGTAAACTACAGTGTAAGAAAAGAAGTAGCCAGCATGACCCATGGACACGAACAATTGTGGAAGGACTGCCTGAGAGTGGGGTTGCTGGGTAGAGAGGGGCAACAGGGGAAAAATCAGGACAACTGTAATAGCATAATCAATAACATATAATTAAAAAATAAAAATCAACTTTGGATGAAGATTAGAAAAGACAACTACCTTTAAGAAACCACAAAATCTTGTTAACTAAACTGTAATCCAATCTCCACCTTGCTTTTCCCCACTTTTATATAATCTTCCTTACTTTCCCTCTTTAATCTCAAATACATTTAAAAAGCTGCAAAACTGTTATTTTGCTAAGTATTTGAGATTTTGTTCACCATCTTAGGTCTTCAGTAAGGCTGAAGTAAGCTCTTACACAAACATTCTACAGGTTTGGACATTTCCTACATTGACAATGTTTTAAAAAAAAAAACATAGTGTAAAGAGAGAGGCAGTGGTCATACTGTGATGCGAACCCCGGCTCATGGGGTCCTCATCATTATGGAGGAAATATAAGACATATTCACACAGACTACCAAGTCATGTGGAGGAAAAGGGACAACATGGATTTTCTCTCAAGGGGAGAAAAAGCCCTGCCCCTCCTTCCAATGAGTTTGTATTGTCGTACTGGGCACATTACAAGAATGTCCTCATTAACTATGCACAAGCTCACTTTAGGTGGTTACCTCATACAGAAAACAAAGGAGAGGATGCTGGTAATCACATCACAGAAGAGGGATATTTGCAAATAAAAAGGCAAAAGTAGTTGGACCAGTTATATTCATCCTTGGAAGGTTTAGCATGGATTTTAGGAAATTGTTTTGCAGTAAATGTCTTCAATTCAGACTGAGGGAGTTTTAGCAAAAAGCAAGACTATAGCGGCCTAAGTACATTGCAGGCCTGATTCCTCATGCGACAACCTATCTGTGAGCGTGGGTCCTGTGCATCTCCGAGTGTGAGCTGGGCCCATGCCATGCAGAGCAGCCTCCCACAATATTGCTAAAGAGAAAAAGTGAAATTTATAAGACCGTAAGAATGTTTCTTCAGCAGAATCTTGGGGAGTTATTGGAGAGATGGTTCCTTTGGCAAATGCCTTCTATCAGGGGTGATAGACCTTTATACACAACAGCATTCAACAGTGGGGCCACCCAATTAATGTCACTCAACATAGTCTATAATCACAAAGGAAACTACAGATACAATACAACATTTGTTGATTATCATAAACCAGAAACTGCAATTGTTACAGGGTGCAGCCTAGAGGGGGGACCCCAAATAGGCATTTAAAATGGGGTCCAGAACTCAAGGTGTCCAGGAGATTTTAAGATGTCTCCATCCCCCCACCCAGGGTGTGGGTTGGGGGAAGGGACAAATGAAGCAAGGCCATTGAGAGCTGTTTTGCATAGCAACAGCCTTGCAGCTACCCTCTGGCGTGGTCATTTAACATATCTATAGCCTTTGGCTGGTCGCTTAGATATGTTAAATAGCTGTGATCACCTCTGAGCCAGGGGAATGGAAGTAACTTCCCCACCAAGACGAGACTGGGGGCAGATCCCCCAAGCTACAGCGCCTGCATGGGACCTCGGAGAAGATTGGCTCCAGGACATGGGGCCACACCTGCCCAGACTCATGATGGCAGCCCAGTAAAGCTGGAAGGATATGAATTCTGGCATGTGAAGCCGAGTGTGGGAGGAGTCGAAAATGAGGCTGCAGAGGAAGATTGGCTGCGGGGATTTAAAACCCGGACTTGGCGGCCATTGAAAAGAGAACCATGCAGCTTTGGCAAAGTGGGGACTCTCCCCTTCCCGCAACCCTGAGGAGGAGAACCACGCGGCCTTGACAGAGTGGAGACTCCCACATCCCAGAGAGGGAGAACCACGCGGCTTTGGCAGAGTGGGGACTCTCTCCTTCCTGCAGCCCTGAGGAGGAGAACCACGTGGCCCTGGGAGAGAGGACCACATGCCTGTGCCAGAGTGGGGACCCCCACAGCTTTAGAAGGGGGAACCACCACCTGGTTTTAGCAGAGATCCCGGCGACTCAGCCGAAGGTGCCGGGAACCCAGGGAGGTCTCCCAGTCGAGATGAAGGACTAACTAAGAACCAGAGGACTGCCTGAGCCATGGACTTCTATTTTCTTTCCTGAGATACGGTACTCTGGACTGGGCAAAGGGGGAAGGAAGGAAGCACTGCGTGTTTGTGGGTGTTTTTAGGGACTTTAGGATTTTTGATAAAGACATTAAGTCACTACTTTAAGTTAGTATAGCATTAAATAAACATTTCCTTTCCTTTTCACGAATCTCTGGCATTGAGAGACGTCTTTCCTCTGGCAGCAGACATAACGGACCCGGGGCCTTCTTTCAATAATAGTATATTGTCTCAGGCCCCCCCTCGTTGTGTTCTGTAACACAATGAGCAGCAAATGGGAGTCATTTTGTATGCTTGGTAGTTATAATTCTGAATGTAAAGCTATAAACTAGCATCTGGTTCACTTTATTTTCTCACAGTTTGGATAATGTGAGTTACTTACCAAAATTCTTATGACCTCATGGTATTTGAAAAACATTACCTTCAAACCTTAGGACTAGATAGAGAATTGCATTGCCACTTGAAACATTGTCACAGGACAACCTCTTTGAGTTATCATGAAGCCATCATTGTGCTACATGCCCAGTAATTTGTCACCAATAGAATTCAAGAGATCTGGAGGAAGATAGACTTAGGTTTACATCCTGTATTTGCAACTTCCTTGCTCTATTGTAACAGGGTTCAGCCAAGACCGGGGACCCCAAATAGGGCTTTGAAATGGGGTCCAGAACTCGAAAGTGTTCAGGAAATATTAGGATGTCCTCACGCCCCACCCCTCCCCACATACACACAGGTATGGGTTGGGGTAAGGGACAAATGGAGCAGGGCCATTGAGAGCTGTTTTGCATAGCAACAGCTTTGCAGCTAACCTCTGGTGTTGTCATTTAACATATCTAGAATCTTTAACTGGATTACATAGCTATGTTAAATAGCTGTGGCCATGCTCTGAGCCAGGGGAATGGAAGTAACTTCTCCCCAAGATGTAACTGGGGGGCAGGTCCCCTGAGTTACAGCACCTGTGTGGAGGTGACTGGCTCCATGACAAGGGGCCATGCCTGCCCAGACTCATGATGGCAGTCCAGTAAAGCTGGAAGGATGTGAGACTGATCCCAAGTATAGCCAAGTGTGGGAGGAGTCGGAAATGGGGCTGCAGAGGAAGATTGGCGCAGGGATTTAAACCCAGACACAGCAGCCATTGTTCAGGGGAGCACCACCTGGCTTTGGCAGAGTGGAGACTCCTGTGGCCATTGTGCAGAGAGAGAACCACTGGGTCTTTAGCAGAGTGCAGACTCCCGCAGCCCTGCAAGAGAGAATCACCATGTGGCTTTAGCAAAGAACCACCACTCAGCTTTGGCAGAGTGGTGACCCCCCTCCTTGCAGTCACTAGGGGAAGAAACATGCAGTTTTGGCTGAGTAGAGACTTCCGCAGCCACTGTGCAGAGAGGACCATGCAGCTGGGGCAATGGAGAGAGAACCTTGTGGCTTTGCCAGAGTGGGGACCCCTGAAGCTTTAGAAGGGGGAACCATCACCTGGCTTTGGCAAAGATCCCAGCAACACAGCTGATGATGCCGGGAACAAGAGAGGCTTACCAGCTGAGACAGATTACTGGGAAGAACCGGGGTCTGTCTGAGCCACAGACTTCTACTTCTTTTTTTTTTTTTAATTTTTAAATTTATTTTTAGAGAGGGAAGGGAGGGAGATAGAGAGAGAGAAACATCAATGTGCGGTTGCTGGGGGTTATGGCCTGTAACCCAGGCATGTACCCTGGCTCGGAATCGAACCTGGGATACTTTGGTTCCCAGCCCACGCTCAATCCACTGAGCTACGCCAGCCAAGGCAGACTTCTACTTCTTTTCCTGAAATATGGTACCCCAGACTGGGCAAGGGGGGAAGGAAGGACTGTGTGTGTTTGTGGGTATTTTAAGGGACTTTGGGATTTTTAAGAAGACATTAGGTCACTACTTTAAGTTTGTATAGCATTAAATAAACATTTCCTTTCCTTTTCACGAATCTCTGGCATTGAGAGACTTCTCTCCTTTGGCAGCGGACATAACGAACCTGGGGGCTTCCTTTCAGGTAATAGTATATTGCCTTTGGCACCCCCTTGGCCCCCTCTTTGTTCTATAACACTATGAATTAGATATTTTACCTAAATATACCTCAGTTTTATCATTTATAAGATAAGGATATAAATAGTTTCTATCTCATGTATTTTTTTCGGGGATTCTACAAGAGAATGTAAATTTTGTGGCGCATGTCAAGCATTAAATAATGGTAAATTACATTACCCTGACACATCTGATTTCTCATGGAGTTTAATATAAGAAAAACTAAGTAAATACTTTTTATCATACCCCCTCTATAAACATATATACAAATATATTTATACATAAATTTCTATTTTGTTTTATCAGAAAATATGATATATTCTAACAAATGAAAACATCATTGCTCCATAAAAGTCTAAGTCATTGATTTCAATCTGGAAAAAAAGGATCCTCACTTCTATATCTCTAATGCATTTTAAAAAAATAGAGCATCATATGAATTTATTTGACTGACATGGAACCCACTGGATTTAAAGGAACACATTCCAATCCATCCATAATAAGAGGGTAGCATTAAGGAAACTAACCCCACTTCATATCATCCAAGCAGAGTTAGAAACTGGCTGCATTTCAGAATATAATCTTCAGTGCTTAGTGAAACATCCTGAAACCATTTTATTTTTACATGAGGGGATGGATATATGGTACTCAACATATGGTAAAGTTGAAGTAATAACCTTGTAAATTCTGAATCTATATACATACTTAAAATAGTAAACATTTCTAAGCCTCTCATTAGAAAACTCAGTGTTTCTTTCTTCAGCTTCAAAATATAGAAATTACTTTATAAAGATTTTAGTTAAAAATTTGATGTTTCCATTTTATGAATATTTTGATCTAAAAAATACTAGTTTACTCAACCAAACTTTGCATAAATACATTACTCTATTCTAAAAACAATGTCAAATCATAACCAAGACATGTAACTGATAGAGTTCATTTTATTTTTCCATGTAAGAATGAAACACACACTGGCTGGTGTGGCTCAGTGGGTTGAGAGCCAGCCTGAGAACCTAGGGGTCACCAGTTTGATTCCCAGGCAGGGCATATGCTTGGGTTGAAGGCCAGGTCCCTAGTTAGGGGCATGCAAGAGGCAGCCAATTGATGTTTTTTTGTTTGTTTGTTTTGTCTTGTTTTTTAAGAAAAGAACAAAAAGGAATGAAATACATTTGCATGAAATATTTCCTACAGAATTTACAGCTTTTCCTGTGGTTTGCTAACATTTTTGCAAATGGCATTGCACCTGCTTTAATACAAACATCCTTGATGACTAGAGGAATATCAAATGTATCAGGGAAATAGCTGCATGACAATATCTCAAATGGATGTAATGAGATGTGCTCCATGACTGAGCACCAGACACAGTCACCACATATTTCTCAGATGAGATAATACCTCTTCATGATCAATGTGACTTCGAAATGTTGCCAATCTGGTGTGACCTTTGGCCATCTGTCTCATCTGGATTATTGATTGGATTTCTCACACAACTCATGAGTACTTGTCTATTCCATCTACTGATCTGTTCATACTGTGAAAGTTCAAATATTTGACCCTAAAAATATCAATTTCCCTCATGAATGAATGAATGAAAAGGTTGTTATAAATTCAAGAAGTATTTTTGATTATTGGTTTAATATAGACTAAATTTTTTCACAAACATTTCACAATTTTGGATTTTCATGCACGTTTCAATACATTAGTTAACTAATTTTTTTTTAAACTACTACTGTATTCCAGAGCAGTATTATTTGTTGTTGAAATTTCTATTGGAGCAACCCAAGAAGTATCATTAAGAAAAATTCATGAATGCAGCTAAGAAAAAGTTATTTTGAATGCTGATAGTTTTGTAGCCATTAAGTTTGGGATGGCTTATTCAATAAGATTATTCTTTTAAAAATTTTTTTTAAATTTTAATCATTGTTCAAGTACAGTTTCTCCCTTTTACTCCCACTCCAGCCCACCCACCCAACTCTCCCCACTTCCCTCCCATTACCACCCTCCCCTTAGTTTTTGTCCATGTGTCCTTTAAATTTGTTCCTGTAAACTTTTCCCATTCTCCCCTGAAATTCCCTCTTCTCTCCCCTCTAATCACTGTCAGCCTGTTCTCTATTTCAGTGTCTTTGGCTATATTTTGCTTCTTTCATTGTTTTGTTGATTAGATAATTATTCTTTTTTTTAAGATTTTATTTATTAATATTTTTAGAGAGGGAAGGGAGGGAGATAGAGAGAGAGAAACCCAATGTGCGGTTGCTGGGGGTCATGGCCTGAAACCCAGGCATGTACCTTGACTGGGAATTGAACCTGCGACACTTTGGTTTACAGCCCATGCTCAATCTACTGAGCTACGCCACCCAGGATAGATAATTATTCTTTACAATTAATAAATCAGCTCAGAAAAGTTTTTGGTGAAGTGTTTTTAGTAAAGTTTATATTCTCTCTCTAGTGCTAAAGTCATAACTCAAGAGACCTTATAAACCCAGATAGGCCAAAATAGGAAGGTTTAACCTGAAGTGGAAACAATATTGAGCGAGTATAGCTTTGGTTTATGGCATCACTGGGCAAAATTTTGGCTGGTACTCAGCTTATATACCTCTTGCCCTGGGAAGTTATCTCAGGATTTCCCAAGACATTTAGTTTTTTTTCTTTTTTCTCTCTTCCTTCCTCCCTTCCTTTTCCTTCCTTCCTTTCTTCTTTCCTTCCTTCCTCCCTTCTTTCTTATAATTTGCCTATGCCATTTTTATTTATAGTATCTCTTATATCACCTCAATTATATCTAGCTTTCTCTTTTTTTGGTGTCAGAGTCATTCAACATAAAGGAATGTAGATTTTATATGTACATCTTCAATATACTATATATCTGAGACATAGTATAATAAGTGTATGTTGATTAAATAATAATAAGATTCTTGAAGGATATGATTTGCAATTCCCTGCTATAAATAAGAATTTGTATGGAGTACTCAGGTTTTTAGTCTGATCAATAGGGTGCACATAGATGTGGCTTTTGAAAATACAAAGACTTGGGGAAAAGGAATATGAGTTTCAGATTATCACCTTGTAACTCATATTTCAACTCAAGGAAAGATGAAACCAACATTGTCCAAAGCAATAATGATGAGCACTGAGAATAAAGGTATTCTAGAACTCATTAAAACAGAACCGGCACTGATTATTTTTGGCACATCAATATAGCAACATGGTTAATTGTATAGAGATTATGCTTACATTACTGTTTCCCAGCAGAATTTATATCTAGAGATGCCTTATTGCTGGGATGCATTCAACTGCAACAAAAAAAAAATTTACTTATAGGAATTCTAAAAATCACAAGTTAAATATGAAAAGATTCATTTCCATAGTAACAAAAAGAATTTTATATATGTAATGGAGCAACCTGTGGGAATAAATAGTGTCTAGAATCTGAGATCAGTGAAAACAGTTTATTTACTAATCTATTCAACATTATGGAAAATTCTTCATCAGTTGCCATTATCTATATGCATATATACCCCCTTTAATTCTGACTTGTTGCACAACTCCTTCCCTCCAAGGCAGTCTCTACTTCTGGGGTCAAATATTCACAAACTGAGAATTCATTGTTTATAAGGCTTTGTAGATATGGTATTATTCCAACTTTTGCAAGATTCATTATTTCCTTAGCGTTAAGTTTCATATAAATGGTCACATAATATCTGTTTATTTTTTACCTACCAGTAACCAAAATTTTAAAATGTATTAATATACCTCTTAATATATATCCCAGTTCCTTAGCAAATTGTTATACTATAAGGTGCCAGTGTCATGGAGGGCCTCTGAAAAAGCCCAGTAGGGTAGTGATTGGTGGCAATTACTTTTAACAGTGATCATTAACATTGATGTAGCAATTTCTGCTTATTATAACCCTGGCCATACCTCTTGTGGGATCTGAAGCTACCCTATCCCTATTCACAGCTCATGAGGTATCTGCAGCTTTTTGCTACATAACCTACAACCATCCCAGTCCAGTAGGGCAAATTGCTGTATCCACTATGCCTAGTACCCATTTCCCTCAAAATGATTGTTGATTCTTAGGACTCCATGCTGCTAATCCTCACCTTTATCAGTAAATGAGGAAAGTTCAAACCACATGTCCTTTTCAAAATACAGTTTATACTTAACTGTATGACCATGACTGTAATTTTCTGTACTTCCTAGTCCATGTGATTACAACCTCCTTTCCATGCCAGCAACTTGTTTGAGTACTGCCCTGATTCCATTGAGATAACCATCCCTTCTTCACTTCCTTCCTTATTACCTTACATTCCAGAATGCTACATTTGGATATCATTCTGAATTTCATTGCCCTTAAGAGTTTTAATCACATCTATCCAAAAAAGCCTCAAATCTGTAGAAATTGAGCTGTCTGCTTTTTCTAAATTATAATATCAAGATAATAGAGCATTAGTAAATATCACAGAACAGGGTGTTTCAATTCCAATATAAATATGAAATCACTAACATCTAATTAACCCTCAAAACTTCCAGTAATGCAGTTACCAATTTGACTTCTACTCAACAGTTCCAAACATAATCTAGTAAATACCTTTCATAAATTTGTTCCTTTCCCATTATTATATTTCAGATGGGTCCATTTTTATCTAAATATGAAAACAATAAACCCTGCAATCATTCTAATAATCTGCTCTTTCTAAACATCAACATCAATTCCTCTCAAATATTTGTTATTATTATGTTTTAAATATCTATCATTTTTTTCCTATATCTTGCCTGTCAAAGGTATCAAAAATTTGCAATTTTATATTTATTAGTAATATTACCTGATTACCATCTCTAAATTTACTAGACTATAAGCTCCATTAAATTAGGAGTTTTTTTTATCATTTTTATTCGCTATTTTATCTCTAGCATTTTGCATTTTTTCTTTGCTTACAGTGAGCAATTAATGCATATTTGATGAATTAATGTGTGAATGGATAAATAAATACAAGTAAATTTATAAGTGTTATCATAATAAGTGTATCATGCATGAAGGAAGTATTCATATTCTTATAATGTAAGAGAAAAATCCAAAGTTTAACAAAAGCCAATTAAGCAGAAAATTATAAAATTTAGGTCTTTTCCATTTCACAAACTTAGCTCTTAAGGATATTTTCATTTTAATACCATGATGCATACCAACCCCATGAAATGCTTTTTTCTTTAATTTTACTTAAAAATAGACTCATAAAAGTGTGACCCATTCTTACATAATTAACTATAAATATAGAGAATAATTCGTGTGGAAGGCATTCTAATGCTTTTAAAAATATGCCATTCACTGCAAGTATTTTCAAAAGAAATATGTTAGTTTTGTAAAATGAAAAGTTTATATAGTTCATACTCCAAATTATGATTCATACCAAAATGTATCCAAAGCAATCATCATGCAAAAGGAAAAAGAATTAGAGCAGAAAATAACAAAAGTGACATTTTAAAAGCATCACAATTATTTTCTATCATTTATTGAGTATTTGAGTCTTGTAAACATTGTGCTAAGCAATTTATCCTTACAATGAAATAGGAATGATTATTATCCCTATTTTACAGATAAGAAAATTGAGAATTAGGGAAACAATCAAAGCCAGGAGTCAAATCCAACTTCCATATGATTCCAGAGTGCCACTTAACATTAAATTGACTTCCTGATAAGTAGTTAAGTCTTTCATTTTGCGCCACTACTTAGTGAAAAATTGACAAAAATATTTTTTACTACTAATAGCATGTAATAATTAAACATTCAAGTATAATCAGATGAAGGAGGAGAACACTATAAACATATTCAAACTTAGCTTTTTGTGTATACTTAAGAAACACATTGTTTAATCTTACCCATGAATTCAATCCCCAAGTGGTCTGCTACACCGAAGTCAGCATGTAAGGAAAGAAAACAGAAAAAGAGAAAATGATTAGAAAAAATTTCACATGGAAATCAATGCTGATGAGACTGCTTTTTGAAGGAAAAGAATGCATCTCAACTTTAACTGCATGTTTGCTTGGGAAAGATAATTTACAGATTGCCAACAATTACACGGTGCTCTGAACATGGTTGGTATTTCCCAAAAGCCTGGGACTTTGGGTGGGATAATATTGAATCAGTTATCAAGCATGAGAAGCATAAGGTTAGACCCCCAAGGGAAAGACAGAAATGTTCACACACAAAAATATCTGGTACTAAACTTATTTTTAGAACGTGATATTTTATATAGAATAACTACTTGTTTAACAAACTTTTTGGACCTCTGTGCTATGATGAAGTGAAAACATTTGCATGATCAGCCTTTACCAGGTGCTCATCACCTACATAAAGAAAGCAATAATGTTGGATTTTTTCCCTTTTACTTGTTAGATGAGAAAACTGCATTTTCAGGGAGATTAAAAACCTTACATTGTCCCAAAAGATGAGGCAGATCTAGGGCACAAATCCATTCGACCTGACCCCAAAGTTCTATAATGTTAAAATTGATAGCACTTCCTATCAATAATGATTGATGATGTGGCCATGCAGATGTGGACAGCCCACTGTTTCCACCCACTAATGTCTGTCTGTGAGCAGAAGACTAGTAAGTTGGGCCCGGCTGTTCAGGGGCATTTGCCTTTAGATGTCCATTTATTTAAATGCTGCTTTATTTTTATCATTCAAGTATTCAGTTTTTAAATTCATTTCATCATTTAATAGTGGTTTCTGTTGCAGCACTGTTTCTTTTTTTAAAGATTTTATTTTATTTTATTATTTATTTTTTAGAGAGGGAAGGGAGGAAAATAGAGAGAGAGAGAGAAACATTAATGTGCAGTTGCTGGGGGTTATGGCCTGCAACCCAGGCATGTACCCTGGCTGGGAATCGAACCTGCGACACTTTGGTTCACAGCCCGTGCTCAATCCACTGAGCTACGCCAGCCAGGGCAGCACTATGTTTCTTAAATAAAAATAAATTAAAACAATTATTTCTTCAATTGTATTTGGTTCCAGAACTGGTTGCTGAGCTTCTTTTTATGAATTCTTTATTTATCCAAGAAACTTTCCTGTTTAGAAAATATGTATTTGTCATGTTGAGTATTTCAGTGCTTTTCCTACTGGTGAATTACTTTTTAATTTCATTGTGGTAAAATGTATAAAACATAGAAATTGTCATTTTAACCATTTTAAATGTACAGTTCAAGTGTCACTAATTACATTCATAATGTGGACAACCATCACCACTATATTTCCAAAACTTTTCCTTACCTTCAAATAGAAACTATATCCACATCCACGAAGCAATAGTTTCGTATTATACCCTCCCTTCAGCCCCTGGTAACTTTTAACCTATTTTCTGTCTATAAATTTGCCTGTACATAGTTCACTTTTTCAGGGATTAGGACTTAGATTAATCGAGCATATCTCATATAAAGTAATATTGTAACAAAATTTTTAAGAGGTAAATACATTCCTCTCTTTACATGGCTTTTGTTGTTGTTGTTGACTGCTTAATATATACTGATAGATATTAAGCAGACTTTCATAAAAAGACAAAATTTTTGTTCTCAGGTAATTAAAAATTCAGTGGAAGCTGGCAGAGAAAAGGCTCTGGTAATTCTTAATAATAATGCTATAATGGAAAACCAGAAAATATATATTGGATGGAGAGGCCAAGGACCCATAAACTTCCTTCTGGAAAAAAGCTAATGTACTTTGTGAAAAATTGGAGATTGTAGAAAAGTTGGCCAAACTATGTTTGGGTTCCTATATGAATAAAAATCCTCATTCTTAAATTTTTGAGGAGACTCCATATTGTTTTCCATAGTGAGTGTGCCAGTTTATATTCCCATCAGCATGAATGAGGGTTCCCTTTCCTCCACAACCTTTCTAATGTTTGTTATTATTTGTCTTGTTGATAATAACCATTCTAACCATTGTGAGATGGTATCCTATTGCAGTTTTGATTTGCATTCACCTAATGGTGCATAAAGTTCATTATCTTTTTTATATATCTGTTGGCCATTTGTATGCCTTCTTGGGAGAAGTCTCTGTTCAGCGATCTGCCTTTTTTTTCAGTTGGATTTTTAGTTTGTTTGGTGTTGAGTTGTATGAGGTCTTTATATATTTGAGGTACTAACCCCTTGCTGGAGCTATTATTTGTAAATATCCTCTCCCATCTGGTTTGTTGCCTTTTTGTTCCATTGGCAGTTTCTTTTGCTGTGGAAAAGCTTTTTAGCTTGATATAGTCCCATTCATTTATTTTTGCCTTTACTTTTCTTACTTTTGGGTCAAATTCATAAAACCTTCTCTAAGACCAAGGTCCATAGTTTAGTATCTATAGAACTAAACATAAATAAAACATAGAATATTTTATTCTATGTAATTTACTTACTGTTCTTATATTACAATTTTTGTATATGGAGAACAACAGTAGTCTGGTTTCATTCTTCCGCATGTAGCTTTCCAATTTTCCCAGCATTGTTTATTGAAGATGCTTTCTTTTATCCATTGTATGTTTTTGGCTCATTTGTCAAAAATTACCACAAATATGTGGGTTTATTTCTGGGCTCTCAATTCTGTTCTATTGTCTGTGTGTCTGTTTTTCCACCAATACCATGCTGGTTTGATTATTGTCATTTTGGAGTATAATTTGAAATCTGGTATTGTGATACCTTTGGCTTTGACTTTTTTCTCAGGATTGTTTTGGCTATTCTGGGCCTTTTGTGATTCCGTACAAATCTGAAGATTTTTTTTTGTTCTATTTCTTTAAAAAATGCCATTGGTATTTTGATGGAGGTTGCATTAAACCTGTATATAGCTTTGGGTAATATGGACATTTTAACAATGTTGATTCTTCCAATTCATAAATATGGAATATCTTTTTGTTTCTATGTATATTTTTAAATCTCTGTTAAATGCTTTGTAGTTTTCAGTGTATAGGTCCTTCACACACTTTACATATTCCTAGGTATTTTATTTTTCTTGTAGCAATTGCAATTGCAAAATAAATTTTTTTTTCATTTATTTTTCTGATATTTCATTGATTGTATATAGAAATGCAACAGCTTTGTGTACATTGATTTTTTATCTGGTCACTTTCCATTCTTTCAATAACCTCAGCTGTTCTACTTCTATGGATGATAGGAGATATGGACAAATTTAAGGACAATCTCAATACTTTATAAACCACAATGAATTCATGACCATTAGAAAGGAAATAATACCAAATTTGAAAATTATTCAAACACTGAAAGGCATAAATATAATTCTTTTTTTTCTTTTTTTTTATTGTTGTTCAAGTACAGTTGTCTCTATTTCCCCCCTTCTTAAGGTGAAGGAAATCTGTCTTCCTTAACATAGCAGAAAAGTTGTATCTAATTATCAGAGTTGTAAGTCTCAGAAATACTGTCAAGCAAGGTGGCATTTGTATCCTTGGATTTTACAAGGAAATTATTAATTTTTATAATGATGTTCATGAACACTGATACCACTGAAACATACAAATAAAAATTAGATCTTATTTAAAATCTCTCTCTGTCTCATGTGCACACACAAGCATGCATTTCAATTCTTTATTAATATGCTAAACACTGTAATCTTTATTGCAAGCTTAAAGATACTAATAGGCTTTGTTCTATGTAAAAGGATCAATAAAAATCCATGAAGAGCATAACAGAAAAGCAATTAATTTTGTCAATTGAGTTATACAGAACCTAAACTACAATGTTTCTCATAATCATTAAGCACCATATTTCTTAAAGCAAACAGTTTTCCTGGAGTTATTCAAGCATGCCTGAAGAAAATCAAGAGGTATGTGGTAAGAATTAATCAATTAATCATTCACTTTTTTCATTCCTCAACAAATCATGTGCCAAGAACTGCACAGATACTGAAGTGGATGAGAAGGCACAGAACTTAAGCAAAAACATTTGATATTTTTGTGGTAGATATTAGAATATATAATTTCAATCTTTTTAACAGTTTGGTTAACTTTTATATGTAAAAATTATAGTTGTTTTGAGTATTCATGCTTTTTGATTATATAATAATGGCTACCATTTCTGAGGACCTACTATATCCCCAGAACTGCTTTAAGTATTATCTTGCAGAAATTTATGAGAATAAGATTTTCATTATTCTCATTTTACAGATGAGGAACAGAGGTAGAAAGAGTTGAAGAAATTTTCCCAAATATGAGAAATGTGGCAGAAACCACCTACATTGCCGGTAAGTGATGGAAACACAACTGGGCCTAAAAAGCTTAAATTTTAGCCATTTTTATAGTCAGGGTATACATATGACATCCTTATGAAGAAAAATTAATTTTTACAATATCATCACATAATAAGATGTTCAGGGAGGAGTTATTTAACCCACTTAAGAGAACAAATTGTTTTCAAGTGTCCTTAGACCTTGTAGAAACACCACTTACTTACTTGCTCACCTCTAGTTTACTAGATCAAGTAGCAAATATATGATAGACAGAGGAGGGTTCCCTTTCTCCAAGGAAACAAACTGGCAAATCATTAATATTTTTTTCATTATTATGTCAAGATTGACATATTCATGTCAAGATTGTCTAATTGAAGTTATTTGCTTGCACATATAGCAGGATATATACAGAGTTGTGACTGGACATTTGACATACTTCGAAGCAAATAATCTCAATATTGGAAATGCAATTTTTAACAAATTCCAGCAACTCTGCTGTGGCCCTGAAACATTCTTAACATCTGTGATCTGAGTAGGTGACCTCAATTTTATGTGGTATATTTAATATTCTATAAATTCAAAAACTCCTGGAAATTCAAGGCTTGCATGTTTCCAAAATGTCCATGACTCTTTGTATGTGAGCAATTCAAAACCTCTTTTTTGTAGGTGAAACAGAGCATCAGGGGTTACCAACAGGTTCTACAAATGTGGGCAGGATGAAGAAGAGCAAGTGAAAACACTTTTTGTTGATTCCAATCTCAGGGTGAGAAGAGACAGCTAGTCATCCAACCTATGATGTAGAACTCACTGCAATGAGGCATGGGGACAATGCTACATAAATATGAGTTTCAGTATCATTTCTGTATTAAAAGTGGACAAGCCTTTTCTATCATGAAATGAAATGATTTAAACCCATGTTCCATGCGATATGGAACAACCTGTTAGATGAAAATACTGTTCTGTGTGTTAAATATGTACTGGCTTAAAGTTCAACAGGCTTCTCCACTATAAGAATTTCCAAAGGCCTTCATATGTGTGCCAAGATTGTCCAGGAGGTGGTTCAGTAGGTAATGTTTCCCAAACTGATGTAAACAACCACCTTCTCATGAAGCCCCTGTGGAACTAGTGATCTACAATAGTAGATCACTAGCCATATAAAGGTGGAGGAAACCAGCCACTCAACTATAAAAGTGTCAGCTATAAATGGTTTGTCTTTATAACTAAACTAAAATCTGCCTGTCTCTAGATTACATTTGCAGATCCTTGTCAAGTGATTTTCAATGATGATATGTAGGAGCCATATCAACTGAGAAGACTAACTTAGATTTATGAAGGTGGTAAGTTGGTTCTTGAATGTTTGCTGACCCACACCACCTGAGTTTATTGTTCTGTAGTTGTTTCTCGAGTCACTGACAGTAGATGTAATTATCTCATGCTTCAACATTGGGTCTGTGTATTCTGCTTGTTCCCAGATAAGATCAGGGACCCAGTGATGAGATTCATATGTCAGACATTATCGTGTACATCCCAATTTATTATAACAAACCAGATAAACTAGGAAAGGCTTGGATAGACTCTAAGGTTTCTGATTAGAAGAACAAGGCCAGAGGGTAGGCCTGGTTGTGATTGTTGAGGGAAGCTTCAGTCTGGAAGAAATATACCAACCCACAGAATATATACCTTTCAAAAAGATTAAAGGGTCAAAGAATGGGGGACTAGGGTTCAGCACCAGCTACTAGAACATATAACTGTATTATTAGGGGGAAGGGAATGTGGTAACTGGGAACTGAGTAGCAGCCAGACTTGAATCTCTTAGGCTGTTAGGCCTACAACAGGGAGGGAAAGAGAACTGGCAAGAGAGTGAGCATGCTTGTGGAGGGTGAGGCAGGTAAACCTTTTTCTAGGCATTCAATTCTATAATGCTATCCTACAAGGAGAGAAACATTATCAGTGATGTTTTTCCAGCTATTTAGTGCAAAAGTTAGAATATGAATGTGGTTTAGATTCTAAACTTCATGCCCCCTCTGCTAAGATATGTTGCCTCATTAAATATATTATTTTATTTTTTTAAAGATTTTATTTATTTACATTTAGAGAGAGAGGGGGAGGAAGGGAGAGAAATATCAATATATGGTTGCCTCTCATGTGGCCCCTACTAGGGACCTGGCCTGCAACCGAGGCATGTGCCCTGACTGGAAATTGAACTGGCGACCCTTTGGCTTGCAGCCTGAGATCAATTCACTGAGCTCCACCAGTCAGGGCTATAATTTTATTTTTATCAGCACATATACATTTGATTTAAAAAATTATACATTTTCATGAATAAAATTTGGAATGTGAAAAATTGATAGCTTTCTTATTATTTCTTAAATTCAATTTCCATTATTTTTTGTTCTAGTTTTTTCTGTATTCTCTCTGTATGTGTAAAATACATTTAAAGTAAATTTTACACAAAATAAACTTCCACTATATGCCTAAATCTGAGGACTCTCTGTGGCCATTTCACCTCTGTCATCCCAATCCCCCTCTCTCCTCCATCATAGCAGATCTCACTGTTGTTTCTATCACTGGGAGTAAACCCTGACATTATTACTGTGTCCAGCCTCATACCCAACAGGCCATCAATCATGGAGAAGCAAAACCACTTTTCCAGAAAAGTACATAGGGCTTTGTCAGGAAACCTGGCCTATTTGTTTCTCTTCTCAAAAGCTGAGTTACTGATTTCTGCTGAACAGACACACCTCTGTTTTACATTCTTTTCTCATCCTCTAAATTAGAATATATATTTGTATCAAAGGAGAAGCAGGCAGCCTTGGAGACGGTATCATGTGTTTATGCACTGCAAACTCAGGATAGGCATTTTGTTCTGTAAAGTGAAATATCAAAACAGGGTCACGACTGAGGTTTATGAGCGAACATTGTTCAGGCTGCTTTTCAAAGATACATCTTACCTAAATAGCTTATTGAATTTTCTAGTGAAAACATCTTGGAATATTAGAATTATCTCTGATTCCATGTCCACAATTTTTCATTAAACAATTAAATTAGAAATCCCATTATATAAAATAATTCTTCATTCAAAAATATACTGTTTTTGGTTATATAAGTATTAATAGTAGCCCTGGCTTGTGTGACTCAGTGGATTGAGTATTGGCCTATGAACCAAGGGGTCATCAGTTCAATTCTCAGTCAGGGCACATGCCTGGGTTGTGGGCTGAGTCTACAGTTGGGGACACGTGAGAGGCAACCACACACTGATGCTTCTCTCCCTCTCTTTCTCCCTCCCTTCCCCTCTTTGTAAAAATAAATAAATAAATTGCTCTGGCAAAAAAAAAAAGAAAAGAAGATAAAACATTCCAATACTGGGAGAAATCTTATTTTAATATTTATTGCTATACACTTTTTAAATAAAAAATGCTAGTATGAGAATTGTTTCACAGCTTATGATTCTTATGCTGGATATTTCTGGTATCAAGTTTAAAAGTCACATCAATTTATACTTATAAATCCCTGAACACCTGGGAATACTTGATAATGAGCACAACAGAGGACACATTTGAGCTAACTAATGGATTAATTTATTACTTTGTGGACTTAAAATGTAGCAATAGGATGAAACTTTTCCCCTAAATACATAATCACCTGAGAGTGTTATTTGTCTCATTTAAATGCAAAGAACAATTCTTTTTCTATCTGCTTCCTAAAACCATTAAGCAGTTAATAACATAAGGACTAATGTAAGCTTCTTTTATTTAATAGAAATAAAGAAATGGAAATTAAACTGGCAGAGCCTTCTCCCATAATGACTTTCCCCAGAGTAGCTGGATTATTCTTAGTAGTGTAGAAAAATCAAGGGAAACTTCTTTATTGAAATAATGGAAGAAAGCATTATCTAATTTTACCTATAATTAGTTGGGAATTTAGTTGAATCCAGGTACTTTGAAGTTCTTACCTTCACCCTTTCACTACCTTTTTCTATAGTCTTAATAACTTTTGATATATATTTTCTAGATATTTGAATGGAAATAATCACTCTACTGGGCATCCTATTAGTGAGATAACCTTTTCAAAAGGGTGTGCAGATGTCAGAAGCTGAGTATGGATAATTTTTTTTTAAATTCTAATTTTACATCACTTAGACATTATTAAAAAGGCAAGTTAATAGAGTCTACAATATAATTCCTTGAAACTACCATCTGCAAATGATGTACTGGAGGCTTTTTATGACACCCTCCTTACTTGTCTTCATAGCATGCTTCCTAGGGATAGTATTTTACAGATTAGGAAACTGAGATTCAGAAAGGTGGACTAATTTGCCCAAGATGGGAAGAATCCCATTTCATTAAATCATACCTCTGTCAACCTCAGAAAACTTAATGCCTTGCTTAGCATACCATGTAAATCACACATTAATGATTCAGCCCCAGCCTGCTGACCCAGCCACACCTTCGCATTCACTCTTCACTTTCAATGACTCGCCTTGCTCATGTACAGCCTGATAAACTCTTTTTTTTAAGATTTTGTTCTGTTTTTTTTGTTTGTTTGTTTGTTTTTTAGATTTTATTACTTAATTTTAGAGAAGGAAGGGAGGGAGAAAGAGAGAGAGAGAGAGAAACATCAATGTGTGGTTGCTGGGGGCCGTGGCCTGCAACCCAGGTATGTGGCCTGACTGGGAATCAAACCTGCGACACTTTGGTTCGCAGCCAGCAGTCAATCCACTGAGCTACACCAGCCAGGGCCAGCCTGATAAACTTCATTCATTAATAATGCGTATCTTTTTACTACATGTCTCCAACAGAAATACACATCACAAAACTTTTTATATTCAGGTACTCTAACTTTGATCGCACTCCAACCATTGTAGTTATTTGTTTACTTGCCAATTTTTCCCCCAAGAGACTATAAGCAACTTAGTAAAATAACATGACTAGTTTGTCTTTATATTATAGATTCCTGGACAGTTCCTAGTAAAGAGAGAACATTTGATAAAGAGTATATAAAGAAAAACTAAATAGCTATATATTCCCCTTATTTTTGTAGTTTTACTCAATGCCCACTGCTCTAATTAGAGAAAGTGAAACAAGTTCTCAAACAGGGTGGCCTTGAACTTTCTAAATACAGCCCCTGCTGGCAGCAAGACCACAGAGTACCTTATATCCACCATCCTCTCAGCCTCAGCTTTACACTGAATTATGGAATGCCTGGAGAATCCAGAGTGATGGGCTTCAGATGTGCCAGGGCAGAAAGCAGCTGTACAGGTCAATTTATTCCCTGTGTACCTGATAGATGCAGTCACTGAGAGCCCAGCATAAATGAGCTATTAGGTTGAGAAGACCATAACATGCAGCAATGAACCCTGTGGCCTGAAAGAAAACATGACAGTAATTAGGACACTTCAGCAGATACCAGTACAGATAGGTAACGGCACCAATGCCTGGTACCTGCATAAGCCATGTTCCTTCCCTAAACTCTGAAGCACATCTCAGGAGACAGGAGTCAATGATGAACTAACTGTGATCATACTTTTCACTAACCCAGTGAAATGGAACTTGAACATGAAAATAAGAAAATTCAAATAATAAAGATAAATATTATAGCTCATATTTTTGAGGATTTAATATAAAGTCTGTCCTCTACACATTTTGCGTATGTTAACTCTACAAAACCTACAACAATGTTATAAAGTAGGTACTATTTTTATTCCCACATAAGAAATGAACTGAGGCACACAGAGGTTAACAATTTTCCTCATGTTGTTGCAAAAACTGCTGGGAGTTAAATGCAGATGATAGGTATAAAGTACCTGCTCTTGGAATCCACTATGCAAATGGTTTTTTATAGGTATCCATTCCATATATTGTGGACTAAGATTTGCTACTACTACACAAGAAACTGATTAACTTCCATTACAAAATTAGATACAATTATATTGGATTCAATATTGCTATGTTATCCTTAATTTTTACTTAATTTTAAAAAATTATTTTTTTAATTTGACTTTTCTTGCTCCTGAAAAAAAAGGGATTATTAAATAGGGTAATTTGTATGATTTCTAAACAAAATGTTTAAGTAACTAGGTACAAAGAAATTCCAACAAATTTTGTGGAATTTCAAGCTGTTAAGCATGTACTATCTAATTGCTGTTGCTATAAGCATTTAGTATTTTTAAACCAAACAATTTTAGTTGGTCAGTGTCAGATTAGCTGCAGTTTTTGTTTGAATCAATTTTCTTTTTCTTCAGGTTAATAGATGTTTGGTAAATCCTAGATAAAGGGTTCAAAACTATAGGAGATTTAAATAATGACATTTCCTCCTTGTTTAAATTGAACCTTCTCTGAAGGAAATAAAATTCATTTGCTCATTATAGTGACAACAACTCACCAGAGTCCATAAATATCACTCAAAGATATGAGTAAGAGAAGTGAATTGTGTGATGACTCCATTGCCCTGGAAGTCAGCATGCTGGTAGCCAGCCGGCAGAAAGCCAAATGCTCCTCTTCACCAACTTCATCTATTTCTTCCAACACTGACATTTGGTGGCCCCTACTTGACTATTTCTCAGTGGAAACTTCTTGCAGCATCCTTCACAGAACACTTCCAATTCTCTGTCAACCTTTCTCTTGCATTTGTAATGCTTTGTCTGCCACTTCAGTTCCTTCTAAAGTCCTCCACCATCATTCCAGCTCAAGCCAGCTGCATCTCTGTTTGAAACTTTTACCACAGCAGCCATCTCGCTGATTTCTCTGCTTTCAACTTTCTCCCCACCTACAGTCTTCCCCAGCAGCAGCCAGAGAGATCCTGTTAAAATTTACGTCAGGTTATATTATTCCTTTGCTCAAAAACCTCTCCAGTGGCTATGGTTACTCAAAATAGAAGACAAAGTCAGCATCAAAATTTTAAAAAAAGGACTCAATTTGTTTATGCATTAATTCTCTGACCATGCTACTACTATCATTCTCCCTCTCCCTTACCCAGTTCAACCACCCTGACATCCTGGTGACTCTACTAACCCCAAAACATTCCACTTCCTTGGAGCTATGGACTGGCTGCTCTTTCTGCCCTTAACGATCTTCCTCCAGATAACACTTCTAATGGCATTTTGTCATATCATATTACATAAAACAGCATTCTAATCTTCCTCACACTCCATTTTTTTACTTCTTAGAATTTATTACTATAGGAAGTATTATTATCATATATCTTTGGTAATTTTCCTTTCCTGCTCCAGACTAGAATGCAAGTTTTCATGAGGAAAGCACTTCACTTGTGCATTTATTTGCTATAGCTGCCATAAGAAAGTTCCACAAATAGGAGGCTTAAACAACATCCATGTATTGTCTCACAGTTCTGGAGACCAGAAGTCAGAGATCAAGGTGCCGGAGGGGTTTGTTCCTTCTAAGGGCTATAAGGGAAAATCTGCCCCAGGGCTGCCTGCTAGTTTCTGGTCATTTGCTGGCAATCTTTGGCATTTCTCGGCTTGTGAAAATAACACCCCAATCTCTGCCTTCACCTGTTCATGGTATTCTGTGTGCATGCTTATGTTCCAATTTCCCTTTTTCATAAGAACATTAGTCAAGTTTCATTAGGAACCACCACAATGACCTCATTTTAACTTGATTACCTCTGTAAAGACTTAATCTCCACCTGGCTGGCATAGTTCAGTGGATTGAGCACGGGCTGCGAACCAAAGTGTCACAGGTTCGGTTCCCAGTCAGGGTACATGCCTGGGTTGCAGGCCATGACCCCCAGCAACCTCACATTGATGTTTCTCTCCCTCTCTCTCTCTCCCTCCCTTCCCTCTCTAAAAATAAATAAACAAAATCTTAAAAAAAAGACTTAATCTCCAAATAAAGTCACACAATCTGAGGGAGTCAAAATTGGAGGCTGTACTTACAACCCATTTTTGGAGATACAATTCAACCCATAACAACTTGTTTATTATTCATTGTTTGTATGATATTTAAAAAAACTGGTACAAAGTAAGTGCTCAACAAATACTTTTTTGAATGAATGATATTCATCACTGTAAAATCCAGATCTAGAGCCAATTCATATGTTAATATTTTTTCAGTTTTGTGTGATCTTTTCATCAAATAAAATCATAACTCAATAATCCCTGTTCTTTTTACTGCTATTTTTCTTAATCTTTATACAAGTCTTTTATCCATATAAAATCTAATTTTAATTATTTATTTCAACCTATAGCAAATATTTACTTAATATTTTTCTATATTATTCTATATTCTATAATATAGAATAATATTCTATAATATTATTCTATATTCTATAATATTTTATAATATTCTATAATTCTATATTATTCTATTCATATTCTATAATATTTTTTATGAAGCCTCGCACAGCTAATGTAGTAAGTTTAAAAACTCTCTCCCAGATTCTATGAGGTCAATGTATAGTCTCTAAATCCAGAGTTACCCAGCATCTCTGAGTTTCTACCAGTTGAACCCTTGGAATAAGGACTAGAGGTACAAAAATATCGAAGGCCTGTGCCCTAAAAAAGCTTTCAGTCTAGGATGAAGAAATGCAATTGCTGCCATTGAAAGGTATTGAACCGCATTACTGACTAATAATATACGCATTTTCTGAAATTGGCTTTAAGGAACATATTGCTTGGTGGTACCTGTACAAATGTGGTATGGTATAAAAAAGACATTAGCATTTGATTATATGGACTTTAATTTTGATTTTGTCTTTCAATAACTATGTGTGACCTTACGTAAGCTACTTAACCATTCTATGTCTCAATGTTGTCATCTATTTAAGAAATAAAATGCATATGATTTATGAAATGATTAAATGAAAAAATGCAAGTATATCTAATTTTGTAGTCCTTGCTATTTGCCTACTTACTAGCCATTCTCTAGTCTACCACAATCTTTTCCAGAGGTTAGTGTACCCAACAAAATTACTCCATTTTTCAGTGTTCCTTGTACCATTTAGGACAACCATATGATTCAGTTCTGTTTTATAGCATTGGAATGATCCCTAGGTTGGACTCTCAACAGTGCTCTTTGTAAGGGAACAGAATTCATTTATCTTTTGATAAAGAACTAGCCATTTGCTAGATGACCTCCTCCTCTTTCCAACTGGAGGGTGGATAGTATAGTCATCCTTCAATTACAAAGCAGCTTGAATGAAGATGGAAACCACATGCTCAAATGGTTGATAAGAATAACTGAAGGATCTGAATCACTGATGACAATTTATAGTGCTGTACCAGTCCCAGACTCCCCACATCTCTGCACTTTTCATCACTTCAGGCAGATAAAACCTGTAATTTACCAATTTTATTGTTTAATTGGGTGTTCTGTTACTTGTAGCTGAACATAATTTTAGTTGGTACCACAAGCAGAATCTCTCAACATAGTAGGCATGTATTTGTTAAGTTCTCTTTGGTTGTATCTGAACAACTAACCCCAAAAATAAACTACTGCAGAATTAATATAATAATAACTATATTTATATTATTTATGACTAGACATCTTTGTTTTCCTAATAAACTAAGTACAGTCATACTTTGGTACTCATTGGCTTCAGAACTTGTCCAACTTTGTACTCATTGCATTTTAAGGGGAAAAAAATGTGTCAGCACTTGGTGCCCCTCTCTTGTGATGAAACATAGGTCAATGTATCAGTCTAGGGTAGCTCATGGTTCATCTGGTACTCATCTGTTTCAGGACTCATCACAAGTTCTGGAATGAGTTAATGATGAATACCGATGTACCAATGTACTTATAAACACAATTAAGTGTAATTCTCACAATTATTTATTGTTTTATTGTCATATATAAAATATATGTATTTATATATATGAAATCTGTCAGGAAAAAGTTCAGCCATTATTAATGTAATGAGAACAGTTTGTGTGACATCCATGTAACCTGGAAGCCAAGGAGAGTGGACTGGAATGTGCATGCGTGATGAATGATAACTTCACTGTAGTAGTCATTGGGGGTGGTAGACACTGTAAAGTGAGCATGTGTACTCTGTGGCCATCACTTTCAAAATGACTGAGTGTGTAGAGCACAGGTGGCAAACATAAGGCCTGTGTCCTGAATCCAGCCCTCCACCTTGTTTTATCTGGTCTGGCATCTTATTTCTACCCAGCAGCAGTGCCAAGCTCTCGATTAACTGTTAAGAAGTTACATTTATAGTCCTAAAATTACATTTGGCCCCTTGAAGGCAACTGAAAGGCTGATGTGGTCCTTGGTGAAAATGAGTTTGACACTCTTGGTGTAGAGCAATGAATCTGCATCAGATTTTGCTTTAAATTTGAACATTGCTCCACAAAAACTATTTGAATGATTCAAAAGGCCACAGCCGTGGGCAACTGGTGATTGGCAGGTTCATCACGACAACACACCTGCTCATGCACCATGTCTCACACAGAGTTTTTTGGCAAAACATCAAATCACCCACTTGACTCAGCCTCCCTGCTGCCCAGATTTGGTGCCCTGAGACTTCTGGCTTTTCTCCAAATTAAAATTACCTTTGAAAGGGAAGAGATTTCAGGCTGTCGAAATTCAGGAAAATACAATGGGGCAGCTGATGGTGACTGTGAGAAATGTGTGAGGTCCCAAGGTGCTTACTTTGACTGAGGTGCCATTGTGCTATGTACAATGTTTGCTGTATTTGGTATATTCTTAAATAAATGCCTCTATTTTTCACATTACATGGCTGGATACCTCTGGACAGGTCTCATAAACACACACACACACACACACACACACACACACACACACTTTGTCTTGACATTATTCTCATAATCTTTACTTTCTTCTGTGTGGTCTGCTTTTTCAAGTGGAAAATCTTCTACCTTTGAATTTTTAGCAGTCCTTTATGAATTCACATTAAACATCCTTTCTCTTCTAATTCTAGTTGATATTGAATAATTATCATCTTTCAGTAATCCCTCAAAGTGAACTCTATTTGTTCCATACAAATGCTTTCTAATAGATATTTGGAAGGAAGCAGCAGCATCTGCTGCTGTAATTCCCCAAATTTCAGAATGCTGTAATTGAATATTTTCTTAGCATTGTAGGCTATGATACCTTCTCTTCTGGAGATGTGTCACATCTCTTTTTTTCCTGAATTTTGTACCAAGCTTTATTGCTTTCTCTTCACTTGTAACCACAATCCTTTGGCTAGAAAAAAAATCCCATGAATGATCTGCTCAATACAGAGTCCACATTCAGATCATAGTGGA